>NC_091437.1:44094697-45430947 GCF_964237555.1 Oryctolagus cuniculus
GGTTAATTTCTATTTCTTACATGTTTTTGAAAATTGTGTAGGTTAATCCATAAGCTGTACTTTGGAAATTTATATTCGTTAAATAAAAGTTAAAAAAAATTAAACCATAAAAAAAGAAAAAGAAAAAGAAAATTGTGCAGGTAATGTACTAGCCCACTTTCCGTTATTGTAACAAAATGCCTGCACCTGAAAAACTCACAGAGAGGTTTAGGGGCCACGCTGTGGCATAGTGGGTAAAGCTGCCCTGCAGTGTCAGCATCCCGAATGGACACTGGTTCAAGACCCGGTGGCTCCACTTCCAATCCAGCTCTCTGCTATGGCCTGGGAATGCAGTAGAAGATGACTCAAGGCCTTGGGCCTCTGCACCCATGTGGGAGACCTGGGAGAAGCTCCTGGCTCCTGGCTTCGGATCTGCACAGCTCCGGCTGTTGTGGCCATCTGGGGAGTGAACCAGCAGATGGCAGACATGTCTGTCTGTCTGTCTCTCTGTCTGTCTCTCTCTCTCTCTCCCTCCGCCTCTCTTCTCTCTGTGTGTGTAACTGTGACTTTCAAGTAAAATAAATAATAAAATAAAAAAGAGGTTTATTTAGCTCCTTGTTCAAGGGCATTGCACTAGCATTAGCTTGACTCTGGTGATGATCTCACCATGGATAACACCATAGGGAAGGAAGTCTACATGAGAGGGAGAGACCTCATGGTAGGGCAGGAAGACTAAGGAAGGAAAGAGTTCAGGCCTCCCTTCTTTATAACCAGCCTCTCTTGAGAACTAACTCTGAGACCCATGAGAATTATCTTCACCCATTCTAGGAGTGATGTCCCCTCTGGCCTAATCAACTCCTACTAGGCTCACAAACTACATCACCACCTGGAGACTATGCTTCTAGAAGAAGAATTTTTGGCAGACAAACTACGACCAAATCATAGCACTCATCCCTGGGCCTCACAGCACATGTCTCCACAATACAAAAGGCATTCTTTCTGTGTCAACAGTCCCAAAGTCGAAACTTGTTCCAGCACCACTCGAAAGTCCAATTTTTAAATCTCCTCTGACAGTCAAGGAAAACTCTTTCAGCTATGAGTTCCTATATAATTGAAAAACAAGTTATCTATTTCTAAGATACAATGGCAGCCCACAGATAAGATACACATTCGTATTCCAAGAGGAAAATACAGGTAACTAGAAAGGAGGAATCAGCACAGAGCAAGACCAAAACCCAGCAAGGTAGACATTGAATATGAAAGTCCCAGGTCTGGCATCCTGTACAGACTGCAGCAGTGGGGTGGCCCCCAAGGCCTCAGGCAGCCCTGCTTCTGTGGCTTTGCAGGTTGGAGGCCACACAGCTCCTCTGTGACTGGTGCTTGCAAGAGGCGGACACGGCCCGGTGCTGATGGCTCTGCCTTGCTGTCGTGTCTGCTGTTGCTCTGCTCCCAGAGCTTCCCGAAGGCACTCTCCCAGTGGGGAATCTCGCAGGGATGCTGTCCCTGGAGCCAGTTTCTGCCTGGCTTCCCATGGTGGCTTTGGAATTGTGGTAGAAAATGCCATCTCCCTACAACTCTTGGATTCTGTCTTCAACCAGCACAACACAGACAGCACAAAGTTCTGCCACCTGAATTAAGTGGCACCTGGGCCTGTTATATCACATATCCAAAGCCCAGAGCACTTCAATCAAAAGAAGAGAGGTAAATCCCAAGGCAGCCGGGGCAGCAAGCCTGAGCAGGACACTCAGGGCACTTTCGTAAAATTATCCTGCTCCGAGAGCTTTCACGGTCTGTGATGGGAAAGGCAATCTCACAGATTCCCAAGATGCTCCCTGAGCCTCTCTCTCACTGTCCTGATGCAAAGCAACCGAGTCCTTCCTATCTGCACTATTCTCTTCAGCAACAGGTCACTCAGCCATATCCATTAACCCTTTTCCTTTTCCCTCATCACAGACCTGCCTGCAAATTTCCCAAGTCTTTCTGTTCTGTTTCCTTTTGATCTCAAGTCTCACTGTGCATCTGATTAAAAGCACCCATGTTACCATTGCCACTGCCTGGATGATTTGCTGTTTAGAAATTCCTCCATGGGGCCGGCGCTGTGGCGTAGCGGGTTAACGCCCTGGCCTGAAGCGCAGGCATTCCATATGGGCGCTGGTTCGAGACCGGGCTGCTCCACTTCCGATCCAGCTCTCTGCTAAGGCCTGGGAAAGCAATAGAAGATGGCCCAAATCCTTGGGCCCCTGCACCCGTGTGGGAGACCCAGAAGAAGCTCCTGGCTCCTGGCTTCGGATCAGCACAGCTCCGGCCGTTGCTGCCAATTGGGGAATGAACCATTGGATGGAAGACCTCTCTCTCTCTCTCTCTCTTTTTCTCTCTGCCTCTCTTCTCTCTGTAACTCTGACTTTCAAATAAAGAAATCTTCAAAAAAAAAAAAAAAAAGAAAGAAAGAAATTCCTCCACCAGATAAACTAGTTCATCATTGTTAAATTTAGCTTCCCATAAAGCTCAAGCATGTGGACACAGTTCTGTCAAGTTCTTGGCAATGATGTAAGAAGGATGACCTTTACCAATTTCCAATGGACCCTCATTTCTACGTGAGAGTAGCTTCCTTGTCCTCATCTCCTGAGCTCTCAGCAGAATCATCCATAATGCTCTATCTATAGCATTTTCTATCTTGTTCCCCCAAACTCTTCCACCCTCTGCTCATTAACCAGTTCCAAACCCACTCGCACATTTTCTGGAACAGTTGTAGTAACAATCTTACACCTTGGTATCAATTCTCTGTATTAGTCCCTTTTTCTATTGCTTTAATGAAATACCTAGGAGTTGGTACCTAACAAAGAAGTTTGCTTTGTTTACAGTTTCAGAGCTTGAAAGACAGCCCCATTGATTTAGCCTCTGATGAGTTTCCAATGGCAGATGGCATCACAGTGAAAACATGTGCGAGATAGAGAGAGAGAGAGATCCCATGGTGAGACGGGAAACCAGAGTGTGGGAGAGGCCAGGATTTCTCCAAATAACCCCCTCTGGAAAACAAACTCTGGATCCCAGGAGAACTAGCTTCATCCCTTCCAAGGGCAACGCTTTCTATGGCCTAATCAGTTACTACTTGGCCTCACCTTTTAAAGTTCCCACTCCTCTGAATATTTCCACACTGATATCAAGCTCCCAACACATGAATCTTTGGAAGACAAACCACCTCCAAAGCATAGCAGGTAATATGCTCAAATGACTAAAAAAAACAGAGCAATATAAAAAGCTAATATTAAGAAGCCCTGCTCTCACCCCTCCCTATTTCTCCCACCTGCCCTTGAGGCTTCTGTTTTCATAAGTCTCTTGTGTCTACTCCTAATACAAAAATAAGAAAGTGAAATATGTATTTGTATTAACTCTTTTATTAGACAAAATAGTATACCACATACACTTTTTGTACCTTGTGTTTTATTTTGCTATTGTATTTGCTGATGTGTTTTTTAAAAACCCCAGACAGGTTATTTCAGTCTTAGAAACTTTAGTGTGCATCTTCTTTTTTAAAAGTGGAATTCTGCTGCATAATACCAGTATCACATAACAGAGTTAATAAAGATGCCCTCACAACACCTCATATTGCAGCCCATAATCAAATTGCCCAGATTATCCTTTTTCAATTGGTTTGTTTAAATCCAGACCCAAACAAGCTCCACACATGGCATTTGTTGTGTCTCTAGAGTCTCTTTTAATCTAAGCCAGTCTTCCCGCCACCCACCAGCCACAGGTGGTTATGCTCACACAAACCAGCTGTCCTGTGGAATGTTCTACATCCTGGGTTTGTCTGTTCTTGTGGTGTCATTGGCCTTGTTATTCTTTTCTTTGTATTTCCTGCAAATGAAATTTGTCACTCGAGGTTTAGGTTTAACTTTTCAGGTTTAAATTTTTGGCAAAAATACTCAGAGCTGTAACCTGTGCTTCATATTTCATCATAATAGTCCTATTGCCCCACATGTTCAGAGGTCAAGGTTGACCAACTTGCAACTTTCTTTTTAAACTTAACATTATAATCTTAAATTCTTTATATTTTAGCTCACATAGAATATCCTCATCCTTTATTACACCTACAAAAATCCCAGTGGAGGAAAACACTGGGAGAAAATAGCAAAGCTTTAATTCCCTTTCATATGAACTCTTCCTGCTTCAATTTTTTGTAAAGGTGATCCTGAAAGATCCACCAAAGTCTACAGTTTTTTAATTACACATAGTGGGAGTTTTCTTTTTGAAAGGAGCCTTTGAGGGCAGACGTTTGGTGCAGAGGTTAAACTTGGGGTTGCTGCAAACCGTATCAGAACGCCTGGTTCAAATTCTGGCTACTTCACTTCTAATCCAGCTTCCTGAGAATATGCACCCTGAGAGACAGCAGACCGTGGCTCAAATACTTTAGTCCATGCCATCCAGAGATCTGGGATCCTGGATTTGGCCTAGTCCAGCTCCAGCTATTGCAGACATTTGAGTAATGAACCAGGAGATGGTAGATCTCTCTCTCTCTCTCTCTCTCTCTCTCTCTCTCGGCCTTTCAAATAAAATGAAAATAAATAAATAAAAGTTTTTTTAAAAAAGGAAAGTATGGATGTTTCTGACAAAGTCTTTTCTATTATGATTAATTAGCTTCTGAACTATGTTTAGAAACTTGAATCACAAAATTTTTGAATGGCCACTTGTTACATGTTGGCTTTAATTACTTAAAAGGATATTTGGTAGAGGTTAATTTTTTTCCACCCTTTAGGCATCAAGAAAAGTGGAGGAAATCTCAGACTCCTTAAATATAGCCTCCATGCTCTGAATGAAAATATGAGAATTATGCCTAATTAGAACTGCACAATAATAGATAATTAAGGGACCACTTGACAAAATTCATCAGGTCAAAGGTAAAGAATTTTACCTTGGTCAGGAGACAGAAAAACATGGTTGACATAAATGAGACTACCTGGGAAAGCTCAGTCCAGTTGGAATCTATGCTATGTGATGGAGAAGGGCAGTAGAGTGGGTACTGGGGAGTAACCACAATGATCACTGAGGTATATGTACTTGATTGGAGTTGATAATCCATTATTAGTTAAAGTACAATATATCAGTATTCTACATGGACTAGCAGACCCAGAATTTTATAGAGGGAAATGCTGAGGTTAGTTATCAAGGGTAAGAGGTTAAGTTAAGCAACTCTGAGAGAGCTTCTGACTTCAAGATTGCAGTGAGTTTTGTTACTTCCCTTTAAAAGCACTTATCACCTGGTGTGTTTCTACAGTATTTTTAAAAATTCATCATGTAAGTAACAGATACTGTAGAACATTCTGAAATATATGAAAAAATGCAATAAAACAAAGATTATAATGCCAGTACCATGAGATAACCACTTTCAACATAACAGGTCCACTGTTTTTCTACAGGCCTCCAAATGTTCACAAATGTTTCATTCCTTGTTAATGTCAGTATGTCCCAAGGGTATATTATCAGAAAAAGCTGCAGACAACTGTGACCATCATGAACACACAGGCATCCAAGACAAGGTACAAAACAATTTTTGTATTCCCTATTAAGTCTCTGTCAGTTTGTAGACACTACATCAGATGGAAATAATTTTATTTTTGTGGTCTCGATCCTCTCATTTGTGGTGTGTTACTTTCGACACCTTTGTCCTCCCCACAAGGTAAAGGGTGTTTCAGACCATGAGATCCTGAACATACCTGGAAGGAAATCTCAGGGCCTTCAGAACGTTTACAAAGACAAATACATTTCTCCTTTGCTACTGACTCTCTCTCACAGTAAGACTCTGGGTGTTCTTACCAGGATATTAGCGTGTGTGTTTGCCAGTAAACTGTCTCAACAAAGACCCAATGATTTATTTATGCTGAAAATAACAGAAAGCCCAGTGGCAAGCAGCTTAAACTCTATAAAATGTATTGAGTGGCTGAAAATATTGAAAAATCCAGATTCCATCATGGTTTGATTCACTGGCCCCAGTGAAGTTACCGAGGACCTAGATTCTAGCTGAAATAGGCACGCGATTGTCTAATGCTGGCTACTTTCTCAGATTCCATGAGGACCCCTCTTGCACACCTACAGCATTCACATGCACACATCTAGAACAACTCTTGGCTATTCTCGCACAGGTTCAGGGGTTCATGCATCCTCAAAGGCTCAACTTGACTCGTTCCTGGACAGTCACTGCACCAAAAGGTTGAAAAAGCATAGGCCTGGATCATCTGCCCCAACCTCATGTCCTGAAAGTGAAAGAAGGGTACAGTGCATTGCAGGAAGAGAACTGGATGCTGGGCAGCAAAAATAATCGACCACTAGAGACTCCCTCCAAGAAAAGGATGAGATGAGGAGATAGGGAAAGAAACCTGCCCCTCCAGACAGGTTTTCTTTTTCTTACTAACAAAATGGCATTTTACTAATGCAATGGTTTTAAGCTTACCAGGATATGTTCTTCACAAGCCTGACAAGAGATAAAGAGCTTGTGTGTTTGTAGAGTTTTTGTATTAGTAACCATGAGCGATAGCCAGATGGATGAGGGTCAAGGTCACCCTCGACACAGTGCCAGAGCCAGCTTAGAGCCTCTCCTGGGCTCTTTGCCCCACAGCACCAAGGGTGCGGCCCAGCAAGGACAAGTCAGTGCTCTGAGACATCACAACAGTTCCCCAGCAAGTGGCTTTCACAGGAAGGCAGTGCCACCACTGCGTGAGGAACCAAACCTCTTCCAGCTAGGGGAAAGAGTGACGCTGTGGAAACAACACCCTTAATGGTCCAAATGGACCCTCAGTGAGCAAAACTGAAAGGGAGAAAAGGAGTCCACCAGCAAGGAAACTCTGCAGAGGGGTGAGTCAGTGTGCCAAGTCCCTCGGCAGGCTCCTCTTTTTATTTATTTTTTTTAAAGCTGCTCTGCAGATAAGGCTGTTCTTTTCTTTTTTTAAGCTTTATTTATTCAGTTGAAAGGTAGAGGTGCAGAAAGAGAGAGAGAAAGGGAGGGGAAGAGATCCTTCATCTGCTGGTTCACTCCCCAAATAACCACAAGGGCCCGGGCTGTAGCCAGGAGCTTCCTCCAGGTCTCCCACAAGGGTGCAGAAGCCCAAGCACTTGGGCCATCTTCCACTGCCCTACCATGCACACCCGCAGGGAGCCGGATTGGAAGTGGGGCAGGCGGGACCAAACTGGCACCCACATGGGATGCCTGTGCTGTAGATAAAGACTCAACCTTTTGTGCCACAGCGCTGACCCCTGCAGGCTTCTCTTGATAGAACAGGCCCTGTGCACCCTGCAAGAGCCCTGCTGGTGGAGGGGCACATGAATGGCCTCCCTCCTTCAGAGTACCTTCCCCTGCATGCTATCTCTTCTTTCTTTCTGTTTTCTGGTCTTTTGTTGTTGTTGTTGTTGTTTTAAATATTTGTTTGTTTATTTAAAAGCCAGAGTTACAGGGGTGGGGGAGATCTTAGATGCACTGGTTCACTCACTAAATGGCCGCAACAGCCAGAGCTGGGCCATGCTGAAGCCAGAGCTAGGAGCTTCTTCCAGGTCTTCTACATGGGTGCAGGAGCCCAGGTACTTGGGCCATCTGCAGTAAGGAGCTGGATTGGAAGTGAGGTAGCTGGGACTCAAACGGGCACCCACATGGAATGCTGGCACTGTAGGTGGTGGCTTAAGCCTCTGCACCACAGTGCCAGCCCCTTCTTGTTCATCTTTTACTCTGGGTTCACATAGCTCAGCTGATCGTCCTCTTTAGTTCACATGCTCACCATCAGTCCCAAGGAGGTCCCTTTCTTGTTTTATATCATTTTACTATTTTTCCCTCTAGCTCTGACCTGCATTCTCATTTTTCTGTTTTTTCATCGGCATCCCCTTCAAAGGGTAATGTTAAGCCTCTGTCTAAAACGCTTATTCCAGCTTCTACTTCCATTGGCAGTTAGGAGCTTCTGAGGCTCCAAGTCTTTGACAATACTCATTTTTAGTGAGACATTTTAACTGTTCCCAATACAACAGAATATGATGATGTCATAATATAGCATTAAGGTTAAACTTTTAATAGAAATACAAGACATACCAAACATCGCAGTAACATAAATTTAGAGCTTACATATACTTTTGAAACAAACTCTCAAGTAACCAGTCCTCAAACAAAACATAAAACGATGCCAGCTTCCTAAAGTTGTGCTGACAACTCCACCCCAAGAATGGGTACCTCTTGCTAATCACACAGTCTCCCTTCCCCTTGTCGTATAGGCATTTGTTATACAGCATTAATAATAAAAGACAGATGTAAGTTCATCTATAGAGTATAATTTCATCATCCATGTTTACTTCTCAAAATTGTATCTAAAGTTCTGCTTGTTTTTTTTAATTAATTAATTTATTTTTGACAGATAGAGTGGACAGTGAGAGAGAGAGACAGAGACAGAGAGAAAGGTCTTCCATTGCCGTTGGTTCACCCTCCACCACGCTGATCCGATGGCAGGAGCCAGGTGCTTCTCCTGGTCTCCCATGGGGTGCAGGGCCCAAGGACCCGGGCCATCCTCCACTGCACTCCTGGCCATAGCAGAGAGCTGGCCTGGAAGAGGAGCAACCGGGACAGAATCCGGCGCCCCAACCGGGACTAGAACCCGGTGTGCTGGCGCCACTAGGTGGAGGATTAGCCTGTTGAGCCGCGGCGCCGGTCTGCTTGGTTTTTACACTGCATGAATTAAAACGTGCTGCACTTGACAGTGAGCTTGTGAGATCTATCTACGCTCCAGTGTGTTTCTGTAGGTTGCTTATTTACATGATAAAATAATTTTCCTGAGAATAGATTTATTTCAAATTCTTTGTTAAGTCTATCCTAAATGGACATGTCATTTTCCATTTCAATTACCATAAACAATGCCATTCTGGACTTTCTCATAGACGATCCTAGCACATGTGTATGAGTTTCACAGGGATATATTTCTGAGTAGAATTACTGAGTCAGAGGGTATAACTAACTTGGACCTTCTTAAATAACACTGATTAGTTTCCTAGACTCCTACCAGCAGCATGTAAGAATTTCTTATCTACATCTTCAACACTTGGCGTTGCCAGAGATGACTTTGTTAACTGTTTCATTTTTTGCAGTTCATTTTTGCTAAAGTGGTAAAGATATGGTAGCATCTCACTCTGACTTTAATTTGCATTGCCCTGGTTATAACAGGCTAAGCACTTTTTCTTTTGTTTATGAATCATTTGGATTTTTTTTAAAGGTTTATTTTATTATTTATCAGAAAGGCAGAGTTAGAGAGAGAGAAAGGGAGATACAGAGAGAGATCTCCCATTCACTGGTTCACTTCCCAAATGGCAGCAACAGCCAGGGCTGGGTCTCCCATGTGGATGTACAGGCCCACGCACTTGGGACATTCTCTGCTGGTTTTCCAGGTGCACTAGCAGGAAGTTGGATCAGAAGAGGAGCAGGCAGGACTCAAACCTGTGCCTACATGGGATGCTGGCATCACAGGCAATGGCTTTACCCAGTATACCACAATGCCAGCCCCTAGAATTTTTTTTTTTCCTTGGGTAAATGCTTGTTTAATTTCTTGGCCTATTTTTTTTTTTTTTTTTTTGCTGGGTTGATATTTTTCTTATTGATTTATACAAATAATTATGTATCCTGGGTTATACTACCCTGCTGGTTTCATCTGTTGCAAATAGTTCCTCTCACACTTTTGCTTTTCACTTTGTTTATGGAATGTTTTCTTGAACACAGTTTCTTGATTTCAATGTAGTGAAATTGACCAATCTTTTCTAAGTAGTGCATTTTGTATTTTACCTAAGAAAATTTTCTCTTATTCAAGGATTGTGAAATTATTACCCACATTAGCCTGAAAAGCTTCGTACTTCTATCTTTCAGTTAGGTTTTAATCCTCCTGAAATGGATTTCTCATGTTGTATCCTAGCCCCTTTCATTGAAAGTTCCAGCATTTATTGTATTTTCATTTGAGAGTCAGAGAGAGACAGAGAGAATCTCCTGGTTCATTCCTCAAATGTTTGCAATGGCCAGGGCTGGGGCTGAGGCAAGGAGTGTTCCAGTTACATGAGACATCACCACTGCCTCCCAGGGTCTATATTAGCAAGAATGCTGGAACCAGGAGCCAGAGTTGGAACAGAATTCAGGCACTCCAGTGTAGGATGCCAGTTTCCTAACTACTAGGCTCGATGTCCTCTCCTAGAAAATCCCAGCATTTCCCCACTACCGTGTAACATCATCTCTGTTGTATTTCAAAAATCATCTAAGCATGGATCTGATTCCTGTCCTTCTATTCTACTCAAATTCTCTAAACGTGCTCACTGTCTTAATCACAGCAGCATTATAATAGAGGTTGATGTCATGTAGGGAAAATCCTTCCCCTCTGTCCTTTTTTGAGGTTATCTGTGTAGGTTCTTTGTAACTCCAACAATTTTGGAATCATCTTATCAAATTAAAAAAACAACTTGGCAGAAATGATTAGATTATGTTGAATCCATAGATTAGTCTGGACAAAATCTGACCTCTTTCAATGTTAAGTATTTCAACCCATAAACATTTTGTCTTCCTTTCTATTGAGGTTTATCATCTCTTAAAAACATTTAAAAATGTTCTCCACAAAAAGTCTTCATTTTTTTATTTATTCCTGGGCACTATATATATTCCTGATACTATTTCAAATGGTATCTTATTTTAAAATTTTTATTTTCTGTTTCTGCTGTATACTGAAATTTATTTTTTGAATATTCGTTTTTTTTCTCAGCAACCCATAAACTCTAATAAGTCATCAGAGATTGTATTGAATTTTCTATGTTGACAATTATTTTCTACAACTAATAACTTAGTTTCTTCCTTTTCATACTTCTCATTTTTCTCCTTGTGCTATGCTGCTTAGAAACTCTAGTATACATTCTTTCCCAGAGTTCAAAGGCAAGGTTTCACATTCTAATTTGGGTATAATACATGCTACAAATTGTATAGAATAATTTATTATACTAAGGACCTTCTCTTCTATACTCAATGTTCTAGGAGTTTTTTCTTTTTAATGAGTGGATGCTAAATTTTATAAATGCCTTTTGCACATTTGTTGAATTGGTTGTCTTCTTTAGTATAGTGATAGAATACATTAATTTTCTATTCTGCACTGTGAGATAAACCATGAAACATTCAAGTTTTTTTATATTTTCGGACTTAACTTGCTAATTTACACAATCCCCATAAAGGAATGGGGTAATGTTTACTGTTTTTCTCTTCTGTAAGAGAGATTGTATAGATTAGAATTGTTTAAGTGTGTGTTTTCTGGCAATGTTTGGTCTGCATTATAAGAAAAATTTGAGTACTGATCTTTTTTTCTAAGTTGTTAGAAAACTACTCAGCTTCCTATTGAATTAGTTTTAGTAATTTTGTAAGAATTTATTTTGTCTAAGTTTTCAAATTTATTGGGATAAAGCTATTTATAATATTCTTTTATTCTGCTGTCTGCAATATCTATAGTAGCAACCCCCTCCCTTAATTTCTGCTATTGATTTTCCTTTGTCCCTCCCTCCTGCAAAGGTGATTAGAGAGTCTTGAGACCTGAGCATGTGGCTTGGAGGCAAAAGAGCTTCAGAAAGAATTAGTGGGAGTCTCTTCTTTCATTCTCAACATTAGATGCTACCTACACTAGACATGGGTACTGTGATTACCAAAGCTAAAGAAATTAAGTATCAATTGGTGTATCAATTTGGTGTATCAATAATACACCAAACCAAGGCTACACAGTTAATAACTGGTGGAGCCCAAATTTCAACATTCTGACATGTTTTCCAACACCAACCCATTCTGACACAACAGGTACCAATGAGGATCTAATGACTCAATCTAATGCTTTACACAAAGTACTCGGAATTAGGGTGTCACAAGTTTGAGTACCCTAGGAGGTAACTCCAGGTTTCTTCATTTTCATCCTCTCCGCTGCTATAGCCCCTTAAACTTGAGGTAAGAGTGCCACTTACTGGTAGCCTGCTCACATTGCAATTTTTAAATTTTATTTTCACTTTATTTGAAAGGCAAAGATCTCCCATCCATTGATTCACTCTTCAAAAGGTCACAATTTCCAGAGTTGGGTCAAGACTGAAGCCAGGGGCCAGGAATACAATCCAGGTCTCCCACATGAGTGTCGGGAACCCAAGTACTTGAGCCATCAGTTTCCTCCCATGGCATACATAAGCAGGAAGCTAGAACAGGAAGTAGAACCAGTACTTGAATACACGCATTCTAATACGGGATGCAGGCATCTCAAAAAGAGTATTAACTGCCTCACACCGCAAACCAGCCCTTAGATTTAATTCTAAATCTCGGTGGTAGTCAAAAGACAGAAGACCCCATAGGAAGGATATTAGCTGAACTTTGATAGCTTAGCAAGTACTAGGAATTTTCTTAAGTATATTATACCCAGTCTGTCATTTAAACCTTAGAAAAATCCTATGAAGAAACTTCTAAAATTTTTTTACTGTGTGTAGTTATCGGTAGCTTTGTGAAAACACTACAGGGTTAGATTTCAACTACCTAGATCACATGGTATCAGTTAAATCCAGTCTGCTGCTGTCTGATGTTGTATTCCCATAGCTAAGAATGTTACATGTTCAAAGAGTCAAACAAAGCCATAAGGCTACTTCATGTGTGAACATTACTGAAATTCAAATGTCAGCATGCATATATAAGGCTATATGAGAACACAACATTATAACTTGCATACATATTATCTATAGGAAGAGAAAACCATTCCACTGGGCTTTGAAGCCATGCAGTTGAATAATTTCAACATAAACTGTGTGGCTCTCAAGGCCTAACATATTCACCAACTGAATATTTACAAAAGTTGTCAGTTCTCGATCTAAATTTCAACCTGAGCAAACTACAAATCCTAAGCCCCAGTTTTCATTACTAATAAACTTGGGATACCGACTAAGAAGAGTTTTTCTTAGAGATCTATTTATTTACTTATTTGAAAGGAACAGGAAGCCAGGGGCCGGAGGGACTATTCTATCCACTGCTTCATTCTCTATTTGGCCACAATGCCTTGGTCTGGGCCAAGATAAGCCAGGAACCAGAAACTCCATCCAGGTCTCCCATGTGGGTGGCAGGGGTCCAAGCACTTGGGCCATCTTCCACTACCTTCCCTGACACATTAGCAGGGAGCTGGATCAGAAGTAGCACAGCCAGGACTCTAACCAGCACTCACATGGGATGCCAGCATCACAGACAGCAGCTGAATGCACTGAGCCACACCAAAATCCAAAAGGGTTTTTAAGTTTAGAGCTATATGGATAGCATTTCCTATGGGCACAGGTTCGATTCCCAGCTGCTCTGCTTCCAATCCAGCTCCCTGCTAATGTGCCTGGGAAAGCAGTGCAAGATGGCCCAAGTGGTTGGGCCCCTGCACTCACATAGAAGGCCTGGCTCCTGGCTTCAGTGTGGCCCACCTTTGGCCACTGCAGCCATTTGTGTGGTGAACCAGCAGATGGAAGATCTGTCTCTCACTCGCTCTCTGTAACTCTGCCTTTCAAATAAAATAAATCTTTAAAAAATAATTTTAAAAAAGATGCTCATAGAAGTCTAAACTAAGATGTGGGTGTCTTAACATGTTCAAAGGAAACTCGTGATTTCGACCTTTCAACCTGTTCCTCCTTCAGTCCAGTATCAATGTAGTAAGTGCAAGCATAGCCTTCAGGGTCAGAATACTGTCTACTTTACTGTGTGTTCACCTCTATGACTTGTCGGTAACACGATGGAACAGAAGTGTGATGGAGTATGGAGACCAAGTGCTAAGCTTTGAAACTAAAATCTGGGCTGCCACTCACTAGTTGCATGGCCCCAGGAATCTTATGTAACTTCTCTGCACTCCAGTTCCTCATCTGTAATAGGACTATAAACCTAAGAGTGATTTCCTTGGGATGTTGTGAGGATAAAATGACTCTTGTGTAGTAGTGATGAGAACAATGCTAGCAACATCCTATGCATGTGTCTGCAAGTGACTTCCCATCAGATTCAGGACTAAAAGTTCCTTCCCATGGCCACCTAAATCCACCTGCTTCTCTATCTCCAACTTCCTCCCTCACCATACGGCAGTCATGATACCTTTTCTCATTCAAATTATACCAACTTTAGGTCTTTCTCAGAAAATCTGCTATTTCCACTGACCTCAGAGCCTGGCACAGGCATCTTCTCTACAACACAGCACGTGAGTTGAAGTTGCCTTCCAAAGCCCTAAACAAACATGAACATGCAAATATATCTTAAAATGAAGATAATGTGGACAAGTTGTTTTGAATAGGTAAAACAGGAACATAAATAGCAGCACGGTTCTTCTGAGGGTACTGTGATGGTGGGGTAATTAATACAAAAACTGCTTTCAAATTTTAATTTATCTTACATTTTCCTTCTCCCTCCCCACACATCCAAAACCTAAATCACTGTTAGGCAGAGAGAACCACAATAAACATCCATTAAATGAATAGAGTGAAGAAACAGGGGGAAGCTATCCTCCCCAAGAACATGATTGTGACAATCTGTTTAATTTGGCTATTTATATCAAACTTTGCATGTGCTTAATTTGCCATGTACAGCTACAGTTTGTCAGCTCAGCACCACTTCCTTTCTCTGAAAAATGGATGGTTTTCTCCATACATGGACATAGTGAGGACTGTTCATTTTTACAGGATCCAGGCCCCAGCTGATTGGTCCAGTTGGAATCAGGTATGCAAACCCCAATTCCTCAAACTTAGCTAACAAGAAAGACAGAAAAAGACCTAACACTTGGGACCTGTTAGCAGCCATGTTCTCCACCCGTATCATTAAAGAAGTTGGTCTGTCCAGAGAATGGAGCTAATCAGGAGGGTCTCTAGGGCAACTAACTCAATTCCATCCATATCCTCTTCAGTTTGTTCAGTCATGTAACATATCCCATTATCCTTCCAACAAATTCATCTTCTTGCATAACATTTTGTCACCAATTAACAGAACACTGATTAATAAAACTCTTGAACCACTGTGCAGAACCACCTGCAGATTTCTTTAAATCAACATCAGGCGATGGACTCAGTGGCACAGTGCGTTGAGCCACCACCGGGGACACTGGCAGCCCACAGCTCACTGTTAATGTGCCTAGGAAACAGCAGATGATGGCTTAAGGACTTAAGTCCCTGCCAACTACATGGGAGACCCAAATGGAGCTCCTGGCTTCTGGCTTCAGCCTGGTCCAGCCCAGCTGTTGCAACCATTTGGAAAATAAACTAGCAGATGAAAGATCTTTCTCTCTCTCCTCCATATTACTCCTCTTTCAAATGAATACATGTATCTAAAAAAATTTCTAGCATTCATTTAAAAACAAAATGCCAGGGCCTTCAATTCAATAAAATGAAGTTAAATGTCTCCGCAGTTTGAGCATCAGGCATTTCAAGAACAACTTGCGTTGATTCTTGCAGACATTTTACTTTGTTCCATCAATTTTTTAAAATTATTTTACTTGAAAGGCTGTTAGAGACAGCATGCACACTTCCATCCACTGGTTCACTCCCTAAAGGGCCTCAACAGCTAGGACCACACCAATGCCAGGAGCTTCGAACTCCATCTGGATTTCCCACATGGTTTGCAGGGGCCCAAGTACTTGGGTTATCTTTCTCTGCTTTCCCAGGCGCATTTGCAGGGAACTGGATTGCAAGCAGAGCAGCTGCACTTGAACTGGTATTTGTATGGGATGCCAGTGTTACAGGCGGCAGCTTAACCCACTCTACAACACTGGCCCTGGCAAATCAATCTTTCAGGAATATTCAGCATAAACAGACATCCAGAGATGTGTTTTAATCCTCACAAGAGTAAAAGTCCATGTATGGTAAGCTTTTAAAATTGCAGCAACTATCAGAACATTAACGTTTCATTCCACTATAATATCAAGAGTTACATCAGGTGCAACTGCACAGAACTCCTTGATTAGCTCTGGGCTAAAGTGAAGCTAACCTATGGCATTGCAATCCATCAATACCTCTCCCCTCAATGCGCACACACACACACACACACACACACAAATTTACAAGTAACTGTTGTGACTCTTAACAATGTTAAATGATTTCATTTCTTACATGCAAGGATTTTCAAAGTGGTCCCAAATTGGTTTTGTACCTCAGCCCAACACTCCTCTCACAGCAATGTATTTTTTAAAAAGTCAAAAGAGAAACGGTTGTTGAGTTGTTCAAGAGCCATTTCCATCTTGCTCACTGACCAAGGTATGAGGGAGGAGGTGTGGAACAAATTTAATTTAATTAAGGGAAACCAGAATGTCCTTTGGGGGTCTCTGGTCCCAAGGTCTACACCAAGCATATTCCAGTTGGTAAAAAAAAAAAAAAAAAAAAAAAAACCTTAAATTTGAGACTTGTTAATTAGTTCTTGTCTGCTAGAAGTGTTAATTGGAAACAGCCTCTGTCTGAATGCAAAGAATGCATATTTCACACAGGGAAATTGGCCTGTAACCATTTTACAGTGAGTTGGTGAGACCTTAATGCAGCAAATCCCTATGCTAGTAAACAGGAAATGAGGGAGAAATCAAAAGCACATCACCCAGGAAAAGGCCCATCTCTACAGATGGTAATCTTGAGCATGCATCAGAATTGGAGGAAGGCTTAACACCAAGCTTGCCACGCCCTGTGCACCAGCAAGTTTCTGGTTCAGAAGGTCCAGGGTGGAGCCAGAGGAGCTTGATTTCTAACAAATCCCCAAGTGATGCTAATGCTGCTGGTCCAAAAGGACAATGGAGAACCACTGGCTTCTGTCAGAGAGTAGCAGGCAAAGATCCTGATATGAGGCCAATGGGCGGGAGGGGGAAGGAGGGAGGAGAAAAGAAAGTACAGAAATAAAATCTCAGTACCCAAGACAGTTTATTTCTTGTTCACATTAAGTTAGCTGTAGAAGGAAGAATGGAGTTAAAAGAGGACCTAATCTTCACATTCTAGAACCAAATTACTATAAACTGTTGTCACCAGGCTTGCATGGGTGTGGGCACACACCTAGCCGACTGGGGAACAGAATGGAAGATCGTGCAAGAAATCTTAGGGCACAGACTCCATTTCCCAGAACTTAGTCACATGGCCTCACACAGATATAGGGCAGTAGGGAAATGTGGTCACTGGCTGAACAGTGATATCTCAGCAAGAAGAAGCGCGAATCACTGGTGGACATCGAGCAGTTGCTCCCACCAAACCCTTCTCCCACTGCAGTCTACCAGCCTTGATCATGTCTGAGCTTAGCTTTAAAAATGTGTAATTTCAAAGAATTACAAATATTTTTAAAAATCTGTAATTTCAATCCTCTTAATTACTAAAATCTGTAATCTAAAATTTCTAACTAAGCTGACCAAAGACTTTCTACCCAAGTGACTGAGAAAAACCAATTTATGGGACCTACCAAGGTTCAAGATAAGGAAAAAGAGTCTACTGAGGTAGTAGAGTTACAAGAATCACAAGGAAAAATAAAGTTTTTGTTTCATAACAAATGGGTCTCTTTTAAAATGCTATACTACCTTATGCAGATTAGGTAAATTTTTAAATATTACATAATTTCACATTTTAGAGTATCTATCCCTCATTCTTAAAGCAAATGACAAATTTACTTTTTAAGGATGAAAGTTTGCTATTACCAAGGACACTGTCAAACTTTTACTCCAACTCCAAAAAAAAGAATGCCCCACACATCTGCAGCAAACATTTTCTTTTTCAGGTCACTATTCTTAATTTACGGGTCCCTGTTTGCCTACACTTGTTATATACTGAAATTGCTGCCTATGGCATTACGTAAGTGAAAAAGCTGGAGAGTCAAGAAAAAGGCCATTTAAACTTTTAGTTATTCATTTTAAGACTGCCCAAAAGAAAATAAACCAGTAATATTATACTATTTACCAAAAGGGAAAAAAGAAAACTAACATGAGTCACGGTCTTTCATTCATTTCATCAATTAGGACACACAAGGCAGCATCTTTTTCTATAATCTGGTCCCTTCGATGACCTGAATTTTCTCTTTGCTGCTCACTCTGTCCAGTACAATTGTTGCTATCATCAGCATCCATTGGTTCAGTTTTTACTTTTATTCCTGCTTCTGAGTGGGGTAAATCATCAGGCAAAGAGGCCAAGCAATTCTGAATCATCTCAATCACTCGCTCCAGATGCTTCTGAAACCTCTCGGCTGTTTCAAGCCTCTGTCGTTTCTGGACTTCCATCATAACTCTCAAGGTCTCTCTTGCTTGGTGGGGTCTGTATTCATTTATGAGATGATGCACATGGACAAAAAGCAGCTTAAGATCTTCCAGCTTCTCTTCTCGTTTTATACTCCCAGGGCTCCTTATCAAGATATCTAAAAGGTCCAAGAAATTAATAAGGATAGACATATTGAGTTTCCTCAGTTCTTTCTTGTGATCAAATTGCATAGGATGAAGCCTTTCGATGCCCTGACTTTCCAAAGGGCGGATAATAAGATCATCACATTGGAACTGGTTGCCAAACATCATATAACTGTCTTTGATTGGAGGGGGTGGCTTGGGAGCTAGACCTTCCTGAATATTTTCATCAGTGTATTCCTTGATGTACTGCATAGGAGGTGGAGGAAGTGCACTCACTTGCTGTGGCTCACCCATTGTGGAAGATCAAGCACCTACAAAAACAAACCAAAGATTCACAGAAGAACTACAAAACAAACCTGTCACATTTAGTGTTTACAGACAGAGCACTCCCCTTTTCTTCCGGTAGTTTCAAAGCTAACACTTACAACTCAGAATGGATGCCACCCTTTTCTAATTAAGCACTATATTCTCAACAACCCACATTATTTTTCCTTCCCTGTTAATACTTCTCTCCCAATATCTTGGAGTACCTTTTCATTTATAAAGAAAAGTCTTCTGGATTCTACACCACTTACCTTTTATGTCCCATTTCTCCACATCTCTTTATAGCAAAACTACACATGCTGTCGCCCAAACACATATCACAATCACTTTTTTTTTTAGAAGGTAGATGATTTTAAGATTTACTTTATTGATTTGAAAGGCAGAGTTACAGAGAGAGAAGGAGAAACAGAGATATCTTCCATCTGCCTTTTCATTCCCCAAATAGCTGCTAAGGACTGGGGCTGGGCCGGGGCCATGTAGAATCCAGGAACTTCATCCGGATCTCCTTTGTGAGTGATATGGGTCCAGGCACTTGGGCCATCTTCCACTGCCTTCTCAGGCATATGAGAGGAAGCCAGATAAAATTGGAACAACCAGGACTTAAACCAGTGCCCATATGGGATACTGGTGTTGCAGGGAGCCATTTAACCTGCTGCGCCACAATGCCAGCCCCTACAATCACTTTTACTATTACGAAGTGATTTCCCAAAGTAAATACTTATAACTCAAACATTTTGACAAAATTAACATTACTAAAATCTAGATACCCAGTATCATCCAAGGCTCCTAGATGAAATGATTATCCAAGTCTGTATCTTTTTTCTACATTTTATGCTACAATTTACTAACCTTTCTGTATCTACTATAGAAACTTGAAACCCAAATTCAAACCCACAGCTTCTATGGCCACAATCACTTCTACTTACTCCTTTTTAAACATAGGTATTATCATCCAATCTGAAGATTCTCAAGTGCTCTTTTAAACCGATCTGAACAGTTTTAAGACACACCCCTCCGACGTCAGGAGGCGGCAAGTACCCGTGTGCCTCTGCGGATGCGCACCCCTCGACTTCAGCTGGCATCTTTCCAGGGTCAACTCCCTAAGAGGCATCACTGTCTCACATCCTCTCCACATCATCTTCCTGCCAAAGCTATGACCTAAGTACACGATCAATTCTATTCTTCGGATGAGGATCCCAAGTCTTAAGGGCACGTGTCTGCAGATCGCATAACTACTAACGGCACAACAGCAATTCCTACCCCACGTCCTTTCAGCTCCAACCCGCGAAATCTCTTCAATCACAAATCCTTAAGCCACGAACCGTCTAAGAGTACAAGAAACACTTGGGACTCTAACACCATTATGTTTATGTTTATTCCGTATCACCTCTCTAGACAGAACTTTTCTAAAGTAATGGAGGTTTGTTTTATTTGTTTTCAGGAAGATCAGCGCGGAGCGTCGAAACCGGTTCTCTGGCTGAAAAGCCACCTTCTAGAATGTGCTGGGGGGGGGGGGGTCCCTGGGGGCGGGGAGATTGCACATCACCAAAGCAAGGAAGCTATTCTAGGGTCCCATCCTCAGGGATTTGGTTCTCTTCTCTCTACCGTGAATGGGACTCCCGAGTTTCTAGAACCTCTCGAGGCGGATGTGACGATTCTGAGGCTTGGGACCCGCCGCCCTCGCTCTCCCCTCATTAACTCGGCAGATTTCAGAGACGGGAACAGGCGCACTCTCACTGTACAAGTGGCCAGCGATAACCGCCTCTCCGGGGGCCCCTACCTTGGAAAACCAGCTGCGCCGGGGCCAGAACCCACGCCTCCCAACCTGCAGTCCCGCGCCGACCCCACACTGAGGAAACCCGGAGCCCGCCGCCCCGGGGCACCTTCCGCGGCAGCCAGGCCACGGCCCTGGAAGACCGCAGAAAAGGAAAACCAGCGAGCGCCCTCGTAGGCCGACCCTACGGCCTCCCGAACTCCCAATCCGGCCGAGAGGAAGCAGCGGGGTCCGGAAGGAAAAACCAAGAACGCGGGGCCCCAAGCCCACGCCGCCCACTCACCTCTGCACTTGGTTGACGCTAGAATCTACCTTCGCCACCGCAACCGAAATCTGACTTCCGTTCTCCCTCCCCAGGAAGCAGCCACCGACGCTGCCCTTGATTGGCTGCTCGAGCTGTCGTTTCACCTGGGCTCTAGTCCCGCCCCAGAGCTAGAGCTCGGTACTGCGCTTGCGTATGTCCCACCCCCACAACCCGCCCACCATTAGTGGCCTGCGGGCTGGGGTTGGATCTCTGTACTTTTTATCAGTAAAAGTAGCAGCTGGTTTCTCCGTTTACTTATTTTTATTTCTAAAATGTAATGCTTGAAATCGAACAGGGCATCTGTATGTCTTAAGTAAAAGTTGGAAAGCACAGGCAAGCTGATGTTTCTAAACGTTCCAACTCCAAACCCACTGTCGGAAATACGATTTTAAAAATGATATTGGACGCTGCTATTTAGATATGCCTTTAAATCTGGAAGTGTTGTGAACATGAGAATCAGCAATATATTCTGAATCTCCATTTCTTCACCATCTGTTCACTTTTATTTTCACTTGGGAATTCAGGGATATTTATTATCTATTCTGCAGCAGTTATCTCTTATCTGTTATGCAACAAGTTACCAAGTTGAGAAAAATGTTTCTTTGGAGGGCTATTTTCACAAGAAGTGTCACAAATTTCTAAAGTCGTAGGAGTCTTACAAAAGCACGTTGCAAATAAAATGCACGATAATTTTGCTGATAAAAATTCAGACTTCTTTAAAAATAGTTATTTGACTTTACTATTTAAAAACTTATTATGGAAAATTCAATCATATAAGAAATTGCAGAAACCAGTTTACTTACCACACAATTTCAAAAATGGTGTCTATATCAGCACGTGCATTTCTAAAAGATTAAGGACCCTTTTAGTATAACCATTCGCTCATTTAAAGATAAATTGATTATTTAACAATATCAAATATCAGGCCAGTAATTGAATTCTGAGTGCCTCAGGTTCCAAGTAAGCCTCTTCTTTTTCTACTGGCCAATGTGTCCTTTATGTATGTATTTTAGATTTATTTATTTATTTGAAAGGCTGTGTTGAGAGACAGAAAGATCTTCCATCTGCTGATTTTACTCCTCAAAAGGCTGCAATATCTGGGGATGATCCAGGCGGAAACTAGGGGCCCAGAGCTCCATCCAGATGTCCCACGAGAATAGCAGGGATCCAAGCACTTCAGCTGTTTTCCCTTGCTTTCCCAGGCACATAAGCAAGGAGATGGATGAGTAGAGCAGCGGGACTCAAACCAGTGCTCCGAAATGGTTTGCCAGCATCGCAAGCAGCAGCTTAATGCCCACAATGCCTGCTGTGGCCAATGTGGCCTTGAATTTTTTTTTTTTTTTAGTCTATAGTTGACTTCTTCCATCGTGATTCCCTCTACCTTACTGCCACACACACATCAATTTATTTCATGAAGAAATCCACCCATTTTTGACCCTACCCCAATCAAGACTTTTTCCCCACTACTCACTGCAGTATGTCCCAAACCAGTGACACCCAGTGGCCATTCTCAGTTCTCACTGTACTCCAGTTGTCTGCACAGTTCAGCACCTTTGATCATTTGGATTGCCCGAGAGCTTAGTTCTAGAACGACTTCTCAGTCAGGTTTCATCCGGGTCATAACTTCTAGGGAATTTCAATCACCTGGGCCCTGGAATACCCTCTTCTCTGTGTTTCAGACCTTGAATCCAACAGGATTAGCTATCTTTACTCAACTGCCTTTCACCCAGATTGCAAAGGCTCAAATCTAAGGAAATGTGTTTGTACTTCAAAAAGTTTGTGGAAAATGAAATTAAAAGCTAAGTTTATTTTGGTGCAAAAGAAATTTGAAATCCAGGTATGGTTTTTTCATTAAAAATTGGTGTGTATTGTATAAACACTATGCATGGATTTAAAAAAAAACTTTTTGCACCAAAATAAATTTATCTTTTAATTCCATTTTCCCACAAACTTTTTGAAGCGCCCTCATACTTAACATAAAGTCTCAAATATGACTAATTTTCGCCATCCCCACTGCTGTGCTCCTGGTCTATGCCATGATTCTCGTCTGGACTTCGAAAATAGCCTGCTCGCTGCTTTCCTTGCTACCAGCTTGTCATGCCTTAGTTTGATTACCACAGTGTCTTAAAATATAAATCCAGTCAGATCCTCTATTCAAAATTCTTTGAGCCTTTCTATCACATTAAGAATCAAGTCCAGTGTCCTCGACATGACCTTCATAAGGTTCTGCACATTCTAGGGATTGTCTACTTCTTAGATGTTGTTTCCCACATTTTTTCCCGTGCTCCCACGTCTCCAGCTACACTGAATTTCTTTATTTCCCTCACAATTATCAAACACCCTCTTGCCTCCCAGCATTTGCTTTTGGGAGCTCTTCCATAGCTGTCCCCATGCCTCACTTCCTCACTTCACTCAGGTTTCTGGGCAGATTTGACTTGAGAGAATTCTTCCTTGGCCGCTCCACATAGAGTAGCACAATGCCAATTACTCACTTGGGAGGTATCCCATACTTACTTCTATTTTTGACCCTTCATTCATAGAACTTGCCATCTGAAATCAGCCTATTAAGTATATTTATCTGATTTTTTGTTGTCTTCCTTCTCCATTAAAACACAAGGTTTATTAGCATAGGGCATCAATTTCACTCACTGCTGTATGTGCAGCACCCACAACAGTATTGACAGTGACAAGTATTCAATGCACGTTTACTGAATAAAGAACAAAATGTACTCATCATTTTCAAATGAACTTACAGTGTGACTTTGGTAGTTATACCACAGACTATTTAGCCAAATTCCTGCCGTTTGAAATTATTTCCCCCCAATTTTTTCTATTATAAGTACACTGGGCAATGAATATCCTAGTGCATATATGGTTGTATTTGAGCCCAGTTTACCCCTTAAGACAAATGTCTAGAGATGGAACTACTGGCTTGCAAAGTACAGTGTCTTATAGTTACTGATAGGGTGAGGGTTAGAATCTAGAACTCCTGATTCTCACGGTAGTGTTCTTTCCAATTAACTACAAATGATGCAATACATATCATGAGAAGGGCTAGAGAAAATATACTGTATAGTAAACATTGATTTATGTGGCAGTGCTTACAGAATCTAAGTGGAAAGTCTGTTTCTTAAAGATGCCTGCCAAAGGGGCTGACATTATGGCAAAGCAGGTAAAGCTGCTGCCTGCTAGCTGGCGTCCCATGTGGGTGCCATTTAGAGACCCAGCTGCTCCACTTCCGATCCAGCTCTCTGCTAATGTGCCTCGGAAAACAGTGAAAGATGGCCCAATTGCTTGGGCCCCCACACCCATGTAGGAGAAGGGAAGGAGCTCTGGGCTTCTGGCCTGGCACAGCCCTGGTCTTTTCACCCATTTGTATAGTGAATCAGTGGATGGAAGATCTATCTCTCTCAGTAACTCTGCCTTTCAAATAAATAAAAATAAATATTTTTTAAAATACCTACTATAGTTTAACAAAATAGTTTATATTGTGTCTGCTGTGCCAGGCACATTTCTAGAAGGTTAAAAAGATAGACAAGAGTCCTACCCTCTAGTGGGGAGACAGATAAGCAAATAAGGCTATAAGGAAAAAGAAAATACAGAATGATGTGATAGCACAGTGGGTTGGAGGAAGCTAATTTATAAGTGGGTGGCTAGGACAGCCTGGCACAAGAAGGTAGATTTGGAAAAATGACATGAATGCTGAAGACTGAATTGGGCAAGAGATCCCAGAGATAATAAGTGCAAGGAGCCTGAGACCATCACAATCTTCCTGAGTTAGAGACAGGAAAAGAATCCATATGCTTTGTAAGTATTCAGCAAAGGATGAGTAGGGGAAGATAAGTGGGCACAAACAGGTAGGGGTTAACTTGTTAGTTAAAGACAGCATGCCTTGGTTAGGTTCTTGGCGCTTTATAATGATGATCACTTGAACCTAAGTGCCAATAAGAAATATACATAGTTTTCATCCACCCTGTTAATTTTTAAATTTAGGTTTATTGGGGCATAATTTACATAGAGTAAAATAAATTTCAGATATCTAATTAGATGAGTTTTGATGACTATAGATTGGTATAAAACCAATTTGATTACTATACCAATTTTATTTATATATTTATATGTATAAATATATAAATTTATAATTTATATATTATATAAATATATATTTATAATTTATAAATATATAAAATATATAAATTTTATATATTCTATTTAAGATATCGAATATTTTCATCAACCCAAATAATTCCTTTTGTGCTATTTTGTATTCAATCATTTCCCTTCACATCCAGCCCCTAGTAATCACTGATTGATTTCTGTTCATGTAGTCTTGTCCTTTCCAGAATGTCATCCAAATGGAATTAACTTATAGACTTTGTATGGCTTGTTTCACTTCATATAATACTTGTGAGGTCCATCGGTGCTGTTTATTGTCAATATATTGTTCCTTTTTATAGGTGCCTAGTATCCCATTGCATGCATGTACCATGATCCATTCACCAGTTAATAGACTTTGGGTTATTTCACTTTGGGGTAATTATGAATAAAGTTGTTATAAACATTTACATACAGATCACTGTATAGGCACATGGTTTCATTTCCTTTGGTTTATTACATAGGAATAGAATCACAATCCTCCGCCTGCGGCGCTGGCGCGCCAGATTCTGTCCCGGTTGCCCCTCTTCCAGGCCAGCTCTCTGCTGTGGCCTGGGAGTGCAGTGGAGGATGGCCCAAGTCCTTGGGCCCTGCACCCGCATAGGAGACCAGGAAAAGCACCTGGCTCCTGGCTTCGGATCAGCGCAGTGCGCCGGCTGCAGCACACCGGCTATAGCGGCCATTGGGGGTGAACCAACGGAATAAGGAAGACCTTTCTCTCTGTCTCTCTTACTGTGCACTCTGCCTGTCAAAAAAAATTATATTTTTTGACCATATAATAAACCGCCTCATAGTTTTCTAAAGAGACTATTATATTTTTCATTTCTACCAGGCATCTATGAGACTTATCTTTGCTCTGCATCCTCATACTGAACTTGTTATTGTCCTTTTTATTCTTACTTGTGTCTTCTAATTGCTGGGTAATTGCTTCAATCTGTATTTCCCTAATGTTATGATCTTTTCATGGATTTATTTGCTAAATGTACTTTTCTTGGGTAACAGCTCAAATACACAATGTTTAATTTGCTCATTTTCTTACTTTGGAGGTGTCAGAGTCTACACACACATATACACCTTGATATAAGTCCTTTATTTGATATATATTCTGTAAACATTTTTCTCCCAATCTGTGGATAATCTTTACATTTTCATAAAAGTGAAATCTCCACTTCTGTCACCCACAAAGGAGACCTGGATGAGGTTCTTGGCTCCTGATATGGCTACTATAATCATTTGGTGAGTGAACCAGAGAAGACAACATCTCTCTCTCTCTCTCTCTCTCTCTCTCTCTCTGACTCTCCCTGTCACTCTGCCTTTAAATAAACAAGCCTTTTTAAAAGTTGTTTAAGAAGATATAGTTTAAGTTATCACTAATGCATTTTCATCAAAGTTCTGGAGTATAGTTTCGATTTTTAATCAGTGTCTTTCTGTTGTTAATATTGCTTGATCAATACAGATAACCTTCTCACTAAGAGTAATCTAAGCAATGCAGACCTGAGTGCAGCAGATAGGCAAGAAAGATGGGTTAAGCCACAGCCTGTGACACCTGCATCCCATATGGGCACTGGTTCAAGCCCCAGTTGTGCCATTTCCAATCCAGCTCCCTTCTGATGTGCCTGGGAAGGCAATGTATGATGGCCCGAGTTCTTGGCCACAGCCACCATCGTGAGAGATGCAAATGGAGTTAGTGGCTCCCGGCTTTGGCCTGGCTGAGACCTGGCTATTGTGGCCATTTGGGGAGTGAACCAGCCGATGAAAAATTTCTCTCTCTCTCTCTCTCTCTCTCCCCCCACCTCTATTTTCCCCTCCATCTCTGTAATTCTGTCTTTCAAATAAACAAATAAATCTTAAAAAAAAAAAAAAAAAAAAAAAAAAAGCCTGTTTGCTGTACCTGCTATATTTTTTCATACCAGCAGGGGGCAAAAGTATCCCTGGCATACTTGAGGATTACTGTATCCCTAGTTTAAATTTTCCTAACAGAAGGATGTGTGTCTCACTTATGGGATCCCACAGCCTTCAGTGTCAGCTATATCTGGCAGACTCAAGAACTTAAAATGGATTTAGAATCCTACAAAAAGAGAGGTAGCCATTTTGAATTATTTATTGTTACGGTTATTGTTAAAGTCTGCTTTTGCATTATTGTGTGGAATTAAACCAAAGAAAAAATAGTCATGCTATTGTCATACCCATTCTTTGGATCATCACAAAATCTACCCATTTCAGTGATTGGTTGGTTAACTGATTGATTTCCTATGCAGTTTCAAAAGGTTCTGGGCCATATCTAAGCCATTTTTAGTCCCTACTTTAAGTTCCATCTTTACTTCTTACAGCATTTCTCTACCATAAATTGAAATCATGCTCCTACTTTACTACTATGACTGTAGTTAACTTGCTGATTTTTCAGGGTGTCAACTATGACAATCCCCAGCATTCCTTCTCGCATAACTAATACTGACTATATTTCCGTTGAAAGATGGGTAGTGAAAAAAAGCAAGAGAAAGAAGAAAAACCTACTCATGTGTCCCGAATTATGAGTATGTACAAAGATTGGCCTTCTGTTTTTTTTTTTTTAAGATTTATTTATTTGAAATTCGGAGTTGGCCGGCGCCGCGGCTCACTAGGCTAATCCTCTGCCTAGCGGCACCGGCACACCGGGTTCTAGTCCCGGTCGGGGCGCCGGATTCTGTCCCGGTTGCCCCTCTTCCAGGCCGGCCCTCTGCTGTGGCCAGGGAGTGCAGTGGAGGATGGCCCAGGTGCTTGGGCCCTGCACCCCATGGGAGACCAGGAAAAGCACCTGGCTCCTGGCTCCTGCCATCGGATCAGCGCGGTGCGCCGGCCGCAGCGCGCTGGCCGCGGCGGCCATTGGAGGGTGAACCAGCGGCAAAGGAAGACCTTTCTCTCTGTCTCTCTCTCTCACTGTCCACTCTGCCTGTCAAAAAAAAAAAAAAAGAAATTCGGAGTTATACAAAGAGGCAGAGAGAGAAAGAGAGAGGTCTCCCATTTGCTGATTCACTCCCCAGTTGGCCAGAGCAGCTGGAGCTGCACCAATCAGAAGCCAGGAGCTTCTTCCAGGTCTCCTATGGGGATGCAGGGCCCCAAGGACTTGGGCCATCTTCCACTGCTTTCCCAGGCCATAGCAGAGGTAGATTGGAAGTGGAGCAGCTGGGACACCAACCAGTGCCCACATGGGATGCCGGCACTGCAGGCGGCAGCTTTACCCGCTACACCACAGTGCTGGTCCCAGCCTTCTGTTTTCAATATCATTTCACATAAGGACCAAGACTCAGGTGAAGCATGTGAGATTTGTGCCTCAGGTAGAAAATTAAGGGAGCAAAACTCAGCAGTCAAATAATATTTTAATTCCATATTTTAAAATTAAAAGTAAGGTAGAAAATCCATGCTGGGTAAGATGATACCTTTTAAAATAAAGGGAGAGGATCAGTACTTCACATCCCATTATTTAAAGAGGTGAGATATTTCCATACAACATTCAAAGGCCAGAATTACTTTCTGGAAGGCATGGGGGGCATTGCCTCTTTAGACAGCTTTTTAGAGTGTAATGATGCATTCATTGTCTAATAAAGTCGTTCATTTCCCTCAGTGTTTACTGCACACCTGTGAAATGTCAGCTCCTGTCCTAGATGCTGCCTAACCCATTACAAGTCCAGGTGCTACTCCTTTGCCATTATCTGCAAAAGTCTTTTCTCGCTTGGTTAAGATTCATGATGAATCTCTCTTAGATCCTTGGACCTCCAAAGAATAGAAACACATTTGATGATTTCACACCTTTATGGGTTCCTTTACCCCAGACTCCAGTCTGTGACTTACACAGGATTTGGCTCTTCTTCCCAATCTACTTTCCCTTGTCTGACTGTTGTCTTCCTCTGACTCCGAGTCCATTTTGTTCTCTAACTCCTGTTAACCTGGCCTGAGGACCCTTCCAAATAAATCAAGATGGAACAGAATAGAGAAAGCTCTGGCCTGAGATTAAAAAAACTTGAGCTCAACCAGCCTGTTGGCTAACCTGAGGCAAGCCACATCTCTCAGGAAAATAAGAATATTGGGCAAAATCAGTAACCTCCAAGTCATGAAAATGTTTTCCAGGTATCCACTGAAGCAGAGGGGGAACCAAGCTGATGGGACTTCAGACTTACCACCCCAACTCCATTTTAATCTCAACTTCATCTCTTTGGTTTGCTAGGTTCCATTTCACATTTCAGATTTTTAAAATGCTTTAAAAAATAGTCTGTACTAAAAGCTTGAAAACCGCCGGGTCTATTATTTCTGAATTTCCTTGAGATTTGACCTTTACTGGTTACATCAGTATCTCCCTTTTTATATATCATTGATGATTTACAAATTAGCAACAGTATTTTCACAGATTTCAAAGAGTATTTGAACAGTCATGTCAATGAGAAAAAAAGCTTTCCTCCCAAGAGAGTTAAAGAAAAAGTTCTGTGATCCTATAATCAGTTCTTTTAGAATAGTTTTAAGTTAATAGTAAAATTGAGTGGACAATGCAAAGGGAGTTCGCATACACACCCTTCCCCTTCAAATTCACAGGCTCCCCTACCATCAGCATCCTGCACCAGAGAGGTGTATTTGCTGTCAACAAAATATTGAAATATCATTGGCACCTAACAGCCATAGTTCATGTTGGGGTTCACTCTTGGTGCTGTCCATTCTATGAGCTTTGACATGTACTCACTACTGTAGTATCATACAAAATATTTTCACAGCCCTAAAAATCCTCCAGGTTCCACCAGGTCCCCTTAAGGCCTTGGAGATCACTGATCCTTTTTATTTTCTCCATAGTCTTGCCTCTTCGAGAATGTCACAGTCACAATCGTATAACCTATAGCTCTTCCAGAATTTTTTTTTTTTTTACTTCGTAATAAGCACTAAGGTCCCTCATTTCTTTGTGTGTTTGGTAGCTCCTTTTATCTTTTCATTTCATTATATTCTGCTGGCAATATTACTGCAGTTAATTCACCTATTTACCAATGGAATAACATGTTAATTGCTTCCAAGTTTTGGCGATTGTGACTAAAGATGCTGTAAATATCCATGTGTAAGGGTTTTGGGGGACACAAGTTTTCATCTCATTTGAGTAAATTCCAAGGAGTATGATTGCTGGATCAAATGGTAAGAGGAGGTTTAGCTTTAGAAGAAACTGCCAAATTGTCTTCCAAGGAGATGGTACAATTTTACAGTTTCATCAGCAGTGAATGAAAGTGTTGCTCCAATCCTTGAAAAGCACATGTTGTTGTCAGTAGTTTAGCCGTTCTAATAGGCATGTAGTGGCATCTCATTGCTGCTCTACCATGTTAATGACACAGGATGCCGAATATATTTTTGTGTGCTTGGTTCCCAGCTATACATCTTCTTTGCTGAGGTGTCTGTTCAAACATTTGGCCTGTTTTTTAATCATGTTGCTTGCTTTCTTAGTGTTGAATTTTTAGAATATTTATTTATTTGAAAGGTAAAATCACACACACAGAGTGAGAGCGAGAGAGAGAGACAGACAGTAGTCTTCCATCTGCTGGTTGACTACCCAAATGGCCCCAGCAGCCAGGGCTGTGCCAGGCCAGACCAAAGGCAGGCACCTGCAACTCCATCCAGGTCTCCCATATGGATAGCAGGGGCCCAAGCATTTGAGTCTTCTGCTGCTTTCGCAGGCACGTAGGCAGGGAGCTGGATCAGAAGTGGAGCAGCCAGGACTCCAATTGGAGCTCGTGTGATGCTGGCAGCAGCTTAACCCACTGCACCACAACACTGGTCTCTATTGTTGACTTTTAAAAGGTTGGGGTGTGTCTCTGTGTGTATTTTAGATAACAGACTTTTATTAGATTTGTTTTCTGTAAATATTTCTCTCAGTCTGCTTGTCTTATCATTCTCTTGAATGTTTCTTTCTCAGAGTAAATGCTTTCAATTTTAATGAAGCCCTGCTTATCTGTCATTTCTCTTAGTGTTCTATCTGAAAACTCATTGCCAAACTGAAGGTCATCGAGATTTTCTCCTATGCTGTCCTCTAGGACTTGGATAATATTGAACTTTATACGTAGGTCTGTGATCTGTTTTGTACTACTTTCTGTGATAGGTATAAGGTCTGTATGAAGACCTGCTTTTTTGGGTGGTTGATGTTTGATTTTTCTAGCACTGACTGTTAGAAAGACCATCCTTTACCCATCGAATGGCCTTTGCTCCCTTGTCAAAGATCACTTGAGTATATCTGTGTGAGCCTATTCTGCACTCTCTAGTCTCCTTCACTGATCTGTTTTCCATCCTTTTATCAATATCACACTGTCTCGATGACTGTAGCTTTTGCAGCAACTCTTGATGTCTGATAGTTTCAGTTCTCTGATTTTGTTCTTCTCTTCCAGTATTGAGTTGGCTGTCCCAGATCTTGTGCCTCTCCATATAAACTTTGGAATCAGTTTGTCAGTACCCGCAAAATAGGTTACTAGGCTAATTAAAGTTTTAAAATTTGAGATAATTGTGAGTTCACATGTAATTATAAGAAAGAGTACAAAGAAATATCTTATATACTTTGGTCAATTCATCCCAGTAGTAACAGGCTGCAAAACAATGAAACAGTACTAACATTGATAGAGTCAAGTTCCAGATCCATCATGAGGACCCTCAGTTAGGTCCATTATGCCCTTTCATGTCACATACACTGCCCTCTTGTCCCATCCCCTTCTCAACCCATGGCAACCACTAACCTGTTGTCCATTACTAGATTTTTTTTTTTATTTCAAGAACATTATATAAATGGGAACCATCAGTCTCCTTTGGGCGCTGGCTCTTTCTTTTTTTTTTCAATTTTTATTTGACAGGTAGAGTTATAGACAGTGAAAGAGAGACAGATAAAGGTCTTCCTTCCATTGGTTCACTCCCCTAATGGCCTCTATGGCCGACGCTGCACTGATCCAAAGCCAGGAGCCGGGTACTTCCTCCTGGTCTCCCATGCGGGTGCAGGGACCCAAGCACTTGGGCCATCCTCTGCTGCCCTCCTGGGCCACAGCAGAGAGCTGGACTGGAAGAGGAGCCACCAGGACTAATACCCAGCACCCCAACCGGGACTAGAACCCGGGGTGCCGGCACCACAGGCAGAGGGTTAGGCAATTGAGCCATGGTGCAGGCCAACAATGGCTCTTTTTAATTGGCATAATTATCTGGAGAGTCGTCTACATTTCTGAATAGATAAATAAGGCACTCTCTCTCTCTCTCCCCTAGTATTCCTTGGTATGGATGTATTAGGGCTTTGGTGGAGGAGGAAAGTTAACCACTGAAGGACATTTGTGTTGTTTCCTGTGTGCAACTATTATGAACACAGATACTATAAACATTTGTGTGCAGGTTTTTATATAAAAATTAGTCTTCATTTCTCTGGATAAATGCCCAGAGGTATTGCTGGGTCATTTGGTAGTTGCTTGCTTTGTTTTCAAGAAACTACAAACTTTTTGCCAGAGTAGCTGTGCCCCTTTACCTGCCCTCTGGCAATGTCTGACTGATACAGCAACCTGGCTTCACATAAGCATTTGTTGTTGTTCTGTTCCTACTTATTGTTTTTATTTTAAAACATATTATTTAATAGGTTCTAGTATTATCTCATTCTGGTTTTAAATGGCATTTCCCTGATGGCTAATGGTGTTGAACATCTTCTCATGGGCTTATTTACTCTCTACTTAGTCTTTGGTGAAATGTCTCTTTATTTCTTTTTCTCATTTTCTAATTGGATTGTTTGTCACTTTAATGTTGCATTTTGAGTGTTGTTTGTATATTTTAAATACTAGTCTACAAGGATACATGGTTTGCAAATATTTTCTCCACGTTTTAGTTTTTCTTCATTCTCTTACAAGAATCCTTCAAAATGCAGAAGTTTTAATTTTGATGAATTCCAATTGATCAATTTTCCCTTTATGGATTACGCTTTTAGTGTTAAATCCAATAACTCTTTTCCTAATCCTAAATCCCAAGGATTATCTTCTGTGTTTTCTTGTATAAGTGTTACATTTTAAGTCCTAAATAGGTTTTTAATCCATTTGAGCTCACTTTTTTATTCAAGTGTGAGACTAGCTCAGAGCTCATCATTTTGACGATGCTATCCAATGGTTCCAGGTACATATGCTGGAAAACCATTTTTCTCCCATTGAATTTCTTTCCCATCTTCTTAAGAATTTACTAGTAGCTGTCAGGATGAAATCCAGGCTCCTTTCTTGATCTTCTCTAATACCTCCCCCATGAGGGATATTGGAGGTTTTCTTAACAGCATCCTCAGACCCTAGTCTCTCCACTCAGGCTTTGCTGCCGTGATGTGATGGGTCCACATGTCTCTTTTCTGTGATATTTGACGGCAATAGAGTAATTACTGTCATAAAAGTGTTTTTTTCTTTTCTTGAGTGCCCCTTTCTGGATCCTTTAGTTACAGAATTCAGATTTTTGTTGTGATTTTTTTTTCTGGATTGCTAGCTTATCTGGCTCTAGTCTGGTATAGTACAAGAGTAATTCAAAAAGTTCATGGGAAGTGGAATTAATATTTTGGTGCAAAAAAGTTTCACATCCTTGCACAGTTTTTTTTTCTTTTTTTTTGTAATACACATCTCCATGAACTTTTTGAAGACCTCTTCATGTCAGGCAGAAGAAAAGCCCATGGGATTTGCCATCATATTGTCTCTTAGTTTCTGAGGGTTCCAATTGGTCTGCCCTCTCTCTGCTTCTCAAAGTCTTCTGATGTTTGTTTCTTATATAATATCCATGGTCTTTCAATTGTACTGAGAGGGAGGGACAGAGGAAAACATAGGAGCATAGGTATAACTAGTTCATTTTTAAGTAAGCACTGATCATCAAGGCAATAAATAGGATGCTTGCTTCCTTATTTTATACCGTCTACGTGCCTTAAATTTTCTAAAATAAACACTATTTTGTAATAAGAAAATGTACTTTATTTTTAAATTATTTAAATTCAAGTTCATATATGTTGCATTATACTTTGGCTTTCACCCACTCTTTTCACCAGGTTAGTGGAGTCAGAAGGAAGTTACTTCAGCATATTCCATTATCACAATGTCATAGGTTATGTTCTAGAAGAAGATTTTGAGGTCTGTTTTTGTGATCTGGAAGTGCCCTTAGGACCAGCACCTGTAGAAGACAGGGGCTGGACGTATGAGAACACAGATGGAAAAGTCAGTTCTGACGCAGCCACCTCCCCACCCCCACACAGCTCTGGAACAAGAATAGTCCCTTCAGTGTTGCTCTATCTGAGGCGGACATGCCTGTCATCATTCTCTGTGCTGTTCAGCCCTTGCTGTGGGCTCTAGAAAGAGTATCCTCTTGAGTGAGGGCGTTCTCTGCAGCTGAGTCAGTTTTCAAACTCACTGAGAGCTGAAGACTGTCCACGAGTGGTGCCTGTGACAACTGAGGTCACAGGTCCTTCAGGTCCTTCCCTGAAGCATGACTGGGCGGTGCCTTACCATTCCCCCCCCCCCCAATATCGACTATTCTAATGGGGAAGTGTCTCTCAGAGCATCCCTTCTGATCTCATTTCATAGATCCTGTGGCAAAAGACAGGAAGTGACATATGAGCACATGTTAAAACTTTCTTCCCAAATACTTCTCACAACAACCACAGTGACCTTTACAAAGGGAAAATCTGATCAAGTCGCCCCTCAGAGTAAAGTATTTCAGTGGCTTCTTGTTACACCAAGGATGGAAGTAAAAATCCCTAACAAGGACCTCAAACTTTACCTCCTTCTGCTTCTCCAGCATCCCCCTTAGCCATTGTCACCATGCCAGCCGTCGCGGTACCTTACTCCTTCCCACCACGGCACACGTCCTCCCCTTGAACAGCCCCATTCCAACACGACAGTCTCATGAATGATCTTATGTTGCTGCTGGCAGAAGATCCCTTCATCATTTTTGTTATGTGTGTTTGCCACTCATTTCCTCCTTGCACCTATGACAGTAAAATCATTACTGTGATGAAAATGTTGCTGTTAAAAAATACTGGCCTCTATTCCATAGGATATTGACTCAATACCTAAATCAATATTTCCTGCTAGAAGAAGAGGATTGTTGCTTTGAAACATGTAGATATTGAAGTATATGTTTCTTAATGAAGTATCAAGATAAAAAAGGAAATGTAGAGAAAGTGCTTGGCACATCACACTGCCGTGGGCAAGCCCCCACCTCCACTCTCCTTCAGTGATGTGTGTAAATAATGAGTCTGCTCAGCTAACACACTGCAAGGTGGATAAGTTATGTTCACGGTAAAGAAGCCTTCAGGAGAGAAGATATATCAAACAAGAGTAGAAGGACATGTGAGAATGTCGCAATCCACAGGATTATGAGATTGGGCTATTTGTAACTAAAATAATCTAGCCTCTGGCACTGATGTAAATTTGGAACTCTGGGTCAAAGACCTTGAAAAGCAGCCTCTTTTTCTCTGCACATCACCAGGAAGCTTCCCCGAAGCCTGTTTCACATCTCTGAATACATACCTGTCCGTCTTTGTCTCCTGCATCTATTTGCCTTTGTGTATAGAAAATCATAAGGTAGGATTTTCCAGACATCCGCTGAAGCAACTGAGAAGAGCTCATACTACGTAGATACTGTTCTTCCTGGTTCTTCCAAACCTCCATACACATATTTGCTCTTCAGGAAGGTGCCCAAGTTTTTTTTGTTTTGTTTTTGTTTTAAGATTTATTTATTTATTTGAAAGTCGGAGTTACACAGAGAGAGGAGGAGAGGCAGAGAGAAAGAGAGGTCTTCCATCTGCTGGTTCACTCCCAAATTGGATTTAATGACCAGAGCTGCACCAATCCAAAGCTGGGAGCCAGGAGCCAGGAGCTTCCTCCAGATCTTCCCATGCAGTTCCAGGGGCCCAAGGGTTTGGGCCATCTACCACTGCTTTCCCAGGCTACAGCAGAGAGCTGGATCAGAAGTGGAGCAACTGGGTCTCAAACGAATGCCCATATAGGATGCCGGCACTGCAGGCGGCGGCTTTACCCACTATGCCACAGCCCCAGCCCCTATATATGATTTTTTTAAAGATTTGATTCATTTATTTGAAAGGCAGAGTTACAGAGAGGCAGAGGCAAGAGAGAGAGAGAGAGAGAGACAGAGACAGAGGAAGAGAGAGAGGTCTTCTATCTGCTGGTTCGCTCTCCAGATGGCTGCAATAGCCAGAGCTGTGTGGATCGGAAGGAAGAAGCCAGGAGCTTCTTCCCGGTCTCCCAACAGGTGCAGGAGCCCAAGGAGTTGGGCCATCCTTTACTGCTTTCCAAGACCATAGCAAGAGCTGGATCAGAAGTGGAACAGCCAGGATTCGAACCTGTGCCCATATGGGATGCCAGCACTGCAAGCAGTAGCTTTACCTGCTATACCACAGCACCAGCACCAGTGCTGGGAACCTAGCTTCTATCCTGGTAGACACTTTTGTCACAGAGTAGAAACGAGCACTAAATTACAAGGCTATGCAGGTGACCCCTACCACCAATGCTCATATGAACACACGAGATTCCTTGAATAATTTTCTCAAATGCAACTTTTATTGCTGGTTCAGAAAAATTTCATGATTTTCCTAGACTTAAAGATTTATAAATGTTTTTGAACTTAAAAGAATGTCAAACAGGGGTTTAGCTTAGTGGTTAAGACACCCTCATCCCAAATCAGTTTGTCTCACCCCCAGCTCCTGGCTCTGGCTTTCTGCTAATGCAGACCCTGGGAACAGAGACGGCTCAAGTAACTATGTTCCTACCACCGTGTGTGTTAGGAAACTGGCACAGTTATAGCCAGGTGGCCACATGACCCAGCTACCTGAGCCAGGCTCCACCCCCATCCCAATGGGATTCGCTGCTCCTGCTTCCCTGCCCGCCCTCAGGCAAAGTTTTAAAAGGGCCTGTTCCTGCACACGTGCTCTCTTGGCCTTTCTCCCCTGCTCTCTCTTGCCCCTTCTCTCCTGCTCTCTCTCGGTCCTTCTCTCCTGCATTCTCTTGGCTCTTGGCCCTTCTCTCCTGCTCTCTTTCGGTTCCTCTCTCTAGCCTCCTCCTCTGGGCTCTTGGCTCTGCTCTCCTCTCTCCTCTTCTCTGCTCTATCTTCTCTCCTTGCTAGCTCCTCTCCTCTCTGTTTCTCTTATATTCTCCTTCTCTCTTTTTTCCTTCGCCAACCCTTCACTCCGGTCTGTAGGGTGTTCCCCAATAAACCCTTTCTCTTACTCCGGTGTCCGGTGTGCTTTGTGACTGCTAACATTAAGAAAAAACAGTGTGGGAGACCCAGATTGTGTTCCTAGCTCCTAGTTTCTGACCTCTGGCTTCAGCCTGGTCCAACCCCAGCTGTTGTGGGCATTTGCTGAGTGAATCAATGGAAAAGAACACTGTGTGTGTGTGCGTGTGTGTGTGTGCGTGCGCCTGTCAAATGAGTAAATAAATATAAGACAATCTATTTTGTATAACAGAGGTTTTCAAAATGTACAGTCTGATTTCTAACATGATTTTTTTATTTGGGAAATAATTTTCCATGTGTACACATAATTTATGCAGTGAGTTAGTACATAGCACCTGGGTTATCCTATTTTTTAACAACAGATCTAAACATTTTCCACACTCTGCATCTATGTCATTTAGAATGCATATTCTACACTTGTTGAAAAATTCCTTTCAGACATAGATATTTGTCATAAATCTTTCTCATGCACATATAAGAAGGAAAATTCAAGTGAAACAAATAGGTGCAGGCATTTCCAAGGCAATGACAGTGATGAACAGCGGCCACCTGGCTGACAGCAGTTTTAAACCATCCTGATTTCATAGATGTTAAAAATAGGGATACGATAATAAGTTCCCATGGATATATCCTCTTGCTTCAAAAATAGAACAATCCCCACTGTGTTGAAATTCCTTATGTGTGACTCCCACGCCACACCTCCCTCTATTTCCCGCATTGACAACCTCCAACCTGAATTTTTATTTTCATTCCCTCGTTTTTCTCTATATCTACCCCCAAACATTGTTTGATCTTGTTTTTGAACTGTTCTACAAATGGAACATCGGATGTGTTTTTTCTGACTTGTTTTCATTATTCAGTAGTGTGCAAGAGCCACTGCACTGACACAAACAGCTGCTGTCCATGTTCTCTGTTGAGTATCAGGCACTGTGGGCCCACACCACAGTTGATCAGCTCTTTCGTCTGATGAACATTTAAGGTGTTTCCTGGGCTTTGCCATTGCAAATTGTTTCACTCTTTTCATTCTCTCAGCTGCCTCCTGACAAGTATGTGTGGGAATTTCTCCAGGAAGGCAAAGTGTTAAGATTAGATAAGGAAGGGCTCAGCAAACTCTCTCAGTGAAGCCTGGTTAGACTTTGTGGGCCATAAGATCCCTACTGCAACTCTTCAGATCTGCTGTTTTCATGTGTAAATGAATGGCTGTAACCACGTTCCCATAAAACTTTCACAAATCCGGGCAGTTGGCAAGATTTGATCCTCAGGACATGTCCTGACTCAGATGCTGGACCTCCCTATTCTGGCTGGGGACCAATGCAGCTTTTCTCTTTCTTCCCCTGAGGGAATGGGAGGTCTGTCTTTGCTTACTCTACAGGCTAAACTAATGTCCACGTTCAGGGACCTTCAGAAAACAAAGGAGAATGGAGACAGGGACATGGTGGTGGTGGTGGCCATATGTCCCAGCCCACAGCCTGTGATCTTCAGACTCTTGGGGAACCAAGGGCAGGAAGAGGATAGGGAAAACAGAGCACTCACATTGGCTCTGCTGAACCTAGGTGTGGGGAGGGAAGGCTCTCCCTGCTCGGAGTCTGGGATCTCAGGGTGTAGCCTCCTTAACATCACAAAGGCCACTGTGAGGTCACAGCCAGGGATGCCAGACAGGAAAATGCAAACAAAAGATAACATTGCTTTTGGAGTTGTAGATTTCCTTTATTTAAACTGCTGTAAAGAAAGCTGGAATTGTCTCTCTAGGCATATTCCCCAAGCACTGGGTCTCCATTGCAGCTTCCTGCCCTGGCTTCTATTTAAATGGATTTGGCTTCAAAGATTATAGTCTCTGTCATCTCGGATGTCATGGTACCAGTGATCCCTAGCTCCTGGCCATCCTTGTCCTTCTCCACCTTGGCCTCTATGTTGTGCTTCTCCACTGTCTTAGCCATGATGTCTACTTCTCTGTCGTGCGACGTGTCTGCCATTTTTGAGCCAGGGATGGCTCTGAAGCTCCTCAAGAAAGAGCCGATTTTACTGCTCTTCTTACTTAAAGAACTTGATGTGGTTGCAGATCGGCTCTTCCCCGGTTTGTGAGCCGTCCTGGACTCCCTCGTGGTGGGGCTGTGGCTGGCGCTTTTGTGAGAGCCGTGTCCTCTGCTCCTTACGTTGCCCTGCCCTTTTTTGTCATCTCTGGCACGGCCAGATACAGACCGGTGTGAGGAAGACTTCCGGTTCTTGTCGCCTCCTGTCCTGTGGTGACCTTCACCTGTCCTGCGGTGACGGGAACTTTTCCGGCTGGTATTTCTATTCTTTTTGTCTCTTTCCTTTCTTTCTTTGCGGACTTCAGCATGGATCTTGGAAATCTTCTGGCTTCCGTCGCGTTCACACATGTAGCCCTCACTCTGCAAGGTTGATACGAGGGGGGGCGATGGTCCTTCCTTCTTTTCTGCTGTAGGCACGTTGGTCGTCACAGTGCTTGCAAACACCACACTCAGACTGCTTTCTGGGGAGACACTGGAAGCCCCTGGGGAATTAACTGCTGAGGAGGTGGTGCTTGCGGCCCCTACAATGACCACATTCATGCCATCGGAGGTTATACTGGCAGCACCTGCCACGGCCTTGCTGGTTCCACCTTCTCCTGAATCACTGCTGGCTGTCCCTGCCAGGGCCGTGGTGACCTGACCTGAGCCTGTGGACTTGGTTGTTGCCAGGCTCACAGCACCTGCTGTAGGACTCGCTGCTGCTCCTGCTACTGCTGCACCTGCTGTGGTGCCTGTTGCTGCCCCTGCAGCTGCCAGGCCGCCAGCTGTTCCTGCTGCTCCTTCTGCAGCCCCTGAAGTGCTTGTGGTTGCAGACGCTGCAGCAACCTGGATGCCCTCTCCCCCAGCATAAGCGGAAGAGGTGGCTGCAGATACCTCCCGAAGCTTGTGAATGCCACCATCCGGGCTCCCTGTTCCACGAAGCTCTGAAGCCTGTGCCAAGGGGAGGAGAAATGGGTGAGACACTAGAAAGGGACCCCGAGACCCAACGTATCTGCTCCTGTCCCATCCTGGAGCTGATTACCTCAAGGGCTTACAACGAGAAGAATCTTTGAAATCATCAAGTTAGAGTACCCACTTGTTATGAGATCCCTTCTACAGTACTGCTGTCAGGAGAGTCGCTCAGTTTCCCTTGAGCAAGTCCAGGGTCAGAGAAAGCACTGCTGCAGCTTCCTGGTGTGCAGGTGCACAAACTCATGCAGACATCAGTGCATGGTAGTCACAGGCAGACAGTGATTCTGAGAAAGGCAAGACTTCCTAATTGCTAAATGCGTTCCATACCAAAAAGTTAGTCTGGTAGACATAGAGAGTAGAATAGTGGTGACCACAGCCTGGGGGAGGGGGCTGGAGAGAGGATGATTAATGGGCACAGCTGTACAGTTGGATAGTAGGAATAACTTTAATGTCCTGTAGTACAGTCGAATGGTTGACAACAATTAACTGTATGTAGAGAGGATTTTGAATGTTCCTAATACAAAGAAATGATAAATGTCTGAGATGAAGGATGTGCCACTTGCATTGTATGCAAGTATGGAAACACTAGATCCCATAAATATGTCAATTACCAAGTGTCAATTAAAAGTTAACAAGCAGAGGTGGACTGTGGCATAGCAGACTCTGCTCTCCACTCCAGGTTCCCGGTAACACACGTCCTTGGAGGCAGCAGGTGATGAAATGGGTGAAACACTTGGATCCCTGCAACCCATATGGACACCTAATTGATTTCTGGGCTCTGGGCTTTGGCCTGGTCCTGCCCCCTGGCTGTTGCCAGCATCTGGGGAGTGAACCAATGATGAGACCTATGTGGGAAACCTGGACTGAGTTCCTGGCTCCTGGGTTTGACCCATGGCCTGGGGCAATTTGAGGAGTGAATCAGTATAGGGGGGTACTCTGCTATAGTTTATCTCTCTCTCTCTTTCTCTCTCTCTCTCTCATTCTCTCTCCCTCTCTCATTACAAAAATAAAATACTTCTAAATGTTCATAATAAATAAGAGTATCTGGGTTAGGGTAGAAAGTGTTCAAGAAGATATTGGGTGATCAGATGCTATGGAAGGAATTGTAGGCCTGGCTGTGAGAATGGAGTCATTGGTACCTAAGGTTTCTGAAATCCAGCCTAATGGGACATTTTGGAGAAGCAAGTCTACCTCCCAGGGTGGTTATTCCCCTAATGGTGAGACTTTTGGCCCCAGGCCCTTGGATCCAGCATGCATTTCCCAGGTGGGCCCAGAGAACAGCAGCAGCTTTGCAGCTGCCTTGTTCCAGAGCACTGTGCCCCACTCCCCGAGCCTCTGCAGATGCTTACCACAAGGCTTTTGTCATCATCTATGGTGGTGGCATCCCCAGTTTGAAGTGTAGGGGTACTGCTGCAGCTCTCCGCTGGTGGCCTCAGCAGGTAGACAAGTTTCTCCCAGTAGCAGAAGAGGTCTTCCCGTGCATCCGAAGAGGGACATAGTTGTAGATAGAAGGTCCGGCCAGTGGCCAGCTTCAGGCGCAGCTGCTGTTTCTCATGATCGTGGATGGAGATCTTGACAAACTTCAAGGGAAGCAACCTTGTTAGCTCTAGCGTCTTTGCAGGCTTGCGGCCCTTGTTCTTGGTGAACCGGCCCTGTTTGGCATGCTCCTCGCAGACTTTAGTTGGCCGTGCCAGCAGCATGACGTCAGGGAGTGGGAGGATGGGGCTGGTGGAAGCGATGCACACCGTCACCATGCGGACACGGTTGTGGACGTCAATCACCTCTCCTTTCTTGCTGATCTGGATGAAGTCGCTCTCAAACATGGGTGCATACTTGAAGATGTCATACTCTCCTCCCTTGTACAGTTGCCGTTGCAGGTCTCCCATGGAGGTATTGAATACACCCATCGAGCGGTAGCTGTGAGCCGTGTAATAGGGTAACAAAGATTCACTGCTCATTGTTCTTTTCATTCTGGACAGCTCCGCCAGCCACAAATCGAGTCCCCAAGAGAGAGAGCGTGTGAAGGCAATTGCCCATCTCCCTGCAGGGCTTCTGCCCAAGTCTCCTTGCACCACCACATTTACCCTCTACTGTCCTTTGTGACCTGTCGCCAACATACTCCCCTTTGTCCCAGCCTCCAAGCAGCTACCCCTCAGGGCAGGCTCACCAGCCTTCCCACAAACATACCACGAACAGCCTGACCCTGTCAGGATGTAGGTGTGGGTAGGCTGGATATACTTTTTAACTTTTTTATCCATTGTTTTAAATCCAACTGTCAGAATACACAATTTATGAAGGCATCCTGCTTTTGCAAATGTCTAGGTTGTAAATACCCAGCTTTGTTAGTGATATGGGTAGTCCAGCAAGGGCCATCTTCCTGCAAATGGATTTTTACATCTGCTGAATTCCTTCCTTGGGATAAAATCTTGGAAGTGAACTATGTTATCGCTAAGGGCAGGGATCTTCTTTGGTTTTTAGTCTCCCAGTCCCCAAGTGTACAAGTGATGGAGTGCTGGCTGCCACTCAGTAGCTGCTGAATGGATGCAAGAATTCTTCCACTCCTCAGAATCGGGCCCATTTGGAAGCGATCTGTAGGCTTCCCTTGTTGGAAGGAAGTTAATCTTAAAAAACACAAGTGTACGGTGAGGAGATTGAGGCTCAGGATTTTCTTGTTCAGGATGAGAGTGCAGAGCTGGATTCCAATCTCTGTCTTAAAACCCAGATCAGGGTGGAAGCGATGCACACTTCCTGTGTGCCACGCTACGGGCTCATTCTGTGTCAAACACAGAATCAGGATGGATAGCAATCTGCGTGGGCCTTTTCTGGGAACCACAGGAGTTCACAGAGGTCTTGAATCACCATAGGATTTCCCACACTGTGATGCCTGCTGTTTCACTCTTGATGTCGACTTGATAAACCATTGACATTTGGTTTCTTTGAAAAGCTTTTCAGAAAAAATTGTGGCCAAGATGTTTTTCTGGAGATTTTCTTTTTTTTTTTTTTAATTTTGCACAAGGTGATGAATCCAAATTCCCCCTCCCCCAGTTAGAAAACTACTTCTGAGATAAACATACATCCTCCAGGCTCAATGATCACTATGTTGAGGTCTTGAAATAGTCATACAGTGCTATTTTTTATGTCCACTTTGTCTACCACAGGCCCTTGCATATGGCAGCTTGTCAACCAGTAAGGTTTACTTATGTCCATTGAGATTCCTTCTCCCATGCATTTTTTCAACAAAAGTGCCTTGTTTGTGACCATCAAGAAAATGGAAAAGCAGAGATAAAGTTCTTGTTTTCTAAAGAGCTAAAATAGTTTTTTCTAAAGATATTGAGTGATTTTTCCAAAAGATAAAGGACAAAGTGGCTCATGTTGTGATATACGGAGATAATCAGTAAAAGTCAACACTACTAGGTTTAAAGATAAGAAGTGGATTCTCTCACTCTCTTTCTCTCTCTCCTCATATGCAAAGATTTCAAAATGCTTTGCACTAAAATAATCTTTTCATTCCAGTTGTTATTAGTACCCTCATATAATACTCATCTATATGTTCCTCTCATAAGCCCATATCTGATGAATAGTTAATAATGAGACAAATCATAATCATATTATTGAGAAATTACTATGAGCCAAGCATGCTAGCCACTTTTACTTTCTTTAAAAATTTTAGTCTTCACAACACCCTTATAAAATGTAAGTACAGGAGTCAGTGTTATGGCATAGCAGATAAAGCCACTGCCTGCAATGTCAGCATCCCATGTGTGTGCAGATTCACATCCCAGCTGATCCACTTCCAACCCAGTTCCCTGATAATGGCCTGAGAAAAGCAGGGGAGGTGATCTAAGTGCTTGAGGCCCTGCCACCTACATGGGAGACCTGGAAGAAGCTCTTGGCTCCTGGCTCAGCCCTGGCTGTTGCAGCTACTTGGGGAGTGAACCAGTGGGTGGATGCCCCCCTCCTCTCTCTCTCTCTCTCTCTCTTTCTCTATCTCTCCCTCTCTGAGCAACTCTGACTTTCAAGTAAAAAAATGTATTTTTTAAACAATCTAAGTATAGCCACCATCCCTCTTTCTTAAAGGGAAATATCGAGGCTCAGAGAATTTAAGCGACTTCACTGAGGACATATAGTACCAAAAGCATGTTGAAGTCCAATAATGTGGCAGTGGTTAAGCTAAACTAGACTGGGTTACACCAATATAAAACAAATATACAAGGACCATTCAGCATAAATCCATCTATTCATTCAATGATACTAAGTAATTTATTTGTGACAGACTTTGTGCTAGGTGCTGGGAACAAAACAGGTGCAATGAACAAAATAAATGAATATCCTGGTCTCACAGAACTTTACACAGGCTGTAAGAAAGTGAAGTATGTGATATACCAATGCTGATTAGTGCTATGGAGAAAAATAAGTAGGCAAGCAGGACGAGAATGGGTGAAGGAGTGGGCAGAGGGAGTCAAGAAGGCACGAATGACCTTGGAGCAAAGATGTAAGGGAGCTCAGAGAGGAAGCTGTGCCAGAGTCTGGAGAAGAGCCACAGCCAGAGGGAAGAGCAAGGGCCCAGAGCCTGCTGAGTTTGTGGAACTCCAAGGCAGTGACCAGAACGGAGTGAGTGAGGGACAAGAGTGCTTGGAGATCGGGCTGAGAGGTCTCTGGGGTGACGGCAAAAGGCAGATCACCGGGATATGAGGTCTTCGGCTCTGCTCTGAATGGGCGATGATGTGACCCACTTAGATAAAGGCTCACTGGTGGCTACTACACTGAAAAGAGATTGCGGAAGTCCAGGGGAGACGGGAGTGGAGACTGAGTGGCTCCTGTAAGACGTGCTGCTGGCTAAGGCGTGCATGGTAAAAGTGAAAGTAATGAGAAGGGACCAGCCAGTAGACAGCGTCTGATGAAGGGCACTACTTGAAGACTGCCCCTGACAGATTTGAAGAAAACAAGTTGCAAAATAGCATACATAGTTGGTCATATATATATATTTTTTTTTTATTTGACAGGTAGAATTATATTCAGTGAGAGAGAGAGACAGAGAGAAAGGTCTTCCTTCCGTTGGTTCACCCCGCAAATGGCCACTGTGGCCGGCACTGCGCTGATCTGAAGCCAGGAGCCAGGTGCTTTTCCTGGTTTCCCATGCGGGTGCAGGGGCCCAAACACTTGGTCCATCCTCCACTGCCCTCCCAGGCCACAGCAGAGAGTTGGACTGGAAGAGAAGCAACCGGGATTAGAACCGGGTGCCCATATGGGATGCCGGTGCCACAGGTGGAAGATTAGCCAGGTGAGCCACAGCGCTGACCCCCTGGTCATATATTTTTAATTAATATTTAATATGTGTGTTCTTATGAGTGAGGTGGGAGGGACACACAAAACTGTTAGCAGGAACTGCTTTGGAGCAACTCATTCTCAAAAGAATAAAACATTGGGCCAGCATCAGGGCCTAGCAGGTACAGCAGCCACCAGCAACACCAGCAGAGTTAGAGACAAAGTGGGAGAAACAGAGAGGGAGAGAGATCTTTGATCCACCGGTTCACTCCCCAGATGACAGTAACAGCTGGGGCTGGGCCAGACTGAAGCCAGGAGCCTGGAATTCCATCCGGGTCTCCCATGTGGATGCCAGGGGCCTCAGAACTTGGGCTATCTTCTGCCGCTTTCTTGGGGCATTTAGTAGTGAGCCAGATCAGAAGTAGAACAGCTGGGACTTAAACCAGCACTTATTTGGGATGCTGGCATTGCAGGTGGAGACTTAATCTACTGTGCCACAATGCCAGCCCCAGCATGCCCTTTCATACCTTGAACATTTCACTCAATCGCATATACTACCTACACAAAAAATTATACTTTAATTACAGATTTACAAAGATATTATACCAGTAAAATTATATATTTAGAATATTCTTTGATTCAAACTTTCATGTAGAATGGATGTAAATAAATCGTTTCATTCAAATTTAACTTTCTTGCACAAAATCTTATAGAGGATAAAGACACAAAATGTCATTCCAAGTGCATTTTCTAATTTTTCCTTAACACCTTTAAAAATATATTCTCTCCTCTCAAAGCTGAAAATCTAACAGACATCTCCTCAGTCGACATATTTTTACTGATTGCCTACTGTGTGTCTATCATTATGCCAAGAGAATTTAGGTTGTCAAAATATATTTTAAAAATTTGAAATGCTGATGCTCATACAAATATAGAATGAATGTATGTTAAAGAACTAACTAACCCGTAATAGGGGAACCTGTAGGGTGGTAAAGATGGCTCAAAGAAGAGAATTAGAGGAAAAAACATTGGCATTGGGGAAAGAATGATAAAATAACATTGTCATCTTATGGTACTGATTAACTGTCTCAAGTGCAATAAAATCAGAATTTTGGGGGTTATCTTTTCTACTGGTTAGAAATCCTTTGCAACTCCTCAGAATGAAAATTTACAAGTTATTCTAGGACTTCACAGAATTGAGACTTGAATTAGTGACAGATAGCCTTCTTAAAGCATTGACAATGGTGTAGAATTAAATTTTGAAGATTTTACAGCTCTGTGAATATATTAAAAACCACCAAACTGTACACTCTCAATAGATGAATTTTGTGTTATATAACTTACATCTCAATTAATCTATTGACAATAATAGATAGTGGCCAGCACTGTGGCATAGTGAATTAAACCACTATGTGTGACACTGGCATCTCATATGGGAGTGCCACTTGGAGTCCTGGATGCTCGGCTTCAGGTCCTTCTTCCTGCTAATGTGCCTGGGAAGGCAACAGAAGATGATCCAGGTTCTTAAGCCCCTGCCCACCCATTTGGGAGAGCAGGATAGGGTTCCTGGTTCTTGGCTTTGACCTGGACCATACCTGGCTGTTGCAGCCATTTGAGGAGTGAACCAGTGGGGTGAAAATCTGTGTGTGTGTGTGTGTGTCTTTCTCTCTCCTCTCCTCTCCCCTCTCCCTTTCTCTCTCTCTCTCTTCCTATCTACATCTCTCCCTCTCTCTCTGTTATTCTGCTTTACAAACAAATTTATGAGCCCTCTTCATTGTTCTCTTCATTGTTTCTTTTGATTAAAATATAGGTAGTTGTAGTTAAATCTTGACTTATTGATCCAATTCCATTGTTTGCCAAGTTTTTTTTTTTTAGGTAATGAAATAATATTCAAGCCAGTATAATGGCACAGTGGGTTAAGCCCTCACCTGTTATGCCAACATCCCATGTAAGTACCAATTCAAGTTCTGGCTGCTCCACTTTCTATCCACCTTCTGCTAATGTGCCTGGGAAAGCAGCAGATTATGGCCCAAGTGCCTGGGTCCCTGTCACACATGCCGCGGGAGACCCTAATGGAATTCCATGCTCCTGGCTATGTCCTGGCTCCACCTCGGCTTTTGCGGCCATTTGGAGAGTGAATCAGTGAATGGAAGATCTCTCTTTTTCTCTCTCTCTCTCCCTCTCTGTAATTCTGCCTTTCAAATAAATAAATCTTTTTCAAAAATCCTCAAAAGGCATGTTAAAGTTTAATATAATCTTAAAAGAACATGTTGCTTGCTTTACATAGGCACTTTTTTTTTTCTGTTTGCAAGTTTAGGATTCTTCTTAGCAAAGAATATGGTGGAGCATGTATAAGCCATGATCTTAACTTTTGAGCACTTAGAAACCAGTAGACAAATGCACTGAACACAGAGAAGAATGAAGAAAGGCAAACAAATATATGTTGCTCTAATAGTGTATGAGTTGAATAAATGGTGAGCCTGTATCTGAAACCAGCAATAATTGTTTTCTAAAAAGAAAATCTGCCAAAACCACAATTATAAAGTTATTTTCCCATTTAATTTATTGATTTTATCCTATTTGAAAGACAGAGAGAGCTCCCAAACACAGGTTCACTCCTCAAATGCCTGCAACAGCCAGGGCTGGACCAGGCTAAAGCCAGGAGCCCAGAACTTAATCCAGGTCTCTCCCATGGGCATTAGGACCCAGGTACCCGAGCCATCACCTGCTGCCTCCCCGGGTGTATATTATCAGAAGCAGGATCAGGACTCATATCTGGGCACTCCAAAACGAGATGGGAGCATCTCATGCAGTGTCTTAACCACTAAGCTAAACACTACATTTGAAATGAGCCTATGGTTGAAGAGATGTGGAGTGAAAACACAAAGCAGTGTCTAAAAGTTACTGAGTATCCATACACCTGCAAGATTACAAAAGGAAGAAGTTTGAACATTTACCATGGGAAGAGGTTTCAAATCAATGACTGATTCCTCATCTACTATTTTGAAAAGCAAGGTGAGGAGCCAGCTATACATAGCCTTTGCAATGAATGTGCACAGTCTGGGGTGCATTGTGAGCTAGGCAGGATGTGAGGGTGGGGAGATTTCCACACTGTACACAACACATACCTGCTGGGTAAATCCCTGGCCTAAAATACATTTCACAGACTTTTATGTTGAGGCTGCTAAGCTGAGGTGGCGTGGGATGAGCTGTGGTTTGCCTTGGACACCTAGGACTTCTTGAAACCAGCCTGATTTCTGCTTCACCTTCTGGCTGTCAGACAAGACTACAGACACCTAGATCTTCCTGTATGCAAATCAATTTGATTCTGCTCTGGGTTTAAAAGGAAAATGAGCTGGTACAAACAAAACAAGCCAGACAGGTGATCGAAATAAATTTCTCAACGTTGTGATCCAAGCACCATCTCCTCTCCTCCTCTCCCTTCCACCCTCCTCGGTTCTGCTCTACTCACCCTTATTTAACTCCACACCAAACCAATTATTTATGTAATTGTGTATTTTAAATCGAAAGGCACAGAGAGACACAGAAAGATCTGTCTACTGGTTCACTCCCCAAATGGCTGCAACAGCTGGAGCTGAGCCAAGCTAAAGCCAGGGCACTGGAGCCCAAAGCAGATCTCTCACACGGGTAGCAGGAACCCCAAGTAGGTGAGCCGTCACCTGCTACCTCCCAGGGTGCACATGATCAGGAAGCTGCATCAGAAGCAGAGCTGGGACTCAAACTCAGGTTTTCGGTTATGGAATGCAAGCATCCCAAGCAAACCACATCTTAATGACTATGCAAAATGTCATAACCAAATTTTTTGATCATTGTTGGCTTAGGACTATTTCTTGGTCTCTGCTTCCTACTTGATGTCTCACTTCACTGTATGTATTTATTTATTTATTTGATGTTACACTGAAGAAGCTTGCGACCAAATATGCACACAGATAAAAAGCACAGTTAACATTAAAGACAAAATAGAGTTCGGGTATATAGAGCTAGCAGGAACGAACTGTTTCAGGAGCTGATATAAAGTGATTGCAAGTAGGTATTAAATTTAACTCTGAAAAAGAAGTAGCAGAATGTAACATAAGTATTTACATTTTTTCCTTCTGAGGGGTGAAATTAGCAATGATATTTATTTTTGTTTATTTGTTTCTACACCAAAAATATATCTTACTATTGTTACCAGAAATATATAAGTGATGTGTATTTCAAAACCTTAGCCCCAAGTTTCACAGCCACCTCAGTTATCACTGTCTTCGAATACAGCCAGTGATTTCTGACAAAAGATACATTTTATTTTATTTTTAAGAATTTATTTATTTTAATGGCAAATTTATGGAGAAAGATCAATCTTCTCCCCAAACGGCCGTTCTCTGAATGCCTACGTAACTGGGCATGGGCCAGGTTGAAGCCAGGAGCCAGAAACTTTCTGGGTCTCCCACATAGGTGTTAGGGGCCCGAGGACTTGGACCATCTTCCACTACTTTCCCAGGTGTATTAGCAGGAAGCTGGATCAGAAGTGAGGAGCAGCTGGGACTTGAATGGACACCCAGATGGGATGCCAGCATTGCACATGGTGACTTAACCTGCTATGCCACAATGCTGGCCCCTATTTTTATTTTATTTTAAATCAAAGTAAAACATGATCCAACATCATTTTTTAAAATATATAAATTAAAAACTGAAAGTTAACTCTCTCCAACCACTTCTGTTTGCTGGAAGTTCAATTCTAAATTTCCTGAAACTACCCCTGAACATATACATTTTTTTTAAAGATTTATTTATTTATTTAAAAGTCAGAGTTACACAGAGAGGGAAGAGGGAGGGAGAGAGAGAGAGAGAGAGAGAGAGAGAGAGGCCTTCCATCCTCTGTTTAATTCCCCAAATGGATACAACGCCTGGAGCTGTGTCACTCTCACGCCAGGAGCAAGGAGCTTCCTCCGGGTCTTTCCACACAGGTGCAGGGCCCAAGGCCTTGGGCCATCCTCTACTGCTTTCCAAGGCCATAGCAAAGAGCTGGATCAGAAGTGGAGCAGCCGGGAATCAAACCGGCACCCATATGGGATGCCAGCACTGCAGGCGGCAGCTTTACCCACTATGCCACAGTCCTGACCCCTGAACATATACATTATTATAAACACAAAATGCTTGTAATATAAAAACAAAAATATACCATCATATCATCCTGCACCTTATCTCTATTAGCAATATATCTGGTAGGTGTTTAGATTGATACACTGTTGATATACTTTATTCATGTCCATGATCTTGTAACATTACCTTGCCTCCATGTCTCATTGTTAAACATGTAGGTAGCTTCTATTACAAAAACCACTGCTGTGAACATTTTGTACATATATCTGTTTATACTCATGATATCCTTTTTAAGACTGATAGATCTAGAAAGAAAGAAGCTTTATGTTTTTCCAGCAGAATGAGATCACATAGTTATCACAATACCTTGGGTATTGCTTTTATTCAGTTACTAATAAACCTGATTAAGTTTAGGTAGGAGCTACAGGAAGGTAAGATGTTTCAGAGCCACATCCTAAGAGGATAATTGAATGGTCTCTTTGGCCTGGATACAAGACAACTCTTGCTGTCCCCTGCATTAGGGCAGAGGCTTGGAGGTTTAAGGGATCTGAAATAACAAGGTAATGAGGTAGGCTTTAGGTCTGTGTTAGATTCAATAACTGATGACCAGAGCACTGTCCTGCCCCCCTGGTGGTAACCACCTCTCCCCGCTCTCAGTCCAGGTGGTTGGGTAGGGGTGACTTTACCCCACCCTCAAATCCAGAAGTGGATCCAGACCTAGAACAAGACACTATTCTATCGCCTTGGCTGTACTGACTGAGGTACATGTGAGTGCATGTCACTGACACCAGGACAACGATCCACAACTCTGGGACTCCTGCTGAACTACAAAGAAAGAGAATCAGCTGTCCTGGTGAAATGCCAGCCTTTCACTCCTGGAAGCCATTATGCTGCCCTAGATGAGACCCTGTTCAGTGCAAAGCCGCACAGAACTAGGGAATTCTGGTATCATCTCGCTGAAGGACTAGACCCAACAGTATGAAGCCAGACTGGTTTTTGTTTTGCTCTAGGAAGCTAAGTTAGGTTTTCTCAACATCTTCATTTAAGGCTTCATGGCTTAGAGAAATTGATTTAAAGGTCTCAAGTACTCCCATGGTCTAAAGTGGGGAACTGTATGCACAATTGACTTAATAATGGGCAAACTATGTTCTGCAAGAAATAGTGTTTGCCCACTCCAGTCTTTAAGAAGCAAGGACTGAAAAATCAAATCAAAAGATAGCATGTTTTTGGTGTGCCAAGCATTTCCTGTCATCCCCAACCCATGGTGGAAGGGGAGTGGTGCTTATATCGACCAGAAGACAAGTGACAGGGACTTCACTTGGCCTACTCAGGGAGCTTGGTATGAGCGTCAGAGAGTTGTGGAGATGTAAGGATTGATGTCTGAACCCCACTTGGAGAAATGTAATGGTGAAAGCCTGCTCATTTGGTTGCAGAGGGACAGTGCAAGTGACACATTTGGCAATGGCAGAGCAAGGATAACCAAGTCTTCCAGTAGAGCCATGAGTTGGATTAAGTCTTGTGTGTTTTTGTTTCAGGGAAATTGCACTCCAAGGCACAACCTAGAAAGTAAAGGGACCCCAACAAAGTTGAAGGTCAGTGTTGGAGGAGGGGGTGGGCTGAGAGTCAGGCTCATTGCACAATTAGATTGGCATCTCACATTGGGGGAACAGCCATCAGAGTGATCAACTGGGAAGTCTCTGAAAACAAAAAAATACACAACAAAATTCCCAGGAAAGGAAAAGCAGCAACTGTGAGTGCACCACATCCCAAGGGTATCAAGCCCAGATTACTATTGTAGCTTCATTGGCTGCTGGACCCTTTCCTTCCCTTCCTCTGTTTCCCCAGCCTGAGCCTAAGGGGTGGCTCAGAAAACTTGATATCTTGTGGGGAAGTAGAAGGAGTTAAGACATAGTGCGGAAACTAGCTTGCTTCCAATCCTGAAGCCTATCAATGCTGACTTGGAGGAAAAGCATTAAACTGAATGTGTCTTTGGAGTTTTGATTATCACACTAACCTGGCCTGACTTCTTTTCTGTCCTTAACATTTTTTAAAGATTTATTTATTTATTTATTTAAAAGAATTAAGAGAGAGAGACAGGGACAGTGAAAGATATTCCATCCATTGGTTCACTCTCCAATGTCCACAATACCCAGGGCTGGGCAAGGCTGAAGCCAGGATCTGGAACTCCATCCAGGTCTCCCACATGGATGGAAGGGACACAAGGACTTGGACCATCATCTGCTGCTTCACATGCCCATTAGCAGGAAGCTGGACTGGAAGCATGGAAGTAGAACTCAGTCCCAGGGACTCTGATATGGTATGCGGGCATAGCAAACAGCAGCTTAATCCACTGAGCCAAAACACCTGCTCCTCAACTTTTTATTACAAAATTTTTCAAACATATGTCAACATAAGTAAAATGGAATAATGATCTGCCATATACCCAATACCCAACTTAAACAACTACCAAGCAGTTCCTTACCTGTTTCTCCTCTTCCACTGAATTATACTGAAACAAACATCAGACATTTTGTTATCAATAATTCAGTGTGCTGCTGTACAGTCAGTATAAAACTATTTCAACATGACATTGGTGCCATTATCAAACCTTAAAAATGAACAATTTCCTAATGTCATCAGATATCCAGTGTTAAAATGTCCTCAATTGTCTTATATTGTCTTTGTACAATGGCTCTGAGTCAGAGTCCTCATATGCTTGATAACGTCTCTTTCATCTATATTGTCCCTAGAACTTATTTGTTGCACATCCTCTTGGCCAGTTTTCCTGAGCACACTGTGTGTTCTGAACTTAACCAATCATGTCTCCATGGTGTTGTTTGCCAACATTCTCTTATCTCCTGTATTTCCTGCAAACCTGGATTTTGATCTAGAGGTTTACTTAGATCATGCTTGATATTCTTTTTCAGTTCAGCAAGACTTCTGTGTGGGTGGTTTTGTGTACTTCCTATTGCATCACTGCACTGCAGGGGACATATAATGTTGGATTATCTCTCTTTTTATGATGTTCAGACTGATCAGTGTGCTACTGTGCTGTTAGATTCACATGACAATTGTGCATTTTCCTCTTGGCTTTCCACACAATGATTTTAACAGCCATTGATGATTGTTGGCCAGATCCATTGCTTCATTATGATTGAAAAATGGTGATGTTTTATCACTCTTTCATGGATTAGCTTCTTTAAGAAGGACTTTCCTCCATTACATATTTCATTAGTAAGCTCATAGAGAGGACCTCAGGAAAAGCAAGAAATATATTTTATTCTTTTCCTTTCCTTACAGTTTTTAGAAAGACAAGTTAGTTTTTTGGGATCTTTCAAAAGTGATCAATGGATTGGGAAATATTTTTTTAAAATTTTCTTATGAATTTATGATTTTTAGAGGTGTGCAGTTCTTCAATTCATTGCAGTTATAATTTCTTTTGATGCCTAAATTGTTCTGTCTTTGGCCACGAGGGCTCCTGGAATGTGGATGCTGTTTACTGAACTTTTTGAACCGAAACAAACTAAATGACTATTTATATTTTCCTTGAGCTGATGGAGAAAATATTGGGCCTCCTAAGGTTATATTAGTAGACAAAGACTAATCCTAGTTGCTGAGATATAAAGGCTCCAAGAGAAAGAGAATAAAATTATGTATGATTGGATTCTGTGAAGCTTTGACAGACAAAATATGCCCTAGTAATGATGTTCTGCTTTCCCCGGTGAAGTCTGTGAAGCTTTTACCCTGAACCAAAAAGTATAAATCTACCCTTTCCAATGGGATTTTTAGTCTAGTTGGAGAAGATGGCACAACAGTAGTTAGAATTAGGCTTGTTATTGGTGATAGAAATCTCAAAACAACAAGGGCTTAGAAAACAGTTTATTCCCATTTATTTTTTAAAAAAGCTGACCCAGGGCCACCAAGGAAAACCCATGGTCATCAGGCCCCCAGGCTCTTTTTTTTTTTTTTTTTTTTTTTTTTTGACAGGCAGAGTGGACAGTGAGAGAGAGAGAGACAGAGAGAAAGGTCTTCCTTTGCCATTGGTTCATCCTCCAATGGCCGCAGCAGCTGGTGCGCTGCGGCCCGCGTACCGCACTGATCCGATGGCAGGAGCCAGGTACTTATCCTGGTCTCCCATGGGGTGCAGGGCCCAAGCACTTGGGCCATCCTCCACTGCACTCCCTGGCCACAGCAGAGAGCTGGCCTGGAAGAGGGGCAACCGGGACAGAATCTGGCGCCCCAACTGGGACTAGAACCTGGTGTGCCAGCGCCGCAAGGCGGAGGATTAGCCTAGTGAGCCGCGGCGCCAGCTTCTTTCTTTCTTATTGTCTTCAGCATGCATAGAGGCTCTGGATCCAACAATCACATCAACATTCAAATCAACGGGAAGGAGAAAAATTAAATGAAAGGAAAATTGAGACTCCCATTAAGAACATTCCCTGAACTTGTGCTAATCGGTTCTGCTATATTCTGCTGGCCAGAAAGGAGTCACATGTCTATACCTAGTTACAAGTCAGGCTAAAAAATACAGTCTTTATTCTTTCACTGACCAGATACTCAGATTACCTTTAGACAATCAGTTACCCCAGGAAAAAGGGGACAGTGAATATCTGAGAAAATATCAGTCCATACCTCAAACCCAAATTCAGGAAAATAAAAACAACAACCAAAAACTACCCCCCCTCACAACTGCCTCTTTTCTGCATTTTTTTAAATAATAAATTCCAATGTAAGTAATTTGTAAGTGTTTTGTGCTTGTTGTCTCTTTTAACTCTCGTTTCCATTTAGTGATTATCCATTTAACAAAGTTTCTGAAACCACCAGGCACTGTGATGTTTGCTAAGTCTATGAGTGTGCCCGTGAACAAAGCCACACCTCACAGTCCTTGCCATCATGGAGGCGTCTGGACTACAGGGGGAGACAAACTCGAATCCAAAATCTCCCTCCCAAGTACACAATTAAGACTAACTTAGGGAGTATCAAGAAAAAGGTACATGATGCCATGTGTATGTGATTGGTAAATTAGACTTAGGAAAAACAGGTAGGCTTCCGTTAAGAAGTGACATGACCACTGAGACTTATAGCACAGTTTAGAATTAACCTGAAGGGGCTGGTGCGGTGGTGTAGCAGGTAAAGCCACCGCCCGAAGTGCTGGCATCCCATATGGGCGCCAGTTGGATTCTCGGCTGCTCCACTTCCAATCCAGCTCTGCATGCACTTGGGAGACCCAGAAGAAGCTTCTAGCTTCTAGCTCCTGGCTTCAGATCTGCATAGCTCCAGCCATTGTGGCCATCTGGGGAGTGAACCAGCAGATGGAAGACCTCTCTCTCTCTCTCTCTCTGTGACTCTTTCAAGTAAATAAATAAATATATTTTTAAAAGAATTAACCTGGAAAAGAAGTCAATGGGAGTTGTTTTCCAGTAGAACAAGGAGGCAGGGATAGGGACTGGCATACAGAAATCTGGGGTAAAGGGAACAAGCAGCTGGTGCCGCGGCTCACTAGGCTAATCCTCCGCCTTGTGGCGCCGGCACAGCGGGTTCTAGTCCCGGTCGGGGCGCCGGATTCTGTCCCGGTTGCCCCTCTTCCAGGCCAGCTCTCTGCTGTGGCCAGGGAGTGCAGTGGAGGATGGCCCAAGTGCTTGGGCCCTGCACCCCATGGGAGACCAGGAGAAGCACCTGGCTCCTGCCATCGGATCAGTGCGGTGCACCGGCCGCCCGGCCATTGGAGGATGAACCAAAGGCAAAGGAAGACCTTTCTCTCTGTCTCTCTCTCTCTCACTGTCCACTCTGCCTGTCAAAAAAAAAAAAAAAAAAAAAAAAAAAAAAGGAACAAGCAGGGTTCAAGATGAGGCTGGCAATAAAAAAAAACAAGAGCCCTATGATGCCTTAACATAGGAGCACTGTTATTCCCTTTCACAGATGAAAAAACTCTAAGCCCCAGCACTATTGAGTAATTGGCCTGCAGTCTCACAGCTGGTTAAGTGGTGAAGCTGGAATTCAAATTGTAGTACATGGCATAGTGGCTCTGCCTGAAGAAGTTCATGTCCTAATCCCCAGAACCTGTGAAAATGCTAAATGAGCAGCAAAGGAAAGCTCAGGAAACAGATGAAATCCGTTGACATTAAAATAGGGATCTTATCCTTCACTGGGCGAGCCCAGTGCAATCGCAAGGGCCCTTAGCTATGGAAGAGGAAGGCACAAGAGATTACGGTGGTACACGGTGAGCAGGACTGACCTGCGGCTTTGAAGAGGGAGGAAGAAGGCCAGCACCCAAGCAATATGGGGCCGGAGAACAGAAGCTGGAAAGGCCCTGGAAACAGCCTGCCCCCTCAAGAGCCGCCAGAAAGGACTACAGGCCCCGGGCAGCTTCATTTGAGACCAGGGAGACACATTTTGGACCTCTGAACTGCAGACTTGTAAGATAATACATTTTTGTTGCTTTGAGCCCCTAAGTTTGTGGCAATTTGTTCCAGCAAGCACAGGAAACTAATAGATAAGCTGTGCCCTGTCAGTTTCAGAGTCTATGTTCTTACCTCTTGTGCTATGCATCTCCACTATTGGATGGGATATGCCAGGAGCTATGAGATTAAATTCTGATCCTTAATAAAATTTTGAGTCTAAATTTTTTCAAATAGCATTTCCAAACCATACAGCAAAGAGTCTATGTTTTTTTTTTTTTTTTCACATGTGCCTCTTAGTCTTGTGAATTTCTAAAGGATGTGGTTATGGTCTTTGACATCAGAGGAGAAGCTCCACGAGGTTGGCTGAATGTCGATAGAAAGATAATGTTGGAGACAAGTTGCTGGTGCGCAGCTCTCTGAAGATCAACCGCCTCCCCATCGCATTCTTTGCCTGAAGCCCTGTGCTCTGGTTGTGCTCCTCTGTGATGCTGAAGACACCTCCCTTTGTAACAACTGAATCATGAACAACTTCATTCTTCTGGAAGAACAGCTAATCAAGAAATCCCAACAAAAGAGGAGAACTTCTCCTTCAAACTTTAAAGTCCGCTTCTTTGTTTTAACCAAAACCAGTCTGGCCTACTTTGAGGATCGTCATGGGGTACGTGAGCACATTCTTTTATCTAATTTTTTTCCAAATGGTATGTTATATTTGAAATGGGCAGACTGAAAAATATAAATGCTGAGTAAAATAGAACACACAGAACAAGAAATTCTGATGATAAAGAAATACAATGAAAGAAATCAGAGTAGAATATGAAATTACAATGTATGAAATATACAGTGAAAGAAATCAGAGAGGATTCAAGAGGTAAAGTGGTTATATTAGGCAATTTTACTTTTTATTTTTTTAAAAGATTTATTTATTTATTTGAAAGGCAGAGTTACACAGAGAAGGTGAGGCAGAGAGAGAAAGAGAGGGAGAGAGAGAGAGGTCTTCCATCCACTGGTTCCCTCCCAGATGGCCACAATGGCCAGAGTTGAGTTGATTCAAAGCCAGGATCCAGGAGCTTCTTCTGGGTCTCCCACATGGGTGCAGGGGCCCAAGCACTTGGGTCATCTTCCATTGCTTTCCCAGGCCAGAGCAGAGAGCTAGATCAGAAGTGGAGCAGCTCAGAGTAGAACAGGTGCCCATATGGGATGCCGGCATTACTAACAGTGGCTTTACGCGCTATGCCTCAGTTCCAGCCCCAATTTTACTTTTAAAACCTATAAGTTTAACATTCATTAGGTTTTTAGTCACCCTGCAAGACTAAGTTTAATTTTTAAGCTATAATAGTATTTTATATAGCAAATACCATGATTGGATAGAACTTGAACTTAATATGAAATATACTAAAATTTATGAGACATCATTAATATAATATTAGAATAAACCTAAGGGACAATTTAATGCAATTTCCTTATTTTTCAATGGAAGAAACGAGTACTTGCAATGGTTAAGTCATCAGTCCAGTGTAAATAGTTTTATGAATTCAATTTTATTTGGCTAAAAGGTCACTACTCACCTGAAATCTTGTAATAATATTCCCCAGGCATTTAATTGTCTAAAAATTGGAAGATAGGTGGCAAAACTCTTCATCCTTGGAAAACTTTCCAGGAGCCTGGAGGGATCAAGCCCAACTGTTTGTAGACCAGCAGTTTCTACCCATGAGATGACAGCTGCTTAGCTAGGACAGGCTTTTTATACAAATAATGATAATCTCACATTCTGAAACATCAGTAGAAACAAAAGCAGCATGAATAAACATAGCAATGTAGTCTGGTAGAAAAAGCCGTGGACAAGGTGTCCTGACTTCTCATTAGAGAAGGCTCTGCTTCTCATTAGATGAGTGAATCTGGGGGAACAGCTGTGGCAGGTTCGTTATAGAAGGTGAAAGAAGTAGAAATAATGATCTACAAGATCTATTGCCTTTTGAAATATCTTTTGTTCCTATGCAGTGACATTTGTTTAACCCTTCTTTGCCATTTTTCGAGGCATGTTTGATTTCTTAATGCGTCACTGTAGTATTTATATGTCATTAGAGAACTTGAGTAGGGCTTGGCACTTGTATTTTACTGAAGTGGAAGTAGGTGCTTGTTAGTCACTTGGAGACAGAAGTGCTTGGATTCCTTGCTGGATTCCGATGAGCAGATGTAGACATGAATCTGGAGGTTTCGCAGAGCCACACTTTGAATGAAATGCAGTTCTGAAGGAGACCAGGCTGGTGCGGAGCCTGTGGATGCCTGGACTTCTTAATAATACTGTGTCTTCTTGAGAAATGAAAAGCATTGCTTATCTTCAGCAGACCCTTGCTGATAACAATTTGGCAGGCATTCAGAAAGCACATGGAATTACCTGCGCGCAGAGCCCCTTGGGCAGGTAGCCCAGAGTAAGTTTGAACTCAGGAGATTTATCATGGAGAACTGATAAATCATGGCATTGGTCAATTTTTTGCGTGTGAATAGAACATCTAAAATTCTTGTTCTGTGTTGAAAGAGCAGTCATTTCCCTTTAAATATTTTAAACTCACTCCAGGTCTACCACATAGATGTCAGCTACCCAACTACTTGAGCCCGAGGCTACTAATCCCAGTGTTTGTATTGGCAGGAATATGGAGTCAGGAATCAGAGCCAGGGATCCCTCCCAGGGTCTCTGATGTGGAATGCTAGCATCTTAATGTTAGGTTGCATACTCATCCATTGTTTCCTTTTAATGAGATGGAGGTCATTGTTAACCTAATAACAGTGAAATAGTAACAAATGTTTACTGAGCACTCACTGTGCATCAGGCCCTGTGATAAGTGAGGATAATTTTATTTAATCCTTTTAACCATCCTGTCAATTAGGAACTTTTATTACTCGGTTGGTAAGGAAATTGAGGCAAAGAGAGTTTAAATAACTTGCCTAGATCCCATGTGTTTTATTGGGTGTTTATTTATTAGAAATTGTTAGTCGTGGGTGACTGGAGACTCTGTTGGGTTATAAAGGGTGTGATGTGTTATTATTCTGAAGTCTTCAGTGCAAAGAGTGGTCCTGGAAATCAGCTCCCCATGCCACATGGGTCTTCTGCAGTGAATTATATTATGAGCACTATCATTTTCACATACCCTTTAGGACAGCTCTTTATCACTTCAGAGAGCCCCACTATGTGTCCAGAAATGAGAAGCTTGGCCAGCTCCTCCTAAAGTTCCTCTGGAATCTTCCCAGACTCCCACAGTCACTTTCCTAGTGGAAGCCACCAACCTCTCCCACCTGGGACTGTCACCACCTCCAACAGTCTCCAGCTCCTTGTTACACCTGCTCTTGACACTCTGCTCTCCTCCACACTGCAGCCAGCGGGAACTTTTCACATGGAGACGGTGATCAAGGCCTAGGGCCTTCATCAGAACCTTCAGTAGTTCTCTCCCTTGCCCTAAGGATGGACACCAGAATCTGCCACATGGTCTTCTCTGTCTCAGCTCACATCCCTCTTTCTCTCGCCATGCTAGGTTCCAGCCATACCACACTAGGTTCAGCTTTGCAGCCTAGGGAAATCCTGTTATGTCCTGCAAGAGCAACGTGGGCCCTTTCTTCAGAGCACATGCCAAACTTGTGATTAAACATTTGTTACTATAATTATTGTGTTAATATCATCTCCCTTTATCCCACTTTTCATGAAACTCGAGCTTTATGACAGCAGGCACTCAATTTTCTAAAGATGGCATCACCGATGTCTACGACTACCTGGCACATACCATTCATTCATTCATTGTGGAAGGAATAAAAGCAGACAGAAAGGAAGGAGGAAGGACATGAGTGTAATTCCATTTGGAGATGTTAGAATTACACTAAAGAAGAAAAATCCATGCCCAAAGAGTAGAGACAGACAAAAACAGTGACAGAGGACTTCAAAAGGAGATTCCTGAGTGCAGAAGTAAATAAACAAGAGCCCTAGAGGTAGTAGTGCATGGCTCATCCTTGAACATGGCTAGAATGTTAAGAGCTGAGAGCAAGAGGCACATGCAGGAAACACAAACAGAGCCAGCTTCTCAGGCCCCAGCTCTTTTCTGAAGAGTTAAACAACGCTGTTCTCTGTTTTTCTTCACCTTTCTTTCATCATCTTTCCAGCTAAATTCTCTGTAGATGATCATCTTCATACTGCCTGAACATTTTTGCTTGAGATGTCCAGCAGTCTTGGGTCTTCCCACTTCTTTCCATGTGATTCATTTGCCTTCTATCTAGGTGCCTTCTGACATCAAGGCATTTTTCAATTTTTATCTTTGCAACCTCTAGAATTAACTTTCAAAATTATAAATCAGATATTATTATTTACCTAATGTCCTCCATAGCTGTTCAGCATATGTAAATGTCAGGTTATTTGAGGAGTAAACTATAGATAGATGTGTATGTGTTTATGAGTTTCTTTCTCTCTCTCTCTGTATATCTTTCCACCTTTCAATTTAACTTAAACGTTTTCTTAATTTAAATAAATTCTTAACCGTGGCCTACAAGTCCCTTCACCCTGTGGTTCCTGCACAGCTTTCTGATTTCATTTCCCACCATACTCCTTTATGTGTTTCTACCACAGGTGCCACTTTCTGAACTCTGAATGCTCCAAGTTCAAGTTCCCCCATAGAATTTTTGTCCAGGACCAAGAATTAGGGTGAATCAAGTGAGACACACCTTAGAGGGGGACTTGTTCTTCAGGTTATCCAAGGGCAGGGTCTTTGCATTAACTGTTCCCGCTGTTTGGAACATCCAGATGTTTGCAGTTGTGGTTCTTTCTCATCCCCCACAAATTTGGATATTTTCCTAGGACCCATTTGCATGGCTATAAAAACACATAAACATAATATATTACTTTAGTATCTGGATTTATTTGTTAGGTTTATTGAGTTTGTTCCTTGTTTCCTTTCTGACTATTAAAAAGGCATCTATTAAAGGGACAAATCTCTGAGTGCAAAGGTCTTGACTGCTTGTTTATCACTGTATCAACATCCTCTAAGACAGTGCTGGATACATAGTAGGTGCTTGGTAAATATTTGAATCAATGAAGATCACATAATTCAAACTGAATTCAGAAAAGCACCTGGAAACTAACATGTGGGCCTTGCCTAGCTGGGCAGTAAAAAGCAATGATGCAAGGGGATGACTTGGCAATTCAGGTATCTGCATTTTCCATGTCTGTCTTAATGCAGTTTCACCATGAACTGATTTTTTTTTTTAAAGATTTGTTTGAGAGGCAGACTTATAGATGGAAAGAGGTCTTCCATCTGCTGGTTCACTCTCCAAATGGCCACAACGACTGGAACTGAACCTATCGGAAGCCAGGAGCCAGGAGCCTCTTCCATGTCTCCCATGTGGGTGTAGGGGCCCAAGCACTGTGGCCATCTTGAACTGCAGGGAGCTGTATCAGAAGTGGAGAAGCCAGGATGCAAACCGGTTCCCATATGGGATGCCAGTGCAACAGAGGCCCAACCTACTCTTCAGGCCCCCATGAATTGATCTTTGCCTGTGTGGTATGATGCCGATGTTTTTATGGAGACCACCATTATATATGGAATTTTCATTTTGGAGGTGAATATTCTAGTGTTTACATTAGACTTCATTCCTACTGCTCAGGGACTGGTGCATCTATTCATCATTTTCTGCAGTAAACATGGGCCACAGAGAAATGCCATAAAGGTGAAAACTTAGTTTCGGAGTCGGTCTTGAAGACAGGTTAAACTGGAGAGCACTGGAGCTCAGTTTCTTGAACAATAAGGTCCATGGAAAATAAGACATTTTGATATCAAACTCAGAAATTGAGTCTTCAGAAAACTACTTTAAAGTTCATCCCAAATTTTCATGGGCTAAATGGTAAATCTTTGATGCTGCTGCTGTGGCATAGCAGGTTGGCCACTGCCTGCAGCACCAGTATCCTAGCTGGGTGCAGGTTCAAGTCCCAGCTGTTTGGCTTCCAATCCAACTCCCTGCTAATATAACTGGGAAAGCAGTGGAAGATGGCACCACGTGGGAAATGTGGAAGAATCTCCTGGTTCCTAGCTTCAAGCTGGCTCAGACTGCTGGCTCAAAGATGGCCATTTGGGGAGCGGACCAGTGGTTGGAAGATCTCTGTCTCTCCTCTCACTTTAACTCTTCCTTTCAAACAAACAAATATTTTTAAATGCTAACTCCTCACTCCCCCACCCCACTCTTAACCAACCAGTCATAGATGCTTTTATTCATCAGTGAGTTCTTAGGCCTACTGGGAAAAGTAGGCTTTGCAACAACTAATCTTCACCCACATTGAGTTTGCCTTCATGACTCTCAGGGATCTTATTAAGAGCAATCCAGAGGAGAAAACCATGAAAATGGTTTCTAATTTATAAAGAATTTCCCTCTGTGGTCAACTGTCTACTCAGTTCCTTGATTTTCAGTAAAAGCTTTCAGTATTCAAATAGAATAAGAATTATTTTTAAAGATTATTGATTTTATTTGAAAGGCAGAGTTACAGAGAGGAAGAGAGAGAGAGAGAGAGAGAGAGAGAGAGAGAGAGAGTGAGTCTTCCATCTACTGGTTCACTCCCCAAATGGCTGCAAGGGCCTGAGCTGGGCCAATCTGAAGCCAGGAGCCAGGAGCTTATTCTGGGTCTCCCACAATGGTGCAGGGCCCCAAGGACTTGGGCCATTTTCTCCTGCATTCCCAGGCCATAGTAGAGAGCTGGATTGGAAGTGCAGCAGCCAGGACTCAAACGTGTGCCCATATGGGAAGGTGGCACTGCAGGTGCTGGCTTCACCTGCTAGACCACAGCACCGGGCCCCTAGAATAAGAATTTGATACAAGGTCTTATGTTGCCATAAATTCCCATTAACCTGAAGTTATTTATAAGCAAAATTTCCGTAATTTTGCCCTAATATTTAAAAAGTCATTGAAATTAAATGTTATAAAAATGCAAATAAGACCTTCCCCCTGCTAACTACATAGATTATTCTTTTAGCTAACATTTCAGTCAGGAGATGTTTCTATTTTGTTATGTTTAGATTTATTCATTCATTCACCAAGCATTTCTTGAACACCTACCATGTGTCAGGCACTGCATGTGAGGAATAGACTGGTAAACAGCAGAAACAGGGTCTCACAAATGTACACTCTGGTGGAGGAGACAGACAGCAGCAGGTTTCCAATTCCACAGAGCACAGTTAGGAGTGTGGAAGGTGCTATGGCAAGTCTCAGAAGCATCTGTCACTGACTTGGGAGAAAGAGTAGCCAGAGAAGGAATCTGTACATAGCTTGAGGTTGCTGGGAAGGGAAGAACCAGGCCAGGGTAAAAGTGGGGGGAGCTGCCTGCATAGAGGGAGCTGCAAGTACAAGACCTGTATAATCTGCTGTCTTCACAGCTAGAACAAATGCTTCTAAATGTCACGTGGGTGGGATCCTGCCCCAGCTTCAACTCTTGGGTAGCTTCTCATGGAGGTTGGAATAAAATGCCAACTCCTTACCATGATCCACAAAGGCCTGCATAGCTTAAGAAAATGATGACTTTTGCTTCTCATCTTTCACTCCCTCTCCTGAACTATTAAGGTCATGTCTCTGTTCCTCACAGGTTCATCTTAAGACAGAGAAGCAAACCTTCAGAAATTTACACTATTTTAAAAAAGTAATGAAACAATTACACTCAAAATGTTCATCATAATTCTCCTGTCTAAAGACTTCTGTGTATTACCTCTGGAGGCATTGGTCTTTTTTACATGGATATAACTTCCACATAGTTATTATCATAATGCATAGCAATTTTGTGTTTTACTCTTTCTGTTTATTCTTCTGTGTATTTCCATATATCTACATGGCCTCCAAGGTAATCATTTTCTCATGCAAATTGTTTCTCAACGCTTGAGTCAGTTCATTACAAGATCACACTTTTACATACCTGGACAAACAGATCAACTTATGTACTATCTATGGCTCAATATTCAGGTTGTTTCCAGATATAAAGAAAACACTGAAAAAGTAATAGTATCTCTGATACAGGGCTATTTGCTTTTTAAAATAAGCTTCTTGAGAAATAGAGCCCCAAGTAAGATGACTGGGTCATAGTATAAGAACATTTTGTGGCCTCAATCATTTGTTGCTACACCATTTTCCAAAGTGTATGAGCCCAGCAAAACTAGCCCTCTGTTTGTTACTAGAACCATTAGAGATGATAAACTAAAAATTCTCATTGTTTTAATTTTCAAGTATGCTGGTTTTATATGTTTTGGATGTTATGATGAGAGGGAAAATATGTAATATTTTATGCCTGTTTGAGAGGTTGTGATTTAAAGTTTTATAGATGAAGAAAAACCCACTAGCTATATAGTAGGACTTATGGAGTGCCAAAAAGCCTCCTAACTGATCATTTTTGGAGTTTTGAAGGGCTCATAGAAATGAGCTCATTGGTTTAGGCCATCAAGTGCATTAACAAGGAGGAAATGAAATACCGGAAGTCATTTTCGATTCTTCCATAGAGGTCGGTTCTAATTGTACGCAGAGCCCAAGGGGCTGGAAGTCTCAGATAGCCTCTAATTCTAGAAAAGTGGAATGAGATATGGAAGCAACAATAGGGTAGCTTAATAGTATGGAGACTTGGCACCTGAGTAACCTTGGCTGGTTCCTCACTATGAGAGTTAGCTTTGTTGCTCATACAATCAAAGGATTGCAGTAGGTTTGGGATTTTTGAAAGTTTTTAAAATGTGAAACTCTATTAACACAAAATTACACATCCCATCCCATTCCTATACACCAGGTGTATAGGGATTTAAATTTAAATAGATGGAGTTGGGGGTGTTCTAGTTGAAGCTGGGAAGGGAAGCTCCCAGAACCCTCCTATCCTTGTATTGCTTGGATTAGGGGCTCAGAAAGTGAGACTGAAGATACTACACCAAAACTCACCCTTTTCCACAACCCAGACTAAGACAGTTTCATGTACAATGATGGAATTCAGTTTTTCCCAAGGTTAGGTGCTACTAATAGCACACAGATGGTAGGCACCCAAACAAATTTGGTTTTAAAATGTTTTAAATTTAATAGTTACATGCTTATTACGATAATCTTAGAAATAAGTGTTTTTAAATTTACAGTGGTGACTTTAAGCTGCCTTTCGGAACAGTTTGTTCATAGGAGACAAAGTGAGTCAAGTCAGTGAACACTATTAGGGATATGATTCCTTTTGAGGAAGCTGGAGTGTGGTGGAAATTGCAAGGGTGAGTTGTAAAGAGAAGCCTGGAAGCACTGGATCTGTGGGACAGCATCAACAGTCACAATTCCTGATCATTTGCCTCTCAATAGCTCAGGGTGTGAAATTTAGTACCAGCCCCGGGACATGTGGCGCCTCAGAGGTGCAGCCTCAGAGTCCGGAGCACCTGGACATGGAAGCACAGGGGAGCAGGAAGACAACAGCGAGGTCTTTTCAGGCCGCCACACTCTACCCACGTGGCTCTACCTCAAGGGCACAGCGGACACATGAACCTGCTGCCAAAAACTGATTCCACATTTCTCAGAATTAAAAAAAAAAATTGTTCTAATTTTTTGAATGTCTAACAAACATCTCAATGACATTAAATTAGTGTTGTTCACATTGCTTTTCAACTGTCCAAATTGCTCTAATTGGTTCATGAAATGGACTTAATTGCTGCAGGGATGAACCCTGCTCCCTTGCCTCAGTGCCAGCACACTGGACATCGCATCGATGCACTAATAGTCATTTTAGTTTGCCAGTCTTTGCAAAATGCAGAAAAATTTTAAGAAGACCTGGATAATTCCATTTACATAATTTTTTAAAAACTTGCAATATGTTATGTAGTAATTAATCTCTCGTCCGTGTCTCCAGCCACATTGCTTTCCTGATAGAGAATATCCAGTATAATCAATTTCTCATAAATTCTGCCAATGATACTTTATGTATATAATGTAACTGCAAATAAACATTTTTTCTTCCCTTTTATGTAGTGGCAGACAGTTGACAGACTTCTTAACCTCTTTCTTTTCGTTAGTTAACAATATTACAGGGAGATCAATCCATCCCGATACACCAGGCTTCTTCATTCATTTTATCTGGTTGCATAATGTTTCATAGTATGTATAAAAATTCCTCTTACTGCTGTTAGTCTGTTTCCAATGGTTTTGTTATTGCAAACAGCAAAGAGTGAATAGCCCTCTATGAATATCACTTGTCACGATTAAGTTTGTAACAGTGGTCCTGAACCAGAGCTGGCTTTTCCCTTCAAGACATATTTGATACTATCGGGAGAAATTTTTGGTGTCACAGATGGGCAGGTGGGTGCCACTGGTATCTCGTGGGTAGAGCCCAGGGATGGTGCTCAGTCTCCTGCAGAGCACAGAGCAGATCCACAATGAAAAATGATCCAGTCCCAAATTTCAACTGCGCTGAAGCTGAGGAACACCCACTTGTAGAATGCATGGGTAGAAGTGGAATTGCTGAGTCAAAGGATGTTTGCATGCTATTTTGTTGAAAATAACCAAATTATTCTCCATAGAAGCTGTAGCAACTAACTTTCTCCGGGGTCAGGTGTGAATTGTCTATTTTCTCAAAACTTCTCTTACACCCTTATCTTATTCTTAGATCTTTGCAAGTCTGACAGATTTTAAACGATGATATCTAAGTAGAACTTATTTTCATCACTGTTATTGTAGTGACTTTGAATATCTTTTCATGGTTTAAAAAACATTTATATTGATTTTGCCCATTTTTCTTGAAGTTATTATCTTCCTTAATAAGTTGTAGAATTTCTTTATTTGCTAAGACTTTTAGGCAGACTAGTTTTAACCTATGTTTACATTGTCAAGAGATTTGCATCTACCTGCCAATCATTCTGGAAATATTAATCCAAGTCATGTACATTAAAAAGGCTTGTCATCGAGCCCACAAATATCCCTTTTTGCTGTATACTTTGTCTTACTTGCTTTTCCTCAGTTGACAAGTATTTCATGATCATCTTTATAAGGAGCTATTTCCAGAAGTACAATGACTCTTAAGTACTTAAAAGGAAGACTGAGAAATATATTTTTTCAAATTCATTAAACATTTCATATTTCCTATTCTGGCAAGAAGGAGAGCTTTAAAATTATAGACCAGAGATGTTGAGAGACACAATGTGTTCATAATGTAACAATTCTTCTTCATTTTCCCATAAATCCTTTACTCTCAGCCCACTTTTTTCAGAAATTCTAAGCAATCACGTCTTTACCATCCTAGGATTAGGATATCTTCATTTAAGTCAGTGAGGCTTGGAATTATTCCTTAATTATTAATTTCACTTAATAGACAAACATACCTTCATAAAAACACACAAATACTACATTAGAATGTCTTAGGAAAATGCAGTTACTCAAACAGAACATGACAGGAACAGTTATGAACTTGAACCTCATGGACACAGAAGAACAGGTGGCAGGTGCTGCCTGACTGCCACTTCCTGCTAATGGGGTTATGAGGTTGTGAGAGCAAAGAGGGACGTCGCTGTGTACACCCAGCATTTGAAGTGTACACTTTTACCTTCTTCTAGAAGCAGCTGCCATAGCTGCATTACAGTGCAGTGCTGTTAAAATTTTTAACTTCCTTAAAATCTTATTTTCGTTTTTCTGCTTTTCATCTTTATTCACTGTAAAAAGCTTAAAATATTTTAGAAATACACTACTTTTACTGTGAAATTGTGCCACAGTGGCACCTATAATAGAACACAAGTGTTAGTAACTTGAAATATTTTCATTCGTATATTATTTCTTTAAAAACCATTTATTTATTCATTTGAAAGACAGAGTTACACAGAGTGGGGGAGAGAGAGAGAGAGAGAAAGAGAGAGAGATCATCCATCTGCTGGTTCACTCCCCAGTGGCCAGGTCTAGGCCAGCCCAAAGCCAGGAACCAGGAACTTCATCTGGGCCTCCCACGTGGGTACAGAGGTCCAAGTCCTTGGACTATCTTCTGCTGCTTTCCCAGGTATATTAGCAGGGAGCTGGTTAGGACATGGAGCAGCCAGGATACAAACCAGTGCCTGTATGTCACAATGCCAACCCTCTCATATTATTTCTTTGAATTTATTAACATATTTTTATTACCTCTTTTTCCAAAACTGAGATGACTTTTCATCTGTACCTTTAAACTTGCTTTGTTATAATTAATATATAATTTTTACCTTCATGTAGGCCAGCTTTATTCTTTGTTAATAATAAACAACTATGCATAAAATATAAATATGTATTTATATAAATAGCATAAAAGAGTAATCACAGGATGAATGAATGATAACTTTTTTAGCCATTTGTCAATTTATGAATATTTTAAGTTTTTCTATTTTTGTGCAATTAATGCTGGAATGAACAACAGTTTTCACATGTATTTATACATTTTGAACATATATTTCTTCAGGAAGAATCCTATAGGGAAGCATATCTATTTATTTGAGTTAATCTTTTTAGTATAATGGAAGAAATACAGATTTGTACTAAAACATTGAAACAGCATCGAGAATATGAGGTAGAGAGAACAGCTCTGTTTCTACCTTCCACTCCCAGCCCCTAGGTTGACCCCTACAGGTTTCTGCTCTCAGTAATTTCTTGTGATGGGGCAGTTGCTTGGAGCAGCAGTTAAGATGCTTCATGGGATGCCACATCCCATATCGGAGTCTCTGAGTTGGAGTCTGTGCTCTTGTTTCCAATTTCAGCTTCTTGCTAATGTGCACCCCTGGTGATGGCAAAAGTACTTGGGTCTGTGCTACCTACCTGGGAGAATGCATTGAGTTCAAGGCTCCTGGCTGTAGCCTGGCCCAGCCCTAGCTGTTGCTGGCCTTTGAGCAGTGAACCACAGATTGGGAGATTCTCTCTCTCTCTCTCTCTCTCTCTTACTCACTCTTTCTCTCTCTCCCTTCCCACATACACACACTTTTCCAATAAAAATAAACAAAATTTTTTTTCAGTTTCTTGTGAGAAAATACATCTACAGTTTTAGTAGTGGATCCTAAATTGCCCTCTGAAAACTGTATGCACGTAAACTCTCTTTTCCTCTTATTTTCATTAGTGTCCTGCTTCTTTTGATAACATTCCCACTTTTTTCTTTTGAGTAGTTAGGGTGCTACTATTGAAAAGACAGCAGACTTTCAGAGAAGCTGAAGTGTTTTCCCCCACAGTGCAGCCGGCCTCATAGCACACCCCAGTGTGAAAACACCAAGGGGAAGAAAGTCGGGTGGCTGTGGGTTAGCTATGAGTAAGAGGTCTTGTGAAAGAGGAAAAAAAGGCAGGTGTGTGTGATGGATGATAGTTTCCTGGCTTCAGATGGTCCAAGGGGCCTTGGTAGCAGCTGCCATGACCCCAGATCCTCCCAGGGTCAAGACTTAGTGAGGGTTGGGTCCTCTTGAAGATAGGCTGGGGAAGAGGAGGGAGGAGCAGTAGCTGATTGCCAGTTGCACCGGTGTTTTACAAGATACTACTTTTTCCATGGAGACAGCGATGACCACGTGTTTACTGACTGTCAAGCAACGTGCTGCGTGCCTTCCCATGGCACAGTCACAGTAACCCCGTGTGGCAGCTGTCAGTGTCCCCACAGCTGTTGAAGACCGGAGAGAAGTAAGATCTAAGAGAGCTAAGTTCACAGATCTGAAACAGCTGTCTCAGTGTTCCCTTTCAGACCCTGCTCTTCCTGAGCTGCAAATCCTGGTTTTCTCCCTCTCCCATTTGAGAACCCCTTTGTCATGATATCAAAAATTGAGTTATGAGAATGGAAAAGAATATGGGGGTCACCTTGAGCAATTTGGCAGAGGGGATAAAACCAGGCTCCAGGAAGACCCCTAAGCCAATGTCAGAACTGAAATTCTGCACTGTGCTGTGCTTGGGAGGAACAACCCCCAAATTAGTGATTTAAGCTGCATTTCTGTGACACCATTTTTTTAAAGCTCTTCTTTGTCACTGTGCAGTTTCAGTTGGGTTCAGTGGTAGAGGCAGTACTCTCTGAGCTGATGTCAGAATTTGTATTGTCAAAGCCCCCTCTTGGCTTAAGTTTCTATCTGGCCTAATCCAAGCCCCCCTGAAACAAGGCAAACTTTAACAGTCAGGTAAGTGAAATCTTAGGTGAATGAGGATTTGGGGAAGGCTTTGTCAGGAGTGAAGAGGGAAGCAGAAGGCTGAAGCCCGTGAGAGCAAATGCATCACAGTTGGAAAGGCCAGGAAACAGGCTCCTTTTGTGGTTTTGCTCTGATCCTACAAATAATTGGTGAAATAAACAAATGACTCTGATTGTCAAACTCAGCCATAAGGCCAGTTGAGTGCTAATGCTGGGCTGCCAAAGAGTGGTTCCTGATTACATCATTTTGCAAAAGAAAATCTTCAAAGGAAATATGGAAACATAAAGGCAAAAGAATAAGATCTTATTTTATGGGCAGCCACTGGAGAAGGAAAAGAAAGGAAGTAACATTTGAGTGATCACAGTATCACTGTAATGATTTTAATTCGTTGGTAAGTTTCTTAGTCCTTTTAAATCTCCTGAATGAACTTCGGTAACAATTATTTAGTTATTTTTAAAAAACCAAGTGTGTTGGGCATTTGACACAGTAGTAAAGTCATCACTTGCGACTCCCACATCCCATATAGGAGTGCTTGGTTTGAGTCTCAGCTTCTTCTTTTCTAATCCGGTTTGTGCTAATATGCATCATGGGAGGCAGCAGTGATAGCTCAAGTACTTGTGTCCCTGCCACCCATTGGGAGAGCTGGATGGAGCTCCTGGTTCCCAGCCTCGGCCTGGCACAGCCCCAGCTGTTACAGGCATTTGGGGAGGGAACCCCTGGACGGAAGATCTCTCTCTGTCTCCCTGTGCCTCTCTGCCTTTAAAATAAAGTTATAATAATTAATTAACATCTTTAATGAAGAAAAACAAGGCAACTAAGGGGGTAGGACACTTCCCTCGGGTTGGGTAGCTAGTAAGGAATGAGTTGGGGTTCAAACCAGAGACTCTGATCTTTAAGCTCTAATTCTCCCATTCTTCCTTGTCAGAGTTGTCAGCTGAAGTTCTGTTTTCCAGAAAGGTAGAGATGTTCTCACTCCATAGGTATTTCTCATGGATGTATTTGTGGTGTTGGATTTTTTTTTTGCTTATTTTTAAAGTTTAATTAATTTATTTAAAAGGCAAAACAACATAGAGGGAGGGAAGGAGAGAGAGACAGAGATCTTCCATCCACTGGTTCCTTGCCCAGATGCTGGCAACAGCAAGGGACAGGTTAGGCCTAATACAGGAGCCCAGAACTCAATCCAGGTCTCCCACATGGGCAGCAGGGGCACAGTAGCTGAAGTAGTAGCCACTGCCTCCTCAGGCACATCAGAAGGAAGCTGAATTGGAAGAATGAATATCTGCACCTCAAACCAGGTGCTCCAGCATGGGATGTGAGAGCCACAAGCCAGGGGTTTAACCCGTTGCGCCACAATGCCTGCCCCCTGCTGCATTAGTTGAGCAGCAAAGGAGCCAAGGTTACCGAGACAGAGTTGTTATTCTGATGATCCCGTGAGTGTACTCCCTCTTTGGAATCCAGCATAAGGGGTGCATGACCAGATGAGGTAGAAACAAGGCCCTAATGAGTCATGACTTGGAGAAATTGGCCACACAATTGATTTTTCAGCACTGGATCTGGGAAATGAGCATTTTTTTGTGGAAAGAGCAACTGCAAAACCATTAGGCATGGAGGTTAGGCACTGAGGCTCTGGAGTCACAAAATCAAGCTTGTGTGCTAGCCTTTCTGAGTCTTAGTTTTATCATCTATGAAGTGGGGGAATAATACCTTGTAGAATCACAGTTAAATGAGGTGGAGATGGAGTGTTGAGTGCCTGATACAGAGGAAGTGCTCAAAATGTTATCTGTTTTCCCCAGTCTCTATCTGAACCTCAAAATCCAAATTCTACTTCATACAAAATATTAACATCAAAAGGAAGCAGACATAAAAGCCTCTTGCCTTTGTGCAAATGTGTAGGCATCAGCACCTTGGATTGTGTTTGACACACACCATGGGTCTGGGGTGAAACATTTTCATGTGAGGACTGTATCACTTCAAACATGGCCCAGAAGGGAGACAAGGTTAAGCACAGCCCTGTGACTCTCACCCCAAGTGGTGCAGACAGAAAAACAACTAAAAATGAGGGCGGGTTTCACTTGTTCTCTTTTTCTGGGGGCTTTTGTGTGGTTTCCTTGGAAGGTTTTACTCTGTCATTTTTCAGAAATAGCACAGTTGTTTGGAATGATTACAGGCCATCACCATTTCCTAGATCCTAAACTGTGATTAGTGCTTTGACCGGCTGCTCCCCAGTGACCACGTAGGGAGTGCACAGCTGGCCCAGCTGTTCACCACATTTCAGATCTTGTAAAATCCAAAGAGAGGACCAGCCTCTGGCCATTTGAGAAACTGACTGTAAAGGATGGGTTGTGATGGGGGGACCCAAGTCCTCGCTGGGAATGAGAATGAGGTTGATGGTGGAACAGGCAATTCATCCCAACCAAAGACCTAACATAAGAGCAGATTAATCCAACAGACAATTAAGCATAAATGTCTCTTAAAATCCAGACTTAGAACCAGTGGCTATTTAGAAGTCAAAAGAAATTATCTGAATTGAAAGTGGGAATCTTTCTTGGATATTTTGTGGCCACTGAGCTCTTGAAATGTGATGAGATGTGCTGTAAAATAGATGATTTCAAAGACTTAGTACAAAAACAGAATAAAACCCTTTAATTTTTTGTATTGATCATAATTTGAAAAAATAATTCTTCAGGCATGTTGGATTAAGTCAAATAGATCATTAAAATTAAATTCAGTTGCTATTCTTTTCTCTTCTGAATATGTCTCCTAGAAAATTTCACACAGTGTTCCTATTGGACAGCACTGTTTGGAAGCTTCACATTGACTTGTCCTCCCTGATTACAACTGCAGTTAATGTTTGCCTCCACTTTATGCCCTGAATACGATCACTTCAGTTTGTTAGCAGTTGATGCCCATCCAGCACTTTTCCACCCAGGGATTTTGCTCTGGCTGTTTGCTCTACCTGGAATGGTCACTCCCCCGACCCTTTTCACAAAGAGCACCTGCTTGTTCTCTGATCTCTTCTCAACTTCACTATCAAAACAGACCTTCTCTGGCCAAAAATTGGCTGTGTCAACCTCTTCTGTTCTTTTACAGCACTTGTCTGCCTTCCCAATTTCAGGGGCCCCTTTGACTTATGCTGATGTCCATGTGGATCAATGCATCATCAGCTGAAAATATCAGTAGTCTAAAATGTATTCAGTACACCTAACATGTGAACGTCATAGCTCAGCAACACAGTACCCTGTAGAGCATCCATTACTCCCCTTCATGATCCTCAGGCTGACTGGGCGCTTCACTGCTTGCTGCCACCCATCATCACAATGAGTACTGTGCCATACAGGGCAATGAAAGGGAGATGTCAAACATCAACATTGAAATACAATTTCTACTGAAAGATTTCAACCACTCTAAAGTCAAAAACATCCTGTGAAACCATTGTAAGTTGGAGGCCATCTGCATACTGTGAGCTCCATGATAGACTCTACCACACTCATCACTTTGTTTACTGAGCTCAGAACAGGGCCCTAATCACAGCAGGCCCTCAGTAAGTGTTGCCTGAAAGCCTAGACATATTAACCTTAAATCTGGTTACGAAGGTTTCAGCTGTGCTGCAGCTTGGCACCGTTTATCGAGCTCTCCCTGAGCACTGCCATGAGTCAGCCACTGCACCAGGCATCAGATGGGACAGATGTCCTTATTTCTACACTTGGAAGGCGCAGGACCTACTTTCCATACACAAAATGTTGGTATACATCTTGTTTCATTTCACTATGTATGCTGCTAAGGAAGTAACCCAACAGAGGTCAAAACAAGGTAACCTCAAGGCTGACTCTCCCTGTTTATCAGTTACTGCTGATGGTTGTCAAAAAGGCACCTCCTTTGTGCTCCTCTGTTTTGAAAGATAAGTTACTTCTTCCAAAGAACTATGATTATGGACAGTGTGGGCATGTATTTCTAGCTGTGGAAGACTCTAAATGAGATGCTAGTTAGAGTCCAAAGGGTACATGTATTCACAGGGTGTTTATTTATTTATTTTTGGTGTGTTTCTGTGTTTTCCTTTTTGAGTTTTTGTGTATGTGAAATTCTAAGTATTTTTGATTGTTTATTTTTTAAAAGATTTTTTTAATTTATTTGAAAGACAGAGTTACAGAGAGGGAGAGAGGTCTTCCATCCTGTGGTTCACTCCCCAAATGGCTAGAATGGCTGAAGCTAAAATGATTTGAAGCCAGGAGCCAGGAGCTTCTTCTAGGTCTCCTGCTCAGGTGCAGGGGCCTAAGGACTTGAGCCATCCTCCGCTGCTTTCTCAGGCACATTAGCAGGGAGCTGGATTGGAAGTGAGCAGTCAGGATTTGAATCAGCGCCTATATGTGATGCCATTGCTGCAGGCTGGGGCTTTAACCCGCTGTGCTACAGCACCGGCCCCTCACAGAGTTTTAAGGGAAGACAGACCTCCTAATTCATCATTAGTTTTGCAAAAACAAGTTTTTTAGACCAGTATATATAGCAGACACACGTATCTGTTTACACAAAGGGTCTTTAAAAATTCAGAGAAAATGCATATTATGAAAAACTATGCCTGGATGTTAAAAAGTTCTGCATGACAATAAAGTCCTCTTTAATTCAATTTTCCATGAAGTTTTTGAATTCCCCTAATCTATATCCTGTAAATGTGTAGGAAAGACACAAATGACATTCCACTTGGTTAACCTTTGCTACCTCAGAGTTGTAGAGAAGAGTGGGATGATGCAACACTAAATATTTTCTCATATCTCCATGTTGTTTTGTTACAGTAAACATGGATAAATCTCAACTTGCAAAAACCAGTACAGTAGTTCTTAGAAAAAAAATTTTTAATAATTAATTTATTTAATTGAAAGGTAGAGGTACAGAGATAGGTAGAGATGGGAGAGGAGAGAGAGAGAAAAATAGATCTTCCATCTTCTGGTTCACTTCCCAAAGGGCCCCAAAGGCCAGAATTGGGCCAGGCAGAAGCCAGGAGGCTGAAACTCCATTTGAGTCTCCCTTATGGGTGCAGGGGCCCAAGGAATTGAGTTGTCTTCCATAGCCTTCCCAGGCACATTAGCAAGGAACCAGATTGGAAGCGGGACAACCAGGACCCAAACCAGTTCCTGTCGCTCCCCGTCTTCGTGGAGGAACGACACAGGACCCTGCGCTGTTTTTTTGTCTGCTCGGCCCTCCCCGGGTTTGCTGCTGGTTCTTCCCGGGTTGGCTACCGTCCCTTCCACCTCCGTGGAAGGGCGGTTCCCCCTGCCACCTTCCCCACTTCCGTGGGGGAGTGGCACACCGCCCGCCGGCTCTCTCAAGGGCTGCACAGGTGTTCCTTCAGATAGATGTTCCCGGTGCATGTTGTCTCTCTCCTCCTTTATAGTCCTCTTCCACCAATCCCAACTCTGCTACCCACACGCCGAGTACGCTGCTCTCTTCCAATCAGGAGCAGGTCCTACAGTTTATTGGTTGAACTGGAGGCAGCTGTGTAGAAGCTGTTACTCCCTTCTCAGCGCCATATTGTGGGAAAGCAGATGCATAGAATAAGTTTTAATTCCAGTAACTTAGTCTAGTCCGAGTTGCTCCCAGTTGCTCCCCACAAGTTCCCATATAGATGCCAGTGTTGCAGGCGCCAGCTTAACCTGCTGCACCACAGTGCCAGCCCAAGAAAAAATTTTAAGAAGCACCACAAAGCTTTCCTGTTTCTGATGGGGTCTTCTTCTCACCTCTAGACCTTGTCCCTTTCTTTTTTGTGCCTAAGTTACTAAAGCACAGGTCAATCAAAAACCAGGAAGCAAAAATCAAACTTATTTCTAGAGAATTTGATGATGGCATGGTTCCATACCAGCCAAATATTCCTATATCATGAGTTGCTCAAAATAATTAGGTCTTCCTTAACCTCTGTAACTATGAAGCTAACCTTTATTAAGGACACCTATCATAAACCTGACAATTTGTTTAGACATTGCATTTATGATCTAATAAGCCCTAAAACTAGTATCATTATCCTCACTTAGCAGTTGTGGAAACTGAGGCTCAGGTATATTAGATAAATTATCCAAGGTCATAGACATAGTAAAAAGCAGAGTTTTTCCAACCTTGTTCTCATTGCACCAACCTTTTTGTAGAAGACAAGGTACAATGACAGATTTTGCAACTGTTTTCATGATTCAATTAAATACTGATCTAAGGGCAATCTAATTCTAGGCAACTGTGAAAGGCTTCTGCCATCCAAAAGCATTTCCCTAAGTTGACTTCCTTGGAGCTTACTAGAAAGCTCCAAGAAAATGTCCCAATGGTATGGGCTCACATTCCCTGGGATCTGCTATCCTAGCACAGGGCCCCCTGTGAGTAGGCAACGTGTAGCAACATTGTAAATCACAAACACTGTCATGCTAGTCAGTTATCAGGGATAAAATGAGATACAGGCCAAGATTTGACAGCGGCAGTGGGAGAAGACAAAGCGTATTTGCAGAGCAGAGTCCAGAATGTCCTGCCGAGATGTCTATGTGGGACTGTGCACAGCTAAGGCACCTGGAGAAGCCGCCAGTAATGGCATCACCATCTAGGTCAGGTCTCAGCTCAGTTACTGTGCTAATTAGGGCATGGGTAGTCATAGAGTAGATGAAACTAGCACATGAGTGACTCACTTCCTGACTTCAGTACCCATCCTGGGTGCAAGGGATAATGCAAACAGGGACATTTGTCACAAGGGCAGTGGGCTGCAAGTTGTTGTCTATCAGCCGGTGGGCATCCGTGCCCTGCCAAGAACATGGCTGAGAGGACGAATGCTCCCAGGAGTCCGCTCAGAGTGTCTTTCTCCAGCTGAGAGCCAGGCAGCAGCTTCGGCACGTTCGATTGGGAAGGCTGGAGTTGGCTACAAAGCTACTGGGTCTTATCTACTAGTCCTGGAAACAATCTGGACAGAATATTGACTTCTTTGCCTTGAGTGAGACCTGCTTGTTTTCCCACAGAAAAAGCGCACGTTGAAGGGCTCTATCGAACTCTCCCGAATCAAATGTGTCGAGATTGTGAAGAGTGACATTAGCATCCCGTGCCACTACAAATACCCATTTCAGGTAAGTCCATCAGGCCTGCGGAGAAGAAGTCTCCATTCTCTAGACCATGGTTCAGATTCTCAGTTTTTGTAACAGAAGGTAGGAAAGTGATAATTCTGACCCAGGCATAGAACCTAGACAACACTACAAGGAAACCTCTCAGTTTGTAATCAATGGCATCCATTCATTCACTCAGCGAACACATACAGGAGGTAGTTGTCATTAAGGATAAGGCACAACATCTTGAAAGAGTTATTCTTCATTCTCCTTCTCTGTTGTCTCAAGAAGAGCCCTCATCCCCCCTGAGAGGGAGGGGAAAAAGGTGTTTTCAAGGGCCCATGCCTAATGTACTTTAAGTGCAGTTTATTCACGTCAGAGGGCAAAAGATCGCTTCCCTTAGCTATAAATTACTCAGGGGATCTAAGATTAAAAAGACTGATTTTGGGGCCAGAGTTGTGACACAGCAAATTAAGATGTCACTTACAACACTGGCTTCCCATAACTTGGAGTTCCAGCTGCTCCACTTCTGATCCAACTTCCTGCTAATGTGCCTGGGAAGGCAGCAGATGATGACCCAACTACTTGGATCCCTGCCACCCATGTAGGAGAACAGGATGGAGTTTCTGGCTCCTGGCTTCAGACTGGCCTAGCCCTGGGTGTTACAGCCATTTGGGGAGTGAACCAATGGATGGGTGAGTCTCTCTCTCTCTCTCTTTCTCTCTCTCTCTCTCTCATCTCTCTTGAAGTGCCTTTCAAATAACAAATAATAAATCTTTTTTTAAGTATTGATTTTACACCCAGAGAATTACACAGAGATAGATCTGTGCAATACAGTAGCCACAAGCCACAAGTGGGTGTTTAAATATAAGCTCATTAAAATTAAATGATATTAAAAATTTGGCTCCTTAGTCATACTGACCACATTTCACATATTCAGTAGCCACAGATGGCTGGTGCTCACTGTATTTGAGAGCACAGATTACTGAATGTTTCCATCATCGCAGAAAGTTTTGGACAGAGCTGGGGAGTGGGGAGGTGTCCGTAGAATCCTTATCTTCCACTCTTGGCATTTATGGCTCCAAAGGAATGGATGGTTCCTTGCACATTCCGGGGTCTCATTCTTGTCTGCCAACCTGAGGGTGAATATTCCATTTTTAATGACATATGAAAAATAATTTTCTTTCAATTAGAAAAGGAATCCTTATGAGTCAGAATTTTTAGGAGTGAAAGTAAGAGGAATGACGTGTATTGCGTAGTTGTTCAACTTCTCAGTTACAAATGAGTGATGAAGAAAGTTGGTGAAATTCAAACAAGTCTGTAGTTGAGTTAATAGAATTGTACCCAAGTTGACTTCCTGATTTCGAAAACATGCTCTGCTTATGTAAGATGTTATCAGTGGGAGGAGAGGTGGGTGAAAGATGTACAGGAACTCTGTACTATTTTTGGAGCTTCTGTGAGTCGTAAACTGTTTCAAAATAAGAAGTGTTTTAAAATCTCAATTACACGTTTGTTATCTAATAAGTCACACTTGCATTTGGCAGGAGAATTCTAATTAGTGAAAAATTCAGATAAGTGAATGAGCTGTCTCGTGAAGGGGAGAACTTTGTCCTGCTGCTTGAATGTACCGATTGCTCACAGGTGGCGTGGACCGTCAGAGGAGCAGCCTACTCCGTGGAGGTTCGCCCTGTGCTTGCACAGCACCCAACATCTGGATAAAAGACACTGGTTTCCTAATCACCCAAGTATTTGCGTATAGGGCAACAGACACTTGAGGCCCTGCCCTTTGCCCAGTAAGGCACATGGGCCTGCTGTCATTCATCTGTCTCTGGCACCCTGCTGACCTTGGACTCTTGTGTGTGCCTCCAGGTTGTGCATGACAACTACCTCCTGTATGTGTTCGCTCCAGACCGTGAGAGCCGGCAGCGCTGGGTGCTGGCCCTTAAAGAAGGTAAATAAACTCCTGTGCCCTTGAGTCTCTAGGATCCTTGATTCTAGAGGCTTGTGTCCCACAATAGAATAGGGTGTGAGAGCAGCTTACGGCCCAGCATTTCCCCCTCCAAGTGTTGGTGTAAAGTCTCAAGTTTTCACCTGGGCCCAAGAGGCAACACCTGGTATAGTTCAGATTGACCAGACCTGGCCTGCCACTTATTCTTTTATAGCTCTAAACTAAGACTGCTTTTTGTGTTGATAAATGGTCCATTTTAAAGACTACATTGTAATGCCTATACAATAGCCTTGATTTTACCTCTTGGCCAGCAAAATCTAAAATATTACTGTCTGGATGTTTAAGAAAAAATTGTGGGATCCCAGTGTTCTAGCACAGTGGGTTAAGCCACCTTCTGCAGTGCCAGCATTCCATATGGGGGCCGGTTGGAGTTCTGGCTATTCCACTTCCCATCTAACTCCCTGCTGATGGCCTGGGAAAAGCAACAGAAGGTGGCCCAAGCACTATACCCACATGGGAGACCCAGAACGATCTCCTGGCTTCAGCTTGGCTCTGCCCTGGTTGTTGTAGTCATTTGGGGAGTGAACCAGCAGATGGAAGATCGATCTCTCTTTCTCCCTTCCTCCCTCTCTCCCTCCCTCTCTTGTAACTCTGAGTTTCAAATAAATAAATAAATCTTTTTTATTGCCCACTTTGGTTCTAGTGGGAAGAAGTATGGGCCCTCAAGAGAGATGATCAGGCTTAAATTGTGGCTCTGCCACTTGCTGTGTGCATTTGGACAAGTTCCTTAACTGCCCCATTTCCCTATCTTTCAAAAAAGGACAGGATGAGCTTATAGTGCCCATTCCCCGAGCTGATGTGAGTCAAGTCTAGGGCACTAGGCTGGCCCCTAGTCGGTACACAGTAAACGTTAGGTGGCTCTAAAGGTGCTCAGCTTTATGTTTCTGTGTGGGAGCAAAATGTGGTCATCTTTACTTATCATACGCTAAATTGATCTTCTGTATATAAAGATAATTGAAAATTAATCGTGATGTGAAGGGGAAGGGGAGAGGGAGTGGGAGAGGGGAGCGTTGTGGATGGGAGGGAAGACACGGTGGGGGAGGAGGCTATTGTGGTCCATAAGCTGTACTTTGGAAATTTATGCTCATTAAATAAATTTAAAAAAAAAATAAAGGTGCTCAGATCATCAGTAAGTGTATTTTTAAACCTCACCTTCCCACAGAATCATCAGGACCTGCCCTGTATTCGAGGTAGAGGGATGGGAAGCCAGGCTGCCAAAACAAAAATCCTAGCTCTTAGATTAGTGTGTGACCTCGGGCAAGTCCTTGACCTTTGTGTGTGTCTCTTTCCTCAGCTACAGATGTTCACCAGTAACAGTCACGGGGTTATGAGAGCCTGATGAGTTAGGACGTGCTGGGCACTTAGCACAACACCCATCCCAGAGCACTCTGTTAATGTTACTGTGCTGGCTGATGAGCCTGCAGCCTCTAAGGGGTTAGGATAGCAGGCAAGCCACTTTCAGCTCTCGAGCCATGATTCCTCTATCCGACAAATGAGGATAAAAATGCAATTCACATTTGCTTCCAAGGTTGTTGCAAGTCTCAAACGGGATGTGGACAAGGGCGAGTGCGGGTAAGCGGGGATGTGCTCTCTAATGTAACCAGACAAAGTGTGCAATCACTGGACATGAAACAGAGTAAAAAGTGATCAAAAGGACCCCAGCTGAGTCTGCTGGTTCTTCTCCCTCTGAAGGAGTTTCACACATAGGATTTGGATGCTAGAAGGGGCATTAGAGATGAACTGTCTCGTTCTGCAGTGTTTAGACTGTTTTTCAGTAGCACAGCCCTTTCTCATACCCAAACCTTACAAATCCACCAAGCTGCACATCTAGAAGGGATAAATGCCAAGTTGTTGTGGTCAGAGGTGGGAGAGGTAGAAGGGCAGGAAACCCTCTCTCTTGATTTTCCTGTTTTCCTTAACGGAGCCCACTGATTCACTGATTCGGTCCAACAATCTCGTGGCATAGCAGCAGGAAACTGAGGCTCAGAGGAGGATTTGTTCAACCTAAGGACACATAACAACCCGAGGCAGGGCCAGACATGAACCCAGATCTGCTGATGCCCAAATCTGACATACATTTCCTCAGCCAATTATCACAAGAAAGTCACATGCCCAGGTAAAGGCCATTCTATTGACTGTTGGGAATAATGTGCATTCAACACACAGTAAGGTCCTATCTCAGGAAGGTATCAAGTTGGTGGCAGTTGATAGACTAATCTGGAAATAACTCTTCTGCGGGCGTCCACCCCTTTCAGAAACAAGAAATAATAACAGCTTGGTGTCCAAGTATCACCCTAACTTCTGGATGGATGGGAGGTGGAGGTGCTGTTCCCAGCTGGAGAAACTTGCGGTGGGCTGTGCCCAGTATGATCCAACCAAGAATGGTAAGAGACTGGAATTCCCTTCCTTCTCTGTGAAATGTCCCTGACAGAGCATCCCATCATCAGAGTTTGAGTGCAAAGTTCTACATCTTCAGACTTTGCAGAGGGGAATCATGGGCCTTTGCCACAAGTCTCCTAATACTTTTTCGTTTCAAGGCTGACTTCCAGACTGTTCCTGCTTACAAAAGGGTGGTCCTAGGGCAAGAGCATCACCATCACCTGGGAGCTAGTTAGATAGGCAAATTCTCTGGCTCCTTCACAGACATATTGGATCAGACTATGTATTTTAGCAGGATGACCAGGAAATGTGTGCACACTGTACAGTGTAAGAAGCCCTGTTGTGTTAAGAAATTTGAATGGCATGAACTACTTACCTCTTAAGTTGTAGAGAGAGCCTTAAGAGGTTTATGCCTCCATTTATTTATTTGTTTGTGTATTACAGTGACACCCCCTCACACATGTGTTTAATTACATATGTAGGGCTCTATACTTGGGAGGAAAGGAGACAGAGAAAAGAAACCTCACTCTGTGGCTTCTCCCTGACTCCCATTTAAACTTGCCCTTGACCTCCACAGCTTTAGAGAAAAAGAAGTCATGATCCAAATGCAAAGAGAAACAACAAAAAGTTGTTTTGGCCTTACAGCTTGATTTTACCTTTTTGTGAGGACTTAACCATGACCTCCAATAAAGTGAGACTCCTACACTTTCATATGTGTTATGCTATTGTTCTTCTGGGTTCTCTGGTGATTAAAAAAATGGCCTTGAGCAGTTCAGGGTGCTCAAGGCCACAGCAGGAGGTACTCTGCACACCCAGTAATTGAACCAGGCCGATGGCCACTGTGCATTGCTTTATATTTTCCTCTGCTCTCAACCTTTCTTACTGTAGTAACTTTTCCACCTCTGTCAGTTTCTTTATTGTACTACAACTGGATACCTCAGATTCACAATCCAGGGCGGATATAACACATGGCTAGGTTTTCTGTGGCTTCCTGAGTCACAGCCTCTCTTTATACCACTTTAAAAGCCACCACTTCTCACCCTGCACTTTGGGTAAGAAAGTCCTTCAAGGTTATCAGCCTGTTGTCCCAGAATAAGGCTCACCATTTCAGAAGACAGTGAGACTCCCCATTAGCCCTGCTGGCCTTACTCCTGAAGGCAAGTATTTAATGAGAATGATGTGGAAAACTTGGTCTGGGTGGATTCCACTACCCTAACAGGGTGGGGAGAGGCCTTTTCCGAAGCCAAAGTCCTCTCCAAATGCCTGCTGGCATCTTGCTATGGCCAGAGCACCTTAACATCCTCATCTCTCAGATGGTATGGCAGGACTTAGGGGGCCTAAGATGAGATCCAAGCCCCTTCCAAGCCTGAATTCTGTGAATCTGTGTTTCCACTGCGCAGTTCTCTCCATGCTAGTCACCGTGCGTATCACGGCTGTTCGGCAGCAGGGTGCCAAATCTTCCCCCCTGCTGCGTGGTGGATATGTGATTGCGGCATGGGGAACATCTGAGTGACTCACAAGAACCATGCCAGGAATGGAGCTTCTCCCCTCAAGAACCCAGGACCTGACCACCCTCACTCACTTCCAGGGACGTTCTGTGTAGCCACTGTGCTGATGGTGGGATTTTGTATCGCAAACCACGGCTACCTCCCCCTTGTCTCCTCCCCACTCTGCTTTCATCTGATTAGGCTCAACAACCCCGTGCACCATAGTTTGACACAGTTGAGAGCAGAGTTTACAAGAAACACATGGTCATCTACCTGGGGTTAAGGCTTTTCAGATTCCTGGCACTGGGCACTTTGGCAACACAGGGTCTCTAAGCAGTTAAAAAAAAATCTGGTGCATCCCAACTCATCAGTTTCTTGCCTTAGTCAGTTTCTGTATCTGTAAAATGGGAATAATGATGGTATGTGGGACTGTAGAAAGCTCCTAGCATAATTGCTAGAACTTAATGAGTTCTTGGTGAATGGTGACTGTGTCTCCTAGTCTGCCTGATTTGTGGAAGAATCTAATGCTGTACTTATGTATCTGGGAGTCAGAAGAGGGGTTGGGTAAAAATGGACCCCACTATACCCAACTGACAGCAACACCCATTTCTGCAACTGGAAGTGGCTGTGACCGTGTAACAACTTCATACAGAGGGAGAGGGAGCAAGGGAAGAGCAAGGCCAGGAGAAGAAAAGACACCAGTCACAGAATTCCAGACCTGGAGGGACCCAAGGCCACGAGGCTTATGTGGGTGCAGTGAGGGTGAGTGGTGGGGAGGAGAGTACACCATTCTCTTGGCTCCAAGTTGAGTGCCAAACAGTAACCACACGGGCATCACATGCATTTTCCCTCTTCTCTATTAATTTTATACCCAAGTCGATAGCCCAGCCTGCCCTTGATCAGGGAGCAGCGCAGGGCTGGGCTCCATTCTTAAAGTGTGGATTTTCTTTGGTGGACTGCTCAACTTCATGTTAACCACAGACCAAGACAAGGCCCTCACCACCTACCTATGCATCCCCTTCCCTTCCAGTCCCTAATAATTAAAGGATCTTTGCATTAAGCTGCCTTCCATCCGCACAAATTCCTCTACACACAGACAGGCCTCTGCCCATTGATTCCAGGCCTGGCCTTTGCAGTGCCTGGAAGGATAGTGAGACATGAAAAGAGAAGATGAAGGGAAGAGGAGAGAAAAGAGAGAAAGAGAAGAGCAGAGAAAGGAGGAAAAGAGAAAGAGACAGACGGGAGATAAAGACGGAGACAAAAAAGCCAAGCTAGGGCCTGGGGGTGGGGGGGCTGGGGGAGTGGGTAATTTGAAGGGAGGCAGCAAGAGCACATCTGCAAAAGGGGCTCCCGCGACCTCCCCCCGCCACCCCCTCCTCACCCCACAGCAGCTGTAGGATGCCAGTTAGTCACTTGCCCCTGAGTCATCCATCAATTCCCACTGCTGGGTACAGCAGGTGCAGATGCATCCGTGGAAGCCTCTGTGCCTACACAGAAGGGCCCAGGTCTAATCACCTCCATCAGACATTTCCGGGGAATACAGAGAGAGGAGGCCCAGAATATTGACTGCCCGAGATCTCAGGTGTCTTCTAGAAGGGGGAATTGGGAATCAGCCCCTGAAAGAGAGCAGAGGTTCTCATGAGACCGATCCCGGCTGCCCTGTGTCTCAGCGGCTCCTTGTAGCCTCTTTCTTCTTGGGCCCCTTTCCTCTGAAAGCCCCCACCCTCCAGTGGGGCCCTCTGGGTTTCCTACTCATCTTCTCTCTCTGTTTTTCCCGTTTCAGCTTCAAAGAAGCCTCTTCCTCCTACTCCTGAGGACAACAGGGTGAGTGAAAGCCGGAGCCTCAGGCGCATGTGGGCCCATGGCACTGGCAGCCTGTTGGCAAGTTTGCACCTGCATTTTCCTGTCTGCTCAGATCTCCCACGCCCTGTCTGCATACAGCAGCCCACTGTGGTTCAGCTGAGCTCCACACATCAGCTTCTGTGGGCCTGAACGGTCTCGTGGTCTACCCACTTAGAGGACCTCTCGTCTGAAAAAGCTGTGCTGCACTGTAACGTTCTTCCACTTGAGAGGCAGAGAGCTCCCGTCCATGTTTGGCTTCCTACATGCCCACAACAGCTGAGTTTGGAACAGGGCTGGGCCGGGGCCAAGAGTCAAGAACTTAATCCAGGTCTCCCACTTGGGAGGCAGGGACCCAATACTTGAGATATCCCTGCCGCCTCCCAGTGTGTGCATTAGCTGGAAGCTGGAGTCAGGAGCTGGAGCCTGACATTAAACTCCAGCCCGCCAATGTGAGACACAGGTGTCCTAACTCGTGTCTTAACTACTAAGCTGAATATCCATCCTTTACCACACTTTGTTCATGCAACAAACACTGGTATCAAACTGTGTGTCCACCCACGGGACCACTTTGGAGTACAGTAACAGCTCATATGTATATCAAATTGTACTTATTCTCTATCTTGACATTCAAACACTTCGGAAACACACACTTAGTAATACTATATGTATTTCAAAGTACTTCCATGTTTGAACTCTTTATTTTAAGACATACTCTCTGTTCTACCCACTTTACAAGGTTGTAGTTTCATTTTCATTTTGAAGCTAGGAAATTGAGTCCCAGGAGAGGTCTTGGGACTTTCCCAAGGCCATTCATCAACTTAGCAGGATGCAGGGTTTCTGACGTAGTGGACTTTGACTCACAAAGTGGGTCTCAAATTATGGTCCATGGGCTAACAGCATCAGCATCACCTGGGAGCATGTTAGAAATGCAGGTTCTCAGGCCCTACCTAGACCTGCTGCATCCAAAATTCAGGGGCAGAGGTCCAGTGATACGCATTTTATTAAGGTGCTAGGTGATTCTGGGGTGCACTCAGGTTTGAGAACCACTGGTCTGTAGTGTGCTGACTTAGGAGGCTTGGCTGTCACAGGACCTATGCCGGGGAAGCTCATTCTGTAAAGGAGATGAGAAAAGATAGAGATGAAGAAGAGCAACCCTCGCCCTATCACAATATGAAAGCCAATATCCACATTCAAGTACCTGCCTGTTATTCCAGAACCTACTGCATTGCTTCCTCAGGCTTCTTCCTCAAGAATGAGCTTTGCATTTCTCCCTGCAGCCAGCATGGTGACATTTCCAAGCTGGCAGCCTTCCCATAAAAGAATCGCTGCACCCGCCAAACCTCTGGCTGGTGTGCTTTTATTCTTTTTGGGCTGGATTCTTAGATCTGTCACCAACGCACTCTTTTGCTACAAGAAAGCAATGAATGTGCTTGCACTGTCTCAGAAGATGAACTACCTCTGCTTTGCTTTCGTTGAACTTCCAGACGTTATTTCCCCACCTTCCTTGAAGACATGGATCAAAAGCCCACGTGAGCCTCGTGCAGGCAGCTCGCCCTCCACTGCCATCTCATGTAAAGTCAGCCTGCCCCGGCCTCACTTTCAGTGTCAGTGACGGTGAACGCCAGCGCACACAGCCAGCCGCTCTTTCCTTGAGCCTTAATCTGTTGTCTTTTGAGACTTCTTGGGGGAGCCCTGTGGATACTGCCTGGGCCAATCTGAGCACAGGAGCTCAGGAATCGCTGTTCAGCTTCCTTCACACATCTAAATGCATCGCGCACATCTCTTCCTTTGAACCATTTGAATTCATTCTCCTCCTCACCTGAGAAATGCCACCCTGGCTGGACATATAGGAAGCTATGTCTTCAGACTTAGTGCTCTCTGTGAAAAACATGGTGGCTGCTTTTGTCAAGCTGGAGGAACACCATGGTTGAAGTCACTGACACCCCAGGCATCACTGAACGTGCTCATGGTTCATATTGAAGTCCAAATTCCAATTGCTCATGGTCCCTCTGCACCCAGGAAGCTCAGTCCTTCCTTCCAGGGCCCTCCCAGTCGAGCCAGAGCATCTCCTCAGGGCTCACTCAGGAATGTCTGCCTATACGTTTTGCCCCTAGCTCCCTATTAAGGCTCCCTGTCCCTGAGCCTGTGACCCAGGCTCTCTGTGAGTCCCCTCTCAGCCCAGTGGAGCTCTGCCCTGTGGATCAGAAGAGCTGAGGCCTGCAGCAGAGTGGCCTGGAAGTGGGGCCTTCCTCACCCCATGCCCTACCTTATCACCTTGGCCCCCGAGCCACTCCTAAGCCCTCAGACTCTCAGTTTCCCCAAATGCCGTCTCCAGCCTGATGCTCCCATCTTGGTCAGACCAGCACTAGGTTTTTATCACGAATGTCTGATAAACCTCACTTTGTTAACCTGGGAAAAATTCACAGCTTATACAACTTACATTAACAAGTATATTTTAAAAGAATTAGTAAGTGCTCTAACTGCAATATTTCAAAAGGAAAAAAAGATAATTTATATGACATGATGTATTTTTTTAATTTTTAAAATGTTTATTTATTTTAAAGAGTCCAGAGAGAAAGACAGAGAGATCTTCTATCTGCTGGTTCAGTACCAGGTGGCACAATGGCCAGGGCTGGGCCAGGCTGAAACCAGGAGCCTGGAGCTCCATCCAGGTCTCCCTGTAGGTGCAGGGTCCCAAGGACTTGGGCCATCTTCCGTGCTTTCCCAGGCATATTAGCAGAGATCTGGACAGGAAGTACAGCATCCAGGACTCAAACCTCCACCCCTATGAGATGCCAGCATTACAAGCAGTGGCTTACCCCACTACACCCCAATACCAGTCCCCCATGATGTATGTTTTTATACAAAAAATGCTGGGTCATGTCTGCACTGCAAGACATAGTGAAATGGTCCTCTGCTCACACCAATAGGTAGAATCCCATTAAAGTTGGTAATTCAAATTTGGCAACTCAAGTTCAACTAATACATAAATATTGTGTTAATAACTGAAATACAGCATTCCCACCTGTAATGATCATCCATATCTTGGTAAAGTTCTGAGCTAAACATTTTTTAAGCTTCCCCAGTATGGACAATAGTTGTATTCCTGGGAACCCAGTGCTTTGTAAGGATAGAGGTAGGATCTAGGCTCAATATCCTACTTACTATAATTATAAGCAGCTTATCCCATGACTATGATACAGGGGCAGGCATTTCAGCCTAGCAGTTAAGATACCCACATTTCGGCCAGTGCTGCGGCTCACTAGGCTAATCCTTCACCTGCAGCACCGGCACCCTGGGCTCTAGTCCCGGTCAGGGCACCAGATTCTGTCCAGGTTGCCCCTCTTCCAGGCCAGCTCTCTGCTATGGCCGGGAAGGCAGTGGAGGATGGCCCAGGTCCTTGGGCCCTGCACCCACATGGGAGACCAGGAGAAGCACCTGGCTCCTGGCTTCAGATCAGCGCGGTGCGCTGGCTACAGCGCACCGGCCACAGCAGCCATTGGAGGGTGAACCAATGGTAAAGGAAGAATTTTCTCTCTCTCTCTCTCTCACTGTCCACTCTGCCTTTCAAAAAAAAAAGATACCCACATCTCCATGTCAGAATGCCTGGGTTTAATACAATAATACACACCTCTGGCTCCTAACTCCAACTTCCTTTTGATGCACATCCTGGAAGGTAGCAATCTTGCTGAAGTAATTGGGTTCGTGCCACTCCCCTGTGGGACCTGCATTGCATTCCTGGCCTCTGGCTTCAATCTGGCCCAGTCCCAGCAGTTGTAGGCACTTGAAGAATGAATGAATGAACGCCAACATGCACTCCCTCTCTCTCTCTCTTTCTGCCTCTCAAATAAATAAAAAAATTTCAAAAGAGCTGTACAGGATGTGGAACATTGCAGAGCATTTTAGATTCTTAGCTGTTATCCACTAAATGCTGGAGCACACCTCAAACTTTGTAGCATGCCAAACACTGCCATGGGAGTCCAGCATGCCCCTGTGGGAAGATGACACCATAACTTGAGAACCCTGCTTGGCTCCTCCTCTTCATGGGGACTGATCAGTGGGGTGGACCTATGTTAAGACGAATGCCACGCCCATGCCATAGCTTTCCTTTATCTCCTGTGGTGTCCTGGAACACAACTGTTGCCTCCTTTAGCTTTCAGGGCAAAAGCCTCAGGCCCATTGACTCTTATCTGTGGTACCCAAGACATCATCACCTCTCAAGCTCCACAACTATCTTCACTTTAAATTCCGATCTGGGCCCAAATCAGTATGTCCAGCCTTTTTTTTTTTTTTAAGCTTCTAGTGTTCTTATGCCACCAAATGCTTCAGTGTCCTCATGTCTGGGGGCAAGTTAAGCTCAAGGACGTGCTGACCTTGCTTAACACTGTCCCTCCTTCTTACGTCTTGCTCACTTTTGCCGCCTCTCTTCGCCAGCGGTCACTTCGGGAAGCTGAGGAGAACCTGGTCATCGCCCTGTATGACTACCAAACAGACGATCCTCAGGAACTCACGCTGCAGCGCAACGAGGAGTACTACCTGCTGGACAGCTCCGAGATTCACTGGTGGAGAGTTCAGGACAGGAACGGGTAAGGCGTCTTTGCGATCTCTGTCCCGCCGTCTGAGGTCCGCTGGGAACAAAGATTTGCCACATCTCCTTCAGCCTGACTGCATCCTGAGTTAGAAGAACAGGACAGAAGCAGTAGGAAGAGGGAGGAGGAGGAAGCAGTTGAGGGTCTCTCTTCTTTCCAGAAGTGGCTGGAGGGCAGTCACTGGTGAGACTGGCTCCCTGAATCCCATCTCAATTGTTCCCAGCACCAAGTGCATCTGAAAACTCTTGGGTTTTCCCACTGACATCTAGAGTTTATGAAATTTGCAATTAGTCCTGTGAAACACTGTTATTCTTGACTGCTTTAAAAAAAACTTGTTTGAAAGACAGAGTGACAAAGAAAGACTAAGAGAGAGAAACAGAGAGCTTCCATCCACTGGTTCACCCCCAAATGCCCACAACAGCCAGGGCTGAGCCAGGCCAAAGCCGAGAGCCAGGAACTCCTTCTGGATCTGTCACAGTGGGCAGGAAGCCAACTACATAGGTCATGATCTTCTGCCCCCCAGGCACATTAGCACAAAGCTGGATCAGAAGCATGGAGCAGCCAGGATTGACCAGGCACTCTTACATGACATCAGGTGTGTTAAGCTACAGCTTAACCTGCCATACCACCAGGCCCACCCCATGCTTAAGTGTTTAAGTGAGGATGAAGAGCAACCCATTTTGAAGTGCTTATTTTTAGTGAAAAACCATTGTGTGGAGACAGTGCACATTGGAAGCTATATTAAGAAGCATCAGAAAAAATGCTAAAGTTATCTAATGCTTTAGTTATAATTGCAGTCTTTGAACTAGCCACCCAAATGATTCCTGCATAAAATAAGATTGCACAAGTGTTGACTGTCCACAACGAGATTTTTGACTGAAAAAAATGTTATGAGTCCTTCTCTATTATATACTGACTTGGGAATAAACAAAGCTGGTCACATCACCTTTTCTTTGCCTGCTATGGATGGTCCAAAGAAACAGGTTCAAGACTGCAAGTCTACAAACAAAGAGACTGATTGAATCATAAATTCATCAGTTCCTGGACCACTCTTTGGTAGCACTTGGCACGTCCGCATCCCATGTCAGAGTGCCTGGTCGAGTCCTGGCTGCTCCACTTCTGATCCTGCTTCTTGCACACTCACGTGGGAGATCTGCATGGAGTTCCTTTTTCCTGGATTTGGTCTGGCCCCTTAGCCTTGGCTATTGCAGGTATTTGGGGAGGGAACCAGCAGATGCAAGATCCCTCTCTTTCTTTCTGTCTATGTATGTTGTTCTGCCTTTGAAGCAAATCAAGATAAGTAAACATTTTAAGTTGTAAAGTTAGGCTGCTGACTTGATGTAGTTATTACTTTAAAAATAAAAGATTCGTCAGTTGACCCAACTGACATTATTCAGCCTACTTAATGTACCAGGAAGTGTGTGCTCTTAGTTCTTCCTGCCCACAAGGAGTTTATACCCCTTGTTCAGTGGCCCGTGAAGGCTCACCTGTGCATTTCAATGGGTGATGAAGAAACACCCCAGGTGCCAGGCAGCCCTGTGGGGATTTCCCCAGTCTGCTCTGTCATAGTGCGGCACAGTGGAAAGTACATCGGATGGGAAGACAGAGGACTTGGACTTTGCTGCCAGCTAACGTCTCACAAGACTGTGGTCAAGTCACTCACCGCCTGTGCATCCATTTGCTTATCTGTGAGATGCACATGACATCAACTTTGCTATCTCACAGTGTTGAGACAATCAGTGAGTTGCTGGAGTTAAAGAACTTAATAAATTCCATATATTGATATCAAACCAATAAAATAATTTGTATAGAAAACTCAGCTTTCAAAAGCTGTTCTGCAGCTGGCGCCGCGGCTCACTAGGCTAATCCTCCACCTTGCGGCGCCGGCACACCGGGTTCTAGTCCCGGTCGGGGCGCCAGATTCTGTCCCGGTTGCCCCTCGTCCAGGCCAGCTCTCTGCTGTGGCCCGGGAAGGCAGTGGAGGATGACCCAGGTCCTTGGGCCCTGTACCCCATGGGAGACCAGGAGAAGCACCTGGCTCCTGCCATCAGATCAGCGCGGTGCGCCGGCCGCGGCGGCCATTGGAGGGTGAACCAACGGCAAAGGAAGACCTTTCTCTCTCTCTCTCTCTCTCTCTCTCTCTCTCTCACTATCCACTCTGCCTGTAAAAAAAAAAAAAAAAAAAAAAAAAAAAAAAAAAAAAAGCTGTTCTGTTCACTTCTCAGCCTTCTGGCTAAGATCAAGTGCAAAAGCTATTCTCTTCAAAAGAAAAATTATTATTTGATCTATTAACATAGTTATAAATACACAAGGTGGCAGGGAAAAAAGAAGATCAAATTAAGATAATTCCAAAAGAGAAGTAGCAGGGGAAATGGCAACTGTCAGAATAAACTGGCTGTCAGCAGCAGTGAATGTCTTGACCACTGCATTGTGGGTGATGCTGACTCTGGATGTCTCATTCGCCAGAGAGTATGCCACGACTGATTAGCCATGTCTGCCATTAGCATTTTTAAAGGTAATTTTTTTAAGATTTATTTATTTATTTGAGAGAGTGACAGAGAGAGAGAAGTCTTCCATCCACTGGTTCACTCCCCAGATGGCCACAATGGCAGAAGCTGGTCCTATCCAAAGCCAGGAGCCAGGAGCCAGAAGCCTCACCCAGGTATCCCATGAGGATGCAGGGGACCAAGCACTGGGCCATGTTCCATTGCTTTCCCAGGCCATTAGTAAAGAGTTGGATGAGAAGAGGATCAGCCAGGATGCAAACCAGCGCCTGTATACGGGATGCCAGCACTTCAGGTGGAGGCTTAGACCTGCTATGCCACAGCACCAGCCCTGCCATTGGCATTTTTATTCTTGATTTCTTTCTCCTCAATATATTTATATGGCATAGATTATACATTCCCCATTAAACATAATCATGAAATTGAAAATTGGCTTTATTTAGATCAATTAAAACGCTTTCTGGTATAAGAATCAAGAAACAGTTGGGCATCCCATTTATAAATCAGCAAGTGTGGAAGGAGTCTATGTATGATCTAGGGCAGCCCCCGCATTCCCCTCACTTTGCTGTTACAGAGCTGGGGGTCCAGGGAGTGGAAGGGTCTCTGCCCTCCCCTTGTGGTTTCAAATGAGATAGTGAATGTGAAAACACTTTGAAAACCACATACTGTACAAAAATATAAAGAATTTTTATGTTCTTATTAATTTCTTTATCAAACTTTATAGGCACAATTACTAATTCTTCTTCAAAAATGACTCCCCACCTCCAAATGCAGCCTAACCTTATCCTTTATTCTCACATTGACACCATTGGTATTGGAAGAAGTTTAATTAGGGAGGCCTTAAATCAACAAGCGTGCTATAGGGGCAGAGGAGCGGGCTACCAGCCTCGTGATCAAGATGCCTGCATCCCACACGGGACTGCCTTGGTCTGATTTCCTGCTTCTGTCCCTGACTCCAGCTTTCTTCCAATCTAGCCCCTGGAGATGGCTCAGGTAACCGGATTCCTGCCACCCACACAGAGCCCTGGATTGAGTTCCCGGCTCCCAGCCCAGTCCTGGGGGCTGTTGTGGGCATTTGGGGGAGTGAACCATTGGATGGGAGCTTACTCTCCCTCCCTTCCTCCTTCTCAAACACATTTTAAAACTTTAAGTTTGTAGTGTCAGCTGATCCTATCTCTTAGAACCTGTGGTTGGAGATTCGTCTTTCATATCTTAATTATTTTGGTTTCCTGACTGTGGCATGATAGCACTGAAATGGAAAAATGCTGATTATCACACACAAAAAATATTTCCTTACAGAAAATAGAGGCTGAACATTATACTATTTTTTTTTCCAGTAGAGGAAATTTCACAATTAGGAAAATAGCAAGCAGAGCTTTTGAAGTAAAACAGCCACTCTTAATTCTTGTGCTGCACATTTTAGTGGTGCCATCCATTGCCTTTCACACACAGCATGTTGTTATTTTTACCAGTTTTTTAATTCTAAACTTTGAAAGATCTTATAACAAATGCCAAATAACATAAGGCTCTTTGAATGGCATTTAATGGATTAAACCTATAAACTGAAGATGTACAAGATAGTTCTATATTAATCTAAACACTAATTTCCTTTTAACAGGCATGAAGGATATGTACCAAGCAGTTATCTGGTGGAAAAATCTCCAAATAACCTGGAAACCTATGAGTAAGATATTTTATTTGTTTTTGAAGAGTATCATCATAAGGAGTCCTCCCTAGATTAGGAGTAAATTAGGGGCTGAGTACAAAAATACCAAGTGCTCCCTTTTCTTGACCCACTTTCTTTTCGCCCATACCCTGGTCTCTAAACAGTAACCATGCACTCTAAATAGGAACAGGCAAGTGTCTGCAGTTGCCTGCTCTTTTAACAGAGGAGTGGTTCTCAGGTGCTTGAGAGATTGTGCCAACAAAGAAAAACTTCTACAGGGAGTTTCAGAAAAATTTGTCTTACTTGAAAAGGAAAAAAAAAAAAAAACCCTATTGACATTGGATCAGACACAAACAGACTTAAAACATGGCTTAAGGCAATACTTCAAATACCAAAATAATAGATAAATAAGTGTTAAATATCTATTTAGATTGTGCTAAACATTTCTTTCTAAGTTATCATTTAATGAATGCTTTTACATGGATAGAATTTCAATGGAACTATTGAATGTTTAAGAAATTCTATTGTGTGCATAAAACACCCGCCAGGTACAGATATTTCCTACTCAGGCTGAAAGCCCAGAAGCAACCATGCTGCGTAGCAATGTGCACACAACAACCCAGATCGTGGTTCCCAAATAAAACTTTCCATTAAAAGAACCAGGACTTCTTAGAGAGATAGCTTGGAGATTCTGGGGTTGGGGCAGGGAAAGAGCAAGATGAGCAGTTTGGAACAGTTATTGTACCAGAGAGTAAGAAAGCACTCAATTTTTTGCTTTAATGACCTGGACTTGTCAAATGGGCATAGAAGTCAACTTTAAAAGACTCCCTCTGACAAAATCGGGAGAATCTGAGTAGCAAGATAAAGGACAATGATGGATTATAATCCTTTGAATAAAATAAGAATCAATAATAGATTGTTAACTGAGTAAATAAATGAGAAAGTTGTTTCTTACAATAGAATGCCACATATTGAATGTAAAGGGGATGATAAAGTATAAAAATCACCATTTGTAACTCAGAAATCATCGTTGAGGGTCATACCTAGGAGGTGAATGTGGTCTCAGAGCATCTCCTTACAAGTGGTAGACATCACGTGAACCAAATAACCGACATTTATATTGACATGGAGCTGAGAGGTATCATGTCTCCTTATGCAGGACACAACATCACTCTACTATTCCTGCCCCCCAAAACATGCACACCTTGAATTTAGCTATGAGGATATATTAAACAAATCTAAATTGAGAGCCATTCCTTAAATAACTATTGTGTATCCTTCAAAAATGTTCGTATTATGAATGACACAGAAGACTGAAAAGATAGTGTACATTAAAGGAGACTGTAGAGACATGGCAATTAAGTGCACTGGTATTCTCAATTGAGTCTTGAATCGTGCAACATTTTTTTGTTACAGAACACGTTATTGAGACAGTTCATGAAATTTTGACATTAGTATTGTATCTACATTAAATTTTGTGATTTTGGTAATGGTTCTGTGGTTGTAAAAGTGCAGGTTCTTTGTCCTAGTAAATAAACGCTGAAGTACTTAGTGCAAATCTGCTCAACTGGTTCAGAAAAAAATGCCTATATGTCTATCCAGAGGGAATGGTGACACAATTGTAGAGCAACAGCAATTGGCTCATCTGGTTAAAATATGTGTGGGAGTTATTTTATAGTATCACATTTTGTAAGTTTTCAGTTATAAAGTTAAAAAATGTTAAGTGTTCACCAAATGTAAGATACTGGGCTGAAGAATACAAGCTCACGTGAACCTCTATTGACTCATTGGGGTTCCAATTACTTAAAATATGGTCATTTGTCATGAAATCTTACATTCAGTAGTAAAAAGCTATCATTTTCTGAAAAGTCTCTCAACCTAAGACTCATTTTGATCAAGTATGTGTGAATCACCCTTTCCTGAGTTAAAAGAAGCTTCATCAGTCCCGGGAAGATTTGAACTGAAACATGTGAGAGATATTTAAATAAAATGTTTTTTATAATCAATACCTTTATATAAAAATACACTTTTATTTTAGATAACTCCTAGTCTGGTTAGTTTTTGCTTTTAATCTGAACCTATTTCTTTATGATTGAGGAATCAAATCCAAATATCCAGCAGAATATAAAGCAATAGGGAATGGTAGAACCTGCAGCAAATATAATATTCCCCCACCCAAAAGTGACTTAAGTCATTTTTTTTAAATAAAATATTACACCATAACAGCCAAATAGTCTGTGTACTCAATTTGCATTTTCCAGGTTATGAAATCTCAGAGGATAAAATGACTCACAAGCAAACATGCAGATATTTAGTATAGAGCTGGATAACCCATAGGTTGTTGTTTTATCCTTGAACTTAATGTTGTCAAGTTTCTTGTGGGATCTCCTTAAGAACTCCAAAATGCACCACCTGGAAACATAATGGTGAGTTGGCAGATTGATTAGATTCAGGCTGCCTGCCCTGCTTTGGAGACAGGACCTTGGGCAGATCCCTTCCCTGTAAAACAAAAAGACAAAGAAGATAAAGGAAAGCTCTCACTGAAGTCAGGTAAACCTCACTCTATGACGGTGACACCATTACACACCATGCCCATACTTTTTTATTTTTATTTTTATTGACTTATCTGTATTTATTTGAAAGGCACAGAGAGATCTTCCAACTAAAGGTTCATTCTCCAAATGCAGTTGGGACTGGACCAGGCCAAAGCTGGGAGCTGGCAACTCCATCCAGTTCTCCCATGTGGGTGGCAGGGACTCAAACACTTGAGCATCACCTGCTGCCTCATAGGGTATGCATTTTCAGACGCAAGAAATGGGAGTAGAGCGAAAACTCAGACCCAAGCACTTTGACATGGCATAAGTGGGATCTTAACCACTGCACCAAATGCCTTTGCCTCTACCTTTTCAACACACAACTCTATTGTAGGACTAGTACATGACAAGAAGCATGATTGCCAACCCTCATTTAGCTAATCTCTAGGATGTAAAGTACTGCTGTGTCAAACAGTGTTCAAAAAGCACAAATGATTCCCTTATTCATGACTACTATAAAATAGTCACAGATTTGATCAGTGGTATTCCTTCTTCACCTAGACCTTCTTCCCTATGAGATCTATTAATTTACTGAACTATTATTGTTCACTGATGATCCTCCTGACTCCTCTTACCAAGAAAGCAACCTACTCACTGCCAACACTATCAACAAAATGAAAAATACTATTAACAACATAAAAAATGCCATCTCTGAAAATCACTCATTTTCTTCTTTTTTACTTTTTGGGTTTTCTTCATCAGTCACCAATATCATAAAAATAATGCAGTCACTTTCAGAAAGTCTGGAAGACAGTCTTAAAAAATTCTACAGTAGTATTAAAGGGATATTTGCCAAATTTCAAACTGGCATTAGTTTTTGTAACACTCTAGTACTTTTTTAACTTCTGAAATGGAGAGGAAGATAAATTTTTTTTTCAACCTTAATTATGAAAATTTTCCAATATGAGTGCACAGAATAATATAATGAATCTCTGTACCCCAAATCCAGCTTCAGCAATAGTTTGCCAATTCTGTTTTATTTGCTTGTGAGTTTGAAGGCGCTGGGAGAAAGCCAATAATCATGTGCTTTTCTAGCATTATTTTTGATAACTAGATAATGAAATATTTTTACAGTGTTAACATATGGCTTTTTCCTGCTTTCAGATGGTACAATAAGAGTATCAGCCGAGACAAAGCTGAAAAACTTCTTTTGGACACAGTAAGTCTCCTTAACCTGTTTTTTAACTTAAAATAGAATGAATTGTACTGTTTTTTCAGGCATGCTGTGGTTTCTGCCAGTGCAGTAGGTTGACATACTGTGGTAACAGTGTTTCCCATGGCTGGTGAAAATAGTCTGAGAATTTATAGGATCAGCAAACCACAGGATAAGAAAGCTGGTGATGGGAGTGGGAGATGGGACGTGGTGCTGACATGCAGCCATCACCACAGCTGTAATAGTCTTGACCTTGGAAAGCCATCAGGGCTGGTCTGCTTTGCATACTTCTCTATGTAGATCAGAAATGGCTGTGACTGACTCAGATTCTGCCAGATTGGGCTATGGGTTCAGAGGAAATACAAGGTATATTCAGAAAGCTTTCAGGAACTGTATTATGAAAACATTTCATGGATCTCAAAAAAAATTTACAGTAAATATACTTCTCTTATAATTCCATTTTTCCATGAACTTTTTGAAACCTCATACAATGCTTGCTTTGACTTACTTTCCATCAACAATTCTTCTCTAAAGCCATGCATTGTGAGAACCAGGACTGATCTAGCCAGGGATGTCAGGATGAAGGGAAAGAAGGATGAGAGATCAGGAAGCACAGTACAGTGGAACAAGGACTGAGTTCTGGTGCCCATGCTGCTACCAACTCTGTGTGACCTTGGGGACATTTGTTCTTCCTTCTGGACCTCAGTTTCTCAATGAGTTTGGCACTGGACTAAATCAGAGATGATAACTGCTAGCACTCATCCTGCCACTCTCTGCCCCTGGGCCTTTGGCCAACACAATTGATCACAGTCCATGACATTCTGAGAGTCTAGTGGGAAACAAGACAAATGCTGAGACAAAAGTTAGAGGCTTACCTGAAGTGAATTAAGATAAACTCTAAGGGAGTTAGGGAAGCTAGCACAGGGAAAGAGAAATGGAACTGAGTCAACACTGGGCTCTGGTGTCTCCTTTGTTCTACATCAACTCAGACTTGGCTCATTTCCTGGGTACTGCTTAAAATGCAAACTCCCAGGTTCCACTCAAAATCAGAGTTCCAGAGTTCAGTTCTTGGAAATCTGTACTTCTTGAAACCAGAATAAGGATGCATTGAATCCAGCTGGACACCTGGTCCCTCCAGCCCAGGTTTATCTGATAAGGTAAAACTCAACTGATAGGAACCAATGGAGAGTCATGCAAGATGACGTTGGAGGTAAACAAGCACTTTTTCCAATCATTTTTCAGTCCCCATCGGTTACTGCAGTCTTTGAAGCCCTTGAAATAGCTCACACTAATGACAAGCTGAAGACAGTTCCTATTTTACACTGCTCCTGTTCTCAAAAGTAGATTTTGATTTCTTTACCATTCAAGATTTTTATTTATACATTTGAAAAACAGCTGTTCTTTTGAGGCCCTCAAGCTTGCTCACGCAGCTGAAATATCCCTACTTTCTGACGTTTTTAACGACTTTATGAATTCCTCTTCTCCTCCTTAGGTAAATATGAGAGCAAACTTTCATAGGCCCTTGTTAGATTTATCCCAGACTCTGCAAAGCTAGAAATGAGTGTTGTTTTCTTCCTGTTCTTTGTTCTCCTTGGATGCTCTTTGAAACAACGATTGTACTATGTCACAGCTGTAGCATCTTCTTGTATAACATCTAAGACATGTATTAACTGAAGCACCTGGTGTGCAGCTTCATACATATTTCTTCAATGGACTATACATGCTTTTTTCTTGTTCCTGCTGAATCTAAGTATCCAAAACCTTATCTAACACAAAATAGTTGCTCAATCAGTATTTGCTGAAGGAATGAATGCATCACATGCTGTATAAATTAGCAACTATGCTTCAAGGAGATTATGCACATCATTGGTGGAGCTTTCTAAAAATACAGACTGCTGGACTCCAGGCCTACATATCAGATCCTCTGGGTAGCACTTAGGTTATGGAGACTTACTCAGGGTTAAGAACCACCAAAAGGTCTCCTAATATGTTCTATGAAATCACTGTCACCTCTTCCAAGAAATTTCTCGTACCTCTCCTCTCTCTACCCACCCATGGAATATGAGTTTTCTCACCTTTGAACACTTATGGTGTTACATGATTACTTTTCCAGTAGCTCTGCTTTCATTCTGTCTTGGATCTATCTCATCACTTTCCCCACTTTCCCTCCTGTCTTTTTTTTTTTTTTTTTTTTTTTTTTTGGACAGGCAGAGTGGACAGCGAGAGAGAGACAGAGAGAAAGGTCTTCCTTTTTCTGTTGGCTCACCCTCCAATGGCCGCTGCAGCCGGCGCGCCGCAGCCGGCGCACGGCAGCCAGCGCACCGCGCTGATCCGAAGGCAGGAGCCAGGTGCTCCTCCTGGTCTCCCATGGGGTGCAGGGCCCAAGCACCTGGGCCATCCTCCACTGTACTCCCTGGCCACAGCAGAGAGCTGGCCTGGAAGAGGGGCAACCAGGACAGAATCCGGCGCCCCGACCGGGACTAGAACCCGGTGTGCCGGCGCCGCTAGGCGGAGGATTAGCCTATTGAGCCGTGGCGCCGGCCTCCCTCCTGTCTTAATGCATCTAGGTGGAGGGTGAATCCCTTGGGAACAGGTACTCTGCAACACACTCAGTGCACCTTGCAGCATCTTCCATTATGGGTGAGCTGAGTTCCATACAAGAGCCTTACCTTAGGTGTTGGTATAGCACATTTCTATGATTCTAAGATGTCAATAAAATGCAATATTGATAATAAGAGATTTATTTCAGGAGAACAAAAAACCACCACCCCAGAATGAAAGATGACCAGAGACACTCTTAACATATAATGCAGCATGACAAGGCTATGAATGGCCTGTCGATCTCTGTGTAATAATGTGCCCTGTGTGTTGAGATTATCTTTTGTAGGGTTGCCTTCAAGTTGTATGAACAAAAAGAAAGACATATGAAAGGAAGCCAATGTGTCTCAGGTGGAGATAGACATGGAATGAATATTTCCAGCAAATGGTGTTCCATAGCATGAAACCGTAATGGCTAACACTGACACTAATAGTTCTTGTTCTGGTATTGTATTCAAGGAACTGTTCTATGCCCTTTAATTTTCCTGATAACTTCAGAAAAGTGATTTTTGAGAATAGAAAATTAAAGCCCATACATTTAACCACAACATTTCTGGAATTTACATTATGATTGACTGTTGGAGTTAGAATTTCCTTCAAAAGGCATCTGGCCCATCCCCTTGGTATTATAGAAAGGTAATTTTTTGGGACAACATTCAGATACAGAACAAAGAGAATCAGTGGAATAGTCTGGACTAAAGCAGAGATGCTTCTACAGAGAGAGAGAGAGAGAGACAGACAGACAGACAGAGTTAATAAGGGAATATGCAAGTTACTGTCTATTCTCTCAACTTACCAGGTGGTACATTTATTTTTACTTTCTCAGCATAATTCTTTTCCTTTTGTTGCCTCTTTATTTTCCTGCATAAAGTAGTAAAAGGTAAAATGAGACCTTGAGTCTAGGCCAAAGAAGCAAGGGCTCCCATCTGGCTGCATGGCGCAAGTCAGTGTCCTTGCATAGTGGTGGAGTGAGTAATGACCTTGAGACTCCAGGTGGCGTCTCGCAGGAAGGAGGTGGTAAAGCAGGAAAGTAGCTGGTAAAGCATGTGCTACATGCCTCACTTTGCTCAGAACTCCTGGCTGCCCAGCCCCCCAAAACCAAGGTAACTGCCGCTCACAGAAATCACCCACAGCAACCGCAGGAGGAGAAGCATGCTGCAAAGAAGCTGAGCCCCTGCACGCGCCATTGCTGCCTGCACCTTACTTCTCCTTTCCCTAATGGCTGTGGATTACTGTGTCTTGTGAACAGCTTAGCCCTGCTCTCATTACCAGTTTTTCTTCAGGAAACAATGACTTCTTTGACAGAATAACAACGTACACAAAAATATCAAGCCATTTTAATTACACAGAAGACATGTTCACACTCCCATCTTAACAGTTGATGAACATCTGAACTTCTTGGCCTAGAATAAGTTACATATTCAGATAAAGTTTGCCTCTGTTGAAGGTTTGTTTCTTCCTGCCTTGGTTTAACCCATCTCAAGAACAAAGGTACATTATTTGGCAAAAGGGGAAGCATTTTAAAGGCAGGTTATTCTCAGTGAAATGTATGGATGAATATCACAAACATGATGTTGAGCAAAAACAAGTTCCATAGAAGTGAAAAAGTAGAAACTCAACCCACAAATGTCTAAACAAACGTCTAAGCAAACCATGGAATTGTCCATACAATGAAATACCACTCAGCCATAAGAAGGAGTGAAGCACTGATATGTGCTACAAATTGCTGCAAGTCAGATCAACCTTGTAAACAACCTGCTAAGTGAAAGAAGCCACCACAAAAGACCACAACTTCCAAAAATCTTTGGAAAAACAGAATTTAAAGTGTTTTTAGTGCGAAAATGCTGAAATTATATATATGATGAGGTCTTTAAAACATTTATGGAAATGCATAATATTTTTAAATTATGCATGCATCTCACAACTTCTTCACACTAAAATAAACTTACATTTTAACTCTATTTTCCATGAGCTTTTGGAATTACCCTTGTATATAAAATGTCTAGAACAGGCAAATCTACAGTGACAGCAGGCACATCAGTGTGGCATGGATGCAAATAGGTTCTGAGACATCTTTTTGGAGTGATAGAAATATTCTAAAACTAGATTATGATGATAGTTGCACAACTGTCTAAATTTTTAAAAATCACTGAATTATATACTTAAATTGGGAGAATTTCATGGTATATATGAATTATGCTTTAAAAGCTCTTTTTTTTTTTTTTTTGGAGAGTCAACCTTGTCTTTATTAGCACTAAAAACATTTAGATAGATGTGGGGAGAAGCAAAGACCGCTGCACTAGTTTTTGTAAAAGCTCTATTTTTTAAGATTTCTTTCTTTCTTTTAAAGAGTTACAAAGAGAGAGAGAATCTTTCGGCCGGCACCGCGGCTCAATAGGCTAATCCTCCACCTGCGGCGCTGGCACATCGGGATCTGGTCCCGGTCGGGGCGCCGGATTCTGTCCCGGTTGCTCCTCTTCCTATCCAGCTCTCTGCTGTGGCCAGGGAGTGCAGTGGAGGATGGCCCAAGTGCTTGGGCCCTGCACCCACATGGGAGATCAGGAGAAGCACCTGGCTCCTGGCTTCGGATCAGCACGGTGCACCCGCTGAAGCACACCTGCCTGCAGCGGCCATTGGAGGGTGAACAGAAAAAGGAAGACCTTTCTCTCTGTCTCTCTCACTGTCCACTCTGCCTGTCAAAAAAAAAAAAAAAAAAAAAAAAAGAGAGAGAGAGAAAGAGATCTTTCATTCGCTGGTTCACCCCCAGATGGCCACAATGGCCAGAACTGGGCTGGCCCTGGCCAAAGCCAGCAGCCAGGAGCTTCTTCCAGGCCTTCCACATATGTAGCAGGGACCCAAGAACTTGGGCCATCTTCTGCTTCTCTCCCAGGTACATTAGTAAGGAGCTGGATCAGAGTGGAGCAGCTGGGACTCAAACCAGTGCCCGAATGGGATGCTGGCACCTCAGATGGTGGCTTTACTTGCTATGCCACATCACCAGCCCCCAAGAAGCTTTTTTTTTAAATAATAAACTTATCTGGGTTTTTTGATGTCCCATAAATCACTTCTACTTCAGAAACTGAATAAACTACTAACCTCAAAGAGGGGGAAATCTAACTTTTGGAAAAATCAAGTTATTTTTAATGATGATTTATAAGCAATAGTTAGAGTCTTTAATATTTCATTGGGTAATTATTTTACATTCTCATCTGAGAGAAGAAAAACAAGAATGTGGTTAGATCGTCTGGTTTCACCATGCCCAAGAGTCTGCAGAGAGCGCTGTGGTGCAGAGCTGCCCCAGCAGGCTGAGAGTGCACCCAGGATGACATCACTGTTTATGGAGATTTAGATCTTGTTCTCTTGGATCAAAAAAATCCATGAAATACACAATAAATTCAGTGTATGCAGAATCAGATTACTCACAGAGTTTCAGGTCATCAAACTCTTCATTTTCCTCCACTTAGCTCACTTTCAGGCACAGCGAGGGCTGGCTAAGTTCACAGCCTTGGGAAAGAGATGTCATAGCTGAAAAAGAGAGATCAAGTCTTCTTCAAATTGCAAATTGTCTCCAAAACTCTTGGCCGAGATAAGAGGAGCTCAGGGGTTTTGAAAGTCTGTTTAGTGTTCAAATCCAAAGCTTATGTGGTAAACAGTACGATTGGCAAGAATGCACAATGGTAGGAGGGGTGATTATTCCCTACCCTCATCCCCCTGGAGCTTCAGGACCAGGTTACAAGCAGCAGGGTCTGACCCTGTGCAAGGACGAGATATCTGCCAGCACTACTCTGGGTGAGAGAGACCACGGGTCAGGACTCTGATAAAGAGGAGAGCAAGTCCAGTGAGTCAGTGAATGCAGACCTAGAGGTCCGTAAGATTGCATGGCAACTTTTTTTTATTTTCTTGACAGGCAGAGTGGACAGTGAGAGAGAGAGAGACAGAGAGAAAGGTCTTCCTTTTCCATTGGTTCATCCCCCAATGGCCGCTACGGCCGGTGCACCACGCTGATCTGAAGCCAGGAGCCAGGTGCTCCTCCTGGTCTCCCATGTGGGTGCAGGGCCCAAGCACTTGGGCCATCCTCCACTGCACTCCCGGGCCACAGCAGAGAGCTGTACTGGAAGAGGAGCAACCGGGACAGAATCCGGCACCCCAACCGGGACTAGAATCCCAGGGTGCCGGCGCTGCAGGTGGAGGATTAGCCTATTGAGCCGCGGCGCCGGCCTACAAGGCAACTTTTTTTTTTTTTTTTTTTTTTTTTTTTTTTTTGACAGGCAGAGTGGACAGTGAGAGAGAGAGACAGAGAGAGAAAGGTCTTCCTTTGCCGTTGGTTCACCCTCCAATGGCCGCCGCTGCAGCCGGCGCACCGCGCTGATCCTGGCAGGAGCCAGGAGCCAGGTGCTTTTCCTGGTCTCCCATGGGGTGCAGAGCCCAAGCACCTGGGCCATCCTCCACTGCACTCCCTGGCCATAGCAGAGAGCTGGCCTGGAAGAGGGGCAACCGGGACAGAATCCGGCGCCCCAACCGGGACTAGAACCCGGTGTGCCGGCGCCGCAAGGTGGAGGATTAGCCTATTGAGCCACGGCGCCGGCTCCTACAAGGCAACTTTTAAAACATCCTGGTTCCAGGGTCCTCAGGCTGGAGAGTATCCATGCACACACTGTGTTTTAGAAGTAGAGCTAGGGTTTTGTGCTTGTGTTGTTTGCCTTCTTTTCTGTTTTAGAGTCTTTAGCTGATCATGTCAATCAACAAGGTTTGGAAAACATAGGTTTATGAATTGAGGTTACAACAAAGTGTTACTGGACTCAAATGTCAGTAGGGCTGAGACTGGGACAATCATGCCCTAAATCATCTGTATGAGGTTCCTCCTAACCCAGAGATTCTAGAATTCAAACAGTTAGCAGGGTTGTCTGTGTGCATACACACGGATGACCCAGCTTTGGAGCTGGGAATGGAAAGGTGTGTGTCTAGATCTTAGGGGCTTTGCCCCATGTGCTACAGGTGCTTGCCCTCCACACAAGGCTGCTGTCTACTCTGCCTTTCAAGGATGCCCTTGCTACATCTAAATTAAGTAAATCATAATCATGGGCTTTATGAATGTTACCAGCACAGATTTACAGTGGGGTGGGAAACTGTGCTAGACGTGAAATTCTTAAAATAGTGTTAGACTTTAAAATTCCCACTGGAGGGCCGGCGCCGCGGCTCACTAGGCTAATCCTCCGCCTAGCGGCGCCGGCACACCGGGTTCTAGTCCCGGTCGGGGTGCCGGATTCTGTCCCGGTTGCCCCTCTTCCAGGCCAGCCCTATGCTGTGGCCAGGGAGTGCAGTGGAGGATGGCCCAGGTGCTTGGGCCCTGCACCCCATGGGAGACCAGGAAAAGCACCTGGCTCCTGGCTCCTGCCATCGGATCCGCGCAGTGCGCCGTCCGCGGCGGCCATTGGAGGGTGAACCAACGGCAAAGGAAGACCTTTCTCTCTGTCTCTCTCTCTCACTGTCCACTCTGCCTGTCAAAAAAAAAAAATAAAAAAAAAATAAAAAAAAAATAAATAAATAAAATTCCCACTGGAGATGAACAAACAGGTGTATCCATCTGCCTGTGCTGATCTCCTCAGTGCTGGAAAAATTGTCAGGGTGGTGAAAGGTGTTGAAGGTTCTTGAAGCACTCCCTTCTCCCCACCACCCTCATGAAACCAGGTGTTCTTTCAGCCAAGTAAGCACTCAAAATGGCTCAAGAAATGCATTCCCATTTAGGAAGTGATGAAATTTCCAGGAAGTGATGAAAGTTCTGAGCCCTTGTGGAGAATGGAGAAGTGACTTCTAACACCCGTTGAGTGGAGGCATCGTGGACTAGTAGAAGGAGCATGGGCTTTGCTCACATGCCCAGCTCTGTCATAGGAAAGACACTCAAGTTCTCTGGAATCAGTGTCCTCCTTGGTAAGGTGAGGATAGCAATATCTGGATTGTAATGTTGTGGAGACTTTAATAAAACACCTGTAAAGAGTCTGGTGTATGGAAGGCTCTAAGAGGGTAGACTTTGTGTCAGTAGTGGCTAGGATCCGTGCTTGAACAGTTCCTAGCATACAGAGGGACCCAAAAAATATCTGCTAACAGAGTAAGTGAATGGTAGCACATCAGTACTGGAAGTCAACTCTATGTCTAGCTGGCCTGTGGTGTTTCCTTCTTCCACAGGCAAGAAAGTGGAGCTGGGTGCATGACCTTGTGTTCCTGGGATCACTAACCTTCCATCCTCTCTAACCATTCCAGGGCAAAGAAGGAGCCTTCATGGTCCGTGATTCCAGGACTCCAGGAACCTACACTGTGTCTGTTTTCACCAAGGCTGTTGTAAGGTATGGTGTTTGTTCAAGTTCAGCAAAGTGGGGAGACACACTTCTGAGGTGGGTGAGTGATGGGCTGCTCAAAGCAAAATAAGAAATATGTGAGGAGAGGGCAGCATTTGGTGTGGAAGTTAAGCAGTTGCTTGCCCATGTTAGAGTGCCTGAGTATGAACCCAGCTCCATTCTCAATTCCAACATCTTTTTGATGCACATCCTGGGAAGCAACAGGTGATGACTCGAGTACTTGGTTCCCTGCCATCCACATAGAAGACCTGGATTGAGTGCCAACCTCCTGCCTTCAGCCTGATCCAATACCCTTTGCTGCAGGCATTTGGGGAGTGAACGTAAAGATGGAAGATCTCCCCCTCTCTTGCTCTCACTCTCTTTCTCTCTGTTTTTCAAATACATAAGCTTTTTAGAATAAAGAAATAAAAGATGGGCTGGCATTGTGGCATAGCAAGTTAAGCCACCACCTGTGTTGCCAGCATCCCACATGGGCACTGGTCCAATCCAGCTTCCTGCCTGGGAAAGCAGCAGAAGGTGGCCCAAGTGCTTGATCCTTTGCCACCCACATGGGAGACCTGGATGAAACTTGTGGCTCTTGGTTTCAGCTTGCCTCAACCCTGGCCATTGTAGCCATTTGGGGAGAGAACCAGCAGCTGGAAGATCTCTTGCTCTCTCTTTCTCCCTCTCTGTAACTCTGCCTTTCAAATACATAAATTAATCCTTAATAAAGAAAAGAAATACAAGAGGTAAAGGCTCACAGGACACAATATGTTTTCCCTGCTCCCTCTGAGAAAACCAAGACCAAAGAGATCAAGGACAGAGCAGAAGAAACTTCGTTTCTTAGTTAGAAAGCAACAGCTGGGGCTGGATGCCAAGTCCTCTACTGGATTGCAGAGCTCTAAAGAAGCGAAATACTTGGCCCTGTAGCTGATGACTCGATGAGGCAACACGTAAAGGAACAGAAAAGGTATCTCCAGCTGGAAGTGAAATTCCCAAAGTCTATTTCTGGTTCTGCAATAACTAATCCCCTGTCATTTACTGAGTCCTTACCACGTGCCAGGAACTTTGCAGATCGTTTCCAATACAAAGAAGCCCTGAAGGCAGGTATTGCAATGCTCATTTCATGGAGGAAAATAACAAGGATCAAAGAGCTGGAGGCGCCTCCCTACAGCAGGAGGCTGACATGGCGAAGCTCCATTCGCTCCAGCCGTCCCACAGCAGGAGCCATGCGTCTCAGTCTCCGTCCCTGTGAAATGATCTCTAAGGGTCTATTAAGGTCACAAATGCTCTTCTGATTAGAAAATTACTAAGAACCGCACCATTTGGCAATCACCAAAGCACCACAAGAATCAAGAGGAAAATACGTTTATGGTTGTCTTCAGGGAATAGTTGTTGCAAAACAAGGTGCCAGCTAGACTGAGAGCAAGGGCAGGGTTTGGACAGTGGCCAAGAGGAAGGCCACCGCCTAGGGGTGGAGAAGAGCATGGTGAACGTCACAGCAGGGCTATGCCTGTGCTATGGCTAGGAGGCAGTGAAGAGAGTGACCTGTAAGTTACAATGAAGAAGGAATGAGAGAAAAAGTCTGATCTGGATGTTCCCACCACCCCCTCACTCTGGCAATTCACTAGGAAGACCCCCAGGACTAACATTTACAGAGATTCATTACAGCAAAGAGACATGAAGCAACACCAGCAAAGGGAAAATCCAGCTCATGAGGTCAAGTTCAGAAGACACCCAGCAAAGGCTTTCAAGAGTCTTCCCCCAGGGCAGTCACACTGGGCATGTGCACAGTTTCTCCAGTAACCAGTTGTGACAATGTATGTGAAGTTTTGTTTACAAGAGAGCTCATTAGAGAGACTCAGCACCCTGGGTTTTAAGGGAGGCTGTTCACCCAAGTCCCCTCTTCCTAGCACATATCCAGATTTCAGACTCCCAGAAGGAAGCAAGAGTTCAGCATTAACCATATTGTTTATGCAGATAGTTGAAACTCAGCCTGCCACACTCAGTCAAGGAACGGTGAGAGCTCTGCTGAAAACCACATTTCTAAACACCAGCCAAAGGCTAGCCATGCAAGCAGGTCTTCCTAAGGAAAGTAGTGAGCCTGTTATAGTGAGTCTTTGCCACACAGAGTCAAATGTGTATGAAGGGGAGAGAGAGACTTTCTCAACAGATGTTGACAAATAAATCCCTAGAGAAAGGAAGGCAAACACATAGCACATAAAATAATCCCTGCTTTGTGGTCATGGAAGAAAAATCGCCAATGGACCACAACACTGTGTCTTACTCCTCCCAGATGCCGTCTCAGAATCCTTCTTCACACAGTATTCTAGGCATCTACAGCCACGTTGTAAGACTGATACACAAGTTGAAATATATCTGCCATCCTTGTGAGAGATTACAGAATAAAGAAAGTAAGAATCTAAAACCAGTAGCCATTTCTGTGCCTCAACTTTGCCTCTTTTAAATATTTATTTATTTAAGAAGCAGAAAGGGAGAGACATAGACAGAGAGACCTCCCATTGACTAGTTCAGTCCCCAAATGCCCATGATGGCTGGGGTTGTGCCAAGCCAAATCTGGCAGCTGGGAACTCAATCCAGGTCTCCCACATGGGTGATAGAATCAGCCACTTGAGCCATCACCTGGATGGGAATCAGCAGGAAGCTAGAATGGGGACTGGAACCCAGGCATTTTGCTATGAAATGTCGGAATCCTGACATCTTAACCACTGGGCCAAATGCCCACTGTCGCTCCCCCTCTTCGCGGAGGAACGACACTAAACCCTGCCTAGGCTTCATATCCGAGTCACGGCACCATTATGTCGCTACCCCTCTTCGCAGAGGAACGACACAGGACCCTGCATTGTTCTTTTGTCTGCTCGGCCCTCCCCGGGTTTGCTGCTGGTTCTTCCCAGGTTGGCTACCGTCCCTTCCACCTCCGTGGAAGGGCGGTTCCCCCTGCCTCTTTCCCCACTTCCGTGGGGGAGCGGCACACCGCCGGCCGGCTCTCTCGGGGGCTGCACAGGTGTTCCTTCAGATAGATGTTCCCCTTAGATGTTCCTGGTGCATGTTGTCTCTCTCCTCCTTTATAGTCCTCTTCCACCAATCCCAACTCTGCTACCCACACGCCGAGTACGCTGTTCTCCTCCAATCAGGAGCAGGTCCTGCTGTTTATTGGTTGAACTGGAGGCAGCTGTGTAGAAGCTGTTTCCTCCTCTCCCAGCGCCATATTGTGGGAGAGCAGATGCATAGAATAAGTCTTAATTCCAGTAACATAGTCTAGTCCGAGTTGCTCCCCACACCCACCCTATCAACATTGCTTCTTTTTTTAATAGAAAGCTTTTATTTAATAAATATGAATTTCATAAGTGTAACTCTTGGATTATAGAGGTTCTTCCACCCATACCCGCCCTCCCACCCCCAAACCATCCCACCTCCTACTCCCTCTTCCATCCCTTTCTTCACTGATTTCTAATTATCTTTATGTATGGAAGATCAACTCTATACTAAGTAAAGTTTTTAACAGTTTGCACCCACACAGACATACAAAGTATAAAGTACTGTTTGAAGACTAGTTTACCATTAATTTTCATAGTACAACACATTAAGGACAGAGGTCCTACATGGGGAGCAGGTGCACAGTGACTCCTGTTCAACATTGCTTCTTAACAAGCACTGCATTTATGTTTCCTCTGCTTAAAGTGAGAACAACCCCTGTATAAAGCATTATCACATCAAGGAAACAAACGACAACCCCAAGCGATACTATGTGGCTGAAAAGTATGTGTTTGACTCCATCCCACTCCTCATCAACTACCATCAACACAATGGAGGAGGTAAGATCTAGGGGACAAAGCCGGAGGGGCACCTTCCCAGGAAACTGGGAGAAAAGTAACTGAATCCAGCCTAGTTTCTTCGTATCAGACAAGGTGACCGTAAATAGTAACCAAATATACAAATAGAAAACAGGGTCAAGTATTTGATTGCCTCGCGTATCATCCATTATCAAACTTTGCTGTGGAAATCCCGAAAGTTTACCATCACACCTGTGCCTATTAGCCTTCTCCAGGAGGGTGACATCAGTGATTGGGTTTTGGGATTTGTATTCCAGAGTAAAAACGGCTCTTGCACTGGATTATATTTAGTTCCTGGTGATTTAATCGAAATGGTTGTTCTGGAAAAGACCTAACCATTGTTTTTGTCTTTTTAATCAACCCAGGTCTTGTCACACGACTCCGATACCCGGTTTCTTCTTGGAGACAGAAAGCCCCAGTCACAGCAGGGTTGAGATATGGTGAGCAGTATAATCAGAAATGTGATACATCTGAGCCAAAACTCATGTCCTTACAGATCTTGATCGAATTCTGAATGGACTTGCCCCAGAGTTCAGATGATCATTGGAACAAGTATACTATATGTCAGGGGATGGTAACAGTAAGAACAATGTGTGTCAGAGAAAGATATAGATATAGATACTGGCATGTCAAATTTATCTAACCCAAACCAGTGTCCATTCCTGTTAATGAAGTACATTATTGTTAATTAGTTCATCAATGAAGGATTTGTTGAGCATTAACTTTGTTCAGAGAATCTGCTAAATGCTACTAGAAAAATATTGGAAAACAGTACCTCAGCGTTGTGTTTCCACCTGTCTTCCAGAACGTTTGTAACATTGTTTGTGAGGTATGGGTCTATTGTAAGGGCTGCAAGCTGGCAGCACCTAAAACTCTGTACATAGTAGAGTTAACATTGTTTTGAATGCATTTAGTCAGGCCATGCAGCTCTAGTGTCATACCACATACTATGCTTTTTTGTCCTACAAATCTGAGTTTCCCCCCTTCTATTAGAAGGCATTTGAGTTTGCATTCTTTGGCCCAAGTTATATATTGCTTGAGGAAAAGGTGGTATAAGTTTCATTTTGTGCCTACTAGGTTAGTGACTCTCAGATTTCACTGTGCTTTGAAATCCTCCAGAATGCTTAGGAAACACATTGGTCCTTGCACCCTCCCTCCCCCAACACTTATCAAAACACATCACCTGATGGTGGGGTCCTAGAGTGTGTATTCTAAATAAATGCCTTAGGTGACTTTAGCATAGGTGCTCGGGGGCAATACTTTGAGACACACTGCCTTTGGCTCTTCATCCAGAAGTATCTGGCCCATAGCAGGTACTCATTTATGTTTGCTGTTGAGTCTACTTCTTTGAGAACAAGCATCAAGAAAGGGTATTTCATCTTCATCCTTCTTCTAAAAATAAGGTTCTTCTAATAACCGTAGAATCCTAATGAGTCCCTGTTGGATGAAATCTCAGAAATTACCTGGCCAACCAATTCATTTTGTTGATAAGAAAACTGAGGCCCAGATTGCTTTTATTTGTTTATTGAGCACTCACTGAGAGTCTGTGCTAGCTCGTGTTTCTGCATGAGCCCTCTTTGAATCCACCCACATCTTTCATTCCCCCTCCACCAAGGCCTTGCAGAGTGCTACGTACATAGTGGATGCTCATGATGCACACATGAATGAGTCGATCATCGAGTCCTGTGAAATTTACTCTGTAGGAAACTTGACAATGCAAGATTATAATCAAGCGTAGAAGAAGTTGGAGCCTTGAAACAATCCTCCTTTCTTTCCTATTTTGATCACTGCCCTTCTCATCTTCCTTTCATGTAATCTGCCTACACATGGTTTTCATTATTTTAAGTGCATATCCTGTTTGGGAAGGGGTAATAATTTTATCTGTAACAGCTCTAAGTCTAGGACTTACACTCTTACCATCTTTGAGTTATACAGGTACTCAAAACAGGCATGACTTCTAGGTAGGGCTAGATAATCCCCTGGTAGCCCTATACCTCATCAGTTGCCTTCTCTGAAAAAACTCTCTTTCTGTGTTCCAGGAAAGTGGGTGATCGACCCCTCAGAGCTCACTTTTGTGCAGGAGATTGGCAGCGGGCAGTTTGGATTGGTGCATCTTGGTTACTGGCTCAACAAGGACAAGGTAGCCATTAAAACCATTCAGGAGGGAGCTATGTCAGAAGAGGACTTCATAGAGGAGGCTGAAGTCATGATGTGAGTCCCCAAAACAAGGACATGCAGACACCCTGGGAAGGATGCTCTGTGCTGGATTGTTTAAATACCATTCTGATGCCATGCTGTGCCACTTTCCTGCCCAAATCCCAGCAGTGGCTCCCTATGGCATAGAAAGTAAAATGAAACTCCCCACCGTGGTCCACAAAACCCTTGCTCACCTCCCAGTCTCATCACCTATCCAGCTTTCCTCCGGTCCGTGACGTGCCAGCCGCACTGGCCTCCATCAGTCCTCACATCCACCAGCAGACCCTTTGCCCCCCTCAGGTCTCAGCTCTAGTGACATGGTTTTGTTCAGGGGAGGGTATGGATTTAGTTTTCAAAACCATGAGTTGGATGAAGGGATCATCAACTATTTTGGTGCCATAAAATGTTCAGCACTTTTGGGATACTGAATTGGGGCCATTTCACCTCTTTCTTTTTTTCTTCCAGGAAACTCTCTCACCCCAAACTTGTCCAGCTCTACGGAGTGTGCCTGGAGCAGGCACCCATCTGTCTGGTGTTCGAGTTCATGGAGCACGGCTGCCTATCAGATTACCTGCGCACTCAGCGGGGGCTCTTTGCCACGGAGACCCTGCTGGGCATGTGCCTGGACGTGTGCGAGGGCATGGCCTACCTGGAAGAGGCGTGCGTCATCCACAGAGACCTGGTATGGGTGTGCTGTGGGGGAGCAGCTGCAGGTGCAGGATGAAGGGCACGGGCCGCTGCAACAGAGAGAAAGTCAGACCAGGGATGTATTAATGAGCAGACTGATCAAGGGCCATCTCCCTTCCTCTTTCAACTTCTCTCTACCTCTACCTACTTTGGGAGGGCCCAGTGGAAAAGAACTAAAACTGGCCTCCAATCCTGGCCCCACTGCTAGCTTGCCCTATTTGTGTTTCATTCTTCCAAACTGGAACACACAGACCCTCTGTCTTAGCTTCTGTGTGCTTCAGTTTCCTCCTGGTAAGATGTGGGCCACGGACAACACAGCTTTTCTTACAGTGTTATCCAACAGTCTGCCAGAATCTCATCCTGAAACCATCTGGAGACTCTCTGGGGGTTTTAACCTGCATCCCCTTGTGATTTGTAGGCACTTTAAAATTTGCAGCTCTAAGAGTTCTTCCAGTACAATATTACATTGCACCATGAACAAACTCTTGGTTAGACAACACCATGGATCTGTCTTCTAATTAGGAACTAGCTGTGGAGATAAATTTACCTATGCTGACAAAAGATCTTACATTGGACTTTCTCACTAACTTGCAGGAGGCATGTGGGAAACCCATTAACATTTGTGAAGCTCCCCAAAGCCCTTGTATAATAGCATTAGGAAAAACACAGCACGGTGATTGCAGAAGACTTCTTAACTGCTAATTACACACCAATGGTTTTCCTCCCCTTTTGTCTGCCTGTCCCTCTCTAGGCTGCCCGAAACTGTTTGGTGGGAGAAAACCAGGTCATCAAGGTGTCGGACTTCGGGATGACGAGGTAACGTGGGAGTGATGCCTGTTGAGTGGCAGGAGTGGGAGGCCGGTAGCAAGCACTGAGACCTCCCCCTCCCTCCCTTCCCAGGTTCGTCCTTGATGATCAGTACACGAGTTCCACAGGCACCAAGTTCCCAGTGAAGTGGGCCTCTCCAGAAGTCTTCTCCTTCAGTCGCTACAGCAGCAAGTCAGACGTGTGGTCCTTTGGTGAGTGTCACCCTGGCGCCACCCTGATGTGGCCTGGGACTCTTGGCCAAATGCTTTCTTCCTTCTTTCCTTCCCTCCCTCCCTCCCTCCCTCCCTCCCTCCCTCCCTCCTTTCCTTCCTTCCTTCCTTCCTTCCTTCCTTCCTTCCTTCCTTCCTTCCTTCCTTCTTTTTCAAGATTTATTTGTTTATTTGAAAGGCAGAGTCACAAAGAGAGAAGGAGAGATTGACAGAGAGAAAGATATCTTACAAATACTGGTTCACTCCCCCAAATGGCTGCAATGGTCAGGGCTAGGCCAGGCCAAAGCCAGGAGCCAGAAACTCCATCCAGGTCTCCTGTGTGGTTGGCAGGGGTCCAAGCACTTGGGCCATCTTCCACTGCTATCCTAGGTGCATTAGCAGGGAACTGGATTGGAAATGGAGCAGCAGGGACTTGAACCAGTGCTCAAATGGGATGCCTGCATTGCAGATGGCAGCTTTACCTGCTACGCCACAATGCCAGGCCCCCAGATATTTTCTTTGTCAATGGCAGACAACTCTATTTGTCTAAACCCTATGTTCTGAAGATATTCCACTCAGAGTCTGTGTAAGAACAACCCAGAAAAGTCTGAAGGAGCCCTTGTTACTGGATTTGAAATGGGGGCGGGGGGTGGAGACAAAGATGAAAATGGGAATAGGAGTCTTGTGGCAGCTACTGTGAGATCAGAATCCGGGGAGTCATGAGTTTGAATATGAGCACCTGAAGGGCAGGGACCATGCATTGGCGAGTTTTGTATTCCACATTTAGCCCTCAATAGGCATTTTACTCGCTTAATAGCAGTTCATTGAGCAACTACTTTGTGCCAGAGGCCAGTCTAAGCACTGAGGATGCAGTGGTGCCTAGGACAGAAAAGACTCCAATGCTTCTGAAACTAAATGTTAGGCGAGGAGAGGGGTGGGCAGCCAGTGTTGTGGTACAGGCAGGTTAAACTATTGCTCAAGAAACCTGTATTCCTTATCAGAGTCCTACCATGTACCCTGGGAGGCGGCAGATTATGGTTCAGGTATTCAGATCCCTGCTACGCATGTAGGAAACACAAATGGAGTTCCTGGCACCTGGCTTCTGTCAGGCCCAGTCCCACCTGTTGTGGGAATAGCCAGCAGAAGGAAGATTCATTCTTTCTCCCTCTCCCTCTCCCTCCTCTTCTTCCTCCCCTCCCCTCCCACTCCCCTCTTCCTTCCCCTACCCCCTCCCCCCATTTCCCTCTCTCCCTCTCAGTCAAATAATTAAATAAGCTTTAAAAGTTTTAGAGGAAAGCTGATTTCAGAATAAGCTAATCACTCTAAGCTAGCAGATATAAGGGAAAGTCAGGTAGGGAAATATTGGTCCTATGACTATAATAAAACGGCAGCAGAATGAGAGGGACCGGGATGGAGGAAGGGCCTGCTTTAGTGAGTGTGATCTGAGAAGCCTTTCCGAGGAGGGGCCTCTGGAGCAGAGACTTGAATCATGAGAGGAAGCGGTCAGTGCTCCAAGAGGCAAGGAAAGCAAGGACGAGAGCTCAGTCACGTCCATAGCACACAGAGCACTGCCCTAGGTTGAAGTGGGGAAACAGAGTGGGAAGGCCGTGGGAAGGAATTACAGTTTCTAAAAAGTGCAGACAGCATGCGTGAGTGAATGGTGCCGGTGTGGCAGGAAATGCTGAGTGCTGATGCTGGATTCTTCACGTCGTGCTGCGTTGTAGTGTGTGCACACTGCCTGGTTGAACAACCGGACAGTCTCTGATTTGGATGTCAAGAGGGGTAATACACTAGACGGGAACTTCCTAAGCATGGGTTTTGCCATTCTGTGTGAAGGAAGGCTTTGGGGAGGATTCACTAGTGGTAGAAGCCAGAGGGGAGCTGGCTAATTAAGTATTTTGGGAATATTAAAAATCTTCTTCAGGATTGAAAATCTTCTTCCGGATTTAGAATGTCCATTTCTAGGAGCCAAGTGGTTTCATTTGGAGTCCTTCTGATCTGTTCCTTCAAGCAGTACACTGCTCCCCAGCTATCCAGCTACCAGTCTGAAGCCAGGTGTAAGTTCTAGCATGCCCTTGGAAGAGGCTGCCTGATAGCATTCTTGGGCAACTTGTCTTTACCCAGTGGGACAGCTAGGGCTGACATGCAGCCATCCTCTACAGTGACAAAGCTGTTCTCACTGCACAAGCTAGAACCCCATAAAGAGATGTTTAGAGCAAAGGCCCACTTTGGCACACTCACCTTCTGACTTTGAATGGGGCTTATTCAGCCACAGGTGTCAGCCTGGGAATTGTCGGCTGCGGCTTACAGTCAGAGGGTTGAGCTGAAACACATCCCTGCCCCGCAAGTGTTATTTGAAGGGAGTCCAGAGATGAGGCTGACAGATGGATACAGAGAAGAAAAGGTTCAGTGAGTGAAGTCTGATAAAACAGGAGCCGCAAACCCGAGCGGCAGAGACCTGAGTGGGCTGAGTTTCCTGCCTGCCTCAGACCGCCAGCTTTGCGTTGGATGAGCTGTGCTATTTGTTTAAAATTGAGCAAGTCAAGGGGACTCTCTGACATATGCTCAGTCTCCTCATCTGCACGTTAGATTTGTATTAAAGCAACTCTTTTCCAACCGGGTTGGAGCAGCTGCGTCCGACATTCAGAAGAAACCTTCCTGGAAATCCGCATGTCTTGGAGTGCTAACTGGTCTTATGTACAGTCACGTACTGAAATTTCTCCTCCTGAGGCATCTCTGAGCACCCGTAGAAATTCTGATCTGCTGCTTCTGGGCTCGGCCCAGGAATCTGTGATTTGAACAGGCTTCTGGGGTGATTTGTGCTCAGCCATCTGGGGACCACACCTCGGGAAGCTGCCCTAAGAGTCTCTGGAGCAGAGCTTGAAACCCACAAGGCTACATTTGTAAGCTTCCTTCCCGCTCTGACAGCTTATGAATATGTTAGCACACGAGAAAGATAACAGCTGGGTGAGGCATTTCTACTGAGGGTAGAAACGGAAAAGGGATTCAATCAGAGGTGAAGAATGGAAAATTCAGGCAGGCCTTGTGGTGCTGCGGGATGAGCCACTGCTCAGGACACCCACATCCCAAATCAGAGGCCTGGATTGGAGTCCTACCTCCACTTCCCATCCACCTTCCTGCTAACACACCTGGGAGGCGGCAAATAATGGCCTAAGCTTATGAGAGGTTTGGACTTCCTGACTCCTGGCTTAGGCCTGGCCTAGCCCCAGCTGTTGCAGGCATTTGGGGGGTGAGCTAGTGAGTGGCAGATTTATTCCCTCCTTTCTCTCTCTCTCTCTCTCTCTCTCTCTCTCTCTCTGTTTTTCAAATAAATAAATAAAACTTTTTTAAAAAAAATGGAAAACTCAAATATGTGTTTTAGTCTATACACTGCAGGTTGAGAATCCTTTATCTGAAATGCTTAGGGCCAGAAATATTTGTATTTTGAATATTTTCAGATTTGGGGATATTTGCATATATATAATGAGGTGGATTGCAGATGGGATGCAAATGTAAACATGAATTTCATTTATGTTTTATGTATACCTTATGCATATAGCCTGAAGGTGCTTTTCTGCATATTTTCCATAAGTTTGTGCATGAAACAAAATTTCATGGTACAGAATTTTCCACTTCCGGTATCAGCATTCAAAAAGTTTTAGATTTTGAGGGCATTTTGGATTTTCTAATTTCAGGTTAGATATTCTCAACCTGTATTTTTAAAAATGGAATTTGAGTTCATATCTTTTAAACTGTCAATTTATGACAGCTTTTAAAAACTAGAAATTACAACAACAATCCTTTACCCTCATTTTCATGTACCATACTTTGGCTGGAGCCAAATTGCAACTAGAGATAGAACTTTTACCCACAGTGCTCACCAGACCCTATTGCTCATACCTCACCCTCTCCATTCATTTGGATGAGAGGTGGAGAACATCTGCCCACAAAATCATTTGGTCTGGCCCTTCTAAGGCAACTGCATGTGGGACCCAAAATCCAATAAATCTATAGCAGGTAATTTTTAAGTTGATATTTTTGTACAGCTCACAAATGATATTATAAATATCCGATGATCCTTGGCAACCAAAAGGCTCTCCACCCTTGCGTAGATATGGACATCTGAGTTCACATCCCCTGCAACCCTTAGCATTCCCATCAGAAATAACAAAGGGCAGAGTTTGAAAATTCCTTGCCATTTGAGTAATTTCAGTTCTTCAAAAATCAGATAGTCCCAGTAAACCTCATGTGGGCTTGATGCTGCGTTGTTGAAGGCAGAGACTTGAAACCCAGTGCGAAGGAGCCTGGATTGCTAGCGACAGGTTCAATTGCTCTTTGTGGTTTGTCATTGGCTTGCTGTGCTCACTATTGCTCATAGGTGTGCTGATGTGGGAAGTCTTCAGTGAAGGCAAAATCCCGTATGAGAACCGGAGCAACTCGGAGGTAGTAGAAGACATCAGCACTGGATTTCGGTTATACAAGCCCCGTCTGGCCTCCTCTAACATCTACCAGATTATGAATCATTGCTGGAGAGAGGTTAGTAGAGGAAGTGCTTCCCTGTGTATTACACTGTACAGCTTCAGGGGTGGGCATTGGGCATGGTGCTTAAAAGGTTGCATGGATTGCCTGAACCTTATTATCAGAGTGTCTGGGTTTGACTCCCAGCCTCCTGTTAATGCGTATCTGGGGAGATAGCAGGTGACAGGGTGATGGTTCAAGTAGCTGGGTCCATGCCACCCATATAGGAGACTTGGGTTGAATTTCCAGATCCTAGCCTTGACCTGGATCAGCCCTGGATGTTGTGAGCATTCAGGGAATGAGCCAGCAGAGTGGAGCCCTCTGTTCCTTTCTCTTTCTATCAGTGTCCCCCTGCCTCTCAAATATAATAAATAAATAAGGTTTTTAAAAAGGAATATACAGTTCTAGGGACTGCCTCCTTCCTAGAGAAAAGAATCCTATTAAAAGGAGGGGGCTACAGAGAGGACTAAAAAAATGAGTGAGAACATGACTTTGAAAGTCTATTAACTTGATCAATTTCCCATCTGTAACAGAGCTGACAGTGAGCTTAAATATTATGTGATTGACTGCATCATGTCTCAAACCAGAAGCGAAATTGCAGAAAGGAAAATTGGGGTTAAGCCTATGGCAACTCACTCTCAATTTTCTGAGAACAGAAAAAAAATCTGCTACATCATAAAACCACAAAGGTGCATGAATTCTACACATAGAGGAATAGAACTACACTAGTGCTATGATAACATTAAAATGCCTAATTAAACCTCTTTTTAGTTGTTCAGTGATTCAGAATGAAGGGCCAGTTATTCTGTACCCTCGCAGACAGCTCAATGAGCTAACACATGGATGGCAGGCTAGGCCTTGAGCCACATCAGCATGAGTCTTAGATGTCCTTTGGTGAGTTAGAAAGCTGTAAATTTCAGCCAAAGTGGAAACATGATGAAATGGAGAGTTCATAAAAATTCAAAGCATTTGAAGGACAATGAAGTGGGATACAAAAGATATTGGTATTCTGTGAGCATCCTTTTCCTTACTGATAAAGAAATTAAATAGTGTTTAAAATTTAAGTCCATAGGAGTTTATAATTAGAGATGAAGAAACAAACAATAGAGACATAAACAAAGACACAAAACAAATATTGGTCACTTCGTGATTAAATTCTATTGTCATAATTTTATATCCCTGACGTTCGTCTAACACTTATTTTTCTCTTCTAATGATTTATATATATTTTTTTACTTAATAGATTTTTTAAGATTTATTTATTTATTTGAAAGAGTTACAGTGACAGAGGGAGAGACAGAGAAGGATCTTCCATATACTTGTTCGCCCCCAGATGGCTGCAATAACCAGGGCTGGTCCAGGCCGAAGCTAGGAGCCAGGAGCTTCATCCAGGCCTCCCACACGGTGGCAGGGACCCAAGCACTCAGGCCATCTTCTGCTGCTTTTCCCAGGCCATTAGTAAGTAGGGAGCTGGATCGGAAGTGGAGCAGCTGGGATTTGAACCAATGTCCATACTTGATTTTGGTTTCACAGGCAGCAACTTTACTCGCTACTCTGCAATGCCATAACTTATTTTTCTTAAGTTTTAAACTTACAGAAAAATTGAGCAGAGTACAGAGAGTTCCCATGTATCTCCCCACATCTAGGAGGTTTCTGTTGTTTATTAACATTTTGCATGATGTGGTACATTTGTCTTTTGCTACATTACTGGTCACCGAAAGCCATACTTTGCATTAAGGCTCACCCTCTCTGCTATAGAGTTGTACTGGTTTTGAAAGTACGTAAGGTTGGGTATGTATTGTTACAGTAGCACACACAATAATTTCACTGCCAGAAAGTCCCCCATGCTTCACCTAGTTATCCTTTTTCCATCCCCAAGCCACTGGCGACCACTTACCTTCTTACCGTCTTCTCCTTAGCTTTGCCTCTTCCAAAAAGTCATGGAGTTGGAATCATATAGAATCAGCTTCCTGTATTGACCCCTTCCTCTTAGTGATACGCATTTAAGGTTCCTCCCTGTTTGTCACGGTCTCATAGCTCTTTTCTTTTTATCACTGAACAAAGCTCTAGTATATGGACATACCACAGTTTATTGATTTATTTACCAACTGCAGGAAATCCTGGTTGCTTTCAGTTTTTAGCAGTTATGAATAAAGCTGCTAGTCATATTCTGTGCAGATTTTCATATGGATATAAGTTTTCATCTCAATTGGGTAGATGTTGAAGGGATGAGATTGCTGGATCAAATGGTGAGACTGTACATAGCTCTGTGGGAACCTGCTGAGCAGTCTCCCAGGCTAACTGTACCATTTTGCATTCCCACCAGCAGAGAGAGTTCCTGGTGCTCATATCCTCTTTAGCATTTGGTGTGTTGCAATTCTATGGATGTATAGTGGTTTTTCATTGTTTCAGTTTACATTTCCTTAATAACTGATGCTAAGCATTTTTATATGCTTATTTCCAATCTCTTTATCTTCTGAGTAAACTGTCTTCTCAGGTTCTTTTATCCATTTTGTTAAATTGAGGCGTTTGTTTTCTTTTTGCTTCTTTAAAAGAAGATTTATTTTATTTATTTGAAAGACAGAGTTACAGAGAGAGAGGAAAAGAGATATATAGAGTGATCTTCGTTGCAGGCGTACACCTTCCGGATAGGTTAACGCCGGCGAGACCTCGGAGACACCAGACGCGTTTATCGGCTTTTCAGCTTTCACTTTATTTTTCAGCAGACTCGCGTTACATGTCGCGAACGCCCGCCCTGTTACCGGCATTCATTCACAACTCATTCATTCACAACTCCTTCATTCACCACTCCTACTTACTACTCGCATTCATTCACAGCTCCCGCCTGTTACCGGCGTTCATTCATAACTCCCGCCTGTTTCCGGCGTTCATTCACAACTCCGCCTGTTACCGGCGTTCATTCATTACTCCGTCTTTTACCAGCGTTCATTCATTCCTCCGTCTTTTACCAGCCTTCATTCACTCCTCCGTCTTTTACCAGCGTTCATTCATCACTCCGCCTTTTACCAGCGTTCATTCATTACTCTGCCTTTTACCAGCGTTCATTCATCACTCCGCCTTTTACCAGCGTTCATTCATTCCTCCGTCTTTTACCAGCATTCATTCACTCCTCCGTCTTTTACCAGCATTCATTCACTCCTCCGTCTTTTACCAGCATTCATTCACTCCTCCGTCTTTTACCAGCATTCATTCACTCACCCGTCTTTTACCAGCGTTCATTCACTCCTCCGTCTTTTACCAGCGTTCATTCATCCACTCCCGCCCACCGTCCACCTATTTATATATATATCATTCACGGAAAACATGTTACCAACTAAGTGTGGGAAACATGCAATAACAGGATGCTTAAAGTCAAAACAGGATCTTGCAATTAGCTACGGGCAGGGTGGAAAAAGCCCAGCACTAAACTTCTTGTCGGGAGCGGCACAGCTGGCCAGGCTGTCCCGTTCCCCGACACTTCGTCTACTGGTTCACTCTCCAAATGGCTGCAGTAGCCAGGGTTGGGCCAGACTGAAACCAGGAGCCAGTTCATCTGGGTCTCCCATGTGGGTGGCAAGAGCTCAAGGATTTGGGCCATCTTCCATTGATTTCCCAGAAGCATTAGCATGGAGCTGGATCAGAAGTGGAGCAGCCAGGTCTCGAACTGGTGCCCATATGGGTTGCCAGCACTGTAGGCAGTGGCTTAACCCGCTACGCTACAACACTGGTCCCATAGACTGTTTCTCTTCTTATTGTTGAGAGTTATTTGTATGTAAGTCCTTTATCAGATATGGTATTTTACAAATATTTTTCCTCAGTCTATGGTTTATCTTTTTATTCTCTTAGTGTTATCTCCTGCCAAGTAGAAGTTTTTGCCTTCAACAAAGGTCAACATTATTTTTTCTTTCATGAATTATGCTTTTGGTGTTGTATTTGAGAGCCATTGCCAAGGCTGGTGTTGTGGTGCAGCAGGTTAAGCCACTGACAGCAAAGCTGGCCTCCCATATGAGCACCAATTCAAGTCCTGGCTGCTCTGCTTCTGCTCCAGGTCCCTACTAGTCATCCCTGCTGCTGGGAAGGCAGCAGGTGATGCTCCAAGCACTGTGGCCACTGCCGCCCTCTTGAGAGACCAGCATGGCGTTCTGGGCTCCTGCCTCAGCCTGCCCCAGCCCTGGCACTTGCAGCCATTTGGGGAGTGACCCAGTGCACGGAAGATCTCTCTCTCCATCTCTGTGTGTGTGCGTGTGTATATATGTGTGTGTATGTGTGTGTGTGTGTGCATGTCTGTCTTCTCTCCTCTCTTGGTAACTCTGCTATTTAAATCAATAAATAAATCTTTTAAAAATTTGCCAAATCTAAGGTCGCCTAGATTTTCTCCTGTTATGGAAATTTTATAGTTTTGTGCTTCCATTTAGGTCTATGATTCACTTTCAGTTAATTTCTGTGAAGGATCTAAAATCCTCGTCATTCTTTTGTATAGTGTTGTCCAATTATTCCAGCATGGTCTTCCAAAAACAGTACTCTATATCCCCTCCTCCTTTGTCTCTCCGAGTTCTGTTTCATCACTACATGTTGTCACGATTCCTGTGACTCTAGGAGACCCAAAGCCAGCTGATGTCAGTCTTCCAACCTCATTTTTTATTATTGCAATGGCTCTCTTCTCAGGCTCTTTGCTTATCCATATAGACCTGAGAGTCAGTTTTTCAATGGCCACAAAATAATTCGATGAGATTTTGATTGGGACTGTGTTGAATCTATCGGTCCAGTTAGAAAGAACTTACATCTAAACACTCTTGAATTTCCCATCTATGAACACGGAATAGCTATCCAATTCTTTAGATTGGTTTTTGACTTGTTACACTAAAATTTTATACATTTCCTCTGAAAGATCCTGAACATTTTTAAAGAGTTGTAGCTAAATATCTCATTTTTGCTGTTGTTTAGCACTTATATTTTGACATTTTGTAATACATGATTTACTTAATTTTCAGAACAATTTTATTAGGTAGACATTATTTTTATCTCCTTTATACAGGTGACAAAACTAGTGTTCAAAGAGATTAAGTAATTCATTTAGCTAATAAATGTTAAGATTTAGGGCATCTAATACCAGAATACCTACTGTTCACAACTAGGACACAAGGTTTCCAATGCAATCGATATAGAAACATATTCAACAATCAGCAGAGGATACTGAGACTGAATTCCGGTTTGCTTTAGGAGGTAGCTAAGTCACACAGATACAAGAAATTCACAGTGTTCTTTTTTTCCTCTCCTCTCCAGAGACCGGAAGACCGGCCACCATTCTCCATTCTGTTGGGTCAACTGGCTGAAATCGCAGAATCGGGACTTTAGCAGAGATGCAGGCCAGGCCAAGGCTGCAGATTCTGAATGGAGGGAGGAAGTCCTTCTATGGAGCATTACGAGCTGCCACGAGCCCTGGACCTCCCTCAGAGGCAGTTCTGCCTGTGGTGCCTGTCCCTGAGCTGCCACAGTTACTGCACCGAGACAGAGACTGGCAGCCAGGCCACAGGCAAGAGGGTCCGTCACCGAGCCAGGAGCTGGGCCCGAGCAGCAGCCATGCCTCTGCCCTCCCTCTCGCCTCTTGTCTCATGTGGTGCATAAACCAATCTGACAGCTCTTGGGCAGTGTTTCCTGCACTTAGCAATAGGGAGAGAGAATGGGGGTAGAGGCCCTAGATTATTCTTTATATTATTATTTTAAGCATAGCTCTGATGTTTGAGGAACTTATATTTGGTCCCACAACAGTACCCTGGGATGTGGGTCAAGGGGAACAAGGAGCATGAGTGTTTTCCTAGGAAAACTGTGAGCGAATCAGGGGCAGAAAGAGTGGGCTGTGTTGCTCTAATGCCATCAGCCAGTTTCCTGCCACAGAGGAGCAGCTGCTTACACCAGAGGCCAGCTATTCTGAGAAGCAGCGTCGTGTGCTTTCACAGAATATACGGCCACCTCTCTCTTCGAAGGGACAGCATGGTGCGCGCCATTGGACTGATAAGGGATGGACAGTTCAGACCCTGCGGTTGGAGTGCTGGGTACCTCATCTCCGGGCAGGAATGAGAAGGCATCTGCTAGTGGGGAACCAACTGGTACCAACCAAAAGGCCTTCGCTGGTAACCTCTCCAGCGCTTTCCTTTTGTACCAGACCACATGAATGCCTGTGCACCTCTTCTATCCGGAATGCTGAAGAAATGATTATTTCTAATACTGGCTCCTGCTGAGGCCTTGGGCATCGTTTTTCCCGCCTCTGCGAATCACCTGCTCTCTACAGTCCCCAGCCTGCACCAGTGGAGGATAGCATTGTGCTGGTCAGTGTGGCCTTGCAGAGTAACTGGAAGCTGTTTAAGCCCTGGGGTTTAGCAGTTTTAAGGTTGGGACTTCCAGGCTCCCGACATTCTAGAAGAGGAATAGGAGTCTCTTCTTGCTCAGAGCATCTGGATAGAGTCGTGCTGAAGTGCTGCCAGGTTGTACAAGGCTGCCTCCTGTTGATTGAGGGCTTGAGTAGGTGAAGTGATTGGGTACAAAGCTGCAGGAACCTGCAGAATCTCAGCTCATCCTGAGTTCACACCAACCTCATGGGACAGAATAATTATTCCCATTTTACAGAAAATAAAACCAAGGCTTTAAAAAGCCAGGACACCTGCCAACAGTGACATAACTAGGGAGCCTAGTTCCCAGATTCTAGCTCACATGTTTGACTCCAGTGTACAGACTCTTCAGTCCTTTTCGACACTGCCTCCTATTGAGAAGGAAAGGGATTACAGAAGAGATAAATAAAGCAGAGGGGAAAGCAGGGTGCCCATAAGGAAGTCAGTCAATAGACCCACCAGCAAGAAGCATTGCTCTATGTAGCCCGCTGTGGTTAGCAGTATGGTCCTCAACTTGCAGTCTGGTCTCCTTTTTCCTCTTCTGTTCTTTGCCTTGCTCGTAGCTAATGACTTTGGAGTTACTCAGTTAATTAACCCTTTAATTCCAACCCACTAGAGTCCTGTTGCAGGAAGCCATTTACAGACAAGTTTCAAAACAGCTTTAAAGTAGGTTCTCCTGCAGAGGTATAAAGGCTTCCTTTAATCATCATTCCAACCTTGAGCTGTAGCCTCCTTGGACACTTCGAGACGAGGGGTACTGCTTGATATGAGAGAGACTTAATTATACTACAGTGTTCAAATAAGCTCTTAGAGAAATTACCGGGTGATGTTGCAATCAGCTCTTCCTTAGTCACGTGATATTTTGACTGGCTTGAGATTCAGATGCCTAACTTTTAACTATAATTATTGTGAAACAGGGAGGCTCCAGATGAATTTCTGTCATTCAGAAGATGAACTTATTCAACATACCCCAAATCATCACTCATTGCTGTCTACTTCTTACCATTTTGTACATTCCCTTTTGGAACATTTAATTAGAGTTGACTTCTGGAACATTCAGCCTAGAAGCAAAACCTTGATTGATCTCTGTGGTCTGGTTTAGAAAATTCCCCTCTGTATATTTTTATCTTTTTAAAGCCCAGATTTACTGACTAACTAAACATGAGTGGGTCTCCAGCACCTCGTGTTCTATCCCACAGATTGGGCTGTTTGTTTGATTTCTTGTGCTCACATTTTGAAAATGGTGCCCTGTGTTCACAGCGAATTCTATAATACAAGGTTTGGGTTGCATTTTGTAGAGTTTGAATTTTGTATGTTGGGGACTATGTATTTATATTTGGGCCAGATGAATATTTATTTGTGTACAGTCACTGCTAACATTACCGATATCTCTTGCCCTTTGTAGAGCACACAAAATTAAAGTTTCATGTAAAATAAAGCTGTATGGTTTTATTCATTACAGTGTGTATGGCCTGGCTTCCATGATTATCTGAATGGTGAAGTCCCAAAACTTTTCCTGCAGTAAAAAATGGCTACATAGTTTCATCTTCCACACCCAAGTAAAGGCATCATTCAACAAGTAAATATCATATGCTTCCTATGTGTCATACCTTGGGCAGTGTACATATCCTTGTAGAAAAAAAAAATAAAGAAGAAAAAGGAACAGATTGCATTTTCAAGAAACTCCTAGTCTAGTTGAGAAGATAGACATGTAAACAATGAAAATTGTAACATAGTAGTTAAAGCAGCAACAGAAGTACAGTCAAAGAAGAGAACAGCCCAGAAAAGGTGTTGAGATCTATTAGGGAAAGGATGACATCAGGGAAAACTTCATAGAGTCCTGATTCTCAAAGTGTGGGCTCTGGGCCAGCAGCAACAGCAGCTCCAGCTAGTGGGAATCACAGATTCTTCAGCGCCATTCTCACCCACAGAGCAAGAATCTGCATTTTAACAAGATACACAGGTAACCATATGCACATTAAAGCTCGCAAAGCACTGTCATAGAGAATATTATGTCTTAGTCAGCTTTGAAGATGACTTATAATTTGTTCTAGGCAAGCAAGTAGAGGGGCAATAAGAGAAATACTTTCCAGATAGAATTTGTTTGGGGAAGCTGTTACCAGCTCACCGTTACTAAAGCATAAATGTGTGTGTGTGTGTGTGTGTGTGTGCAAGCGCAGCATGCACACATGTTTTAGGCAAGGGTGAGGATGATAGACAAGTAGAAACAGGCTGTATATCTAGGCAAGAGCTATATTTTAAAAGCCAAGGAAGTCAGAGTTTTACTCTGTAGGTAGAAAAGATGTCACTGAGTAGGAGAGGTCAAATTTGCATTTAAAACTACATTCTGGCAGCAGCACTCTGAGTAGATTTGAGAAAGGCAAAGCTGGTGGAGGAAAAACCAATGTGGAGATGACTTTTCCCTTGTTCACAGTACCAGATTATTGTTCATACTCACTCACTGTCATCTGCTGTGTGGGTGATATGTGGAAATTGCAATTCAGAGTTGTTCAGTCACTGCTGGACAGCAATAAATAGCTGTTCTCCCTCCTTTTAGAATTCCAGTAGAATAAAAGCTGGATTGTTAGAGTTTCAGTGTGTTGAGCACTCTGTACCTTTCCGTTCTGCAAATGCCCGTGTCCATCACAGCAGCCAGTACATGCACCAAGATCACTAGTCCCAGGGAAGAAAGCCTGTGGCTTCTACTCTGCGCTCTCCAGGACTCAGCTCTGGGCTTGACTCCCAATGGCCAATCCACACAAGAAGTTTCTAAAGCAGGCTGGATGAGCAGACCTGCTTTTCGGAGGATTCGGTTACAGACCTCCCCTCCCCCTGCCTCCCCCCCGCCCGGAATCTCCCAACACACCAGCCCACCATTCTGGAAACCAAATATCTCCTGTTCAGCAAGATGGGCAGTGGGTGTGTGTCAGCGCTGCGGAGGGAGCTGTGGGTTTCCTACTTAGAGGGTTCTAGAAGGTGGCCTGATCACAGAGGGCATGTTTGCTCAGTAAGCACATGTTTTATGTAGGAATATTTTTTTAATTTGAAGTAGTCTTGTGAGAGATGCTGGAAATTTACTGCACCCAAGGCATTTACTTCCCCCACCTCGAAAAAAGATAAATAAGATATCAGTTAGGGACCAAACTCATCATGCTCAGATTAGGATAATTTAAGGAGAGTTTATTTACCATAGGGCTATTTAAAATGTGTGGGTCAGGTTTAGGAGAACCTTTGGAAGAGCCAAAGAGTTGTGCTATGGTTAAAATGTTTGTCTCTCGCAAATTAACGTTGAAACCCAATCCCCAGTGCAAGAGTATTCAGAGGCAGGGCTTTGGGGAGGTCATTAGGTCACTAGGATTCCACCCTACTGAGTGGCATTAGTGCCTTGAGGAAGAGGGAGGAAAGGGCTGGAGGACTCTCTTAGTCCCTGTTTGCCCATCCAACTTCTTTTGGATGGAGGATGCAGTAACAAGGCCCCAGCTATGGAGCAGAGAGCCACCCTCACAGGCGGAACACCTGCCAGCACCTTGATCTTGGGTACCTCAGCCTCCAGAATGATGAGACATACATTTCTGTTGCTTATGAATTGCTCAGCCTAAGTGTTGTTATAACAGCCTGAATAGACTTTGACAAGCAGTTACCACCTCAACAGGTCCAAAGGGATGAGAAAGGATGAGCAGGTGGAAGGAATCACCTGGGAATGTTGTCTGAGAGGAGAGGACCTTTAGTAACATCCAAGGGATGCCCAAGACAACATTACAGGAATGCAGTGAAGGAACTAAACACCCTGCCCCACCTTCCTTCCATCGTCCATCAACTGGAGGACTTGTTTGTGCAAACCAATCAGAAGCCACAAGACAAGGGAGACTACCAGGGTGCTCTGAGAGGTCAGTACCAGGGCTGGAGAGCAACGGGAGAAGACTGGAGTGAACCTGATGGCGTCAAAGAGAAAGTACCCTGTTAGACCCCAGTCCTTCCTGTAAGAAACCCTCAGGTTTGTAAAAAGTGCAATGTGAACACAAATACATTCGATCCTTAGTAATTGCCAATTCTATACTTGCAGATATGCCTACTTGCTAAAATTTATTTATCACCCTAAAGTCAATACTTGAGGCTTTTTTTTTACATTCATTCACGATATGCCCATGTGTCAAGCAATGAAAATGTTATGTTACCCCCCCCCATGCACTTTCTGAAATCAAATCAGCTGAAGCCAAATCAAGCAAGGTTCCGCCTTCTTGCCTCAGAGCTCATGCTGTAAGTATTTTTTACTGTATTTAGTGCCACATTGTTTTGTATTTTTTTTGCTTCTTTTGTTGGTGATTTTGCTGTTTCAAATGGCCACCAAATGAAGTCACATTTTGCTGTCAAGTGTTCCTAAGTACAAGAAGTTTATGATGTGTCTTCCAGAAGAAAAGAAAAATATATGTTAGATAAGCATCTTTCAAATGTGCCTTGTAATGTTGTTGACCATGAGCTCAGTGTTAATGAATCAATAATATATATTGGGGCCAGCGCTGTGGCCCAATAGATAAATCCTCTGACTGCGGTGCCAGCATCCCATATGGGCACCGGTTCAAGTCCCAGCTGCCCCACTTCTGATCAAGCTCTCTGATGATGGCCTGAGAAAGCAGTAGAGGATGGCTCAAGTGTTTGGGCCCCTGCACCAATGTGGGAGACCCAGAGGAGGCTCCTGGCTCCTGGCTTTGGATTGGCCCGTTCCAGCCATTGCGGCCATTTGGGGAGTAAACCAGTGGATGGAAGATCTTTCTCTCTGTCTCTCCCTCTCACTGTCTGTAACTTTACCTGTTAAATAAATAAATAAAATCTGTTTTTAAAAAAACAATATATATTAACTAAGGCCTTTTTGCAACAGAAATTGCATAAAACAAGATTACTTACTGATCAGTGGACCAAAAGGTGACCAGAGGTTTGCAGGAACCTAACTCTGTGTTTCCCCCTGGGAGCAATGGTTCAGGATTTGCTAGTTTAGTGTGCCCAGCAACTTTAGAGAGCATGACAACTGAATACTAAGAAAGAATTGCAAATGCCTATTGGGGTTACCTGATGGAGCTATGATCACAGTACAATGAGAGCACAGAGAGATGAGCAAAAACACATAGGCACCAGAGAGGCCTCATAGTGGAAGTGAAGTGTGAGCTGTGTGGAAAGGGTGAATGGGAGTTCCCAAGCAGTAGAGTCTAGGAGTATATTTCAGCAAGGAAATCAGCATGCAGAAAAACATGTCTGATTCCAACCTCTTCCCCTGCACCATGAGGATACCTGAAAAAGTTTATAGGAAAAATGGAATTAAAAGATAAGTTGACTTTAGTGTGAAAACATTTGATATCCATGCAGAGAATTTTCATGATAGGCATTTTACCCAAGCTGGTTGAAGTTCTGTATGTATGTTTGTGTTAGGACCTGGAGTCTTGAGGTCCAAACAAGTGCTGATCATAGTAATAGTCATAGAGAGAGTCCGTTGAAGCAGCCAAGTAGATCTTGATTCCTCATCCTCTAGGTTGACCTCCCATGCCCACCTTTCCACACCCAACCAGAACTTTTGAGAAAGTCATCACTTTTCACTTTCTCAAAGACTGGTTTTGAGTAGACATGTCTGTCACTGAGACAAGCAACACAAACATTAATTTACTTTTCTACTTTGTCCTTCTCAAAGCAATTTCCCATCTATGTTTGCTCTCCACAGCAGTTTGTGGATTGCACTGGGGTGGCGTTCTCGCTTGACAGAGAAGGCAAGGGATACACAGGGAGGTTAATAGCTGCCTGGAGTCGTAGAACAGCTAAACACCACTTAGAACCCAGGACTTATTCCAAGTCCTGTATTCTTCTTAAAGGTCACACCAACTGAAGGCCATGTTTAACAATAATAGTAACTATCATTTTGAGCAGTTGTAATATACCAGACTCTGTTTAGTGTGTTACATTTATTATTTCATTTAATCTTTGTTAGAACCTAAGGGATAGACACAATTAATACCATCTCAACTTTACAAAGAGACTAGGGCTCAGTAAATTAGAGAAATCACTTGTAGTTCCACAATTACTATGTGGCAGAAAGCGGGCTTGGAGTGAATCCTATCTGTCCCCAACCAGTCTACAGGACTGATTTGGGGACCATTTATACCTCTCAGGGTACAGCAGCACCAGCCACTGTACCTCAATGACATTGTTGTTCACCAAATGCAGTTCAGAATACGCTCCAACATTCCTATTTTATGTTTTACCAGGAACTGTTGTAAGTAGCATTTGTTTAAATAAAGATAAAATGTCCTTGGCTACCAAGTTCTCTGTAAAAGATATGACTTTCAGGGGAGTCAAGGTCTCTAGAAGTAGCGGAAAAGGAGCAAAATGAGAGAAACAATGTAGAGACTGGAAGGCATCCGTATGTAAGAGGCCCAGGAGAGAGCTGCAATGTTTCAGCACCAAAATCCTCCAGCAGTTTCCATCCATAAAAAAAAAAAAAAAACCAGGAATAATTTTTAGAATTTTGTGAAGATGAAATGAACCTATCCATATAAAGTGCTTAGCATAAGGACTGGCCCCAAGTAAACATTCAATAAATGTCCGTTTAAAATAGATGCTTTAAAATATTGTTTCAGATTCAAAGACAGAGCTAAGACAGCCTTCCCTGAAGGAACACCTTGGGTCTGAGTCCAGCTAGCTTTGGGTAACCTTTCCCCTAATTTTTTTGTCTATAAAATGAGGCAATTGTGAGCAAGTGGTCAGGTTTTATCTCCTGGCCAATGTAAACTGTATAACTGACCATCAAGTGTCTCCTTTCCTCCTAACCACGTCAATGCTAAGAACCAAATGTGTGGGCCTACTGTAGCAACCTCATAGCACAAACAGTTGTTTTTTTTCTTTCCTTTTTATTTATTATTTTTTGGTCCACTGCATATTTTTCTCTCCAACTCCTACTTGAATACTTTTCTTTCTTTTTCAAAAAATTTCTTACATTTTAAATTTTTTCATGTAATGTATTTTTTTATAAAGGAGATTTGTTTATTTGTTTGAAAGAGTTACAGAGGTCGGGGGAGAGACACAGAGACAGAGATAGATCTTCCATGCACTGGCTCACTCCCCAGATGGCCACAATGGCCAATGCTGGCCAGACTGAAGCCAGGAGCCAAGATGGGTGTCCCACATGGGCTATCTTCTACCACTTTTCCCAGGCCATTAGCAGGGAGCTGGATTGGAAGTAGAGCAGCAGGGAATTGAACTGTCTCCCACAAGGGATGATGGCATCGCAGGCAGCAGCATTACCTGCTACACCACAATGCCGGTCCTGTATAAAGTGTTCTTGTTACTTGTTCTTGTTACATGCTTTTGGAAGAAGCTAACATACTAATCAACACATGTATTTAGTTTGGGATGGGGGAAATGAGTTTCATGTAATTGTGATAAAAGCATGCATTTGGTGACAGCACCTTGGACAATTTATTTAATTGGCTTTAGCTGCTTCAATTATGAAGTGACACAAATGCTTATATGTTCCCCAAAGGATAATTGTGAAAATCAAACGGGGTAAGGCATTTGGTAAATGTCAGCCACCTCCACCACCGTCGTCATCATCATCATCATTATTCATGTTTCTCGCAGAACGAGTTCTCATGCTTGTTCCGGATACTCCACTGCAGATTTGTATGAAGCAGGATTTGCTGATGGTTTTAGCATGTATGCATGTATGTATGTATGTTTAAAAGTTTTGTGTATTTGAATAGCATAGTAAGAGAGACCAGGAGACAGAGATTGTCTATCCACTGTCTATCCACAAATGGCCACAACAGCTAGAGCTGAGCCAGGCCAAAGCCAAGAGCCAAGCAAGCCTATTCAGGTATCCCATGTGGGTGGCAGGGACCCAAGTACTTGGGCTGTCATCACTGCCTTCCTAGGTGCATTAGAAGGTAGCTGGATCAGAAGCTGAGTAGCCAGTACTTGAACTGGCACTTCAATATGGGATCCATTATCATAAGCCATGGCTTAACTTTAAGCATGCTTGCCACTGTTGATGGTTTTTAAATGGAGACCTAAGTAGCCTAAGTAATTTGAAGCTTTTCTACAAACAAGGTAATATTGCCAACATGAAGCTATAACGTGTGGGCCATAGCTTCGCAGTGGGCAAAGAAATTCTCACTTTATAGCCACAATCCTGTCATTTCTAATGGTGCAACCTGGGTTTGTGTGTGCAGGAGATCTCAAGGTAGTAGTCAGACAGCTATAAATTTCTTTTTTTTTTTTTTGAAAGATTTATTTATTTATTTGCAAGTCAGAGTTACACAGAGAGAGGAGAGGCAGAGAGAGAGAGAGAGAGAGAGAGAGAGAGAGAGAGATTCCACCCGCTGGTTCACTCCCCAATTGGCTGATCTGAAGCCAAGAGTCAGGAGCTTCCTCCGGGTCTCCCACATGGGTGCAGGGGCCCAAGGACTTGAGCCATCCTCTACTGCTTTCCCAGGCCATAGCAGAGAGCTGGATTGGAAGTGGAGCAGCTGTGTCGTGAACCAGCACTCTATGAGATGCTGGCACTGCAGGCAGCAGCTTTACTTGCTACACCACAGGGCCGGCCCCCAGCTATAAATTTCAATGGCAAAGTGCAAGGTTTTATCTTCAATTGTTTTTTCAGCCCACTTTTCAAAAAGGTTTATTTTATTTTATCTGAAAGGTAGAGTTACAGAGGGAGACAGGGAAAGAGAAATCTCCCATCCACTGGTTCACTCCCCAGATGGCCGCAAAGCCAGGATCCAGGAGCTCTATCTTGGTTTCCACTTGGGTGCGGGGGTCCTTGGACTTGGGCCATCTTCCACTGCTTTCTCAGGTGCGTTAAAAGGGAGCTGGATCAGAAGTGGAGCAGATGGAACAATAACCAGTGCCCTTATGGGTTACTGGAGCAATGCCAGCACTTCAATCCACTTTTATTAAACTCCTGTTAGGTACCAGGCTTTGAGGAGACAATGAGAACAAGACAGGCATATATGCCTGCTCTCTTACATTTTATGGTCTAATGGGGGGATGCAGGCAAGCCTGTGGACAATTACAACAGAATAATCCGTGCGATGACAGAGGATGCCCAGGGAGCTGTGGAATGTGGACATCTAATCCCAACCTACCCCAGACACAGAGCCATCTTAGAGGAAGTGACAGCCACAGGGATACCAGAGGATGAACAGAAGTTCCGCAGGTGCACTAGAAGAAAGTGTGGAAGCGGGGAGGGCAAGGGAGAACAGTGTTCCATGTCGGAAGCCAGCCTTGTGCAAAGGTCAAATGCAAGAGAGAACATAGCAAATTTGGGGAACTAAGAGAGGTTCCTTAAAGCTACAGCATAGCAAGCTGGTTGGCATCAAAGAGCCGGCAGAGGCAGATGCCAGGTCATGAAGACGCTTGCCGTGGGGAGCCACTGAGATGTTTTAAGGCCGACAGGGACATGCTCTTTAACACACGTGATCACCCACATTTAGAGGGATGTGGGAGTGTATCCAGCCGACTCCATTTTTTGGATGGTGAAACAATGGGGTGAAATTACTTGCCTAAGACCATTCTTCTGTTAGTTGCAAAACTAGGACCAAAAGACAGCCCTCTGAATTTCCAACACAGTGGCCTCAGAAGACCATAATGCTTCTTCCTTTTTAAACAAACAGAACTCAGAGGCCCAGTGATTATTTTTGCCCAACATTTAACCAAATATGTAAGTAATGGTCTCTTTGTGTAAAGACAAAGAACAGGAAGAATTATGTCTTCCAGAAAACTGCAATATCCAAATCACATGCCCTTTAGAATAAAATTTGATTTATTGGGATTCTTTTTTTTATTTGTCATCACCAGCATTCAAGATCTGAAGATCACAGTGGAGGGGCCATTCCTGTGGAACGGTGGATTAAGCAAGCCACTGCTTGCCAATCCAGTGTCCTGTCCCATATCAGAGTGCTGGTTGGAGTCCTGGCTACCGCATGTCCAATCCAGCTCTCTGTTAAAGCAGCAGAAAGTGACCCAAGTACTTGGGTCATTGCCACCCATGTGGGAGGCCAGGATGGATTTTGGGTCCTGACTCCTGGCTATGGCCTGACCTAGACCTGGCTGTTGTGGCCATTTGGGGAGTGAACAAGCAGATGGAAGATTCCTCTAACTCTTCTCTGATGCTCTCCCTTTCAAGTAAACAAACAAATAATTCTTTAAAAAAAAAAACACAGTGGAAAATGAAAAATTACACATAACAGAAAAAAAAAACTGGGTTTCATTTTTGCAGCCATCCTCCAAAGACACTCCCACAGCTTTCTCATATGACACCAGGGACAGAATGGTACCTGTATGTGCATGTGTATACATAACATATGTAAGTGATCCTTTCAGAAATAGCAATTTCAATTAGACTGAGTGTTGTAACATGCCACTATGAAGGATGGGGACTTCTGAGCATTTGGGAAATGAGGGAAGATCAGTGAGAACAGAGACTTCAAAGTCCTTTCCTGAGAGATGAGTAACATGGCTCCTCCCTAAACAGCTCTTAGGAGGAATAGCAGAGGGGCTGGTGTTGTGGCGCAGCAGGTAAAGCTGCCGCCTGTAATGCCAGCATCCCATTTGGGTGCTGGTTCGTGTCCTGGCTGCTGCACTTCTGATCTAACTCCCTGCTAATGGCCTGGGAAAAGCAGCAGAAGATGGCCCAAGTGCTTGGGCCCCTGTATCCACAAGGGATAACTGGATGAAATTCCTGGCTCCTGGCTTCCAACTGGCCCAATCCTATCTGTTGGGGTCATATGGGGAGGGAACTAGAAGAAGAAAGATCTCTCTCTCTCCCCCCCCTTCCCCCCTCCCCCTCCTTCTGTAGCTCTAACTTTCAAATAAAAAAACAATCTTAAAAACAGAACAGCAGAGTGATGAAATATACATGGTGGGCCCTAACAAGCATTTCAGAGAGGTTCCTTGTAACAGACTGTGTGCCTTCCGTTCCAGTTGCATGCACTCCACAAGGTCCCAAACTGGGCACCCGACTTGTCCTTGGAGGGGTGCGGGGCAGCTCTCTTTGCTGGGAGCAGAGTGGAGAGGCCTTGCTCAGGTGTCCGCTGGTTGGGATTTCTTGCAGCCTCCCTTCAGCCTGGTCTCAAGGCTCCACCGCGCGGCATCCTAATGAGCACTGTCTCTTTGAAGAGCCCCAAGCAGCAGATACAGAAATCTTGAAGATAGAGGTGTCGTCCTCCCAGTCCCCCCACTTGCTTGCTGGGAAGAGCTCCCTGTCACCCGTTCTGACCATGAGGCAACGCTTCCTGAGTGAAGTTGAGGCGAGCGCTTGCTAAAGTGACGGCAGCTCCACGGGACTGAGAAGCAAAGACGCCATACTCACGCATGGAGCGGTACTAGGGAGCCGGGTCCAGCCAGTCCCCAGCCCATAGCCTCTATCACATCACCGGGGTTCCGTCCTCACTGAACTGCTCGCGCTGGACCTGGACACGGGCCAGGGTGACTAATGCCCGGCGCTCCCGATAGACGATAAGCCCCACGAGGGCAGCAACCGTGTCTTTTACCAATGAGCACTTGAGAGACCCGCGAGGGCAGTCCCTGGCGCAGCAGGTGCGCGTTCCTGGCGTCGGGGGCAATGCGAAGTCCTCCCTCCCATTTCCAGCACCAGAGCAGGGCGACCCGCGGCCCCGGGGCGGGAGCCTTGGGCTCTGAGCGGCCCTCTGAGCCTGCAGTGCGGGCCAGGGCTGCGCCGGCCGCACAGTGGGCGCCTCAGGAGCCCCTCGCCGCAGCCATTTCCTGCTCTTTGTGTGACAGCGGCGGCGGCGGAGGGGCAGGGCCTCTCGGCGGGGGAGGAGCCGCGGCCGGCGAGGGGCGGGACCGAGGGCGGGCCCAGCGAGGCAGCCAGCGGAGCCGAGGCCGGCAGAGCATCCTGCGCCCCGGCGCGGGGCCCTGCGGTAGCCTCGGGCCCCTCCCCTGGACCTGCCACAGACCCAGGTAAGCGGCGCTCTCAGGCCTCGGAGCCGACGGGGAGCCGGGATGCTGCTGGGGACCGGGATGCAGCCGGGAGGATGCGCGAGCCGCCGGCGTCCCTTTCCCAGCCCGCGGGGGGCGCCCCACCTAGCGCGGCCTGGGAGCCCCCGCAGCTTCAGGCTCAGGGCCTTGGGCGCCCCTTTTGCCTTCCGGCCCACTGTGGGCCTCATGGCGCGGACCCTCTGCCGAGAGGCGCTGGCACAACGCGGAGCTAGGGCGCGGTGGCGGCGGCGGCGGCAGCCGCAGCAGCAGCAGGTGCGCGGCCTGGGCCCGAGCCGCGGGCCCGGGGAAGAGGCGGCGCTAATCCCGGAGATCGGAGACACCTGCAGCGGCCGCGAGCCGGGCTGCAGCCACGTCTCCGCGCCCAGGTACTGCAGAGCCCCGGCCGCCGCCTCTACCGCCGCGGCCACCATCACCTCCCCCGGGCCAGCGAGAGCAGCCTGGGCCCGCCTGGCATTCGCCTGGGGCACACAGCGCCTTGCGGTGAACGTGAGATGGGTGGGGCGAGGGACGCAGCGGCGATGTTGGGGGTGGAGGGCGTTGGTGAGGGAGGAGGCGCATAGGACCTGCTTTGAAGCTTCGGGCCTGCTCTGGCATCACTCTCCCCCGGTGTCTGCGAGCTGGGAGGAGGTGGGGGAAGGGATGAGTGGGCTGGCTCGTGGGAAAAAGGTTGGGTTTTCTTACGCTCTGAGGAACCGGAAAGATGTGTCCCTGTCTGTTGTGCCCACTGGTTCTCAGGCCAGCCGTACTACCCCCGCAAAGATACAGCCACCTACATGTACAGGGAGATACAGTTCTCTATACAGAGACCCCCCAGCTGGCAAGGACACCGTGATTGCACGGGGTGCCCTGCCCAGCCCAGGGAATCTGATTTTGATCTATGCCGGCCTCCTTTCCACAGCACATGGAAACACTCAGGTGCTGATGAGCCATCAGCCATCATCCCAGCCAGGCCCAGAGCGGTACAGGGATCTTCCCCCGGTGTGGATAGGAAGGGCAGATTAGGAGAATGCTGCTTTCTATGCCAGCATCCTCATGAAGGCAGTGTGTCTCACATTTCTCCTGGATGTGGGCCCTATTAGAACTGGTGCCAGCAGCCCCAAGAGGTCAGAATCTAGGTCCATGTCCATGGTCAGGTTGAAGGCCATGGAGTTTTTCTCCACCATCAGACCCTTCTCTGACTCCTACATCCATGCAGCACTGCCCCACCCCATTCTCTAGTGTCAAACATGGTTTTCTGGAAGGGAGCCAGTGAGCGTTTATCTGGAAGAGCTGTGTACAAATGAATTTCCCATTTGATGCCAAGCAGGTGCTTTGGAAGTCATTTGACCAGAAACAGAAGATGGGATGCATTTTAATAGGACACAAACTTCAAGTCAAAATATTTGATGTCTCAAATGGTGCAGTTCTGAACTGTGAGCTGGACATAGGGCTGGGGAGCTGGGAGCTCTTTGGAGGAAGAGTTCCTTGAAATGACAGCATTTTCAGCTGTCAGCTCTGTGTTCAGCAAGGATAGCTTTGGCCCCTGAGGGTAGGAATACTGTAGGAGTGAGAACACGTGTGTGTGTGTGTGTGTGTGTGTGTGTGTGTGTGTGTAAATGGTCAGGGGTCATGGTCCCCAGAGGTATTTGTTGAGCACCCAGTGCCCACCTGTGGGATGTGAAACTTTTGCATAGAGTTACTCATTGGCACCAGCTGCCATCTGCCAGGGCAGTTATTAGGCCAAAAGAAGAGTGTGTTACTGCTTACAAAGCCAGTGCCTCTAGCTACTTCTGTGCACTGAGCCTCTGACTGGGGGCATTAGCTCTCTGCTCACTAAGCTTCTTTATTATATTTCCTGACCAGTTGTGACCGGTTCTGTAGGCACCCAAGGCTGTCTTGTTCAGTCCCTGCTGGAAAATGGAAAAGGAAAAGCTTGCTTTAGGCACTAGGCCAAGAATGGGCTATACAATCCAGGAGGGTTTGGAGAGTTTTAGTTAAATCAGAGACAGGCCCCAAGCAAGATGGAGCCATGAGTGTGAAGTCTGGTGAAGGGCCCCAGGAGAGCACTGCACGTCCCCTCTGGTAAATCATGCACTCTTGGGTGCGGAGTGGGCCTCCGCTGCTGCCATTGACCGGAAAGCTGAATTAGGTGATGAATAGACAAGAAGCTCATTAACATGGGGAACAGCACTCCTGGAGAACAGTGCAGGGCTCCAGTCCCCACATTGGAGGCTCAGCCTACACACTCCAAGAGGCTTGTTCTGGCCACTGTGAGCCCCGGGGTCCCACCAGGAGCTTCACAAAATGGCCTTTTGTAGCCTCCATGTGGCCACCCTAACAATGAGTCTGTTTCTTTCCTGGCAAGTATTAATTATTCACTCACTGGTAGTTGACGAAGCCAGACATCAGTCACCCCACTGGAGCTTTTGTGAAAGGCCTTTGGCCTTGTCCTTTTGAGCAGGGCCACGTCTAGGCCCCAAAGGACAGCCTGCATTGGCAGTGGAGGTGGCCAGAGGGGGTGGAGCGGGCCGTGCCGGGGAGGAGCCGCTCTGCCTCTGGATTCTCCTATTGAATGGGGGCCGTATGCACGAGGCAAACACTCATGGTCTATTTATATATTTCTTATATAATCATTAAGGGTTCAGTTCACAGGAACAGCTCTTACCAACCCCTCCGCTTCCAGAGCGTCCCTGAATGTTGCTGTTTCAAAGGGAGCTGGTCTCTGTCACCAATAAACCCAGCTTTAGGTTTACCTGCCAAGGGCAGTGAAAGGGAAGGTGACAAGACGTGGCGGCAGTGAGGGCTTCGGGTAGGAGGTGCCCTTGAGCGGCACGCGGAGGTGGGGAGAACGTGAGTAAGCAGGCAGAGGGAGAGGAGCAGCTGAGCAGAAGCACAGAGGGAGAGCTCACGTTTCAACACTCAGAGTTCAGGAAGCACGTCTTCCTCTGTATATTCAGCATTTTGCAACCAAACAAAAATGTGCAGGGCGTGCTTGGCTTCCCCAGGCACACAGAGCAACGCCGTGGACTTAGGACACTGGATTTATCCCTGGCTTGCTCTGTGCCTTTAAACCAGCCGCGACCTCTCTGCCTTTGCAAACTGAGCAGTGGAAACAGTGTGCACACCTTGTTACCTGCCTGCAGATGAGATAACGTCTGTAAATCCCAGTGTGAGAAGAAGAGGCTCCTGTAATGAATGTGTGGCTCTCTTGGACGGGTGCCCTCCTTTCCCAAAGGAACAGTTTATTCATTATATATTATGTGTCAGTTTAAGCTGAATCTGTGCCTTGTGTGCACCATTGAAGCAATAGGAAGCTGAAAGGCATCTTGTGACCCAGAGATTATGCCAAGGCCCCTGTCTTGCCTTGTCTGTACGAAGACACTGCAGAATTCAGTCAGCGGGTGTGGGCATCGTCCCAGGATGCAAAGAGGTTGGATATTGGCTTCCTAGCCATGGCTGTTAGGCTAAGGGATGTGTGTGATGTGACTTAGAGGCTGGCTATTTAAGTCACAGTACTTGGGTCCTGGTGACGGAGGAGAAAATGAATTGGGTGCACATTCTTAGAAGAACTTGTTCTGTAAAGGCGAAGCTTGAGTTCAGGCAGCATGCCTTACAGCCGCATACTGGCTGACCGCATGCTGATAGACTTAAGGCACTTCACGAGCAGGGCGATGAGAGAGGGAAGTCATTACAACCTTTTGGAAAGGGCCCAAGAAAGACCCTGTGGCGACTTCTAAAGTAGCCCTTTGGGGTTTGTGTTTGCATCATCCTTAGGTCATTGCAGAGCAATGGTCCTCGGATTCTAACCTCTGGGTGTTTGGTATGTCCATATCATAGGCTGTCTGTTGTCACTGCTGGCCGGTGAGGCTGTCCTCAGAAAGCAAAGGTGGTGGACGGGTTAGGACTCTGCCAGAGACTTCGGAGTTTGTAGCAGCTGCCTCTGTGGGTGGAATCAGAAATCAACTGGGAATGAATGAGATAATTGTCTGACCTCACAGAAGGCCCAGCTGAGATCAAAGAGAATCTCTAGGGTGGGCCCTCATGGAAGACAGTCAGTGACTCAGGGATACCTTAAGTGAAGGGATACCTGAGAACTGTTTTCAACTTGTGCTTTAAAATAGATGTTTTAGGACCAATTTTGGCAAGGTGTGAGGCAAGAGTTAAAAATAAGGGCTGAGCCCTCAACCTCTTAGGCTGTGATACCTCCATACGGAAAAGAGAGGAGACCTGCTTCTTATGGTTGAGGTGGGAACCGTGTGACAGAATATTGTATAGAAGACCCCTCAGATTCTTATGATACTAAAGCTGATGTTGCTGTAGTGCTTTAGAGGACCTGTGTTTATTTTTTAACCAGAAGACATGAATTTGGATCATTGGTTCATGCATTTACCAAACCATTCATGAAGTGTCAATTCAACAGGCAGTGCCTAGGAGGTGCCCAGCTCTGTGCTAGTGCTGTGGGCCAGGCCCAGGAAAGATGGCTAGCCCTGGTATGGTTTATGATCTAAAGAATCAGCAGATATAAAGCAGTGTGTAGTGCAGTCGAGAATTTAGAAGTCTGGACTGCAAGTGGCACAGTGATCCAGAAAAGCAAAGGGAGTTGTAGACTTTGGACAAAGCATTTTGAAAGAGGCTTATCTTGACTTGGACCTCTGTAAGTGAGTAGGACTTGAGAAGGGGAGAGGGCAGCTCACAAGGGAGTAAAGACCCAAAGCAAGGCTGTCTTGGGACAGGTTAGGGCGCCCTGTACACCTTGGCACAGTGGTGCATGGTGCACAATGGGAAAACGTTGTCTCTGGCGAAGCCGTTTGTCTGGAATGACCCCACTCTGGTCCGAGGCATTTGCTTTGGAGCTGGAAGGACACTGAGAGAGGCTCAAGCCCAGTGACGCTTAACTGTTGGCTTTTTTATCCCTGCCACCCTTTTTTATTACACGTGATGGACAGTCGTGGCATGCCTAAGGCATCACATCCATAGCCAGCCTCCCAACTCTGCCGCAGCTCCCCTGACTCAAGAGAGGAGAAAAACATGCACACAGTGACAGGATGGGGATACTTGGTACCCTCCCCACACTTACAACAAAAGGGACCTCTTTACAACCCCAGCACTTCAGCTGTTACAGAAGCTACCCACAGCAGCCTGCACAGTGCAGCAGTCCACAACTGCTGCCAGGCCAGCCTCCATGTTTTATAGCCAGGGAGATCTGTGCTTCTTGATGAGTGACAATGTGATGTGTGTGTGTGCATAAGTCAGTCTTTAGGCCCAACTGTGTTGGAGTTGCAGTTTCACAAGGGTGAAGCTGAGGTCTGCAGGCCCCTGTCCGCCGACCGCCCTGAAGTCTCTGTGTCCGCAGCAGATACAGCAGTTTCCCTTTCTGAGCTTCAGCAGGTGCCTCTGGGAGGCAGCGCCCCTCCCCAGCTGCAAGACACAAGAGTGTCCCTCATGCGGCACTTGGCCCCACCCAATCAGCAAGCTGCCTTCAGAGCCAAGTCTGCCCCTCCCTGGAGGACTGGGGCCGGTGCCCTGAGTTGCTGGTAGCTGCCTGGTTTGGTTATCAACGGAAAGGCCTCCCCAACCTTGACAACACAGGAAGCAGCTGAGTAAAATGGCAGCTGAACCGACAAGTCCTTGAGCCTCACCGAGATCCTTTTCTCTGCCCTGTGGTAAGCAGCAGGGAAGGGAGGCCTTCCCTGGAGGCCGTGCTGAGGCTGACGGGACTCCTCTGCTCTGACCTCAGGTCCCCTGGGCGGAGAGGAGCTTCAGGTGACACAGCCTCTGTTCCCAGCAGAAAGGCAGCAAGGGACTTCCACGGCACAGGCTGCCTCTCCAGCCGGGGCTGGTTCCCAGCCAGATGTCAGAACTGCCAGCAAGGTGTCCTTGGGTTGTTGTTTCTTAAAGTCAGTGCTGAAATTTGGACCAAAGCAACACAGGCACTTACTTGAAAATAATCAGGTAGTACTGAAAGACTCATAGTGAAAAACAAGCCCACAGTGCCCGCCTTCCTCTGGGAGCCGCTGCTTCTCGCTCGCCTTTTCTTCCCGTCGTGGCCTCCAGATCGCTCCGTGATACGCTTACACTGCTGGTTCTTGATTTATCTGTTCTGTGCAAGGTCTGTTTACTTCCTGCTGTGACAGATGAACAGTTCTCCTCCCTCCCTTGACTGCATCTCCCATTACAGCAAGAGCTCTAGTCTACCCTGAATCACACTTGAAGCATCCGAGTTGTTGAGCTGTGTGAATGACCATTAGGGGAGGGCCAACTGAGGGCCTTGGATTGTAGTTCCTTTTGTCCATGGTTTTATGTTTTGTTGCAAAATGAGAATTCCTTGCCCAAGTCCCTCCTCTGCCTTGGTTTTCTCATCCATGCAAAGAGGTCAGGTAGAAAGAGAGCTGCACTCCCTTCCTGCCCTTGCTCTAAACCATGAAGCCTGTCTCCTTGCCCACCCCAGAGGAGTCATTCCCCCAAGGTGGGCAGCCTGGGACCTGCAGTGAGGTGCAGGCAGGCAGGCGGCACACAGGCTAGTTTGGGCCTTGCTTCCTGGTGCAGTGCAGTGGTGTGGAGGTGTCTACCGCTCTGTTTCCCCTGCTGTCCCCTGTTGATCTTTGCTCACCACAGCCTCTGCTAGCAGGAGCAGCATCGTAGTCCCCAAACTCCTGCTTCATCTCCAGCTTTCTTTGCATCTCTCCTGCTTCTGGTATACCCAGCGTTTCCCAAAAGTAGTCTGAAAAACGCTAACGTGTTAGAGTAACAGCTTTCTTGAAGTCGAGTTGACATACTATATGATCCACCCATGCAAAACATACAGTGAGTGTAATATATTTAGAGGGTTGTGCAACCATAATCACAGTCAATTTTAGAACTTAGGCAGCACCACCTATTTCCCCCTGACAGGCACTCCCAGCTTAAGGCAACCACTAAATAGTTGACATCTCTATGGATTTGCCTATTTTGAGAATGGTGTAATAAATGTATTCGATAAATGGAATCACTCAGTTTGTGACTGGCTTCTTTCACTTGCATAACATTTCTAAGATTGATCTGTGTTGTAGGAAGTATCAGTCCATTTCTTTTTATGGATGAATAATATTCCATTTTTGGATAGACCAATTACATTTATCCATTTATCAGCTGGTAGACACTTATCTATTACAAATGCTACGATGAACGTATGTGTGCATATTTTGGAGCATATATGTATTTTTGTTTCTTTTGGGGTTATGACTAAGAATAGAGTTGTTGGGTCAAATGGTAACTCTGTTTAAAAATTTAAGGAACTAGCAATCTGTTTTCTAAGGTCACCGTACCTTTTTACGTTCCTGCCAGCAATGTTGCTTCCAGTTTGTCTATATCTTTGCTCATACTTGTTATTTTTTATTCCTTTTTATTATGACCATCCTAGTGGGTATGAAGTGTGTCACTGTGGTTTTGATTTGCATTTTGCTCATGACTAAAGTTATTCATCTTTGCGTGTGCCTATTGACTAATTGTGTATCTCTCTGAGAAAAGTTCAGATCCTTTGTCCATTTTAAAAATTGGGTTTTCATTACTGAGTTTTAAGAATTCTTTCTATATTCTACATACTACTCTGTATACTTAGCTGATAATATGTTTGGAATTTTTTTTCCATTCTGTGAATTGTCTTTTGCTTTCTTGATAGTGTCCTTTGAAGTTAAAAATTTTTTAATTGTGATGATGCCTAGTTTATATTTTGTGACACATGTTTTTGATGTCATCACATAATCCAAGGTCACAAAGATTTATTCCTACATTATAAGAGTTGTATTATTTTAGATGTTACATTTAGGTCTTTGATCCACTTTTGGTTAATTTTTTGTTTAGTATGACATAGGAATCCAACATATTAAAACAAAGACTGAGACCAGTTCAATGACTGAGTTAATAAATTTTACTTGAGGGACCAGTACTATGGCATGACTGGTTAAAGCTATGCCTCTGGTTTTGGTTCATGTCTCAGCTGCTCCACTTCTGATCCAGCTCCCTGCTAATGCACCTGGGAAAGCAGCGGGAGATGGCCCAAGGGCATGAGGCCCTGCACCCTTGTGGGAGACTCAGAAGAAGCTCCTGGCTTTAGCATGGCCCAGCCCTGGTTGTTGGAGCCATTTGGGAAGTGAACCAGTGGATGGACAATCTCTTGCTTTTACTCTGCCTTTCAAATAAATGAAATCATTAAAAAACAACAACAACAAACAAACAAACAAAAAACAACTTCCTTGAGCAAGGAAAAGGTTCTAGCAGTGCAGAGTGAAGGCAGCTTTGAATGCCCCTGGGTAACACTGTAGTGAGCTGCTTTTATAACTAGAGAGACAGGAAATGGCACACAGGTTACCTGATTGGTGCAGTGTGGCATTTGCGTTATTTATGTATAATTTAGCAGCCCCCAACCTGTGATTGGCCAAGGCTTGGTTACCTAGCTACAAGAGTATATTAGGTTACAATGTGCTTGTAAACCAAGCTGGGTTGTTGTTCCCTACATACGGAGGCCACTTGGGGCAGTTTGTTTTTCAAGAATAGAGGCTGGGTTAGGCTAATTTATTCCAGTTAAATAAACTTAATTTCTTTTGCTTATGGATAGCCAGTGGTTTAAAACGCACCACTTGTTGATAAATGCCCTTTTGGAGTCAGCGCTGTAGTCTAGCGGATAAAGCTGCTCCCTGCAGTGCTGGCATCTCATTTGGGCACTGGTTCAAGTCCCGGCTGCTCCACTTCCCATCCAGATCTCTGCTGTGGCCTGGGGGAAGCAGTAGAAGATGGCCCAAGTCCTTGGGCCCCGGTACTGTGTGGGAGACATGGAAGAAGCTCCTGGCTTTGGATGAGCACAGCTCTGACTTTCAAATAAATAAATCTTTAAAAAAAAAAAAAAAAAACACCAAGTGTCCTTTCTCCATTGACTTGTCTTGGTAACCTCATCAAAAGTCAATTGATGGGGCTGGTGTTGTGGCATAGTGGATTAAGCCACGGCCTGCAGGGCCAGCTTACGGTATGGGCACTGGTTCGATCTCCAGCTGTTCTACTTCTAGTACAGCTCCCTGCTAAAGCCTGGGAAAAGCAGTAGAGGATGGCCCCTGTATCCACGTGGGAGACCCAGAAGCTCCTGGCTCCTGGTTTCAGCCTGGCCCAGCCCTGGCTATTGCAGCCATTTAGGAAGTGAACCAGTGGATGGAAGATCTCTCTCCTTCTCTGTCTCCCTCTCCCTCTATAACTCTGCCTTTCAAATAAATAAATAAATCTTAAAAAAAAAAATAAAGTCAATTGATGGGGATAGGTGTTTCACCTACTGGTTAAGGCACTCAGAATGTCTTAGGAGAGTATATGGGTTTGAGCCAGTGCTGGCTCCCGCCTGCATCTTCCTGCTAATGCAGACCCTGGGAGGCAGCAGGGATGGCTCAAGTGATTGGGTTCCCACTTAGGTGGGAGGCCTGGTGAGAGTTTCTGGCTCCTGGCCCATCTCTGGCCATGTAGACATTTGGGAAGTGAACCAGCAGATGGGAGATCTCTTGATTTTGCTCTTGCTCTCTGTATCTCTGCCTGTCTGCCTCTCAAATTAATAATTTTCTTTGAAAAGGCAGGTGACTATAAATTTGAGAGTTAACTTCTGCATTCTCAATTCTCTTCCATTGATCTCTATGTCTCTTTTTGTGCCAACACCACACTATTTTGATTACTATAGCTTTATAGGAAGTTTTGAAATCAGGATGTATAAGTCCTCTAATTTTTTTGTTCTTTCAAAGATTGTTTTTGCTATTCCAGGTTGCTCCCTCAAATTCCATGACTTTCAGGTTTAGTTTGTAAAAAAAAAAAAAAAAAACCAAAACAAAACAAAACTAAGATTGATTTATTTGTTTTGATTGAGTTTCAGAGAGAAGAGGGAAAGAGAGATGGATCTTCCATCTGCTGGTTCACTTCCCAGGTGGCTGCAACAGCCAAGGCTGCGCCAGGCCAAAACCAGGGACCAGGGACTTCATTCAGGTCTCCTACATAGGTGGCAGAGCTCAGATACTTCGGCCATCCTCGGCTACTTTTCCCAAGTTATTAGCAGGGAGCTGGATCAGCAGTAGAGCAGCCAGGACACAAACCAGTGCAAATATGGGATGCTAGCATCACAGATGGCAGCAGCTTCAACTGTAGTTCCAAAATGTCAGTCCCCTTATAAACCGCAAAGAAGTCAGCTGAGGTTTCAATAGAGGTTGTGTTGGATCTGTAGATGAGTTTGAGGATCATGCCTTCTTGACAATATTACTATTCCCATCTACAAACACAGGATATCTACTTGTTTATTTCAAACTTTAACCTTTTCAAGAATGTTTTATAGTTCTCAGACAATTATGTTTTATACTAATTTTGTTTTTCCCAAATAACCTGCAAACTACAAAACATTATGTTATACACTTATTTTGTTAAGTTTATTCCCAAAGTATTGTAATTTTTGGATGCTATTGTAAGTAAAAGTATTTTCCTAACTTCATTTTCGGGTTGTGCATGCTGATACTGTATCCTGAAACCTTACTGAACTTTTTATAGCTTTTTTTAAAGATGTATTTATTTATTTGAAAGGCACAGTTAGAGAGGGAGAGATAGAAAGAGAGGTCTTCAATCTGCTGGTTCACTTCCAAAATGACCGCAATGGCCAGAGCTGAGCTGATCCAAAGCCAGGATCCAGGAGCTGCTTCTGGGTCTCCCACATGGATGCAGGTACCAAAGCCATCTTCTATTGCTTTCCCAGACCATAGCAGAGAGTGGAATCAGAAGTGGAGCAGCCGGGACTCGAAGCAGCGCCCGTGTGGGATACCAGCACTGCAGGCCAGGACTTTAACCTGCTGCGCCGCAACGCTGGCTCCGAGACACTATTTTATTATTTTATTATTTTAATTTAATGTTATTTTATTTTATTTATGTTTCTTGAGCACTCTTTATCTACAAAGCCATTAACATGGATTAATTTATTTAGTTTTCAAATCCTATGAGGTATGAACCATTGTCATTCCTTAGATTAAAGAAGAAAAAAATGAGTCTCAGAAAGGTTCTATCCCCTATCCAAGGCCACACATCCAGGTATTGTCAGAGTCAGGATTCTGACTCAAGCCATCCAGTTCACCACCACGCCAGAAAACCTCTCGCAAGCATGTCAGTGCTGAGCATACGATGATTTTAGAATATACCTCGTCTTATACTTATTTTCATTGATTTTATTTTTTATAATTCTTCTCTGTTTATGACAAGCAGTGGTGGTTTTATACTTGTGATTGTGGTATAAAACTTCCTTTTAAAATATATTTATAAAGTGGCAAAAAAGAGTATTTAGAAAAAATATTTAATAATTGTACTGGTAGTTTCTGGATATGACTGCATATTCTATGTTGATTTAAATGGCCTGTGCTATTACTAGCTAAGGAGGAAGATTGGAAAGCTAGGAGTGACGACATGGTCAACTTCAGGTCATCTTATGTCCCCTGAGTTGTCAGGAGACTCAGGTGTGGTCTAACGTTCTTTATTTGGTTTGTCTTCAATGCCTGCTGTTTATGGCCCTCTGCTAAGGTCTTTGCTTTTCAGTAATGGGTAAGAAATAATCTCATACCTTGAGTTGCTAGTGCATGGATATTTCTACTCTAGGGAGAACACACTCTTTGATTTCATGAGCAAACTCTGATTGTTGGTGGCCGCCTGGACCTTAGTATCTCATGTGAAGGGTTCTGAGGCTGCCTCTGGACTCAGTGCAGAATGGAATAGAACTGTTTTTACTTAGCAATGTCAGTGCAGGCAGGAGACGTGAAAATGAAGGTGAAGGTTTTTGTGTCCTTTCTGGATTCTGAGAGTATAAGAAATAGAAGTGCATGTACTTAAGTCCATGCTGAAGCCAGGCGTGTCAGAAGAGAGGTACACATGTCATAGAGGGAAGACAGGCAAGATCAGGACTTGGAATGTTAGCAGAGAGAAACTTCATTTTGTAGATCTCTGCTTACAAAATATTGAAGCTGATTACTTTAGGAGCTCAAACGTTCAACGTTTCCATCACTTAGATGAAGTTCTTTCTGAAACATAAATGTCTGTTTGGTATTTATATTTCTTTTCCTGGCCCTGCTTTTATGAAGTTAGTGTCTTGGTTCTCCGCACGCGCCCACTGGAGCCTGTTTGCGTAGACTGACCAGAGTCCGCGAATTCGCTGCTCCAAGCCCAACTCCAGCTTTCTGTGTTTTGAGAACACTAAGAATAATGTCTCTGCATCAGTGTTTACTAGAGCCAGTCACCTGACACGCCTGGAACAGGGATCGTACCTGACTCGAATTGTGAGGTTCCATGATGACTATGCTGAACATCTTAAGGCATTAGCACACCATTTTCCAAAATGTCCATTTTACATTCTCATTATCAGTTCTTGGGTCCCTGCCCATCTGGGAGACCTGACTTGAGTTTCTGGCTCCTTACTTTGGCCCTGGCCCAGCCCTGGCTGCTTTAGGCATTTGAGATTGCCCTCAGTCCCAGGAATCACGAAGCGCACATGTACAAAAAGAATGGGAGCCGGTGGGTGAAAGCTCATGAACTCAAGGAGCACAAGGGACACATTACAAGTGTCCACTGGGCTCCTACGAGCGACCACGTGGTCACCTGCGGGGCAGACGCAATGCCTACGTGTGGAGTCAAAAGGGCCGCGTCTGGAAGCCAACCCTGGTGATCCTGAGGATTAACCATGCTGAGATTTCTGTGCAGTGGTCGCCCCTAGAGAACAAATTTGCCTTGGGAAGTGGAGCACGGCTCATTTCTGTTTGTTCCTTTGAGTCTGAAAATGACTTGTGGGTCAGCAAACACATTAAAAAGCCAATAAATACGCTCCAGTCCTCAGCCTGGATTGGCATCCAAACAATGTTTTACTGGCAGCAGGATCTTGCTTCTTCAAATGCAGAGTGTTTTCTGCCTACATTAAAGAAGTGGATGAAAAGCCAGCCAGGACACCCTGGGGCAGCAAGATGCCTTTTGGCCAGCTGATGTCAGAGTTTGGTGGCAGTGGCACTGGGAGCTGGGTCCACGGGCTCAGCTTCTCTGCCAGTGGAAGCCACCTGGCCCGGGTCAGCCAGACAGCACCATATCCATTGCTGATGCCTCAAAGAGTGCAGATCTCCACGCTGAAAGCCAAGTTCCTGCCACTCCTCAGTGTGTCACTTGTCTCAGAGAATTGCGTTGTGGCTGCCGGCCATGACTGCTGCCCGATGCTCTTCAGCTACAATGACGGCAGCTGCCCGACCGTTGTCTCCAAGCCAGCCATTCCAAACCAGAGCATCCAGCGCAGTGTGGCTGCCCTGGAACGCTTCCGCAGCATGGCCCAGAGGGCCTCGACCGAGGACCGCAACACGGCCTGGAGATCTGCGCCAGAACGGTATCTCTCAAGTGTCTGTTTATGAAGGGGACAAGCAGGACTGTCGCGGAGTTTGCACAGTTGGTATCAACGGAGCCATGACAGTTTCAGATTTCAAGATCTTAGAGTCTTCCATCCAGGGCCTCCGGATAATGTGAAGCTGCGGGAGCCTCCGTCATCCGGCATGACAAACTGCGGCTGCCTGCGGCTCTGCAGTTTGCAGGATGGTGAGGAAAGCCAGCCCCAAGAAAACACTGAGCACACGGCCCACCCTGCAGATTCCGCGTAGATACCGCATGTTTGTTTGACTGTTATTGGTGAAAGTGTCGGTTTTTAAAAAGCAGCAGTGAGTTTTTTTCTTTTTTTTTTTTTTTTTTTTTTTTTTTTTGTGATTTCATTCCATTCTTGACCAAAACTTCTCTTTAAGTAGTTTCTTATGGAAAATTGTCCACTAATTTAAAGGAAAGGGTGAGGGAAGGATGTAACTTGCCCACTAGAAAAGTAAATAAAAATCTTAAATGTGAAAAAAAGAAATAAAGTTAGTGTTTTGGACAAAGGAAAGTCTTTCTTGATGTCTTAAGCTCCCTGGTCATCTACTCGTTGAACTACAATTGATCAAGTTACACACGCATGTTCACAGAAAAGTTGGGCTTGGATTAGACCCAGTGCCTACCCTCAAGGAGACAATAGGAGAGAAAGTGTGGTCAGTCACGTAATAAAGTATTGTAGATGTTATGCAAAAAGAAATACACTGGGTTACTGCGGACCAAAGGAGAAAGTGGATCCAGAAGGGCTCTTGGGGGAATCAGAGGGGCTGCCTGACGAGGCAATAATTTTGGTAGGTCTCTGAATTCTAGGATCATTCGGGAGTTCTTCAGACACTTGCTGGGGCTCCATTGTGTGTCAGTGACATTCATAGCACTTTGGCAGGCCATTGTGCTATGTAGAGTTCTTGCTCTGACATTCAGTGGCCCAGACACCTGCATCTGTGTGGTTCGCCTGTCTGTCCTGTATAGCTTTGTTTGACTATACATGATCCACTGTTAGACTGCTACTTTCAGCATCCAGGCATCTCCAAACCTGTGACTTTATTTTACAAACTGGTACAGGCAGTACCCTAAAAGTGGTGTCATGTGTCTGAGATGGAATTTGAAGCTCCAAGATCTGACCACTGAATAATGGATTTTTCCTGTGAAACTTTTCACTCCCTGCCCACTCAGAATGAGCTGCATGGTCCATTTTGGTATACTGCGGAATCGTTAGAGATAAGCAATTTGTCACTGCCTGGCTCTCCTACCTGTGAAGAAACTGGCTGTGACATATGAAGGGGACTCAGCTCCATGGGGCGCTGTGACCTGTGGAGCCATATCCTGTGAGCAGACTTCAGTTCCCACCACCCCAGCTTATACCCATGTTGGGACAGCAGACTCTGCTCCACGTTCCTGCTTTGGGTTTTCCCTTGCTTGGTCAAATGCCATCCCTTGAAATATTTTTAATGGAGAGGGTCTAAGCCTTTTATTTTTTTATTTATGTATATTTACATATATATACACACACATCTATGTATTTATGCATGTGTGTTGTGTGATTGTGTATATGTGTATATATAAAACATAGGGGTTGATATACATGCATACATACATGTGTATAAATGTATATGTAGAGTGATAGCATGTGTATAAAACATAAGGAGGCAATCTTGATGTAGAGATTAAGACTCCTCTTGGGTTGCCTGCATTAGCATCCCAGGACTTCAGGGTACCTGAATTTGAGTCCCATCTGCCATCTGATTCCAGCCTCCTGCTGATGTGGGAAGCAGGTGATGGTTCAAGTAGTTGGGTCCCTACTACCCACATGGTAGGCCTGGATTGAATTTCAGGCTCCTGGCTTTGGTCTAGCCCAGCACCAGCTGTAGAGGACATTTGGGGAGAGAACCAGCAGATGGAAGCTCTCTGCCTCTCTCTCTGTCTCTGTTTTTCAGCTTTTAAAATAAAGTCAATATTTATTTATAAACATTATAAAATATAACTTCTAGCTGGAGGATCATGTAGATAAGGAAAACATTTTCTGGCCTGATAATGTTCATGAAACCCAAAGATGACAGCTCATCTTTCTAGCTTGTCAGGCTCTTGTTTTTTGTGAAGAAGGAAAGGCAGCCAAACCAGGGGAAAAACGTGCTTGGACCTTTGAAAAAGGCACAAGAACAGGTGTGATCTGGAAGAAAAGGCATAGAGCTAGGAGGCAAGATATCTGTTTCTCCCTTGCCTCTGCCACTAGCTGACCACGTGACCTGAATGAAAGCATTTACTTCTCAGTAATACAGTGTTCTCAGAAAAAGTGCAAAATAACACCCGCCCTTTCCAGTTAATAGAATTGTGATTAAAGAAATTAGTGTGAGGGATCTACAGAATTGAGATATTAGTGGAATAATATTTTCCTTTTTGTGTAAGAGTTGTTGCAATGTTTAATTCATCTGCTCTTTTGAAAATGGAAAATGCACCAGCTAATGTCAAAGAGAGTTACGGCCAGAGGTGGGCGGGGGGCATTATTTTGGACTTAGTTCCTGCACTAGGCCCCAACAGCTCAGACCAAACGAAAATGGACTCACTCATGCCAGGTGGCACATAATTGAACTGAATCTTTAAGAAAGGAAACAGATCCCAAAACTGACCAGTTTTCCCAGAAAACACAAGATTCGAGTGCCTTGGGACACAAGGTTGTCTTCCCTGCTTTAACCCTTCCAAAAAAGAAACCTGATGTTGACCTGTTCAATCTCTCTGTTCCCACCTTAAGGAACCCACCCTTCAGCCATTGCCCAATAGGAGTTCTCGTTTTATTTTGTGGAATGGAGGCTGCTCTGATTCATGAATCACAAAGTGAACTACGTCTGTAGCTAAATTTGTTGTCACTTGGACTTTTATCCTGAATGTTTCCTGAGTGCTTGCTGTATGCTGGCTGCCGTGTTCAGGATCTGCATGCAGTAAACTTATATAATCCTCAGAATAAGTCACTGAGACAGGCACTGCTGTCATTATCATCCTTCTACAGACAAGACACTGAGGTTCAGAGAACTTCAGTACCGTGCTTATGGTTGTGTAGCTAGTAAATGGCAGGTGACAGATCTGAACCCAGAACCCCGGCTGCCCCACTGTGCTAGCCTAGGATTCCACTTTATTAAAATATCTTATGTTTTCATTCTCCTTCTGGAAAGTTAAAAAAGACAATGCAAATCTTTGGGTAACAGGGAGGTTTTAAGTGTGGATGTCAGAACCTGCGTTTGGGCCGGTGCTGTGGCTCAATAGGCTAATCCTCCACCTGCAGCGCCGGCAGACCAGGTTCTAGTCCCGGTTGGGGCGCCAGATTCTGTCCCGGGGTTGCTCCTCTTCCAGGCCAGCTCTCTGCTGTGGCCAGGGAGTGCAGTGGAGGATGGCCCAAGTGCTTGAGCCCTGCACCCACATGGGAGACCAGGAAAAGCACCTGGCTCCTGGCTTTGGATCAGCACGGTGCGCCGGCCGCAGTGGCCATTGGGGGATGAACCAATGGAAAAGGAAGACCTTTCTCTCTCTCTCTCTCTCTCTCTCACTGTCCACTCTGCCTGTCAAAAAAAAAAAAAAAAAAAAAACCTGCGTTTGTTAAACCAGTTTCCCTTAGCACCTACCCTGCATTTCTGGGACTCAGCCTCTCTGATTTGAGGTCTGGCAGTCAACTCAGACTTGGGGGAGTAGCCCCTAAAGTCCTTCTCAGAAGCAAATGGCCTGTGAACCCGATGCTGTTACGGCTGACTTTGCGTTTGCTGCAAAGATGCTCGAATGCCCCCCCCCCCCACGGAGAGGGTGCAGCTGCATTTGTAAATGATGCTCGCTCAAAAACTGATCATCTAAAAATACTTTGCTGATCTCTTCAAAAATGACAAAATGGCCACGTGGCTGTAGACTGAATGTGAAGAATTGTTTTCATTTGGAAGATTGCATAACCAGCTGAGCACTCAGGCCAGAAGAGAAGGGTTATTTTCCTGTGCACCTCTGTTCAAATTTGCGGAATGTTTTTCCTGCTTGATTGATGTGGGTTTGGCAGTGACTGCCAACACTTGAGCTAAAAATGTCCGATTTCCTGCTCCCTTAGGCAGTGAATGATCTACAGACACACAGGAATCCATCAGTGAAGTTATGTGTTTACAATGAAAAAAGAAAGATTGCACTCCTGTCAACAAAGACCCTTTAATGTATTGTGGATTGCTCACTTACTCTTTTCTGGGGAGGTGCACAGGCACTGCTGTGTCAAAGGGGAAAATCTTAAGGGCTATTCTAGCAAGTGAGTATTTTGAGTTTGCAAAGGCTGCAAGACACCCAGGTTGGAGGAGAAATGCAAAGAACCAGGTAGGAAGCAAGAAAGGACTTTAAATAACTTGGAACTTAAACCTTGGGTTCAAAATATGTAAATCTGATGGGGGGTGGAGTTCAAACATATGTAAAACCAGAGAGAAAAATATAATGAACCCCTATATGTGCATCCTGTAACAGCAACAGTTACAACACCTGGCTGATTTTGTTGTATCAGTTACTCTCCCCTCATCGGGTATTCTGTGGAAGGAAAGCCATTTATAGTGTTCTTCATAGTTTGATAGGTATTTCTATGGATCAGGACTCCAACTGAATGTCATTATCATACCTAAAAAAGGACTCTGTTTCCTTCATAAGATTGAATATCTAGTCAATATTAATTTTCTAGTTTTCTCACAAATGCTATAATTTTATTTCTATATTGTCAAAAACCTGTTTTTATTTGAAAGTCAGAGTTGGGGCCGGCTCTGTGGCATAGCAGGTAAGGTCACCGCCTGCACTGCCGGAGTCCCATGTGGCTGCCGGTTTGAGACCCAGCTGCTCCACTTCCGATCCAGCTCTTTGCTATGGCCTGGGAAAACAGTACAAGATGGCACAAGTTGTTGGGCCCTTGCACCCACATGGGAGACCCAGAAGAAGCTCCTGGCTCCTGGCTTCAGATTAGCACAACTCTGGCCATTGCAGTCATTTGGGGAGTGAACCAAAGGATGAAAGACCTCTCTCTCTCTGCCTCTGCTTCTCTGTGACTCTGCCTTTCAAATTAATTAATAAGTTAAAAAAGAAAGAGTTACAGAGATGGAGAGACAGAAAGAGAAATCTTCCATCTACTGGTTCACTCCCCAAATGACTCCAACAGCCCGGGCTAGACCAGGCTGAGGCCAAGACCCCAGAACTCCATATGGGTGGCAGGGGCCAAGCACTTGGGCCATCCTCTGCTGCTTTTCTAGGTAGATTTGCAAGGAGCTAGGTCAGAAATGGAGCAGCTGGAACTAGAATTGCTGTTCATAGAGGATGCCAGCGTTGCTGACAGTGGCTGAACCTGCTGTGCCACCATGCCAGCCCCTATAATTTTATTTTTATGGTGGGTTGTTTCAGATAGAATCCAAATAAGGTCGACACACTGTGATCGTGTGTTAAATCTCCTACAACCTATATTCCCCCCTCCCCCTTTTTTCCTCTCTGCAGGCTACTTACGGAGTTGTTTGTCGTACGTGGTATTTGACTGATTACTGTAAAGCATTACAATGTGTTCTTCTGCTCTTTTGTGTTTCCTGTGAATTGATATAAAGCCTTGATGAGATTCGGGTGTTTGGTTTTGGGTCCAGCACTGTTTTAAATGATGATGCAGTTTTTCATTAAGAAGCATGTAATAGGGACCAGCATTGTTGTTTAGGGGGTAAAGCCACCACCTGTAATACCAACAGCCTATATAGGCACCGGTTCATGTCCCTTCCGTTCCACTTCTGATCCAACTTCCTGCTTATAGTCTGGGAAAAGCAGTAGAAGATGACCCAAGTGTTTGGGCCCCTGTCATCCATGAGGCACACAAGATGAAGCTCTGAGCTCTAGCCTAGCCATTGCAGCCGTCTGGAAAGTCAATCAGCAGACGGAAGATCAATCTCTACCTACCTACCTACCTATCTCTACCTCTCTCTACCTCTACCTCTCCTTCTCTCTCTGTAACTCTTTCAAATAAATAATTTTTAAAAACAACAATAAAGGAAGAACATAATATTTCAGTGGCTTTTATTTAGTGCTGTTAACAACTATTGATAATCAGTACTTATATTCATTTGTTCATTTGGGATTGGAAAATCAGGATATTCTGATTGCTTTTTTTCCCTCAGAAAAAAATAATTTCATGGAGATAAACATCCTTCTCTTCTGTAATTTGGTTATCTAGTGGTTTGCTTTATTTAGGAAAAGCAGATTAAGTGTTTGCTTTTTTTCTTTTATATACTAATTTTCAATTTTCAACATAAAAGTTGGTTCCCAGGTAAACTCCCATAGTAAAGTAGTTATTAGGTTTTTATACAGTGGTTTTATGATCTCATGGAGTTGAACACATTTGCTGTAGTTTTAGTCCATGGCAGTTCTGCTAATTGGTGCTCATATTGTCCCATCTTTGGCCACTGAAATCTGCTTCACTTTGACTCCTGAGTGCTTTTGACTTATGATTGCTGTTAGTACACATGATATACAATGCAGCAGTCTTAGATAACTTCCCTGCTTTCTGATACAGCAAAATCTTCTAAGTCCTTCTTAAACTTTCTTGCCTCAAACCTGGGCTCAGGAAACACTGATTCCTTTAATAGAAAATGATGCTTGAAGTCCATAATCTGGACCCTGAAGGTACCTATTATTCAGAGGTTAGTCATTGTTTCTAGGTCTTTTCAGTGAGCAGAGATACACATATGTACAAAAATGCATATACGTAGAGATATATTTAAATTGTAAGTTCCTACTGGCATCTCAAATTCATATTCATTCAGGGTTATAGATGCTCCTCAATTTACAATGGAGTTATATCACAATAAACCCATCATCAGTTGAAACTATCATAACTCAAAAATACATTTTAAATGCTTAACCTACTAAACATCCTAGGGTAGCAACATAATACATTGTAGAATGTCACTTGCTTTATCCTCAGAGTCGTGGGACTGGCTAGGAACTTAAGCTCGCTGCTACTGTTCAGTGTCAGGAAAAGTATGAAACTGAGTGTCACTAATTCAGGAAAAAATCGCGATTTGAAGTATGCTTTCTACTGAATGCGTATTGCTTACACATCATTGTAACACTGAAAGATCACAAGTCAAACCATCCTAGGTAAGGGACTATTCGGTCTCTCCAGTCTTGCTTATGAATCTCCTCTCTCCCATATCAAGACTGCCAGTTCTCTATAGTTGATCATTTGGCCATGGGGTTGAGGTGCCATTAGGACACCCCCATCCCACATCAGAGTGCCTGGGCTCAACTCCAGATCTGGTGTCTGATTCCAGTGCCCTACTAAAGAAGACAGTGCAGTAGTGATAGCTCCGGCAGTTGGGTTTCCAATATCCACACGGGAGACCTGGCTTGAAGTTGGCTCAGTTCTCACTGCTGTCGTGAGCATTTGGGGTATGTACCATGCCATTAGATAGCCTCTCACCCGTGCTCCCTCGCTCTCGCACTCTCTTGCTCCTTCCCTTCCTCTTTAATTAATTATGTCTTAAAGGAAAGCTGATTCTAAACATCAAGGATGAGAGAATTATAGCATTTCATAATGCTTTTACCCCACAATGCATCCAAACGTTCTCTCCACAGTAGTCCACAAATATGTTACGAAAACAAGTTGAGATTGTTTTGACACCTCTTGTTCTTAGGGTGTGTCCCGCTGGGGATCCATAATCAAATAACTAAATTTTAAAATCACTTGGGGGGCCGGCACCATGGCTCACTTGGTTAATCCCATATGGGCGCCGGTTCTGGTCCCGGTTGCTCTTCTTCCAGTTCAGCTCTCTGCTGTGGCCCGGGAAGGCAGTGGAGGATGGCCCAAGTCCTTGGGCTCCTGCACCCGCATGGGAGACCTGGAGGAAGCACCTGACTCCTGGCTTCGGATCGGCGTAGCTCCAGCCGTAGCGGCCATTTGGGGGGTGAACCAACGGAAGGAAGACCTTTCCCTCTGTCTCTCTCTCTCTCTCACACTGTCTATAACTCTGTCAAATAAAAAAAGAAAAGAAAAAAATCACTTGGAATACTTTCAAGTGTTCTTAGGTTAGTTTTTATTTTACTTTTTATTGGGAGGGTTGCTTTTTAAATTTAAATGTATGATTCTGTAAGATGTTATGAGCTAAAAATAAAATCTATACAACTAAGTAGATTCAAAGAATTCTAACCTCCATTTTTGTCTCCTTTGCCCTATCCCTGCCTTTCCCCTTTCCCAACCAATATTTCAAAGCATGCGACTTGTCCTCCATTTTTTTTTTGGTAGAAGATATGCATATGTGTGTGTAAGCCCCTCCCCCCCTAGGTAAATGAGAGGGTGCTCTCTACACCAGACCCTGGAGAGAACCCCTTAGTTGGATGTGGAGAGATTCCTGGCTTTGTGTTGCAGTTGCCTTGCACTTCCCTGGAGGGGGCGCCATCGTTTGTCTAGGCAATCCTCCTTGAATGGATGTTTGCCGTCCCAGTCTTTGCTGTTATGGGTAGTTCCATGAATGGCCTTGTGCTTGTGTCTTTTTGCGTTTGCCGATACGTCTTTGAGATAGACTCCTAGATTACTGGGGAAAGGATAAAATGGAAGTTTGCAAATTTCTTCCCACTGAGGTTGTAGCACTGCGCCTCCCCATTCTGCACAGCCTTGCCAACAGCATGTGTGATGGAAGTTCTGGATTTTTGCAGTGAGAAATGGTATCCCCCTGTAATTTTAATCTGCATTTTTCTAGCAGCAAGCGAAATAAGGCACTTTTTTTTTCTTTTTTTTTTTTTAACTTTTATTTAATGAATATAAATTTCCAAAGTACAGCTTATGGATTACAATGTCTTCCCCCCTATAACATCCCTCCCACCCGCAACCCTCCCCTCTCCCACTCCCTCTCCCCTTCCATTCACATCAAGATTCATTTTCGATTCTCTTTATATACAGAAGATCAGTTTAGCATACATTAAGTAAAGATTTCAACAGTTTGCTCCCACACAGAAACATAAAGTGAAAAATAATAGATGATTTTTTAAATGATGATGAAATCAGATCAGACCTATTGTCATGTTTAATCCCAGTGAGAGTCAAGTTGGGAATTGATAATTTCTTCTTTTTTTTTTAATAGAAGATCAGTTTAGTATACATTAAGTAAAGCTTTCAACAGTTTGCACCCCCATAGAAACACAAAGTGAAATATACTGTTTGAGTACTTGTTATAGCATTAAGTCTCAATGTACAGCACGCTAAGGACAGAGATCCTACATGAGGAGTAAGTACACAGTGACTCCTGTTGTTGACTTTACAAATTGACACTCTTGTTTATGGCCTCAGTAATCTCCCCATGCTCCAGTCATGAGTTTCCAAGGCTATGGAAGCCCCTTGAGTTCTCCGACTCTTATCTTGTTTAGACAAGGTCGTAGTCAAAGTGGAGGTTCTCTCCTCCCTTCAGAGAAAGGTACCTCCTTCTTTGAAGACCTGTTCTTTCCACTGGGATCTCACTCACAGAGATCTTTCATTTAGGTTTTTTTTGTTTTTGTTTTTGTTTTTTTTTTGCCAGAGTGTCTTGTCTTTCCATGCCTGAAATACTGTCATGGGCTTTTCAGCCAGATTGGAATGGAAATAAGGCACTTTTTAACATGTGGTTTTCCTGCTCTTCTGGAAGAAGTTGAGGCATTGTATTTACTAAAATAAATATGTGATTCTTAGGCACAAGCAGAACCAAGAACCTATAATGCAGAGAGTTTGAAAACACCTAGTGCCAACCTGTTATGGGACAAACCTCCTGGTGCTTAAGCAGAGCCTCACAGTGTGTGTCTGAGCGCTTAGGAGGAAGTTTATAAAGATGACTACAGGGGGCCGGCACCGTGGCTCAATAGGCTAATCCTCCGCCTACAGCGCCGGCATCCTGGGTTCTAGTCCCGGTCAGGGCGCCGGATTCTGTCCCGGTGGCTCCTCTTCCTATCCAGCTCTCTGCTGTGGCCTGGGAGGGCAGTGGAGGATGGCCCAAGTGCTTGGGCCCTGCACCCCATGGGAGACCAGGAGAAGCACCTAGCTCTTGGCTTTGGATCAGTGCGATGCACCAGCTGCAGCGGCCATTGGAGGGTAACGGCAAAGGAAGACCTTTCTCTCTGTCTCTCTCTCTTTCTCACTGTCCACTCTGCCTGTCAAAAAATAAAAATAAAAAAAATATATTAAAAAAAAAAAAGATGACTACAGGGGGCCGGTTAGCTCAGCTGGTTAGAGCGCGGTGCTGATAAAGATGACTGTGGAGTGTGGAGCTGCACAAGCCTGGGTTGCAGCCCCTGCTCCACCGCTTGCCAGATCCTGATCCTAGTGAAAATACTTAACAGCTGAACTTCTGCTCCTCTGTGAAACAAGAGTGGTCATAGTACTTACCTTGATGAGGCTGATGCGAGGTGAAGTCTAGTGCTTGGTACAGAGTCTGAGACACAGTAAGGGCTAGAGAAACGTTAGCTGTTTTGTTACCATTTCAATTAATGAAGAGAAGTATCAGGACTTTAGAACTTCTAGATCATACCCTGGAAAATCATTAACACTTCCTGCAACATGGACCTAATACTGTCTTAGGAAGAAAGACCAGTCTTCACATGGACTGAGAATGGTTTGGCTGTGGACCTGAAAGCCGTGCTTACGATTGAGGGGAGAGAAGAGGAAGGAGGCCCAGGTGTGGCGAGGGCCTGAAACCTCCTGGGAGGCCAGGCTTCCGCAGAGGGCAGGGAGGAAGTCACTGCCGAGGACGATGTACCCTCGGTGGATGTGGCCTTGGTGTCAGGGAGCTCAGTGGAGCGTGCGTCATCGTGTCGTGAGCCGCTCAGCAGCGGGCGAAGGCTCACCCCCGTCTGCCCTCCCAGATCATGGTTTAGGGAGAACATGACCTCAGGGATGGTCTGCACCCCTGCCTCAGCTTCCCACATCAGCAGGCACTTTTATCTGCCGTGCCTGATGTAGCGCTTCCTAACTGACAAGACAGTCGCACCACTGCTCACAGGCACCATGACAGCCCTGAAGCTTGTCTCGCGTCCCCTGCTGGTGGAGTGGGTGAGGACAGGGCCCTGGACCAGCGTGGGGGCTGTTTCCCTTGTTCCTGGAATCTGTTAAAGTGTTAGCTTTATTAGCATTGTTATAAAACTAAATTTTCAATTTGTTTGTTCACCTCTACTGTTTGTTTTATTCTGTTTTGTCCTGAATTTACTTCTGCTTTTTAACTCTCAGTCCCTCTGTTCTCATTTCTTTGGGTTAATTTTTGTTCTTTTTTTTTTTTTTTAAGATATTTGAGTGTAACTTTAGGCTCATTGAGTTCCACCTTTCTTAATTTCCACTAAATGTAGTGAAGATACTGATGACTGAGTGCTCTCTTTCAGTTCTACGTATTTTATCACTTGTCTTTTAATTCTTTACCTGTGAATAACCTTGAAGTTTGTTTTATAAATTTTCAAGAACATGGATTTTCCTGCTGTAATTTGCATTATTGATTTCTTATCGCATCATATTATAATTGTGAACTTGCCTTCTCGGGTATCATTTATCAAAGAAATCAGTGGGAAGCTGTTTTATGATCTAAATTCCAGATGTGTTCATTTAAAAAAAATACATGTTTGGTAGGAACTGATTCTTTTTTTTTTTTAAAGATTTATGCATTTATTTGAAAGGCAGAGTTACAGAGAGGCAGAGGCAGAGGCAGAGAGAGAGGTCTTTGATCCACTGGTTCACTCCCCAGATGGCTGCAAATGGCCAGAGCTAGGCCAATCCAATGCCAGGAGCCAGCAGCTTCTTCCAGGTCTCCCATGTGGGTGCAGGGGCCAAAGGACTTGTGCCATCTTCTACTGCTTTCCCAGGCCATAGCAGAGAGCTGGATTGGAAGTGGAGCAGCTGGGACTTGAACTGGTACCCATATGGGATGCCGGCACTGCAAGTAGTGGCTTTACCTGCTACGCCACAGTGCCGGCCCTGAAACTGAGTTCTTACAACAGCAATTAACTCAGAGTTGAGTAACTGTGCTATTCACATCCTCTTCAGCTTCACTGGCTGCATAGTCCCCATCCAAGCAACTGTACTCCTCATGGGTCCAAGACACAAAGATAGCCACCTAGGGATGATTTGCTTGCTAGGACCTGGAGAACATACCCACACCAAGGAGGATAACAGCTCTTCCCCCTTTGCAAATACAGTTGATTCACAAGTATTGACTTCTTTTAGTTTCAGATCTGTTTATCTATAAGACTCATTCCAGTTTCCAGTTGTCACAATTGTGGATATTTATGTTGTGTAATGATTTAAGGGCAGATCTGATAACTATCCTTATGAAGAACAGAAGAATGAAGAGGATTGACCCTGACCATGACTTAGTGTCCAGCATGAGTTGAGGTCCTATGACCTGGTTCATGGCACTATATGGGTGTCACAGAACTTCTCGGAGCCATGTCTCTTCATCGATCTTATTTTTTATAGATTATTTATTTGAAAGGCAGAGTTACAGAGAGGCAGAGAGAGACTGAGATCTTCTATCTGCTGGTTCACTCACCAGATGGCTGCAAAAGCCAGAGCTGCGCCAATCTGAAGCCAGGAGCCAGCAGCTTCTTCCAGGTCTCCCATGTGGGTGCAGGGACCCAAGGACTTGGGCCATTTTCTTCTGCTTTCCGAGGCCACATCAGAGAGCTGGATCAGAAGTGGAGCAGCTGGGACTCGAACCAGTGCCCATATGGGATGTTGGCACTGCAGATGGTGGCTTTACCCTCTGTGCCACAGAGCCGGCCTCTCTCTTTATCAATCGTATGGGGAGAATGCCAACTTGCCTTTCAGTCTCAGAGGGTTGTGGTGAGGCTATGCCAGGATCACAAACAATTCTTTGTCAACTGTAAAGAGACCTTCCAATTGGAAAGGTGCAGGTTAAGGGTGCCTTGTGAAGATGTGGCATGCCTGCATGTTAACCCCTTCTATTCTCTGCAGGAGTCTGGACAGGGCAAAGTTCAGAGAAATGTGTGGAGGTCTCTGAGATTCTATGTTGTCTTCCTCTTCCTTCCCCTTAGTGTGGAATACAGAAGCTGCCACCATGACCACCCACGTCACCCTGGAAGATGCCCTGTCCAACGTGGACCTGCTGGAGGAGCTGCCCCTCCCTGACCAGCAGCCATGCATCGAGCCTCCGCCTTCTTCCATCATGTACCAGGTAATGGCAGTGGCAGAGCAGCTCTGAGCATCCTAGTTGGCTTGGCCCCGGAGGCCCAGAGGAGGGGAAGTTTGCATCCAGGAGGTGAAAGGTCGAGAGCTGATGGAGTCCCTGTGCACTCCTGGAGCTGAGAGAGAGAGATGAGCTAGTCATTGTACACCAGCATCCGTCCCTTGCCCCAGGGAGGGCTTATTGATCTGTTTTGACCCTGAATACCTTCCCAGAGGTTCTTGCTGCTGCACTAACCAAGGTTTTGGCAGCTCTGACCTCATGAATTAAATATCGCAATTTAGTACCCCCTGGAGCCTGCCTGGGTGAATGACTTTCCCTTCATGCATTGAGAGGAGCACTCGGCCCACAGCAGGGTGGTCAGCACAGTAGCTTGCTGTGGCTTGAGACCAGATCTTCTGATAGAGAAACTGCCCTTCACTGCTCAATGCCAGGATCCCGTCAGCGTGGGGGAGGGGAGAATGTCCCCACCGCTGGAGTCAGCCTTGCAAGTAACCTCTGTCTGAGTATGCCTGGCGAGTAGGCCCTGTTAGGAAAGGATGCACTACTGCGATTTTTCAGCTGAACCTGAAATTTTGAAGGTTCTTGGGCTGCTAAGTTCCCTTAAATGTAAGTCCATCATACGGTACCAGTCTTAGTCTGTGGTTAAATGTATTAAACATGTGCTGGAAGGTTCAGTTCATAAACTCGGCATATCAACATCTTCTAACTTGGATTCACTTGTTAATTATATCTTGCATGTTAATACAGAAAAGTAGAAATCAAAAGTACAAACTAGAAGTATACATAAAGGTGTGAGTGTGTTTTTACCAAAAGGGAATTAGATATATTGATCTTTGTGTTGTCTTTTGAATTTAAAACTTACTATAGATTTGTAACTTAAAACATATTATTTATGGCCATGATAGGTCTGCAGTGCTACCGCTTTGTATTTAGCCACCTCATGGTTGTGAGATGGGAGTGAGATAAGGGGGAACAGGACAGTCAGTCTCTGCAGGGAGCTTACAGGGGTTGTGGGCGGTTGGTTGCTCTCTGGCCACTTGGGCCTGTTTTCCAGCAACCAGTTACCCTTATCTTCCAATTCCACAGGCTAACTTCGACACAAACTTTGAGGACAGGAATGCGTTCGTCACAGGCATTGCAAGGTACATTGAGCAGGCTACGGTCCACTCGAGCATGGTAAGTGCCTGTGAGCCACGTGTGTGGAGCACTCCCCTCTGGGGTGGGAGGACTCCCAGGCCACTGCTCCTGCCAGGACTTAGGCTCGGCTGCCAGACTCCCCGTCCTCATTCAGACCCATCCGACTTGAGCCCATCCTCCAGCCCAGCTCCACCTCCTCTGCGTGCCGGGGGCGGGGGGGGGGGGGGGACTCACTGGTCTCCTTAAGCTTCTGCCTTTGCAAATCCTGCTCCTTGTGAGGACCCTGCGTAAGCCCACTACTCACTTCCCTGAGCATCTGTGGCTTTGGCAGTGAATATGTGATTAGATCCTAATAGATGGATGATTGGAGAGTGGAATTTGTCTCTTGAGTACAGCAACAGTTTCCTCAGAGAAGGGATTGTAGCTTCACCTTCGGAATGACAGTGATGGACTTGAAGAAGCTGGTGACCTAAATCTTGCACAAGTGGGGCTGATAATCCGCTTTCTGTCACCCTTCTGTGAGGAGTCATCCCCTTCCCTCTTGGGATTCTGTTGATTTCACTCTCAGGTAGCACTGAAATTTGGAGAGCCCCAGCTGCTGCTTTCAAGGCTCTGCCTGTCACTCCCTGGATGCTTCTTACTGTGTCTGTGAACTCTTCTTAACAAACATACTTCATTGATTCAGAGGGTCTCATGTTGGGGGGGCTGTGTCAGTGCCAAGGTGGTCCAGAAGGACAAACAGACATCAGTCTGAACTCTCCGGGAGAGAGGCGGACGATGGACAAGCTTGCTGGTGACTGAACAACTTTCCTGTGCAGATGTCTTGAATTCATCATCGCATTTGGTCCTCGTATAAGCCCAGACCTTTCCAATAATACGCATTTCACGGATGGACCCAACCAGAGCCCAGCAAAGTTAATGCACCCAGGGTCCCACCACTGACATGTGACCGAGCTAAACCCAGGTCTGTCTGACGACAAAACCTGTGCTCTAGACCATTCTTTCAGACAAATCGAAATGTAAAAGGGTAGATGTCATGATCAAAATTCCTACTTTTTTAAGAGGCTTTGAAAAAGACCAAAGTTTGATGAAGGAGGTGGCTTCTGAGTGGTGCCTTGTAAGAGAGAAGGGATGCCTTACACATCCATCGCATTTCAAAATGAACAGAAGATATTCTCACATGAGCTTGGCACAGCCTTATCACAGCCTTGTGATTTGCAAAGGGATCATTATACCCATTTTAGGAGTGAGAAAACTGAGGCCTTGAGAAACCAATATAAACAAGTTGTGTATGGTCCTGGGATTAGTAGCTCACAGGATTGGGCCTGAAACCTAGGGCTGTATGCTCACCCTGGTGTCTCTCCACTGTAGTCTGCTGTGTCACCCAGCTAGATCTGTCAGATGGCACGGGGAGGGCATACCAGGTGAGACAGTCAGCATAGGCAACGCATAGGGGCAGGAGTTTCCAGGGACTCCTGAGTATGGAATGAAAGGCTCTTTTTTGTGGCATTTCTGGAAAATCAGGTAAGGGTTAGTACGCGGACGAATGTTTATTAGTTGCCTAGGGCTTCTGTAACAGAATACCACGGACTGAGCAGCTTAAAGCACAGAAACTTATTCCTGGACAAATCCCGAGACCAGAATTCCAAGGTCAAAGTCAACAGATTGGGTTTCTCATGAACCTCTCTCCATGAATTTTAGATGGTTTCCAGATTTATTTATTTGAAAGAGTTACACAGAGAGAGAAGGAGAGGCAGAGAGAGAAAGAGGTCTTCTACCCACTGTTCACTCCCCAATTGGCTGCAATGGTTGGAGCTGCACTGATCTGAAGCCAGGAGCCTCCTCCGGGTCTCCCATGTGGGTGCAGGGACCCAAGGACTTGGGCCATCCTACACTGCTTTCCCAGGCCACAGCAGAGAGCTGAATCAGAGGTGGAGCAGCTGGGACTTGAACCCATGCCCATATGGGATGCCAGTAGTGCAGGAGGTGGCTTTACCCGCTATGCTACAGTGCCAGCCCCCCTCATATGTTCTTTGGGCACCCAACCCTATGTCTCTGTCCAATTTCCTGCTCTTAATGAGGGTACCAGTTGATTTAGATTAGGGCCCACCAATGGCTGCGTCTGAACTGGATCACACCTATTATTATTATTTTTAAATTTACAAAACAAATTATGAGGCAATATTATGGTGAGTTCCCATATACCCCTACCCCATTTCCCCTATTAACATATCAGTTTATTTGTCATAAATACTGAACCCTAGACAGCTTCCCTTTTTTTTAATCCAAACTCCTTTTATTCCTCCAACCCCACCCAGCCTTTCCTAATAAGCTTTCCGTGTTCAAATTAAGTTTTTTTTTTAAGATTTTTATTTGTTTGTTTATTTGAGAGATAAGAGCCACAGAAAAAAAGGAGAGACAGAAAGAAAGGTCTTCCACCTGCTGGTTCACTCCCCAAATGGCCACAGTGGCCAGAGCTGAGCTGATCCAGAGCCAGGAGCCAGGAGATTGTTTCTGATCTCCCACATGGATGCAGGGGCCCAAGCACCTAGACCATCTTCCACTGCTTTCCCAGGACATAAGCAGAGAGCTGAAGTGGAAGAGGAGCATCCAGGACACGAACTGGTGCCCGTATTAGATGCCACACTATAGGCAAAGGCTTAACCTACTATACCACAGCACCAGGCCCCAGATGAAGTTTTTAAAAAAAAATCACATCAAGAGGCTGACGCATGAAAAAAAAAAAAAAAAAAAAAAAAAGAGGCTGACGCATGGCTCACTAGGCTAATCCTCTACCTGTGGCGCTGGCACACCGGGTTCTAGTCCCAGTCGGGGCGCCGGATTCTGTCCCGGTTGCTCCTCTTTCAGTCCAGCTCTCTGCTATGGCCCGGGAGTGCAGTGGAGGGTGGCCCAAGTCCTTGGGCCCTGCACCCGCGTGGGAGACCAGGAGAAGCACCTGCCTCCTGGCTTCGGATCAGCGCAGTGTGCCGGCCGCAGCATGCCAGCCGCAGCGGCCATTGGGGGGTGAACCAACAGAAAAGGAAGACCTTTCTCTCTGTCTCTCATTGTCCACTCTGCCTGTCAAAAAAAAAATCATATCAAGGAAGAAATCCCATTCACAATAGCCACCACAAATGAAATATTTAGGAATAAATTTAACCAAACAAGAAAAAGATATCTACTATAAAAATTATAAAACACTGATGAAATAAATCATCAAGGACATAAAAATATGACAAGATATCCCTTACACATGGATGGGAGAAAATATTATTAAAATGTCTATACTATCTAGAGCAGTCCACAGATTCAATTTACTCTGTCCAATGACAATGATATTCTTTACAGAATTAGCAAAAAAAAATCCTAAGATTCATATGGAATCATGAAAGACCCAGAATAACCAAAGCAATCCTGAATATCAGCAGGTGGAGGCATCACAGTACTTGATTTCATAGCATACCACAAAGCTAGAGCAATTAAAACAGCTTAGCTTGGTACTGGCATGAAAACTGGCACATACATCAATAAACAGAATAGAGAGCCCAGAAATGAAATCCAAGTACATATAGCCAAATGACGTTTGATAAAAGTGCCCAGACAATACATCGGAGAAAGGATAATCCCTTCAATGAGTAGTACTGGCAAAACTGAACGTCTGTTTTAATCATGTCCCAGAAGGCCCTATCTCCAAACATAGTCACCTTCTCCGATCCTGGAGCTAAAGCTCCCACATAGGAATTGGCAAGAGTGGGGAAGACCCACACTCAGCCTGTAACAGGGCTTTCCGTCCTTTCATAAAAAAATCAAAAGCAATGGAAAATTTTCATCTGTGGGAAAGGGGAACAGGATTCTACTTGGAGAATAAGTTTCATTTGTGAGATTGTGTAGGATGAGTTGTAAGGAGGAGCTACTGAAGCAAATAAACTGGGGAAGATCATTACTAGTGTTGGCACTCGTCGGGCAGTGTTTGGCCCAGCGGCTATGACACTGTTTGCAATGCTGTATCCTGTATTGCAGTGCTTCAGTCCACGTCTTGGTCTGCTCCTGGCCCCAGCTTCCTGCTGATGCACATCCTGGGAGGTGATGCCTCAAGTAGTTACAGCCTCTTCCCCCATGTGGGATAGCAAGATTGCATTCTGAGCTCTTGGCCTCAGCCTGGCCCAGTCCTGGTTATTGTGGGCATTTGGGGACTGCATCAGAGGGTGGGAGTGCTCTAATGGGCAGGCGATGGCTGAGAGGGTATAGATAAGAAACATCCTAGGGGTAGTTCTTCCTAGCTTAGCAGTCAGCTGGAACTGTGCTGACCAAGGCTTTCCAGTGCCACAAGGTCAGGGGCGCCACTAAGGAAGCGGGAAGGACAGGCTGGTTTGAATTCATTTCCTATGGCTGCTGTCATAGATGATCACAAACAAACTTACTTGCTTACAAAATCTTTTTAAAAATTTTTATTAATATAAAGAGAACAGACTTCATGCATTTCATAGGTATAATTCTAAGAAAATAATTATACTTCCCTCCCTCCCCCTCTTGCTGCCTTAATCCCCCTGCTTTCTTCTTTTTCTTTAATTTTTTCTGACACATAATTTCAGTCCACTGTATAGTCACAGGCATATTGCCGCTTACAGATTCTTTAGGTCAGCAGTGCAAGATGGGTGTCATTGGGTTAAAATCAAGATACTGTCAGGGCTGTACTCCGTCCTGAGGGATCCCCAGGGAAAATCTGTTCCCTTTTTCCATCTTCCAGAGGCTCCCTGCATTCCTTAGCTTATGACCCCCAACCCCAGGCCAGCCAGCAGTCACAGCCTCTGACCTCGGCATCTTTCTTTCACTTAAAGGGCCACTGTGATTACCTCGGGCCCACCAAGGTTCTTAAGCCCATCTTCGCAGTCCCTCTTGCTATGTGAGGTCACATAGTCACCAGTTGTGGGGATGAAGATTCTGACACCTTGGGGGTACCTTGTCTGCCCAAAAAGGGATGGTACTGATGTGTTCTAGACATGAGTCAAGGGTAGGGTGCACTGGGGCTAGCACTGAGGTGCAGGAGTTAAGCACCTTATGGGTGCTGGTTTCAGTCCCAGCTACTCTGCTTCTGATCTAGCTTTCTGCTAATGTGCCTGGGAAAGCAGCAGATGGTGGCCCAAGTGGTTGGGTTTCTGCTTCCCACATGGGAGATCTGTATGGAGTCCCAGGCTCCTGGCTTTGGCCTGACCCAGCCCCAGCTGCTGTGGGCATTTGGCAAGTGAATAAGCAGGTGGAAGACCTCTGTCTGTCTGTCTGTCTCCTGTCTCTCTCTCTCTCTCTCTCTGCCACTCTGCCTTTTAGAGTATAATTTACTTATTAATTTATTACTTATTAATTAATTCAATTAATTAAATCTTAAGGGTAAAAGAACAAGGTTAATGTTGACATGCCTGGATGATGCCAAAACCTTACACTGGTCAGCAGTCTCCACCTGTTACCTCGCTCAGTCTTTCAGGAGCTGCTTAGCAGCAGAAACTTGATTTCACTCAATGCTCCTCTTCTGTCTTTGCTGCCCGAACTCGAGCAAGGTGGCCTCTCGAAGGGCAGGATGGCCAGAGAAAAGGGAAGCAGGACAAAGCACTCAAACCATACTATCAACAAACTCTGTGGAAGGAGTGAGGGCTCATTGCAGTGGATGAGATGAGGGCTACAGAAGTGCTGGGTGGTCGTCTGCCATTGCCGGATCTGAAATCTGAGCTGAACTCACACTCAAAGTCATGACTTAGAGGGTTGGAAATGTCGAGCTCTTTAGGGATCCTTAATCGTGCAGTTGTCAACCTCGGCTGCATGAGTATCTCCTGGAGATCTGTGGAAAAAAAAAAAAAAATACCAGTGCTGGACCCCACCCCCTGGGGTGAACATTCAGTTCATCTGGGGCATGGCCTGGGCTTCACCCATTTCCAGAGTTCCCAGGTGACTGTGCCCAAGGATTGAGAACAGTGGTTTACACTAATTCTTTGCCTCCAAAGAAGGAAATCGTGATATTTTTAAGTTAACTGGTAGCTCTGAATAGAGCCAGGACTGGAACTCAAGGCCCTGCCTGGTCGTCTTTCCACCACAACATCCTAATATTACATTCTGATCGATTATGTGACAGATCTGGCTGATGGTCAGCCAAACAGGACACAGGACCAAGTACATCCCCTTCTACTTTTTTTAAAAGACTTATTTTATTTAGTTGAAAGACAGAGTAAGAGAGAGAAGCAGAGACAGAGAGAGAGGTCTTCCATCTGCTGGTTCACTCCCCAGTCGGCCACAATGGCCGGAGCTGCGCCAGTCCGAAGCCAAGAGCTTCTTCTGGGTCTCCCACGTGGGTGCAGGGGCTCAAGGACTTGGGCCATCTTTGACTGCTATCCCAGGCCATAGAAGAGAGCTGAATTGGAAGAGGAGCAGCCGGGACTAGAACCGGCACCAATATGGGATACCGGCGCTTCAGGCCAGGGCTTTAACGCATTACGCCACAGCACCGGCACCATCATCCCCTTCTTTAAAAAAAAAAAAAATGTAATTATTTAAAAGGCAGAGAAAAAGAGAGATCTTCCGTACACTGGTGCACTCCCTGAAATGGCAACACAGCCACAGCTGCTCCAGGCCAAAACCAGGAGCCTGGAACTCCATCCTAGATTCCCACATGGGTGGCAGGAGCTCAACTCCTTAGCCATCATCTCCTGCTTCCCTGGATGCATTTGAAGGAAATGGGCTGGAAGCTGAGTAGCCGGCACTTTAACTGAAACTCTCATATGGGAATTGGGCATCACAAGCGGTGGCTGAACCTGCTGTGCCACTGGCCTGCCCCGCATTCTTCTTGTTCATTATCCTGTTCCCAGGCCAGAACCTGGTACCCCTGAGTGTTCTAGAGGACTTGAGTGAGTTTGAATTACTCACACCTGCTGGAGAGCAGTTACTTTGGTGCTGAAAGTTCCCTGTGCACTGTCACTTGCCTTTTTAACATGAACAGCAGGGCACCATGGGCCTGATCTTGGTTCTCTCTGGTCTTCAGGACTCAAGTCAGTAGTGTTGAAAAGGTCTCTAAATTGAGAATTAGAAGTATGGTTCACGGATGACACTTGCTTTAAAATCAGAACTGTAATAAGTGGGCCGGCGCTGCGGCTCACTAGGCTAATCCTCCGCCTAGCGGCGCCGGCACACCGGGTTCTAGTCCCGGTTGGGGCGCCGGATTCTGTCCCGGTTGCCCCTCTTCCGGGCCAGCCCTCTGCTGTGGCCAGGGAGTGCAGTGGAGGATGGCCCAGGTGCTTGGGCCCTGCACCCCATGGGAGACCAGGAAAAGCACCTGGCTCCTGGCTCCTGCCATCGGATCAGCGCGGTGCGCCGGCCGCAGCGCGCCGGCCGCGGCAGCCATTGGAGGGTGAACCAACGGCAAAGGAAGACCTTTCTCTCTGTCTCTCTCTCTCACTGTCCACTCTGCCTGTCAAAAAAAAAAAAAAAAAGAACTGTAATAAGTAATAAACTCCGAATTAAATCCGATTGGATACTAATCAGAAATTATGAAATAGATTTGACATGTAGATTTAAAAATAAACGTTTATGAGTAAATTATCTATAGAAATGTTTGAAAAAAGAAGTAGTCTAGTAATATTTCTGTTGTGTTTTTTGGGATACAATTTCCATAACATGAAACCATTCTAGGTATCCAATTCAATAGTTTTTAAGCATATCCGCAATGTTATACAACAATTATCACCATCTAATTTCCCTTACCCAAGAGGTACCGCAGACCTGTTAGCAGTCACTCCCAGTTCCTCTCTGTCCCCATTCATTGGCAACCATTAATATGCTTTCTGTTTCTATGAATTTGCCTATTCTGAACTTTTCGTCTACATGAATCCCCCAGGCTGTGGCCTGTCACTCAGCTTGTTCTCAATGTCCATCTGTGTTGTTGCAGGACTTCATTCTTATAGATGAGTGAGATTCTATTATAGGGATAGACTGCACTTTTTTTATCCATTCATTAGTTGATTGGCATGTGGGTTATTCCAATTTTGGGTCCATTGTGAATAATGTCACTGCAAACATTTTATGTGCAAATCCTGAATTCACGTAAGTTTCTGTATGGACATATGACTTCAGTTCGTCTGCATAGAGATCTAGGAGTGGAGTTGCTGGGTGAAATGGTAGCTCCACAGTTGACAATTTGTCGTGCTAGTACAGTGTTTTCTGAACATGCTTTATAGATTACCTAGTGTGTATACATGTGTTTCGGTGTGTCTCCTGTCCTCATGCTGCTCTAGGAGAGAGTGATCATCATCATCCTTTAACAGATGAGTAAATGGAGAGCTTTAGGCTACGTGTTTACTACAGCCTGAAGAGCTAATAAGTGATGAAGCTTATATCTAGACTTAAGCTCAGGTATTTGGACTCTGAGTTTCGGGCTCTTTCCACAGAACCAGTCATCCGGTGGGATGAGTCATCTCTGTCTTTTTCAGGTTCCTGTTCATGCTGTTGTTGGTTTTGCCATCTGCTCTGCTTATTATTTTTAAAAATTGACATTAATTGTTTTCCTGCTTATGAAATCTAAGGAGTCTTCAAAAAGTTCATGGAAATACATAATATGAATAAATTGTGCTTGGCATCAAAATAAAGTGATCTTTTTGTTCCATTTTTCCATGAATGTTTTTGAGATACCTTGCTAGTAACCCTGGCTCTTACAGAAGTGCAAACATTATAATACTGTTCTGTTTTACAGTAACAAAGGTTATGTATAATAGTACTAACATAGTTCTATACCATACATAAAAAGCAACAGACGATAACCCAGCTCCACAGAGAACTTGCTACAGATAGCTTGCTGCATATTCCACCAGCACTTTTTCAATACACAGTGATGTGTATTTATAATTGTTTGCTAACCTGTCTACTGAACATGCTGTCTTGCTCCTTGTTTATTTTCTTTCTAACATTGTAGCTGGAACACTTTGCTGGGGTGACATAGAGATGTGACTGATACTTGCTAAGGTGGCCATCCATCTGTTTGAAAAGTGTGGCCCAGTTATAGAACCTGTGAGTGTCGGATGAGGATGATTCAGTCTGGTTTTTCACAAAACCTTGTGCCTGTGAGTCATCTGGGGATCTTGCCGAAATGCAGGTTTTTATTCTGTAGGCCCAGGGAGGGGCCTGAGACTCTGCATTTCTAATAAATCCCACAAGTGATGCTGCGGGGAGGGTTTGGAGGCCGCTGAGAAGCCTTGGGACACGGGCATCATCTCTCCCTGCTGAGGGTGTTCTGCTGTTTCAGAATGAAATGCTGGAAGAAGGTCACGAGTACGCCGTCATGCTGTACACCTGGCGCAGCTGTTCCCGGGCCATTCCCCAGGTGAGACTCCCCTTGCCAAGTGCCTCTCTCACCCTCCAGGAGTCTTTACTACTGCTCCCAGAGAGATGAGCTTCTCCACGTGGCAGAGAGTGAAACAGGGCCTGCCACCCAAGGAAAAACGCTCAAGTCGATCAGAGAATTTCCTATAAAACTGATGACAAGGACCCACCCACCCCGCCCAGGCTCTTGGAAAATGTTATCACCATGTTCCATCTCAAAGACAGAGTATACTCACTGTGTGACACACAAACTATTGCAGAAAGGTGTAAAGACAAGACATTCGTGCCTCCATACCCCCACCACTGGAACGAGCCTCCCACCATGGTATGGTCACCGTCAGCAGTGTACTGCATAGTCTTCTGGATCTTTACTCTGGCATGAGTGTTATTTTGTAAATTTTTATCATTTACTAGTGTTTCATTTCTTATTTACATTGTCCTTCCACTTGCTTTTTTTCCTACTGACTTATTTTTTATTTTGATATACAGAGATATTTTTATTACCTTTATTGTCATTATCATATCTTTAATGGAACCCATTGTAACAAAATCAACAAACTGTAAGTGTATAAAGTAAACAGAAAATTCCCCTGCCTCTCCTCCTAATCCTAGCCCTCAGGGGTGACTACTATTGACAGCTTGATTTGCACCCTTTTGGATTTTCTATGCCTGTATTGTAGAAACATATACACAGTGTTGGGTTTTGCTTAACAAAAACGAGACCTAATTATACTTACTGTTCTTTGAGCTTTTTCATTTGTCACCCTTATGGTATCTACTTTTTCATATCAGTACACATAGATCTGATTCTTTCTAATTGTTCGTGATGTTGTTGAGTGATTGATATTTTACCTATTTAATCATTGGATTAATGGTTATTCAGTGGGTTGCTACCACTTTAAGAATTTCTGGACGGCATCCTGAGGAGTGTCCTTGTGCTCACCCTCACTCCTTCTTCACGCTCCTTGAGCTGTTGGCAGTGTTGGTGTTGAGAGAATATTACCGTGTGTTTCTAATGTGCACACTGGTTGCAGCCACGAGGCAGGCTAAATGGGTTTCTTGATGGGTACAACTTATATTGGCCAGCGTTGGTCTGGGATGGACACAGGATCTCTGCCAAGCATACCCAGAGCAATGGACAGAACATTCCTCTCCGCCTGGCCAGCCCCAGTACGGCAGAGATAGGACAAAGCTCAAAGAAGCGATACCTTAGTACAGGTGCATGTGTGCTCACGGTCAGGGAACAGAACCAAGACAGGGAGGAGGGTTCTGTTCTTGGGATCAGCTGGTTCCTTTTCTGTAGTCCATCTTGGGTAGCACTTCTGTCCCCTGCCAGAGAAGTCAGATAGGGGCTGCCCCAGCCTCCTCTCACAAAGATGACCATATCGGTCACCATCCAGGGACAAGGCCTGTTTCTGTGACTCCAGGTATGAACCTTGACCGTCTATGCAAAGCAGAATGTGTGAGCACCACTTCTCTCATCCCTAGGTGAAATGCAATGAGCAGCCCAACCGGGTGGAGATCTATGAGAAGACGGTGGAGGTGCTGGAGCCAGAGGTCACGAAGCTCATGAAGTTCATGTACTTTCAGGTGAGCAGGTGGGCTGAGTCTGCACAGGAAACTCCTGGACGCTGGGGTTTATGGTTTTATACCATGTTATTTATTCTTTCAGCGAATATTTTTTATTATATACTACACGCTCTGGGTTGAGCAAGGCAGGCAGATACCCTGACCCCATGTTTGTCAAATACAGCATGGAGAGCAGGTTTTGGGTGGAGGGAGAGAAGACCATAGACAATACTCCATGGTAAATGCTGCAAGTGTAGGAAATCTTGCAAGAGTTCTGGGCTGTGGAATGTCTGTGGGTAGGCGCTGCTTTAGGACAGGCCTCTCAGGAGGTGCTGTGTGAGCTGGGATCTGCACAGCGAGAGAGGCTGGAGTGTGATGGTCAGGAGGAAAAGCATTTCAGATGGAAAGCCAAGGCCACGGTCTGAAAGAACATGACGCTTGTAAAAACAAGAAGGAACCTGTGGAGGCCGTGATGCCATGAGAAGGGGACAGTGGTTAAAGGTGAGACCAGGGACAGGCTGTAGTGCAGTGGTTAAGACCCTGCTTCGGGTGCTGTATGTATGCTGTATATTCTTGTGCCTGGTATCGAGTCTCACCTCCACTTCCATTTCCAGCTTCCTGCTAATATATACCCTGGGAGGCAGCAGTAATGACTCAAGCAGATGAGTCCTTGCCACGAGCATGGGAGAGCGGGATTGAGTTTCTGTTTTAGACCTGGCACAGCGAAGGCTCTTGTGCTGATTTTCTGTCTGGTTGATCTGTCCATTGCAGAAAGTGGGGTATTGAAGTCCCCCATTACTAATCCCTTACTATTCCCTTTAGATCCTTTAACATTTCTTTTAAATAGCTAGGTGCCTTGTAATTAGATGCATATACGTTTATAATAGAGATATCTTCCTGCTGAATTGATCCCTTAATCATTATATAATCATTATATAGTGCCTTTCTTTGTCTCTTTTAATAGTTTTTGTGTTAAAGTCTATTTTATCTGATACTAAGATGGCTACAACAGCTCTTTTTTGGTTTCTGTTTGCATGGAATATCTTTTTCCATCCTTTCACTTTCAGTCTGTGTGCATCTTCGTTGATGAGATGTATTTCTTGTAGGCAGCAAATAGATGAAATTTATTTTTAATCCATTTAGCCAGTGTATGTCTTTTCACTGGAGAGTTGAGGCCATGTACGTTCAAGGTGACTATTGATAAGTAATGACTTTGCCCTACCATTTTCCCATAAGTATTTCTATTTTTTACTTTGGATTTCTTTTGTATTTTTACTGGGAGATTTTCTTCCTCTACCTTTTTTTTGTAGTGATATTCCTGTTTCTGTGTTTCTATGTGCAGCACATCCTTAGCATCTTCTGTAGGGCTGGAAGGATGGTGACAAATTCTTTCGATTTCTGTTTGTCATGGATGGGCTGTATTTCACCTTCATTCATAAATGAGAGCTTTGCAGGGTATAGTATTTGGAGTTGTTCGTTCTTATAAGACTTGGAATATATCTCGCCATTTTCTCCTAGCCTGTAGGGTTTGTGATGAGGAAGTCCACTGTGAGTCTAATTGGAGATTCCCTGAAAGTAATCTGGTGTGTCTCTTGTGTACATTTTAGAATCTTTTCTTTATGTTTTACTGTGGAGAGTTTGCTTACAATTTCTTGGTAAAGCTCTTTTCTGGTCATGTCTGTTAGGAGTTCTGTGTGCTTCCTGTACTTGGATGTCCCTTTCTTTTTCCAAATTAGGGAAATTTTCTGTTATTATTTCACTAAAAAGACCCTCTAATCCATTTGTTAGTTCATTTATTTGCTTTTGATTGCTTCTAAGTAATCCTGTGATCAGTTTTTTGAATTCTATTTCTGGCATTTCTTTAATCTCACCATCTTCACAACCTAGTATTGAATTATTGTATTCTTTTAGAGATGTCATGTTGTCTTCCTTATTTTTGTTTATGGAATTGGTGCATTTGTTATTCAACATTTGTGGAAATACTTGTTGCTTTCTTCTTTTTCTGTTGTGGCAGTTTTTATCTTTGTACTATTCCTCTGTAGATTAGTGGAGTGTCTGATTTCAGGGAATATCTAGAGGTGTGTGCTGGGTGTGGCCGGGAAGCTCTGTTCAGCTTTCCAGGATGAAGAGGGTGTCTAAGGTTATACACCCAGGTTTGGCGTGGTGAATTTCCTCTTTTCTTTTCACTTCTTTTCTTTCTTTCTTTTTTTTTAAATCAGAGGGGATGTTTTCTCTTGCCTGTTGGTGTATACTCAAGTGATCTCCTGTCCTCGAAGGAGACCGGAGGGCACTGATTTTATTCGTGTAGGAAGCTATTAGAGGTTTTCAGTGACAGGATGTGATCTGAGGTTTTGCCACATTGCTCTGGCTGCTGTGTAGAAAATGGATGAAGGGAAAAGCAGGAAGATCAGCTAAAGAAGGAAGAGAAAAGACAGCAAGGGCTTCCATCAGTGCCAGGTGAGGGAGTAAGCCAGTTGAACAGAAATGACAGGAAGTGTAGCAAAGCAGGTAGACATGAGGGAAGCCAATGAGCAGTGCAGGTTGGATGCTAAGGCCAGTCTGCAGCTGGGATGGATGTCTGTCCCACACTGTGTGCCCCTCCACATGTCCTACTGTGAGCTGAGCTTCTCAGAAGACCCCTGGCACTGGGCAGTGTCCACCCTGTGCCCAGCACCATGCTGGAACCTGCAGGTGAGAGCTGGGACCATGTGGGCAATGATTCCGCTGGGGAGCCACATACACAGCCCTAGGCGAGGAGCACTGCCTTCAGAGGCTGAGAAACCTGAGTTAGAACCCGGCTGTGCCGGCGCCGTGGCTCACTAGGCTAATCCTCAGCCTTGCGGCGCCGGCACCCTGGGTTCTAGTCCCTGTCAGGGCGCCGGATTCTATCCCGGTTGCCCCTCTTCCAGGCCAGCTCTCTGCTGTGGCCAGGGAGTGCAGTGGAGGATGGCCCAAGTCCTTGGGCCCTGCACCCCATGGGAGACCAGGAGAAGTACCTGGCTCCTGGCTTCGGATCAGCGCAGTGCGCTGGCCACAGCGTGCTGGCCGTGGCGGCCATTGGAGGGTGAACCAATGGCAAAAGGAAGACCTTTCTCTCTGTCTCTCTCTCTCTCACTGTCCACTCTGACTGTCAAAAAAAATAAATAAATAAAATAAAAATAAAAAAGAGAGAGGAGGTTGTGTTCTAAGGATAAAAATGCCCCTGGGAGAGCAGCCAAGTACGTGAGGAGGGTAGCAAGGTGGGCAGTGTGCCTCTCCAGGTAGGAAGGGCTCCAGGAATACATCATAGCCGCAGCACGCCAGCCACGGTGACCATTGGAGGGTGAACCAACGGCAAAGGAAGACCTTTCTCTCTGTCTCTCTCACTGTCCACTCTGCCTGTCAAAAAAAAAAGAAAAAAAAAAAAAAAAAGAACCCGGCTGTGCCTCTTTGATCATGCGTCTGTGAGTTCTTTAACCTCTCTGCCACCTGCAGATTTCCTTCCTGGGAAGCTACCCTTCCTTTGCAGGCTTGTAAAGGGTCGAGGAGAGCCCTGGGGACAGGCAGATGTAACACGTTGCCATTGTTCTTGTTAGTTTCATAGAACTGCCTTATAGCAGCCTGGAATCTAGGAGGTAGGTTCCTGAGGGAAAGAAAAAGTATCCAAAAACCTACTTCGGGCTAAGCTGCCAGCCTCCAGGCAAGAGGCTTTTATGGAAGAGGGTCTGGAGCCCTTTAGAAGTGTGCTGTCCTGTTTGCAGCCATTATCCACCTGTAGCTGTTTCTATTAATAAAGTGCAGCTGGAAAGTTCATTGCCCAGTGGTGCTGGGCACACCTCGGGCACTCAGGATCCACACGTGATGAGTGGTTGTCCTGTTGGGCCACACAGGTGGGGAACATTTCCATCCATGCAGAAAGTGGCATTGGACTGAGACCTGGTGGCTTGTCCCGGCTTTGCAGGAGAGCAGGCACGAGCTGGCAGTCAGCCCAGGCCCGTGGAAGCAGAGTGGAGCTCCCTCAGCTTCGAGCAGTCATCTCTCTTCCTGCCCTCCTCACCCCCCTCCCTCCACTCCTCCTCCTCTTTTTCATCTCTCACCCACTCTGGACGCCTACAGTAGCCTGTTTTGCTGTTGCTCTACTGCTTTTCTGAGTGGGTAACGGCTTAATGAAGATGCAAGTCACACACCGTGTCATTCACTCATGTGAGGTGGAGAACTCCTAAGTTTTTAGTATATCCGTAGAGTTGTGCATCCATCACTAAGATGTCACCCTGGAGCACCCTCGCCTCCTCCCACCTCCAGCCCTAGGCAACCACAAATCTGTGTGTCCCTGTGGATTCGCGTCTTGTGGACATTTCACAGAAATACAGTGGCACCGTGTGTGAGCTTGGGTGTCTGTCTTCTGACAGTAGGCATAATACTTAAAGGTCATTCCCATCGAATGCACCCAAACTTCATTCCTTTCTCTGACTGACTGTCTGCTGTTTCCTGTACTCACGCACCACATTGTATTTATCCATTCATCAGTTGATGGGCATATCAGTTGATGGGCATTCGAGTTGTTTCCACCTTGCACCACTATGATCAAAGCTTGGACATTCATGTACAAGTCTTGTGTGGACTGAGGTTTCATTCCCTTGGGGTATATCTGTAGGAACCCTGGGGTAATGCCGCCTGTAACTTTGTAGCCTCCTAACTGTTCTCCCACTTCCAACCTTGCTTCATACCGTCTGTTCTCACTATGGTAGCAGCCACCGTCAGCCCTTTAAAATCGAACTGAGACTGTCCTGTGCTGCTTCAGAGCCCTCCCCCTCCCACCCCGCTCCATGTTGAAGCCCAAACCTTCGCGCAGGTTTACAAGAGCCAGTGACCCTGGGACCTGCTGACCCTGTGTCCATTTTTTCCCTGCACTTACTCCACCTCAAGGAGGCTTCCCATGTCTCAAATATGTCTCAGGGCCTTTGCACTCACTATTCACACTCCCCTCAATTAGCCTCATATCTTTATCCTTCTCTTTCAGATTCCTCTCCTGAAAATCACTTCTTGGTGATTTGTCCCCTGATCCTCCTCCCATCACTTCCCTCCCTTCTTTATTTTTCTCTGTTGAACCTGTTACATTGATTGCCCTCACCAGAACATGAGCTCCTTGGGGCGGAGTTTGTTGTCGGGTAGTTTCTATTTTGTGCCCTGCTACAGTGGTGCCTGGTGCACAGTAGACACTCAGTAAGTGCTGATGAATGAACCTCTTTCTGTCTCTCAATGTCTCTCTTACCCTTGGTCTCTGTCTCCCTACCAGCTGGTGCTTGGCACTGTCCAAGGTGCTGGTCCTCCACACTTGATTGAGATGATGTGTCTCAGCAGGAGTGTGTGTGGAGCAATTCACAAGTCTGGGTGGCGTGGGTGTAGGTCCCAGGCTCACCACCAGAGATCAGCTCCAGGTGCCCAGCTCCTCCAAGAAGGACCCCCTGACCCACTTGCCCTTCTCAAAATGTCCAGGCTCTGGCGTGGGCCCCCAGGGAGCCTTGACCCTGGCCCCCACTGGGCTGCCCCAGCCTCACTCACCGCCCCTCTGCCCCCAGCGCAAGGCCATCGAGCGGTTCTGCAGTGAGGTGAAGCGGCTGTGCCACGCGGAGCGCAGGAAGGACTTTGTCTCCGAGGCCTACCTCCTGACCCTGGGCAAGTTCATCAACATGTTCGCTGTCCTGGACGAGCTGAAGAACATGAAGTGCAGCGTCAAGAATGACCACTCTGCCTACAAGAGGTCAGTGCCCCTGCCGTTCTCCCTGCCCCCGGCCGGACCCCTCTTCCATGCCAGGTGGAGGAGAAGGGCAGAGCCTTCTCAGGTCCATTCTCAGGTGCCTCTGTTGTGCACCTGCAAGGGCCTTGGGGCTGTGGAAGTGTGACTTGAGGAATAGGGTCAGAGCTGGTCTCTGAAGAACTTGATCTGTGCAGAGCCGAGTGACTCCAAGGGAACTGAAGCCTCAGTCCCCTCCTGCTGAGGTGGTGTCCTGTGCCCTGTGGGAGCAGTAAGAGAATCACAGGTGGTTATAGGAGTCCTTTTCCACAAGAGGCGGAAGGCCATCTCCAGCTGCTTGAGGACAGGCAGGAAGGGAAGTGGCCAGGGGAGCTGGAAAGCCCAGGTGCACCTGCGTCCAGGTCCTCAGATGATGATATTAGCCTGGGTTTCTCCATCTCCGTCAGCTTCAGGCGGCTCCTCCTGGGGTCGCCTCTAGCAGCTTCACTGTTCCCTCCGCCCACCGCAGCACCCCAGCTCCTGGGAAGGAAAGGGTGCTCCTCCTTCCCAGGGAGACTGCAGTGGGGCAAGCGTGGGTGCTGTGCTGAGCCCTCCCTCCCTTGGTCACTATGGTAGGGGGCACGGGGTGGGTGCTCTAATTAGATAGTGCTCACCCTGGAGCTGGGCTCAGTGTCTGCTCACAGGAAGAAGGACTGAGAGTGGGAGAGGGGTCTGGGTGCTGCCACTCCAAAGCCGGGGAGGGCAGTGCAAGCGGCCTATGAGTGGGATGTGTCGGCTGAGGCCCGGGCAAGCTCCCCAGTGTCTGGGAGCATCTCTTGGGAAAGGTTTCCTGTCTCTGATATGGAAGGACCCTCTCCCTGAACCTCGTCCCCCTGGGACGCCACGGTCCCTAGGAAAAGCAAGAGCATAGACAGACTGGTTCTCACGAGTTTGTCTTTCTGGGTCAACTGTGAGACCTGGGGTGCCTGGAAGACAGAGCCCTTCTCAAAACTGACCCAAAAAATGACAGCTTCCAAAGATTTCACAGGTAGCTCCTAGTAGAATGCCTTCCCCAGAGTCTCCCCAGTTGTGGCCAACAGCTTTCATCTAGGCTAGAGCTGTGGCCCTCTGCTGGTCAGCGAAGGGCATGAGCGAGGCGCCTGCCTGCTCACAGTTGATGGGGACGGCAGGCTTGGCTGCATGTGCAGGTGGCTGTGGCCTCTGGATTCCTGTTGGGTCACACAGACATTTGCAAGCATTGCTTTGCTTTAGAAACAGAACACAGACCAAAGAGCAAGGCCCCTGCCTGGGACTCTGGTTTGTAAGTTTCGTGGAGGACCACTGCGAGGGATGCTCCTCTCACAACCTAACTCAGCGCTCCTGCCTGGGCGAGGGGACGCTGGTCGCCCTTGAACTTTGAAGTTTGAGTTACAGAGGTTGTCAGTACCTTCTTGCCTTCAAGTTTCAGATGTAGGTATCACCAGGGTGTCGGCAAACCCCAAGGAGATGGCTCCAGAGGACCTCTTTCTCCATGAGAGTGGCCTGTGACACTCAGAGCTCGTTGCCCTAGGGGTCAGGTTGGCACGGCAGCCCGTGCGGTGTGGTTCAGGCTGGTCGCTCGGGACAATGCCTGCCGCCTCACTCTTCCTCCTGCATTTCAGGGCAGCCCAGTTCCTCAGGAAGATGGCAGACCCCCAGTCTATCCAGGAGTCGCAGAACCTCTCCATGTTCCTGGCCAACCACAACAGGATCACTCAGGTGAGGGCAGGCCCCTAGTTGCTTAGTCCTGCCAGCAACTTGGGGGTGCAAGCAGGGGCCTGGAGGCAGGGGTGCTGGGCAGTGCCCAGAGGGCAGCAGGCAGCCTAGTCCCCCAGTCCGTGTCCAGTGTCAGTGTATCTGCCCCTCCCACACAAGACTGACCCAGCTGCAGGCTGAACAGCCCTCTTCCCACTGCAGCCGGCCCTTCCTCTCATCTCACTCTTGTCCTCTGGAAGGCTGGCCAGTGCTCTGGCCCCACCCCGGTGCAGAGGTTGAGGTCATGGGGTCTGCAGCCAGACTGACTGGTTTCTAATCCTGGATCCCCTCTGACCCACTGTGAGCTCTTGGGCAAAGGCTGAGCCTCAGCTTCCTCCTTTGTAAACTGGGTCTGCTCTGTGGAGATCTGAAGAGGGTGCATCTCACAGGACTGTCGTGGGCAGGGAGCTGGTGAGTGTAGAGCCGTCGGCACGTGGCCCCTGAGAAATGGCAGGGCCGTAGGAAGGCACGGCTATTGTCACCACATGCACTTTGTCAGGGCACCCCTCCTGTCCTGCCCAGCACACTGTGACCAGCAGTGATCTCTGTTGGCTCAACCTAAGCAGGCAGCAGCAGGAAGGTCTGCAGGACCCAGAACAACGGGGAGAGGGCCTGTCTCACCCGGGGAAGTGTGGCCAGTGGTCCAGAGTCCAGGTTTGCTTTCCCATTGCCTGGGGAAAGTGGCAGCACAGTGCTGTCCTCAGGGCACACCACAGGACCTGGGGCAGGGACCTGCGACCCTTCTCCCACAGGAGCGGCTTCTGTACCGCTGGGTCCTGCCTGCCCAGCTCCCCCCCGTGGCTGGGTCTCTCTGGCCTTGTCTGTGGAGATGGGTCCACACCCGGTGGTCCAGGCTGAGACTACTGCAGGGCACTTTCTAACCATCAGAACTGTTGGGGAATAAAATGGAGGGGGCCGAGGGGCTGAGTTCCCTGTCTGGGGAGGCGTGTGACAGCTCTGAGCAGCCACCATAGAGATGAGGGGAAGAGGACTTGGAGCTCCCCTCCCCCCGGGCAGTCAGTGGGGACCACCGCCCAGCTGTGAGCCTTCTGGGTGGTGTGGGTGGCGCTGCCCGAGGAGGCTGGTGCAGCCTAACCAGAGGGTGCCGCCGTGCAGTGTCTCCATCAGCAGCTGGAAGTGATCCCCGGCTACGAGGAGCTGCTGGCCGACATTGTCAACATCTGCGTGGATTACTATGAGAATAAGATGTACCTGACCCCCAGCGAGAAGCACATGCTCCTTAAGGTGAGTGGAGGCACGCGCCAGCGCATGCCCCGCCCCCACAGCTGCCCTCACACCGCCATCTTGTTGGAAATCATTGATTAAAATTGTATTTCTTTTCCTTACTTAAAACATGCATCCCCATCTTACCACACACAGTGCTTTGTAACCATCCTCCTTAACTGTGCCGCATTCCTCTTTAAAATGCCATTGAAGATACTCCTTCAGTGTAGTTTTTCATGGTTACCGAGTATTCCATTGTATTTAACCAGTGCCCTCTTGTTGGATAATTGTTTACTAAACAGCAGTGAACACCCTTGTAGCACAGCCTTTGTGTGCCTGTATTGATCAAGTTAAAGTTGGAGGAAGAGAGAGTCCCAACTCAAACAGAAGGCAGAATCTTCAAGCTTTTGCTTTGTTTTTCCAAAACGATCACAATTCTTTGAGTAGTCTGCAAGTCTCATTCAAGAATTGTGGCATTGTTTTTATTATTGTGGAAAATCTGGAATATACAGAAAAGCACAGGGAAAAATCTTTTCACCCAGAGATGACACTTTTTACAATTTTAATATATGTCCTGATTTTTTGATGCTTATTTTCAAAACATATACTGAGAATAAGCATGTATGAGTTCCATCCCCTGTTAAAAGTGTGTTTGGAATATCATGCAGGCATTAACACTGTCACATGGATGAGCCTCCGTTTCTTTAGGTATCATGTTGTTAACTCTTTCCATTGTTTCTAACTTCTCTCTGACAGCTGAAACATTGGAATGAGCAATCTTCGCCAGAGTCTTGACTTTTTTAAAATTTTTGTTTGAAATTCAGAGAAACAGAGATTTTCCATCTGCTGGTCCATTCTCCAAATGCCTACAACGGCCTACAAAGGCTTGACCAGGCCAAAATCAGGAGCCTGCACCTCAGTCCTGGTCTCCTACAGGGCTGGCAGGGACACAGTTACCTGAACCACTACCTGCTGCCTCCCGGGGTGTGCATTAACAGGAAGCTGGGTTGGAAGCGGAGGAGCCAGGACTCGAGCCAGTCACTCTGATACGGGGTAGGGGTGTCTCGAGCAGCAGACTAACTGCAGTGCCCAAGGCCCAGCCCTGCAGAGCCTTCAGACACACTACAGACCCCGTGTGGACTTTGTCTCCCTGAGAACCTCCCCATGAAAGTCCCTGTCGAATCCCCTTTCTTCCTCCTCTCCTTGATGCCTCTCTGTTGTTCTCAGCATCCTAGCCCTGTGTTGGTGTTCCATCTTTGTTTCCGTGGTACCTTGATAAGTCTGCAGGACACTGTGGCTTCATGAGTCATTCTCTGGCTTCCTCCACACCATCAGAAACTGAGAGAAGTCACCCAAAGTTTGGTCACCTTTCACCCCCAGTGCTAGCCTGGATTGTTCTGTAGCTGCCCCTCAACTTGCTGCTTGGATACTGAATTCCAGTCCACCAGGAAGCCTCAGGTGCTGCCTGCAAGTTCTCATGCCCTCCTTTTTCTTTTGCATGTCTGACATCCTTCTAACCCAACCTCCCAGCCTTCTTCCCTCGATTCTCCCCTCTTCCATCAGACCTTCTCTGAGCTTGAGTTTGTGAATCCATATGCCACCAGGGGGCTCTGTCCACCCTTAAATGGAAAAGACTTGCTCATCTTGCAGAACAAAATGCTCTCAGCCGGGTGAGGGAGAGAGGGTTGGGACCTAGGACCTCAACAGCCTTCTAGTGCAGTCCCTGCATGTCAGATGAGGAAATAGCGACACAGAGAGAAGGACTTTTCCCACGCCCCATGGCTGCTCGGCTCCTTGAGCTGTACGTTTGACCCAGGAGCGTGACAAACCTGCATTCAGCTGTTACACGGACTGGGCTATCAGGAATGTGCAGCCACTTACAGGGCATTTTCAAGAAGAGATTAGTTTTTAAAAATAAAGTCACCATTGGCTCCTGAGGAACTTCATCATTGTCGTCCCGTTGGAGAAAGAGGTGGGATATTTTCACAAGTATTCCCTGTTAACCAGATAGTCAGTCAAGAATCAGTGAGGTGCTACCCGCCAGGAACTCAACAAAGCATGAGTAGTGTCTTTTCTCTCAGGACTGAACTTTGAAGTGCAGGACCATCACTCAGCCCAGCAGTTAAGATCCCGCACCCCCTACCAGAGTACCTGGCTTCCCTATTGGCTCCCAGCTCCAGATTACAGCTTCTGCTCATGCACACCCTTGGAGGCAGTGGTGGGCGCTCCAGGAATTGCATCCCTGCCAGTCAGGTGGGGGACCCAGATGGAGCTCCTGGCTCCGGGCTTCAGCCCAGCGCAGTGCTGGCCAGGGGGGGCATTAATGGGGAGTAAAGCAGCACTTAGGAGGCCGCTGCCTTTCTCCCACCCCTCACCAAACGGATGAACATGCAGGATTTGTGGACAGATCTCAGTCCCCAGCCCGTCCAGATGCGGGCTCTGCACTGTAGCTGTGTGGTCTTGGAGTCTGTTCCACCTCTCAGTAGCTCTCACCCTCGCAGGTAGAAGGTTATTGTATAGAACCTGACTCGCAAGATTGTGGTGAGAATTAAGATTTATTCCTGACAGTGATACTTGTGAAAGTACTGCACATAGGCTGTGGCCAGTGGTGGGGGCTGCCTAAGCATCCCTTGGCTGTGGTCTGTGTGTAGTTGAAGGTGTGTGGATTGTTGTACTAGAACATGTATCTCCGTGTTGCAGGGGGGAACGGCACACATACGCACAGTTGTGCGCACGCTCGCTCTCTCTCTCTCTCTCTCTCTCTCTCTTTCTCTCTCTCTCTTTCCTTTTGCAGCAGGTGTGACTGGTGTCTGTGCTCTGTCCCTTCTCATTCCAGGTAATGGGCTTTGGCCTCTACCTGATGGATGGAAATGTCAGTAACATCTACAAACTGGACGCCAAGAAGAGAATCAACCTTAGCAAAATTGATAAGTTTTTTAAGGTCAGCAGCTGATGCGGGGGCTGGGCCGGGGCCAGGGCTACCAGAGCCACCAGAGCCCAGATCATTTTGGGCAAAGGAACAAAATTACCCCCAAGGACACTTTGGGATTTGTCAGTGGAAATGTAGCTCTGAAGACCCTGAGATGGGGAAGGAATGGGGGCCTCAAGCTGCCATTAGGACAGCAGTGAATGCCGTTGGAGGCAGCCCCACAAAGGTGCAGCATGGCTCTGAGTCTGGGGTTGAGCTGGGGCCAGGCTGGAAGGCCCTGTGATGCTTTTTGCACGCTGCTTTTTCCCTTGGCTGAGTTCCCGGTCATGGAAAGAAAGCAGCGCGTGCTAGAACACGGCACCTGCTGTCATTTTCACCATGAACACAGCCCCCAGAAGTAGGAGCGTTAAAGACTGGCTTTTAAATTGATTCACATTTTCAAAAGCAGCCTCTCTCCCTGCCCACCGGAGGCTCCCTCTGATTGCCCCCACGTTGGGGCAGGACGCCTCATCAGCATCCCTTGAACTCTCAATCCATTCCAGCGCCTTTGAGACTGGATCTTCTGGCCCTGAATCTTTAAAAATAAAAGCTTCCAGTTAGATCAAGCCTCTGAGTTAGATCAAGCCTTTGAGGGGTCTGCAAGGGGATCTCCTACTTTGGAATTAAATTCTACGTTCCCAGTTTATTCTAAGGTTGGGAACTGCGGACATGAAGCTGGGCCTAAGGGCACAGACACAGGAAGCCCAGCTTGAAGTTCAGATCAGAACCCCTTGAAGGTGTGGCATGGAGGGCACTGGGCTGCACCTGGGTCCTCCTGGCTCTTCAAGGCTAAGGGGAGCAGAGCCGCCCGAGGAGTCCTTTGGCTTGGCTACACTTGTTTCTAGGATTGAAACTTCGCTTTTTCTCTGGAGCTGCCCCCAAATAAAAACAGAGCTCATCTTGGGAGACCCTTGGAAAATCTGCCTCAAGTCAGCATGAATGAGGTGGGGGTGAGCAGCAGGAGCAGAAGCCCCTCCGTGGGCTGCCCTGGATTTCTGACTCACTCTGCTGCATCCTAACCGAGCGGCTTGGGGATAGTCACCGCCTCTCCCCTAGATGTAGTTCTCCAGGCTAAGAAAGAGGAGGGCTGAAGCTGTGTGCTCTGGAAGGTTCCCTAGCTGATTGATCGGGGTTTTGTAGCTGAAGCAGAGCCTGCATGGTTATAATCCTCACTCCTTGACTTTTTTTTTTTTTTTTGAAGATTTATATATTTATTTGAAAGGCAAAGTCACGGAGAGAGACAGACAGACAGATGGAGAGAGATCTTCCAGTACTGGTTTATTCCCTAAATGACTGCAATGGCAAAGAGTAGGACAGGACAAAGCCAGAAGCCAGAAACTGCATCTGGGTCTCCCATGTAGGTGGCAGGGGCCCAAGGACTTGGGCCGTCCTCCACAGCTTTCCCAGGCCATAGCAGAGAGCTGGGTCAGAAGTGGAGCAGCTGGGACTCGACCCAGTACCCATATGGGATGCTGGCATCACGAGTGGCTGCTTAATCCCACTGTGCCCTGACTTCTAGCTGGTCTTTGTGAAGAATGCCGTCAGCAGCTTACACTTGCGTTTCTCCATATGGACGTGGGGTGATGCTAGTGCTGACCTCACAGTGGCTTGGATGGCGTGTTTGAAGTGCACCTTCTGAGTGGGTGAGAAGCAGCAGTACACACCAGCCTCCTTCGGTGCACAGCCTTTGAAGGGTGCTGTCTGCCCCCTGCTGTTAGCTGTTATGGTTTGCATTCCCTTCCTGGTGTGGACTTTCTTAGAAAACCACATTCAGCCAGGGGCACTCAGATGGCTGCCCCAAGCCTAGAGTTCACAGCAGCCAGGATCCTCTGAGCTGGGACCCTGTGCCAGGTGGCTGCCCATTCATGCTTTCTGCAGGCTGGGTGATCTTGACCAAGTCACTTTGCCTGTCTGGGTTCAGGAGCTGGGAACACGGAGTTGGAGACAGCGAAGGACCAACCACTAGCGTGGGCTCCCTTTGGTCCCAGGGTCCCCCGGGGCCCGCCCCGCCCGCAGGGTCTCACGCGCTCTGTTTGCTTCCTTTGCAGCAGCTGCAGGTGGTGCCCCTTTTCGGCGACATGCAGATAGAGCTGGCCAGATACATTAAGACCAGTGCTCACTATGAAGAGAACAAGTCCAAGTGAGTGCCTGCCGTAATGTCTCTCGGCTCCCGCGAGGCCGCCCAGCCCGGGCAGGGGGCCGAGGGGCCGCTTCAGCCCCTCCCCCCTCCCCAGAGCCCTGGGCAGGTGCATCACTCAGGACACTGGTGCTGCTGCAGGGTGCAGCGGAGGCTGCTCTGAGCCCTTTTGCATCCGCCCTTTGCTGCCAGGTTCAAAAGGGCTCAGAGCACAGCCCTGCCCCTTGTCCGGCTCGGCGGTGACGCACGTGTCCCCTCAGTGGGGTGACAGGAGTCCTCCTTCCCAGAGCAGTGGGCAGGAGTGGCCGCTGCAGGGACTCTGTTCCCTGGGCAGTGAGTGTCACGTCCTGGCTATGGTTTGCTGGCTTCCAGCTGTGCAGCAGGTGGATGGCCATCCCTAGGTCATCATGTAGAACCCGTCCGAGGTGATTTGTATGGAAGTCTGGGGTGTCAGTGGCTCCCTGAACTTGGGGGCCACCCAGCTAGACCCTGGTACTTCCTTTTAAGGCTAAGGAGCTTCCTTCTGTGAGTTGTGGCCAGCGCTGAGTGAGCAGAGCCCGCAGCCTCCGTAAGGGCCAGGTGGTGCTGTCTGAGAGCCGCCGGTGCAGTGCTGGTGAGCAGGCGCCACGGGGCTCTGCGGGGCAGCCCTCGCCAGGGAAGCTCCTTCAGTCTCCAGTGAGCACTGACCGCAGCCTGGGAAGAACCTTGAAAGAGAAGCACGGGGTCGAGACCCGCAAACTCTGCCTTCCGTGTCCCTGTGACCACCCAAAGTTGCTTGGAAGTAGGGCTGGCGGGTGAGCAGGGCGGGTGTCAGGGGAGCAGTGGGGCCATGCCTGCCCAGGTGACTCAGAGCGTGCGCCCGCGCACGTCTGCGCCCTGCCCACTGTGCAGCAGATTCCCTGGGGAGGAACGGTGGGGGTACCTCTTTCTCCTAAGAAGTAGAGTGAAAGTGTTCATGCATTCACTTCCTCTCCAGTTCAGAGTGGTTTTCCTAATGACATCTTTCAAAATGGTGTCACAGGGAGAATGGGGGGGACAGGAAGGAAGAGAGGGTAAGCATGGACGGAGAGGGGAGGTGGGGGAAGGAAGGGTGTAGACCACGCACTGCACAGGGATCATAGCTTCCTGCCCTGAGAGGCGCCTGCACATTGCCTGGTCACCAGTGGACAAGAGCCACATCCCACCCAGGCTGCCCCGGCCCTGGTCCCGCCACAGCGAGTCGGTGCCAGCGGCCGGCAATCGGGCTCTGGAGCATGGCCCCTCGCTTTTCCTTTGCGGGGCTGCCAGCTGTTACAGTCCTCCCTAGACAGCCTGTGATTCCCTCCCCAATGCAAAGAACAGGTAAGTACTGCAGAGCAGGTGTTGTGAAAGGGTCGTCACTGGGTCTTAGCGGAGGCTGGCTCCCAGGTGGAGGAGGAGGAGGAGGAGGAGGAAGGACTGTCCAGCATCGTGCTTGTGCTCAGATACCTGTTGGCCTCACCCAGGGGAGCTCGCCATGTAGGCTGAGCACCAGGAGCACCTAGTGCGTGGAGGAGCCCGTCCTACTTGTCCCCAAGGCCAGGGCCCACTCCCACCCCGTGATTTTCTGTCCAGGTGGACGTGCACGCAGAGCAGCATCAGCCCCCAGTACAACATCTGCGAGCAGATGGTTCAGATCCGGGATGACCACATCCGCTTCATCTCCGAGCTGGCTCGCTACAGCAACAGCGAGGTGAGCACACCCTGGCTGTGGGATGGAGCCTGTGTGGGCCCTGGGCCAGGAGCGGGTGGGAGCTGCTAGGAGGGCAAGGGCGAGAGCCAGGTGATGGAGCAGGAGTGAGGGAATACTCCTAGGGGGCAGGAGGGCAGAAGAGCCAAGAGCCACACAGAGCTGGGATTAATGCCTGCTCTGCCGCTGCACTTCACAAGTTATTTGACATCTCTACACCTCAGTGTTCCCATCTGAGAAATGGGGGTCATAATAGTATCTCTCCTGATAAGTTTATTGAGAAGATTGAACATTCTGGTGCCTAGAACATGGACTGTGCCTGGCAGATGGTAAGGGCCCAGTAGTGGTTCATTGTACTTGTACTTGATCTAGACCTCCTCCACCCTGGTGAGTGAGAAAAACAGCATTCTGGACATTCCTGCTCCTAACACCATCTAAATATTTTCAAACTATAGCATAATAAATGATTATTATAAAAAAATCATGGATACAACTAGGGACAAGAGGAGGGCCTAAATATTTCCTGTAATTCCAATAATTATATTTCATTGACTTTTCCTTTTGGATATGGACACATGATCAGAGCAAAGACTTTACAGATATAAATAAGCAACAAGGAAAATCAGCCACATAAATCCTACCATCTTAGGACCAGCTGTGATTAGTGTGTGGGTGTGTGTGGCTTTCTGGGTCTCTTTCCAGAGCTCCCCTTCTGATAAGTACATGTACTGTTCTGATAAACACAGGTGCTAGGTTTGAATTCCCTTATTACCTGGCTTCCATGGAAGACTCTGCTCCACTTCCCAGCAGCTCATGGGCTCCACCATGTGGCCAGCAGCCACAGTGATATTGTTTTTCCAAACCCAGTCTACCAAATGTCTTTGATGGCAGACCAGTGTGTTTGCAGTGGGGCCAGTCTGACACATGCAGGTAGTGTAGTCATTAGACTAGTGACCCTTGGAGGCCAAGGTCAAGCTCAGACCTCCATCTCTCTTAAGCATTTGTGCAAATCAACAGGAATCCCTTCTCTTCAGTGCTAGGGTGCCTTCGATCCTAGCAGCGTTTTGGTATGGTCTCGGAGGAAATCTGGTCAAAGTTTTTTTTTTTTTTTAATTAAATGCTTTATACCTATAGCTTTTGCATGTAAAAGTGTGGTCAAAGTTGTTTTAATTGACTGCTTTATACATGTAGCTTTTTGCGTGTAGAAATATGGTACAGCCCATCAGCCATACTTGGGGACTATTTTAGGTTGTGAAATCACTAGTAACAAAGCACAAAAATGTGTGTGGCCCTAACTAGCCCACCAGAGGGAGACCCCTTGTTTAGGGTATGAGGCTGAAAAAGACATAAAGGTCATCTTGTTTGACTGTAGCTGAGACACACGTGAGCTGCAAGTCACTGAGACACGCCTGCGAGTATTGACTTGGGGATTCAGAAATGGATTTTAGCAAGTAGTTGTGCTTTGTGCGTGTAGACCTGAGTACATACGTGTTACATTCCCTTCTGGAGCACTACACAGAGAGACTGTGAAATCAAGTCAAGGGTTTGTGATGAGCATCTTCAGAGGGAACCCCATGTATTGACGTAGCTTCATGACAAATCTCATTGCGTACGTGCAGCGTATGTACGCAATTCTGTGTCCTGACTCATTGAACAGCATGCATTTCCATGCATTTCTACTGTGAATGCAGTCAGAAACGTTTGGAAGCCACTGCTCTGCCGGGGTGCTTTTGAGTGGAGCTCTGGATCACGGCCCCAAATTGGAACCCTGCATGGTTTACCAACCATGTGGCCTGAGCGCGGTGCTTATCTGAGCCCCGTTAATTTTCATGGGTACATAGTAATAACCCTATAGTGTTCCCAGGGCAGTTGGTGAAATGTGTACCAGTGCCAGACATGTGACAGTTACTGTTCCCCAGGTGGTGACGGGCTCCGGGCTGGACAGCCAGAAGTCAGACGAGGAGTACCGGGAGCTCTTTGACCTGGCCCTGCGTGGCCTGCAGCTTCTGTCCAAGTGGAGCGCCCACGTCATGGAGGTGGTAGGTGTCCTGCCCGCAGAGGACCTCACGCCAACCCATGCTGCCTTTGCGTCTGTGGGGCTCTGCCCATCCCCTGCACGCATTCTTAGCGACTTCATGTAGATACAGTTAACACACCATCCGACTCAGCCACCTAATGTGTAGGTTTATTGGTCTTCAGACCATCCACGGCATCGCATAACCACAGTGAAATTCAGGACATTGTCGTCCCTTCAGCAGTAAACCCTGTGTATCGTGACCACCCATCCCTGCAGCCCTGAGCAGTCTGCTTCCCAGCTCTCTGGCCATCCCTCTTCTGGGTGTTTCTTACAGATGGAGTCATAGAATCTGTGGTCCTTTGTATTTGATTTCTTTTTTACCCCACATTTTCTGACTCAGGAGCTAGCTTCTTTTAACTTTTGTATGTGAGAGACAGAGAAGGACCTTCTACTTACTGGCTTACTTCCCAGGTGCCTACAATGACAGGGGAAGGTGAAGTCAGGAGCTGAACTCAGTCCAGGGGTTCCATGTCAGGGGCCAGGACCCAGCTACCTGAGATGTCCCCTGCTGCCTCCGAGAGTCTGAATTAGCGAGAGCCTGAGTCAGGGTGAGAGCCAAGTATCGCACCTAGGCACTTCTCTGTGGGACTAAGCCTCTTAGCCAGTGTCTTAATCACTTGGCCAAACATCCTCCCCATACCCGGCTTCACCCATGTTGTAGCATGACTTGGTGCTTTGTTCCCCCTCATGGCTAGGTAACAGTCCATTGTGTGGGTCTATCCCCTCTCGTTGAGCCACTCATCAGTCGATGGTCATTTGGGTTGTTGCCATTCCCCCCAGTACTCCTGGAAGCTGGTGCATCCCACAGACAAGTTCTGCAACAAGGACTGTCCTGGCACGGCAGAGGAGTATGAGAGAGCCACACGTTACAATTACACCAGCGAGGAGAAGTTCGCCTTCGTGGAGGTAGGTGCTCCTTCCTTGTATCTCCTCCTTCACCCAAGACCACTGCTCACTGTGGCCCCAGGAGTGGTTCTGAGCAAGGTGACAGAATGGAGTCTCCTGAACTACTGGCCCCTTCTCCCACGTAGACCCAATCTCTTTCAAGAGTTACTACTTAGAAATGACTAGGAACCCTGCTCCAAAGAATCCAAAGGAAAATCTCCATTCCACTAGAACAGTGGGCAAAACAAAAAAGCCAACAGAAGAAACAAACAAAAAACTGGTTAAAAAAAGACATGGAAAGTGCCCAGACTAATGGGTGATCAAAGAACTACAGAGTGAAAGTAAGATTGGAGACAGTGTTTGCCAGTCAAGGTAGCAAAGATGTCAAAGTGTTGATGGCTATTGCAGATTGCAGTATGGGAAATAGACAATCTGATATTTTTGTGGCCAGGCTACACTATGGGCTTCCCCCAAGGGCAATCTGATATGTATTGATGTTTTTATAGTAGGAGAACCCTTTGGCCCAGAAGTTCTAGGAATATATCCCAGGGAAGTAAGCCAACTCTGAAGGGATATGTGTGCACACGTGTTCACCACAGTATTGTTTCTCATTCCAAAATATGTAAAGCTACTTAGATGTCTTTCAACATGGGATCAGGTACATAAAATAGAGCTGTATGGTTGAATACCGTGTAGCCGCTGAGAAGGATGAGAAGCTACCCACAGTAAATTGCTAAGTTTTGCAGATGCAGGTACATGAGGACAAATGATCCCATTTATACTAAAATTGATATACTTTTATGTATTTGCTCAAAATTGAGGGACCTACATATATATAGCAAACCATGAGCAGCAGCATTTTCCAGAGGGAGGACTGTTACTACCTTATAATGTTTTGAGTTGTGTTTTGTTGTTTGATTACACAGTAGTGTAGGAACATTCATTTCTATGAGGCTCTGAGTGGCAGAAACCCCTTTCATGAGCATTTGAAGCCCACGAGAGACGAGTAGAGACTGGGTCCTAGCCCTGACCACTGTAGGCACTTTACCTCTTTGAGACTTTGCTTCCTGTTCTGTAAAATGGGGCTAATAATCTCAACCGTTGCCCATCCCAGGGGTAGTTGTCATTGCTGCGAGTCGAACAGTAACTGTCCAGTAAAGTAATAAACATGGGCTGTCCAAGTGTCAGCGTTTAAAGCTGTTCTTGAGCAGGCTTCCAGGTTGGAGAACTTTGGGGAACTGAGGCTCAGTTTCTCTCCAGGCGGGAGAGAGATTGTGATCACCCTTGACGGTGTTCACAGTGGCCCCGTGTTCCTGCGGGGCTTCCGTTGCTAACAGTCACCTTGGAAGAAAGTGTCCCAGTTGTCACCCCTGGGAGAGATCCTCTGGGTCTCCCACACGGTTCCAGGAGGCCAAGCATTTGGGCCATCCACAGCTGCTTTCCCGGCGCATTAGCGGGGAGCTGAATCAGATGTGGAGCAGCCAGGGCTCGAGCCGGCACTCGTATGGGATGCTGGCACTGTAGCGCCAGCCCCTAAATTCACCCTCTGAAAGTGTTCGACTTGATAGTGTTTTATTTTATTCATGAAACTGTATAACCATTATCAGTGTCTAATGTTAGAAAACTTCTGTCACCTCCAAAAGAAACCCCTACTCATTAGCAGTCAGATCCCATGCCTCCCTGCCCCAGCCTCTGGCTGTCACTAATCTGCTTTCTGTCTCTGTAGATGTGGCTGTCCTGGGGATTCTATAAAAATAAATCATGCAATAAGTCATCCTTTATGACTGGTTTCTTAGACTTTGCATACGGTTTTCAAAGTTCATCCGTGCTATATGTAGCATTTATCAATACTCCTTTCCTTTGTATTTGAATAATATTCCATTATAGTTATGCACTATATCAGTTTATGTGTTCATCAGCTGAATGTCTGGGTTATTTTGGTTTTTTGGCTGTTAGGAGTAATGCTGATGTGAACATCCACATGCAAGTTTTTGTGTGGAGATGTTTTCATTTCTCTCGGGTATATACTTAGGAGTGAAATCCCTGGGTCTCCGAGCAGCTGCGGCGTCTTGCAGGGCTCTCAGTGTGTCTGAGGGTTACAACTTCTCCCCTTCCTCTGTCACTTATTGCTGTCTTCTAATTCTAGTCATCCTCTGGCCTGTCAATGTGATTCTGATGTGCCCATCGCTAACGATTACTGAGAGTGAACATTTTTCACATGTTGCTTGGCTGTCTGCATATTTTCTTTGAAGAAATGTATATGTAAATCATTTGTCCATTTTGAGGGGTCTTTTTATTGTTGAGTTGTGTGTTTTATGTGTTCTGGATGCAACTCCATTATCAGATGCATAAGTTGCTAAAATGTCCTTCCATTCCATGGTTTCTCTTCTCATCTTCTAGACGGTGTTGTTTGAGGCACAATTTTTATTTTGATAAAGTTCAATTTGTTTTTTTCTTTTCTTCCCATGCTTTTAGTGGTATATCTGAGAAACCATTGCCTACACCAAGGTGACAGGTACTTCCTCCTGTGTTTCCTTCTCAGAGTTTTGTAGACTTAGGTCCGCGATCCCTTTGGGGTTAGTTTGTTATATGGAGAGAGGTAGAGGTCCAATGTGATTCTTTTGCATGTGGATATCCAGTTGTACCTGCGCCATTTGTTGGAGAGACTATTCTTTGTCCATTGAATTGTCTTGGTAACTCATGAAAATCAATTGACTAAAAGTTTGAGAGTTTATTTTAAAATTTTATGTTGTCTTCCATGGAGCAATATAGCTATTCTGTGCCCCTAACAGCAGTTTTGTTTATTGTAGTTTTGCAGTAGCTTTGAAATCAGAAAATATGTCTTGCAACTTTGTTCCCTTTTTCCCTCTTAGAATGCTATAGGTTCATCTCTATCCCTGTTTTTCTGAAACTCCACTCTAAAGCACATTGAAGAAGGCCTTTGACATTCATTGTTTTGGATACTAAATAAACCATTTCATTTCAGGAACACAAGTATTTTAGGACTGAGAAATTTCCTTGTATTTTAGTTTTTACAATTTCCTCCTCTATTTTCTCTCCTCTCTTTCTGAACTTTTGTTCTGTTGGGTGTTAAGTGCTCAGGATTCAGTCTCTAATTTTCTTGTCTTTTCATATTTTAGCCTACTTATTTTTTTGCCCACTTTATGGAATATTTTCTTAAACTCAAATTTCAACCCTATCAGGGTTTTGAATTTTGGACATAATATTTTTAATGTTCAAAAGCTCCATCCTGTTCTCTGTGTATGGCCTTTGTGTTAATGCTTTTGTGTCATGAATGGGATATCTTCATGAGGATGATACAGTTTTTCTAATTTTATTAAAATGTAACTTAACAAACCACATCCACTTGAAGTGTGTAACTGGAAGAATTCGTTTTGTAATAGAATGCTTTCGTGCATGTGAGAAGCTGCAAGCCCAAGCACGACCATCTTCCTTTTGAGATTTCTTGAGCGGCTTTGCCTTTCACCCCTCCCTGAACCCTGGGCCCTGGCGATGCATTCTCTGTCATAGCCACTGTACACTTGTTTGTGTGTTTCCAGAATTTATGTAAGCGGAATCGTTACAGTATGGCGTTTGTGTGTTTGGCTTTTTGAAATTCACCTCCTTGTTATGTGTATTAATAGTTTGTTTTTAATGCTGAATTTTGTTGCGTTGCACGTAGATATACTAAAATGTTTATCCATTCATTTGTTGGTGAATACTTGACCATTCCCAGATGTTGAACAATAAAAATTAAGTTGTCTTAAGTATTTGAGTTTAAGTATTTATGTGGGTACGAGTCTTTATGTCTCTCAGAATGGTCACACTGAAAGTGTACATTTAATTTTTTAAGCAGCTGTCACAGAGCTAGGCAGACTAGATGTCATGAGTAGAGACTGGTCCAGGTTGAAGTTTCTACCTGCTGTGTGTGAAAGATCTATTTATTGCTCCATACCCTCACAGTGCTTGGTATTTTCAGTCTTATTAATCTGAGTTCTAATGGGAGCACATCAAATTTCATCGAGTTTTTAATTTACGTTTCCCTGAAGACATAATTCTGAGCATCTTTTCAGGTAGTATTGGCCATTTTATACCTTTCTTTGTGAATTGTTATTTGTTGAAATCTTTTGCCTAGCTTTAAAAATTGCATTTCTGGAGCCGGTGTTGTGGCATAATGGGTTAGGCTGCCACCTGCAGTGCTTCATCCCATATGGGCTTTGGTTTGAATCCTGGCTGCTCCACTTCTGATCCACTTCCCTGCTAATGCTCCTGGTGAGGCAGTGGAGGATGGCCCAAGTGGTTGGGTCCCTGTTCCCCATGTGGGAGAGCCAGAAGAAGCTCCTGGCTGCTGGCTTCGGCCTGGCCCAGCCCTGGCTATTGCGGCCATTTGGAGAATGAATCAGCAGATGGAAGAGCTATCTATCTATCTATACCTCTCTGTCTCTCTAACTCTGCCTTTGAAATTTAAAAAACAATGGTTTTCTTATTATTGACTTAAGATAAGTCTTTCTTTCCATAGTTTAGATGCAAATCCTTCATCTCACATATTTTACAATATTTTTTCTCATCAGTGAGTTTTCTCTTTTTGTTAAGGATTCCTTTTGAAGAGCAACTGGTTTACATGTTGGTAAAGTTTAATGTATCAGCTGCCAAGATTTTCCGTCAGATCCCACTGAGCTGTGCAGTCTATTTGGCGTTATTCTGAAACATCTCCATGATCCGTTCTGTTCTTCGCCCAGTGGCTGCTGGTGACATCTCTAGCCCAGATTCTTAACAATCTAATATTCTCAATGCCTCCGTCCCATTATTACTCTGAATTAAAGCATCTCACCAGGTTGGCCCTGATGAAAGTCTCACCTCTGTACTCTGTTCTCACACGGCCTCCTCTACTTCAGGCATTGTTTTTCTTCCTTTGAGTTTTAGAAGGAGAGAGAGGCTTAGGGCCCAAGCCCATTCATTGTTTCTGCACTCCACTGACCCTCCATAACCCCAGGCCCTGCAGGGGACATGCAGAGCCTTGCTGGGCCTTGTCCCTGCTGTCCCTCCAGCCAGGTGCAAAAGGTCCATCCAACATGTCATTAGGAGGGTGACAAGTGCAGTACTCATGTGGAAGCCAGTGTGGCAAATGCTTTACCTCTGACTTCTTAGCCCATCAAGAAAATAACACTTGAGGCCGTCAGGGTCAGAGAATCAGGTTGGTGGCTGGTAAAGCTGAACTAGAGAAGAGAGGGCTTCCACCCAGGCTACACCAGCTTCTGTCCGTCCCTGCTCTCATGAAGCTTGCCCACTGGGCAGCAGGCAGAGCATGTATACACCTCCCTGCCCCAGGATGGGGTGGGGGTGACGAGCGCAACAGGGGTGAGAACCGGAAGTGAGGGCACACACCTGCAGTCAGCCAGGTCCCCACAGAGAGAACTGAGGTTGGGCCAGGCTCTGCTCAGCACAGAACCTGTCTCCCCTTCTCCCCAAGCAGGGATGTGGGGTTCAGCCAGGGAAGAGGCAAAGAGAAGAGCACAGGCTCTCCCCCTCCAGGACTGCTGCAGGAGAAGCTTCTGTTCCTGCACTCCCGCAGCACCTAGTCTCAGTGTTTCAAAAGCAAAGATGTGGAAGTCATTTAGGAAGTGTTATGGGGAAATACAAGGCATCTGAAGGGTCATTTACTTATCTGAAAGGCAGAGCAACAGAGAGAGAAAGAGACAGAGACAGGAGATCTTCCCTCTGCTAGTCCACTTCCCAAATGGCCACAACTGTCAAGGGTGGGCCAGGCTGAAGCCTGGGTCCAGGAACTCCATCTGAGTTTCCCATATGGGTGACAGGGACCCAAGCACTTGGACCATCCTCTGATGCCTTTCCAGGTGCATTAACAGGGAAGTGGATTGGAAATGGAGCAGCCAGGACTCCAACCAGCACTCTGATATACGATGCATGTCCCAAGTGACCACTTCACCTTCCTCACCATAGTGTAGTCCCCAAAATGTTGTGTTTGACATCAGCTGTGGCTGCATGGTATGTGGACAGTAACCAGAGTGCTCCTCAAAATGTGGTCCCTGGGCCTGCTGTCATTCATCACCAGTCAGCAATAAATCAGGAGCTCATGCCAGCATGGGTGTCAGTGGTGTCAGGAAGTACACGTCCAGTCGAACTGACGCCTTTGTTCTGTAGTGGGACTTTCTTGATGAGGGCGCTGAGCCGCCTATGTTGTAGCTTGTTTCTCACTGGTCATGAAAAAGCACTTTAAGTAACCCTGGCCTTAAGCTTCTGGGCGCCTTACACAGCCTCCTCTGCAATGCAGCGAAGGCAGGGGATGGGCTGGGATGCAGATGCCCGGCGAGCCTGACCGTTGACCTGTGCCTGACCAGGTGATCGCCATGATCAAGGGGCTGCAGGTGCTCATGGGCAGGATGGAGAGCGTCTTCAACCAGGCCATCAGGAACACCATCTACGCAGCCCTGCAGGACTTTGCCCAGGTGACCCTGCGCGAGCCCCTGAGGCAGGCCGTGCGCAAGAAGAAGAACGTCCTCATCAGGTGGGTCTTCCCTGGCACAAATGAGGGGGCCGGGGCTCAGCCACGCAGGCAGTTCCTGCCTCAGCTTCCCGGTCAGCCTCTGCACACACATGGGTCCTTCCAGCAAGTTCCAGCAGGCTGGACGTTCAGGGTGGACTGAGCCTCCATGTCTGGGTTCAAAGCCCATACATAGCCCCTTCCAGCTGGGTGAACTTGGTCAAGTTACTTCCCGTAGCGAAAGCTCAGTTCTCCTTATCTGTGACCTGCTGCAGAGCCTACTGGGATGATGAAGTGAGACAGTCGTTGTGTAGCCCAAAGCACATGGTCACACAGAATGAATGAACGTGCAGCAAGAATAAGCTATTGTTAAGCTTCTAAAACACAAGCATTTAGTTGGGCTTGTGGGAGTCCCCAAAACCAAAAAGGGAAAAAATGACTATCATACCTCACCCAGGTTCTGTCATACTGCATGGGCTCAGACATCAAGTGAGCACCAGAACCACATGGAACAGTTCAGAAACAGCTCTTAAACCTGTTCATCCACCGTCTCTGAGGCTGGGCCCCAGGAATGAGCATATATCCTGACCTGGCCAGGATCCCGTTGCTTGCAATGCCTCCTTAGAGTGGTGAAACCTAGCCTGAGCCGCCTCCTTGCTTCTCCAGCGTCCTGCAGGCTATTCGGAAGACCATCTGTGACTGGGAAGGCGGACGTGAGCCCCCCAATGACCCGTGCTTGAGAGGGGAGAAGGACCCAAAGGGCGGGTTTGACATCAAGGTGCCCCGGCGAGCTGTGGGGCCGTCCAGCACCCAGGTGAGTGGCACCAGGCACAGACCAGCTTTGTTGACACAGAGGCCAACTTGGCCACGGGGGAGCACAAGGCAGTGGGGCTGGGGGTCCTCGGTCAGGAGGGGCAGGGTCGAGCCACTGCTCTGACCTTCTTCTGCCGTCTGTTTGATGTAGGAAAGATCACTGGCTTAAGATTCAAGAGACCTGGGTTCTAGTTCCAGCTACCTGTGTGACCTCGGCATGTTGCACAATCTCACTGTGCTTCCGTTGTCTGACCTGGCCGACAGGGCTGATGCCACATCCACCCGGCCTGCCTCCTCCTCCCCCTCTGAAGTACAGACTTCCAAGTGTGTGAGGAGTACATCCGGCCCTCCCCCTACAGTGACTTCCTGGCTGGAAATTCTGACCTGCTGTGTGATCTTGGGCAGCCCCTTGGCCTCTCTGAGCTCTGAGGAGCTGCTCTGGAAAACTAAAACTTTGGATGAGATCAAGTTAGTGATATGATCTCATTCCCCGCATTGTTCCAGCACCCCTGCCCAAAAACCTCCGAGAATCAAAAGCCCTTGCTCCCTTAGGGAAAGTCTCATAGTCAGAAATACTCAGAGCTGCCTACAGCAGCTGTTGCACACAAGAGATTGCCCGTGGCCTGTCCAAAGCAGTTATTAAATTACAGGAAAAGAAGTAAGTACTCTGGGCATCGTAGTTACATCCATGCAACCTGCATGAGAATACAGTGGCTGGTAGGCTTTTGAGGTACCGGAAAAAAAGCAGATGGGTCCCATCGTAGTTCAAAGGGTCTTAGAAGCCCCAGCCTGGGAACCCCCCAGCTTCACACGACCTGTAAGCCCCTCGCCGCTCTGAATCCTCCAATGTGGGTCATCCGAGGCCCTCCTGGGTATGTGTGTCTGTCTGGCAGGGGCGTGCGGGCTGCAGCAGGGCAAGGTGGGTTCGCAGCAGAGTTGCCGTGACTTCCCTTGGCGCGCAGTCCTTGGACAGCGTGTGCTCGTCTGGCCTGTGTGCCAGGGAACAGCCCAGGGAGGCTTCTACCAATGCTTCTGGGAAATGCAAGAGTCGGGAGCCCTTCCAGTCCAGAGTGCCCTGGTGGGGCTCAGCAGGACCTAAAAAACTCAGTGAGCCAAGGGCTAGACAAGACCCAAGAGAGACGGGAAGGAACAGGCTGCAGCTAGCACTGGCAGGCAGAGGGAAGGCCAGGGAGAGAGAGAAGTGAGGAAGGAGTGTCTGCCTAGACAGTAGGAGAGGGGAGGTCAGCAGCAGTCAGACCCCTGCAGCTAGGTGGCGCGTAGGTATTTCATAGCCGCCTACACAGCCAATGGCAGAGTCCCAGTCCCTTACCCTGTTGGGGAAACTGAGGCCCAGAGAGGGAAGTGACTTGTCCAAGTCACACGGTGCGTCCCACGTGGAGGGGGGACAAGAACCCAGGTCTCCTGACTCCCCCGCAGGGCTCCGCTACAGCCGTGGGAGTAGCCCGATAGACATGGGGAGTAGCTGCAGTGCGGTTTCTTCCAGGAAATAACGTGTACGGTTACAGAAGTTGGGGAAAGCGTTCACCCTCTTAAGGATGCAACCAGGTTTTCAGACAGTTAAGAGTCTGGCGGAAGCAGCCGCACGCAGCAGCACACGGGGCTCGACAGCTCCGTTCTCTGGGGCCCCCAGGTGGTGGCTAGGAGAGGGCCTCTCGGCTCTCCCGGAGGAGAAGGTGCCGCCAGCAGCAGGGGTGCGGGAAGGGAAGCGCGCGCAGGGACGGTGTCCCGCGTGTCTCTGGCTGCACTGGCCCTGCAGGCCCGGCCATGTGGTGGGGAAGAGCCCAGAGAAGGCGAGGGAGCCCAGGTGAGCGTGGTTGCTGGGAGGCTGGAGCGGCTCGGCGGCGGCCCCTAGCAGTCGCGATGGCTTTCCCACCGTATGCAATACCTCTTGCTTTTCTCTCTCTCTCTTTCTCTCTCTCCCTCCTCCCTGTCTCTCCTGCCCTCCCATCCCCTCTTCCTTCTCTCCTATCTGTGTCTTAGGCCTGCCAGTGGTCCCCGAGGGCTTTGTTTCACCCCACTGGTGGCACACAGGGCCGAAGAGGCTGCCGATCCCTGGTATAACACCGCCTGGCGGGGTTGGCTTGGGTACTGCTCTCCAGGAGGCAGCGGGAATGGACTAGCCTGACTCCTCAAGGCCCCTTCCAGCCTCAGATTCAGAGACAGATGGTGTGGAAAGATCTAGATTAGCAGAGAGAACGAACAGTCCCACCGCACTCACGCCCTTGGCGCTTAGGGCTCCCAGTAAGCAGGAGTTAATTGTCCTGTAGCCTCCTTTGTAAGTACCGACGTGAGCCCACTTTGCACCCAGGGTTTCTTCAGGCTGCACCGTTGCACGCTCGCCACCAGAGGGCGCCTTCCCTCCTGTGATGGCTGCAAAATGCAGAGGATCAGAACTCTGAGCTGTGGGAGGGGAGGGGGGCTCTTTCGGATCTTAGCCCATTTCACACTTCCGCAGAAGGTTAGAGCTGCAAGGGCCTGGAGGGAGAGAACACCTGGTCCAACCCCTCACAGTATGTAATACCACTGAGGTCCAGAGTGGGTGCTTTGTTGCCTAAGGTCACACAGCAAGTCAGAGGCAGTGCCTGGCCTTGAACCCAGGTCTTTTGACTCCTAGTCCAGTGCCCCACCCACGACGCCACTGTGGCTGTCTGGGAAGGCCGAGAGTGACATAGGATGAGGTTCTCCTCTGAAGCCTGTGCCCTTGGCTGAGCAGGGCCGGCAGGAACCTCTCCCTGGGCCTCTTAACTACCACCGGTGGTGGCCAGATCCACCCACCCAGGAATGTCTCAGAGTTCTGGGCAGAGCTCCTTCCCGGGGTGGCCCGTCTCTCTCCTGAAGGTTTTCACAGTTGCAAATTCGCTTCTCTGCCTCACATGGTGCCTTCTCAAGACATTGTTTTTAAGAGCAGAAAGAAAACAAATACAGCGCAAAGCAAGCTTGGCCCAGGATGGCGGCTGACCCCTAACCGCGTCTTCCTTTGCCTTCAAGCTGTACATGGTGCGGACGATGCTTGAATCGCTCATCGCAGATAAAAGTGGCTCCAAGAAGACCCTGCGAAGCAGCCTGGACGGGCCCATCGTCCTGGCCATCGAGGACTTCCACAAACAGTCCTTCTTCTTCACACACCTGCTCAACATCAGTGGTGAGCTGCAGAGCCCAGGGCAGAGGCGGGGGCTCCTGCCTCCCGCGTGGCTGAGCCCCTTGGGCCGGCAGTGGCACAGTCTGCCTGCAAGGGAGGATCCCCACTTCCTGGTGGACTGCGGGAGCTGGGGAGGAGGACCAGGCCCAGTTCACCTCTTCTGACGTGGTCAGCTCAGCAGCTGTCCAGGGCGCATTTGTGGCGGATTTATCAGGACGTCTTTGGTGGAGCAGAGTCAGAAACGGGATTGCAAACGTGGAAACACACGAGGCGTTCACTGGCCTTTGGCTGCTAAGCCGCAGCTGGGAGTTGAGCAGTGCCCACTCTCCCCACAGAAGAGCCTGGCAGGCTGCAGCCCAGCCCCTGTGCTCTACCCGTCCTCTGCTAGTAGGGTGCACATCCTATAGGACAGGTGGCAGACCAGTGTCCTAGGGACGTGCGGTTGTCCTGTGTCTCTTGGCATTGAAGAGCTTGACTCACTTCAACAACCAGTCAGAACTTGTCCATCAGAGAGTTGCCTAGGAAGGGCCTTCAAGGCCTCTGAACCACACAGCCGGGGTCAAGGAGCCACAGCCCAGCTGGAAGTGGGTGCATGGCGACTTCTCTTAAAGGTGTGTGTTGTACACTTAAATCATGTTTTCACGATGGCTCTGTAGGGGGTGATGGAAATCTGGGGGCATCTAAAGTCCTCAAACACCACCGCCACTTCCACCACACATCTCTAAAGCTTAACAGATGCAGCTCTCCAGGCAAATATTAGTCTTGTCTGAAGTACAAGGGCACAGGATGTGCTACTCAGTATGTGTGAGGTACCTGCTGCATACTTAGCAGAGTGAGGATAACAATAACAGGAAGAAAATCAAGAACTGTGATTTTTTGTGTGCTGCCTATAACCCAAGGCTCTCTCCCTACACTTCCAGAAGCTCTCCAGCAATGTTGCGACCTCTCTCAGCTCTGGTTCCGAGAATTCTTCCTGGAGTTAACTATGGGCCGGCGAATCCAGTTCCCCATTGAGATGTCCATGCCTTGGATTCTAACAGACCATATCCTGGAAACCAAAGAACCTTCCATGATGGAGTAAGAGGCAGGATTGGACCTGTAAGGAGGTTCCTGGGATGCAGGTGGAAGGTGGCTTTCCAGTGAGCTCATCCTTTGCAGAAGGAAGGTCTGAGCTGACTGTAGGTCAGGTGGGGTGTGCCACCAGGGGTTAGGACACACCAGGTCTGGCTGCAGAAAGATCCGGGAGCGTCCTCCCAGCCCACCTGGCCATCCTGTGTTTCATCAGCCGCAAATCAGCGCTGCTTGGGAAATAAGCCCTCTTTTGGGTCAGGCAGCTGCTGCCCTTCCCTGCCACCTGATTTGTCTTAGTGCCAGACTTCAGCTCAGGCCCTGCTTGTCTTAGCCACTGGGGCTTTGGATTTCCGGGCAGCCTGTAGAGTAAGTCATTTCTAAGTGGTGGAGGCACTGGAAACTCTCCTCCCAGCCCTGAACTTGTGCCCTCTCTCCTCCGCCCTCTGTCTCTGAGTAAGGGGCCACCTGGCTGCCTTGCGAGACGCCCTCACCAAGCTGCTGGCTCTCCGTGTCCCCCTGCAGGTACGTCCTCTACCCTTTGGACCTGTACAACGACAGTGCCTACTATGCCCTGACGAAGTTTAAAAAGCAGTTCCTGTATGATGAGATCGAAGCCGAGGCAAGTGCTGAGCGGCCCCTGTTCCTGCAGTCCTGCCCTGAGATCTGCGCTTTTGCAGGGTTCAGCTGTGTGCCCTGAGTGGGAGGTCCATGGCGCGTCCCGGAGGGTGATCTGCCTGATCACCGGGTGGCCAGAAAGGACCCGTGTGTGACACGTGAGGGCCTGGAGCACAAGAACGAGGAGGCTTCAAGAATTCACGGAAAGTGGAATGAAAAGATTATTTTGGTGCAAAAAATGTTGAAATCCAGCCATGTGAGGGGTCTACAAGAAGTTCATGAGAATTCGTATTGTAAACAAACTATGCCTGGATTTCAAAAAATTTTGCAACAAAAATTTAATTTCATTTTCCATAAATTTTTGAGGTATCCTTATACAAACTGAGACCGCCCCCCAACCTGTGGCCTGCTCCCTTTCTCTCCCCACCCCTAAACTATTTTGCATCATGACGGACGCTGTGTGCATCTGTGTCAGTAGCCACGCTTTGCCAATCACAGGTTTATGCAGATGACGGCCCCTGGGCTGCCTGTAGTGTCTGTCTATACACACATAGCATAGAATAGTTTCAGAAGTACACCTTGGGGAAGAAGCCAACTGTGTTAGTAGCTTTTTGTTATGTAATGAGACACCTAACACAAGCTACTTGTGATGGAAAGAGGTTTTATTTCAGCTCCCGGGTTGGGAGGTTTGGGGTAACCCCCTTGGTTTGGGGTGGTCCCCTTGGTTTGGCATCTGGTGATGGTATTTTTGCTGGAAAGTCCCAAGGTAAGGCAGAGTGTCCATGGCAAGGATAAGAGCTTGTGTCCCATGTTGCCTGTGCACATAAAGCCACCATGATTCACTCGTGGGGCTCCCCCCTAACAATCTCACTGCTTCCCAAAGGCCTCACCCCTAGACACCATAATTGGATTAAATTCCTATTCTCTTAGTATCATTCACTTAAGACTTTGAGGACCAAGTCTTTAACATCTGGGCCTTTGAGAGAGACCCAAAGTAATACCCAAACCAGAGCACAAGGCAAAGACCACCTAGCCGTGCAGGGGCTTGAGCCGTCTGTGCAAGGCTCTTCAGAGTAGGTTGTAGGCGAGTATGGGGTCATAGTGAACAGCCCTGTTGTGACCTGTAGGTTCTTTGCCTGGGCAGGGGTGCACTGGGCACCTTGCAGTTCCAGAAAGAGGCCTCAGTTACCTGAGCAGGAGGACCCAAGTAATTGGACCCTCATCCACCGCCTTCCCAGACGCATCAGCAGGAATGCTGGATTGGAAGTGGAGCAGCTGAGACTCAAGCCAGCCCTTCTACAGGGGATGCAGCATTGCGAGTGGCAGCATAGCCCACTGCACCCCCAAGGCTTTGATTTCAATTCTCCGTGTCAGTTGTGAGCTTACCTTCCCACCTAAGCATCACGTCTACCATTGATATGACGAGATACTGAAATGGCAAGACTTCCTGCATTAAACAATAATAAACTGAAGTTTGAAGAAAGGGGCTTTTAAATGTCTAATGACTGTTGACGTATAAATAATCACATTTGCACAGCCAGGTAAAATACAATGAAAAGGCAAAAGAGTCTATCAGAAGAGACGGATAGGTTTAGTTAACAGATGTAAGTTATCGCCGAGTATGATGGAATGTATCTGTTGCATGCCCTGGGAAAAAGCGCCTTGATCCTCAACAGCCTTTTTGAACTTGGCTGTCTCTCTGTTGACTAACTGAAGACCTTGAGTGCAAGGGACCAACATCCCAAACTTACTTGGCCACAGAATCTTTTTATTTTTTCCTTTAAAATATCTTGCCCCAGGTCACACTTGGGCAATCCCGCCCAGCTGCCCTCTTGTCAGCTGCCTCAGTTTCTATGAAAAAGCTTAGTGGGCACCACTGACCTTCCTGCTTCCTCTTCTCCAGGTGAACCTGTGCTTCGATCAGTTTGTCTACAAGCTGGCAGATCAGATCTTTGCTTACTACAAAGCAATGGCCGGCAGGTAGGAGAGCCCCAGGGCCGTGGGCACCAATCTTTCCTAAGACTACTGTGTGGAGACGTGATGGGCTTCCCTTAAAAAACCTTCCTGCTTCTTCACCACCTAAGAAAAACTTGACAATTTCGTGGGCCTGGGGAGTGCCAGCCAATGGATGGGGATGTGGGAATATATGACAGTTAAAACTGAATTAGCATTTGGGGTGGGGAACTAGAAAAGCCACTTTGAGTAAAGAGCTTGTGGGAATTAAGTCAGACCAGGTCAAAGACAGGACAGGAAGTGGCCTAGAAGTTCCCATGGCAGAAATCCAGTACAGTCCACATGTCTGCCTCATAGAGTTGACTCCTGGGAGTTAACTGTGTGAGAAAGCCATGTTCGTGGCCACTAGAGGGAGCAGATCCTATGTGTGTGGTGAGACTGGAGAGAGGCGGGGCCAGATCTTGCTGGCCTTGCGGGTGTCTTTCTTAGGAGCAGTGGAATAGCATGGAACAATTTCAGAAGTACAGCTGTGACCTGATTCCGTTGTTATTTTTATTTAAGTTCACCCCTTTTTTAAAAAAAGATTTGTTATTTATTTACTTTAGAGGCAGAGTTATAGCCAGAGAAAGGGAGAAACGAAAAGAAAGGTCTTCTATCTGCTGATTCACTCCCCAAGTGGCCACAATGGCCAGAACTGAGCTGACCCAAAGCCAGGAGCTTCCATTGGGTCTCCCATGCAGGTGCAAGAGCCCAAGCAGTTGGGCTGTGCTCCGCTGCTTTCCCAGGCCATAGCAGAGAGCTGGATCAGAAGATGAGCAGCCGGGATATGGGACAGCAGTGCTGCGGGCAGAGGCTTAGCCTATTTTAAACACATAAACATGTTGAACAGATTGGAGATGATCAAGAAATGATGCATGAAAACCAGACAGGAGGAGTTGTCTCTGGGTCAGAGATGTGTCAAGTTTTAGAGATTCATTGCTGTTGCCAGAATACATAGATATAATGGACTGTTGTGAATGACTGGATTTCAAGAACTCATTATAGTATTGTCAAGAAACCCTCAAATTTTATGTATTTTTAATTCTTGTTAGAAATCCAAATATGCAAAGCAGTAATTTTAAGGATAGGTCTTTACCTTAATTTTTTTGTGTGTAAATGATTTACTTCATTTTGCTTTCACTAGCTAGACTTGCTCAGAAATGTTTGAAATAGGAGAGAATGTGCAGGGCACACAAGATGTGCAATTATAAAGTGAGTGACTCTTAAATGATGGAAATGGAGAAAATACATGTAATAGATTATCTCTTATCTGAAATGCTCAGATGTTTCAGATTTTGCTTTTTAATTTTGGAATATTTGCATACACATAATAAAATTTGGGATCCAGATCTAAACACAAAATTCACTTATGTTTCTTATACACCTTATATCCTTAAGGCAATTTTATCCTACATTTTTAGTACATCTGCATTTTGACTGTGACCCATCAGAAGGTAGAGTGTAAAATTTTCCACTTCTTTTTTTTTTTGACAGGCAGACAGAGAGACAGAGAGAAAGGTCTTCCTTCCGTTGGTGCACCCCTCAAATGGCTGCCATGGCTGGCGCGCTGCACCAATCTGAAGCCAGGAGCCAGGTGCTTCCTCCAGGTCTCCTGTGCGGGTGCAGGGCCCAAGGACTTGGGCCATCCTCCACTGCCTTCCCGGGCCACAGCAGAGAGCTGGACTGGAAGAGGGGCAACCGGGACAGAATCTGGTACCCCAACCGGGACTAGAACCTGGGGTACTGGTGCCGCAGGCAGAGGATTAGCCTAGTGAGCCACGGTGCCGGCCACAATTTTCTACTTCTGATGTCACATCAGCACTGAAACACCTTGAGACTTCAAAGCTTTATGCATTTGAGATTCTGAGATTAGGGATGCTCAGGTGGTACTTACGATGTCAGGGGAAGCGTAGACACAGCAGCCTTTGACGCAATAGCTGCCTAGGGGCCAAAGCTGTGGCATCACGGGTAAGGCCACCACCTGCAGTGCTGGCATCCCAGGTGGGCACCGGTTCGAGTCCCCACTGCTCCATTTCTGATCCAGCTCTCTGCTAATGTGCCTGGAGGGCAGAGGAGGATAGCCCAGTTCCTTGGGCCCCTGCCCAAATGTGGAAGACCTGGAAGAAGCTCCAGGCTCCTGGCTTCAGATCAGCCTAGCTCCTGCCATTGCAGCCATTTGGGGAATAAACCAGAGGATGGAGGACCTCTCTCTCTCTCTGCCTTTGCTTTTCTGTAACTCTGCCTTTCAGGTAAAGGAAGAAATCTTAAAAAAAAAAAAAAAAAAAAAAAGCTGCCTAATAGGTGTCAGTGGATCCAGTGGACAGTAATTGTAACAGTGAACTAGGCTTCCAGTTTCTGTAACACAACCCTGATTCCAGAAACACTGATCAGTTGTCCAACAAACTCAGGTTTACACAACTCTGAGTCCTCTGTGTGTTTAGTTTATAAAATATCCCCATCTGAAATCTGAGTGTAATTGACACCCTCCTCGGTAAGGTCAGTGGTTTCCAGGAGGGTGAGAGGTTGGCACAGTTGGGAGATTTGGAGAAGACGCAAGACTGGAGTGACCTGGGTGTCCTGACTCCTGGAAGAAGATGTTCTCGTGGAAGGAAGCACACATGGCGTGGGAAGCGTCTTAGTGCCCATAGTTAGAAAAGGAGAAACAAGTGAAATTAATTTTATAATAATATACATTTGCTTATATAATTATGTGAAATATGATAAATTATTTTATTTAACCTAACCTGGCCAAAATACCATAATATCAAGGAGGTATTCAATATAAAAATATTGAACAGGCATTTTTAAGTCTGTCTTTCACGTATCCAGAAATCAAGAGTGTGTTTGACAGCACGTCTCGGTCTGGCCCATCCTCATTTCCAGTGTTCCCTCGGCACCTGTGCCTGATGCTGCGACCCTGGTCGGTGCCTATTGAGATAATGCCTTTCAGAGGCTTCTGATCGCACCCAGAGCAGATCTTGCCTCTTCCTATGTGCTACAGCGCCCAGCCCAGCGTGCTAGACTCGTGCTTGCCCCGTGCTGCCCAGCACGCCTTCCCCGTGGTCCACAGTGGCCGACTTGGCTTTTCCCATGCACACCAACCTTACTGCGTCCGTCACAGTTTTCCCTGGACTGTTCCCCTGTCGTCACTCAGACCTCAGTCCTAGAAAACCTCTAGTGAGTGGCTTTCCCCGACCTCTTAACCCCACACGAACCCACTTCATTATTTCCAAAGCACTAATTATTCCGCAGTCTCTGCCAGAGAGTGCAAGATAAGTCCGCCGCACACTGGGGTTGGTTGTGAGATTAACAATGACTGTGCGTATGCGTGCACCCACGCACGTGCCTGGTGAGCGCTCCTGTCGGAAATCACTCTTCCTCTGCTCCCTGCGGTAGCAGTCTCTCTTCGCTAGAACGCCAGCTCCGTGAGGACGAGCACTCTGTGTCCCCGGTAGCTACCCTGTGTCCAGGGTACACTAAGCACCCACTCATTTGCCTTCATGGTGATTGAATAAAAGAGGAAAACGGCTTGACCGCTGTGCTGCCCACCTCTAACTAAAAATTGTTTCACACATGGAGCTTCCTTGGCCGGAAGGAAATTTGGAGGACTTTGTTCAAGAGCAGAAAACAGGTTTAAGACGTGGAGACTTCCCTTTAGTGGTAGATCCTGTGGTCTGACATAGATACCACTGGGCTGTGGAGAACTGTCCACCGCCACGTGCACTGGGCTGACTTGACTTTCGTCCCTTGCAGCGTCCTGTTGGATAAACGATTCAGAGCAGAGTGTAAGAATTACGGAGTCATCATTCCGTACCCACCGTCCAACCGCTACGAAACGCTGCTGAAACAGAGACATGTCCAGGTATGGGGAGAGAAAGCTACGGGGGAGGTGGAGTGGGCAGGCGGGAGGGGGAAGCGGAGGAGTTAGTGTGGGGTCAGGGATCAGGACGGGGCGTGTGTGGGTGGTAACGCAGCCTCAGGATCGTGCAAGCCGTGCAGAAGCTCCTTCCTCTGACTCAAGTGTGAGCCTCCTCACGCCCAGCTCCCCTCTGGCAAGTGGTGGCCACCGGAGCCTTTGTCTTGCCATCAGCAGCAGCAGCCGCCCACCTCTTGGTGTGGGGACCGCCCCCCACAGCGGGGTCAGTTTCTCCCCAAGCAGCACAGAGACGTAGGTGAAGGAGGGCTGCAGTGCCTTGAACTGAAGTGTGCCACGTCAACCCCAGGGTGGAGAGTGGGGTTCCGTTTTGTGGAGCTGCTTTCCATTAACATCTGACTCCAGACGTAGAATGTGAACGTGAGCCAGCCAGCCAGCGTTAAGGGTTCCCTGCAGACTCGGGCTTGCCTGTGGGAGCCCTGCACCCGCCACGCTGGCCGCAGGCTAGCCTCCGTGCTGTGCTTTCTGTCTGTGTCACGCGGTCCCCGTCCTCATGAGGGGCGAGCCTGAGCCTGAGGAGATGCCTGGTGGGATGGAAGGCGTTGACCCTGGAGGCCCTGGGTGTGCCTGTTGCTCTGAGAAATGCAAGGGAAGTAGAGACTTGCCCCTCTGCCACCTGCAGGGGCCCTGTGGGAGCGTGCGCAGCAGCCTCGGCCTTCAGCCATGATGCAGTCGGAATTAGCCACAGGTTACTAATACCCAGGGCCTCGGGTGTGCCTGAGGTGGCTGTCAGGGGCCCCAGTCAGTGGTGGAAAATGTATCCTAAAAGGGAAGTAGAAAAAGAAATTATAGTTAAGACTAATCACTTGGCCCTTCGCAAAGTACAGTGTGTACAGCAGGTATCAATAAATGTTTATGGTTATCTGCAAAGCACCTGCAGTGAGGCCCATGGGTGTCCCTGTGGCAGTTACCAGAGGCTGTTTTCCATCCTGTAATCACCTTTCATCCTCTTGCTCTTGAATTCGCCCCCAGAGAAGCTCCAAGGAGGCCGTGGCTAGGGTAGCTGCTGCTCCGTGGTGACTGAGCTGAGCGCAGGACGGATGCGGGAGCAACCTCAGGGCTGGATTTAGCGTTTATGGAGTGCCAGAGCCTCGCCTGAGCCTCTTCCCCCGGCCTGAGTTGGTCGTGATCTGCCTCAGTTTGTTCTATTTCAAGCCCACAGGGCAGTTGGAAGAAGGAACGCTCATGTACCCTGTAGCCAGACCCATGATGACTGATGTTTTACCACATTAGGTTCCCTTTCCCTCTCTCCTGTGCACCTTTCTCTCACACATGCACAGTGGGACAGGGCGGGGTGGGGGTGGGGCGGGGGAGGGTATTAACATCTATCCTCTTTGCATAACCATTTGACAGTAAGTTTTCAGTTAGCATGGCATGACCCCTGGGTGCCTTGGCCTGCGTCTCCTAAGAACAAGTTCGTTCTCTTATGAAAGCAACAGAGTCATCGTCCTCAAGAGATCTGACAGTTCTGCTGTTGACAAGAGCTGCTCCTATGTCCCACTAATGGCCTTTCTCATTTTAATCCAGTTCCCTGTCAATGCATTCCATTCAGTGGTCAGGTACCTGCGAATCTTAGGTAAATTTTCTGTCTCTGTTCCTTCTCAGCTGTTGGGTAGATCCATTGACTTGAATAGACTCATCACCCAGCGCATTTCTGCTGCTATGTATAAATCCTTGGACCAGGCCATCAGCCGCTTTGAGAGTGAGGATCTGACCTCCATCGTGGTAAGAGACTGGGGGCTGGTGGGGCTTCGGCTCTGGGCCTGCTCAGGCTGGAAACCTTGCGAGGATCGTTGTTGACAGTGAGAAGGAATGAGTCCCTTCCCCGCCTGACTGGAGCAGGGAGAGAGAGACCAGAACAGAGTGAGGATAACCTTGTGCTCCTGATTGCTGGGGGTGGGAGCAGAGGGCATTCTGCAGAGATGGGCAGCTCCTAGGCACGGCTGGTCTTGAGCATCCTGCCGAGCCCAGCAAGCAGGTGAGTGATAAGAAATTGGGGCAGGTTATGCAACAGGTCAGCTTCCTGCACATGCAGGGGCACAGGGCTCAGAAAGGCTCTGCAGGGGCTTGCACGGTCTGCTCTCACCATCCTGAAATTCTCAGTAGCTTTCTAACCTGGGACCCCACGTTTTCATTTTGTGCTGTACTTTGCAAATTGTGTAGCTGGTCCTCCTGATGCCTGCTCCACTTCTGCTGGACTCTCAGAGTGGGCAAATTCATAGAGGTGGGAAGCAGAATGGTGGTTGCCAGGGAAAGGGGAGCTTCATGGATAGAGAGTTTCCTCTGGAGATGGGAGTTTCTGTTGCAGAGATGGGTGCTGGTGATCCCTGCACAGCACTGTGGTTGCACGTACTACCACAGAACCAATCACTTAAAAGTGGTGAAGTTTATGGTTTTATATATATCTTAGCACAATTTAAAAATTACGTGGAGAAACAAATCAATTAGTTTTAAACTGTCTTCTCTGATATTAACGCCTAATGGAAGAATAGTAACTTTACAATAAAGAACAGTCACACTATGTTAACCAAGTATCAAGGTTGATGTTAGCAGTAATAAGATGCATGTATTTTGTTGCCATCATGTATTCTTACCAAAATGTGTAATCTCAATCTATCTTGATCTATTTATGAGAAGATATCAGATAAACCCAAATTGAATGCCATTCTTTAAGAAAAAATTTCAAAAGTGCCCAGGTCATTAAAGATAAGAAAACAGTAAAAACTGTTAGGAGCTGTGGGTGAATAAGGAAGTACCACTGAAGGCAGTGTGGGTTCTAGGATCAGCTGAATCCTAGAACAAAAGAATGGCTTTCGTGGCAACAGCTGGGCAGTCTGCCACTTAGTTAACAGTACTGAACCAAGGTGAATTCCCTGCTTTGAATAATGGTGCGATGGTTATGCAAGGCGTTGACATCAGGGACACTGGGACAAAGATATGTAGGACATGGTGTATTTAAAACATTTCTCTGAGTCTAAAACTATTCCCAAATACATAGTTTGTGGTTTGTTTTGCTTTCTAAAGGGGACAACATGGTAGAAATAAAATGACCAAGAACCAGGAGTACAGACTCACGGAGACCTTGGGCCCCGATCCTGCCCCTGCCACTCACTAAGCTGGGGGACTGGGCGCCTTAGCTTGTCTTCCTCACTGCAAGACATAGCAAATAGTGGGAACCCATCTCCTAGGGTTGTTGTCAGGATAAAAGGAGATACCGCCTGGAAGATTCCCCACAGTTCCTTCTGCTTAGGAAGCTTTTGATAAGTAACAGCTGATGACAGAGTTTAAAAGAGAGATTTGAGGCTGTGGTGCCCTGCACCCCAGTCAGCTTCCAACAGCCTTTCTGGGAAGGCCTCAGCCAAGTCACCCAGCTACAGCTCGAGCCTTGAATTCTAGAAACTGCAGAGCAGCGCTCTGCTAGGAAACCTTGCACCACCTCTATATTTTGATAAATCATGCTTTTCTTTGTTTCTGCAGAAACAAAGGGAGACTCTCCAAGTGGTGGGCGTTTTGTTTTCTTCCTTTTTGTCTCCATCTTTTAGTTTTCCAGTAATGAGCATCTCTTAGGGAAAAATTATCTGTATGTGTGTGTGTGTCTGCGTTTGCATGGCCACTTCCCGTTCCCTGAGAGGCACTGAATGGTCTTTAAGCTGAGAGCAAAGTCAAAGCACCCAGTGAGAGACCCTGTTTATCAGGAGAGGGCTGCCGCCCCCATGGGAGCCCCCACTTCCTGTGAAGCCCTGTGGGGGAGCGGGGACCCCAGGGGTGCTCTCCAGTGGATCAGGGTGTCCCTGCTCACCTGGCCAGAGAAGCTTCTGCTTCCTTCCAGAAGCAAACCCAGAAGTCTCTCCCCACAAGCTTTCCTCCACCTGAAGGCTCCGTTCTAGCTGGGAGGCAGCCTCATTAGCAGCAGGAGAGGTTGTAGTCATCTGGGAGTTGGTCACCCCCGTCTGCCACAGCTGAGCTTTAAACAGAGGCCGGGCAGGACCTGAGGCTGAACGTGAACCCCGGCAGACTGCAGGCTGTGTTGTGAGGCTGCATGGCCCGTGTGAAACAGGAGGCAGTGCTGAACGTTGGGAAGAACTCGCACAAAACTTCGGAAGCTCTGGCAGCACCAGCCTGGCGTTCTCAGATGGCTGGAATCTCCCAGGGTGACAGAAGAGCACATCAGGTGGGCTGTGCTTTCTTTAGCTGGCTGCAGGCCCTGTGGGCACACTTGACACCGGGGGTGACCTCCAGGGCCGGAGTTGAAGAGCCCATAGTCCACTCCTGCCCGAGCTTCCTAGCGCGGGTTAACTGGCACTCCTGGGGCCCACCGTAGGTCTCTGACTCCCCTGGGGAAAAGCTCTGGCCAGCACCTCTGAGAGGCGGCCCATGTGGCGTTGGCTGTTCCCATTCCGCCCCTCGGCGTGGCCCTGCCAAGCTGGCTGTCTCGTATCCTGCAGAGTGCTGAGCCCCTCTCACGGGGGCGCCGCTCCCGCAGACTTGCCAGCCCCGCCAAGCCTTGCAGCCCTGCGTGAGGCGGACTGACGCACTCTTCAGGCTCCAAGCTGGAAGCAGACAGGCAGGTGTGATGCCGAAGCACCGCTGGGGTTAGGTAACCTGCAGCCAGGGGCGGCCCCACGTCGGCAGAGTGGAGAGCTCCCCTTCCTGCTCGCTCAGGAGCACCGAGCCCCACTGCTGAGGCTGAACCGCAGAACAGACACCGCGTCCCAGGTTCTCATCTGCGCTTGTCTTCCTGGCGCCGGCGGCACCGTGTAGCACAGGGCCTGGGGATCTGAGAGATAAGCTTGTTCACAGTGGCTCCTTTTCTTTTTGAGCAAATAGGACCACAGAGAGCTAGGCCCCAGGAGACAGAAGCAGAAAGTCGAATCTGAATTTCCACGCTTGGTGACTGCGCAGTGTACAACACCTAAAAAGCTGCCCTGAGGCTGTCGTTCTGGAGTTGAAAGCCAGATCCTGAGCTCCTCCTTTTGAGAAACTGGAGGAGCAGCCCTCTCTGAGCCCAGCTTCCAGCGCCACAGCAGTTGGGTGGGGTATCTGAAGCAGCAGCTCGCGCTCTGTCCGGGCAGGGACTCCCCAGTCTGGCACAGAAGCCCACCCTGGAGACTTGCTCCCCACTTGAGTGCGTCTCCCAGCTCTGAAGCTGGGTTGCAGTGGAGCGGAGCTCTGAGACTATTAAGGCGTAGCCCGGTTCCCCGCTAGACCACCCTCTGGGCTCCAGCCAGGCCCTGCACCCAGGCTGCCTCCTGTGGCCGTGAGCGCCTGAGCTCCATGGCCAGCTGTTGCACTCCACGTGGCTGTACCCTTGTGAGCTGCCCTTGCCGATGTTCTTCCAACCTTTGCCTTTCCAAGGACTTTAGCTCTAACATCTTTCTCCCCAAAAAACTGTTTATTTATTTGCAGGGGAGAGTGACTCAGAGAAGCAGAGAGCTCTTCCATCCCCTGGGTCACACCCTAAATGGCCACAGTAGCCAAGGCTGGGCCAGGCTTAAGCCAGGAGCCCAGGGTTCTATCTGGGTAGCCCACATGGTGACAAAGGCGTAAGTACCTGGGCTGTCTTCTGCTTTCGCAGGCACAGTAGCAGGGCAGCTCTTGCATCTGTATTCCTTGGGGACCAAAAATACACGATTTACAACTGGAATTCCTGGATCGCAAGCCAAGCCCTGCTGTGTACTCCCTGTGTGACCTTGAGCGAGTTACTTAGTCTGAGCCTCAGTCTTCCCCTTTAGGAAACAACAATAGTCACACCCATCTCCAAAGACTGCTTAACCAAGGCAGTGTCACGCCGTCTCTGCACGAGATGCTGCTTTACTTCCATGTGGTAGCCATCACTGAGAAGCTGCAGGACAAGAGACCCAAGGGAGCCAAAACGGTCTCACCTTTTATTTCCCAGCAAATGCAGTGTGGTGTGTGGGTGATGTGCTGTGATCCCACATTTTGCTGGAAGGTGGGAGCCACGGATCAGGGCACACAGCAGACACCGGAAGGTCTGCCGACTGCAGACTGCATGCCCATGGTTTCCAGCCATGCTTTGCCCACCCCTGTGTGAACGAGGGCCCTGTGGTTCAGAAAAGGATGCGTACCGCCCTTGTCTCCTCTGAGCATTTCTGTAAAGGGTGCAGTATGGTGCAGTCAAGAACGAGCACTGGGAAACCGCTTCTATTTCTACATATACACAGTAAGGACGGTGGTGACATGGACCCCTTAGGGTTTTCATGAGCTTTAAATGGTGTAGCACATAGGAAAGTGGCAGGCTTTAGGCTGCATCATATGGAATTGCCAAAATTTGGCCATTTTGACCTTATCAAAGCAGTGGCTTCCCATGGCTCAGCCCAGCGGCAACCACTGAATAGTGGTAGCTCATGTTAATGCTTTCTGCAGGGTGAGGAAGTAGCCACTAGCGATGCATGTCACAGATTGCTTTCACTTTTGATTTTTTTTATAAAGGTTTATGTATTTGAGAGGCAGAGTTACAGATAGAGGGAGAGACAGAGAGGTCTTCCATCCACTGGTTCACTCCCCAAATGGCCACAGTGGCTGGAGCTGCGCCTATCCAAAGCCAGAAGCCAGGAGCTTCTTCCAGGTCTCTCATGTGGGTGCAGGGGCTCAAGCACTTGGGCCATCTTCCACTGCTTTCCCAGGCCACAGCAGAGAGCTGGATTGGAAAGGAGCAGGTGGGACTTGAGCTGGCGCCCATATGGGATGCTGGCACCACAGGTGGAGGCTTAACCTACTACACCACATCACCAGCCCCTCTTTGACTTTTCTGGTGACACCAAGGGAGCAGCTTTTTCCTTACCAGTACAGGAACTGGAAAGCAAGTGAACATACTTCCTACCTGAAGGGTGCAGATGGGATTGCGCATGACCAGCGGTCTCCTTTCAGGAGGTGGGCTTGCAGCCCTACCCACCAAGCCTCCACTTGCCCCAGAATAATCTGGGTGTTCCTTCTGCTTCTCAGAAGAAGGGGACACTGTCTCATGGCCCTGGGGGGGTGTCTAGTGCCCATGGAGGAGGTCAGGTGGCTGTCTGAGAGGCTCTCACCTGCACGCAAGGACTCAGTAAGATAAACGTGTGTGCATGCTTGTGTTCAAGGTTTGCACGTGGCCCTCAGCAGCTGCGGGCTCTCTCTCTCTCTGAGCAGGAGCTGGAATGGCTGCTGGAGATTAACCGGCTCACGCACCGACTGCTCTGTAAGCACATGACGCTGGACAGCTTCGACGCCATGTTCCGGGAGGCCAATCACAATGTGTCGGCCCCCTACGGGCGCATCACCCTGCATGTCTTCTGGGAGCTGAACTTTGACTTCCTCCCCAACTACTGCTACAATGGGTCCACAAACCGGTAAGGGAGTCCTGTGCAAAGGGGTTGGTGGGAGCCAAGGGAGCAGACGACTGCCTCCTCCACACCAGGCCCCAGAACACCTGTCAGTTTGTTCCTGTGACAGGTGTCTCTCGGGCCCCTGCTGGATACAGGCTCTGTACTAGAGGCGGGGGGCCATGGGGGACAGGAGGCCAGGGGTGATGGACCAATCATTACAACAAATGCACCATCACAGACAGTGAATGAGGAGATGAAGAGCCCACAGGGCCATGAGAGAGAGGACAGCACAGCCTGCTCCAGTCCCAGAAGTGATGCGAACCCCATGGGAGGCTTCCTCCTCTAAGGCAGTGATGCTGGAGTTGAGCCACAAAGGCTGAGTAGGAATAGGTAAGGCAGAGAGGTAGGAGCCAGATATTCCAGGCAAGGTTTCTAAGGAACCAAGAGGTTAGTGAGGACAAAACCAGCGGTGAGGGCTGGTGCCGTGAAAGATGACACAGGTGCAGACATGCACTGCGCCACAGGCCGTGTTTGAATCGTGCATCCGTGAACTCTGAGAAAGCAGAGTGGTGTGGTCAGCTTGTCCATTTGTAGGAGCTTCCAAATCTGAACACAAAGGTGTGAAACAAACACGCGATTGCCTGCCACAGTGGGACTTGCCTCCATCCAGGAGCGCATAGTCCTGGGCTGGGCACTGAGGTGGAGACAGGGCCCAGTCCCCTTATTCCCACAGAGGTTTACAACCTGGTGGAAATGGTGAGAAAATGGGCGTGTCTGCTGGTCCTCTCGGTGTCCCCAGAGCTGGCTCAGGGCCGTGATATACTAAATGTGTTGAATGGACAGGGGCGGAAGGCATCCACAACGAGATCAGCTTCCAGCTTCGTGAGATGTAGGACTTCCAGTGCTCTTGACCAGGTGGTGTCAAACTAGGGGCCACAGACCAATCTAGGTGCCAATTGTTTTTATACAACCCATGAACTCAGAGTGAAATTGACCTTTTTCCATGGTTGCGGGGGTAAAAATCCAAAGACGACGACTATTTGTGGACAAGTGAAAATCATGAGAAATTCACCAGGTTTTGCTGGAGCTCAGCCACGCTCATGCATTTGCTGTCAGCTGTGGCTGTTTCTGTGCTATAGCGGCGGTGTTGAATACTGGCAGCACAGAGCACCTGCTTGCAAAGCTGGAAATACCTGCTGCTGTGTAGGAAGAGTTAGCTGAACCTGCTCTTGAGGAACCAAATAGGAGGTGGAGAGGCAGAGCCCCTGGTAGACCATTTTCAGACCCAGCTCTCGCTCCCTGTGCTCACTTTCTTGTCTCCTGTCATTCTGAGGAGCCCTAAGCCCATGCATGGAAAGGAGCCAGTGTTAAATGGGAGGATGTCAGGGAGTTTAGCAGCGGTATGTGCAGCCAACTAAGACATGGTGCACTTGTACCAGGGTGAAGGTAGCCTTGGCCAGGAAGGGCTTCCTGTGTCTCCTGTACCTGGAGTAATGGCGTTAGGACCCAATTCACCCCTTCCTCATCTCTTCTCTTCTGCTAGTTTTGTCCGGACTGCCATTCCTTTCACCCAAGAACCACAACGAGACAAACCCGCCAACGTCCAGCCTTATTACCTCTATGGCTCCAAGGTGAGTAGTCCTGTCTGGTCCTATCTCTAAGAGGGTGAGTGGGAAAAACCAAATAGGAAAGTGTTCCTGGAATGAACAAAGCCAGATGGTATGGAGGTGAAGAGACAGCAGTGAGATCCAGGCAGAAACAGCTGCGAGTATATTCATCTTTATTTGCTCACCACAAGCAGAGGTGGGATGCACACAGACGGGTGGGGGCCGGATGCTGAGCCGGAGCTGTTGAACATGCATCAGAGTAGGCAGGAAGATGGGTCTGCGCGGCCTCTCGCCTTGGGCTCCCAGCTACTCCTGCTTCTCAGCTGATTAGTTGCAGTGTCATACTGTGATTCTTGGATTTTGTGCTCCGTGAACACAAGGGATTTGCAGACAGAACAAAGTTGGAAAGTAGAGCTTTAAAGGAAATCGCAGATGGCTGGAGCTAGAGCTGAGACAGGCCTGCTCTCGTCTCTTTGCTGCTCTTGTGCACACATGCACATCCTAATGCTAACTACACCTTCCCAAACCCTCCCCTGGCCTAGACCTTCACTCCCTCCCACTTGTTAAACACCCACTGTAGGCCAAGTGCAGGGCTGGATTCCAAATGATGAAGCCACATCAGGGGCCAAACATAAGCTCTGCCCTCCTGGATTTCCATTTCTACAGCCATGGTGAGAGTGTGGAAACAATGTGCACAGTGTCTCACCAGAACCACAGGATGTGTAGGAGAGTTCTCCCTTACCTTGGGCTCTGTATGGGAGAAGAAAGAATGCCACTAAAGGGGTGAGATGTGTCAACAACCAAAAGCAAGGCCAACATGTCTCTTCCTGGTGGAATAAAAATAGCCACTTTTGATTCCATTTAAAAAGAAAAAATTAGCACAGATGGACCTAAAAGAGGAACTGACTCAGTGAGCACAACAATGATAGAAAAAGCCCTGCTATGGATAGACAGGCGTAACTCACCAGTGTGTGCTACCACTCGCATCCATAGGGGGCGCTGGAAGGCCTCTGGGATGCTGTGGGGAGAATCAAACATCTCCAGAGCAGCCAGTCAGCTCTTGGTGGTTCCTTCCAATCAAGGGAAGCTGACCGTGCATGCGGCACACACACACAGCACCTCCCTTGTTAATTCTCTTTCAAGCCTGACGAGACATCCAGGAGGAAGACTTAAGTGCTAATATGTTGTTAATACCTCCCCACCCATGGATAATCCCCCTTTTAATCAAAGACAAGAGACCAGAAGATCTTAAGCTCAGAGTCATTGGCAGACAGTAGCAGCTAAGTCACATTTAGTACTGTTTTGTTTTTGTTATATTAATGTTTATATCTCTTCCTATCTATAGCAGGCAGGTGGTACTCATTTTCATGTATGTAATAATACTACAGTCTAAATGAAGTTTACATTTTAAAAATGAGTCAGTTCAGAGAGCAGTGTTAATCGTCAGAGGTTGTTTATGGCTCAAAGAAGATACGGATGGGGTATGAGGTGGTGTGAGTTGCCTGGGATCTGGGAAATGCTCTAGAGTAAGTTTTACACTTTGCCCAAAACAGTGCCCTCAGTGGCAGAGAATGCGGAACATGAACTGCAGCCCTCTGAAACCCTAGCTCCAGGAGCCCATGTGCCACTCCAACACTTCCTCCAAGATTGGGTTTTTCCTAAGTCATGCAGGTTTCTATTTTCTACTCTAGGATATGTACATGTTTGTTCCAATGTTAAGATGATGTTTTCAGTTCCCAAGTGGGCCCCCTGCACGGACACTGCTGCAGAAACGCATGTCCCAGCCTTGGCACACGGGGCCAGGATAAGTGTTCTCCAGTGTGGGAAGCTTTCCCATCAGCCTTCCTCCAGCCCAGGGGACCCACGAGGCACTGACGTTTGAGGATAGAGATGGAGTAGTCTTTGGACACAATTTTTACAAAAGCCCTACGGTGCACAGGGCTTTGGGCTGCAAGATGAGGGCCGTCCCTCCCTACTCTCACTCCCCGCAGCGAGGTGGTACTACGTGTTGATCACCACCCTCCCCCCGGAAGTCTCCCCCATCCAAGGGGCCATCTTGGTTGGCTGCAGCTTCTGCGTCTGCTCCAGCGCCAGAATGCTTGTGTGGCAGTTCCACCAGGGGGAGCCCCGGAAGCTCGTCTTCCCTCTGACCAAGAGCTGGGGCTTCCTCCGGCCATCTCACCAAACCATTGGCTTCCTCCATGTGGCCAGCTCTGTAAGACCATCGAGGCTCATGGCAACGGATGCACCAGAACTGGAGGCAGATGAAGGCCAAGACAGCAGTGAAGCAAGCCAGCAGGATGGACATCAGCACCCAGAGGGAAATCTGGGGGTCCACCAGCGAGCTTCCAGCAGCCAGCGGACTCTTATCCAGGGTGTGGAACATGGTGCAGTAATGCCTGTAGGGGAAGGCGACCTTCTTACAGCTGATGCACAGGAAGTACAGAGTGGAAGGAGCCAGATGTTCCAGCACCACGGAGCTGATGGTTCGAGGCACCTTCTCCTCGTGGTGGAAGCTGTAGCGAAGATAGCCAGAGAAGATGCTGTTCCAGTTGGGCCTGTACATGACGTGGTAGTAGTCCTCCAGGCACGGCTCTGAGGACGACCAGGAGATGATGGCTCCCGTATAGGAAACGTTCCCGACCTCGATGTTCATCCTGATTCTGGAACCAGAATCGCAGTGAAGGGTCACTTCCCCATGTCTATGTATCATAGTCATAGTTAGCACATTTTGAGCATTTGAGACAGGCACTAACATGGCCCCCATTTTATAGACAAATACATGGAGACAAGAGGTGACATTACTTAGCTAAGCATAGCAAAGAAGTGGCAGATAAAAAATCGCATTGCAGTTGTCTTATGCCAAAGCTGGTGGCCCTCAGGCTTCGTAAAATGTGCACCCACAGAACCCCAGCTCTGTCCACCTGGCTGAGATCCATTAGATACAACACTACTCTCCCTTGGGGAGAACAAAGCACATGTAATATCCCTAAGACCTCAGAGGCCCCACCTTAGTCAGCATAGGTCTGTGACCTCCCCTCACTCGATTGCTTCATCTGTAATCACTCTTGTTGCCCAGCTGCTTCTGCTGCAAATACTCTGAGCCCAGTTCTAGAAAGTTCTGCCATTGCTTTTTTTTTAATCCTTCCCAATTCTTTTGTCCACGGAGTAGAGATTTGCTTTGTCATTCATTGGCAGTTGGTTTGGTTTTGTTTTTCTTTTTTTTTTTTTTTTTTTTTTTTTTTGACAGGCAGAGTTAGAGAGAGAGACAGAGAGAAAAGTCTTCCGTCTTCCTTCCGTTGGTTCACCCCGAAATGGCCGCTACGGCCGGCCCGCTGCACCAGTCTGAAGCCAGGAGCCAGGTGCTTCCTCCTGGTCTCCCATGCGGGTGCAGGGCCCAAGGACCTGGGCCATCCTCCACTGCACTTCCGGGCCACAGCAGAGAGCTGGACTGGAAGAGGAGCAGCCGGGACAGAACCGGCACCCCAACCGGGACTAGATTAGCCTAGTGAGCCGCGGTGCCAGCCTGTTTGTTTTTCAAAGCCCTAGGAAATTAGTTCCATAGCTCCTGAGCTGCTAGTACCAGCACAACTACTATTACCTGATACTCCCGATGCTGTGAATATTAGGAATGATGAGAACCACACAGCGAGCCAGTGGTGGCTGCGTCACAGGCCATGCTGGGTGCTTCCCGTACAGTAACACATTCCTTCACCCTCCACACGTCCTTTCAGCCAGATCACCATTATACAGATGAGCAAACTGAGGTTAAACACAAAGCTGTTGAACCACTGCACGTCCAGACACCAGGCTGCTGGGTGTAGTAACAGAATGTGGCGAAGTGCACACACTAAGCCCCAGCTGCTGGGTGTTTTTTTTGTTTTTTTTTTTTTTCAGACCATTGTATGTACCGCTTCCAGATTGCCAGCCCTCTCATTTGTAAGGGAGAGCCGGCTTCATGTTTTGTAGTTTCTCTTTAATTATGAGAGGCACCGTTCCTGTCCACTGAACCTCCCCTGCTCAGAAACCCAGGGACAGCTCTGCCTCACCTGTGCATGTTCACAGATATGGACACTGCAGCTTTCATTTTAGCTGGCGGTGGCACAGCAACAAATGGTCAATTTGATTTTTAACCCGCACTAGGCATTGAGCCACACAGATTCCTATTACCACCTGCCTTTCTCTGCCCTCGGGGCCCCCCAGATTCCATTTGTGTGCTGGTGTTCCTGTGGCCAGCGGTGGTGGGGAGCTGCAGAGAATTGGACTGCAGCTTGTAGCTTTCTAGTCTGTGTTTCCCTTCTCTCGGGATGACCGTGAGTTAAAATGCTAGGAAAGGGAATGGCGCCTTCCCCTTTATTTCTTCCCAGAGCCTGGAGAAGGAGAGCTGGGAGCCGGGTGTACCTGGCCCTCCCAGGGAAGGCCACTGCGTAGGAGACTGAGTATTTACCTCCTGCCCTTCCCGCACATCCCCGCAAACATACTTCCGACCACAGTGAAAAGAGCTTATCCATCACTGATACTGCACGGGCAGCCACCTCTGTCAGCCTTCCAGGGGTCTAATCAGCAGCCCATTCCTGTGGCGCGCCATCGCTTCTTCCCTCTGCCTCGCAGCTGCTGCTGGCTGTCTTTGCGGACTGGATTCCCTACAGCAGACATTTTGAAGAGCTTCCTGCAGGAAGCTAGCAGCGTCCTCAGCTTTTCAGACCAAGTGCTTCTCCCTTAGATAGTTTCCTTCCTCTGCCTCCTCCCTTCCTAGGACCCTCCCCTAATTTTTAGCTAACCATTGATCGTCAGCTGGCCCTTGCCTAGGCAGAATGTAGAAAGAGAAACAGTTCCATGTTCATTTCCAAGAAGAGCCTCTGTCTCTTACCTGCTGCTTGCAGTGTATCTGGTGAGAGCTCTGCCCTCCGGGGCCGGGTGGACCAAAGCGGAGGGAATGGTCCCTTCTCCCTCCTCCACTCTGGGCTCTTCTCGATGTCTCTCACCACTGAGTAATCCCACTGTCGCCCCCAACGCTCACGTTATTCATCTCTGCAGATCAGCATCATTCACCATGGCAACCAGCAGGCATCTGTACGCACGCACGGTGCTCTCCGTGACCAGTCTGGGAAGGCTTTGCCCAGTGACAAGAGCTCTCATTCCTTTGGCGGAAAACAAAACAAAACAAAAAACTAACAACCCTGCACCCAGAGCCCCAATGTGATTAATTTTTCCCGTATTCGCACATTTTCACACTAATTGACAAATTATTTTCTTGGCCCATCTGGATCCTTTTTGTGGACAATGGTTTCAGATGCAAATATGTTCTTCCCAAGTATCCATAACAACAGAACTGATCATCCTGACCCCTCCCACCCCCACATACCCTTCCCCACTTCCTACCCCACCTCTCCTTCATTCTTCCTTTATTATTGTTCGCCGTGGCCTTACCTGGTTATATGGCACTAGCCATGGTCCTTTCATGGTCTGGAGCCCAGTTCTGTCTCCTGTGAGGCTGGATCAGGAGGGCAGGTGGAAGGCGTGAATACTATCCCTTGCCCCATCCCGGCGCTGCATCCATCAAGCTTGCCAAATCATCATGCCACTTTACTGGGAAGAATGGTGCCTAAAACCCTGGCCACTCAGAACCTCAGAATGTAATATGTTGAGGATTGGAGCCTTTGTGTTTATGGTTAGGTAAGGATCTCAAGATGAAATCTTCCTGAGTTCAGAGCCATCCTTAAACGTAATGACTGGGGTCTTTGTAAGAGAAACAAGAGAGGTTTATGCACTGATAGATGCAAAGGGCAGAAGCCAGGGGATAACAGGCAGAGATGGAAGTGGTGCTGCCGTCAGCCACAGAGCACCCAGGAGCCATCAGGTGCTGCAAGAAGCAAGGAAGCGGTCCCCCGTGGATTCGGCGGGAGTGTGACCCTGCCAGCGCCTTGATTTCAGGCCGAGGTCTCCAGAGCAGCAAGGGACCCTGTTTCCATCTTAGCCAGGTGCCAAGTTTGTGCAGCTTGGTCAGGCCTTCTCGCAGCCTCTCCCAGCCAGGCCCGGCAGCAGCCTGAGCTCTCTGTGCGAGCGTCCTGAGAAGCTGCCCAGCCGGCGATCTGTAGCCGTCAACTCCAGAAACGGACTCCTGAACTGGACGATCCTCGTCATCCCTTTCTAGAATCTGAGCTGCCTCCTTCCCCTTTCCATTTCCCACAAAGCTCGCTCTGCCCTGAGATGCCCTCCTTCCCTCGTCCTGGGAAGGCCCCATCGCCCCGCTCAGCTGAGGAGACCGCGGGGCCTGTCTGAAACAGCACGCGGCCGCTCAGATGCACTGTGGCCTGAATACGCGTGCACAAAGCGTGGGCTCGAAAAGGCAGCTTTGGTCTGCTTGCTTCTCGGTCCTTGTGGTCCACCCGAATGGTGACCCAAGTGCCTGGGGAGGCCTGACCCGTCCCCTGGCCGTGGCCCTGGGAGGCGGGAAGTCTCAGCCATCTGTGTCCCTCAGTCAGTTGCCTGGTGGCTCTCTGAGGCTTTCCATCTTCCCCGGGGTCTGTCTGCAGTCTGCTGAGCTGTGCACCACGCGCCTCTCGCCAAAGGCTGCCGGCGGCTGCCCACGGCACGGAAAGCATCCCCTCTGCAGAGAGGCCCATGCTGTGGTTTGCAGGCGCCCTCCAAAGCGGTTATCCTGAGAGAAATAAAAATACCAGAGCTCGGAAGCCTGGAGGGGTAAGGGAACCTTAAGCCCTTTTCCATAGAAAATGAGAATTTATTTTTAATGCTCCTGGATGGCATTTGCAGCTGTGAGGTTTTCATCTGCAGAAGTAGGACACACAGGGAGTGTGAGGTCTGGAAGCCCCCTAGTTTCACAGTCCCAGGAGAGGACGGCTTTCCTCGAGCTGTGAGGCGGCCCCTTGCAAACCTTCGCAGCTAGGGCTTGTCCTCCTCTGGGCTGTCACCATTTGTCAGCTGTGCCCAGAGAAGCCAGTGCAGTCCTTAGCAACAGGGACAAACTAGCTGAGGACCCCTGCCCCCGGGGATAGCACCCGAGCCAAATTTACTCCTGCTCTGTCATCAGCAGCAACACTTCCACTGTACGTGCAGGTGTTCCTCCGTTGATTGGCATCAGTAGATCACTACTGGGGGGAGAGATGTCAGCGGGGTCCCTGCACCCTTGCTGAAGGCGGCAGTGAAGGAATGGGGTGAGGATCTGGCTCACTTCTGAAGCTGGACTCCCAGGGGATGTTGACTCCCAGGGGATGTTAGCTCCCCAGGCCAGGTGCACATCCTGACTGTGACCTTGGATGAGTTCCCTCACTTTCCTATGCCTGGGTCTGGTCCTCTGTGAAATGGGAACATAAGGAACACCTGCCCCGTAGTGTTCCAGTAACAGTGCAATGAAGTGCCAGCTGAGGACTAGTCACTGTCATTATTGAGACAAGGCCAGTAGATTGGAAACATTTCCTGAGTTGGTTGTAGCATTCTCCAGATGCCATAATGAGCAAGGTCAGTACCCTGTGTTGTGTTTCCTTGCTCTTTTCTTAAATTGGCTTGATTGTGTTTTTTAATGTAGATGTTCATGGTACATGAATTAAGCAATACAGACAAACAAGGTAAAAGTAAGATTCAGACGATACAACCCAGAAGTAACCCCAGGAACATTTTGTGCATTTTGCATGTGCTTTCTGATTTTACTCACATGACGACATTTTGAGATAGCCCTTCTTGTCGTCATTGGAGAGGGAGAAACTGAAGCTCAGAGGGCTGAGTCACATCACTGCTGTGGCGGGGCGGTGCTCGGAGCCTGGGTCCGTTGGTCACCAGAGCCTGGGCTGTTAACCAGCCTCTCGTGTGCTCTGTGGTTCTGCCTGGGCTGTGTTCAAACTGGCTGCACACACAGGGTAGCTCCCTGCCTGTGGCTGTCTGCTCTGAGGAGGCAAACATAAGACAGAACAGGACAGTGGACGCTCGAATGATGAGAACAGGCCAGGACCTGAAAGACCTCGCAGAGAACATTCATCCACCTGACTGCAGCCACAGAACAGGAAGACATCAGCTCCTGTGGAGCACTGGCTCAGCATGTATTTGCTCTGCTCTGGAGCCCAAGCACGCTTGCCGATGAGCTCTGTCACTTAGGGAGGATGTGAAATACAGACACTTTAGCGATGGTACCATAGCTAATTTGTGAATCAAAACTTTAAAAACATATCCTCTGGATAAAGTAAAATCTGTAGAACATCATAAAATCCTTTCCAGTGCCATAGAGTGTGGCACAAATCGTTCATTCGATGATTCCACTCATTTCCCAGTGGTTTCTTCGGCGTTTAGAAATCGTCGCCTTGATCTTTGCTTTAGCACAGTTGTCACCGCCTGCAAGCTGCTCCTGTCTGAGCCTTGATTTGACCTCAGGGAAATTCCCCCTGCGCTTGCCACGCCTTCCCCCACAGCCCTTACTACCCAAGATGCAGTGCTTGGTTGCAGCAAGTTGGGGACATCTCAGCAGGGCACCTGCCTGGATGCCAACACCTGCCACCTGGGCTGAGCAAGTGCATCTCCCTTGGCCCAGTGACAACACCAGCAGCAGCTCCACCTGCTTTACCACCACCATCCACCCTGTGTCTCCACTCCTAGCCACCATAGTGCCACGGATTCGCCAGTCCAGGAAGCTGTTGTTCCTCTTCCAAGTGGTGCCTAGGGCAGAATATCGTCTTGGATCTCAGCTGAGGCAGGTCACTTCACTTCCCTGGGGCTCCAGATCTCTCCTCTGCTAAATGGGGATCACTGTGCTGCCTTCCTGGGGTCCCCAGGGAGATCAGATCCTAACCTGGAACCTTTGGAAGAGTTGTTTGCGATATGGTTAAGGCAAAGGCTCTTGAGATAGGAAGATGATCAGGGAGGGACCTAAGTGCCATCCAGGTGTCCTCATAGGAGAGAAGCAGAGAAAGTCATCCACTTAGGAGAGCGGGTGAGATTTGAAGATTGGAGCGGTGTAGCTGCAAGTTGGGCAATGCTGGCAGCCCCTGGAGGCTGCAAGAGGCAAGGAGCAGATTGTCCCCTGGAGCCTTTGGAGAGACTTTAGCTCTGTGATAGTGATTTTAGCTTTATTGGCTTCCAAATGTACTAGAGAATAAGTTCTTTTTTTTTTTTTTTAAGATTGATTTATTTTTTCAAAAGTCAGAGTTACACAGAGAGAGGAGAGGCACAGAGAGAGAGGTCGGTCTTCCATCCACTGATTCACTCCCCAGTTGGCTGTGCTGATCCGAAGCCAGGAGCTGCTTCTGGGACTCCCACATGGGTGTGCAGGGGCCCAAGGACTTGGGCCATCTTCTGCTTTCCCAGGCCACAGCAGAGAGCTGGATTGGAAGTGGAGCAGCCGGGTCTCAAACTGGCACCCATGTGGGATGCTGGTGCTTCAGGCCAGGGCATTAACCCGCTGTACCACAGCAGCGGTCCCCCCAGTTCTGCTGTTTTAAGTCACCAAGTTTGTGACAGCAGCCACAGGGAACTACCTAGGCAGTTAGGAAGGAATTAGTATATGAAAACATTCAGAGAGAAATGTCGCAGACTGCGGCACCTGTGCCAAAGGAAAGTGACGACAGTGGTTTCCTCCAGCCTGTTAGCATCTCTGAGTCCTCTTGGGTGAATTACTGGAGGGCCGGCTGCTGTTCTCCTGCCTTCTCCAGAGCACCAACTCGTGGCTCAGAAAGAAAGGGACATCACTTCTTGAGATCACTAGAGTAAGTGTGAGCGGAGAAGGCCAAGAAGGCCCCAGAGGTTGGAGACCCAGCCCTGTGGCTCACCCCGTGTCCAGAAGGGACAGACACCTCTGCAGTTTTCCCAAGCTGTGAGCACCTCGCTGTGACCTTCCCGCCAAGGACAGTGGCACTATTGTTTTCATTCACCCCGCTCTTCATTTACCTGCAGTGTTTAGAGAGCTGGGTCACAGCTCACTCAGCCAAGTTAGAGAGCTGTGTTTGTGTTTGTGGGCTGGTGGAGTTCATTAGAGACATTGTAATAAAAACAGGAAACTAGGAATGGTTTTAATTCCTCTTGGGATCTCTGAAAACAGCACTTGTGGTTCCAGAGAGCAGAGATGCAAATTGCTCACAAATTTGGTTTGCCAAAAACACGAGGCTGTGTGTGGTGGCTGGCCGCACTTACCATCCAGTCAGAGAGAGGCCTGATGAGTAGAAGTCCGCATACAGCAGAGAAAGACAGTTCAAATGATCCATTTCATAGTATGTAATTTTGCCTCAATTTTTAAAAAAGTTCATCTCCAAATAATATTACAGTGGTTAGGATCTACCAGATCATGTCCTACCCTTAAAATATTATTTTGCATCACTTCTCAGCTTTCTAAGATCAAGTGTAAAACATTATTTTGCTTCCTTAAAAAAAGCAAAGATCAATGTCACAGTAATAATACAGCTTTGATTCCTGATTCAGGATTATTTATTTCTTGAGGTCTCAGGAAGTTATCTATTTGGTGTGGTGTGGACGTAAGCAAGCTTGATTTTAAATGTGCAACGGTAAACAGATTGACCAAATAATTAGTTTCCCGCTCACTGCTGGTTGTCACGTGAGTCAGTGAGCAGAGTTGCTTCAGGGTGTGAGATTTGTGGCAAGTGTCCAGTGTCTCAAGTCATGTTGCCTTCCTGTTTTTCTCTGCCAAACCTCAGAAAATGCCCAGGCTCCCCTATTCCCACATTTTCTCAATAGGGCCCAGCCTCCTATTGAGCCAGCAGGTCAGACGGGTGCCCTGCGGGGGTGTGTGTGCATGACTTCTCAGCATGCGTGTGTTTCCTCTTGCATGTGTGTGACGTATTGGGGGCTTTCCAGGGCTGGGGGCGGGGCGTGTTTATTTAGAAGAAGAATTTGAATTCTGCTCAGTTCGTGCTGGTCCTTCCTGCAAGAAACACAGCACAGACCAGCAACCAAGGCCTAAGCTTCCAGTCCAGACTGAAGGCCAGGACTGATGACAAGTGGGAGCCAGAGGCCTCCCCAGCACACCAGATGGTTCTGTGCTGGGATTCTTAAAGCTCTCGTGTGGCAAAACAATTCCAAAATTATTCTCCTGTGCCTAGAACTAGGATGGCCTGCTGAACAGTTTTTGTATGTCTGAGTGTATGTTCACAAGTATCTGTGCTTGCCAGGAAATTCTGGGGAGACTTGACTCTAGAAGCCCTTGGGTAGGGGGCAAGGCCAAGGGGAATGCTAGGAAGGCCGAGCATGCGGGGAAAATGCCCAGAGCTCAAGTGTCCACAGGGGGCATCGGAGCTCCTCTGATCCATCCTGCGATCCTGGGCAGGACCGTAGGCGGCAGGTTCCCTGTTAACAGCCTTACGTGGTGTTTCTCACCTCTCCACCTGGACGCTTGCAGTAGAGAATGTACCCAGCACACAGGCTGTCATTAGAAACTCCCATTTTTGTAATTTTTTTGTATTGAGCACAGTCTACAGTTTTGGGTGCATTCCATCAGCTGGCCCCTGCTCTGACCTCTGCCATGCCCCTGTCGGATACTGACTGACTGTGTTGTCTAAGATTTTTCCCTCACACTTAGCGATATTCATAGAATCACAGCCGCTGGCAAAGCCGAGAGGGCAAACTTGACCAGGAAGCTGGATTTTTCCCAGCTTTTATTTACCACTGTATCAAACATGATATATTCATGGCTGTTACCTCAGTGTGCCCAGCACCGTGCCAGCTGCTTTATGCATGCTGTCTCATTTAAACCTGCAGCAATCCTGTTGCATCGGGTATTATGTTTACATCATGGAAACCAAGGCTCAGAGAGTTTAGGTAATTTGCCCAAGGGCATCTAATGTAGTACAGCTTATGGACTTGTTCCTGGATCTCGGTCCCTCCAAGTTACCTATACGACAGCTCGCTGCTACTCAAAAATGCCTTTCATGGGATTTTTGACAAGTGGACAAAGGAGAGTATGACGTGAGCTCTCCTGGGTTCAGAGAGGCTGAGTCCTCAGTGTAAGTGGGAACAAGAAGGCTGTTGGTCCAGTGCACAAGCTGAGTCAGAGCACCCCAGGTCATCATCTGCTGATGTCTGTGCAGACTCCAGCTGCCACCTCTTTCAGGAGAGAGTGCACAGCATGGCTCGCTCTGCTTTTACATCTCTGAAAATAATTCTGGGCAGAAAAGTAGGCTATGATGCAACCCAGTGTTTTTTTTTTTTTTTTTTCCTTTTTTATTGAGGTCTAATTACCTGTGGTGAAATGTTCTGTGTCAGGCTAATTTCACAGAAGGACCATAGAGTGGACGACAGAAACAACAGACACACACCGTCGCATGGTCTCATCCCATGTTTGGCTAAATCACAGTCAGCAGTTCCTATACGTACAGGCTTTGCTGACCGTCACTGTCAGTGAACACCACGTTTGAAGTTAGGTACACTTCTCTCCAGAGACCATTCCTGGCTCATATGTCTATAAACTACATAACACTTGTCCCTCTCCATGGCTCAGGCAGGGTTTACTCTGGTAGCTTCTCAGTGTTGAGTACAGAAGCCTGCTCTTTGTCACGCTGCAAGCCTCCTGGTAGGTGGGTGTGAGCTTACCCAGTGAACCATTATCCAGCCTGGTGAATGAGTGGGTGTGCAGTTCTTCACGAACTTGTTAGTAGCGGGAACTACTTTGTGTCTCCTTGTTACTAGAGGGTACTATTATCGTGAAGCTCGTGAAGTTTAGATTTGTGTATAGTAAAAAGAAAACTCAAAAATTAGACTATAAATTTTCTCTTGATGACTATAGAGGGATTCTAGAATCTCTCATTCCTCCAAAGCATCACCGTAGACCTATTGAAGTTGTATAAAATTTCTCATTAGCCAACTCACAGAGAATTGCAGCTAATAGAATATCAGAGGTGGTTTTCCCTCATTTTCATGTTCATGCACAAGATTTTTACAATTCCAGGTAGGAAAACTATACTCAGAACTAAGTTTTTGAAATGAAACTTTATCTGAAAACTGACTATGGTTTATGTAAGAATTCGACTTCTGAAGGTCACAGTTATGGAACAGGTTAAGACCATGGGTCTTGGAATTGGCCATACCTGGTTCAGATCAGAGCTCAGTTGTCTACCCACTGTGTGACCCTGAGCAGGTGACTCACCACCCTGAGCCTGTGTTCCCTCACCTGTTTTCCAGCCCCTCAACATTGCCTACAGCCACATCTACAGCTCCTACAGGAACTTCGTGGGGCCCCCGCACTTCAAGACTATCTGCAGACTGCTGGGTTACCAGGGCATTGCCGTGGTCATGGAGGAGCTGCTGAAGATCGTCAAGAGCTTGGTGAGTAAGGCTTGGGATGTGCCCGAGCGGGGTTGACTTGAGTAAGTTTGGCTCTTTTGGCCTGTGAAAGCACATCCCAGCTCTGCCTCTATAAATCACACAGGGAGTCCACTCCTGTATCCCTCGATTGTCCTTAACCATCCTTCTGCTACATTGCTGTGTACCCTTTGAGCTGTGGCTTTGTCGCCCTTTTCTGGACCCTGACTTATTTTTGATGAGTGAACTCAGCAATCCTGATTTTGACCTTCAACACCTGTTGCTGACTCCTCATGCTCCTCACTTGTGCTGCATTATCTAATTTGAGCATGGCAAATCCATGACAGATGTGCTGCCATCTTCCACGCCCATACCCATGGCAGACATCTCTAATCAATCACCACACTCCTTCCCCTTGGGAGTTCTTGCTAAATCACTACCACCTGTACTGCAGTACTTCAAGGGAGTTCTCTGTCCCTGTACCACCATGGTGTATCTGCCCAAAGCATGCTCAACTGAACCTTCATTTAATTCACTCCAAGACTGCTGAAGCAAAGCCAGAACCTTTCAACAAGACTTTCTTGAAAATTCCAGATGACAAAAGAGAAATAAACAAGGTAGTGTCTAACCAAGGCAGAGGAATAGCAAATAGAATTCATCCACAAACTCTGGTTCTTTGGCAGCAGCTATGTGGAGCCATGGACCATTAAGGATTGTGAAGCTAAATCCAGATTTAAAAGGGAAAACATGATAATTGATTAAAGGTGTCTGCTGTGGATGTAGGAGGAATGAATGTGCCATGCATTTTCCATGCTTAAATTACATAATGTCTCTAAATTCCCAGGGATCCTGGCCCTATTTCCTTTGAGCTCTTAGTCTGTATCTCACATAAGCATCCGCAACCCCAGGAAGGACCCCATGCCTAGAAATGTGCGGCTCTTGAAGTGTGTAAGTCTGGGAGAGTAGTGAGAGCTGCCCTTTCTGTCCTACGGAGGCCCGTTTTCCCTGGTAAAGATCAGTGGGACTGTCCCCCGCCTTCCCTGCTCCCTCCTTGCAGGGGGCAGGGCTGTACTGGGATGTTTCAGCAGAGCCTGCATACCCCTGCCCTGGCATCCTGGAGACGCTGGCTGTGTACTGCAACAATGTTTCCCTTGCTCATCACTATTCTTCCTTTGGCAGCTCCAAGGGACCATCCTCCAGTATGTGAAAACTCTGATAGAGGTGATGCCCAAGATATGCCGCTTGCCCCGGCACGAGTACGGCTCTCCAGGTGGGTGATAGGAACGTAGTCCACCTGCACCCGTGGAGGGGAGGGGAGCTCTGGCCACACAACCTGGAATATTTGCCCCTCTCACCAGGCAGTGAGGAAGGAGAGCACTGGCTCTGCATCCCACCCCTGGCCAGATAACCTGGAACCCTTTGCAGTTCCTCTAAGCAAGACCATCTCCCATGCCCGCCTCCCAGGACTGCAGCCCATGTGATGGACGCACTGGAAGATGGACTTGCTGGAGTCTGCATTAGCTTGTCTCGGAGCGCTTTCCTGCATTTGCTCAGTTAGACACAGTTGTCCCAGGCCACTGTGCCAAGTAAGCTAAGGTGACTGAGCAAAAAGGCAGTCAGAAAATGTGTTTTTCCAAAAAAGCAAGATGTCAGGTGCTGGCTCGGTATGATAGGAAGGAGATGAGGCAGAAAGCTCTGTTACTGAATCCTAGCTGCCCACTCATGAGCTGTGTGACTACGGGCATGCCACTTACCCTCTCTGAGCCCCACGTGAAAACAGGCATAGTAGCATCTAGTTTGTGGATTGAGTCGGATATTGCAGGGCAGTTGTTTAGCAAGCATCCGCTGCCTTTAAATAGACACTAAATCGATTTTTAGAAGGACTGAGGGAGGTCCACAGATGCGGTGGGTGCTGTGTGGTTTTGTTTGATCAAAGCCCTGAGCCAGCCTTCTGAGCTTTTTCCAGCACTGGCCCCTACAGAGAGGGCTGCGCGGCTTGGGTCTCGCCATCCTAGAGTCAGGTCTGGGGCTGCTGCTCCGTCAGCACGTCCCATAAACCCTAGCGGGTGGGCAGTGTTCGGCTGCGCTGGACCATCCCCTTCCTCTCGCAGGGATCCTGGAGTTCTTCCACCACCAGCTGAAGGACATCATTGAGTATGCAGAGCTGAAAACAGACGTCTTCCAGAGCCTGAGGGAAGTGGGCAACGCCATCCTGTTCTGCCTCCTCATAGAACAGGCGCTGGTGAGTCCTGAGCCCGGTGCCAGCGGGGGTCTCCACGCTGGGTGTGCGCCCGCCCCTGCATTTGGTGCTAAGGCCCTGAGGCCTGGGAGTGTGCTCTCCCGTCCCCTCTTTCCCAGCCCTCTGGCCGTGGAGTCAGACGGCCTGGATTCCAGTCCTGCACCGCACTCACTAGCTGTACTAGGCCTGAGTGCAGTCATCCACCTTTTCACGCAGTGAACGTCACCACTGATTGGCTACCACGGGTAGCGCATGGTACTAGGAGGGGTTGCAGCAGCCAGTCCCCGCCTCGCGCCCTGTGCATCTTGACACAGAACTGATGTGTTTGCCACGACAGCATGTGCTATGGGGGATGAGAGCGGAGCCTGAAGCAGCAGCTGGTGTGGTCTTGACGGGGAAGGTGGGCTTCCTGGAGCAGGTGGCCTGGAGTAGCTGTTGCAGACTGAGGGAAAGGCCTGCCATGTCTCTTGTGATGGGAGATTTTTTTTTTTTTTTTTGACAGGCAGAGTTAGAGAGAGAGAAAGGTCTTCCTTCCATTGGTTCACCCCCCAAATGACCGCTATGGCCGGGCGGTGGGGGGGCTGCAGACTTCTTCACAGGCCCTGGGAAGCAGGGAGGGAAACCAGCTGGCCAGGGAGCAAGGCTGGCTGCAGGCCGGGGCTCAGCCTGGGGCATAGGTCTGAGGAGCAGAGAGAGAAAGGAGATGGACCGAAGGCAGAGAGATGGAAGTGACAACAGGGACACGCAGAGATTCTTCTCCTCCAGCTGGCTGTGGGCCCTGGGTGGAGCCAGTGTGTCAGGTGCAGAACTGGAACCAACCCTTGTCTGCCCGAGAGGCGCTGAAGCGGAGTAGGGGTTTCCCATCTGTCGCTCCCCGTCTTCGTGGGGGAACGACACAGGACCCTGCGCTGTTCTTTCGTCTGCTCGGCCCTCCCCGGGTTTGCTGCTGGTTCTTCCCGGGTTGGCTACTATCCCTTCCACCTCCGTGGAAGGGCAGTTCCCCCTGGCCACATTCCCCACTTCCGCAGGGGAGCGGCACACCGCCGGCCGGCTTTCTCGGGGGCTGCACGGGTGTTCCTTCAGCTAGATGTTCCCCATAGATGTTCCTGGTGCATGCCGTTTCTCTCCTCCTTTATAGTCCTCCTCCGCCAATCCTAACTCGGCTGCCCACACGCCGAGTACGCTGCTCTCCTCCAATCAGGAGTAGGTCCTACAGTTTATTGGTTGAACTGGAGGCAGCTGCGTAGAAGCTGTTTTCTCCTCTCCCAGCGCCATATTGTGGGAGAGCAGATGCATAGAATAAGTCTTAATTCCAGTAACAGTATAGTCCGGTTTGCTCCCCACACCCATCCTTTGTTAGGAGTCACTGGCTCTCTCTGTAGGGTGTCAGGTTTCTAAGGCTACTCGGTGGGCCTGGGTTGCCATAGCAACGCAACCTGTAGAAGTCATGTGGACAAGCAGGAAACAAGGTCTCAGGTGTGGAGGTAGTGACAGCTGGAAGCCTCAGTGACACAGCTCCCCTTCGAGCCCCCTGCCTGCTGATTCATACCCCAGGTGGCCACAACTCCAGAGCTGCACCACTAGGAGCTTCTTCCAGGTCTCCCAAGTGGGTGCAGGGCCTAAGGACTTGGGCCATCTTCTGCTGCTTTCTCAGGCCATAGCAGAGAGCTGGATCGGAAGTGGAGCAGCCAGGACTCAAACTGGCACCCATATGGGATGCTGGCGTGGCAGAGAGAGGTTTAACCTACTATACCATAGCACAGGCCGCTTGTTTTAAAATAGAAGCTATGCTAGCTTTAGAAAAACTAGGAACAAAAACTAGCAAAGGGGAAAGCAGGAATTCTTTTGTATGTTTTTCTTTCATACTCTTTGATAGATCTGCAGAGCTTTTATCATAGGTTCCGAGTTCATGGACTCATGTGCTAGAAATACCTTCTCTTCCTGTGGTTTGAGTTTTTAAAGCAGATGAGTAATAAATCTTAATATCTTTGTCCATGACCAGTCTTTTCAGTGGATGTAATCTTTAAGTACTGACATTATTTCTTAAAATTCAAGGTGCGATATTAGTATGGAAACCCATGTGCTTGTGGGGTTATGTTTCTGGGTGTTTGTATGTGTGTAAGCTTATTTAAGGTACAAAATACACAGTCAGAATCATAAACCCTCAGTATACAGCCTGATCAAGACACCCACACATGTAACCCCCACCCAGGGTCTAGATACTTTCAGTTGCTTTCTGCATGCCACCTTCAGGACCTCAACAGAAACCGTGACTGACTTCTGTGATCACAGGTTAGCTTTGCTTGTTTCTGCACACTGTATAGGTTAAATTTTCCTCTGTGGCTGTGTCCCTTGTGTTAGGGATGGTTCCTTTTCCATTGCTGTATAGTATTCCTCATTGTATGAACACACTAACTGAATCATCCGTTTGCTTATCCATTTCTTATTTGTAGGCATTATTAATGTATTAGCTAACATATATTACCAATATTACTATGGCTTATCTTTTGAAAAGTGAACGTTTTTAGGGTTTAGTGTTTGTTTATTTTGCGCTGTGGTTGCTGCTCTTGTTGAATTGTTGAGAAAAATCTAAAAAGTTAAGGCTAACCAGAACTGTAAGTCTATTGTTCATCTTGAATTCAGGCTTGTGTGTAATTTATTTCTTCCCAAATTGTCTCAGCCCTGTTAACTTAAAAGACCATCTCCTTCTGCATCTGTAATGTTAGGGGTGTGGTCAGTTGTTTATAAAGTGCCCATAAATGTTTAAAAAATTACTAATAGAATTTCCTTTAACATTTATTTATTTATTTGAAAGAGTTACAGAGAGAGAGAAGGAGAGGCAGAGAGAGCGAGCGAGGTGGCGGCGGCGGGGTGGGGGGGGTCTTCCATTCACTGGTTCACTCCCCAAATGACCACAACAGCCAGAGCTGCACCAATCCTAGTCAGGAGCCAAGAGCTTCTTCCAGGTCTCCTAAATGGGTGCAGGGGCCCAAGGATTTGGGCCATCTTCTGCTGCTTTCCCAGGCCATAGCAAAGAGCTGGATCAGACGTGGAGTAGCCGGGACTCGAACTGGCACCCATATGGGATGCCAGCATTGCAGGTGGTGGCCTTACCTGCTATGCCACAGTACTGGCCCCTCTATTAGTAATTTTCCAGTGTTTCTTCCAGTATCTTCTACCCAAGAAGCCGTAAGGGGGTCCTGGTCAAAATATGTTTTGTTTTCTAGCTATCAGTCCACTCTGTGTTAGGGCAGCACTCGCCACCAGGGGTCTCTGTCTGCACATGTGAGCCATGGAAGGCATTCCTGGGAAGGAGACAGCCCTTCTGTCTGCCTTTTACTGTAGGGTCCCACACCCCGGACTTCAGTGTTCTCTGTCTCTGTCCTCGTTATTTCTTCTCTCCTCCTCAAAGTGCAGGATGTGAGGAAGGTGGAGCTGAGCTCGGATTCCAATGTCATTCAATTCAGGAAAAGCCCTCAGAGGGGATTAAGGGAGGCATCCCAGCCTCAGCAGTGCTGACACTGCGATTGGAGGGGGTGGCCTCTGGCCAGGGGAGCAGAGCAGGCTTTCTGGGCTGTACTCACTCAGGTTAGGATCAGGGGACTCGCTCGTTGCCAGTAGCATCCTCGGTCATGAAAACTGACAATGTCTCTGATTGCCAGATCTGTCTTTGGAGGGGAAAAATCGTTCCCCAGTGAGAATCACTGTCCCGTGCAACCCTCCATTTGTAGATGGGAAAACTCGCATCCTGAGGATTACAGCTCGGGCAGGAAGTAGGGTACGAAGCAGACCTGTTAGCCCATGCAGGCACACAGAGAACCCTGGTGTGTGTGTGTTTTTTTTTTTAATAGTTCCAACCCCACGTCTCTGACCCTCTGCCCCCAGCTTCCACTTTCTAAGTCTCTTCTCTAATTTTGTTTTCATTATGAAACAACTGAAATAATAAATTCACTGACAGAAAACTCAGAGAAGCAAGCACAGAGAAAAACAAAAACCACATTGTCACCCTAGGATCACCACTGTGTGCATTCCCAAGGATATTCCTCCAGATATGTCTGGGTCCAGCACAGTGATATGGATTTTTCTCATATGACACTGCTTGTAATACTCGGCAAGCTGGAAGGTGAGATGGGGTCAGGGGAGAAGGGTCTTTCCCTTTTTACTTCACATTCTAAATTATTGTCTGGCTTTATTGCCATAAACATTTGTTAATTTTGTCCTTAAAAGGAAATCCTTGCACAGGGAAGGTACTCAGTCCTAGGGCAAGGAAAGTAAAAGGTCAAAAGGCCACTTTGGACAGCTCATCTCAGACCCTCATGCCATGCCCCCGCCCCCACCCCCGCCCCCGCCCCTGCCCAGCCCCGCCCCTGCACTTGATGGAGTTATTTTGCTGTCACTCCAGTGCAGGCTCCTCTAGAAGCACATTCTGTCCACGTGCCTCTGGGCCTTTCTGAGTGTTTCTTCCTGCCCTGGCCGAGCTCTGTACTATGGGAGTTTCTTGGCTTTCACAGATACCCTTCCTTTGCATGGCTTCACAGTGTTTCAGCATATTTGCATGTGGACAGACACGGCCTCAGCTGGCAGACACAGATGCTAGGGCAGGAACATATTGGGACCTGGCAGTAAGAGGTACGGTCAGCGGTTCCATGCTCAGGCCAGGCAGTAGAGGGGTGAGGGGGTGCCAACCCAGGAAGTTGCATGCATCCCCTGCCTGGTGGTGCTGCTCCCTGTCTACCCCCTCAGTTGTCCCCATGGAGGAGGAGTCCTCTCGGGCTGGGCAAGTTGGTCTCTAGAAACATAAGAAATTAAGCCCTACTCCTTCTGAGCATGTCACTTGGCCATGACAGCTATAGAGAGCTGATAAAGTAACTATGTCAGTGCAGTATTTGCTCAGAATTGTAGGATGACAGTTTGTGGTTAAAAAAAATGGAGACCACCAGTCTAGCTATACAACAGTGGAGTGAGAGGGGTCATAAAACAAGACTCTGTGGGAACAGAAGTGGAGGTGGGAGCAAAGATTTCTCTGGTAAGGTCACCATTGTCTCTGTGGCACCTAACACAGGGCTCAGAAACTGGCCTGAGTCAACAAGGGCAGAGACATTTCTGCTTGGACCTAGTTGATTAATAGAAATGTACCTGTTTGTCTTCTGAAATCTTCAAAATTAGACTATTTATTCACCTTCATCCAAAGCCAGCTCAGTCTTGGCTTATTTCATTGGCTGTTCCAGCAGCCTCCAAGAACGCAGAGCCTGGGTTTTCTAATCCCCCTGCTGATGACTTGTGTTTGAGGAGGCCCTGGTGGGCCGAGCGCGCACAGCGGAAGCTGGGCCTGGGCCTGCTGTCCTGAGCAGTAGTGTACCATGGACGCCTGCAAAGAGTAGGGCAGCCCGATGTGGTGAGCGAGCCCAGCTGGGGCTGCTCAGGAAAACCACTAGAAATCCACCCCAAGGAAAACAAAATCTTCAGGAGTCCACCCAGATATTTTAAAACCTCTGCACTCGATTCTAAGGAACAGCCTGAGTCAAGACCCCTGATCTAGAACCAGTCAGCTTTGACCACTGTGCGCTGATGCTTGGCTGTCACTACTGTTCCCATTATTTGCATCTTTTTATTTAAATCAATTTACTTTTTAACTTAGGCTTATTTTAAAAGGAAACTACCACTTTTATTGAAAAAAAAATCTCCTGCCATTATTAGAAATCAACCAGAATAGTAAGTGCAATTAAAAAAAAAAGGCAAAGTAATGTAATTCCAGCTACTGCCTGCCCAGGCCTCTGACCTTGGGTCTACTCCCTCTCTCTGTTCAAGAGTAGCAAATGTTACCTTGCACTGATGCTAGATGGAAACTTTCTAATTAAGGTTTTCAGAAAAGCTGATAGGGAATGGAGAAGGAAGCTTTGTTACTGCTAGCCCACTGTAATTAAGCAGCATTTCCCCGACCCCAGGTTCCCACTTTAGGAAACACTGCATGCCCTTAGGGAGAAGGGGAAGCCCCTCTGCTGGCCAGTGTCTTGACTGTAGACCTAAGCTGAACAGACATGGCTCTGATCCAGAATTCTATCTTTGACAATGCAGGGGACAGGGGATGTGGTGGAGGGGACACACAGTAATACACAGCATTATTCAAGTGAGGTCTAGACTTGTGGCAAGACCACATGTACACCCCCACAGAGTCAGTTAAGATGCAGTTACTGGGGGGGCCGGCGCCGTGGCTCACTTGGTTAATCCTCCACCTGTGGCGCCGGCATCCCATATGGGCACTGGGTTCTAGTCCTGGTTGCTCCTCTTCCAGTCCAGCTCTCTGCTGTGGCCCGGGAGTGCAGTGGAGGATGGCCCAGATGCTTGGGCCCTGCACCCGCATGGGAGACCAGGAGGAAGCACCTGGCTCCTGGCTTCAGATCTGCACAACACCGGCTGTAGCGGCCATTTGGGGAGTGAACCAATAGAAGGAAGACCTTTCTGTCTCTCTCTCTCACTGTATAACTCTGTCAAATAAAAAATATATATAAAAAAATAAAAAAGATTCAGTGACTGGTTTCCTTAGCCAGGGCTGCAGGGAGCTGCGAGGAGCTGGAGCTGACCTAGCTGATGGCAGGGATCTCCACTGCACCTGGAGTCCCAAGCAAGGCTGTGGAGGACAGGGCAAGCTTCATTGCCTCTTTTCCTTGGGGCCTCGCCTCAGGCGGCAGAAGACACTGCGCTCACAAGATGTGCTTCCATATAAGGGAATGTTTGGAACACTGGGCCCTGGGTGAGGCCCAGCCCCCGGCTCCCGCCCACCAGGAGACCCGAGTGGGGATCCTTGTTAGGCTTCTTGACCTCCAGCTCTTTTCTGTTTCTTGACAGTCACAAATGTGGTATTTAGTGCTACTGATCATTTTCTTGCCTAAAAAACATCCGAACAAAGCTGCCGATGAGAATACTGTTGTGAGGCTGGCTTGATGATTTCCTTTAGGAAATCAAGTAAGAATTGTAGTTGTGCACCCAGAAACAGAACCCAAAGGTAGAGTCTGATGCCATTCTACATAAATCTGACATCCTCAGGGCCACTTTGAATCTTGGGAAGCCAGGATCCTCTAGTGAAGAGAAATAAGTCCGCTGTTATTCTCACAGGTTAAGCGAGGTGGGAATGCTTGAGGGTTTTGCTGTTGATCGGAAATCCTTCCTGGTGCCTCAGTTTTAAACTAAATATAAACTGAAAGGAAAAATTTAAGACTGAAAGCCAAGCAAAATTACTAATAATCCCTTAAGGAATTTTGACTTTGTTTCCTTACAATAAATGCCTTCACATCCTGACTGTAAGAACCTTTTCACTTGTATTTGCTCTGTTGACAAAGAGAACAGTCTTAGAGTAGACCTTGGTTCTTATTGGTCAGGTAATGATTACATCTCTCAGGATCACAAGATAAGCACTAGCATAATACTTGGTACAGGCAAAAGTCACACAGTAGCAATTTGTTCTCCCTAACCCCTCCCAGGAGCGGCAACATGTGGCAATTCCCTAATGCTGGAACTATTAAAGTTTCTTTCTTTCTTTTTTTTTTTTTTTTTTTTTTTGTAGAGCAATTTGCATCTTATTCACACTTTTGAAAATCTTCATGGTTAAATCCTAGTTTTTAAGAATAAAAGATGGCCAGCGCCACGGCTCACAAGGCTAATCCTCCGCCTGTGGCACCGGCACACCAGGTTCTAGTCCCGGTCGGGGCGCCAGATTCTGTCCCGGTTGCCCCTCTTCCAGGCCAGCTCTCTGCTGTGGCCCAGGAGTGCAGTGGAGGATGGCCCAAGTGCTTGGGCCCTGCACCCACATGGGAGACCAGGAGAGGCACCTGGCTCCTGCCATCGGATCATCGCGGTGTGCCGGCCACGGCGGCCATTGGAGGATGAACCAATGACAAAGGAAGACCTTTCTCTCTGTCTCTCTCTCTCTCACTGTTCACTCTGCCTGTCAAAAAAAAAAAAAAAAAAAAAAAAAAAAGAATTAAAAAAACATTGAAGTAACACTGAGGAAATCTTAGTCTGTTTTGCGTTTTATATGAAGAACTTTTCAGATGTAGATGGTCACAGCAGTTAGGTTGCCTAGGAAGATGCCCTTGGGAGGAGTTGTATGCCTGGGTGTTTAGGGCTGAAGTGAGTCAGTGTCTTCAGCTTACTTTGAAATGATTCAGTAAAAATAGATGTGGTACAGCAAATATGACAATATATTCATTGTAACTCTACATAGAATGTATAAGGATAGGCATTGTTCTTTCCAATATATTTAGAATTTTTCATCATACATAGTTGAAGAGGAGGAAACCTCATCAGAGAGTCAAAAAGTCAAGAAAAAAAAAGACGCCACTAAGCCAACAAGATCATGATGAATAAAGAAGAGCCATGCAAGTTTTTGTTTTTTCTAACTACTTGCACTCTTTGCTAAAATGTATTCATAGTAACAGATGCCCAGAGCTATTTCTGACCACATTTTTTTTTTTTTTACAGGCACAGTTAGACAGAGAGAGAGACAGAGAGAAAGGTTCTCCTTCCATTGGTTCACTCCCCAAATGGCCGCTACAGCTGGCGCTGCGCCAATCCAAAGCCAGGAGCCAGGTGCTTCCTCCTGGTCTCCCATGCAGGTGCAGGGCCCAAGCACTTGGGCCACCCTCCGCTGCACTCCCGGGCCACAGCAGAGAGATGGCCTGAAAGAGGAGCAACCGGGACAGAATCCGGTATCCCAACCGGGACTAGAACCCGGGGTGCTGATGCCGCAGGCAGAGGATTAGCCTAGTGAGCTGCGGTGCTGGCCTGACCACATTTTTAAAACTGACGCAGGCAGCTGCCAGCACTGAGCGCAGTCATGACACACTGACCAGTTAGCCAACTTACCCCGGGACATATCAGCCTCGACCCATAGAAAGGCTGATGATGCCAGGGACACAGACCCCTTGCAGTTGGAAAGGGACCTGTGAGTGGCCCTTGGAGAACATTGCCATGGCCACGGTGGCAGGTCTTGCCCTCTCTTCCCGGAATCCTGCAGGGAAAAACAACAATGCCTTCTTCCTCTAACTCAATTTTGAAATAACATTTCAATTTAGGACAAACAGCTCAAATTTAACTTCTTTGATGGTCACTGCTAAGGGTGTAATTTACTAGATGATAAAGCGTTAGGGGACAATAGCCATTTTCAGCTTGTAGCACCAAGAGGATCTTGGTACAATTATATATCACATCCTGTAACTCAGTTTATAATTGACAAATGCATTCTCATTGTACCTAAAATTCAAACTCCCAACTTTGACCTACAAAGCCTAGAAGATTCAGCCATGCCTGCTCCACCCACCTCATTTCCTATGACCACTCACTCCTCAGCTGCACTGTTCAACCATGGGGCAAGCTTTGGAGGTGAAGTTGTAGATAAAGGAACAGAGGAATGCTGCAGAACTGCATCAGGGCATGGCTGAACCTCGATGTCCTTGGCCCGTGCTCAAATGCTTCTCGACATTTAGCACCTTGGTATTAGAATTTAAGGGGCACCCTTAGGGACTCCCCTCTCCCACTCTAACCCACAAGCAAAAGGACTTCCTTCACTTTCTAGCACAGTCAACGTCTTCTGAAGACTCACCAAATGCAAAGGCTGCTAAGACAAACTGGGACAAAAGGATCGCTGTTTCTGTAGTGGGCATTCATTCACCAGGTGATTTGAGGAGGGGAATAGTCACTGAGGACAGGATTTGGGGAACTGCAAACAGCCTCCTTCCAAAAAAAAAAAAAGAAAGGAAAAGAAAAGAACATGTAAATAGTAAAGGTAATGATATTATATGCTAAGTGACAGATTACAGAAAAGTAGATATATGATGTCCTATTATTTTATAGTATCTACTTAAATAGTAAGTGCATAGAAACTGGCAGCATAAACCTTAGAAGTTTAACAATGATGACCTCTAAGTGGTAAAACTATAAATTATTGTTATTCAACTTTTTTTTTTGAAAGGCAGAGAGACAGAGATCTTTTATCCCCAAATTCCCATAGCCACCAAGGCTGGGACAGGCCAAAGCCAGGAGCCAGGCAGTGCATCCAGGACTCCCACAGGGGTGGCAGGGACTGAAGTATGGAAGCCATCATTTGCCGCCTCCCAGGACGTGCAGTAACGGGAAACTGGATGGGGTGTGGAGTCAGGACTGGGTCCCAGGCGCTCCACTATGGGATGCAGGTGTCCAAAGCAGTGGCTTAACCTGCTGACCACAGTGCCCACCCTATTTTCAAAAATGAACGTAAAGACTTAGCCAAGTCAAGAAAAGGAAGTAGAGTAGCAGTTTAAAAACATGGATGCTGCTGTGGGCCTTTGGCCTCACAAGGAACATGCCAATTAAGATGCCTGAGTTCCACATCAGAGTACTCGAGTTTGAATCCCAGCTCTGGCTCCTGACTCCAGCTTCCTGCTGATGCAAATCCTGAGAGCAAGGGTTATGCATAATGCAGTTGGGTTTCTGCCACCCACGCGGAAAACCTGAATTGAGCTCCCAGTTTTGCCCTGGCCCCAGGCTGGAGTGTGGCAGGCATTGGAGTAGTGAAGCAGGAAATGGGAGCTCTCCCTTTAGGTCTCTGCCTATCAATTAAAATAATATGTATAAAACTTTAACACACACACACACACACACACACATTCTCTCATATAAAGTTTTTCAGAGGACAGCATTTGCCTGGAGGCTAACTTACATCGTTGGTGCCTTTCCAAAGGAAAACAACCCACGTCAAATCAGAGCAGCGAGAATATTGTTGTTGGCTCTTGAACATCAAGGGTAGCGAATCTGTAGCTCAAGTGCCACCGCCCCACTTCTAGCCCTGGGCAGTCAGTGGTGGTGGGACCTGCACATCCTGTCTGAAGACAAGCCCTGCCTCTGTGGGCGCAGGTGCCTGGCACACACTTGGCCTTCTGGTACATCAGGAAGGCTTGTTACCTCCTTCTTCTAAAACATTATCCTAATATATTAATTTTCAAAACCAGAGTACATCCTCAAGCCAATGAGCAGGATGAATGCCCCAGGCTCTGACATCTGCAGCCTGGGTGGGGCCCACTGGGAGGTGGTTCCCCGGTGCAGTGCCCTGTCTCCTTACGGTAACTGTGGGTGACACTTTTTGTCCTCCCTGCTGGAGATAACCTTCTCCCCTGCTTCCCCAAAACAAGCACAAGCCCAAGCAGGATGGCTTCATTATCTCCCACTGAGAGTGCACTGCTCTGGGCTTGGTTCTGTATGGCTTCTGGGAGGCTACTGGTCTGCCATGTCTCCTTCCACTTGGCCAGATGCACAGTTCAGCACTGCAAGTCACATGGGACCCTAACTGCATTCGTGTCACCAAGCCAGCTGTTTCTCAGGGCAGCATGGGGATACTATAGATCTGTGCTCCAATTAAATCCTAGACTTCATCCCTTTTCATTTCTGGACTATGACCTGCTGGTTTCACATCCTAATACTGAGTAAGGAACATGCTTAGATCCCCTTTGCTGTTGCTCTGGGTCCATGGCAGGTCCGCCTCTGCCCTCCCAGCTCCCAGCCTTTGGATTCTGAAGGAGATGCGTTCCACAGGCAGGATCTGTTGTGCTAACAGCCAGTAAGGGAAACTCAGAGTCTGGGGCCGACTGCCACCCATTAGGTTCTAATTAGCTACTTGGAGTTTTTTGGTTTTTGTGTTAAGATGTGTGCATTTTATTTGAAAGGCAGAGAGGATGAGACAGAGAGAACTCTTCGAGTCCCTGGTTCACTCTCCCAATCACTGACTGCAATGGCTGGGGCTAGGCCCGGTGAAGCCAGGAGCCTGGAACTCCATCCAGGTCTCCCATATGGGTATAGGGGCCTAAGTACTTGGGCCATCTTCTGCTGCTTTCCCAGGCTATTAGCAGGGAGCCATATGGTAAGTGGAGGAGTCAGGACTCAAAACAGTGCCTATATGGGGTGGGGGCATCTTAGGCAGCTACATAACCTGCTGTGTCACAATGCCAGCCCCTATTGCTTGGAGTTTTTAAAGCGGCAGTCACAACTTGTGACTTATTAGAGGCACAGGGTAATCCTTATGTCTCTGTCTCTGAAAAGGTCTTTGTCCTACCCAGAAATGATGGTCCTGTTGGCCCAATGGCCACTTCTAGATGAGGCCCCACCTGGGTCAACGAGACAATCCTGATAGGCCATAGCTCCTGCTTCCCATCCATTTCTTCATTCAGTCAACAGTGTTATTGTTTACTTACACTCTGCCTGTATCCAAAGGAATGCCCAGTGCCTTCCAGTTAAAGAACTGGTATTCTGAAATCTAGAGACTACCGTATAGAATAAGGCAACAAGAGAATGGAGTAGGGGCCAGTGCTGTAGAGTAGTAGGTTAAGCCTCTGTCTGATGCACCAGCATCCCATATGGGCACCAGTTCAAGACCCAGCTGCTCCACTTCCCATCCAGCTCTCTGCTGAAGGCCTGAGAAAGCAGTGGAAGATGGCCCAAGTGCTTGGGCCCCTGCACCCTTGTGGGAGACGTGGAAGAAGCTCCTGGCTACTGACTTTGGATGCACCTAGCTCCAGTCACTGAGACCATTTGAGGAGTGAACCAGTGGATGGACGACCTCTTTCTCTCCCTCTCTCTGTGACTCCACCTCTCAAATAAATACCTCTTAAAAAAAAAAAAAAAAAAAGACTAGGGTAGGCAATAGGCGAATTCCATGAGGCAGGCTCCGCATGATTGCAAGTTGATTCCCAGTTCATCTGCTGGACCAGGCCTGTCTTTGAACAGAGACACCCTGATTCAAATCTTGGCTCTGTGCTTGGTAGCTCTGGGAACGTTACTCTGTCCTCAGCCTGCGTCCCCACACCTGACAATGGCTGGGGCTGAAGCCGTACCCCACAGAGTTCTTACTGTTAAAGGAGATGATGAAGTCAACTTGCCAGAGCCCAGCAAGCAGGTCCTCCATCACTGCAGGCCCCTTCCCTCCACCCAGGAGCCCCTGAACCTCTCCTGCGAGGACCCCAGGGACCAAGAGCCTGGCTCCCAAATGCCCACAGCCCTGCAGCCCACGACTCCGTGAGTCCTCACCACATCCCCATCCCTTTGGGACAGTGCTTCTCTGGCAGCTCCAGACCCTGCCCATCCTCTGCCACCCACCACACAGCCATCATCTCCTCGTCCCCCCTCCCCCACCCACTGCTCCCTTATTCAGCTCCCACCTTATCAGATGCCTTGCTCTGCCCACAACTTGGTGCTGTCTCTCCCTCCTCCCAGTCATGGAGCGTGTATGGAGTCCTACCTGTTGTCATCTTTCGCATAGTGCCCAGGCCCCTCTCTGGCCCTGTGCTGCCCGTCATCCTTGTCACTGCTGCTGGGTTGCCCATCAGATCACAGAGCAAGCACCTGATACACAGGCACCCCGAATCAAGAGGAAAGTAGTAGCAGCAAGTGTCTAAGACCTTCGTCCCTCACCTGGCTTGAGAGGAGGCTCTTTGCTCCCATTCGGATTTTGTGCCAGGATTTCCGTCTCCCCCTGACCTCGGCTGCTGCTTTGTGCCTTCTCTTGCCATAGACTCAGCAGAGTTGAACTATCTGGAAGGGTCTGGTCTCGTTGACAATATCCACACACACGTAACACCCTCGTGTGTCCTTTCCCTTGGCACCGTGTCCATCCTCATCCTGACGGTTCAGATCTCAACACTGAGCGGCCCAGACCTCAAGTCCAGTTGCATTTTGGAGTTTTCATCTGGGCTATGCACAGAAATGGACCTGGGCTCATGATGTCCTCTGACTCCATGAACAGATCTTGGCACGGGTGGCACTGTCATTTTCCTTTCTTAGCCCTGACTCCTGGCCCTGCTCACTCTCTTTTTTAAAAATTTATTTGAAAGGCAGAGTGAAGGAGAGAGAGAGAAAAAGATCTTCCTTCTGCTGAATCACTCCCCAAATAGTTGCTATAGCCTAAGCTGGGCCAGGCCAAAGCCAAGAGCTTTTCCTGGGTTTCCCACATGGGTGCAGGAACCCAAGCACTTGGACCATCTGCTGCTGCTTTCCCAAGCCATTAGCAGGGAGCTGGATCCAAAGTGGAGCAGCTGAGACTCAAACCAGTGCCCATATGGGATGCCGGCACCACAGGAGGAAGCTTAACCTTCTACACTACAGAGCTGGCCCCAACCGTGATCTCTCTTGCACAGACCAGTCTAATACCCCTTTTGCCTTACCCCCATTTTCCCTCCCTTGCAGCCAGAAGCTCAAACTGCAGATCTGATTGTTCCATTTCCTAATTAAAATCATCCAGTTAGCATCCAGACATGTAAGCGATACTTACAAGATTCTTCCTACACTGCCTCCTGCTTCCACTGTGCCCTCATCTCCTACCTGTTTCCCCAAGCGCTGAAAGCTTCAGTCTGCTCCACCCTCAGCCCCTGTGCCACTGTAGTGGCTTTCACTTGGGGCCCTCTGCAGGTCTGTCCCCAGCACTTAGCCCCCGGTTCAGGTCTATGCATTTCCTTCTCCACGCCACCTTCCCTGCCATCGTCCCCAAAAATCCGGACTGGGTGCCCCTCTGGAATGTCCCCATAGCCCTCATGCATCCCCTCGCACTTAGAAGAGTCGCTCATTTGCTTGTTTTCTTCATCTCGGGGAGGACCGTGCCCCAGGACTGCCTCCCTACTGCTATATCTCCAGCACCCTGCAGACAGACTCGGCTGTAGCAGATGCCTGCTCTCTGTTGTTTGAATGAATGAATGACTTCGTTAGTCAATACGGAGGCTCTATCCTAGTCAGAATTAATGTGTACATGATGCACTACCCCCGTGTTTAATCTCTAGCTCACATTATACCCACATTCTCTACCATTCTCATTGGCCTCTCATATCACATAAGATGCAGGTCCTACCGTGGGTGGGCCCTCCGGGATGACACCGCATCAGTCAGTTTTTGCATGAGATGTGGGTCGCTGTGCTGGCCCTCCATCAGACATGGACTTAAGAACCCTGGCCTGGGGCAAGAGTGGACAACTCCATCAGCCAACAGCTTGGGGGTGAGAGGAGGAGGCCTGAATGAGTAAGGGCTGTGATCAGTTTTTTGCAAACAAAAGGCACTGTGGGCTGGTGGGGTCTGGAAAACTCCTGGAACTTGACTGTGGTTTTGTAGGACAGACAGGAGTGGGTAGAGAACTCTTGGTGAGAATCCGGGAAGGAGGACTTCGGGTGTAAACTGAGCCCATGTATGGTACAGTACAGGCTTTGGGGTCACGTCAGCAGATCTATGACAGTTGTTTATCAAGAAATCATTTACTCACACTCAAGATAGAGGCGACTCTGGGAAGTGAGGGGAGAGATGTCAGCAGTTTCCTGTTTCTTTGACTAGGAAGGGGATGTGACTCTTTTCATTCTTCAAAGTATGTATTATGTCACAGCCTTTTAATTGTAAAGAACGTTTAGCTGCTGTGACCAAACCTTACTCCCTCACCCCCAAAAAATCAACAAATGATAATCCTATGAGTCAGGCTAAAAATAGTTTCCCAAGTGGTCAGATTTGAAGTCATTTCCTCCTGTTTCTATTTTTGATCGTTTTGCATTTTCTTCATACTGTTTATGTATGGTGGGGCGGGGGGGGGGCAGTCTTTCAAGCTTCCTGTCTTGGTCCATTTTCTGTTGCTACAACTGACTACCTGAGACTGGCTAATTTATAAAGAAAATAAATACATTTCTTTTGGTTCTGGGAGCTGTGAAGTCCAAGTTAAGGGGTTGAATCTGGGAAAGACCCTCGCACTGTCAGGGACCCTGCAAGGTCTGGAGGTGGCACAGGGAATCCCATGGCAAGAGCTCATCCCACAGACAAAGCCACACTACACTGCCTTTCCGAACAGCCCCACTCGGGAGTCATCCCTTCACCTGGTACTGCATCGGTGGACTGGTGTGAGCATGAGGGCTCTGAAGGTCCCACCTCCGGATTCTACTAACATGACGTGAGGGTTGACGCTGCAAGATGCGTTTTGGTGGGGACAGTCAACCTCAGCACTTACCAAGGCTTTGGCTGCATGAGCGTCAGAGCGATGCAGTCCTAGGTCCCAGCGTCAGCTGTGTGGCCCCCATTAGGAAGCTTCACCTCACTGCGAGCCCTGGTGTCCTTGTCCCACGTGATGGGAACTTCACAGGAATGTTCTGAAGCACAAAGCAGACAGTGAGTACAGAGCACCAGGCACATAGTGAGTGCTTGGGGAATGCTCAGTCCCTGGAGAAGAGGGCAATTCTACTGTTCTAAGCTGTCATTTCCAAGGAAAGACCCTCAGACACCATTCAATCCAGCCTCTTCATTTTGTTACATTTCAACTGCTCTTGATTGCACATAGCAAATCAAATAATGCAAATGAGTTTAGGACACTCTGCTGCACCCCAGTCCTCAAGGCAGCCTATCTTTGTCATTTCTGTTCCCGGCTCTTCTACTTATCTGTGAGAGGATCACCTCTGCCTCATGATGAACAACTTGAGATGATCCCTACTGACCTCTTTGCAATGAGGAGATTTTAGTTCCTCTCCTCCCCTCCCCACCTCCCTCTACCCCTCTTGCTGTCAATATTTGAGTTACCTATTGTTTCTGTTGTTTCCCCCTGGTAATTGTAGGTAATATATTTCTACCTCTACTGCTTCTTTGAGTAGCATGATTTAGTATGTAACTCTTTTCCATGAAGGCCAAAAAAACCAAGGAAATAACACTGTTGGTACTTGCTTCCACCTCCTGTCTCCTGTTAGCCATATTTTTGTATCATCACAGATTTTTTATTTTGTGCCTTTCTGACTTGTCAAGTGTACCCTTAAAAACCAGAGCAAATTGTATTTGCATTTAGCCTATGCAAATATTGTTCTTTGCCAGACCAAGTAGCATGCTGGGATTTCATTTCCTTCCCTCTGATTCCAGCCACAAGACTCCAAAATCTCTTTAAAGTTAAGAATTACAGAGTGTCCCTAATCCCAAGATTTTCAGATTAGAGATGTTCAAAGGATGAAGTCTATAAAAATATTCAGATATGAAAAACTGAAATCTGAAACACCTGTGGTCCCAAGCATTTCATAAGGGATTCTCCACCTGTAGTTTCTTTTTAACCAAATTAATTTTGTAGAGTAAAGCATGTTCAATGGAGAAAATCAAGTAAACACATACAAGTAGAAAAATATGGGAAGGAACAGTGGTAAAGCAAATTTTTAAAAAAACTAAAAATCCCACAACATGAAGAATTTGTTAAAAATACTTCAAAGAAGTTTATTCAGAGTAATCAGTAGAAATAAAAATGCTTCCCTAACTGATAAAGAGAAACATCTGGCTCTTAAAAAAAAGATTATTTATAATTTATAAATCCCTTTTCCCAATTAGATGCATGCCACAACATTCAACTAAGCTCCACATAGGTGTTGAATGTGTATTGTGTAGCACACATTGTTCTCATTTATGGGAATAAAGTATGGTCAAAAGTAGACACTGTTCTTCACTTCATGGAGGTTAAATGCCAGTGGGGAGAGTCGATCTTCATCAAATAGTCGCATGTAGGAGTGCCTGGTACAGAGTTCATGTGCTAGAAAAGAAGAGAGCCTGCTTTTTGAAGTCATCTTACAGAGGAAGCCACGTCGGCAGAGAGTTACTGAGATCTCGAAGCAGAGGAGGAGCTTCCCAAGCAAAGTCACAGGGAAGAAGTGATGGACTAGGGAGCCGTCCAAAGGGAAAGTAAATATTCTTGGTGGCCACAAAAGGGCTCATTCGGTAACTGCGAAGCTCTTGTGGCTGGAGCCCAGTCAGGGACGTGAATGGGGAGGGGACTCCTGCTGGGTGAGCTTCACAGCCAAGTGAAGGGCCCCACCCAGCATCAAGTGTCTTGGTGGGTTCTGAGGCAGAGTGGGTGATCTAGTATGCAGCCGCTAAGATAAGGATTAGACAAGTGCAAGGGCGGCTGGCAGCCCAGTCTCCCACAATGGAAGCTTGTTTGCATTCCTCACAGGGGCCTTTGTGTGCTCAGAACTGGACATCTTTATCAGTTGCATGATCTCAGTTAACGAATGCCAAACAGATACCTGCCCCAAAAGGTGTTGCACAGTGTGGAGTGTCCTCATTATGCAAAGGGCCACATGGTTCATCCCCCAGGACCTTCCAGACAAATGCTTCCCCACCTCCCTTGGGGAAACATCCTCTCTTCCTCACCTTTGTCAGTTCCCAAGTAGAGGACATGCAGGGAGCCTGCCAGCAAAAAGCAGCCCATCCACCTCTGTTCTGGCAGTTTGCAGACTGCACTGGGGGCTTCCAGAGGGCAAGTGCAACACGGTTGTCTCCAAAGCAATCAGAAGTGGAAGCTCGTGGTGTAGCATTTTCTGTGTGCGCCAAGGTGGCTCCAATCCATTTACCTGCTTAAAAAAATGTGAAGTTGAAAGTTCATGCATTGAGCCACCTTGTAGTAAGAAGACATCCCTAGGAGCAACTGAAAGCCTTGTAAAAAGACAAAGGAAGTTGGCAATGGGCTCTATGTACCAGTGCTCTACTTGGAGCAACTTCAGTAGCTCCTCAGTACACTTAAAATAAAATCCAAACTCTGTACCATGCCTTCAAGGCCCCGCATGACCCATGCTGCATATCTTAAGAGTTTGATGCTATAGGTAGTATGATTCCATTCCTCACTATACTCCAAGCATATTCCTACCATAGGTCCTTTGTACTAGATGCCTTTACCCCCTATTTATATGGCTAGTTCCCTCTCTTCATTCCCTTCTCTGTTAAAATGTTACCCCCTTAAGATTTTTCTGAACTACCCTGAAGTAACCCTATCCCCACTTCCATTCACTCTCTAGCCTATTAACTCTGGTTTGATAACTGTCTGTTATTTTGTGGTTTATTTGTTTTTCTTTGTCTATCAACTAGCATATAAATTCCATGAGGGCAAAGATGTAGTCTAACTTGTTCAGCATCATATCTACAAAGTGTCCAATAGTGCCTGGTGCTTAATAAGTACTTACTGAACTAACCAATGAGTACTTGCACATGTAATAGCAGAATTCTCAGACTTGGAGGACTGTTAGGTAGACAAATTCATTTATTTGTCCAAAAAAACATTTATAGGGTAACAAATATACACTCGTTAAATAAGCAATTACTTATAATAGGAACTATTCTATGCTAGGCAGTGGGGATCTGAGACCAAAATACAGACACTCTCCCCTCTCTTAGGAACTCATGGTGTTGTCGTCAGTGAAGAGAAACGGGCAATCAAGAGAATTAAGAGTCAACAGAACAGACTAAAGGGTCTTGGGAAGTGACCAAGAAAGGAGACTCACATCTTAGGCTTGAATGAGTGAGATGACTGTGCCGTTTTGTGAGCAAGGAAGTCCAAGTGACATAGGGAGAAGGCTTTAGAGGTGCTGAGCTGTGGTGTGTCCAGGTGGGGCAGCCTGTTTCAGAGTGCCTGTTTGAGTATCAGCTGCTCTGCTGCTTATCCCACTTTCTGCAGATATGCCTGGGAAGACATAAAAGATGGCCTAAGTACTTGGCCCCCCGCCATCCATGTGACAGACCAGGATGAATTTGTTTGGCTCCTGGCTTCAAGTTGGCCCAGCCCCAGCAGTTGCGGGCATTAGGGGAATGAACTAAAGAGTGGAAGACATTCACTGTCATTCATTCTTTCATTCTTTCTGCCTTCCAAATAGTATTTTTTTTAATCGCAATATACATAAAAAGGATCACACAGAACCAGCAAGTGTGTTTTGTTTTATCGATACCAGGAGCACAAAGCTAGTTCATCATTCAAAAGTCAGTCAGTGCAACTCACCATATAAATATGAAGGAATAATCTGCATGATCTGAGCTTCAGGTTATGTGATAAGTCAAAGGATCTGAGCTTCGACACAGCAATGAAGACCAGGTTGTGTGATTCACAGGCGAGGAGAGGAACAGCTACATTAAGAAAGCTGCAGAGTTACCCCTCTGCCTGAGACACAGAATCACAAGCAGATCAGGAAGCCCCTCCCAGTCTCTGGGATCCTCATTTCAGGATGGACCCACAGTTTGTTTTAAAGGCATCTGAGGCCCTGAGCAGCCAGCCTCCTGCACTCCCAGGACATCATTGTCCTTCTGTGCATGGCATGGTAGTAAGAAGCATGGTAGTAAGAAAATTCAGATTTTCTTAGATACTTAGAATCCCCAAGTGTGGGTTTTTGATGGAGCCTGGATCTTACCTTATTCAAATACTCTCAATGGAAAGGAGAGAAAGCAAGCCCCAGCAGAGTGTGGCTTCTGCAGGTCCCTTCCCTCCCCTTTGCTCTGAAAGCCATGATCGTGAGCTGGTCCCAGGGCAACAAGACCATTAGACTGTGTCTTCCATCTCGTCCTAACTAAACTTTCTCCTCCAACCACTGTAGTGCTTGCTGTTAAGTTTCACATGTCACCTTCAAAACCTTCTGGCCTAGGTTCTAGTCCCTCCTCTCTTGCTAGTTGGTGTCTGATGTGGCAAACAACAGCCAGACACAGGCCTGTGAAGAATCAAACTGGATTAATTCAGGGGAGGATTGGTCCAGCTGCCGCCTGTGAGCCTGCAGGAGTTATAGCCAACCACATTCTTCTGTTTGATTCCTGTTTTGTTCACTCCAATTCTTCAACAAATTCCTCCTAAAATTATACTAAGAATGCATTGAATTCTCATGCATCGGGGACTGTGTGATGCAGCTACAGATTCTCCCATCTCACCCTCACAGCAACCTACTGAAAGTACTGTTCTCATCCTCATTTTGCACATAGAGAGACTAAGTAATTTGCCTATGGTCAGATAGCTGATCAGTAGAAGAGTCAAGATTTGAACCCAGGTCTGGTTAATGCCCATGCTTAACTTTTATGCATGAAAATTCTTCATGGTTTAAAATGAAATCAGGTTTTCTCTTTCTTGCCCTCCGTCTCTGCAGTCCCAGGAGGAAGTCTGTGACCTGCTCCACGCTGCGCCATTCCAAAACATCTTGCCCAGGGTCTACATCAAAGGTAAGAAACCACTTGGGTCCAGCTCAGGATCCAACTTGAACTCATGCTTCCAGTCGTATTTCCAATCAACTCAGATCTGCAGTCAACAAGGGAGAAGGCCTCAAGCTGTGACTGCAGATTGAGCCATCCAAGTCACAGAATTGGAAATGATACTGAGGCACTCTCCTTGTTCTTTTCATAATGGCTCCTAGTCTGTTGTGCTCTGGCTCCGGTTTAAATGCCTCCGGTGATGGAGAACTCACTACCTCACAAGGCAGATGCTTCCATTGGTGGACAGAGACCGCAGAACATGCTTCTGCTTAGTAAGACTTAATCCTGCCTTAGAGCACAGCTCTGTACACTCCTTCCACGTGCTATACAGAGTCACCTCTAGGTCCCACGAGAGTTTCTTCTTACTACCTACCCAGTGTGCCTGCATCTCACTCCCTGCTCTGCTGCTCCTTTGCAGAGGGGGAGCGCCTGGAGGTCCGCATGAAGCGCCTGGAGGCCAAGTACGCCCCGCTTCACCTGGTGCCCCTGATCGAGCGGCTGGGGACCCCTCAGGTACCGACCTGCTTGCCCCAACCCTGAGGACCAAGAGCAACTGGACAGGGAGAGGGCTTCGTCCGACCCTTCTCCCCAGTGAGGGGGAGAGGGTGCCCAGTAGCACAAAGGCAGTGAGCGGGAATGGGGTTTTCTGACTGTCAGTCCTGGGCTCTGTCTTCCACAGCTGGATCATGTGTCCTGCTGAGAAAGGAAGTGGGAAGCTGTTCCAACAAGGAGCTGTTACAGCTGAGCCAGGTGTCAAGCATTCTGCTGTGGGTGGCATCTCTGCACATTAAGGCCCCACTCGCTCTGAGCCAGCTATCGCTCCTGCACACTGTGGCCAGACAAACTCTCTCAGGGATAGGAGAATCTGTGGTTATGGTGCTTGTTGAAGCAGAAGACTGGCAAGGCCCTGCAAGTCTGTCAGAGCAGTGACTAAATAAATTGTGGTACGATCATATTAGGGTGGAATACTCACATATGCATCATTCACGTAACACATAGTTAGAAAGAGGAGCACTTAGAGCTCACAGTATCGGTGTGGACAGATCTCCAGCACAGCATCGGGTGCATTTAAGCAGTGGTGCTACAGTTCCCATAGGATGATGGACGCTTTCTGCTTCTCTAAAAATATATACAACAGAACGATGTAAGTAAAACTTTTCCCAAAAATGCCTGGAATGATACACACCTTCTGCATCATGGTGACCTGAGACAGATTGGGTAGGAAGTCAGAGAGGACTGTAGTGTTCTAACATCTTCAGAGGTCAATGAGCGTACGTGTTGATTCTGTAATCAAGATTAACGCATAAGACCCATGCCCCCGTGTTCTGAGCCCGGCCGAAGGACATACATGCTGAGCAAGGTGAGAGGTAGGCTCTGTGTTGGCATAGTGTGGGCCGTGTTTCAGCACAGTGCAGAGCTACATCTTAGGAAGTCAGCCCAGCAGGCCACTTGCCTGCCATCAGCCTCTTATTAACAACAGTGATTTACAGCTCGGTGGTCTTTGGGTTCTTTGACTCACAGCACAGAGACTGTAGATAATAGAGGGCATGCACATCTTCTTTTTTGGCCTTCAGAGGCTGAACAGAGGAGATCCTCTCAAATGATTTCCTTTTAGGGAGAAATCCCAAGCCGGCGACACGTTCACGTGTCTGCGGGAGCACTGGTGTCATCCTGCAGGAATCCAGCCTCTTGCCCAGGGTCTGGCATGCGAGCATGTGTTTCCACTTAGAGGCCTTGAATTCCACCGTTTCCTTCTGATGGATAGCAATCCCAATCTGTCAAACGGTGAATGTTTAACAAACAAAAGCCTAGACGTTCTGGGAGGGAGGTACTGCCACTTTTAAGTCTCCCATCCTCCCAGGACTAGTCCAAAACTTAGCCATTGCATAGACGAGAGGAACATCAATGAAGCGCATCTGCACTAGCTGGGGTTCAGGGCACACACTTAACACGCAGCTCAGGGCACAGCACCCCTGACCACCTTTTAGATAGATGTTAGGGGAATGTTGCATTGTTTCCATTTGTTCCTGAGACAAACTGACGGGTCCTGTCTTCTTACCTAGCACTGTCCTGGAAAGAATACTCTAGGGATCAAAAGATAGGTGTCAGCGCTGTCCCAGCTGCGCCTCCAATTCTTACACGAATAGTGCCAGTCCTCGATTTCACCTCTGTGAAATGGCACGATAGCTGCCTTACTACCTTCGTTGTATTCCATCCTTTCTCAATTGTTAGGATGAACACACACAAGCATTCCCAGAAACCGAGGGCTGTGTAAAGAAGGAATGGTGAGACAGGAAGCTCCTGCACAGGGTACAGCCCTACATGTAAGCTGAGTACCCTGGGCAGAAATTATTCCAGCATGGCTTCCAAATCTCTTCTCTTTTCCCTTCTTAATTCAGTAAGGAATGATAGCGAGAGGAGAAAAACCATCCCAGTAAGCGGAGTACAAAACAATTGAAAAAAAAATTATTAAACACACAGACCTGCCATATGTATCACCAACCCACAGAGTGAGGGTATTCACAATAAACCATCTGTAAGATACTCTTTCAGATCAGGAAGATGATAGACCTAGCAGAAGAAATGCACAAAATCAAACTGACAGCATGAAAAACACAATGCCAACAGAAAAGGTATTCAGCATTACCAGTAATCACGGACATGAAAATTTCTCAAATCAGGTGCATTGTTTCATCTCAGGTTTGATCAGCACTTCTCTTGATGATAACAAGAGTCGACTGTTGATCTGAGTCCAAGCAATAGGCATCACACGGGCAGACATGGACACAGGCCTGATGTTGCGTAGCCAAAGCCTTCAAAAATATTTATATTCTTAGAAATGTCTTGTTAAAGATTTATCCTAGCAAATTAATGAGGGATAGCTTCACGAAGTTTATGTAAAGGATGGCTGTTTTAGAATTGTGTATAATAGTGAAAATTGCCAACAGTTCCAAATAACCAGTACAAGCAGAGAGCTAAATAAATGATGGCCTAACAGCAGCCATCTTCTATAACCATTAAAAATCGTGTTACTGAAAATATTTAAGGAAATGAACTTTTAATAAAATAGATTATATGATCCATATTTTCTTAAATATAGATGTACACACATATATCCATGTACACAAACAACTCACACATCAATATATTAAGAAAGTACATCTCACAGTAATGGGACTATGAAGGATTTTTATTTTCTTCCTTAAAACTTTAAAAAAAGTTTCCAAAACATTGCCCAGTGATCCTGTGTCCCTTTCATAGTTCACAGAACCAACTATAGGGTAACCACTGTTTCCAAGGAAAGAGCGTCAAGGCTGTTGGCCTGGCTCACTCCAAGTGCGGCTGCAGCTTTACAAACTCAGTTGCCAGTCCTTTCAGATCCATGTCTGGCATTGTCAGGCCCCGAGCACCGATGCAGGCTAACCAGACCACAGCAGTTCACTTACATACCAGTAACTCTGGCTTCAATGCCAAAGAGAGTATGTGTAACTTCCAGAACAAACTGGGGTCCTCTGCATACTGAGCTCCCGTGTACCCGGCACTGTGTACGAGTGAGCACTTGCAGGGGCCAACAGCACAGACTGAGAACAGAGTCAAGCACCCGAGTCTGGCAGCTGCGGCAACCTGAGGGGTCCCCTCTCCTCTCAGCCCCTCTGCCTATGGAATTGGCTCAAGTCACCCAGAGTCGGGGTTCCCTCTCCTTCGTGTTTAAGGCACACGCTAGCAATCTGTGCTTCTCCAGCTCATTTTCTGCATTTCTTCTGAAGGACAGTTGCCATGGCAACTACACTCCTGGCGAACACTCATACCAGGCTCCAGCATCAGTGTTACTGCTTTAGTGCCTCCAAGGATCATGCAGAAGCTGCTCTCTTTGTGGGCGAGGCCAGGCAGGCACTCCCAGCCCCCCTATAAAGTGGGCCCTCTGGGGAACCCCAGCCCCCGCCCAAGAAGCTGCTCCTAGCAGTGCTGTCTCAGCAACCAGCCCTCCATAGCTGTGTTCCCAGATTCCTGAGAGCCGCCCTTGACCTTAGATCTTAATATTTATCTTACTTTGCAGATGATTTGCGGGACTTTTGCGCTAGATATCGGTATTCAAAATGCATACAGTTGTGTGTTTGGATTGCCTGTCCGGGGCCGCTGATTATAGATATGCAGTAGCCAGGAGCCAGATTAAGTTACTGATAGAGAAGGTTTGTAGTTGTCCAAGGAGGGCCTCTAACTAAAGGAACTAATTCTGGAAGATCAGTGAGGAATTTTCAAAGATTCACATATGCTCACTGTAGCACATTCAGCTGTACTAACACACTTCATGAAAAAACTGAGAACCCCACTCAAGTCTCCAAGCCCATCAGCTCCCAAAACCAATACTGATCTTTCTGAACTGATCTCTACCTGTGCACACCCCTCATCACATAGTCTTATTCATCTCTGGGACCATATGTTGAGGTTTTCAACAGAGTCATCCCTTTCGGCAACTTGCCCTATTTGCTTCACAGTTTACCTCATAGATCAACTCCCAGGAGTCAAATCCCTACTTTGTCACTCGCTGGCTAACTCTCCGAACCTGTTTGTGCATCTGTAGAATGGGTGCAATAATGAGACCTACACCCAATGGGGTAGAATGGAGTCAGGACTATCTGGGGCTTAGAACAGCACCTGGTGTATTACACACTCTTAGCCAGTGTGAACTAGCAGTAGAAATAGTATCATAGTACCAGTAGTACAAGCTGATGGCACTATCACCTCTGTCATTTTGCTGGCTAACCTAGCATTTCAGCATGTGGGTGCATCATAATGTTTTAATCGTTAACAAACTTCAGTTGGTACCTCTGGGTATGACTCATCACAGGTAAGACTTACCTGCAACTACACTCAGCTTAGCAAAGCCAGTGCCCGCTCTAGGCAAGGCATCGGCTCAGGTGAACGCATTCCCGGGACAGCCGGCTCAGCGTCGAGATCTCTGGCGAGAGGTGGCACAAGGGGTCTGAGATGTAGAGACGTGGATGGGAGGTTTCTGCACTTTTGTGTTCCCAGCAAATCGCCATCGCCCGAGAGGGGGACCTGCTGACCAAGGAGCGGCTGTGCTGCGGCCTGTCCATGTTCGAGGTCATCCTGACCCGCATCCGCAGCTACCTGCAGGACCCCATCTGGCGGGGTCCACCGCCCACCAACGGCGTCATGCACGTAGACGAGTGTGTCGAGTTCCACCGGCTCTGGAGTGCCATGCAGTTCGTCTACTGCATCCCTGTGGGGACCAATGAGTTCACAGCAGAGTAAGTTCCCCAGGGAAGGGGGCCACCAGCCAGCCTGTGTATACACCCAAGGGTGGCTGGGATGCCACAGTCCCAGAAGGGTGGGCCAGGGTAGCGCTGGGCACCAGCTGTTGATGGAGTTGCTACACAGGTGCTGGGTCCTGGCCTCGATGAGTTTACAGGACCAAGTGGGAAAAAAATGGAAAGAGGTAAGGGACATAACACGGGGTTGCTTGACAGCCAGGGTAGGAAGAGTGACAGATGCCAGCGAAGAGACATGAACGAGTCACCAGACTTTAATTCACAGGCTGCAACTAAGCCCTAATAGTGCGTGGGATTTGCATCTACAGAGGGAAGAAGCTGACATCCCAGGCAGGGCAACCACTGCTGGAGGCAGAAATGGAGCTTGGGCGTGAGCCTGCGTGGCAGGGCCTGGAGAGAGCTCTTGGGGCCTTGTGCCTCCAAGACCCGAAGCTGGTTGTACAGCAATGCAGGGGCCCTAGGTTAAAGAGCTTCACTGCCCATCTCAATCCCCAAGAGACTCTGCTCCTGCAAAGTGAGGAGCCTTCAGCCGTAACCCAGCCCCATCCTCAGTGAGGATGGAAGCAGAGCCCAGCTCTGGACAGGTTGAGTGTGCCTTATGCAAAGAGGGGCCGGAAGCGTTTCCAGTCTCAGACAGGGGATGCTCAGCCTGCACAGCGGTGAAGCTGACCGCAAGGCCTGCCCTGCAGGAGCCGTGTGTCTGAAGGGAACGCATTTGAGGGCCCGAGAAGGTTCGCAGTGATAGTGGAACTGCAGCAGGGAGGGGAGACAGGCGGGCTGCCCTGAGGCTTGTTCCCCCCAGGCCTGCACAGCAGTGGGGGGAGAGGGAGACACCTGTCCACTTGCTGCTGCTTGAGGACAAGGGAGAAACAGCAGGCTCTCCCCGCCACCATCCGAGTTGTCTCAAGAGCTGGCAGCCTGCAGGCCTCCCAGTCTCCCCACACCCCATGCTCTCTCACTTCACTCCGAGCCACCTGTGGCCCGCAGGTCTCCCGGTTTGAAATGGCCCCTCTCCTCCCAGTCGTCCATAGATTCTCCTTTGACCCGCCCTGAGATAACCAAGCACAACAATCTCAAGGGCAGAATCAATTTTTTTTCTTGCAAACACTTAGCTTTTTCAAAGCTTTTTTTTTTTGGGGGGGGGGGGAACAGGTCTAAAGCTCTCTGTGATTCAAAGGGCTTATTCTATAACCACAGTCCCTAGAACCAATGAATCCACCCTCCCAACTCCCCTGTGCCCATTTTACAGATTAAGAGGCTTGGCCCAAAAAAAGGCCTGCTGGCTAGCTGTTCTCCTGGCTTAAGATGAGGCTCCCTCCCTCCCTCCCTGCCTGCCTGCCTCTCACTCCAGCTGCTTCCTCTCCCCACTCCCAGGCAGTGTTTCGGGGATGGCTTGAACTGGGCTGGCTGCTCCATCATCGTCCTGCTGGGCCAGCAGCGTCGCTTCGACCTGTTTGACTTCTGTTACCACCTGCTCAAAGTTCAGAGGCAGGACGGGAAAGACGAAATTATTAAAAATGTGGTAAGCAGGCTCGGGGCTGGTGCCTGGGAGCTGGGGCGGGGCCTGATAACCAGCTTTCATCAGAAGAAGAAAGGAAGCCAACGCCCTGCCCAAGTGGGTACGGAGACCCCAGCGGCTGCGGACCTGCGTGGAGGAGACCATGAGTCACTGGGATGAGCCAGGTCACCTTCAAGGGCACAGCTGAGCTCAGACCTCCCATACACCCCCCAGTGTCCCAGTCAGACTCTGCCAATGCCAGTTCCTCATGCACTCAAGTGTTAGCTGAGCACAAAGGTTGTACCAAGCCCTGGGTTGGAGCTGGTGCTGGCCTGGGTAAGCAAGGTTGCTGTGGGAAGAGAAGAACCCTCCAAGCCCGATAAAAGCAGCAGGGGGCGGGGGGGGGGGGGTCAGACACCTCCCCATGATCCAGTGCTGGAGCCGAGTCAGGGGTGGCCAGTGCCCAGGAGCCAGGTAGAAAAAAAGGCGTGGGGCTTGTAGGGATGTTCCAGGCAACAGGGCTGGACAAAGAAGGTGTCTCAGGGACCTGGATAGGAGCAGAGGGCAGGCCACCACACCCCGGACTTCATAAATTGGAGCAAAATAGACATGACAGAAAATGCACCACTCAACAATGTTAAGTCCATTCGGGTCGTTCAGGACTCATCGCCACTCCTCCCCCGAATTTTCCCTCTCCCCAGCTGACTGTGCCTGTTCAAGGGTAACTCCCCGTGTCTCCCTTCCCTGCCCCTGGCAACCAGCATTCCTGTTTCTGGCTCTGAATCTGACTGCCTAGGCAGCTCACAGGAGTGGATTCGTGTAGTATCTGTCCTTCTGGGACCGGCTTGTTTCCCTTAGCTTCCTGTCCTTGAGGCTCATTCACCCTGTAGTGTGTGTCAGAGTGTCCTTCCTTTTGAAGACTAAATAGACTACAACAGGGACACTTTGGGATACACATGCACACATACCGTATTCAGTTTATCCCATAGTCTATCAATGGACGCTGTGTTGCATCACCTTTTGGACATTGTTAACAGCGCTCCTGTGAACACGGTACACAGATGTCCGAGTCCCTCCCTTCAGCTACTTCGTGTGTATACCCAGCCGTGGAGTTGCTGCATCACATGGGGATTAATTTTTTTCCGAAACTGCCATACTGTTCCATGGTGCCTGTACCACTTTACGTTCCCACCAGCAGCACAAGGAAGGTCCCATTCTTCCACATTCTCATCACTGCTTGTTATTTTTTTAATAGCTATCCTAAATGGGCATGAAATGGTATCTCACTGTGGTTTTGACTTACATCTTTCCATGTGCTTTGCATATTTGTGTGTCTTAAAGAAGAGAGATGTCTATTCTGAGTTCTTTGTCCATTTTTAACTACATTATTTTGTTTAGTTTTTTAGTTCTTTGTATATTATGAATATTAACCACTTATAACATACGTGATTTTCAAATACTGTGTTCTGTTCTATGGGATGCCTCCCCCCCACCACCATGCTGTTGATAGAAGCCTTTGATGCACAAGATTTCAATTTTTATGTAGTCCAGTTTCTTGTTGCCTGTGCTGTTGGTGTTATAACCAAGTATTCATAGCCAAATCCAGGGTCATGAGGATTTTGCCCCATTTTCTTCCAAGAATGTTAGAGTTTAACGTTTACACTTAGCTCATCAATCTCTTTTGAGATGATTGCTGTATATAGTATAAAGTAAGTGTCCAACATTAATTTTCCTAGCACCATTTGCTGAGAAGACAGTTTGTTTCGTCCTCTGAGTGGTTTTGGCATCCTTGTCAAAAGCAATTTGATTATATATGAGGATTTATTTGTGTACTCTATTCTGTTCCATTGATCACAGCTCTTGATACCAGTACCACACTGTTATGACTATGGTAGCTTTGTAGCATGCTTTATAGGTCACACAAAGGCCTTAAACTTGATTTGGAAACTCTTTCCCTCAAAGCAAGAGATGCAAGTGATGCAATCCTAGAAGCATCAGGACCTTGATCCCCAACCTCGCTGAATTCTGTTGCTTTTCCTTTGTGTCTCTGCCTCCTCCACCCACGCTCACTTGAACTTCCTTGTCCTTCTGCAGCCCCTTAAGAAGATGGCCGACCGCATCAGGAAGTACCAGATCTTGAACAATGAGGTCTTTGCCATCCTGAACAAGTACATGAAGTCTGTGGAGACAGACAGTTCCACTGTGGAGCACGTGCGCTGCTTCCAGCCACCCATCCACCAGTCCCTGGCCACCACCTGCTAGGCTGACGGTCCTGCAAGCCCTAATCCCAACAGAGGAGAAGCAGGAGAGAAAGCCACGGCCAGCCTGCAGCAGAGTCCGCCTGGACAGCGTGTGGGATAGACCTGGAAGTAAACATGAACCTCCCCAAACTCATCCCCACCACGCCCAGGGGCTGGGCTTGTGCATGCTCTCCCATGACATCTCCATGGCAGGTTTTCCATAGTGTAAATGAAAAACAAACACAAAGAGGCAGTGTGTGCTTTGCTCCTCTCTAACTGTCTTAGGAGCTCTTAGCTTCCCCCTTTCTCCGTTCCATAGTCCCAGGGTGGCGACCGCCTACCCAGTGTCCTCAGGTCATCCTAGTCTCATGGTCACACCTCAGCTTCCTGGATTCTGCATCTTCTCTGTCCATTCTTCCAGTTTCCCCAGTGCCATCTCCTCCCTCTCTGGGTGTTAGGAATTCCCCTGCCAGGAGTTCACTTGGACCAGAGGCTGGGAGCCATGGAGACCCAGAGGTCCCTGGTATTGGTGTCACAGAAGATGGTATTGGCTCTGGCCTTTCATAGGCTCCCAACAGCACCATCCTAACTCTCCCCTCAAAGCAGTCCTGGACACAAGGCAAAGATACTTCCCAGCTGTGCTGCATGGAGTGCAACTGGGTGGGGAAGATGGTCTGGCCCACTGTGCACAAGTGGCATTTATGCACACAGCCAGGAACTCCACATCTGCAGACACGACCGTCAGCCTGACGGTGAGGTGGTGCCTTTGCCCCTTCAGCAGATCCCTGGCGACAGCCACGCGGGGCAATGGACATGTCATTCTGGGCACGGCCCACAGCGTTCGCCAGTCACCAGATTTGGAAGCACTTCTGGAATACAGGACATCTCCCCCAGGAGACAAAGTATTAAAGGGTTAACCGCAGAGGCCCCGAACATCTTGGGGTGGGGGGGGGACAGGGAGGTAAGGAGTGAAAATTAGGAGTCACCCGAACAATCCTTTTGTTTCAGTCAGTCGGAACTTTCCTTGTCCCAACTGTGAAAGAGCCTTTGAACATTTCATCTTTTGCTTTCAGCTTGCCATCCCCTCCAGACTTCTGAAGTTAGATGTTTGGGGTACGGATTCTTGATGGGGGGTCTATTTCCTTGCATTTTCCAGACTGAATCAAAATCATCCCTCTGCACAATCTCCCACAGGTATGGGGAAACCATTTGGGAAGACAGAGGCTTTGAGGTAAAAATGTCCTTTTAGAGAGCACATCTTCACAGGGAGCCTGTAGGCCTGAGCTTTTCAGAACGTAGAAAGTATGACAGTTGCTACTTTTGCTCCAGCCCAGGGAGGAAGAGTAGAGAGAAAATGGAGAGAACAATGATGATCCTCTCCCTGTCCCTCTGGGGTGTCTCCCAGAGCAGACAAATGGCATTTGTTACCCTTCGTCACAGAGCCCATTTTTTAACCCCATGGGAAGAGCAAAGGAAGCACTGGGTGACGCTGTCTTGTTCTCCCTGAGCAAAGGGGGCATCCAGTGTGGTCCGAGGGCCACCCACATGTCCTGAGATGAGGACATTTCTGTGATGATTCCCGAGTGTCACCCCAACCCCAATTCTGAGTCCCTGGGAATAGGGCTAGGAAATTTGCATTTTCTAGAAGCTAGCCAAGTTGAACACCAAAGTTTGAGAACCAGTGGAGAGAGGAATCATTCTGCTAACCTTGGGCTTTGAGCTACCTCCAGGCCGTGAAACAAAGTTATCTGTAGGTTAGAGAACGATCTCCAAGTGTGAAGGGGCAGCTCCTCCCTTTCCAGAGCTGCCACTTCCTACTTTGATTTCTTACCTTTTCTTCTTGAAAACCACAGATGTGTCCAAGAGGCCAAAGAGAGAGGTTATAACACAAGGCAGAACGATAGGGTAAAGCATGCCTTCCAAACCTGCATAACATCTCTAGGCTCCGGAGCCTTCTGTATCTTCCGTCCTGTCTTGGAATGAGAGCTGGCTCTTTGCAGAGATAGAACTGGTTTTTAAGTGCTAGAGTGCATCCTAAATGCTTAGCCATTGCTTTGTAGGACCACCCATTTGGTAAGATTGCCATTGATCAACCCACGCTTCCCACATTGCATTTCTAACTCTGAAGTTGACCCTCTGAACAGTCACATTATCCTGCAGAGCCCTGACCCCAGTAAACTCGAGTCTTCACATTCAAGAGGGAGGTTTCGTTTCCCTAGCAGCACTTATTTATCAATGCTGGGCAAGTTGACTTTTTTTTTTTTTCCTCCCTAGCATTGTTACTGCCTCCTTTTTTTTTCTTTTGTGTGTGTGTGTGCGTGCGTGCGTACGTGTGTGTGTGTGTCTAAGACCCAGGAAAAAAAAAAAAGCTGAGGTTTTAAAGTTTTAAAAAATCCTGTTTCAGAAACTGTCAAATGTACCATATTTGTATTAAGAGTTGTTGGGGATTTTTGTACAATGAATTTACATTTATTTATGGTGACTTATATTTACGCTCGTGATCAGATAATGATGTTAAATTCTTAAATCATATTTGCTATGCAGCTGAAGATGATATTTTGATTTGTATTTTGGGGGTACCTGTGTTGAGTTGATAAACATTTCCATCTCCATTAAAACTGCTTCCAACCTAGTAAAACCAGCATCTTGGTCGTTTTTCAGTCCTCATTACTGAGTGGAATGCCACATTAAAACCAGTGACTAGGAAAACAACTAGAAATAGAATCGAAGAGAATAAAGATAAACTGATGGCTTATTTGGCTTTCTCAAGTGAGGAGTTCTCTCTCCAGAAATTGATCACAACAGGCAAGACACAGGAAACAGTTCCCACTCTTGGGCATTCCACAGTCTCACTGAGTGGAATACACACTCCACATCCAGAGTTAAGAGCCTAATTTACAGGCACCATACTCAATCTTATCCATCTATTCCTTTTTATCAACCACAATGACTGTGCACTGTATTCTGCATTTTACAGAACAGCCACTGAGTATACATACTCTCAGTGACTCTGTGACAAAACTGGAATCTGAACCCAGTTCCAAAGCTTGGGCTTCTGCTATCACATTATAATGAACTGACCAGATCCCTCAACTAGACTTGGGACTTGGTCACTGGACTGTCTGGGACTTGGGTAAGATTGGCCAGAGTCTGCTGTCAGGAGAGAGCCCAGCTTGGTGGCTGCAGGGTTTTCAGGCTGAAGGACAGAACTAATGCCTGGGATACTCTCACAATTGGCACTGCTGAGCTTTGATATGTACTCTCTCAACATCTTCAACCATTTCCAAAATTCGTCAGCATTAAGGTAACATAACTGACCCAGTGAAGTTTCAGTATTACTGGTCCTAAGAGTTGTGCAGTGAAAATAAGGTTCTGGAGTCACATCAATTAGAGCAACACTTCACATTCTTTCCCTTGAAAATCTGCAGTGTTGGAGCAGGGGTCATGGCAAAGTGGGTTAAGCCATCACTTTCAACTCTGGCATCTCACATGGCTGTTGGTTCAAGGCCTGGCTGTTCCCTTGTGATTCAGCTCCCTGCTAATGTACCTGGAAAAGCAGTGGAAGATGGCCCAAGTGCTTGGGCTCCTGCCACCCATGTGGGAGATCCGGATGGAGTTCCAGGCTCCTGACTTTGGCCTGGCCCAGACTTAGCTGCTGTAGCCATTTCAGGAATTAACCAGAGGGTGGAACATCTCTCTCTCTCTCTCCCTCTCCCTAACTCTGCCTTTCACATGAATAAAACAGATCTTTAAAAAAAACTATGCAGTGCTCTGGGGAGTCCTGCAAACCTCCGAGCAGACACAATAATCAATGAGTTTGAAGACAACTGAAATTATTAAGGGGGAAAAAATGATGGGAGGATACCAGCAAAATGATAGAAAAGGATGTCCTAGGCTTCTCTGATCCCCATAACAATTACATATGACTAAGCCACCTTGGGGAGAACCCCAAAACTGAGTAAACCTAACTCACCTGTGGGATCCACAAGAGGTGATTTAAGAAAGAATTGGGAAGGCTGAGAAAAAAGTTTCACTTCAACTGCGCTGCCCCTCCCCCTCTCCCAAGGAAGCACAGTACCACAGAGAGCTTTCCCTGGGGACCAGGGTTACTACAATGGGAAAAGAGAAGCAGAGACCGGCACCCAGCCTCCCTCATGCTCGGATGTACTTCCCACGAAGTCCACTCTAATCATCTCTCAAGAACACAGAGGAGGCAAGGCCAGTTAGATCACCTGATGTCAGGTGGAATCAAAGCAAGGAGGTAGCGCTCTGGATGGCAGATCCTCATGCACGCCAGGGAGGCATCCAATCACTAGCACCAACTCAGCACAACCTCCCCACAAAGGCCAACTGACTGCTCTGGAAGTGCGGAGTTCTGCCTAGCATGAATGCCTACATAGCCCAACTCCAGACCCTGCCTCAAACCCTACTCTGGCACTCTGGCAAGGGAGCAAAATGACCACTGCAGCAAATTTTGGAAAACAGGGGTTCATTAGACCACACTAGGGGGTGCAGCAGCATTCATTATGACCCCAAACTCCTGCCCCTGCTGCTCTCCAGAAAGGAAGATGGTCTCAGCAGTTAAGTTTCAGCAAAGAGCATGGGATAGATGTGCCTTACTTAGGGGGTCAAGCAATACTCAGTCCAACTTCAAAGCCCACCCTAAGGTCAGACATAGGCAGGAAGGCGAACCTCAACCACACATTTCTGTGCATAGCCGATGGCTCCATCCATCCCAGTGACCCACCTGCTCCACACACTGACCCTGAGGGACGGAATTCAAGTATCAGCACCACCTGGCCAGGGAACTTGGTCTGTGGATTAGCTCAGTCTTGAGCCAACTGCAATGCCCACCCCGCAGCTCAGCCTTATCGCAGACAATATTGACATTTCCAAATACTACAGCCCACCCAGCTGCCCCACCCAAGCTCAGAGCAAAGGCAGCAGCCTGTCACCTAGGGAACCCGAAAGCAAACTCAGCCTGCTCATGGTTATTACCAGCAGCCCATTCAGAGTTAAAGGGCAAATACTGAATGTCTGTATCGGACCAAGAATACCTGCAAAAGCTTGAAAAGAGAGTAGTCTCTTCAAATCTGCCATCATCCGTGCAAGGACACAAAGATCAAGTACTCAGGAAACTAAGCTCCAACAATGGACACTAATAGGATATCTATGAAGTGACAGAAAGTTCTGAATAATCCTCTTAAGGAACAGTGAATTACAAGAACATACAAATTAAAATTTCAGTGAAATTAGGAAAACATCCATCAAAAAGTCTGAAAGGGGCAGGTGCTGTGGTGTGGTAGGTTGAACCTACCCCTATGGTGCCAGCATCCCATATGGGCACCAGTTCAAGTCCTGACTGCTCCACTTCCCATCCAGCTCCCCACTAATGGCCTATCAAAGCAGTGGAAGATGGCCCAAGTCCTTGGGCTCCTGCACCTGCGTGGGAGACCCGGAAGAAGCTCTTGGCTCCTGGTTTCAGATCAGCACAGCTCCAGCAATTGCTGCCAACTGCGGAGTGAACCTGCAGATGGAAGACCTCTCTCTCTCTGCCTCTCCTTCTCTGTTTAACTCTGACTTTCAAATAAATAAATAAATCTTAAAACAAACAAAAAATAAATTATCAGAGAAGCAAAAAAAAAAAAAGAATGAAGAAAATATATGGGAATTATGAGATATCTTCAAGAGTCTTAGCATATGTAAAAAATGAATCAAAGAGAAGGAAAAGGAAGTATTTTTACAAAAGAAATAATGAAAACTCCCCTAGCCTAGGAAGAAATGCCAACATACAGGTAACAGGAAGCATGAAGCTCTCCAATCAAATTCAATCCAAAGAGAAGTTCACTAAGACATTACAATCAAAATCAAGGACAAAAGAATTCTGAGAGCAATAGGAGATAAACACATCACATACAATGGTGTCTCATTATACCTATGAGCAGATTTCTCTCCTACATACAGGCCAGCAGAGAGCTGATAAACAGATTCAAGGTTCTATAAGAAAAGACTACTAACCAAGACTATTTTGTCTGGCAAACCTCTCTTTCCAAAATGAAAGAGAAGTGAAAACTCCCAGGCAAACTAAAGTTACAGAGGGTTCACCACCACCAGACCTGCCTATAAGGACTTGCTGAAGGAAGTGCTTTAAGTTGAAACAAAAGGCTGTTAGTTAATAACATAAAAAGTACAAACACACGAACTTCAGTGATCTAAGTAACAGTCATTCAGAATATTTGAGAACTACAACTGTGCTATGTAAAGCAATTTTATCCCTAGTATGTGTTAAAAAATGTCAGATTCTGACATGAAAAACAAAAGGGGAGGGGCAAAAATATACAGTAGTATGCAATAAACTTCTTATCAACTTGAAATAGATTGTTATATTTTATAAAACTCACTGTAACCACAAACCAAAAATCTACAGTTGATACTATAAAAAATTCAACACATATCACTTCAAAGAACCCTTAAAACCACAAAAGACACAAGAGCGAAAGAAATAAGTATTGATAAAACAACTATACAGCAGCAAAATTGCAGTGTTAAGTTCTTATCTATAAATAATTATTTTGAATGTAACTGGATTAAATTCTCCAATAAAAATGCATAAATAAATATGAATAAATGGATAAAAACACGCCCTGGGGTAGATGTTTGGCACAGCACTTACAACGTTTGGGATGCCCTCATCCTGTATTGTAATTCCACAGTTTAAGTCCTAGCTTCCCTTCCAATTTCAGCTTTTTCTTCACACATACCCTGTGAGGCAGCAGGTGATGGTCACATGCTTGGATCTGTGCAACGCATATTGAGTTTGCAGATTCTACCTACAGCCTGGCCCAACACTCCCTGGCTGTTGTGGGCATTTGGGGCATGAACAAGTGGATGGCAGGTCTCTCTGATCTCCAAAAATATTTTTTTTATTTTTGAAATACCTAACTACCTGAGACACATTTTTAAAGAATAGACATGGACCAAAAGTGCAGGGATGGAAAAAGGTATTTCACACAAACGGAAACCCTAGAGAATGGAAGTAGTACACTGATATCATAAAAAATAAAATTTAAGTCAAAGACTAAAAAAAGAGATAAATAAAGAAATTGTGTAATGATAAAGAGATCAGTTAAAAGTATATAACAGGCCGGCACCGCGGCTCACTAGGCTAATCCTCTGCCTTGCGGCGCCGGCACAGCGGGTTCTAGTCCCTGTCGGGGAGCCAGATTCTGTCCCGGTTGCCCCTCTTCCAGGCCAGCTCTCTGCTGTGGCCCGGGAGTGCAGTGGAGGATGGCCCAAGTGCTTGGGCCCTGCACCCCATGGGAGACCAGGAGAAGCACCTGGCTCCTGCCATCAGATCAGCGCGATGCATCGGCCGCAGTGCGCCGGCCATGGCGGCCATTGGAGGGTGAACCAACGGAAAAAAAGGAAGACCTTTCTCACTGTCTCTCTCTCAAACTGTCCACTCTGCCTGTCAAAAAATTAAAAAAAAAAGAATATAACAATTACATTCCTATATTATACATAGTATATAACATATATTCCAATATAGGAATACATGAATATAAAAAGTATCAATGGATCTGAAAGGAGAAATAGATTGCGATACAATAGTTACTATGAAATACAGTATTTTTTTCTTTAAAGATTTATTTATTTATTTGAAAGTCAGAGTTATACAGACAGAGGAGAGGCAGAGACAGAGAGAGGTCTTCCATCCACTGGTTCATTCCCCAATGGGCCACAATGGCCGGAGCTGCGCCGATCTGAAGCCAGTAGCCAGGAGCTTCTTCTGGGTCCCCACGCAGGTGCAGGGACCCAAGGACTTGGGCCATCCTCACTGCCTTCCCAGGCCATAGCAGAGAGCTGGATCAGAACAGCAGCAACCAGGTCTCGAACTAGTGCCCATATGGAATGCCGGCGCTTCAGGCCAGGTCCTTAACCCACTGTGCCACAGCGCCAGCCCCAATACAGTATTTCAATACTTTAGTTTCAGCTTCCTGATAATGCTGACCCTGGGACGCACCAAGTGGTGGCTTATGTAGTTGGGTCCCTGCCATCCACATGAGAGACTTGTGTCAAGTTCCTTACTCAATCCCAACCATTACAGGCATTTGGGTCATGAACCAGTGGATGTGAATTGCCTCCTGTCTCGAAAATTTCTACATATATAAAAAAGTGTATAGATATATAGATATATATAACTTTTGGTTTTCTTTCAAATATCTTTATATATGTATGTATGAATATACATACATATGAGTATGTATATATGAATATATGTATATACATATATATGATTATATATGTATATATATGAATATATATGTATATATATACATATAAAGATATTTGAAAGAAAACCAATAAAGATCTTTAGCTAAACTAAGAAAAAAAGAAATGAAACAAAAGAGAAAACAGCACAGCTGATGGAGTGGAAAAAACAAAGGGTAATGAGACACAATTATGAACAATTTATGCCCCCACAAAATGGAGAGCCTAGACTCATACAACCTCCCCAGTCTGAGTCATGAAACTGTAGACAATTTGATCAGACTGATTACCAGGTGGGAGACTGAATCTGCAACACAAAGTCTTCCACTAAAAAAAGCCCAGGGTCTTGTGTTCTCACAGCTGAATTCTACTAGACATTTCCAGAACTGATACTAAACCTTCACAAACTGTTCCCAAAAACCAAAGAAGGAATACTTCCAAATTCTGTTTATGAGATGCTATGTTTTGAACGACCTCTCCAAATATCATGTTGAAGGTTAATGTCATTGCACCATTGAGAGATGGGACCTTGAAGAGGTGACTAGATCGTGAGGGCAGGACGGTGTGGGTTAATGCTCTTACCACACAATAGGTTTGGTATGATGGGAGTGGGCTCCTGATAAAAACATAGTGAGCGCAATTTTTCCTGTCTCACTCATGCCCATTCACCAAGTAATCACACACAACAAAGGCCCTGGCCAGAGTCAGCGCTGTGGTATGAGACTGAGAAGTACCAGAACTGTGAGAAATAAATTTATTTTCTTTATAAATGACCCAGTTAGTAGGATTCTGTCAGCAGAACATCAGCTAAGACACTAGGCCAGCATTACCCTCATACTCAAGCCAGAAAAGGGCATCACAAGAGAATAAAACTACAAGCCAATATTCTTGATTAACAAAGGTGCAAAAATCCTCAACAAAATAAGAGCAAAAACACATTAAAAAGACCATGATCAAGTGTAGCTTATCCCTGAGATGCAAGGATGGTTCAGTTCACGCACACACACAAAATTAAAATGTGTTACATTACAATAAAAGAATGAAGGATTGGATAAACTGCAACATCCTTTCATTATAAAACTACTCAGCAAATTACATATAGAAGAAATCTGGGCTGCCATGTGGCACAGCGGGTTAAGCTGCCACCTGGGATGCGAGCATCGCACACGAGCACAGGTTCGTGTCCTGGCTACTCCACTTCCCATTCAACTGCCTGCTATGGCTTTGGGAAGCAGCGGAGGATGGCCAAATTGTTTGGAACCCTGCACCGACATGAGAGACCCAGAAGTATCTCCTGGCTCCTGGATTCTGCCAAGCCCAGTCCCAGCCATTGCAACCAACTGGGTAGTGAACCAGTGGATGGAAGACCTCTCTCCCTCTCTCCCTCTCTCCTTCTCTCTCTGTAACTCCACCTTTCAAATAAGTAAACGAGTCTTTGAAAAATATATATAAAAGAGGCCGGCGCCGCGGCTCACTAGGCTAATCCTCCGCCTGCGGCACTGGCACACCAAGTTCTAGTCCCGGTCGGGGCGCCGGTTCTGTTCCGGTCGCTCCTCTTCAAGTCCAGCTCTCTGCTGTGGCCAGGGAGTGCAGTGGAGGATGGCCCAAGTGCTTGGGCCCTGCACCCCATGGGAGACCAGGAGAAGCACCTGGCTCCTGGCTTCGGATCAACGCGGTGCACCGGCTGCAGCACACCGGCCGCAGCGGCCATTGTGGGGTGAACCAACGGAAAAAAAGGAAGACCTTTCTCTCTGGCTCTCTCTCTCTCTCTCTCTCTCTCTCTCATTGTCCACTATGCCTGTCAAATATATATATGTGTGTCTGTGTGTCTGTGTGTGTGTGTATGAAATCTCAGAACAATAAATACTGTATATGGCAAACCAAAAGCTAACATTGGACTCAACAATGAAAAATTCAAACTCTTTACTGGAAGACTCAGAATAAGACAAAGACACTGACTCTTGCCACTTCTATTCCAGATAGTATTGAAAATTCTTATCAGAGCTATTAGACAAGAGAAGGAAGTAACAGTCATCCAAATAGTAAAGAAAGAAATAAAATAAACTATTTGCTGAAGACGTGATCCTATGCATAGAATATCCTCAAGATTCTACCAAAGAATTATTAAAATATCACAAAGTTGCAAGATTTAGAAAAATAAACACAAAAATCAACAGCTTGTTTATACATTACATCATTCTGAAAAAGCAATCAACAGAGCCATTAATTTACAAAAGCTACAAAAAATAAACTGCTGAGGGAGTTTAACCACAGAAGTGAAAGATCTGTACACTGATGTCTATAAAACACTGAAAAGGGGTTGGCATTGTGCTGTAGTGGGCTAAGCCTCTGCCTGTGGTGCCAGCATCCCATAGTGGTGCCAGTCTGTGCCCCAGCTGCTCCTCTTCCAATCCAGCTCTCTGCTTATAGCCTGGGAAAGCAGTGGAAGATGGCCCAAGTGCTTGGAACCCTGCACCTGCAGGGGAGACCCAGAAGAAGCTCCTGACTTCAGATCAGCTCAGCTCCAGCCATAGTGACTGGTTGGGGAGTGAACCAATGGATGGACGACCTCTGTCTCTCCCTCTGTCTATAACTCTGCCTCTCAAATAAGTAAATAAATAAAATCTCTAAAAAAAAATACTGATGAAAGACATTGGAAAAGACAAATAGAAAGACATCTCATGTTCAAGAATATTGTTAAAATACCCAAATTACCCAAAATAATATATAGATTCAATTAAATTTATGAAAATTTCAATTTCATTTTTCATGTAAATATTCAAGTCTACCCTGTAATTCATATGGACCACAAGTAAGTCTGCATAGGCAAGGAAATCTTGAGAAAAAGAATGAAGCTGGTGGCACCTCACTACTTGATTTCAAACTATAATACAAAGCAACATAAACTAAAACAGCATGGTACTGACATAAAAATACACATCAACCAATGTAACAGAGTGAAGAAATGTACCCAGCTGCACACCGTCTATTGACTACTGACAAAGGGATAGGAAAGACTCTTTACAAATGGTGTTGGGAAAACTGAAAACTCACATGCAGAAGAATGAAATCGGACACTTACCTCACATAATACAAAATCAACTATAAAGGTATTGAAGATTTAAACATCTTTATGAAACTGGGAAAGGGTTAGACAATACGTAACAAACACCATATGACACTGGTTGGGCGATCATTTTTTAGATCTGGCACCAGAAGTCCAGCAACAAGAGAAAAAGTAGACAATGACATTCCATAAAAATAAGTTTCTTCACAACTAAGGAAGTCATTTAACAAAAAGAATATATCACATAGATGAAAATATTTGTAAACTGTGTAAGTAAGGGGTTAATGATGTAAAGAACTCAAGCAACTTAATAGAAAGCAAGAACTCCAATTAAAAAAAAATGGGTGAGTGGGGGCAGCATTGTCGCACAGCAGATTAAACTGCCGCATCCACTGTTGGCACTATGTTTCCAATCCAGCTTACTGCTCATGTGTCAGGGAAGGCAGAGGAAGACGACCCCAGTACTCAGCCCCTGTCACCCATGTGGGAGACCGGGAAGGAGTTCTGGGCTTCTGGCCTCAGCCAGACTTGGCTATTGTGGCCATTTGTAGAGTGATCCTGCACAAAAATCGATCTCTCTCTCTCTCTCCCTTTCTGCTTTCCCTTCTCCCCCCACCTTCCCTTCCCTTCATCACTCTTTCAAATAAATACATCTTTAAGAGAAAAATGGGAAAGGAACCCAAATAGAGATTTCTCAAAGAACAACAAACAACAGATATACAAAATAATGCTCAAAACCACCAACCATTAGAGGAATGCAAATTAAAGCCATGATGAGACTAAGAATGGCATTATTAAGAGTCAGTACAATTTATAATAAGTGTAAACATTTATGAACCTAATAACAGGCCATCTAAATCTATCAAACAAAAACTGAATGCAAAAATAGATATTTGTACAGTAACTTGCAGACTTCAATACCTCACTCTCAACAATGGGTAGAACAACCAGGCAGAAGTTAGCAAACAGAGGAACTGAACAACAACACAACAAACCAACTAAATCTAAAAGACGTATACAGGACACTCTGATCAACAACAGGATACACAAGCTTTTCAAGGGCACACAACATTCTCCTAGCTACTTCATGTGTTAGGTTCCAGATTGTCCCAATAGATTTTAAAAGACAAACATCGGGGGCCGGCACTGTGGAGCAACAGGTTGAAGCCCTGGCCTGAAGCGCTGCGTCCCATTTGGATGCCAGTTCAAGTCCCGGCTGCTCCTCTTCTGATCCAGCTTCCTGCTATGGCCTGGAAAAGCAGCAGAAGATGGCCCAAACCCTTTGGTCCCTGCACCCACATGGGAGACCAGGAATAAGCTCCTGATTGGCACAGCTCCAGCCGTTGCGGCCATCAGGGGAGTGAACCAACGGAAGGAAGACCTCTCTCTCTCTGTCTCTACGTTTCTCTGTAACTCTTTCAAATAAATAAAATAAATCTTTAAAAAAAGACAAATATCATTCAATGCATCTTCAACTATATTAGGATGGTGCTTTGGCACAGTAGGTTAATCTTCCGCCTGCAGCTCCAGCATCCCATATGGGCGCCAGTTCAAGATCCAGCTGCTCCACTTCTGATCCAACTCTCTACTGTGGCCTGGGAAAGCAGTAGAAGGTGACCCAAATCCTTGGGCCAGCACCTGCATGGGAGACCCAGAGGAGGCTCCTGACTCCTGGCTTTGGTTCGGAGCAGCTCCAGCCAGTTAACCAGAGGATGGAAGACACCCTCCCCCTCAACCCCGCCTCTCCAACTCTGTGGAACTCTGCCTTTCAAGTAAATAAATAAATCTTTTTAAAAAATCAACAGTAGAAGGAAAATTGGGAAGTTAAGAAGTTTCTAAGAACTAAAAACAACCAATGGCTCAAAGAAGAGATCAAGGGGAAACTACAGTCAACTTTGAGGTGCAAGTGCACCTTGGAAAGCAGTGGAAGATGGCACAAATACTCGGGCTCCTGCCACCCAAGTGGGAGACATGGATGGAGTTCCAGTCTCCAGGCTTTGTCCTGGCCCAGCCCCAACCACTGTGGCCATTTGGGAAGTCAATCAGCAGATGGAAGATTCTCCCTCCCTCTTTCTCTCCCCCACCCCCACCCCACTATCTGTGTCGCTGTCTTTAAGATAAACAAACAAATCTTTAAAAAAATAGAAATGAATAACAGTGCAAGCACAACATACTAAAACTCATGGGCTACAGTGGTAGTGTAAATGGGGGGAAAGTCATAGCTACAAGTGTTAACATTTAAATAAGAAACATGTCAAATCAGCAGCTTAACGTTACAACCTCAGCAACTAGAAAAAGAACGAACTAAGCCCAAAGCTAGCAAAAGGAAGGAAATAATAAATAGAAAAAATAAACAAAATATAGAAAAACAGTAGACCTTTGCCTGGGCTTGGAGGGACACCCGGATGCACAGGAAATTAGGTTTTGGCACCCCAGGGAAGTCATACCACTAAGTACATGAGCTAAAGCAATGCCTTCTATCCCTGGGAAACTGCGAACTTGGCTGAGCCCACCAGTTCCATGTCCCAGGGGGCTGGATGATGTGGAATCCCACACCCCATGGAAATAGAATTGATTGATCTGATACAGCCAATCCTAGAAACCAAACTACTGTACTACTTTGTTTCACTGGAGTGGAAATTAGCCCCCTAGAGTCTGAGCTTCTGGGGCATCCCACTGGCCAGGAAGTGATGTCATCACTCCGTTGCCTCTGCCCTTCCCCCAAACCAGCCCAAGGGATAGCTGAGTTCTACATCCAGAGTACTTGCTGCCACCGCACCTGCTGTGTCCCATCATATCAGGGTCCAGAGTTATCACCATCCAGTCAGTGCTTCATCCCCCAAGGAAGTAGGTGTTACTGTGCCCTACTGGCTCTGGTTCTCGATTTGCAGCTGTATCCTGTTTCTCAGGCCCAAGCCTCCAGAGCTCCCTCAGTTCCCTAGAGCTGGCCCAGGGCTGTGCCCAACCTGTTATGATCACAGCCACAATCAAGCCCAAACTGCAGACAGATATCCCAAAGTCAGATGACCTGGCTGTATGGGCAATCAGCAGCTAACCCTGCCTCAGAGAGCAATTTTGCACCCCAAGACCCAGATGCCACATAGGTTCATGAGATCCTGATGCTAGGACCTGACACCATGGCTGCTCTATCCGCCTATACCCTGGAGCCTCACGTACAGCAGCTGCTCCTGTATCATTCCACACTCAACATTAAGAGGGATACCTTATGTTCAGACTCCTCATCACGGGGAAAAGGAGAACAGGAGAGCCTCAAAAGCTCTTGTCACCGAGTTCCCTATGATAACACTGTTGCTCCCACAATGTCTTAGCCTAAGCCACTGAGACATCCACAGTTATCAGTGATGTGGATTACAGCTCAAAAAGCTTCGTAATGTCTACTCCATTGGATCTACTTGGAATCAGAGTCACCACACCCTACCTAACCACCACACTAAGATCCACCTGCAGGTAGCCGTCTTTCCCTCAAAAACCCACTGTGTGAATTTTGGAAGAGGTGGTTGTTGTAACAGATGCTCAGTCATCAATGTAGGGACACAGAAACATCTCACCATCAAAGGAACGTAAAATCCTCCAGTAACCAGTCCCAAAGAAAATGAGATTTGTCAGGGCAGATTTTGATCACAGCAGGTAAAGCTGCCACCCGCAATGCTGGCATCCCATATGGTTCAAGTACTGGCTGGTCCACTTCCAATCCAGCTCCCTGCTAATGCACCTGAGAAAGCAACAGTAGATGGCCCAAGTGTTTGGGCCCTGTAGTCATGTAGGAGACTCAAATGAAGCTCCTGGCTTCCATGTTGCCCAGCCTGGGCCGTTGCAGCCACTTGGGGAGTGAACCAACAGATCAAAGAATGCATGCTTGTATGTGTATGTATGCCTCACTCTCTCTGTAATGCTGACTTTCTAATAAATAAATAAATCTTTCAAAAAATAAAATGAAATTTATTGTTACCTGAAAAGAAACTTAAAATAATTCCTAAAGAATTTCAAGGCAATTCAACCAAGTCAGGAAAATAACTTGTGAACTAAATGAGCAATTTAAAAAGTGTTGTCATTTAAAAAAATCCCAGAAATCTTAGAGATGAAGAAGAAAATAAATAGAATAACCAATACAGCAGAAACCATCAACAAGAAACTAGATCAGGTAGAAGGAAGCACATCTAAACCTTGAGAAAAGTGTTCTCAAATTACACACTCAGAAGGGGGAAAAAAACCAGAATGCAAAGTAACAAAGCCTATGAAACTTATGAAACACTATAAAGTGAACACTCAATCACATAATGAGAGTCCCCCCCCCCCAAAAAAAAGAGAGAAAAAGACAGGGACAAAAGTTTATTAAAAAAAAAAAAACTGCTAAAAATTCTCACAAGTGCTACAGATATCCAGATCTAATATGTTAAAGATCCTCCAACATATTCTGTCCAAAAAGATCTTGCACGAAGCACATTATAATGAAATAAATATCAAAGACAAGACTCCACAATGACCAAATGAAGGTACAAAGTTTTCATCTCCTTCACAGAAAAGAAAACTCCAACAGATCAATAGCTATATTTTGACCTATGTGCCAGAGGATTCCAGAACTCAGCAAGAGTGATCCAAGAACCCTGTAGGCACATAAAGGCATGGAATGGCAATACAGAGATAGGAGCAAAGCATAATGACAGTCATGACCTTGACCGTAAGACAAGAAAACCCCACTGCAGGAGATGGGGTAAATGGGAAAGCCCCAGGAGCCGCTGTCTCCACAGATGCTTGATGGCTTGATGCCAGCAAACCAAGGTATGGGAAAGCTCCATAGTTGTAATAGATTGGGAGCCCAGTAAAGGGACATACCTAGAATATGCGCAGTAGCTTTGCTTCAAGGAATGAAGCTAAGTTTTCTCTTGCTCCTGCTTCCCAACCCCAACTGCACAGGTTGTGGGAGTGTGGCCCCATCCTGACATAGGAGACATATCGGAATTGTTACGCCCTAGGGAACAGATGCCCCTGCACATCCTCGTCCATGGGTCCCCACAGACATTCTACCACACTAGCGAACAATAAAACTAGCCTCATGAACCCAAGAAGATCCTGTCACCTAGCTGACGTCTGCCCTGTAGCAGACACAGTGTGCAGCCCTGCAGGGTACAGATAGTTCAGCACAGGATGAAGATCCTGTCCCCCAGAACTCTAGACGGTCAGTCACTTGCTCCCTAAGACTTAGGACCCATCTCCCTCCTTTCCGCAGGGCAGGGCTCACCACTGCTAACGCTTATGAACCATCTCCTATACTGAAGGTCAGACACATGCTCCCAATACCCCAACCCCACAGGCATGGTCCATAAACCTGGACCCAAGCACCCCAAATTCTTCAACAACCCCTACTTCACTTTACCACTGGGATCCAAACAGAGCCTCAGCCATGCACTCTCCACTGCTGCCATGGATTACGGTAGATGAAGCTATAGGGAGACTCCAGGTAGGACATCCAACTGGAAATAAAGATAAGTAGCTTATCAAACTGAAACTTGAAAAAACTACCCATGAAAAAGCCATTTACTAGGAAAGCCACCCAAACATGGATAATGAACCCAACACATGCACAATTATCAACTTAGGGTCTAAAGAAGTATGAAAAAGCAAGGTTGCATCATGTCTCCAGTAGAACATAATAACTCATTAGCAACAAAGTTAAAAAAAAAAAAAAGATATTCAGGGAATTCCTAATAAAAATTCAAGAGAATAATTTTAAGGACACACGTTGAGTTACACGAGAATACAGAGAAGACAATTTAACAAAATTAGGAAACTAATGCACAGCATGAATGAGCATCGCTTCTCGGTCTTTTGGCTAAGATCAAGTGTAGCATGAATGAGCACTCCAACAGAGTTAAAGGTTATGAAAAAAAAAGAAAGAAAAACTAGGCACGGATGTTGTAGTGCAGGGGTTAAGACACTGCTTGTAACGCCACATCTCATAGCAGACTGCCAGTTCAAGTCCTGGCTATTCCACTTCCAATCAACTGATGCATCTTGGAGGCAGCAGGTGAGGGCTCAAGTACTTTAGATTCCACTAGCCACATGGGAGACCCTTACGGAGTTCCTGCCTCCAGATTGGCCCAGGCCTGGGTGTTGTGGGCATTGTGGATTAAGCAGTGGATGGAAGTTATCTATTTCTCTCTTGTTCTCTCCTCTCCCCCACTTCCTCCTTCACTCCCCACTCACTTTTTCTGTCACTCTGTCTTACAAATAAATAAATATTTACAAAACTAAAAGAAAAGAAGAAGAACTAAACGGAACCTTGGACCTAAGAAATACAGTTGAAAGCCTCAATAACTCTTTCTTCTGCTTGATCTGGTCCATATCCAAAAGTGAAGACAGGTGTTATAAAAATCCCAGTCACAGGGCCAGCACCGTGGCATGGTGGGTAAAGCCACTGCCTGCAGTGCTGGCATACCATATGGGTGTCAGGTCAAGTCCCAGCTGCTCCTCTTCCTATCCAACTCTCTGCTGTGGCCTGGTAAAGCAGTAGAAGATGGCCCAAGTCCTTAGGTCCTTGCACCCACGTGGGAGATCCAGAAGAAACTCCTGGCTCCTGGCTTGGGATGGGTGCAACTCCAGCCATTGTGGCCATTTGGGGAGTGAACCAGCAGATGGAAGACCTCTGTCTCTCCCTCTGCCTCCCTGTAACTCTGCCTTTCAAATAAATAAATACATCTTTAAAAAAAAAAATCCCAGTCAGACCAAAAGAAAAAAGAATGAAAGCAACTTCTAAGACCTTTAGGACACCATTAAACAAACATTCAAATTTTACAAGTCCCTGAAGGCAAAGGTAGCAGAAATGCTTAGAAAAAGTATTCAATAAAACAGCAGCTGAAAATTTCTGCACTTGTGGGACAAATATAGACAAGCAGGTACAAAGAGGCCCCAAATGCACAAAATCAGAAAAGATCCTCACAATGACATATTATATTCAAACTTTCAAAAGTACAAAGAAAATTATAAAAACTACAAGAGTAAAGTGCCAAGTCACCTGCAAGGGGTTTTGTTCCTTAGACTATCAACCGATTTGTCAACAGCAACCTTACAGGCCAGAAGAGAAGGGAATGACATATCCCAAGTCTGGCAGGGGCAGGGGGACAGGGGGACTCCTGCCATCCAAGAACACCCAGCACATATATTCCTTAGGAAATGAAAGAGAAATTCTTTCCATGACAAGCAAAATCTGAGAGAATTCATCACCACTGCAATAGCCTTACAAAGGATGCTTAATGGAGTCCTACATCTAGAAACAAAAGATAGAACGCTACAACATGAAAGCCCGCGAAAGGATAGAACCCATTAGAAGAATAGATACACAAAAGAGAGATAGAAAACAATCAAACCTCATCAACATAGAAAATCTCCAAACCACAATGATGAACAAGCAAGAAGGGAATAAAGGATATTCAAAATAAACATAAATGACAGGATTAAGTCTTGACTTAATAACAGCCTTTAATATAAACAGACCAAATCCCCAGTTAAAATACAGGGACTAGATGAAAGGACAAACACAAATAAACAAGCCCAGTAAGACCCAATGCTGTCCACAAGAAACTCACTTCTCTAGGAAACACACAGATTGAAATGCAAAGGTTAGGAAGGATATCTCAAGCAAATGAAAATCAAAAATCAAGCGAAATTCATTATACTTACATAGATTTTAAGACAAAAATGATAAAAAGAAGGTCACTATAATCATCAAGAAAACTAATTCTACAAAAATATAAAACAAGTTTAAGTGTATACAAACAGAACGGAATTAAGAGGTAACTTTATTTTGGTGCAGACTTTTTTGAAATCCAGGCATAATTTTTTCACACTATGTCTTCCCATCAATTTTTAGACTCCCTCATGTGTACCCAATTCCAGAGCATCACACTGTTTGAACCAAACATTAGATCAACAGAAGACAGATCAACCAGACCTAAAATAATAAAGCACAATGAAACAGTAAGTTAGACCATACTGTAGATCAAAAGCACTAAATATTTATTTAACATTTCACCCATCTACTACAGAACAGTTCATCAGCATATAGAACCTTCTCTTTGACAGACCATATTTTAGGTCATGAAACAAGTCAAACAAATTTGTAAAAAAAAAAAAAGAGCAATCTTAGCAGTTATCTTTTATGACTGCAATGGAATAAAACTATAAATCAGTAACAAAGGAATTTTTAGGAATTATACCAATACGTGAAGAATAAATTACATGCTTTAGAACAATGGGTAATCAAATGAGAAATTTAAACATTGTTTGAAGCAAATGAAAATGGAAACAGAAGAAAATTTAGGGATACAGTAAGAGTAGTACTAAGGGAGAATTTTCTAGCAATAAATGCCTGCATTAAAAAAATTTCAAATAAACCACCCAGTGAGTCATCTTAAGGACCTAGAAAGCATGCAAATTAAACTCAAAATCAGTAGGCAAAGAAAAAAAAATAATGAAGATCAGAGCAAAAATAAACCAGAGACTAAAAAAATTACAAAAGATTAGTGAAACTAACAGTTGGTTATTTGAGAAGATAAACAAAATTGACAAACCTCTAACTAGACCAACAAGAAAAAGACTCAAGTAATAGCAAATGATATAAAGGAGATATTACAACTGATACTACAGAAATATAAAGGATCATTAGGGACTATTATGAACAAGTACACACAAATTAGAAAATCTAGGAAAAATGCACCAATACCTGGACAAACGTAACTTACCCAAATTGAACCATGGAGATAGAGAAGGCACAAAAGACCAATAACAGGTAACGAGATTGAATCAATAAAAAGTCTCACCAAAAAAGAGAAAATCCTAAGACAAAATAGTTGTACTGCTACATTCTACTGAATTTTTAAGGGAAAACACACACCAATTCTTCTCAAACTATTTTAAGAAACTAAAAGGAGGAAACTCTTCCAAATTCATTCTAGGAGACCAGCATTATCCTGATGCCAAGACCACACAAGGAGACAAAACTAAAATTATAGGCCAATATCCCTGATGAAAGTCCCCAATAAAATACTAGCAAATAGAATCCAACAACACATTCAAAAAATCACCATGATCAAGTAGGATTTAACCCAAGACGCGACGATGGATCAACATATACAAATCGATAAACAAGTACATTAAATCAACAGAATGAAAGATAAAACTCAGATGATAATACCAACAGATGCAGGAAAAGCATTCTATAAAAGTCAACATCCATTCATCAGAAAAACCTCGAAAAATTAGGTTTGGAATGATCATCCCTCAACATAATAAAGACTGCTTATGACAAACCTGATGCTAACATCAAACAAAATGGGAAAAATCTGAAAGCATTTCCTCTAAGGTCCAGAACCAGACAAGGACATTACTCTCATCTGTGTTTGATATAGTACTGAGAGGCTGGTGCTGTGGCATAGTAGGCTAAGCATCTGCCTGTGGCACGGGAATCCCATATGGGCTCCCACTGGTGTCCCCGCTGTTCCTCTTCTGATCCAGCTGTTTGCTTGTGGCCTGGGCAAGCAACAGAAGATGGCCCCAGTGCTTTCACCCCTGCTCTCTCATGGGAGACCCAGAAGAAGCACCTGACTTCAAATCTGCTCAGCTCCGGCTGTTGTGGCCATTTGGGCAATGAACTAGCAGATGGAAGACCTTTCTCTCTGTCTTTCCCTCTTTCTATCTATAACTCTACTTCACAGATAAATAAATAAAAATATATAGTACTGGGGGCCGGTGCTGTAGCGCAGTGGGTTAACGCCCTGGCCTGAAGTGCCGGCATCCCATATGGGCACTGGTTCTAGACCTAGCTGTTCCACTTCCAATCCAGCTCTCTGCTATAGCCTGGGAAAGTGGTAGAGGATAGCCCAAGGCCTTGGGCCCCTGCACCCACGTGGGAGACCTGGAAGAAGTTCCTGGCTCCTGGCTCCTGATCAGCACAGCTGCGACCATTGTGGCCAACTGGGGAGTGAACCATCGGATGGAGGACATCTCCCTCTCTCTGCCTCTCCATTCTCTGTGTAACTCTGCATTTCAAGTAAATAAATAAATCTTTTATATATATATATATATATATGGTACTGAAAGTTTTAGCTGGAGCCATTAGACAAGACATAAAAGGCATACAAATAATAAAAGAAGTCACATTATCACTGTTTGCAGATAATATGACTCTCTATATAGAAAAACCTGTTGATTCCAAAGTAACTATTAGAATTTATGAAAAAAAACACAACTAAGTTGCAGGATATAAAAATCAACTACAAAAATTAGTATTTTTATATACTATTAACAAACTCACTGAGAAATAACTTATAAAAGCAATCTCATTTACAATATCTACCAATCAAGTAAATACCTTGAAATAAATTTAATCACAGATGTGAAAGGCCTCCACCATGCAAATTATAAAACACTAATGAAAGAAACTGGACCGAACACCAACAAAAAAAAAAAAAAAAAAAAGGAAAGGTTGTTCTCATATTCATATGTTAGAAGATTAAAATATTCATAATAACCAAAGGAATTTGCATATTCAATTCACTCTCCATCAAAGTATCAATGACATTTTTCACAGACCTAGAACAATCTGCAAGTTCATATCAAAGTACAGAATCTTGAGCCAGATCATGTGACGTGGCCTAACTGGAACCAAAGCCAGCTGCCTACCTAATGAACACCCTGACAACAAAATTCCAGGTACAAACATTGCCAGTGGTGTTTATAGAGCAATGACAAAATAAAGATTACACAAAAAACTACAAACATCTCCCATCTTTGTGGACTAGAAGAATTAGTATTAAGATGGCTAAACTACCCCAAAGTGATTTAAAGGGTCAATGCTATCTCAATCCATGGGAATGAAATAGAGAACCCAGAAATATATCCATGTTTCTATAGCCAGCTGATTGACAAAAGTGTGCATGCACACACACATAAAAATTCAAGGAAGGACAGCTTTTTCAATAAATTTGAAATTACACCCTTTTCCTCCAACTCTATACAAAAATCAGCTCAACAAGACAACAGAGGAAGCAGGAAGCACATAAGACATTGGTATAGGTAATATTTTTTGCCTAAGATCCCAAAATCACAGGCAACAATAGAAAAACTAGACAAATGGGATTATAACAAACTAAGCTCTGCTTAGCAAAGGAAACAATCAGAACAAAGAACCACCTATACAGTGATAGAAAATATTTGTAAATAATTCATCTAATAGAAGTTTAATATCCAGCAATATAAGGTACTAAAAACAAAAGGTGAATAATCTAAATAACTTCTTGAAAGAAAAATTATAAATATCTTAGAAATCAATAAAAACATGCTCAATATCATTGGCCATCAGGGCAATGCCAATCAAAGGTACAATGGGGTAACATCTCACCGTATTGCAGTGGCTATTATCAAAAAGACAAAAAATAACAAATGCTGGTGAGGATATGGACAAAGGGGGACCTACATACACTGTTGGTGGAAATTAAGTCCATCCAGCTGATACAGAGAATAGTACACAGGTTCCTCAAATAACCGCAATTTACCACATGCTCCATCTTTCCCACTCTGGGCATATTCATATATTCACCCGAAATGCAACCAGTACACAAAAGAGATACCTGTACTCCAATGTTCATCTCAGCACTAGTCACAGTGGCCCAGATCTGGAATGAACCATGACGTCCACCAATGGATGAATGGATAAATCTAAAGTGGTCTGTTGGGGCTGGCACTGTGGCACAGTAGGCTAAACCACCACACAACACCAGCATCCCGTATCAGAGTTGCAGTTTGAGTCCAGGCTGCTCTACTTACAATCCAGCTTCCTACTAACCCACGTAGGCAAGCAGCGGATACTGACTCAAATGCTCAAATCCCTGCCACCCACGTGGAAGACCAGAGTGAGGTTCCTGGTTCCTGGCTTTGACCTGACCTAGCCCTGGTTGCTGTCAGCATTTGGGGGAGCAAACCAGTGGATTGGAATTCTCACTCTGTCCCTATATCCTACAAGTATGCAAGCAAATAAATAAATCTTTTATTTTAAAAACAGGAAATGTGAGGGGACCAGCACTATGGTGTAGTGGGTAAAGCCGCCACCTGCAGTGCTGGCATCCTATATGGGCACCGATTCAAGTCCTGGCTGCTCCACTTCCAATCCAGCTCTCTGCTATGGCCTGGGAAAGCAGCAAAAGATGGCACAAATCCTTGGGTCCCTGCACCCGCGTGGGAGACCCGGAAGAAACTCCTGGATCCTGGCTTCAGATGGGCGCAGCTCCAGCCATTGTGGCCAACTGGGGAGTGAACCAGAGGATGGAAGACCTCTCTTTCTCTGCCTGTTCTTTCTCTGTGTAACTCTGACTTTCCAATAAATAAATCTTTTTTTTTTAAAAGGAATACGTGGTGTATATATATAATTTAGTATTACTCACCCTTTTAAAAATAGTGAATTCTTGGCATTTGCAGCAAAATGATGGTGCTTAAGGACATTATGTTAAGTGAAATAAGCCATTCACAGAAAAACCAATGCCACAGGGTCTCTCTCATTTGTGAAATCTAATAATAGTTGATCTTGATCTAAATGTAGAACAGTGATGAGGCTGAGAAGGGTGGGAGAAGGGATGGAGGAAGGCTGAATAATCGGTACCAAAACACAGCTGAATAGAAGAAATAAGTTCTAGTGTTCTACAGAACAGTGGGGTGACTACAGTTCCCAGTAATGTATTTGTTCTTTTGTGAAGAACTAGATGTAAGGAATTTTCAGGGTCCCAGCAAAGAAGAAATGATCAGAGGGGCTGGCACTGTGGCGCAGTGGGTTAACGCCCTGGCCTGAAGTGCCAGCATCCCACATGGACGCCAGATTGAGACCTGGCTGCTCCTCTTCCGATCCAGCTCTCTGCTATGGCCTGGGATAGCAGAAGAAAATGGCCCCAGTCCTTGGGCCCCTGCACCCACGTGGGAGACCCGGAAGAGGCTCCTAGCTCCTGGCTTCAGATCGGCACAGTTCGGGCTGTTGAGGCCAACTGGGGAGTGAACCAGAGGATGGAAGACCTCTCTCTCTGTCTCTACCTCTCCTCTCTCTGTAACTCTTTCAAATAAATAAATAAATCTTAAAAAAAGAAAAAAGAAATGATCAGAAACAGATACACTAATCACCCAATTTGATCAGTTCACACTGTATCAATGTGTTGAAACATCATCCTAACCACCTGCCCTGTGATTGATAGTCAGGCCCACTGGAATCTTTTCCTTTATCTCTTTTGCATGGCCTTGAAACAAAGGCTACTACAACTAAGTACAATGAAGGCGTGTGGATTGTACTTTTCCTGATATGATGGATAAATACTCCCTGGAACTGCGGAGATGATTGAACTAAGGGGGGGCCTATAGGTAAAAGAAAAAAAAATTGATTAATCATACAAGAGAACAGAAGCCAACTTTCAACTTGAGGCATTTGTTTTAAAAATTGTCAGGCATTTATTTTAAAAACTGTTAGGCAAGCCTTAAGATGATAGCACTAACTTTTAGCTGAAAATATTGAACCAATATTGCGCTGTGTACAACACATAGTTTGCATTTGTTACAAGGAAATGTGGTTGTAACTGTGCCTCTAATGATACCACGTTTAGAGAAAAAAACAGATTAGGTACAAGGCAACTGTGTGGCACAGTGTTAAACTGGTTGTGGGGACACCTTCATCCCAAAACAGAGTACCTGGATTCAGCTTCTCAATCTAGCTCCTGATTCGCACTTCCTGCTAATATAGACCCTAGGAGGTAGCAATGGTGGCCCAAATACTTGTGTTTCTGTCACCCACGAGGGAGACCTGCATTGGGCTTCTAGAGCCAGGCATCTGTCCTCCTTGCCACCCCTGAACGTTGTGGCCATTAGGGGAGTGAACAAGTGGATAGGAGCATGGCAGCTCGTTCATTCTGCCAAAAGTAAAGAAAAGAGAAAGGACCATGTACGCTACTTCAAGGATCTACTCAAAGAAAACATCTTCTAAAAGATACCAGATTTCACATGGTAACAGCCTAAAGATACTTGATGAAATTACTGACAAAGCATTGCTAAAGTAATTACATTGGATTTAGATTAGGCAAAAGTTTCACTAAAAGAACTACATAAAATAACAGAAGACCCTCAAATAGCAAATTGCTGCTTTTGGAGAAAAGATTAATCTTGAATTTGTGCTAACTTTGTTCCTTAGTATGCATTAATGCTTAGCATTATTAACATTACAAAAATATTCAAAGGGATCCAAGTTTGTCTAACTTTAAAATGATTAAAAATATTTTTCAAAGTTTTAGAGAAATTGGTTTTCCTAAATGAAAATACCTGTGAGCTATACAATAAAAATGCCCTCCAATGGAATATAAATAAAGCAGTTTAAATTTTCATGACTAAGTAAAGATTCACACGCAAATAATCTGAAATTTACTTGCTTACAAATATTTCTTTGTCACTTTAGGTCAAGAGATACTCACAAAAATCAGTGCCATATATTACTCTTGGGGAAGATTCATTGTAATATGCCAGAACTGAAAAATTTGGCAGAAAAATTCAGGAAATACTGTATGATCTAGGTATTGCTTTAGGGGACAGTTAAAATTCCCACATAAGGGAGGCTTGAATGATAAAGTGAAAATATTTTGTAATTTTTCTATAAAAACAATTACATGTGACCTTATTATAGTAGCTGAATGCTACATAAAAGGCATGGTTCATTTCTGAATCCAAGTGTTGCTTTAAAAATCTTATTGACCAGACTGGTGTTATGGCACGGTGGGTAACCCGCTGCCTGAGATACCAGCAGCACATATGGACACCAGTTTATGTCCCAGATATTCCTTTTAAAAGAAATCTTTTATTTATTTATTTGAGAGGCAGAGGCAGAGATAGAAGCAGATAGAGAGATGTCCTCCATCCACTGGGTCACTCCCCAAATGGCTGCAATCGTTGGAGTTGCAGTGGCTGGTCTGGGCCATGGCAGAGAGCTGGATCAGAAGAGGAGCTGCCAGGATTATGAACCAGCACCCATGTGGGTTGCCGGCACTGCAGGCAGAAACTTAGCCCACTATGCTACACTGCCCACCCCGAGATGCTCCACTTTTGAACCATCTTCCTGCTCATTGGCTGGGAGAAGCAGGGGAAGACAGCCCAAGTGCTTGGGCCGCGGCCACCCATGTGGGAGAACCAGATGAAGCTTCTGGCTTTGGCCTGACTCAGTCCTGGATGTTATGGCCACTTGGGGAGTGAAAAAGCAGATGGAATATCTGACTTTCCAGCTAGTGAAATAAATCTTAAAAAATAATAATCATCTTATTGACAATCCCAGGTGCTATTATTCCTTACCAGAGCAGTTTCCCAAATTGAGAATAAAAAGCCATGTAAGTGATACAATGACACAATAAATTATGTCTAATTTAGCATTACTGACAGAACACAAATCACATAAAAATCTATTAGAATGAGATGCATAAACAATGTTTCATGCCTTTATTTTATCTGTTCAGATATCACTGCCCCAACAGAACGTCTAGAAACACACAACAATAACTAAATTTAGTTATCTTTGAACTTTCGCCAACCCTCAGATATATAAAATCTGCAACTTGTTCTGTGTATATTTTGCCGAGTAACAAAGACAACATATTTTATAACAGTTTCTTTGCATACATAAAACTTAATTGTTGAGAGACATATGGTACCTTTGCCCCAGTTCTTGCAAAAGTTGGGGGTGGGGGCTGGCTCTGATCCTGCATTCAGTTCCTCTTTCCCATGGTGGGAAATGTTCGAAGACTTATTTGCTTCCCACCATAAAGGGGGAGAGTAGTGTTCCCAGATCCTGTCCCTGCTTGCCCATATGGTTTGATTTACTCCGATCGTCTCCGCCGGAGCTGCCTTCTGGGCCCATTACCCGCCTGCTCCCAGATGCTTTGCTGTCTGGCTAGCTCAGAGCTGCCGCAGAACAGGCCAAAGGGAGGGATTCCCTGGGAAAATGTGCTGGTGAGATGCTATCAGGGCAGAACAACAAGAAGAACAAAAATATAGCCCCAAAACTCCACCTTCATTAGCCTTGATACACAGGGATTTCTGCCTTTGGGAGTTTCAGGCAGACAGGAAAAAGGAAATCAGAGAGTCCCTGTTGGAGCATATCTAAAATGCTTTCTGGCCAGGAGCCAAGCTGGGAGTGAGCTGGAGGAAGTGGGGGGCGGGGCGGTTCAGGAAGGCTGCCTTGGGAGGGGGCTGGCTGTAGGTAGGACAGCCTGGGCTCAGTCCACTGACTGCCACCACTGGTATTCTCACTGCATTTTCTCCTCTGGTCCCTGCAGTGCTGATGACACTGTAGCCAGTTTTTACACGAGGTCCAAGGCTCAGAACACAACAGAGGCTAAGATGAAGTGACACCTTGACAGTAGAGACTCCATTTTAAAGGGCCCGAGAGTCCGTCTTGAAAAAGCACTCCCCACTTCGAGACTCTGGTCTGAATAATGCCTCCCACTTGGTAGAGCACAGAAACTCCCTAACGTGATCGCTCAAGCTTAAAAACAGACACCTGGATTAATGATAAGACTGTAATTTGTCTATGTCCCACAGCTGATTTAGGTCAATACCTGGGTTAATGTCGACATTATAATTGGAATTTGTAATATTATAATTGTTGATGTCAAGATCATAGTATTAGTTTCAAATACGTCTTAGGTCAGCTTGACCCTAGTAACCATGTATTCCCTCTCCCATTGCTGTGGTCTTTGCCTTTATAAACTCTGTTGCTTTGGGCTTTGGGCTTGAGAGTTCTTTGGCGCATGAGCTGGTTCTCGACTGCCAACAATAAAGGACTCCAAAATTCATCAGTGTGTGGTGCACCTCTGTCTGCACTTACTCAGGCACAGCAAAGTAACCATCTCCAGCCTCTTGTAGTTCTTCCTGGGGCCCCAGGCTCCTGTTTGCCCCTTGAATCTTCATACCTGCTCCTGCCTAAAATCTGTGGTGCTCCCCAGCCCAACCTCCCATCCTCCCAGACTAAGGCATTCCGTCATCCTTCATGTCACATTATAAGGTCCCTTGCTCCTATAAGCCTAGGCCCCACCTGCTCTGGAAAACTTATCTCCAAGCCTTCTGCTTCTGGCCCTCTTGCCTTTCACTCTGGTCCATCCTTAATGGTGTGACCATTTGTGAATTTGGTCCATGAAATGTAGGGATTACATCTGTGTTGCTCACAGTCATGGCATCCATTGCACTATGGATAACACATCATTCTCCCTCAGGGGTAGGCTTTTTCTACAGTAGTTACTTTGTGTTCCACATCACACAGGCTGGTTTGAGTCCTGGCTCCTCTGTTTCCAAACTAGCTTCCTGCCATTAAGCACCCTGGGAGGTGGCAAGTGATGGCTCAAGTACTTAGGTCCCTGCCGCCCTTGTGGGAAACCTGGATTGAGTTCTGGATTCCTGGCTTTGACCTGGCCCAGCCCAGCCCTGGATGCTCTAAGCCTTTAGGAGTGAACCAGAGGATCAAAGATTATTCTTTGTCTCTGCCTTTGAAGCAAAGTGAAAATAAATTTAAAATAAATGTTCCATCCTTGTCCAGTGAATGAGTTCATTTCCTGTATCCTACATCCTCTTCCGAAAGAAAAGAGAAACACAAGTTATCTGGAAAGCTTTTCAACAAATTAATCTGCCTTAAACTGGAGGGTTGAGGTCATCCTATATGTAGAGCTATAGAGAACTGGACTATCAAGGTAGAAGGGACAAGGACAAACAAAAGATAGAAACAGAGTTAGGGCTGAATTAGAGGTTTACTGCCACTAACTGTATCTCCTTGGGATCCCCACTGGTCAAGAATGCAGGCAGAGGAGCATAATTGGTTAAAAGCTGGTTGCTGAAACCCCAGCTCTGCATGGGAACTAGCAAGTTCTCAGTCTCTGAGCATCAGTTTCTTTAGTTATAAACTAACAATAGTAGCAGTGCTAACACCTACCTCTTGGATAGCTGCAAGGATGACATCATGGCATGCACGAATCACCTTGGCTGCCTGCCACGTCAGCGATCAATAACTGGCACAGAGAAGAAGGTCCAGCTAGCTGGAGTCACTGATGTTTTCCTTTTTCAGCCAAACCTGGGTTTCCACTCAGGACTCCCCAAGGAAGGCTCAAGTCTATCTTGCATGATCTCACTCACCCTCAGCCCCCATTCCATCTTTTTTTTCTTTTTTTTTTTTTTACGGGCAGAGTGGACAGTGAGAGGCGCCGGCCTCCCATTCCGCCTTAAGCTCGTTCCCAGCAGATTCAGGAGTCACTGACTATGGCAGAAGCCAGGAGGTGAGGAGGGGCTGCTCCTGAAACCAGAGGGGAGAAGGCTGAGGGTTCCACTCCAACCCCTGCTTGGCAGGCTTTTTTAGCTGCCAAGAGCCACCCAGATTTAACACCCAGGGCCTGAATCCTAGGGCAGGGGTTCCTGACCATGGATGACTTCCCCATCCCAAGAAACGGGAAGGGGAGCCCACAGGAGAGATTTATTGCCTGGGCTGATTGGTTAAGAAAACTGGACTCACTTGTAACATGAGACGTCTTCAAAACCTGCAACACAGGCATCCCACATGGGCACCAGTTCACGTCCTGGCTGCTCCGCTTTCAGTCCAGCTCCCTGATCATGTGCCTGGGAAAGCAGGGGAAGATGGCCCAAGTCCTTAGGCCTCTGCACCCATACCAGAGACCTGGAAGAAGCTCCTGGCTTCTGGCTTTAGCTTGGCCCAGCCCCAGCTGTTGTAGCCATTTGGGGAGTTAACCAGTGGGTGAAAGATTTCTCTGTGTCTGTAACTCTGCCATTCAAAATAAATAAATCTTAAAAATAAATAAAAATAAAAAAGATTTGCCATATTTGGAAAGCAAGCACTCTCCAACACTCCTGGTGAACTGAGAAAAGATGCAGGCTTTTTGTTGTTGTTGTTGTTTTTAAGATTTATCTGGGGCCAGTGCTGTGGAACAATGGGTTAAAGCCCTAGCCTGAAGTGCTGGCATCCCATATGGGCGTCATTTCTAGTCCTGGCTGCTCTTCTTCCAATCCAGCTCTCTGCTATGGCCTGGGATAGCGGTATAAGATGGTCCAAATCCTTGGGCCCCTGCATCCATGTGGGAAATCCAGAAGAAGCTCCTGGCTTTGGATCAGTGCAACTCCAGCCGTTGTGGCCATATGGGGAGTGAAACAGTGGATGGAAGACCTCTCTCTCTACCTCTTTCTGTAACTATCTTTCATATACATAAAATATTTATTTTATTTGTGTATTTGAAAGACAGAGCTACAGAGAGGGCTACAGAGAGAGAGAGAGACAGAGAGAGAGAGGTCTTCCATCCAATGGTTCACTCTCCAGATGGCCACAATGGCCAGAGCTGCACGATCCCAAGCCAAGAGCCAGGAGCCTCCTGCAGGTCTCCCACGCTGGTGCAGGGGCCCAAGGACTTAAGGCAATTACTGCTTTCCCAGGCCATAGCAGAAAGCTGGGTCAGAAGTGGAGCAGCTGGGACTGGAACGGGTGCCCATATGGGATGCCGGTATTACAGGCAGCAGCTCTACCAGCTACACCACAGCACAGCAACTACTAAACAAATTACTACAAATTCAGTTACTTAAAGGAACACACATTTATCTCATGCTTATAGACACCAAATGACAGAAGTTTCCTAACTGAATCAGTATGCTGAGAATCAAGGCATCTGCAAGGCTGATTCTTTCCAGAAGCTCCAGCAGACAATTCCATGCTGCTTCTCGGTTCTAGAGGCTTCTGGCCACATCCCTTCGGTCTCTGCTTCATCTCCACATGGGCTTCTCCTCTCTGGCCCTCCTCCCTTCCTCCTTAAGGACTCTTGGGATTACACTGGGCCACCTGGCAAACCCAGGCTGCTCTCACTCCCCACCTCAAGGACTTTGACTTACATCCACCAAGTACCTTTTAAAATGGAAAGTAAAATACTCAGAGTTTCCAGGGATTAAGAAAGGAACCTTGGTGGGCATTGTGGTGTAGCAGATTAAGCCACCTCCTGTGAGATGCCCGCATCCCATATCGGAGTGCCTGGCTTGAGTCCTGGCTGTTCTACACCTCCAATGCACCTTCCTGCGCACGTGCCTGGGAGGCAGCAGATCATGGCCCAAGTACTTGGGTTCCTGCCACCCTCATGGGTGAAGCCTCCTGGCTTCGTTCTGACCTAGCCCTGGGTGTTGTAGGCATTTAGGAGAGTGAACCAGCAGATTGAAGATACCTCTCTCTCTCATACACACACACACACACACACACACACACATATATATATATAATCTCCCTCCCTCCCTCACTCTGTCACTCTGCATTTCAATAAATCATTAAAAATATAAAAGGGAAGTGAACATGAGAGGGCCAGACAGTGATCTAACCCCTACCATATACTCTTATGGAGGATTCAGCATTATAAATAATAATCTCCTTTGACCCAACAATTCCACTTTGAACATTTATCTTACGGGCATAACCATACAACGGAATAAACGTCTGAGTTATGTTCAGAGGTGTCTATTACAGCAGAATTTATAATAAACCTGAAAAAAGTCCTTAATTACCAGTAGAAACTTAACTAGAAATACTCACACATTAGAATGTTCTGTGGGCTGGTGTTGGGGTGCAACAGATTGAGCGACGCTTGCAATGCCAGCATCCGATATGAGAGTACCCGTTCGAGTCTCAGCTTCTCCACTTCTGATCCAGCTTCCTGCTAATACAGCTAGGAAGCCAGAAGAATGACCCAGGTGCTTGGACCCCTGTCATCCATGTGGGAGATCGAGATGGAGTTCCTTCCTGGCTCCTGGCTTTGGCCTGGTGCAGCCTTGGCTGTTGCAGCCATCTCGGGGGTGAACCAATGGATGAAAACTGTCTATCTCTGTCTCTCTCATTTTAAAAAATGATTTGTTTGAAAGAATTACAGAGATAAAGAGGGAGGGAGGGAGAGAGGTCTTCTACTTGCTGGGTCACTCCTCAAATGACCGGGGCTAGGCCAGGCCAAAGCTAGAATGCAGGAGCTTCTTCCGGGTCTCCCACATGGGTGCAGGGGCCCAAGGACTTGGGCCATCTCCCAATACTTTACCAAGCGCATTAGCAGTGAGCTGGATCAGAAGTGGGGCAGGCAGGACTTGAACTGGCATGTATATGGGATGCCCCCCCCCATTTGTTCTGCTTTTTAAATGAATGAATGATTTTTTTAAAAATAATCCCCTAAAAAGGCAGTATTTTTAAATAATGAAGTATATTCGTAGGCACTAATGTGAAAGTTACATTCAAGGTGAAAAATGACTAGAAATACAATCTGTAAAAATCCTGTAATCTTCACTGTTAACATTGGTGCACTATTCTCTATGAAGCTCTACCTCAATAAAAATGAATATTCAGAAACAAGATTGACTCCTCTCCCCTTTGATCAGAAGCCAAGGGTGACTGCCTGAATCTCCCTCAAACTCAATGTACTGTGGTGTATGCTTCTTCCTGGGGTGAGAACCGGCCTTTTTCATCTCTCTTCATCTCTTTCTCAGTCCAAAGGCAGGGAGAACAAGGCCTGACATCTGTTGGCTCACTTCCAAAATACAACACAAAGCCAGGAGATGGATACTCCATCTGGGGTCCTCCCACATGGGGAAGCAGGGGCCCAAGCACTTGAGCCATCACCCGCTGCCTCTCCGGGTACAGCTAGAACCTGGATGGCAAGTGGAGCCAGGACTGGAATCCAGCGACTCCTATGTGGGATAGGTGTCCCAAGCTGTGACTTTACCACTGCCCCAAAAGCCTGGTCCTTGTTTTTTTTTTTTTTTTTTTTTTTTTTTAATCTGATTCTTAAAGGGATTGGGGTCCCTAAAATGTTAATTACCAGCAGTGTCCTCCCCCGAAACGAGGACCACTCCCGATGTTCCGAGTTGACGAAAGGTCAGACCATTCCTTACAGACCCGGCTTTCGGGGAACACAGGATGCGAGACAGGCCTGTCACCCAGCAAACCACATTTTTCCAAGCAGGTAATTATCTCCTTTTATATCCTTGCTCTCTTCAGCTCAACACCTACCTCCAAAAAAAGGCGGCGTGGCTTTTATAGGCGCAGGGCCTCGGTCTGCAGCCAATCCTGAAGCTGCGGCCGTGCCCAGCCCTCGTGGGCGGAGCTCCCGCCCTCTCCTGCAGGCCCACGCCCCTTAGGGCTGTCCCCTCGCACTGCTGGTCTGGAGGTTCCCCATGGTAGGGGGCAGTTTAGCTTCCCTGCCTCACCTCAGCCGTAAAGAAACCTTAACCCACGCTCTGGATTCCTGTGGGGTCGGCTCATCCAGGCTCGGCCGCAAACCAGAATTTCCAGTGCGGCAGAGTTGGTAGAAAGTTGAGAGCAGCCCAGCTGGGAAACCTGCCTAGGGGGAAAGGGAGAGACGCCTGGTGCTCAGCCTGTGTCCTTGCAGAGGCAGATGGCGAAGGAGGACTGGAGGCTGGAAGTGAGAGCCGCAGGTTTAAAGGGAGGGAATCCAGAAACTGGTTCCCCAACTCCATCTACTGAGTGTTTCTGGACCTACAGCAGCCTCTGTGCTCTGTTGTGTTACTTTTAAAGAGATCTGCCTGTGTCTGTCTGTCCTCCTTAGAAAGCCACCAGGATTCAGTCATGAGGGCTCCAGCCTAATGACCTTACCCAATTCAGGTCACTTCCCAGAGGCCTCCCTTCTGAACACTACAGTAAGATTCTGCTTCCGCCCTCTGAATACCATTAGCATATGACTCTGGGCCAAAGTGTATTCCGACATAGCACCTGGGGTATTTCCTGACACTCCCTTCATAGTCACTGCTCTTTGCCAAGGGGAAAGACTTCTCTCACTGGACATAAGCTCCCCTGGGCAGACATTTGGGGGGCATGTTCACTGTAACTCCAGACCTGAGAATAGGTTTGGAGTTAAATGCACTTTAACTGAATGAGTTTATACTTTCCCCTACCCAACTCGAGGTCAGACTTACCTCCTTCCCACCTCTTCAAGAGGCTGTAATTCCTCCATCCAGTGAGATGTTCTTTACATCTTATTATAGTTTGACCTCATTTTGGTTTTGCTTTTTAATGCATAGATTTCTTTGCCACTAGAACATTCTGTCCTGTTCATTTTGTCAACACATAATGCAAAGATGTATCCTATCAATTTTATTTATGATGTTTAATTTAAGGTGTTGGAAGCCAGGCTCCACCCCAGACCTACTAAATCAGAATTTCTTGACAAGGAGCCCAGGGATCAGCACATTGCATCAGTTCCTCAGATGACTCGGGAGTGCACTGAGGTCTGCAAGCAACCATCGAGCCCTTGTTTCTCATTATAGCCTCCACCGTGTTCCAAGTTCTCCATAATTGTTTACTGTGCTCCATGGAACTGAATGGAACTGAACTCAGCGATGGGACTAATTGAACATGGTGATTATGCAACTATGCTCATTTTGAAGTGCAGACACCTTCACAAACAGCAGATGCAATTAAAGTTACCTGGATTTCTCAATAAGAAAATAGAATGCAAATTTTTTTTTTGACAGGCAGAGTGGACAGTGAGAGAGAGAGACAGAGAGAAAGGTCTTCCTTTGCCGTTGGTTCACCCTCCAATGGCCGCCACAGCTGGCGTGCTGCGGCTGGCGCACCGCGCTGATCCGATGGCAGGAGCCAGGTACTTATCCTGGTCTCCCATGGGGTGCAGGGCCCAAGCACTCGGGCCATCCTCCACTGCACTCCCTGGCCACAGCAGAGAGCTGGCCTGGAAGAGGGGCAACCGGGACAGAATCCGGCGCCCCGACCAGGACTAGAACCCGGCGTGCCGGCACCACAAGGCGGAGGATTAGCCTAGTGAGCCATGGCGCCAGCCCATTTTAAATCTTAAGATACAACCCACTTACCATAAAATGTATGCTTTTAAAGTGCACGATTCAGTGTTTTCTTAGTATATTCAGTTCCCATTTGCTGCCACACTCATTCTCCACTGCACCAGCTCCTGGAAACAATTAACCTACTTTTGGTCTGTACTAATTTTCTTATTCTGGATCTTTCACATAAATGGAATCATACATGCTTTCACTCAGCCTATTTTTTCAAGGTCATACATGTTTTGTGTATCAGCACTTCACTCCTTTTATGGGTGAATGGTTTCCCACTGTGTGGATGCACCACACTTGGTTTACCCATTCATCAGCTGATGGATGTTTAGGAGATGTTTCCGCTTTTTGACTTTTATGAATAGTGCTGCTATCAAATTTTATGCACCAATTTTTGTATGCATATCGGTTTTCATTTTTCAAAATTAATTGGCTCATTTGACAGACACAGAGAGAGCACTTCCACCCACTGGCTCATTCCCCAAGTGCCCATGATGCCCAGGAAGTCAAGATCCAGAAACTGAATCCAGGTCTCCCACAGGGGCGGCAGGAACCCATTCATTTGAGTCATCACTGCTGCTGCCCAGGGTCTGCATTGGCAGGAAGCTGGAGTCCAGAGGTGGAGACTCAAACCCCGGCATTCCAATGTGTCACACAGCATCTTAATCAGTGTCAACTGCTAGGACAAAAGCCCAACCCAGAATGATTGTACCTTGTACGTCTTCCCCCTCCCATTGTAAGCAATCCTATCCTTCTGTTTCTCAAACGAGCCAAGTTTGCTCCCACCTGAAGGCCATCACACCAGCTATTCCCTCTGCCTGGAAAGCTCTCTCCTGAGATTTATGTACACGGTTCAATCCTTGTCAATCAGATCTCAGTTCCCACCTCCCACCTCACTGAGGTCTTCCTTCCTAGACCAGTTTATCACCCACTCTGTGCCTTACCCTAATGTATTTGCTTTAATCTATGAATATAGTCCTTTTTTCTTTACTTATGTGTTGCATATCCACCCCTTCTGGAATGTAAGCTCCATGACCTTGCATGTAGCAAGCACTTACTAAACATTAGTTATAATTACTTTGTACCTCACCCCAAGCTTAGCAAAATAGCTCCCATTATTATCCCTGTGTTCCAAAGGAGGAAGCCGAGACTCAGCAGAGTTAAGTGCTTGGCCAAAATCACACAACTTCCAGAACCAAACACTGCCTCAAAAGCCAAAAACTCCAGTATGGTGCTACATGGCTTCCCCCAGCTTCTCCTACACTTGTCCAGTCCAGTCTCACAAATTGGAAGTTGCAGCAAAGACTCCTCAGAGATTAAACAAGAGAAGAGGCAGAAAGGTGGGATTGATGGGTTTAGCAGGCTGAGGCTTGGCCCCAGGGGGAGTTGGGTCTGAGCCCTTCTCCTGGGAGCTCTGGCTGGAGACCAGGCTGCCCCAGGCTGTCGCAGCCCGACCTCACCTCCAATTTCCTAAATACAGGGAATGGATTGCATATATGTCAAAATCCACCAGGCACAGAGAGAACTAACTTCCTACTTCATGCCAGGCACTTTTTTTTTTATTTGACAGGTAGAGTTAGACAGTGAGAGAGTGAGACAGAGAGAAAGGTCTTCCTTCTGTTGATTCACTCCCCAAATGGCCGCTACAGCTGGTGCTACGCCGATCCGAAGCCAGGAGCCAGGTGCTTCTTCCTGGTCTCCCATGCAGGTCCAGGGGTCAAAGCACTTGGGCCATCCTCCACTGCCCTCCCGGACCACAGCAGAGAGCTGGACTGGAAGAGGAGCAAACAGGACTAGAACCGGTGCCCATATGGGATGCCTGTGCTGCAGGGGGCAGATTAACCAAGTGAGCCATGGTGCTGGCCCCCAGACACTGTTTTAAAGGTATCCCATGTCAACTCACTGAATGCCCAGATCAACCGAATGAGGTTTGCACCATATTAGCCCCATACAGCTGATGAGCAAATTGAGGCCCTTGGTGGTTAAGCAAATTGCTCAAGGGCACTTGACTAGAGAATGGTACAGGCAAGATATAAACTCGGGCTACCCAACTCCACTTTCCCCACAACGTTATCCCCCACAAGAGTGATGGATTTGACCTCATTTACAGAATAATCTACTTCTGAGTATTTGTATGATCTTGGACAACCCATGTAAGATGTCTGGCTCTTAATTGCCTTACGTGTATGAATGGACCAGACTCAGCTTCTCTCCCAAGTGTGGCCCTTAATAGTAGGATGCTGATATGTACATGTGTGTTAGTGGGGAGATGGCCAGTGTGGTCAGTTGGGGGGGGGGCGCAGATTTCATAATCACTGGGTTTGGAACACTTTGCGTTAAGCTAAACCAGGGAGAACTCTGAACAGCAGGACTTCCCAGTGTCTTTAAGATGCTAATGCATAACGGGCATCACCCAGAGAGGGCTGAAGACGTGGCATTCCCCAGACTCTGTTGAACATAGAACAGTGTGCAGTGGTGTTCTGTGGAGCACAGATTGGAAACAGTGAAGAAGCTTGTATGCAAGAAAAGGTAATTTTGCCTGTGACTGGACACAACTCTTTCCCTATCCCTACTGTCACCTCCTGGGAGGAGAGGAACTGTGGTCTCATCAGCTCTTTCAGCCCTTTAGGAAACCTTCGGTGCATTTAGCATGAAGACAAGGATACAGCTCATTTGCTGAACACCTACTGTGTGCCAGCTTGTGGTGATGATGTAGAGTGTCATGATTCTCAAAACAGCTCTTAAGTATGTTCTAAAGAAAGTGGTTTTATGTTCTCGATCAAATGACTGGCTTTGGAGTCAAATAGACATGAGTTTGTGTCTTATTCCTGCTTGGTCTTTGATAGCTATAGCTACGTGAACTTGGTTAAGCCACCGAACTTCCCTTTGCCTGATTTGTAGAATGGATAACACCTGTCTCATCTCATAAGGGTATTAGCAGGGTTTGACGATGTAGTGCAGAGGAAGCGCTTACACACAATCTGCACACAGCAAGTGTTCAGTGACAGGCAGCTTTACTGTCATCATCACTATGCCTGTTTACAGACAGTCCAGTCCCAGAACGGGCAAGGAACTTGCCTAAAGTCACACAGCAGCTGCCTGTGGCTGAAGTAAGCACATGCAGCCATAACCCTATCCCTCCCTCCGAGAGCCCCGAAGGAAGCTGAGCCAGTTTTACTTGAGTTGTGACTACAGCACCTCCCCTACACCACCCTCGTATCACATGCCCTCGGTAGTGATGAGAATTCCCCCTCGGGGCTCAGCCCACACCACCCAGGCAGGAGTGTGCGGACCCATTGGCGGCACCCTGCCTGTGCCCCAGAGTGCTGGCAGATGGGCTTGGAGGACTGGGAAGACCTGGTGCCCACCAGGTCTTCATTAGCCTCTTCCATCAGGGATGTTGCTGGCCATTCTTCTGAACCCCAAATCGTTTCTACGGGTGCATCCCATAAGAACAATGGCCAAGGCATGTGCTGTGCAATCCCAGGAGTGCTGAATGTTAGCCTGGAATTGCCCATGTCATGGCCTGGATGGGGGCATCTCAGCTGCAGGGGAGGGGGCTCCAGGGAGACCACACGGAGGCCAAGGGCAAGGGGCTGGGCTCTTGCCATGTATTCAGGCAAGAAGCTGCTCCTAAAAGCTCTGTGTGTCACCCTTCCACTAACTTCCTGTTCAGACAAAAGGTCTGCTCTGTACCCACATCCCAGCAGAAAGCAAAGAGAAGTTTCAAAAGCCAGTGATCTAGTCCTTCATGTTCACGGCACACGCTGGGAAACAGAGACCCAGAAAGGAAGGGACGGCCGCAGGTCCCAGCGTGTGTGTGGCCGAATAGGGACCAGAACTCACAATCCCGGATGCTTCACAGTAGCCTCAAACACCACAATCAGCTACGGACCTAAGTTTTTCAAACAGAAAAGGAAACCTGAGCCAGTTGTTCATTTTTGAGTTACTTGCTCCCACTGCGTGTCAGTCCTCCTCCGGCCACACTCAGAACTCACCATGTCCCACCCTCCCTGTTCCCACGGGCTCAGTGCTGCAGGTCCAAACAGGTCCAGGAGCAAGCATCAGCACAGCCTCCCTCCAGCTCCTACTCAGGCTGCTGTGACTCAGAGAAGCGAAGAAAGCACAGTGGCAGGTGCTTCGAGAGCCCGTCCAAATCCTAGCTTGAGCAAGTCACTTGACCTCACAGTCTCATCAGCTATCAAATTATGATAACTTCATGGTACATGAACCATGTACCATGACTGTTACAAGGATTGGAGGCAATACACATAAGGAGTCTACAGCAAAGAAGTTGTGCAACAAGTTACGCTTTGTATCAGCATCGTTTTAACTGTAGCCGGGTTTTGATTAGATCTAAAGTTCTTACATGTAATTCAAGAGCATTAGGCTCTCTGCACACCCACGCCCAGGCCAAGCAAAGCTGCACTTCCACATGCATGCTCTGGCGTGAGCTCTGCCCTCTGCAATAATTTGAAACTCCTCCACCTGTGGGCAGATGTACCGGTGGAATCATCCCGTAACTGTAGTGTGATCAGGAGCCTGACTCTTGAAACCATCTCTGGGTTTCATCATGGCTCCACCATCTAACTGCAGACAGGTTAGTTAACCCTCTTGAGCCTCAGTGTTCTCCTCTCTAAAATGGAAATAGTAGTAGTACCTAATTCACAGCACTGTCATGAGAATTTCATGGGATAATGTATGTGAACTCCTAGTGTACTGGCTCATCCTTAAAACGTGATCAAATTGTAGCAACTTCTCATGATCTGACCTCAAATCAATCCTTTCTGCCCCAAAAGAAAACATGAAGAGAGATAAAAGTGCTGACTCTATCAGGCTTCAAAAGACTTTGAGTGAAGACCTGATTCTGCTGCAAATTAGCTGAGGCTGGCAATGACTTTGTCCTCTTTTGTGCCTCAGTTTCCCCACTCACAAACCATGCGAGTTTGGGTGAAGTGAGTGCTTCCAGCTCTGACTCTGCAGAGGGTCTGGCAGGAAGGCTCTGTGGGTGCTCCCTGCGACTCCTGGATGGCCCCCTCTTCCCAGCTACCCCACACAGAGGAGGGCCAGGAGAGGCCTCAGGAAGAAGGCTCTGGCCTCATCTCACCACACCTTCATTAAAAGAACCACTGGAGGGACGCACAACAAAACCAGCTCGGATCTCTATCACCGTGTTTGTCCTTGGGAAAATCCCGCAGGCTCTTCATCTGTCAAACAGTACCCAGAGCAAAGCACTGTAAAGAGCACACGAGCTCATGTTTGCAAATTGCTTGGCATGCAGAGGAAGACTTCAGGAATACAGCATGAGTTTTGATGTCGTTATGGATGCCAGTGGCATGTGGACCCCATTATGGGCATGGTGTGCTTCCTAGAGCCAGACCGAGTGTGCCTGTGTCCATCCCAGACATTATTTTCTGTGACAGTAAAGCTCTTCTGGAGGCCAGCAGCCATTCTGGGGACACACCTGGGAAACAATGGGCCTGCCTGGCATGCAGACTGTCCAGATGCCCTGGAGTGCTCATCAGCCTGAGGAAGGTAATGCCATCTGTCCTTCCCCAGCCTGCTCTGAACACCGCTCTGCAGGGCTGGGAAGGACAGCAGACCTTATCTTGCCCAGGCCTCTAACCCAGGGTAGGAGGTGGAGAGAAGTGACCTGGCCAATCCTCATGGAGTCATGCTAGACCTAGGAAGGGTAGTTAGCATGGCGCACTGCAATTTGCTTCTAGATTTTTCAGCTTACAGGCTGAGGGTCCCCCCGGACCCCAGTTTCCTCTCCTGGAAGATGGGCAGAATCACAGAAGCTGCTTCCCAAGTTCTTGCACAGATTAAATGAGCAAGCATGTGACACACAGCGAGCCCACTGTAAATGGCACTAATATCACTGTATTAAGTCCTCTGACCATTCCACACTGGAAATACCTCACGCACCGGTTTTGGGGGGTCCTTTCAGCTGCAATGACACTCAGAACACTGCTCACTTTCTTTCTATGGCCCCCAGTTCCTTCCCCTGTGCAGCCTTGTTCCATAGAAATATAACAGCAACCACACAAGTGTAATTTTAAATAGGTCAGTAACTGCTTAATCAAAAATAAGGAAAATCTAATAATGTATCTTATCAAACAACATATCCTAAATATTACCGTTTCAACATATAATCAATATTAAGACATCATTAATGATATGTTAACATTCTTTTTTCTTACTAAGCCTTAAAAATCTGGGTGGTTCCAACCTGGGGTGATTTTGGTAATTGGTTGTTGGCCGGCACCATAGCTCACTAGGCTAATCCTCTGTCTGCGGCACCAGCACCCCAGGTTCTAGTCCTGGTCGGGGCGCTGGATTCTGTCCCGGTCACTCCTCTTCCAGTTCATCTCTCTGTTGTGGCCTGAGAGGGCAGTGGAGGATGGCCCAAGTGCTTGGGCCCTGCACCCGCATGGGAGACCAGGAGGAAGCCCAATTGGCTGTCAAAACCAGGAGATAGGTAGGCTCCCGCCATCTGTAAGGCAGAAGCCAGGATGCTGCTAACATTCTGCAATACACAGGACACCCTTCACCACAGAAAATTATCTGATCAGAAATATTCAGAGACTGTTTTCTACTTATAGCAAGTCGCCCTTCAAATTAGCCATCTGTCAACGTCTCCATTGCCCTGGTGGCTACCTTTCTGGGCAGGGCAGCTCTACTCTAAGACATTTAGATGCACTTACAAAAGTCAAGTTTCTAGAAACTCAGTTTTTGGTACATTTGTTTTCCTGGTCCTTAGTAGAAAATTGGCCAAAAGAGCCAATTCTGTGTCCCTGGCTGGCCAGACCCTTCCAAAGCTGCCCACCACCCCAGGGAGACTGAGCCTGGAACAGACAGTGAACCCTGTTGTCCGTTCTGAGGAGAGGGGAGACAATGCTGCAGGCCCTGCTACCTGCTTCACAGGGCCATTGTGGCTTGAGAAGAAAAGGCCTTTGTCAGGACAGCAGCAGAGAAGCCTGCGGTTCAATGGGCCCTTTATGACCGCACTGGGGAGATGCTCCACTGCCAGCCCTGGGGAGGCCCAGCCCCCTCCAGGGACATACGGGAGCTGAGGCCCAGAGAAGGTGTGAAGGCCCTGCAGTGGACCCCAGCTCCCTGCTCCACAGATCACAGCTCCTACCTAGGAAATGCACCCGGCTCTGCAAAGTCCCACTTCAAAGCATGGGATGAACTCACTATCGCCCTTAGCCTCAAGCCAGGGGACTCCTGCTGTGAACCCTGACATTCAGTAATTTACAATCCACAAACACATGCAAAATAAATGTATTAAAGAACACACAGATGTATCTTTCTTTCAGGCTCTGAGCTCACCTATGGCAATAGCAGTTTAAAATTGTGATTTACCAAGGCCACTAAGAGAAGCCACACCCAAGGAAACTAAGCAAGGTGGGTAGACGTTACTGTTTAGCTTGAATGTGGTAACCATTTCACAATGTATACTCAGCATTACACTGTACCTTAAACACAGACTGCTGTCATTTGTCAATTTTACCCTAGCAAAACTGAAAAATCAAAGGTCCAGCCAGAGCGACACACTCTCCCATCTCTTGACCTGAGTCCTTGGGACAAGAGCGATCAAGTGTGAAAGCAGAGATGGTCTGAGGGCTGCACTGGGGCCAGCAGCAGAGTGGACACTGTTTTGTAGCACAAGGAGCATCTGTGCCGCAGAAATGCTTAGGTACCAGGAAAGATCAACTCCATTCTCTCGCCACATCCTTTAGCATCAAGGCACCAATTTCTCCAAGATGAACTACCATTTCCCAAGAGCACCAGCTATTCAGTATCTTGCTGCTCTGCATCCCAGTGTACACTGGTCTTGGTGTTCTTATCTCTGAATTCTGGCTTCCATTCCCTCCAAGGTTAGGGTGTTCCTAAAGACCCTTTGGACGTGAATGTGCTTGTTGGCCATGCCTGTGACAACGCTTTCTCTTCTACTCTCAGTCCTGCCCAGTCCCTACACCCCCTTGGTGGGCCACACACACTGAAAGGGACAAGAAGGAGCTGCATTCTTCTCTCCTTGACAGAAAAGGAAATGGGTCCCTATGGGAAGCAAGTGATATTTCAAGTCACCCAGCAAGTTGGAAGAAGCCTCTAGAACTTGTTCTTTGTGACCTAGGTGGAAGGCCACAAGTAGGACAGCGGAGGACGACAGACACAGGGGTCCAGATTAGCCCTGTTTATGCCCACCCCTCTGCTCCCAGCTATGGACACATGTTTCTCTACTCCTGTACAAGATTTAACACCAAGGAACTCTGCACTATTATAACTCCTCCATAAATATGAAATTACAATCAAGTTTTAAAAAATACTTTCCTTCATGTGTACCCTGGAGGTAAGAAGGGGACCTGCCTCAAAGGAGAATCCCTACGAAGGGTGTAGGGCAGGGTCCAGCTGCACGGAGGACCCACAGATGACTACCTGTGCCAGCCACCTCCTCCAGGAAGCAGGTGCCCAGTGCAGACAACTGCTCTCTCAGCCACCCCACGCTGCTACTGCCCAGAACAGGCGTCCTTCTCAGTCTCAAATACCAGAGCCTTAGGGCAACCTGAACAGCAGGATTCTGACCAGGGCTCTGTCTCTTCTCAGCTGGGATCCTGGGCAAGTTAACTTGATCACTCCCTGCCACAGATTCCTTTCTGTAAATAATCACACTACGCACTACTGCTGGCAGGAGAAGTACGTAAGCTGGAATTGCTCAGCACTTAGGACTCTGCCTCGCCCGTGGCAAGCACCACATCCACGCTTCCGTGGTCCGCGTTAGCATTTTTCCAACTCGGCTTTACCATTACCACAGTGTGTGCATACCCACACGTACACAATGCAAACAATTTGAAAACCATCCATCTTTCAAGAATTGATCTTATTTTGCTTCCTACATTCCTATATAAGGTTATGCGGGGTAGGGAGGGTGGACATATGTTGAGCATTTATAGTACAATTACTATGTACCTGTTACCTGCCAGTTCCTGATGCAGCTCAGATCTCCACGTTGAATGAATAAAGTAGGGAAGGGAAGGAGGGTGGAAGAGTAACCCAGACTCCGGAGGGCCCTCCCTGGCAGAAATACCCCCTTCCACTCTCCTACCATTGCTACTTTCACCTTAGCAAGAAGGTTGTTCCCCTCTCCCTCCAGCCTGGGGACCATCTGCTCTGTCCCGGACAGCCGCCTCGGCGGGGCGGGGCTCGGGGACCCGCCCCCTCGCCTCTTGCCCCTGGCACGGGGCGGCGACTGGGCGCCGGGAGCCGGGCTGAGTCCACACCCCGGGAGGGCATGCGCCCCTCTGCGGGCGGCCTCAGCGTCGGGCCCCCAGCTTCCTGAGCTCCTCGAGTCGCCGGGTGACTCCACCCTGGAGACCCTCCGCCTCTGGGGCGCGTCCTTCTCCTCCCCCCTGCGTGGGAACCCTGGCGGCTTCTAACGCGCGAGCCACGCCTGGGACAAGTCGCGGCCACCTGCTCCGGACTCGGGAAGCCCGGCAGGGGCTCCATGGAGCTTCGGGCCAGCAACTCCAGCTGCGAGAACGGTGCGTGCACTGGGCGGGGAATACCAGGGGGGGCACCCCGCCTGCCTTGCCCACCCTCTGCCACCAAGGGTCTAAGCTGGGGAGGGGTCTCTGCTAAAGTCCGAGCTGGGACTTCCTCTCTATCTTGGCCGCTGGGCTCACTGGGAGCTGGGAGCCAGGAATGGAACCCTGAGGAAGTATGGGGGAGGGGTGCTGCAGGCTGGAACAGGTGGCCTGGGCGCTTTGGGGTCTTGAGCTTTTTAGTGTACAGTGACTTCAGATGGTTTTAATACTTGTCCAGGTCTGGCTATTGAAAGACAGGGCACAGAGGTACCCAGAGTCTCATTGATCCCAAACCCCTCATTGCTCCCATACCCCTTAGAACAAGGAACAATAGAAATGCAAAAAAGGATCAAACACTCCCGGCTTCCTGTTAAGTTTTAGCATAAAGCAGGCAGGGGACCAGGTCCCTTACTGGTATTATTTCAGTCAGTCCTTCCAACAATTCTAGAAGGTAGGTGGGCAGTTACTTTACTGACCCATTCTGAAGGTGTGCAAAGCTAGGCTCGGAGAAGGCTAATGATGCGCTCGCATCACAACACTGGGGCAGTGTGATACAAACCAGGGCTCTGTGACTCTAAGATATGTCCCTGTGCTACAATGGCTCGCCCCCTTCCTTGGTGTGTCTACAGTTTTCTGTCTTGGAATTGCAGTCTGTGGAACAGCTCCGTTTCTCTTAACTTCTTCCCTTCTCCAGTGGGGCTTTCAAAGACAGACACTTGGGTGATGGCTGCCTTGGGTTTCTTGGCCAACAAGGCAGGCTGCTAGCAGCCTTGCTCTTGTTCTGTGGCGGGATTATCTGCAGCTCCACCACGTTTGGGAAGAGAAGACAGGAATCACCTAGCCCAACACCTGTTTCTTCAGATGGACATCCTCATCAGAACTGGATTTCCTCAGACCATCAGCCTTCCTTGTGTCTTTTCACCATGATGGAGGAAACTGACTCTGTACTCTGCGGAGGGTGCTGAGCCAGTGGGTGCCATGACAGTGACAGCCAAGCCCACAGTGGGTCTTTCGGCTCTACCTGGCAGAAGTACACCTTCAGGGAGAAGGGGAAGGATGTGGGAACGGACTTGGCTCTTTGGTCCACTTCCTGCCAGGCTCTGCCTCATTTCCTGGACTCCCAGATTCAGCTCTTGAGCAAGGAGGCCCAAGCTTGCAAATGACGATGAGCAACAAGGAACAAGTCTGACTAGGGACCCAGAAGGCTGCTTGATTCATCTTGCTGCAGTGGTGACACAGGTGTCAGAAAGGGAGATCTCCCTCCCATCGCTGAGATACAGGCACAGCCCTAGTGGCTTGCAGACTTAGTGCCACCACCAGGTGCTTGTGTAACTCAACAAGTCCCTTCCTTCTCTGGGCCTCAGTCTCCCCAGTTGAAATCAGAGGATTAGACTGGCTGTCCTCCAGCTCTGTGTGCCATGGAAGAAAGATCAACACTCCCCTGTATCCGCTCCTTCCAGGGCCTCTCTGCACTGCAGATGTGCCAAAGCCAGAACTACCTGACCTTGGACTTTGGGTTCCTTGTAGACACTGGCTACAATTTCTCACTTGGTCTGAGAGGTGCCTGGTCCAGGCTTATATCCTTGGCACTGAAGCCCGGGCCTTTGTCAGAGTTTCTTGGAAAAAGACTTCTGCCTCCAGAGGTCAAGTACCTCGACAGTCCAAGTCCTTAACAAACCTGACTGAAGGGAGCCAGATAAAGATTCTAGGGACTTGCAGGCAACAGGCTTTGGAAGGGGCAACTGCTGCAGAGCTTCGGCCAGTTGTTGCCCAGTGGGTCATTACGCAGGTGAATGAAGCAGACCTTCTGTGTCAAGTGTAGCTCTGACTCTGACCTTTGCCTGGGAAATCTATTTTTAAATGTTGGTAATTGATTTGTATTTTCAGCCAATGATTAGGAAGCCAAATGAAGGCTCCCCCCATCTTTCTGCATGCTCTATTGGCATGGGATGGGCAGGTGGTTAAGAGCACGGGTTTTGGCATCAGGTCTGCCTGAATATAATTCTGGCTTCACTCCTCACTACTGATTTGCTTTAGGCAGCCTCAGTTTCTCAGGTGAGAGCCTGGGATGGATCATTGTGCTGGTATCAGAGTGGTTGTTAGGAAGCCTCGTGGAAAACTCCAGAACAGAGGATCATGCGAGTAGCAGCACTGGGGGACTGTTGGATTTTCTTTGTACTGATTTATTGAACTTGAGCATCTCTGCTCTTTGGGCTGGGGGTCTGGCCTCTCTGCGTATTTGTGCCAGAAGGTCAAGCAAGGGTGTGCTGGCTCTAGGGCCTGACAGCTGATTCAACTCTCTGAGACTATAGAATTGGAGTCTGTATGGAGTGGCAGGGACGTCAGTCCCATTGTGCCTTGAAAGTAGCCCCGGCCAGGGACAATGAACACCAGACGTCTCAGAAGCAATGCCCGAGAATGGTCAGTTCCCACAAGCTGGAAGGGGCTGGTGCCCTCTCCAGCCTCACTCCCCACACTTCCATTGTAGCCAGAGATGCAGAGCACTAAGGGAAGCGGCCTGGGAGAGGGATTGTGAGCTCCTGGAGGCCCACATGCCAAGAGGTTCAGAGGGGACCCCTGAGGGCGGGGACAGGAGGTTGGACTCAGTGAGGCCTCGGAGCCGAGGGGACACTGCCTGGTGTGCGGGGTGTCAGTCCAGCTTACAGGTCCTGCACTGCCGTTCTGGTCACAGACAGTACCACTCTCTTATTGCTTCTGTTTCTGTTTCCACCAAATGAGGATTCAAGACAGTTTTTGGAGCTATGTGGTACAGCAGTTAAGTTTCCTCTCAGGCTTCCCATGGCCCATATGCATATGCCTGGTTCAAGTTCTAGCTACTCCACTTTCAATCCAGCTTCCTGCTAGTGCTCCCCCTGGAAGTCAGCAGAAGATGGCTTAAATCCTGGGGTCCCTGGAATCCACGTGGGAGATCTGGATTGAGTTCCTGGCTCCTGGCTTTGATCTGGCCGAGGTCCAGCTACTGTGGGCATTTGTAGAGTGACCCAGCAGATGGAAGATAACTCACTGCCTTTCAAGTAAAATAAAAATGTGAGAAGTAATTATAAAGTTAGCACTTGAAAAAATGGGATGAATTCCTGAAAACAAGGTCCCTGGCCTGCACTCAGTGAATGTTAACTGCTGTTTTAAGTTGGGGCCCAGGGCCCAGTGGCAGAAGCATACAGTCTGCTACCAGGGCCAGTCCCGTGGTGCCATCCATGTGACTCCCTCCCTCTGCCCTTCCTGCCCAGGCTCCTTCATCAACCTCTACTGCTCTTCCCATGAAGTCCTGTGCCAGATCGTCAGCGGCCTCAGCCCCGAGGTACCCAGCAATGCCACCGGGAGCAGCTGGCAGGAGAGGTTCAGGCAGAAATACGGCTTTTACGTCGGCCTCGGCCTGGCCTTCCTGTCCAGCTTCCTGGTCGGCACCAGCGTCATCCTCAAGAAGAAAGGCCTCCAGCGACTCGTGGCCACCGGGGCCACTCGGGCAGGTAGGCTCTTGTGGACGTGGGGGGAGTGGGATAGGGCCCGGGGCAGCTGAGCCCTCGCCCAGCTTCCCTCTGCTGGGGCCAGGACGGCAGTCTGAGAGCTGGGCATGCAAAAGGCTCATTGTTAACTCTGCTGGGAATCCCTCCTGTCTACAGCAGACCTTCCTTTATAGCCTAGTATCTCCTGAGAACTTCAATCTGGCCGGCCGCTGGGGTGAAGCCAGGAGTCTCAGGGCCAGGAATCCAGTCCTGGTTTGGCTTTTCCCCAGCTCTGACATCCAAGACAGGCCACAGTTTCCCTGCAGCGTGGAACCCACATACCTGGGCCTCACCAGCGTCAGCCATGCACACACCCTCCTGACCATCCAGTTGAGCTCCCTGGGGCTACTATGGAATTATTGAGTCTCTGTTCACAGGGACTCTGTTTGGAAAAGATGTACATTTGTGATGCAATTCTTGGGAACAGGAGTCATGTGTGGAAGAATCCATTCGTGCAGTCATCACTTCTTGCCTGCCTCTGGTGTGCTGGGTGTGAGGCTAACATAAAGGGTTCAGTGAAGTGTGAGGGACACACAGTCCAGGGGCAGTTTTCACAAAGGATGTAGGGTGTTGCCATGGAGAAAATACACCGTGCTGTGGGGACGTCAGAGATGCATGAAAAAGCTTGTGAGGTTAGGGGAGGTTTTCTGCAGCAACTGATCCCTACACTGAGACCTGACTGATATGCAGACAGCAAAGTAAAGAGGGAAGATGGTGTTCCAGGTAGAAGGAACAGCGTGTGCAAAGGCAAAGAGTTGGAGAGAACAGAACCGGTGTAAGGAACTGAAAGCAGTTCGTGATGGTTAGATCGTGGAAGGGTAAAGGAGGTAAGGGCCAGTGCATGGACACTGAACTACTGGTTTGAGGGCAACTCTTAGGTAATTGAGAAGTTCTGGGTAGAGGGGTGATGGTCTGGGTTAGGACGTGAAAACATCCCTGGATGCTAGGTGGAGGACAGAATAGGGAACACAATTCAGGGCAGGGCAAACAATTAAGTGAGTGAGAGCACAGAACTGTGGCCTGGAGACGAGGGATGGGTTCCAGGATGGCTTTGGAAGGAGGCTCCGCCTGCTCTGATGCAGACGGCTGCATGGGGCGGATAAAGAAGGAGTCAAGGGTGACTCAGATTTTGGACTTGAGCAATCGGGGACGTGATGGTGCTCTTTTCTGAGATAAAGAATGCAGAAGGACCAACAGGTTTATGGGAAGGTGCAGAGTGCTCAAGTTGGGACATGCTCTGTTTCAAGGTTCTGTGCAACACTGTGCTCTGGAAGCAACTTCTAGTTCCCATTCAGGCCCTTGAATTCCTGGTGCTGAGATTCTGAGTAAGACAGGAACTTTGCTTCCTCGTGTCTCACATGGGGTGAGAAAAGCGCCGGATTCAAGGGTTACTGACGAGACATGGGACACGTTCAGAAAATGCTTGGCAGACGGTAATTACTGGCATTAGTGTTGCCTTCATCCACGTGAGCGTGCCCAGGAGACACTGTGTTACACATACCCGGAGCCCAGTTGCTCCACAACAGAGAGCCAGGAGGTGCAGAGAGGAAGCAGGGAGCAATGGTCGTGGTGCTTCAGGATTTGCTTCTGGACAAGAGTCCGGAAGACGATGGGCCTCCCAAAAGGAGGGGAGCAGAGCAAGCACTGTTGGTCATTCAAGAAGACAACCTCTCTAGAATAAATCTTTTCCTTCAAACTGGTATTTCAGTATCTTCCAAGATTTCAATCCTTAGAGTAAAATACTGAGATCTCAACATCCATGGGAGATTCTGACCCCCTTGGAAATGTGAGGATCCTCTCCTTAGGAAAGTGAGCACTCACAGAAAACCACATGCAGTTTTTGAATTCTCACAGCACTGTCTCAAAGCCATCCATCACCACCACTATCCTTGTCGCTAAGCATTGACTGTGTACCAGGCTCCAAACAAAGGAGTCATGGCTTCTGGCGTAATGAGCTTCTGTTTTGGTGGAACAAGTAGCAGAAGCTGAGTAGATCAACTCAAACTGGCATGAAGCTTCATGAAGGAGGGGAGCTGCGGGTTATTAAGGAGAACCCCAAGGGAAATGAGAGTGAAGTGGGAGAGGGAGGTCATCTGTGGGGAAGAAATGCAAGCAGAGGCCTGCAGAGTGAGTGTGGATTTGGGCCATCGGTGGCTGGGAGTAATCTGGACATGAGGAAGAGCCCGTGTGTAGACCTGGAGGCAGACAGGAGCCCATCATTTCTGAAGAATTAAGAACACAAAGAGTGACAGGAGATGCCTTTAGAGAGATGAACAGGCCCAAGCTATGCATGGCCTTGTTTATAATCCTGATCTTTATCCTCAGAAAAATTGGAAGCCGGGGTCCTGCTCTCAACTCTGCAGTGGTGTGATAGTATTTGCGTTCTTAAAAGAACACTGGCTGCCGTGAGAGGAACCCATTACTGAAGGGGCAAAAGCAGAACCCGAGTAACCATGAAAGAGGCGGCTGCCTCAGCCTGGACCAGAAGGGATGGTGCCTTGGAGTAGGATGGTGGCAAGGGAGTGGTCACACCTGAGATGCTTTTGGAGACAGAAGCAGCAGGATGTGTGGAATATAGAAGGAGTAGAGAGAGAAGGGTCAAGAACAACCGACAGGAGTAGTTGGCATTGCCATCATCTAGGCCAGGGAGCCCAGCAGGCACTGAGATACACACGTCTGGAGCCCAAGTGCTTAAGCAACCTGGTACAAGGAAGCGCCACTTGCCAAGCTTCATTTTGCGGGTAGGTTAGGAGCATTTCAAAGCACAGGTTTGGGCAGAGCAGTTAAGATGCTGCTTGGATGCCCATATTCGCTATCAGGGCAACTGAATTTGGGCCCAGCTCCTTTTTTTTTTTTTTTTTTTTTTTGATAGAGTTAGAGCGAGACAGAGAGAAAGGTCTTCCTTCCATTGGTTCACTCCCCAAAATGACCGTTACAGCCAGTGCGCTGCGCCGATCTGAAGCCAGGAGCCAGGTGCTTCCTCCTGGTCGCCCATGCGGATGTAGGGCCCAAGCATGTGGGCCATCCTCCACTGCATTTCCGGGCCACAGCAGAGAGCTGGACTGGAAGAGGAGCTACCGGGACAGAATCCAGCGCCCCAACCAGGACTAGAACCCGGGGTGCCGGCACCACAGGCGGAGGATTAGCCTAGTGAGCTGCAGTGCCGGCCACCCAGCTCCACTTTTGATACCAGCTTCCTGCTAATGTGCACCTTGGATGACAGCATGTGCTGGCTCACATGGCCAGATCCCCCAGGTGGGAAACTTGGATAATCCAAGTTCCCAACTCCTGGCTTCAGCCTGGCCCAGCCCCAGCTGTTCACTAGGGAATAAACCAGTGTGTAGAAGATCCTCCCTGCCTTTCTCTGCCTTTAAAAATAATTAAATATATATTTTATATATATATACATATGTGTGTATATATATGTATATATAATTGAAGGCTCCATTTAAGACAGAAATTGAGATGCCTCTGAGAGAGACAAGAGATGACCCGCAGGACAGTTGGCTCTATGAGTAGGGATGGGCTCAGAAAGTAGTTCCAGGTTGCCCCATAAATAGGTGGTTTTCAAAACACTGGGAAGGGATGAATACCCACAGAAGCTGGCCAAGAATCGACGACCAGTGAAAGGCCGATTTAGGAGAGGTGCTTTAGAAGGTATGGACAAGTGCTAACTTTGTGTGCTTTGCTTTCTACAGTGGACGGAGGCTTTGGCTACCTGAAAGACGCGATGTGGTGGGCTGGATTTCTCACCAGTAAGTGGGTTCCTTGCTCTAGTAACAGTGGCCTATGGGCATTGGATGGAGGAGAAAGGAGTAGATGGGGGCATTTCTGCCTCTAACCGGGGAAGTATGAGGCTGAGACTCAGGTCCCCAGGGGGAACCTTGACAAGCCTTGTGGGCCGAACATCCTACCCTCCTCTCAGGTCACCTGCTCTGTCACTCGTGAACTATCTGCAGCCAGAACGATGTATTCCGAGCCCCTATCAATCAAGTTTTCTCCGCTTCCTTTGAAACGTAGGATGGAAATACCACTGCTTACTGGCGGTGGACACATGGACTCCTACATGGTAGAAAGCTAGGACTCCTACGCCAGCTTCTCCCCTCCACAGGCAGTTAATTTGTTAGTCTGCTTACAAGATAGCCGGTCTGCCACTTAAGTTTTGCCCGAATTTGCACACTCATACATTTCCCCGATTGCCCCCCTCTGGTTATCAAACTAATTCTCTTAGGTGGGAATCAACTTTCCAATGATGATCCCCTAAGGCAGGTTGGGATCCCTGGCTTAGCCAACCAGAGCTGTCACAGACGTCACCTGCTTTCCCAGGGTGACCCAGGTTACCCTGCAGCAACAGAGAGACAGAGAAGGTGCTTCCAGGAGTTTGCAAACTGGCAACTCAGATGGGGAACTTGAGGCCCTTGAGAATGTCTGACTTGACTTCACTGTCCACAGCTCCCCTAGGAGGGAGAGACCCAGAGAGTCCACCAATGTAACCATTTCTTTATAAGATAATTAACAATTTTCTAGAACTTCCCTAAAAGAATACAAAACATTAGCAGTCCCTGAGACCCACTTAACTGTGCATGGACTAGAAGTCCAGCCATGTGGAGACTAAACAGGCCTTGGCTCAAAAAGCAACTCATCTGACTTTGGACTCTGGGCCTCAGCTTTGCCATCTTTAAAATGGAAGGATTTGCTTGGGATAATCTGGGCTCAGAGTCTCCCCGTGGAGGTCCTGAGGATCAAGAAGGTAAGGAACACGGGTCTGCCATTCAGTGGGTTGGACACTGAATGAAGCCATCTCCAGCCAGCACCATCTGGACTGGAGACACTGCACTGGAGGGCTCTAAGCGTCTTTTCTCCCTTAATTTCCTAGTGGCTGCTGGGGAAGTTGCCAACTTCGGGGCCTACGCATTTGCACCTGCAACAGTCGTCACACCTCTGGGAGCACTCAGCGTCCTCATAAGGTTGTTGTCACCCCTCTAGCCACTGCCGGTTCCTTCCTGTTTCCAATTTGTTGAGATCTGCAGTTGCAGGTGGGCCAATCCGGGACCTAGGACAGTGCCAGGCCCCAGAAAGGGACGGGTGTTTTTCAGTGCTCTGGACCCTGCATTGTTTGCTACCACTAAGGCCGGTAATGGAGGCCGGCTGGGCCCAAGCCAGTGGGAAGGCTGCCTGTCTCCTGTCAGTGTTTCAGTGCTTCAGTAGGAAAGACACACAAGTGAAAAGCATGAGCCCTAGATGAACACTATCTGGCTTCTAGTCTGTGCTCTATGACTTAGCAGGTGCCTTACCCTGGGCAAGTCATTTAACCACTGTAAGCCTCAGTTTCCACATCTTCAAAATAGGAATGCTAATGCTATGTACCAGAGACATTGTTCTGAGGACTAAATGCAGTAATGCACAGGAAATGCTTAGTACGGCACTGACAACAGAAAACAATCACAGCTCTCGTCTTGAGGGCTTGCTGTGTACCAAATGCTCTCAGCGTATCTCTGGTATTAACTCATTTAATCCTCACAGCATCCCTACCTAAGGCCAGAGGTTCATCCAGTTGGCAAGCTACCCAATGTGACTAGGGTTCAGCTATCCAGGCCAGGATTCCAACCCAGGCAGTCAAAATCCAGAGTCTGAATCCTTAGCCATGGTGCCATGTTGCCTCTCAAGTAAGCACTCAACACATGTTGGAGAATAATCGGTACTAAATGCACGTGCGTCCTATGGTCCCCAGTCCTTCTGAACTGCAAACAGAGCACCCCTTCTGCGAGGGTCTCCAAGCCCCTTTGAAGGAGAGCGTGCTGTTTGGCCCATTTTTGAAAGCCTGGTAAATCCCAGCTAACCACATACCTGCCATCTTCTCTGTTGTGTCTTACTCTCTGGAAGACAATTTTGCAACATTTCCACAGTCAGAAAACCAATGAAGCCATGATTCATATTGTACAACCAGCTGGCTAGGCTGACTGCACACCTCATGTGGCTGTGATCCCACCATGGCGTATCTGATGCTAGAATCCCCACTCCTTGGACCCTGGGAGTGGCATGGGATCCTCTGTGTCATCCCTGCCCGGTGAATGCCACCAGATTCTCCTGAATAGGACACTGCGGGTGAAATTCTTCCTAGTAGCTTTAGAGGAGACAGAAGAGGGAGGGACGCAGCTTAGGTATCAATCCCCACTCTCCTGACAGCTTGAGTCAGGACCTCTGAAGGCAGTTGGGTCCCAGGGTAGAAAAGATGTTCACCTTAAACTGCTACTGCCATTGTAAGGAAACAGAAGCATGAGCCATGACCATGCCCAACCTGCCTGTCCTCACTTGCTTCCGTCCCCTCTGCCGGCTCACAGAGAGAATGGGAGGGCTGGGGAAATCATGTCATCAGGTAATAGCACGAAACTCCTGGAGCTCTTTTCTCCAGAGGAGTGAAGACTCAGGGAAGTCACAAGCATTCTGTTCAGTGAGGCATAGAGGAAAACCCAGACGCTTCATAATCAGACACTGCTTTAGTGCAGTCCTGGCTTCCCCAGGACTGGTAAAGCTGTTTGACCTTGCTAAGTCATTTTCTAGGAGACCAGTTTTCTCATCTATGAAATGGATATAGTATATTTTACTGTATCACGAATCATAGTAAAGTTCCTAGCACTGTACCCATGCCCAAAACATGGTGCCTATTATTGTCACTGTGGTTTTTTTATATTGACATCTAGCAAAGCAATAAGGAATAAATTTGGTCTGTACGATCCAAGCAATGGAAGTGGGACAAGGAGTAGAAATTTTCAAGGGGTGTGTTTTCAGTGAGTAATTAGAGTAAACCTACAATGGAGCCATTTGGCTTGTGAAGGAGTGAGCTCCCGAGAGGCAAGCAAGCCAAGGCCAGACACCGTGTGTCAGCATTGCTAAGCGGATGTGTTCCTGCGGTAGAAAGTTGAAGAGGAGCCCTCCGGAGGACTCTCCCTACCCCTCTGTTAGGGAGGGCTTGGTTTCTAAAATCAGAGACACCTACCCGCGTTTCTACTGCCCCAGCACACATACAACCCTCCCCGAAATCAGCGTCTACTTCAAACGTTTACAGAGGGCCTAGCAAAACTTCTAAATGGGAGCACAGAGTTCTCATCTGTTCGCTGTGGGTGCCTGCTCAGCCCCTATTTTCCTTTGGGACACTGGGACAGGCCCGGCTGCCCTCAACCCTTTCTCCCATTGTCACACGTAGTGCCATCCTGTCCTCCTACTTCCTGGGCGAGAGTCTGAACTTGCTGGGGAAGCTGGGCTGCGTGATCTGCGTGGCAGGCAGCACAGTGATGGTGATACACGCCCCCGAGGAGGAGAAGGTCACCACCATCATGCAGATGGCTTCCAAGATGAAAGACACAGGTATGCCCCGCTCCTGGGGGCCAGGCGCCCCCTGAGGCATCAGCTCGGGGGAAGGTCTGGTTGGGCTCTGACTATCTCAGGTGCTGCCCCCTGGAGGAGAGGGAAAGCTAAACAAAATGTTGGGATGGTGCTAGTTAGCCAGTGTGGCTTAAGGGCTTCCTGACCTGGTCTATGTGGAGACCATGTAATAAGTGTTTATTACGTGCTAGGCACTGTGCTAAATGCTTTATGCACATTGTCTCATTGAACCTTCTAAAACACGCCTACGAGCACAGTCCTGCTGTTGATGGTCTTCTACACATTAGGAAATGGAGGTGCGGGAGATTTAACGACTTGCCCAAATTACAAGTTGCAGCAGGGACGGGGATCCATGTTTGTCAGACTCCACAGCAACTCCCTGCCATGGGCTGGGGGCCTCCGATGCCCTCTGCCATCCTCCCCAGCTGAGACCCGTGTCCCCCCCCCCCCCAAGGCTTCATTGTGTTCGCCGTGCTCCTGCTGGTGTCCTGCCTCATTCTCATCTTCGTCGTCGCCCCACGTTACGGGCAAAGGAACATCCTCATCTACATCATCATCTGCTCCGTGATCGGGGCCTTCTCCGTGTCTGCTGTCAAGGGTCTGGGCATCACCATCAAGAACTTCTTCCAGGGCTTGCCTGTTGTGCGGCACCCACTGCCCTACATCCTCTCTCTCATCCTGGCTCTCTCCCTAAGCACTCAGGTCAACTTCCTCAACAGGGCGCTGGATATTTTTAATACCTCCCTGGTGTTCCCCATCTACTACGTGTTCTTCACCACGGTGGTCGTCACCTCTTCCATCATCCTCTTCAAGGAATGGAACAGCATGTCAGCTGTGGACATCATGGGAACCCTTGCTGGCTTTGTCACCATCATCTTGGGCGTGTTCATGCTTCATGCTTTCAAAGACCTGGCCATCAGCTGGGCCAACTTGCCCCACATGCACAAAAACCCAACACCACCTACTCCCAGCCCAGAGCCCACTGTCATTAGACTGGAAGACAAGAATGTCCTTGTGGACAACATAGAACTTTCCAGCACCCCATCACCAGAAGAGAAGCCCAAAGTATTTATAATCCATTCGTAAAGCTTTGAATACAGGAGCGACAGGATGAGCCTGACGGTACAGCTTCACCTTTGTTCCAAAAGCACTTGGTTGGTTATTTCCAGCACAATGTTAGCAGTGGGCTCTCCCTGCTTGCGATGTTCATTTATACCTCAGTGCTGTTTCCAGGAGGAACTTCCCTACCCAGAATGCAGTGGGGGCAGAACTTCCTGGAGACACAGCTCCAGTGACCAAATACCCTAGTTTACAGTGGTGTCAGCAGGTCCCCGGACCTCCCTTCCCACTGATTCTCTCGGTGCCACCTCTGTGTTGTTGGGAAGATGGCAGAACTTGACCTGTTGAATGTAGCACAGTCTAAGCACTTCCCTGAGATACTGGTCATCAGGAAATCCTACTGACCAGTTTTCCTCCTGAGACCAACTTCCCATTCCTTAGGCCAAGAAGGAAACAGAGCTGGCTCTCAGAGGCCCAGACACTAATTTGCCCCATCTTCCAGTTCAGAGATTCCAGGGCCACAGCCAATGTAAAATGTGCTATTGCTTTTGCCACTTCCTCTCTGGAGGCAGAAGCAAGACCTCAGCTGACCTTCCAACTGTGAAAGCCACCTGATGCCGCAGAAAAGAGGTCCCAGCAGCCCGTTGCTGGAGCACTGCAGCCTCCAGACAGCACCTTGGGGGCCACTCCGTCCCACACGTCCCTCTCTGCGTGCATCCTAAGGAGTCAGTCACCGAGATGTGCAGGCGGGAGTCTTTGAAACTGCAACAGAACAACAACCAAAGGTGCCTCCCAGCCAAGCTCTGCTGCCCCAACCCAGCCTTTCACTTTGCCTTACACTGAAAAGGGAACAGCAGTTGCCCTGCTCGTAAACGTCATCTGCCTATCGAGCTAGAAATGGGCGGAACGTGCTTTCCTTTTCCTCGGCGAGTTACGCAAAATAGGATTTGGGGAGACGGAGAGAGCGTGCGGGACAAGGTCACACGCTGAGGGTTTGGCAGAAAGTCGTGCGCTTTCTGGAAAGCAGAGCTAACTTCCATGTTCACGCTGGTGCTCAACCAGGAACCCAGCTGCAAAGGGTTCTGGGCTCGCTTACAGGCTGCAGCCCTTCAGGCTTGGTCAATGTGAGGAGTTTCGTGTCTCCATGATCAAGTGGAGGCACGGGGGTGGCCCCGGAGACATTCTGGCTACTGACCAGATTGCCACCATGCCCCCAGCTCCATGGATGCCCTGCCCACACTGGGAAGCAGCATACCATGACTCCAGTGCCACCTGCCACAGGCACTACCTTTGGTCCCCTCACAGTTAGCCAGAGGTGGCCACAAAACAAGAGCAGCTGCAGAGGTGTATAATCGATATCCCTTCCTTTCTCATCTCCATTGCAGCTGCATGAGTACGGGAGTTGGTACAAGGGTCATCCGAAAGGGAAGTTAGGGAGCCAGGGTATGGGAGAGGGGAGACTTGATCCTCACTCCCAAGTTGGGGCAGAGCCTCCCCTGGGTATCTCCCTACCTGCACCCTGTGTTTACATCCCATGCCCTGAGTGCAGTCAGCCCAGGCCCAACTCCAATGGTCTTGGAACTCCAGAGGTTCCGCTGACCAACGCATTGGCTTCCTCTACCCTCAGCCTCGGAGTTCTGGTTTTAATGAATGTGGATTTCTGCCTGTAACTAAAATCAATGCAACAAGTTGGTTCTTGAAAACAGCAGTGGACCAAGGGCCCTGGAAGTACAAACTGCAGGGTCTAGAATAAATACTTGCTATTTGTGTCTTCACCTTTGAATCAGTTACCTTTTCATCACTGAATCTAAGACAAGTTATTTATGAAGAAAGGTCTATTTTGGCTCATGGTTTTGGAGGTTCATCATCCAGGATGGGGCCAGCCCCATTGGTTGAGATGTCCGTTAAGAGAGGTGGGTGGCACCCGAGGCACAGCCCTTGCAGACCAAAGATCACATTGCGAACCAGGAAGCAGATTGGAAGCCAGGCCTGCCTCTCAAGCTTTTATAATCAACCCTCTCAAGGGCACGCCCCCAGTGACCTCCAGCTCTCCGCCCCCCCCCCCCAAACCACCACACGAAAATCAACCCTCTTAGTGCCATGAACCCTTGACTCGGGAGCGACATCCTGTTCATGCCATAGCAAGCTTCCTTGACCATGCGGCAATTAAATATGTTCCTCTAGTGCCAGGAGATCAACCGCGATTCCTGAAAGAGCATGGCTGCCAAGAACGAGCCTCGGGGTCTTTCATAGGTGCACCTGCGCTAGAGTGGGAACAGTTGCTTACGGAATATGGCCTGTTGAAGACAACTAACACCTGAGCCCTTACCAGGCACAGGCATGGTGAATTCACTCTAATTCCTTACTGCTTCCCAAGACTGATATATTTTTAAGTCCCATTTTATAGAGGAAAGGGACCCAGACAGCTTAGATAATTACCCAAGGTCACACAGCCAGGAAGAGTCAAATTCGATGTCTGGATTGAGTTCATAGTCCTAAACCCTAGGCACAGCGTGTCTCCAAAGGATTAGACTTGTCCACAGTTGCATTATCTGATACTGCTTTGTTCATTTTTATTTTCCTGTGTTGTTTCCCAACTGGATATAAGCTTCATGAGAGTTGGTCTTGATTTATTATTTATCTGAGTGTCCCACATACAGTTGACACTCAAGAAATCTGTTGAATGAACAGTATCATTCTAAGCAGTCTTCCTTGCCAAAACTCTCCTGAGTACATGATTTCAACACAAGGCTGATCATAACGCAAAGTTTTAACTATGAGAGGCTGAAAAGTACAATCAGATGTCAAAGACTCCTTTCCAGGGTTTTTGTGAAGATTCAATGAGCCAAGGTATATAAAGAAAAGGAGCATGCAGCGCTTTGCATGTGTTAAGTGCTCAGCAAATATTACTTCCTATCATGGTTATTATTCCATTTTTCTAAAAGAAACTAACTTGAGGATCAAATGGGAGCGTGAACATGAGAATCTTTTGTGGACACCCAGCTCCTAGCTGTACCCATCTCCTAAGCCCAAGAGATCTTGGGCAGGTCTCTCCCTAGGAATATGACTGGATAAACAGAATGTCTCTGCTGTCCTCTAGCCCAGTAGGAGAGAATGAGAAGAAATGTATCATGTGGGCAAGCATTGCAGCATAGTGAGCTAAGCTGCAGTCTATAATGCTGTCATCCCATATTGATGCATCGATTTAAGTTCTAAGTGCTCCACTTCCAATCCAGCTCCCTGCTGATGTGCCTGGGACAGCATAGAAGGATGGTCAAAATGTTTGGGCCCCTGATTCCATGTGGGAGATCCAGATGGAGCTCCTGGCTCCTGCCTTTGGCCTGGGCCAGCCCTAGTCACTGTGGTCTTCCAGGGAATGAACCAGCAGATGGAAGATTCTCTCTCTCTCTCTTTCTCTCTCTCCCTTTTTGTCACTCCTCCTTTAAAATAAATAGTTATTCCTCTTTAAATTATTTATTTATTTGACAGAGTTAGAGAGGAGAGACAGAGAGCTAGATCTTCCATCTGCTTATTCACTCCCTAAATGGCTACAATGACCATGGCTAGCCCAGGCTGAAGGCAGGAGCCAGGAACTCAATCCAGGGCTCTCACAGATGTAGCAGGGGTCCAAGCACTTGGTCTATCCTCCACTGCCTTCCCAAGCACAGTAGCAGGGAGCTGGATTGGAAGTGGAGCAGCCAGGACAGGAACAAGCACCCATATGGGATGGTGGAGTTGCAGGCAACAACTTAACCCACAATGCCACAATATCAGGCCCAAATAAATACTTCTTTTAAAAATTCAGGGCTAGTGTTGTGGCATAGTAGGTTAAGCTGCCACCTGCATGCAACTCCAGCATCCCATATGGGCACCAATTCGAGTTCTCGTTGCTCCACTTCCAATCCAGTTCCCCGCAAATGCGTTTGGGCAAATAGTGGAGGATGTCTCAAGTCCTTGGGCCCCTGCCACCCACATGGGAGACCCAGAAAAATGTCCTGGCTCCTGACTCTGGTTTGGCCCAGCCCTGGCCATTGTGGTCATCTGGGGAGTGAACCAGCAGATGGATGATCTGCCTGTATCTCCCTCCCTCTGTCTCTCTCTGTAACTCTGCCTTTCAAATAAATAAAAAAAAATTTTTTTTTTAAAAATCCACACCAGAGAATCCTAGGATCCTTAGATTTAACTATCTAAGACATAATTCAACTAGACCAGGGGCAGGTGTTTGGTACAGCAAGTAAGCTGTACACATCCCATTTTGGAGTGCTTAGATTGGAGTCCCACTTCCACTTCTCATCCAGCTTCCTACTAATGTGTACCCTGAGAGGCAGCAGCTGATGGCTCAAGTAGTTTGGTTCCTACTCGCCAACATGGGAGACCTGCATGGTGTTCTGGGCTCCTGGCTTCAGCCTGGCCCAGTCCCAACATTTGTGGACATTTGGGATGGAACATAATATGCTCGTTCTCTGTCTCTCTGCCTTACAAATTAAATTAAAACTACACACAAACAGCCTAAAACAGCCAGTATCCAGGAGCAAAGACAAACAGCCCCCTCTACTGGTCATGGGGAAAACGCACAGCTTTGCTACAGCTCAAGGTCTCCCACAATGGCCTTGCAGGCTGGACTGATGGGTGTTGGAACTCTTCTGGGGGAGTCCACATGTCAGGGGCCCTATCCAGTCTGAGCGGTGGGACATTAAAAAAAAAACACAGTACAGGTATTCACCTAGCAGTTAATCTGCTTGTTGCCACACTGACATCTATAGGTGCTTCGGAGTACCTGGGTTTGAGTCCAGGCTCTGCTCCCAATTCCAGCTTCCTGCTAATGTGGACCCCGGGAGGCAGTGATCATGGCTCAAGTAGTTGAGTTCCTGCCACCCACATGGCAGCCCTGGAATGAGTTCCCAACTTCTGCCTGGTGGGCATTGGGGAAGTGAGAACAGCTGAGACCGAGTTTTGTCTCTGCCTCTCAAGAGAGTCCATGAATAATATTTTAACAGACACACACACAACATTGCCAAACCAGATAACATTCCAAATGACAGACAATTCATTTTAATTAAATACAAACAAGGAAAAAAAAAGGCACCATGGCCCATTCAAGTATTTTGCATAGATGTACAAATATTGTAAACAATTAATAGGTGGACAAGAGAGAAAAGGATCTGTTTTCCGTGAACAATCTCCTAAATAAAAATAAAATTCACATTGCCCTGGATCCCAGACACACAGGTACACACACTGGAAGGTTTGAGGGGATGCATGAAGGGCAGCTCTAGGGGTGCTGGGCTCAAGTTCTGCAGAGCCTTACCTTAGCAGGTCTCCTTGGTACAAGGGCACCTTTCAACTTAGCATTCCCCTGGCTTGCAAGGGCATCCAGCGAGCTGTTGTACACGCTTTTCACATAATTACTGACTTGAGAACTGGGCCCCAACTTTGAACTTGCAAGTCTTGCGTACCCTCTGTCAAATAAGAATTAGGTCACGGCTGGGGGCAGGGTCTTTACTCAAAAGGATCATTGCAAGAGGCAGTAAGGGGCTGCAGCCATAGGGGAAGAGGCTAACTCCTCCCTGCTTGCCACACCAGGAGGAAGGGGTACCACCTCCCTTGTGGCTTACAGTTCAGAGGTGGCTCCAGGACCCTTAAGAACATCCCAGGGTTGTAAACCTGGCAGGAGGCTAGTGTGGCTTTTAAAAAGATTGCTTACACATCTCCATCTGGGCGAAAGTGCCAGTTAACTCACAGACCTGGGCTCCCAGCTTCGCTCCTCCCCACAAGACCCTGGGCTTTGCCCCTCCCTGAGCCTGGACCACCGACACCCTCTTCCCAGTCCTCATGCTGCCTCCCAAAAAAGGTGGCCCAGCCGTCCCTGTGCACTGCTCTGTCCTGCCTGCCTGGGCGGTGAGGCGCTTGCACATCTCGGCTGGGTGGGTCTGAGCACTCTCCCGGCTCCAACAGCCCCACATTCCCTTGAGAATGCAGTCTGTTCTTCCCTAAGTGTGGATTTTAGGGGGTGGGCTATTTGCCACCCCAAAGAAGCACACTGGGTGCTGGAGGGCAAGTGGGTGTGTGAAGGTGGGCCTTCCTCTGGGGCAGCCTCGCTGGCCTGTTGAGCAGAACCAGAACTGAACTGGGAACCAGAACTGGGAACCAGAACTGGCTTCTTTTGGTTTCTACCAAACTCAAAAAAAACTCCACCATCTTCCAGTTCACAGTACAGTTTTAAGGGCTGGAGGTGGCACTATAATACTGAAAACAGAAACAAAACAAAAAGCAACAACCTTTCTGGCTAGTTCTAGCAAGCGTGGCTTTCGGAAAGACTCATGCAGTCACTCCAAGGCCACCCACCTCCTGGGGTGAGGTGAAGGCTTGGGGAGCCACAGGAGGGTCTAGGGTGCGTTTTCTCCCATTTGCTTGTTGGGGGGGGAGGCATCTTCACCTTTACTGTCCTGGGGCCCATCATGCAGCAGGGGTACTTGGTATGGCACACTGGCCTGGGCTGCCTTGCGATTCAGTGTAGCACAAGGAAGGCAGGGAAGTGGGTGTGGGGGCCAGGAGGGCCAGGCTAGGACGAGCTGAGTGAGCATCCCAGCCACCCTGAGCAAAGGGCAACTCATTTTCCTGAGAGCGTTTCACCCTCCTTCCCATGTTGGTTCGCAAGGGCACATCCCCGTTCTCCCACTTGTCTACCAACTCCCGATGAAGCACCTACTGTGTGTTGAGAACCATCGGGAGGCCCTGGAGTGGTGGTGGGGAGTGAAGAGCTCGGCCTCCACCTCCTCCAGGAGGTAAGCAAGAGCAAACACAGCTGCTCAGTGCAGGAGGTGGGAGACCCTCAGCAGTGAGAGTCAGCAGTGAGACCCTCCGAGAGCAAGCCAGCACCTCTCCCAGGACATCTCCAGCGGCCTGGGGAGGGCGGTCCTGTCCAGCAGAGCACCACGCGGCCCTTCTTCCTGGCCCCTCGGAGGACACCAGCCCCAGGGAGTGCAGTCCCCCACCCTGCTCTTTCTGGGAGGCTCAGGAAGGACAGGGGCCAGAAGGGCAGAACAAAGAGCAGCGGAGGATGAGACACCTGGCCGGGAGGGAGAGCGGGAGCCGGGCTCAGACTGTTGCAGGGCCCTAGACCGCTTCCTTCATTGTAAACACGCCTGCTCCCTGCTCAGAGGGCAGGGAGTCCACCTCTACTGCTGAGGAGACGCCAGGGACGGGCTGGCTCGCTTGTGCATGCTTTGTTCTCGGGGTGTCTGCCTGCTCCACTACACCTGCTGCCATTCAGGGGAGCTCACGCACTTCAGGTTGGGAAACAAGGAGGAAGACCCTTGCCCTGCTGAGTTCATACAACACAAAGAGAAATAAAGATAAGACCCCCGTGGCCATGACCCAAGTCTACTCTGGTCAATACTTGAGATCCAGCGGCTACCGCATGAGGCAGGAACCTGACGCGCAGGCCACGAGCACCAGGACACCATGAGGCTGGGATGGCTGAGGGTGCGCTCACTACAGCACCACACATTGGAAGGGGACAGTGGGAGGGGGAAGGAAGAGACAAATGCCCAGGGCACTAGGAAAGTGCAGAAGAGAACCTGAAGGGCAACCAGGACTGATCCAGAGTTGAGAGTCGAAACCTTTGGCATTACGGCTCAGAGGAGGCCCCGGCCTGGTGCTCCCCCTGCTGTCTACATCACCTGCAAATAGTACCTGTCAGAGTCGGAGTGACCCGTGTGAACAAGGGAGCGTGGCGGGGGCAGACGGGAAGGGGACTTGGTTTGTCTCATGCAGCCACAGCCAGGAGCTGTCACCTTGACCAAGCCCTGGACAGGGCCACCGCAGGGGCTGGTTCCACTCTTCCTTGACCCCTCAAAGCTAGAAGGGACAAGTAAGTGCTCAGCCGCTGCGTGGCCCAGGCCCTTAAAGGGCGACAGAAGCAATGGAAAGCTCTCATGCGCAGCCACCACCTGGAACCTGGGTGCATGGGGGCTCCCAGATCAGTCCTGGCCCGAGGAGCAGAACAGACTCCCAAGCTGGCTCAGGCTACCGGCCACCTCTATTGGCAAAGGTGGGCTGGGTGGTCGGGGGAGAGGCAGCTCTTCATCCTCCTCCGCGCTTCCCCGCCCGGCCTGGGTGGTTCTCGTGCACTGCACACAGCAACACTTAGAAGCCACTGGGCGGTGGTCACTCTGGGCATCCAAGGAAGCCGAGGAGGCACTGAATCACGCAGCAGACTTCTGGAGATGTGGTGGTTCCGGGAGGCGGCAGGAGAAGGAGCCCAGAGGCGGCCACTTGTGCTGCCCCTGGAAGCCTCTGTGGCCGTGGATCCTGGTGGTGTCCAGAGACTGGTCCCTGGGACAGATCTAGATTTTGGAGCTGGTCATCACCCCAGTCCTCTGCAGTCTGTATTCCGGCAACTGTGGGAAGAAAGAGGAGGAGGGAGAAAGACATCAGGCCAGTGCTGACCGGTGGGACCGATGGGAGCTGTCCTCTGGCTTGGGACAGCTCAGAAGGGCAAGCAGACCGTCTGTGGGAAGAGAGGCTTCAACGAGTTGGCTCACCCAGACTCAGTCCCGCAGCAAGAGGCTCGCTGGGGGTCCCCGTCTCAAGTTGACCGGTCACCCCCCGCAACGCTGCTGCACAGAGCTCCCCATGCCTCGGGGAACACATGGCTGCCAGCCAGCTTCCTCGCCTGGACTCCCAAAGGTGGCACTCCCAGAACATCAGCTACTGAGAGGAGGTAACAGGAGGGGCAGTTTGCATGCAGCCTGCCCCGGGCCAGCAGTTACATAAACTGACTGCCTTGTCCTGTAAGCAACCTCATGGGGCAGTTCCTGCTGCTGCGCATTTACAGATCAGGGACTCGAGGGCGCACCTGCAGGTGCAGCTCGAAGCCACCACCGCTCATCTGCTGGCCCTCGCCTTTCCATGAAGCCCAGGCACCCAGTCATGGATCTAAGAGCCAGCCCAGAGGTACCAGGAAACCAAGCTTTCCCCGTGGCTCTCTTGCAAGCTCAGCCTAATAAGAAGTATGACTGTGCTTTCTCAACTACACACTTGCTCCCCTGGGGGCCCCGGTAGCTGCAGTTTGACCTCTCAAGGCCTCAGCCTTCTGTGGACTCACCTTGGGGACAGGTGCTATCAGAGGCCGGGCCTGCTGAGAGCCAGCAGCAAGAGGCCGTGGTGTGGGGGCTGCCCCTGGCTGGGGGAGGGTCCTGCGGCCAGGCACTGGGTTTGCTGGGAGCGCCTTCTGGGGCGGCCGAGGCCTGGAGAAATCCTGGAAGGAAAACAAGGTTCCTCATTTGAAGGTCAGAGGTGCCTTCTGGAGAAAGGGTGCTCCTCATATCTTACGGGTCAAAATCAGATGGAGGGAGGCAAGTAAGTACGGTCCCATTTAAAAAGCAACTATGTGGGCCAGTGCTGCGGCTCACTAGCCTAATCCTCTGCCTGCGGCACCGGCACCCCGGGTTCTAGTCTCGGTTGGGGCACTGGACTCTGTCTTGGTTGCTCTTCTTCTAGTCCAGCTCTCTGCTGTGGCCTGGGAGGGCAGTAGAGGATGGCCCAGGTGCTTGGGCCCTGCACCCGCATGGGAGACCAGGAGGACGCATCTGGCTCCTGGCTTCAGATAAGCGCAGCGCACCGGTCGTAGAGGCCATTTAGGGGGTGAACTAACTGAAAGGAAGACCTTTCTCTCTATCTCTCTCTCTTGCTGTCTAACTCTGCCTGTCAGAAAAAAAAAAAAAAAGCAACTGTGTGTATATGCGCACATAAAGGGATTATAAACTTAGGGAAAAGCCTTTGGGAAGAGCAAGTTGGCACTAGCTGTTAAAATTGGAAATTAGCATTCTCAGGTCTAATTCTTCCACTTACAATTAATTATATCCCTTGTTAGAGAACTATCCCAAAAATGGAATTGTAAAGATGTTCTTTGCTGCCCTATTTGTGGAAGTATAAAGCCAAAATATATAATCAAATTTTATAACCATAATATATAATTTGGGGACTGGCGCTGTGGCGTAGTGAGTAAAGCTGCCACCTGCAGTGCTGACATTGCATCATTGCATATGGAATCGAGTCCTGGCTGCTCCACTTCTGATCCAGCTCTCTGCTATGGCCTGGGAAAGCAGTAGAAGATGGCCCTAGTCTTTGGGCCACTGCACCCGTGTGGGAGACCTGGAAGAAGCTCCAGGCTCCTGACTTTGGATTGGTGCAACCCTAGCCATCTTGGCCATCTGGGGAATGAACCAGCAGATGGAAGACCTCTCTCTCTCTCTCTCTCTCTCTCTCGCTCTCGCTCTTGCTCTCTCTCTCTCTGCCTCTGCCTCTTTGTAACTCTGCCTTTCAAATAAATAAGTAAATCTTTAAATATATATTTAATTGTATAACCAAAATATATAGCCAAAAATTTCCATAATAGGGAAATAATTAACATCACAAAGTGATATAAAATACAGCATTTAAAAAGAATGAAGTGGGCTGGTGTGGATTGACTCGGAGAAATGTGTAAGAGTCCTTACCAAGTGAAAACAAAAATGCCAGCTCAAGTACAAGCTCCAGAGGACAGTTTACATAAAACAACCACCTTGTCTCCACCCCCACCCCCACACACTGTAAACGTAACAAGAAGGCAAGAAGAATATGGATCAAACTGATAATAGAGGCTGCACTGGGATAAGGTGAGTGCGACTGCAGTCATCCAGGTGAACACTCAATTTTTAAGAAAGATTTACTTATCTAAAAGGCAGAGTAACAGAAAGAGAGGGACAGGGAGAGAGACACAGAGAGAGACAGTGTGTGTGCACACTTCCATCTGTTGATTCACTTCCCAAATGTCCGCAACAGCTGGGTCTGGGCCAGGCTGAAGCCAGGAGCCAGGAACCTCATCTGTGTCTCCCAAAGCAAGGGCTCAGTATTTGAGACATCAGCTGCCGCCCCTCAGGTGCATTAGCAGGAAGCTAGACCAGAAGCAGAGTAGCTGGGACTTGAACTACTGCTCTGATATGGGATCTAAGTGTCTCAAGCAGCAGCTTAACCTGCTGTGCCACAGCGCTTGCCTTCCATTCACTTTTTGTAACAAAAGTATATATCTGTGTACTGCCTACGCAAATAAACACTTTCAAAAATTTAGAGATTTATTTATTTGAAAGGCAGAATGACAGAGGGAGGGAGAGGCAGGTAGGAGAGAGAGAGGGAGGGAGGGAAGGAGAGAGAGAGAGAGAGAGAGAGAGAGAGAGACTCCATCTGCTGGTTTACTCCCCAAAGGTCTGATGATAGTCCAAGTACTTGGGCCCCGTGCTGCCCACGTGGGAGGCCCAGATGGAGTTCCTGTTTCCTGGCTTCGGTCTGGCTCAGTTCCAGTTGTTGTGGGCATTTGAGGACTGAGCCAGTGGATGGGAAGATTAATCTCTCTTCTTTGTTGCTCGTGGGCAAGCACACAGAGAGGGCGGGGATGACTCAGAGAGCTGAGAAGGCAGAAAACTGAGGGCAGAAACTGAAGCTCAGAGAACAGCACAGCAGCAGATGTTTGTGACCCCAAAGCCATGACCTTCAGCCGCAGCCTTCTCTGAGAGACAAGAGCTCCCTCACTTCCTAGCCCAGGATGGCTGCCAAAATGCAGGGGTTGCTAGAGGTCAGGAGAGTGAGCGTGGGGGGACCCAACAGCTGGGGGCAGATGTCAGCTTGCACTCAGGATGAGCCACTGCGGGGCTGTCACCTGGCCAGGAATCACATCAGCATGTCAGCACCCGGCCTCCCAGGACAGTGCCCTGCTACAGCCACCTTGGCCAGGACCCAGCCTGGCTCACCAGCAGCCACACACTGCCCTCTTTCCCGGAAGCAGAAATAACCCCTGGTGCACCTTAAACCTGAAAACCTGTTACATGGCTTTTTTCAGGGGTGCTCCATCACTCTGCCACCCCTGTGCTCCAAGCTACAGTCATCTTTCTTCAGAACAATGTGGTTGGTCAAGACCTTCTAAATGGCACACCCATCTGCCACAGAGTCAGCCTTTCATTTATTAAAGCTATTTTTAGTTGACAAGTAATATCTCATTGAAGTTCCTGTGAAAAAGTGGGCAAATCCCTAAAGATACAACCTAATTCTCACAAAGTGAACATGCTGTGGAATCCCCACTCATGTCCAACATTAGGAGCTTCACAGCCCCAGAGGCATCTCAAGGCTGCACCTCGGACCAGGAGCCTCCTCCGGGGCGAATCTCATCCTGTCACAGCGACCACGGTCCCCTTCCCACCCAGACCAAAGGCTTGACCAAAGCTATGTGGCTTGGGCACTTCCGGCCGCTGCTGGATCTCCAGCCTCATCTCACAGCTCTGTGGGCCCAGGAACACAAGCCTGCAGTTTCTTTAGCCTGCAGGCCTCTCTCCCATCCAGAGCCTCCCAGCCATGTGGTTCCTGAGCCTGGTCAGCTCCTGTTCCGCCTTCATGTTTCTGTGCGAATGCCACCTCTTTAGGAGCACCTTTCTGGAATGCAGACTAGGTCAAGTCCCCAGCCCTCCTGCTGCCCTAATTACTCTGAGCACTTAGCACCTCTTGTAACTACATGTTCCCAGAGTCTCTTCTCTAGCAGGAAGTGAGTGCCATGTGCTGTGCACAGAAAAGAAACTCACACACACGTGTATGGGAAGAGCAGAAGAGGTTCCAACACTTCCCCTGCTACCTCTCCAGGGTGGCCCATGTCACCAGGCTGGGAGGTGGTGCAGCTGAGATCGGGCTGCAGATTAGGGGTGATGGGTGCCCCTGGGACAGGAGGGTGTCTTGCTTTGCTGGGTGAGACCCAGCTTCGAGTCCTGGCTCCTCCTCTCACAAGTGGTGACTTCTCTTCAACCAAGTAAGGCTCAGTCACCGCAGTGACAAGTGAGGATAGCAATGACCCACTCCTTGGAACGCCCTGGATGACGAAAAGGCTGGCCTGCTCTTGACCCTGCAGGCCCCCCTTGAAGCAGCGCCACCCACTGCCTGCCTTTGAAAACAGCCCTGTTTGGCCCCCGAGGCCCAAGGGAAGCTGTGCTGACTCTGGGTCGGGGGCCCCCCTGCCAGCAGCACTAGGGACAGCGGGAGCAGGGGCAGCAGGTGGAGTCCCCGTGCTTTGCTTTCTCTCAGCTAGCTGGATTTCTGCTGTCCCTAATGTCATGCTGGTGCCTGCATCTCGGGGTGACACTGGACCCGCGTTCCTAGAACAAGACTCCAGTGTGGGTCTGGGAACAATGTGCTGCTACCCTCTGCTCCCTGCTACATGCCCCTCCTCTGGCACCTTTGTTCTCCTTCCTCTCCTACTCCCCCATATTCATACAGTGCCTCTCTGCTCTCCTCCTCCCCCTCTCTCCTCTCGCTCATATGAGCTGAACTGTGCACCTCCCCCTCTAAAAACAAATTCTTAAGCTGAAGCCTTAATCCCCAGCACCTCAGAATGTGACCATATTTAGAGATGAGGGCTTCAGAGGGGTGATTAAGTTGAGGCCAGGAGAGTGGGCCCTGATCCAGTGTGGTGTTCTGGTGAAAAAGAGGAAATTGAGACACACACAAACACATGGGGGATGCATGAGGACAGGGAACGGAGCATGTGAGGACACAGCCAGAAGCCAAGGAGACAGGCCTCAGGAGAAGGAACCCTGCCACACCTTGACCTTGGACTTGCAGCCTCTGGGAGTGCTTGTTGAAGCCCCCGGCCCTGTGGCGCTCCGTTTATGGCTGCCCTAGCAACTAACACACCCCAGATCGTCTTCCCTCACCTCTCCTCCCGCCTCTGGCTTTCTGCCTTCCGCCCACACTCTCCTCTCTCCTTGTCTCTCCCCTACCTCCCTTTCCGCATGGATTTTCCCTTCCTCCCCCTGCCTCATACAGCAAGAACAGGAGCACAGCAATTTCTCACCTTGGCCAACTGTCACACCGTCCTCACTACTGAGGGACCTTTCAAAGCCTGCAGCCAAACCCCAACTCCTAGTATCAGAGGCAGCATAGGCCCTGTGCAGCCCTCTAGATCATGCCCAGAAGAGCCGTCTCACTCAATAGGTCACACCCAAAACCACAAGACCGTTCCAGAAGGCACCATGCCAGCCCACCGCCCCGGAAACACCTGTGTCTGCACTGGGGGAGCTTTTATCGAGAAGGCGGGGTTGGGGCCATCAGAACAGACATGGTGAATAGGTTGCTGGTGAGGTCGAGGAGTCTCGACTCCACTCTCGCCTCCCTGGGGCCTATGGCCCTTGATCTGCCCTGGATAAGGAAGGCATCAAGGCACACCCCTCAACACGACTTTCCAACAGTGGAAGATGCTTACAAATAAAATTTGGTAGGATAACTTCTGTGAGAAAGTACAAGGGCACTGGACTCACACTCATACAGGGGGTTGGAGAGGGCACTAGTGCAAGGACACATGCACCTGAGAGTGTGGAGCTGGCCTCACAGAGGGCAAGGGGAATGCCTCAGGCAGAACAGAAGCATCTGCAGAGACCTAGTGGCAAGAGGGGCCCAGGGAACTGAAACCAGGTAATCTGGGGGTGGAAGGAGGGTAGTGGCTGCTCATCAAGCAGGCCAACCAGGGCAGATATGCTCTGTGGTTAGGGGCTGCCTGGGGCGTGTGTTTTCCCACGCTCAGTGCTCTAACCCTGCGTGTGTCCTCTGTGTTCGCCAGAATGCAAAATACCACAGGCCACTCCTGACACCTACCTTCCCAGCCTCCAATATCACCCATTGAGGGGACCCTGAAAAGCAATGCTCCCAGCACAGGGTTGCTGAGAAGTCACTTACCCGGGACAGGACACAGGTTGGTGCAGGGGGTACTGGCCGGCTTGGGGGAGGCCTCCTGGACGACTCCTTCCTTTCTAACTGAGTTGAGGCCCCTGGGGAGTTCCTAGCAGCCTTGCTCACGTGAGCTGGCAGTGGTGCAGGTGGGGTCCCACCGTGCAGATAGTCTGGAGGGGGCCGGGGGGGAGGGTGGGAGGGCTTCCGCAAGGTTTCAGGGGTGCTGGTCACCTGTAGGCACAAGACAAAGAATGCGTGAGACCCAGGAACTCTCAAGGCACTTCCCACCTCAGGGGTCCCCTGTATGTGTCTGAGATGACCAGAGTCCCAGGGGAGGACAGACAGGCCAGCCTGTTGGGCGCCCTAGGATCTAAGACGTCAGCAGGTCACTGCAACCTTTTAAGTCATCCAGGGACATCAGAACACGTTTCTCAAGCCACTAAAATGGATTTATTTTTAGCTCATCTATGGGCTCCTAGAGGCTCTTAGGGAAATGCAGCAGGGCCCTAAGGGATAAAGGAAAAGCAGCAAAGTTGGGTGGTACAAAGCTCTTACCTTCCGCCTGCCCTGGGGGGTTTGCAGCTTGAAAGTTGGGTTGGCATGACCTGTTCCACCGTTCTGAGACACCCTGAAGGGACAACTAGAAACAAGGGACGGGAAAGGGGAAGAAGGGACGATGTTCAGCCAGGGTCAGTGACTGAGCTGCCTTTCACCCAAGTCCAGCCAGAATAAAGCAGCTAAATCCTCTCCACATCCGCCCTGGAGGAAGCAGCATGGGTCCTCACAAACCCGTGCTCCTAGCTGCGGGCAGTTTAGCATGGCAATGGAGGACTCCCGAGGAAAGGGAGTTGGCCTTACACAAAGCAGAGATTCTTAGCACCTTCTCATCACCCTTGTAAGGTCTCCCCTACTAAGGAGTCACACAAGGATGTCACCAGCCATCAACCAGTTCCCCTCAGGTAAGGATCTAGAAGGTCTTGGGATTTCAAATCCCCTCTAGAGCAAGTATAACTTTTAAAAGAGATTTATTTATTTATTTGAAAGAGTTACAGAGAGAGGGAGGGATAGACAGAGAGATCTTCCATCTACTGGTTCACTCCTCAGATGGCCACAGTGGCCAGGGCTAAATCAGGCCGAAGCCAGGAGCCAGGAGCCTCATCTGGGTCTCCCACATGGGTACAGGGGCCCAAGCACCTGGGCTATCTCCTGCTGCTTTTCCCAGTTTACAAGCAGGGAGCTGGAATGGAAGTGGAGCAGCCAGGACTTGAACCAGCACCCATATGGGATGCCAGCATTGTAGGCAGTGGCTTTACCCGCTACACACAGTGCCAGTCCTTAGAATTCAGAGACTATACCTCTTCAATAGGCAAACAGATGAGTCACTTAAGAAAAGAGATTAGTCTGTCTTGGGTTGATGTCTAGTCACTGATGTGATTGGATTGAACTAGCCTTTCCTGCCTCAGTATCCTACTCCTTAAAATGGGAGAATACGAAGATAGTGTTTGACCCAGTGGTTAAGATACCCATATCCCCTGTTGGAGTGTCCGGGTTTGATTTCTAGTTCCAGCTCCAGCTCCTGATGCCAGCTTTCTGCCAGTGCAGACCCTGGGAGGCAGCAGGTGATGGCTCAAGTAGCTGAATCCCTGCCACCCACATGGAAGACCCGAACTGAGTTCCCAGCTTACAGTTTTGGCCCTGGCCCAACCCTTCCCTTGTTTAGGCATCTGGGCACTGGACCAGCAGATGAGAATTTTCTTTGCTTCTCAAATAAATAAATAAAATTGGGGCAACAAATCAGATAGATGGCAAATAGAGTTCATTTCATTTCCTATTCCAGTTGAATTGTCTGGGGGCATTCTGCTGAGAAGGACTTGAAAATGATGACCAGGCTTGGCAGAGAATACTTAAGATTAAGTAGTAATGTCTGCTATGGTCAGAGAGCATGACACATGGGAGAGGATAGCATGCACCTTGCATTCACCTTCCCTGAAGACCCACCACCACCAATTTTTACCAGGTACTTACAGAGAGCTTTACGATCCACCAGTGGACCCCAAGTCCTTCATGGGACTCTGGCCTACCTGAACTGCTGTCTCAACTTGGAAGGGAGGGCCGAAGGCTTGAGTTGGCCCAGTTTGTGGTTCTGTTTACAGTAGTAGTACATCAGCATAAGGATCACCAGGGTGACGATGGCTGCCACCACTCCAGCTACCACGGGACCAACACCTTCCAGAAATAGAATCCCAGTAAGACATTCAGAAGCAGTCTGATAGTTAGCAGGAGTAGATTCCAAACAATGTATTCCTGATTTGCTTTCAGACGTTTGATTGCATTCCATTCGTATGACTGATTTTAACTTACGAATTATAATAAAAAACACACACTGTGTATATGGGGAAACCACTAATATTAGCTTCAACAGCCAGGTCAGCTTGCTTTGCACAACCCTTATAATAGAAAGCTTCCACAGCCACTTCTGTTTAATTGAAAACACATCCTCCCAGGGCAAGCATTCAAGCTCTGCCACCATGAGCTGCTAGTTTTCCCCCAAGTCATGGTTTTTCTGGACACAGAGCAAAGCAACCAAAACGGAGCACCAGGAGACTCAGACTGATTTCAGCCTACAACTCTCACTCACAGCCCGTGATTTTACATTTGGTGTTATCAAACCTGCCACAGTGTTCTCATGAATTGTACAAAGCACATTCACACCTATGAAACACTATTTTTATCTGTTTTATATATTATAGCTTCTTCCCTGAAAGATTTTGGTGTTTTTTCTAAGTGCTTTGCTAAGTTTGGAAACCACCAGGCTAAAATCTCTAAGATTTCCATAAAAAAAAATTAAAACTTTTCTGAGTGTTCCGTGTCTGGTTCCACATTTTAACCTTTGTTCACCCAAGGAAATTGAAACCATCCTAACGTGCCCTTGGTTCATTATTTTTAAGTGTGCAAAAGGACTGGTCATCAGCTCAACCCCTCAGAACAGGTGGGGATATCAATGACCGAGTTTCCCCTAATCTCCTGCTCTATGATTAGGTGCACAGTCCTCCATAGTGCATAGGGGCATAGGTGCATAGTCCTCAGTGGTCACAAGAGCCACTGAGCCTCACTTGCTTTTCCTACCTGGCCTCTCTTTATCTTGCTTCCTTCATCTACAAAGTCAAGGTGGTGAAGGTGACTTGATGTGGCTACTTGGCAACCTGCCCCCTGTTCCCACGCCCACACCTTCTAACATGGACCGGCAGAGGCCCCATGCAAGCCGAGCACTCACTTTCGGGAGGCATGGGCCCACTGTCAATGCTTCCCCCTTGGCCAGGAGTGTTGCAGAAAGGCGGGGCCCAGCCCCGGAAGCAGTGGCAGTTCTGGTTGTTGTTGCAGACCTAGAGCAAGGGGAGAGCAGAGGTGTCAGCACCTGGAGAGCTCCGGCCTCCCATAGGACCCAGTGGGCCAAGCCCGGTACATACCCCATGGCCACTGCACTTCCTCCCACAGCCCTCGGTCTCAAAGAAGGAGGTATTCCTGCACTGCCCCTCGAAGCAGATCTGCAGCAAAGAGGAAGTGAAGGGATCAATATGACAGGAACCAGAGATCAGGCTTCTGCACTTAGGATGTACGGGGTTGGGGTTATTTATTATAGTAGAAAATGGCAAACAGCCTAAAAGGCCAATGTCAACTCAGTAGTTAACTAAATTTTGCACTTGCTTCTGTCATTCAGGAGAAAGAAAACAATATGTTCAATGGACTACTACATAATATAGCATCCCACTATATGTTATGCTAGCCATATGTTAATTACTTAATTATATACAGGCTAAATTTAATGTTATATCTAAAAAATTATGATGACAATAGCCTATGTCATGACAAGTACAATACCAAGAGCTTCCTTTGTTCTTCATAATTTCATGGTTACAATTGACTCTATGAAATAGTTGATATTTTTTCCAGTCTTCTGGGACTTCTAATTCCTTTCAATTTCATATCATAATCAATGAGGATGAAAAATACTGGTTAACCCACCTAGGTGCTTTATAGGAATGATCTCCTTTCATCTTTAGAACAGTCCTACATAGGACGCTTTGCTACACCACACACACTTTAAAGAGGAAGCTACTGGGGCTCAAACACTGGCGGGGCTTGGACTGGGGCTGTGGCAGCCTCTCCCCAGAGCTCACATGTCCCCATCACTCCTTTCTGTAGCCTGGCTCCTGAGGGAGTCTGAGGGAAGGGACTCACGTGGTTGAAGCCACACTTGGTCCCGGTCATCACCAAGCCAGGGTCCAGCATGTCCCCCTCCTCCTCAGGGCCTCGGTAGACGTGGGTGCCCCGGCATCGGATATACCTCCCATTCGAGAAGATGGTGGTGTCGATGGGCACTGCGTTGGACTCCAAGGGCCGGGCCTCAGAGCTCTGACACTGGATCTTCCCACACTTGGCATCTCTGGACCCGACAGAGAGAGGGAGGCAAGGAGATGCAATCAGAGGCAAGAGAGGAATGGGGACACTGCAGAGCTTCAGGCTTTCTTGGGCAAGGCGGCAGCTGTGGGTGGGATGGGACAAAGGTCTGGGGCACAAGAAAGTGCTCTAAGGAGCCCCCATTAGAGACCCCACGTGGGCCAAGACCAAGGGATAGGTACAGACCTCTAGTCCCTGCACAGGGAGGACTGGCCTTGGGAATTCCTTCCTTCAAATACAACTGCCTGGCCTGAGCAAGTTGTCTCCTTGGGTTCTCTGCACAACCATCCCCCAGGGTGCTGTAGCCAGAGCCTGGGGTCATTTCCAACTTTACTCCTGGGTTCAAGCAATGTTCAAGCCCTGTGAATGTTCCCTCCTCTATAGGAGGACTTCAGGAAATTTGCAGAAAAATGAAACCAAATGATAAGTTTATTTTGTTGCAAAAAGTTCATGTAAAATGAGTATCATGAAAAAAACTACACAGATTATAATTTTTTTCACTAAAATAAACTTGCTTTTTAAAAAGTTAATTAATTTCATTTCCCATTTTATTTGAAAGGCAGAGAAACAGAGACAAACAGACAGATCTTCCATCTGCTGATTCACTCTCCAACAGCCTATAACAGCCAGGTATGAGCCAGGCCAAAGTCAGGAGCCTGGAACTCCAGGCTTTAGGGATCCAAGTATTTCAGCCATCATCAGCTGCTTCCAGGATGCGTTTTATCAGGAAGCTGGAGCCACACCCCAAAACGGGCTGCAGGTGTTCCAAGCTGCATCTTAACCACTGCACCAAATGCTTTTGCTGCTAAACTTATCTTTTAATCACCCCCTCCCTCCCTTTTAAAAAAACTTTTTTGAATAACTCATATATCTGCCTGAATTCACAACACATCCTCTCTTGCAAGAAAATGATTTTCCCTAGCTTCAGTGCTGTCCCCTAGGAATCTAATATCCAAATTTCTCTCAAGCCAAAATCCAAACTCCCCTGGTCATACATTAAAGACTCTTCACAATCTGGTCTGTGATTAACCATCCATGCTAATTTCTCCATAGTTTCTCTCCATTGTACTCAAACATTTAACTTTATCAAATTGTTCTCAGTTCCTCCAGCCGCCAGTTTTTATCTACCTGTCTCTACCTAGAATAGTGTCTTATGCATGAACACTACTCCCCAGCCTACTCACCTAGGAACTGCTCTAAATTTCAGTGTAACCCTAACTTCCTTTGGGAAACCACTCAGCTCACCTTGTTGGGTTGAGTGGCTCTCTCCACATCCCCATTATCACATGGTAATGTTAATTAAAAGTGCTATCTTGTACGTGGTAAACTTTAAACAAAGAGTGGAAGGAAGGAAGGATGGATTGATGGATGGGCGGCGGATGGATGGATGGGTGGGTGACTGGGTGGATGGATGGTTAGAATGAATAAACGAGTGGTGAGCTATTCAGTTGAGGGCCTATTTAGCACTCTGCAGAAATTCTGGTTCCCTGCCCTACTTTAAGGCAATCTTGAAAGGAAGCTTGATCAGCTTTCTAGGAAGCACTGCCACCCACACCCTCCCTCTGACTTCCTTAAGGCTGAATGGTGTATTGTCCAACAACAGGCCCAGAGCACACAACTGACTCCAACTGGGGCCAGCCATGCTGTGTGGGGTGGGAGTGAGGAGGACAGAGCAGGCATTGCCCTGTTGTCCCTGTTCATTCTATGGGGTCTGCCCTACGGTCATTACCTCTTGTCGCACTTCCTGTGTTCACCGTTCATGTCCTTCCCACAGTTTCCAAAGGTGTCTCCAGCCACATTCACCTGCTCAAAGCAGACATCAGGGGCAGGCTGGGCTCCTGGGTGGACAACAAGCACAGTTGTCAGTACACTGGCCTGGCAGGAGCCCACAAGGGCAAAGCTAACTTTTGGTAAAATCCCCAAGTTGAAAATGTTTGGGGGAGGGGACACTCAGCTTTTCCTCCTCGTAACCCATCAGCTTACTTCATGCTCACATTTTTATCAATCTCTAGGAAAATGTTTATACTAGATTTGTTCCTTATTGAGAACTTATATTTGTGTGTGTGTTGGGGGAGGGTAAGTTCTTGGTTGTTGCATGCTATGCTTGCTGTCTAATGAAGAAGCTCTGTCCCATTTCAGGAATTCAGGAAATTAGTAATACATGCAGACAGAAGGCACATCTTTGGAAATTTTCCCTTCAGCCACCCAGTTCCTACTTTCCTACATCCTAGAGAAGTGACAATTAACAGAGCATTTTGTAGATATAACTGTATCTCTATCATAGGTATACTTGTGTGTTTCTTCTTGAGATAATTGAACTAATAAATAGAAGCAAATTCCATTCATTGCTCAGCACCTTGCATTTCTATGTGGCTTATTGTGGGAGATGACTTTATTCAACACATACAGAGCTGCCTCCTTTAATTTAACAACATAGTGCTCTAACACTTGAGAGAACCAGAATTAATTTATTCAGTCCATACTAAGGATTTACATGTTGTTATCACTATACTTAAAATGGTGTGATATCAGCTTACAACTGTCTCTCTGCATTCATGTTGCTATGAGTTGGTGCATTCCCCAAGGGTTCATGTGTTGGATCTTAGTCTTCAGTATGGTGGTACTAGGAGATGGCGTCAAACTTCTAAGAGGAGGGGGCCTACTGGGAAATACTTAGTTTATTGAGGCCACTGCCCTCAGAAGGAATTAATCTTGTTCCCCTGGAATCTTGGTTTACTTCTCGCAATTAGGTTGTTACCAATATGAAGTCTGACTCCCTCCTTGCACTTGGTTTCCTATCTTTCCTATGAACTCTCCACTGGGATGCCATCCAGCATGAAGTCCTTCCCAGAGATGAGCTAATGTCAGTGCCATGCCCTTGAACCTCCAGGACTGTGAGTTAAGTAAACCTGTTTCCTTCTGTCCTTCCTTCCTTCCTCTTTCTCTCTCTCTCTCTCTTTTTCTCCCTCTCTCCCTCCCTTCCTTCCTTTTTTAAATTGTAGCTAGCAAGGGCATGGAAGACAAGTCTTGCTCTTCTTTTTATTTTTAAAGATTTATTTTTTTGTTTGAGAGGTAGAGTTATAGACAGAGAGAGGGAAACAGACAGAGACATAGGTCTTCCATTCACTGGTTCACTCCCCATATGGCCACAATGGCCAGAGCTAAGCCCATCCAAAGCCAGGGGCAAGGAGCTTCCTACAGGTTTCCCATGAGGGAGCAGGGGCCCAAGGACTGGGGCCATCTTCCATTGCTTTTCCAGGGCATAGCTGAGAGCTGGGTCGAAAGAGGAGCAGCTAGTACATGAACTGGTGCCCATATGGGATGCTGGCACCACAGGTGGAGACTTAGCCCACTAAACCACAGTGCCAGCCCCAAACCTGTTTTCTTTGTGAAGCACCCAGACTTGAGTACTTTATATTAACTACCGGAATATAGATTAATTAAGTTAATACAATGAGGAAGTATAAGTGAAAGGTCCAATAAGCACATTCAAAATTTTGGTATTGGGGCCCGTGTTGCAGTGTAGTGGGTAAAGCTATTGCCTTTGACACCAGCATTCCATATGGATGCTGACTCAAGTCTTGGCTGCTCCACTTCCAATCCAGCTCCCTGCTAATGGCCTGGGAAAGCAGTAGAAGATGACCCAAGTATTTGGGTTCCTGCTGCCCACGTGGGAGATGAGGATGAAGAACCTGGCTCTTGGCTTCGGCCTGGCCCAGCACCGGCTGTTTGTGGCCATCTGAGGATTGAACCAATGGATGGAAGACTTCTCTCTTTCTCTCTCTCTCTCTGTAATTCTTTCAAAACAAATAAATCTTTAAAAGAAAGGGTTTTTTTTTGTTTTTGTTTTTGTTTTTTTTTTTTTTTTGGTATCTCGGAATTGCTTTGCATTGGGTCACACGTATCTCTTCTCCATACTCTCCACAGCACCACATTACTGCTGTTGTTGCTGTTACAGGAGTCACACATCAACTTTCAGTCTTCACCAATGTGAGCCACATAAACCCTACAGTGGTGAAAATTTGCTTTCCCTAATATGACTGAGCTTAAATAAGTTTTCACAGCATAAGGACCATTTGCATTTGCTTTCCTGTGGCCAAGTTCTGCTTCTTTCTCCTTTGGATTATTCACACTCATTCGCCCACTCTCAGAACTGAAGTTTCAAGGGACTGGGAGGAACGTTGCCCACTTCTCTCACTGAACCCCTCCCCTGAGTAAGGGAAGGAAGGAGGCAGGACCTGGAGGTGCTGTTTTGAAGCTGCCCTGACCTGCCAGGTGTCTCACAGGGGTGCTGGCTGGGAAGTGGTGGGGAGGAAAGTGGGCTTTGCTCCCCAGGGGAGCCCTTACCAGGACCCCACAGCTGCTGGCACTGCTCCTGGTAGGTTAGGCACATGCCGTTGTAGCAGTAGGCCTGGCCGCCCTCGCAGGGGGTTCCGTCCATCTGGTAGAAGTTGGTGGGGCAGTGGGGAGACTTGCCAGTGCAGAACTCCGGGAGGTCACACTGCCGGGCCTGCTCACGACACGGGGTGCCAGGAGCCAGCAGCTGAGCCACGGAACAAAACAAAAAATAGTCAGCCTCCCTGTCTCCCTCAACCGTACTACCCAAGGGCTTCTCAGCACCATTCCTGTGGAGTGGAAATGTCCATTGTCACTATATCACAGCATTTTTTATGACCTTATCAGTTCAGGCCATCATCAACCCTCTAACCCAAATGGTGGCTTCTCAGGGGCCTTTCACAAATGCCAACTCACTTCCTTCTTCATAACCATATAAAAAGTGGTTAGGAAATAACAGTTGTATAATACTTTTCTACATGCTTAAGTAACAACAGCTAACCTTGACGCGGCTCCCACAGAAGAGCCCAGCACAATTTCATTTCGTGATGGACCCATGTAATAAAATTCTCCCTGTTTAACAGATGATGAAACCAGAGGCTCAAAGAGGCTAAACAACATATCCAAAGTCTCATGGTTCCTAAGTTGCAGTGGAAAAAGGCCCATTATTACACACATATAAATACACACACACAGACACTCACGTACACATGTACAAAAAACTAGTATACACATGTCTTCTGTGAATTTACAAAGCACTTTAGCTATAATACATCCCGCTATCGAGCCAGGCACTGGGCAGAGTATGTTACACATACTTAGCCCATGTGATCCTCACAGTATCCATGAGACGGACAACGCTATTTCCTTGCTTTGCAGCTTAAATACCTTGACTCATGGCACAGCTGGGGCAAATGGTAGAAACTGAGCGTTTACTTGAGTCTTACTGCCTCCCTGAGGGGCCAGTGTTACCAACATGCTTCCCATTTAAAGATAAAGAAAGAACCTCAGCCCTCATGGGTACAAGGTTGCCCAAAGTCCCACAGGCAGGACTTAGCCAAGGCTTCAGACCCCAGGGAATCCTTTCTGAGGATTTCTAAGCTGAACTCCTAGGACTGAACTGGATGGCCACACTCCATGCTTCCTCTTAGGCCTTGGTTCAACACTGGAAGGACTCAACTCAGCTCAGCCTCCCTGCAGGGAACCAGGTCAAACCTGGTGGCGTGTGAGTTCCCCTGAGCCAGGCAAGGAAACTTCCAACTGAGGATAAAGTCCTTTGCTGCCCCCAGCCCAGGAGCTCCCAGGGGACCCCACAGCACCCACAAAGGTCCTCTTGGGAGGCAGACAATCTGACAGGCCCCTCTGAGGCCACTCTCAGGCCATGCCTTTCAGAAGGCAGGTATTATTATAGGTATACTCATGTACACATGTAAGTACATACACACTCACCTATGCTTATATATACTTTTATGTATGATATATGTACATGTATAATTACATATGTATCTTAAATAAAGTCCCCAGCAAGGATTCCATGATCAAACATATTATCATTTCTTCAATGAAATATAAATATACGTTTTAGATGTGATTTTTAAGAAATTATAGTTAGTCTTATGCCAATTAGAATCACGTTTTATCACCAAATGTGCTTAATTTTTTTTCAGCTGTCAGAAAGGAGGGCAAGGCAGGGGGAAAGGCCACTTACCTTACACTGGTGACAGCAGGAGCCATGGGCACACTCGGCCCCTTCCCTCAGCGTGCAGTTAGAGGCATTGCAGCAGGGGTTGTTGCATTCCTGGGGAGACAGTGGAGCCAGCGTGAGCTCCTGAGGCAGCAGAGCAGGAGCGAGCGACACCCCAGCCCTGCACCCCCACATGTCCCTGGAGTCCCAGCTCCCTAGGAACCCCTTCTCCCAAAAAATCACTTGACAGCTTCATCACTAAGGCAAAAGGTATTTATCAGAGAAAATGCACATATGCTCAATCCTCAGTGCCCACAACTTACATGCGACTACATTATGAGTGCATTTTCCCATACCCAACACACACACTCTTAGGCTAATTTGACAAAATCACAGTATCTGCATTGCTTTTTAACTAAATAGAATATACACAATTGTCCAGGCAGCTGTAGTCTGCTAAACCATGGCTTTTCACACAGTCTTACATTACAGAGAAATGTCTGATTTACTTTTCTCATGCTCAGTGGAACATCTGGGGAGCCTGTCTTCCACTGCTGCAAACCCCTCCAGGCTGCACACACTCCAGGCCTTATTATCCCATACTGCAGCCCATGAAGCCAGGCATGGGGAACAACGTCTTCATGTGCACGCCTGGCCTCTGCCCTCAGACTGCTTTCTCCATCTGCTGTCCTTCCTAGATCTCCTCAGCCTGGACCATTCAGGAAGAGAATGTCTCTAGGGGTCCCTAACACTCTCCTCTTGTTTCCTGTCCCTCAAGTCCTCACTGGCTGACATACAGCCTGAAATTTTAAAATCCCTCTCAGTGACTGAGTGTCCTTATTATGCTGCTACAGTGTTCACAGCTGTGCCCATAAACCATTTCATGGCAATGTTCCAGGTTCCAGCATCACAGCTTGTGAGGCAGTAATGCCCTCATGTCCACTGGCTGGCTAGGACACACGGCCGAATTCAAGTCTTATCTGCCTGGGGCCACCTCATTTTTATTAACCATATTATAACTATAACTGGGGGTCTAGCATATTGTGGAGACACATCTCACCACCTGTCTCCTATAAAGAAAAAGATTGCTTTCCCCACACCATCCTGGGTTCTAGGCCAGTGCACCTGCTCTTCTAACATACGTATTTCTTCCCACCTCAAGACGGATCTCCTACTTAGCTAAAATATGCCTTCCCTCCCTGTGCTCCCAACCCCTCCCACCAAAATAGCTTCCTTCCACATTGTATCTGTTCATGAGATTGGCCGTTCTGTGCAAACCCCACTTGCCATGCACTATACTTCCGTACTTGGTCAGTTGTTTGGTCAATGCATGTTTCCCCTGCTAGACTACAAGCTCCCCAAGGAAAGGAACCATGTGTTTTTTGGCCATTTTTCCAACCCCTCCCCCCCAATCCAAAGCCCACATTTAGTACTTATTGAACAGGCAGCTGCCAATAAAAAACAACTGACCAAACTCACCCACCTCAATCCCACCTGCTGGCCCTCCCTCCACACTAACATGACTCCCTGTTTTCTGAAGGTCTGGGCTGATCTCTCTAAGCTCATGAGGGCAGAGATGGTAGCCTCTTTAACCCTTATTTTATTCTGAAATTTACGTGATGGCATTAAAAAAATCACAACTAGAGATTATAAGGTCAAATACATTATTTTTATTTATTCAAAGGAGCTTCAAATAGTTCTTGAAAAAATAGACATTCCCTTTATTGACACACAGAGCTCCCATCCACTGACTGGTTCATTCCCCAAAAGCCCACACAATGGCCAGTATTGAGCCAGGCAGAAGCCAGGAAGCGGTAATTCAATCCAGACCTCCCATATGGGTAGCAAGGACCCAACGACTTCAGCACTGACCTGCTGCCTCCCAGGGTTCACTTTAGCAGAAACGGAACCTGGGATTGGGAGCTGGGACTCGAATCTACACACTCCGACGTGGGATGCAGGTATCCTGTCTTAACTGCCAGGCCAAACCCTCACCCCCACTTTTTGTCTTTTAATTACATTTTCCTTGAACTTCCTTTGTACTGTCACTTGGTTTTTTTGACCAAATTGTTTTGCACATATATTTCACATACACATTTCCATCTTTTAAAAAATAAAGATGAAACAACTCAGTTCTGCTTTTTGCATAGCAACACGCAGCTGTTAAAAATGACAGAGCCGTGCTGTGTGCCCTTCACACTCACTTTGGAGATCAGAAGGAAGGAAAGAGATTATTCACAAATAGTTCTGCTCCCTCTCCCTCCGCAGCCCTTTCCAGATGACAGCATTTCCTACATCCCCTTTCAGTCACCCCGTCTCCAGGCCCAACAGTGCACGCTTGTTATTTTAAACATCCTCAGGAGGCCCGTGTTCAAGTTCATGTGTCCAGCTGTGCGGCCTCCAGCTGGAAAAGCCAAAGAGGCCATCTGCGGCTCTACTGGGGAAGGGAGAGCCACCACACCTCATGATCACGGTTTCTGGTTAGACAGATGCTCTCTAATCTTAGTGACAAACAGTGCTAACCACAAACGGGAGAGGCTCCAGATACAGTCTACCTGGAAGGCTTACTCTACACATCTGATATGCAGTGGGGCCTTTAGTCATATGTTAACAGATGCCTGTGACCAGGGAATTTTCCACTGTATTCACTTTTGACCTGAAGCTTTAAAACCAATGCAAATTCTTCCCTCTCACTAGCACTGCTGTGACACTTACCTCTTCCTCCCCACAGTCACACTCTTCTCCATCTTCCAGGTACCCATTTCCACACCTCCGGCCTCCATATAGCGTCCTGGTGTCTGGCATGTTGGAGAGACACATTCCACCACCAGACTGCAGATACCTGTCCAGCTCCTTCCGGTTGCATCCATTGAATACTCTGGGGAAAGGGTGCCTGACAGAAGGTAAGGCTGAATGAGTTGGGAATTCTGAGCATTCAGCAGCCAGACAGTGGCCAACTGTGCTACCAAGGAGGCTGGTGCCATCCGGACAAAATAAATCCTTTTGCAAAAATCTTTCATGACTAAAGGAAGATGCAGCCGCCTTGTCCTTGGTCCTTGTAGGTAATGCAGCCTGCGAACTCCTCCCTGAGGAGTCCCTGTGAGGTGTGCGGATGCTCCCTTCTGGGGGCTACCTCAGACCTTTCAAGCAAGTAACAGCAGTGACCAAACTCCTTTGCAGTGGAAGGACCAAGGATTGTGACCTCATCAAGAATTCATGAAGGAAAAAACAGACATGTGGTCAGGCCAGTTTTATACAGCTGAAGATACCAAGACAGAAAATAAGAATAACTAAGATTCCACCAGCACCAAACCTCCTCCTAGTGCTCCGGTCTACATTCTTCCTCCTTGGTCCTTTGCTAGGTTCTTTGTCATGGAAACCACAATTCTCTCCAAGGCTCCCCCAGAGTTATACCAGGGGTTCCCTGGGGCCAGGTGGGAAGAACACTTGGGTCCCACTCACCGTCCGCGGCCCACCCTCCTCCCCATCCTCACCCTTCCTGTTTGACTCACCCAGTGGCAGCTGCCATGATGCAGCCACCATCAGCGGCGCTGGCAGAGCAGCAGTCTGCAGAGTCATGACTCATGCCAAAGTTGTGGCCCATCTCATGGGCCATGGTGGCAGCCACGCCAATGGCATTCTCAGAGTGGTCCTGCTCAGGGAGAGAGTTCAGGAGGAGGTCAAGGGGATAGATCTGCCTCTCCCCCACCTCCCTGCCTTTTCCTCAGCCAAGCCTGGCAACTCTCTGCTGATTCGACTGTTACTAGGCATGCAGTCCCTCCACACCTACTTTGGAAAGCAATTCTAAAGCCACTGTCACTATTCAGAAATAAAATATTTAAAATAAGAACATGTTCCCAGAGTTCTTGAAGGTTGCAGACCATCTGACCTACTGATGAATCTCCAGGCCAATAAATGCTTTACAAACAAAGGAAAGAGGTGAACTTCTCCCTCATTCTTCTCTTTAACATACGTATCTCTCCAGCACACAATGGAACTGAGACTCACCATGTTCACTCCTCCAGACTGGTACACAGAGCACATGGCCATGAGGGGGGCCAGGCCAATGGTGGTTCCTTGGAAGGACCTGCCCCTGCCAAGAAGGAAGGAAAGGGTGATTTGGGTGGAGGCTGAAAATGTTGTTGTAATGTGCCTGGGAGTGGGTGGCCACCCTGGTGTTTCCTGGCCCCACAGACATCCCCAGATCATTCCCAAGGGGAGGTACCCTGGTAATCAGGCCAACTGGAAAACTTCCAGGTCGCCACACCTCTCACTTCCTCTCACCTACTCCCTTACTGCTACAGAGAAACATAACCAGAGAGAGCCAAAGATCATGTTTCCCCCACAGTATGCCCTTAACCAGTTCCCTGGAAGGAAGTGGGCAGGGCTTGAAAAGCTGCATCCCATTCCTGCTGCACAGGAAGAGGTCAGAGGAGGGGTTCAGGGAAGGTGGCACAGGTTCTGACGCTGAAGTGAATCATGCTCACTTTCACCACCTGCCAGGGTCCTGTGCCCTGAGCTTGGCTCTGTGTGTGTTTTGAGGGATGGAGGTGGGGAGCTTAGGGCAGCAGCTGTGGAGCTGATGCTTCATTCCCACATCATCTGGGGCTAAGGAAACAGCTGTGTCCCATCAGGAGCCTCACAAAGTACAGCTGGGTGCAAGAATTGACTGTTTCTGCCTTTGTTTTGCAATTGTGACCCTAATGTGCCAACAGCCAGCTACATTCCCCCTGCTTAACAGAGCCCTCTTTCAGCTATATACACCCAGGGGAGAAAGAAGAAATAAGACACCAGTGTTGTGCATGCCACAAACATGTACACGGAGATTCATTACATAGTACTTATCTTCATGCTTGTCTTCCTATCTAGACCATGAAATCTTTGAAAGTCAAGACTATGGTATTTATCCCGGAATTACTCAACCTAGCCTGAACCTGGGTGCAAAATAAGTATTTGCTGAATTCAAGGCAGATTTCAGAGAATCAACTCACAAAGGAATATGCAAAACGCATGCCCATCTATGAGTGCATGGAGCACTTAGCCAGTGCTCTGAAGAAGACCTGCTAGAAACCCGGATTTGAAGTCTGGCCCAAAGAAGGACACTATGCTTCCAAAGCTCAGGCCCAAATTTTTGGTAACCAAAAATATTCTTAGGTAAAGACAGTTCTGTGAAGTAATCACTTAAAGTCCAGGTTGTTGGGAATAGTTATTTTCCTGTTTTAAAGGGAAAAAACAAGCTTTAAATGACTGTGCTAACTCTTGGTTTCATTATCTATGTGTCTTTTATAATTACCTCAAAGCAACTTTGGAAGCCAACACTAATAAGTATAATAATCACCCTTGGAAGACTGTCACATATCAGCACAACCCCCTATCACTGTCTGTTCTTTTTTCTCCAGAACTGATGAAAACCCAACCCAACCCCTCCACACACACACACAGTTTCTGCACTCTCTGCCACTTGCACTGTTTCAGGTTCTCGGTCCTGAGCTCCCAAGGACGACCAGGATACCCCTCTGCTGTGCCTGTACTGGGAGATTAGCCCATGTACTGGAACAAAGTGCTCAGAAAATCAAGATGAGCCCCTTAGAAAGTCTGTTTCACAGGGGTCCATGACCAACAGCCAGACACTTTCCAAATACACACTCCATCGCTCCAGGTACTCAACTGATTGTGTCAAGTCTAAGTTTCTCCTGGAGAAAGGACTGGTCTGACTCTTGCAGTTTTTACTATTTTTTTTCAAGGTGTGCTGGGTATAAAGCACATGTCTGAGAAAAGCCTGATTGCCAGGACCAGGGAGCCAGGATGGCCTTCTACAACCAGCACTCACCTCTGGGAAAGAAAGAGGCAAACCAAGGACATGCACAGTGGGTAGAGGCTTTGCGGCCAAGGCCAACGCAAGACATACAGGGAGACGTCACTTACGTGATTAACTGTGCATTGTCATGATTCTTCTGGGCAAGCAGCTTGCGTCTCCAACTAAGAAATGACCAGAGAGTAGAGTACGGATTCTCTGAAACTTCACACATATCCCCATGAGTCCAGACTTCCAAGCCCACGAGAGCAATCCGAATATTCAAGGATCGGTAAAACTGAAAGGACACACAGAAAAGCCACAGGAGCTGTCAACACCACTTGGGACTTAACAGCCTCTTCCTAGCCAAAGAGTTCAGAGCACAGAGACCAGATTTCCCGCCACCTGTGGCTCCAGGGATAAGGGGGGAAGAGGTACTTTTTTCAGAAGGGGAAGGGAAGCTTCGAGAGAAGCACATAGGGGTGACTTGACTTACAGAAGACTGAGATGGGACAGAAAATTGGTCTCAAGTAGCTGCAGCACTCTCCCGTGGGAAAAGGATGGGTATCGTCTTGCCCGGTCCTCAGGAGGGCTGAGCTCACCAGGTAAAACAGACAGCAAGAGAAATTTCATCTTAAGGTAGGGAAGAAGCTTTCAAACAAAGCTGGTCATGAGTCAGCTCAGAGCTAAGCGCTGCTGTAATCTGCAAGGAGGACCCTTGTCTGGGCTGTCTGCTATGATCTTCTCTCCCAAGTCCTCACACAAACCCGATCTTTTCCTGTGTATCTAAAAGCTATCTGGTGTATGGAATCTTGAGAAAAATGTTATTGAGGTATAATTTACTTTTTTGAGGTATAATTTATTTTAAGTGCACAGTTCAATATTTTTTGCTAAATTTTAAAAAAGTTATAAAATGAACATAATAATGTAGCTTTAGAATCTTTCCATCATACAGTAAAATCCCTTATTATCCAGTTATACTCTTTGTCTCTAGATATTTGCCTTTTCTAGAGTTTTTAAAAAAACAAACAGAATTACATAATATGGGGCCTTTTGTGTCTGACTTCTTTTTTCTTAGAATAAAACTTTTGAGGTTCATCTATATTGTAGCCTGTTTATTCCTTTTTACTGCTGAGTAATAGTCCACAGAATGTCTATACCAAATTATATACAGATAGCTTACTGGAAGGTGCTTCCCACTCATTTCGTAAGGATATGCGAGTAAGTGATACACAAGTGGATGGCAAGCTTACTCTCAAAGTTTCCTCCCCCAACCCTGGAAGGGTTGAGGTTTGGTCAAGAATACCACACACAGGTTGCAGGCATCGGACCGCGGAAGCCATATATAACCTTCAGGGAACTGTCCAACCCAGCAATCCTGAAATTCTATAAATGAAACCTGCCTTGCAGGCTCCTTAAGGCTAACACGACATCTGACTTGTAGGATATGGAATCTTCCATCTCATACGTACATAAGCAGGAGGGGCATCTTCTCTAAAGCTAGGCCACTGGAAGGTATGGGTGCAAGGGGTGCTTTCATGAGTCTACCTCAGAAACTACCACACCCATAATTTTAATAATAAAAAAAAATCACAAGACCAGGAGATTCCACTTTAATTCAAAATTGGCAGGTACTGCCCCAGCCAAAAACAGTAATGGTGGCACCAGCACTTATGGAGCACTTTTTTTGTATCAAGCACCAAGGCTTGGAGAAGTTAAGGAACTTGTCCAAAGTCTTAGCAGTAAGATGGTGGACCCAGGGCTGCAGTCCTACCTTAAACATCAAGCCTGCTCTCAGCCCTATTCTTTACAGTACTGTTGTGTGTACACAATCAAATTAACAATTTGCCCCCAAGAAACTGTACTCTAAGATAAGCTCCAGGTAGTTCAATGAAATTTTTGATTTTTCTGTTCTATGCCAGGTCAGATATTATAGAAAACAGAGTTTGGATTCCAATCTGAATTCGCTCCACTGGGGAGCTTTTTAGGGAAGTAAAGTTGGTTTTTTCATAGTTAAAGGAAAATATTCTGGATTGGGCTCATGATTCAGCAAATGAGTGCAGCTCATTCCAGTTTTAGTTCAACAAACGTTCAGTTTAAGTAGCTGGGTCAGCAAGTTTTGGAGAAGTGGGTGTGCCTTCCCCTATTCAGCAGGGAGTAACTAACATCAGCTGCTGCAGAAAGAACCAAGCCTGCTTCACAGAAGGGATGGGCCAGGCTGGGGTTTCCTGATGTCCCTCTTCTCCCTCCATTTTTCATCAGCACCTTTAGTTCTGTCACCCAGAGTAGCTGGAGAATTCACAATGGAGAGACCCAGCCAAGTTCCCACCTGCTGTGTATAGAACAATGGATGTCACATGGACAGCAGCAGGGTCTACCCTCCAGGGAAACAAACTTTTCTTGTTTTCCCAGATGTTGAATATTTGGGCTGCAGGATCATTTAAATGTTCTTGATGGGTGAGCTGGGAGCTAGAGAGAGGAATGGATGGTGTCTCCAGAGTCCTTCCTTCCTGGCAATGCCAGTGTTTGACTTTCACCTGCCAATGAACACTGGCCTGTGTTTCCATAGCCTTCCAGGGCAGAACAAAAACAAGGGGCAGAGAATCTCACATGTAATGAGCAGAACACAACCAAATTTGCTCACTAATATACCTAAAAAATACCAAGACTTTTTTTCATCCTCTAGTGCTTAAGGGAAAAAAAATGATTTCCTCTTTATTCTTGGAATTCATGAATTCCTAGTAGGTCCAGAGTTAAGCTTCAGAAGTGTTAGGATCATCCTAAGTTATACAATTAATGTTATACTCTCAAGGAGATCTGTGACTCCAACCACACTAACATCTACTTCTTTACACTATGCACTACTAGCTCACCAAGAAGCTACTGTCCTTCTATGGATGTTTACTCTGCATGTTGTGGTATAATGAATCCCTTCTTTCATATACACAAAATGTTTCCAGGTCCCAAAACAGCTTGTTTTATTAATATTCAAAAACTTGAGTATTTCCAAAGACCGTGTTGTCAAAGGTCTTAACTCAGGAAATAACCGTTCTCACAGAGTTCCTAAGAGACAAGAAAAAGGGGTCAATGCTGGTATCCCAAATGGGTACCGGTTTGAATCCTAGCTGCTCCTCTTCCGATCCAGCTCTCTGCTGTGGCCTGGGAAAGCAGTAGAAGATGGCTCAAGTAGTTGGGCCCCTGCACCCACATGAGAGACCCAGAAGAAGTTCCTGACTCCTGGCTTTGGACCTGCCCAGCTCTGGCTGTTGCGGCCACTTGGGGAGTGAACCAGTAGATGGAAGACCTTCTCTCTGTCTCTCCCTCTCTCTGTCTGTAACTCTACCTTTCAAACAAACAAATAAATAATTTAAAGAGAGAGAGAGGGAGGAAGAGAGAAGTAGTTTTAGGACAGATTTATGAATAGCCCCAAGTACCCTGTTTTTCAACTTATAAAACTGTGTACCTTTCTCACCTTATCCTACCTCAATACCAACCTAAATCAAAGAATCCCAGAGATTTACACAAGAAAGGAACCTAAAAGAATCTTCAAAGTTTCTTACACTGGGGTCCTCTACCCCTGGGTTCCTCAGAAACCATTGCAGAGGCAACAAGAAGGGGTCAGAAGGGCAATGCTCTGAGTGTTCAACTCTGCTTTGGCATAGAGCCGTCTGCTGTCATCTGACAATTATACCAGGCACTGGCATAAGATTTCATTCTAAAAAGGAGTCCACGAGAAAAACAAAAATAATTGGAAGTCATTGATGTAAGCTGGCACTTCTATTTTATAAATTAAAAACAAATCCAAAAATCACAACCCAAAGATGAATTACTTGTCCAAGGTTACATGGCTCAGGGCAACATCATGACCACTGCTCAGTTTTTTTCATCACTGGCTAGGGCAGCCAATCCAGCAGAAGGCAGCTCAGGTGCCAGGTGATCCCCTGTCCTGTAGCTTCTCTGAGGTACTGGCACATTTCCCACAAGGTACACACCTGGTCTCACCTTATCGACATAGTTGGCGATCTCTATGAGCTTGTGTTTGGTGGCTTCCTGGTCTAGACGGTTCTTCCGAAACTAAATAGAAGAAGCAGAACAAAGTGAGATCCCAGAACCTCTCCCAGGACCCTTCCTATTCCCCATTACTTGTCTCTGAATTTGTTCTTGTTTTCTTTTATCTTCTGTGTGCTGTTCTTTTTATGCAACTGTCTTCCCTATCACAGTGTAGCTTTGGGGGAAGGCATGACCTGGGCCATCTCTGTCTTGATACCCTCAACTGCTAGTTCATAGCAGGTGTGCAACAACTGTGAAGTGAACTAAACAGTGGTTCTGCCAACCCTTAAGTAAGTCTTAATCACCTGTCCTTCAAGTTGCAAGGCTTCCAGCAGCCTGCCACTGGGTCTTAGAAGAGAGACCAATCTGATCCTTGTCTTGGCTGTCACCTCAACATGAAGCCAACATCACATAGATCTCACCAGGCTTCCCTACATGTAGCCAGTCAACACTAGTCAAGCTGTCACTGAACAGTAATGTGCTTAAGCAGTAGGTGGGATACAAAGAAGTATGAGATCTCGGTCTTCGCCTAAAAGGGCTTCAGTGAAAGCAGAGGACCAGAAGATCCTACATTTAAGGAGCATGCATGGAGGGTCATATGAATGACACGGTGGGTGCTGGCAACACAACCAGGATGGCAAATGGGCCTATCTTGCAGGCCACTCAGATAGACTGGCAGTGCCTCCACTGCTCACAAAAATTCTGGACTGCAGTCCGACTAAAACCAGACACTTCTAACTGAGCACAGGGAAGTGTGCTGAGCTCAATTAGAAATGTCTGCCATGGGTACCAGGAGGAGGACACATCAGTGTGAATGTCTCATATTTAACGTTCCTGCCTGGAAAGAACTCTTTCAGCTACAATTAACAAAGGAAAGTTTAGAGTGTAAAGACAAAGTCTGCTACAAGTTCAACTTAAATCTGTGAATGATGGGCATGTTCTGTACCCTGCCAATGTCACACAGAACCTGGGTGTCTCTCTGATTTACTTTGGATATTGTGCTACACATGCTACTTCAATTCCAAAGCTTCACTTTCCTTCTCCACCCCATCCTATAAGAATATCCAAATAAGCAGCCAAAAGAACAGCCAAATGAAACAGCCTGGGATATTTGTTTGGCTGGGGGTGTGTCCCAGTTCTGACTCAGGGAAGAAATCCACTGTTTCTCCTCTTCCCACTGTTTTCGGACATTGACTCACCAGCAGAGAATCTCAGTGTCACCCCTCCTTTTGATAGAATTAAATTTGGTGTGATACCCTGTGACTTGGACCTTTCCAAGGTTCTAATCCAGAAGTTTCTCATTATAGTTGCCACCCACTTCTAAACTGGTCTCATGGCACAGAAGTGTTGCAACATTTCCATTTTTTTAGTAAATATTTATTAGAACATCAGGGTTAAATTTCATTGTCTTTCAAACATATTATTCCTATCTTCAAATTCCTGCATGACAAGGCCACCATGCTCAAGGAGTGCGTTACACTGTCACAATAGTCTGAAGCAGGAGTCTGCAAATATTTTCTGCACGGAGCCAAAGAGTAAATACTTTCAGCTTTGTGGGCCATGCTGTCTCTGTCAGAATTACTCAGCTCTGCGTCCATAGTGCAGAAGCAGCCACGGACAACACAGCAACCTGTGGGCATGGCTGTGTTCCAACAAAACTGCTTACGACAACTTATGGTGGGCTCGCTCTGGCCATGGGCTGTGCTGCACAGATCCCTGCTATAAGGAAGGACTCTCTCAACCTTCCACTTTCTAGGTGACACCAGAATTACAACATGGGACAGCACTGTCCTTCTGCGGCTTCCCGTCACACTGTAGGTAGTAGCAGGAAAGCCCTTTGCAGGCCTGTGCTTACAGCTCCCCCATCCCGCTGTGAGAGCCACTTCTTCACTACTGCAAGGAGACACCAGAGGCTGGCTACTGTATAAAGAAAAGAGGTGTCTTCAGGCTCCTGGTTGTGGAGGTTCACAGTCCAAACAGCATGACTCTGGCTTGGCAAGGGCCCTCCTTGGCTACATCACATCCTGGTAGGGTGCGAGTGCAAGTGTCTCTGTGTCTGTGTGTGGTCCCTCTTCCTGTCCTTATGAACCCACCGAGATTCAATCCTGGGGTACTACAATACAAACACTTTCCAAGGGCCTCACACCACAGTGATACTCAATTTCCGTTCTCTTCATCTCATTAGCACAAGCCTTTGGAGATTAAACGCCAGCTTGAATTTGGGAATGTGAATCATATTCAAACTGCAGCACCGCCTGACTCTGCTCCCCTGGGCTCTGCTTCCTGGGAGCCCTGCCCAGGCTCTGCTTGCTTGTGCTCACCACTGACAACGCTCTCTAGGCAGAGCCCTGCCTCCCTCTCATCTCTGACTCCAGCGCCCGCAGGAGAGGGCTGTCCTATCTCCGCAGCAGGTTGTAAATCTGCAAGGTGGCCCTCCTCTTGTCTGTCTCCCATCCTTTCACATTAATTCATTGTCAGGAACACGCTTCTGCCTGCAGAGGACGATAGGCCCTTGGGAGAGGTTGTGGTGTGAGGTGGGAAGGGGCTGACTCCTTAGCCTGTGAACCCAGCCGATCCATTCCACCCCCTCACCCACAGGTGCCCATGAATCACTCAGAGCCTTCGGCTGCTGGGGAGAGGGACCAGGACCTGGGAAATGCACAGTCCCCTATCCAGGCAGCTGCATGAATCACGGCTCTGTTGGGAGCTAGGTCAGAAAGCCTCTGCTCTGTGAGAAGAGCCCAGCGCAAGGCGACACCCGACTCCTGAGGCACCCTGAACAGATACTGTGCCTCCCAGAGCTTGCTGTGAGGCTGGAGGTCAGGAGACAGAAGACATGCAATCCCCACTTCTCTGGGAGCTTGAGACTCACGTCCCACGGGACAAACAGCCACACTGACTATGAGGCAGCAGCTGGGTTTCCATAGGCTTAATTATTGGGGTCCCTGGAGATTTAATCTAATCAAAGGATCTGTGGCCCAAAGAAATGGCTCAAGAACACTGTATGAGATGATCCTGGATGCAAAACCAAATGGAAAAATGTCCCAGAGCCAGAGGAACTCAGCTTTCTTCTAGAACCCTCCCACCACAGGCAGCTCTATAAGGTAGGGGCCTGAGTCAGGAGTTGGTTGCCTCCTGTCAGGACCATGGAGCCTCATCTGACTTTTAAATAGGCTTTGGATTTGGCTCCTACAAGACTCCCCTATCCTACACACACATCGTCTTTGGAGAAGAAACAAGACACAACACACGTGTACACACACACACACACACACACACAGCTGCTGGGAAAGCCAACACCAACTTCAATTACAGAGTGAAGTTCTTGTCAAAGCAGAACACAATGTTCCCTCAGGTTGGAAGGTCCTTCACCTCCACTCCTCTGCCAGTTAACTCCTCTTTGTCCTTTAAGAAGACAACTCAAGAGCCACCTCCTCCTGCCACCAACATGCACAGGCAGCTCGTGACGCCTGAGGTCTGATGCTCTTCCCACTGTGTGGCACTGCCTCTAGGACCACGTTTCATGTTTGTAACCTAGGTAGAGCAGCCATAGAAAGAGTCCTTTTAGGGGGCCGGCACGGTGGTGCAGTACATTAATCCTCTGCCTGCAGCGCTGGCATCCCATAAGGGTGCTGGTTCTAGTCCCGGCTGCAGCATTTCCGATCCAGGTCTATGGTCTGGGAAAGCAGAGAAGATGGCCCAAGTCCTTGGGCCTCTGCATTCGCGTGGGTGACTCAGAAGAAGCTCCTGGCTCCTGGCTTCAGAGTGGCCCTGCTCTGGCCATTGCAGCCATTTTGGGAGTGAACCACAGATGGAAGAACTCTCTCTCTCTGCCTCTCCTTCTATCTCTGTGTAACTCTTTCTTTCTTTCAATCTTTCTTTCTTTCTTTCTTTTTTTTTTTTTTTTTGCCAGGCAGGGTTAGACAGTGAGAGAGAAAGAGAGTTACAGACAGTGAGAGAGAGACAGAGAGAAAGGTCTTCCTTCTGTTGGTTCACCCACAAATGGCTGCTACGGCCAGCGCGCTTCGTCAATCATGAAGTCAGGAGCCAGGTGCTTCCTCCTGGTCTCCCCTGTGGGTGCAGGGCCCAAGCACTTGGGCCATCCTCCACTGCCTTTCCGGGCCACAGCAGAGCACTGGACTGGAAGAGGAGCAACTGGGACAGAATCCAGCGCCCCAACCGGGACTAGAACCTGGGGTGCCAGCGCCACAGGCGGAGGATTAGCCTAGTGAGCCAAGGCGCCAGCCATGTAACTCTTTCAAGTACAATAAACAAAATATTTTTAAAAATAAATAAATAATTTCTTAAAAGATTTATTTATTTATTTGAAAGGCAGAGTTACAGAGAGACAGAGGCAGAGAGAGAGAGAAAGAGAGAGAGAGAGAGAGAGCTTTTATCCACTGGTTCACTCCCCAAGTGGCCGCAATAGCTGGAGCTGAGCTGATCCAAAGCCAGCAGCCAGGAGCTTCTTCCGGGTCTTCCAGCAGATGGAAGACCTCCGTCTCTCTCTCTCTCCCTCTGCCTCTCAGTAACTTTGCCTTTCAAATAAATAAATAAATCTTTTTCAAAAAGGTGAATATTTCTATAGATCAGAAGTAGAGTAGCGGGGGGGGGGGGGGGGGGCTAGTGCCTGCAGTGCTGGCATCCCATATGGGCATTGGTTCAAGTCCCAGCTGCTCTGCTTCCAATCCAGCTCTATGCTGTGGCATGGGAAAGCAGTAGAAGATGGCCCAAGTGCTTGGGCCCCTGCACCCTCATGGGAGACCTGGAAGAAGCTCCTGGCTCCTAGCTTCAGAATGGCTCAGCTCTGGCCATCGTGGCCATATGGGGAGTGAACCAGTGGATGAAGACCTCTCTCTCTCTGTCTCTACATTTCTCTGTAACTCTTTCAAATAAAATAAATCTTTTTAAAAAATTTATTACTTGACTGTACCTGACAGTTTAGGACTCAGTAGGTCTGGAGTAGCCCCCCCAAATTTGCATTTTTCCCAGGTTTTCAGGTGTTGTTAGTCCAGGGGCCAAGGCATTAGGTCCTCATTTGGCTCCAACAAGATGGTGAAAATGCACCCACATGTGGGTAAGAACAAGGTCATTAAGAAGATACTTATTTTTATAAAAAGAAGATTTTAAAAATTTCTTCAGAGAGGGGCCAGCACTGTGGCTTAGCGGGTGAGGCCACCACCTGCAGTGCTGACATCCTATGTGGGTGCCAGTTCGAGTTCTGGGCTGATCCACTTCCAATCCAGCTCTCTGCTATGGCCTGGGAACGCACTGGAGAATGGCCCAAGTCCTTGGACCCCTGCACCTACGTGGAAGACCTGGAAGAAGCTCCTGGCTTCGGATCGGCACAGCTCCAGCCGTTGTGGCCATCTGGGGAGTGATCCAATAGATGGAAGACCTCACTCTCTCTCTCTCTGCTTCTCCTTCTCTCTCTCTGTAACTCTGACTTTCAAATAAATAAATAAATCTTTAAAAAAATTTCTCCATAGAATTCACGGACCATTCTTACACAAGAATAAATATCAGGACCTAAAGTTCTTTGGACTCAGCCTAAGAAGTGTTGATCCAGGTAACTGTCCTGATTTTCTAACTAATGAATGGATAAAGTTGGGAGAGGTTTTTCCATTTTTTTTTCAGCTATAATTGAATGGCAGAAAAAAAACCCAGATTTAAGGTCAAAATCATGTGATAAAGCAGAGAAAAATAAATGTGTTAGCATTTCCCCAAATGCAGCTCAAAGCCTGAACTGGGAGCTATCAAGAGAGCAGTTTTTCTGGGAAAACCCCTTACCTCTGCAAAGTCGGCCACGAGGTAAAGCTCCACGTACTTCATGGAGTGTAAATCTTCCCTTTTCATCTGAGAAAGAGACAGAAGCAGATCAGAGCTGCAGAAATGGTAGGCTTGGCCTCATATCAAAAAACTGCTAAGAAATACATGTGGTTAGTGAACAGTGAACCTTCTTATTTATTTTGTACCCGGGGCACAAGAGACAGAGCCCCGACTGTGGCCACCATCACCTTTGCTACACCTCCTGTCACATCTGGTGATTGCTGAAGGCTGCCCTGGAACTCAGGACCCAGTCCTTTACCCTCAAGAGATAACGGATGCTACCAGCTGTGACAGGCAGAACAGAGGCCAAAATACTACGAAGAAAATTCCCAAATTACCTTCCCCCCCAGGATAACCTTTAAACCACGCACCTCTATTTTCAGTATAAATAAATCCGAGCATTTTGTGCATGGTGAAGTGGCTATTCCAAAAGAGGGGATATACATATGGGCATATGTACTGTTGCCTTTATAACATTTCTAAAATCAGCATCTCACAGTCTTTCAAACAGGCTGGTGTTTTCCTCCAAAGTAATTATTAGCCATACTCAACAATGACTTAGAAAAAGAGGGGGCCGGCACTGTGGTACAGTGGGTTAAAGCCCTGTCCTGAAGCGCCGGTAACCCATATGGGCGCCGGTTCTAGTCCCAGCTGCTCCTCTTCTGATCCAGCTCTCTGTTATGGCCTGGGAAAGCAGAAGAAGATGGCCCAAGTCCTTGGGCCCCTGTACCCATGTGGGAAACCTGGAAGAAGCTCCTGGATCCTGCCTTCAGATCGGCGCAGCTCCGACCATTGCGGCCATCTGAGGAGTGAACCAGCGGATGGAAGACCTCTCTTTCTCTCTCTGTAACTCTTTCAAATAAATAAAATAAATCTTAAACAAACAAACAAACAAAAAGACAGAGAGGTTCTTTCTTCCTTCTTAGCCATGCCACTTCAGCGCAGACAGACAGGGATTCAAAGTAAGCATCTCTGGATGAGACAAGCCTATGGCTAGTTGACTCCTGCACTGAGGACCTCAAAACTCACCCTGCGAGGTCGTTTCTTGGTTTGCTGTGTAAACTGAAGGACCCAGTCCCTGGTGGTGAGCTTGGAGTGCTCAGACCCACAGTTCCCCGGGGGCAGCTTGAGATGTTCAGATCTGTAAATAAGGTGTTGGCCCTCGCTGTCAGGAAGGGGCTCGATGATGTAGCTCAGGTTGCTGCTCACCACAATCAGTCCTCTGTTGACAGGAGAGAGAGAATTTCTGGTCAAAGATTAGGACCTTCAACAATTCTTTTGCACAGGCCTTACTTTCCCCACACGTAAAATGGTACAGTTGATTTTCATCATTGGTTCTTAACCTTATCCTGGGGCCATGCACCCGTCTAGGAGGATCTGATGCAGGCTCAGACCTCATCTCTGGAGCAATGCCTCCGTACACGACACGCAGTACACAATCTCACAGAGTTTTTGCATCTCTTAGCTCGTGGGGCTCCAGGTTAAGAATATCTAGACTGAAAAAGCTCAAAGGTACTAAAAAGGCTGCACCCAGGATAGTTGATACTTTTAAGGCCAGCAGGAATCTAAAAAGCTTCTGAAACCCAAACATAGCATGTGACAAATCATAGGTCAAAGCTTTATAGAAAGTAGTACAAGTACAATGGCCAGAGCATGACCACTGCCCTGCAGGTGGGGAGACCCAGGTTCTGGATTTAGCCCCAACACACAACTGTCACATGCTCTTCAACGTGTGTTGTAAATCCCTCTGAGCCTCTGTTTCCTGGTGCCCACAAACAGAAGTGGTAATTTGCTAACTATTACTAATTACTTGGATGGCTCAAGGAAAAGGCAAGTGTTTTTGTGCCTGGAACGAGCTAGAAGCACCACTGGTGCACGACACTCCTCCCCACGTTCCTGAGTGAGTTACGTGGTGAAGTGACATCCCCAGTCAAGTGTGCAAGACTACCTTCTTTCCTTGGCCACACATACCAGCATTGAACTCAGAATAAAGATGTATGCCCACTCATTTTTTTTTATTCTTTATTCTGTCCTAGATGTAATCAGACACTATCTTTGTCCTGTTCCTCATTTCCCATGGGGGACTGTTTCCAGGACCACTGAAGAGATACAAACCCATGGATGCTGAAGACCCTTATTAAAACATAATGGTCGCTTTTTGTCCGACATCTTGCAAGGTTGAGGTGGTCGCTGCTGCTCTCCGCGCCTCACTATGCCGCCCAAGGACGACAAGAAGAAAAAAGATGCCGGAAAGTCGGCCAAGAAAGACAAGGACCCCGTGAACAAGTCTGGAGGCAAGGCCAAAAAGAAGAAGTAGTCTAAAGGCAAAGTTCGGGACAAGCTCAATAACCTGGTCTTGTTTGACAAAGCTATGTACGACAAGCTCTGTAAGGAAGTGCCCAACTACAAGCTCATAACTCCGGCCGTGGTCTCTGAGAGACTGAAGATCCGCGGGTCCCTGGCCAGGGCAGCCCTGCAGGAGCTCCTGAGTAAAGGACTTATCAAACTGGTTTCAAAGCACAGAGCTCAAGTGATTTACACCAGAAACACCAAGGGGGGAGATGCCCCAGTTGCCGGTGAAGATGCATGAGCAGGTCCACTGCATTGTACATTTTGAAAAAATAAAACTTTATTAAATTAAAAAAAAAAACATAATGGTCATGGCCTTTGCATATAACCTGTGCACATCCTCCCATAGAGTTCAAGTCACCCTTAGATTACTTAAGGTAAATAGTTGTTGTATGGAATAACAACAAGGAGAAAAGTCTGTATGTGTTCTGTATAGACACAGATTTTCAGAGTATTTTTAGTCCAGATTTTAGTCTGCCTTGAATCTGCAGATGCAGAACCCATGGATACTGAGGAGGAGGGCCACTTGTACTTTGCGTCCATTGGAGAATAGTCATTCATGCCCACAGATGTCTACTGAGCTCCTGGTATGTGCCAGGTGCCACGCTGGTTACTGAGGACAGAGCAGTGGACAAGACCGAGTGCCTGCTCTGGTGTAGCTGAGTCTAAGCAGGAGGATAAGTCACTACAGCACCAACAGAGAGAGCAAGGCTCCATCACTGCTGCTTAGAGAGCCACACCTGCAAGGCCTCCAAGGCTTATCTAGACTCAGGGAGAACAAGTGCCATGACTTGGAACCCATGGCCAGCACAGATAATCAACTCAAGTATGGGCAGAGGCCTCCCTGATACTGTGATAGGAACGCTACAGCCAGGGAATGTGCTCAAGGTGCCAGGAAGAGGGAAGCCCAGGAACAGGTGCCAGGGCCCAGGCAGGGTTCCCTGAGCTCCAACACCTCACTCAGGCTCCTCCTATTCCGGAGAGTTCGAAACCTAGAATAACTCCTGCAAACTGGCAAGATCTCTCTTAGATTATCTCGGCTTCCACCCACACCACAACCCCCTTGGGATTCCTGCCCAGGCTTTTCCCTTTGGGAAGAGCCTGTGATGCGCTCAGGAAAGTCAGCACCAGTGCTTCCTGGAGCCCTGGCTGACCTCATTCTGGTGCCAAAAGCCTAATGACTTCCTGGCTGCCTCACCCAGGCTGACGCAGCAATCCAAACCCCACCAGCCCTTCAGCCAATGCCCAAGGTGTTCCCTGAACAGCCAAGGGAGGGAGTGGGGCAAAGGGCAAGGGTCATGTCCACTCCCTAATCCAGACAGGAAAGGGCAGAGGTGAGAGTTGCTGAGGGCATCCTGATCCCAAGTTATCTTTTCAGCTCAGCCAACCATGCCCTCCGTCATCACCTCAGCTTCTCCTAACAGTTCCAAACATTGGAAACAGAAGATCTGGACCACAAACCAGCCAATGATGCTGCAGGCCCTGGGCTGTGGTCGCAGAGGTCACAGCCAGCGAATGGAAAGTTCCAGTGCAGAGCCCAAAGGTGTGGCTGAGCAAGCCTCTGAGCCAAAGAGGACAGAGACCAGCCAAAGTTTGGTGCATGGTGAATAATAATTATCATGGTGGCCATAAGTTATTGAGCCTTTGCTATGGACCAGGCACAGGGCTGAGCAGCTTATTATATTATTCTCAGCAGGTTCTGTGCTTCTTGAAAATAGTATATTGTACAAAAATGGGGAAACCAAGGCCCAGCAAGGTTAATTCACTAACCCAAGGTCACCCAGGTCATAACAGAGAGTGAGAGAGGGGTTAGAACCTAAATATTTGGGCTCCAGGTCCCTACACAGCCTCTATCAAAGACCCCATGGAGTGAGTCGGAAAGATACCCCCAGTTTACAAGTGGCTACAAGTAACGGTACCAGCGGCTCTCTTCCAAGGTGTGGTCAGCTGCTTCCCAACTGGCCTGTCTGAAGGAAGACCCCATTCCCTGGAGATGCACAGACACACAGGAGGCATTTGGCCACTTCTCACCTTCAGACCCCATTTCCCAGGAGCTGACCAGGGCCAGCAATCCTGTCCACAAATATTCTTATTTCATTCCCACATCAACATTCTAAGGGTCTTGTTTTATAGATGGGGAAACTGAAACTCACAGAGATCAAATAACTCTGCAGCCCACTCCGTAACCTCTCTGCTATCTGCCTTCATCAGCCAGTCCCATACCTACAGGTCTGAGATCCCTAGGAATGGAACTCCCAGAGCTGACAGAATCTATTAAAAACCCAGATATCCGGGCCCAACCAGGAGGCCCGGATTCTGGCGGCCTGCACACGTGCTATTAAGGAGTCCTGCGGGGCATTCTGGCACAGTCACACTCGGGAACTTTGGCCTGGAGCCCGGCCTCTGCAGCAGCGCCTGCCTTTCACAGGCCCCAGGCAACTCAGGTTCAGGGTATGGACAGCTGACCCTTTGAGAGCTCAGGCCAACAAGGACACTGAAAGCCCTGCCAGCAACAGGAGCCTGTGGCTGCTCCCCCCACCCAAATTGTGGCCTCTTGGGGGTCCACCCAATGTCATGATTGAAATCCTTTCAGACTGCTGGACATGGAGGAGAGAGGCTGGCATGAGCCCCAGCACTTCTTAGTGAACCCCAGTTTTTTCCCCCAACTTAATATTTTATTATTTTTGAGAAAATATATTTTAATTTACATTATAATCAAAGGCTTACTGCTCTGCTAAATAAAGAGTTCAGCAAGTAAAAAGACCGTACCTTCAGCAGGAATATAGGTCAGGGCTATAAATGATAATCAAATGAAAAGACTGAACCCAACTTTAATGGTGGATGAATTTCTGAGGGCATCGTTCTGGGGACTCTCTTCCTCCTGACCCCTCACCCCAAGTCCTCTAGATGCCTCCTCAACCATGAGCACCACCAGTCTCTTATCCTTCTCAGAATCTCAGAGGGTCTAGTTTGCCTAATATGAGCATCGAGAAGGTGGAGTTCAGCCAGGAGACACAGACATGGGGCCCAGAAGCTGGGCAGGTCAGGATCTCACATCCTATCCTCCATTCTATCTTTTTTTTTTTAAAGGCAGAGCTACAGAAAGGGACAGGGACAGAGAGAGAGAGAGAGAGAGAGAGAGAAAGAAAGGTATTTCATCTGCTGGTTCACTCCCCAAATGGCCGCGACTGAGCCAATCTGAAGCCAGGAGTCAGGAGCTTCCTCTGGGTCTCCCACATGGGTGCAGGGGCCCAAGGACTTGGGCCATCCTCTACTGCTTTCCCAGGTGCATCAACATGGAGCTGAATCCAAAGAGGAGCAGCCAGCACTCGAACTGGCACCCATATGGGATGCCAACACTGCAGGCTGGGGCTTTAACCCACTGAGCCACAGCGCCAGCCCCCATCTTATCCTTTGTAATTAAGAGCTTGATACACATGAAGTTGTTCAGAGAAACTGGGCCAGGAGAGGCTGGGCAGGCAGAAGGTGATGGGTGCTTAACCTCCAAATCACTGAAGGACTCACCGAAACGCACAAACTATTTTCTGCAAATGCGTCCATTCAGAGCTAAACACATCTTCTATCCCCATATCTAGAGCTTCCCTAAGAGGTTACCTTTTTACCAGCTGCCTTCTCTCTGCCTTACCTTGTGGAAGGTATGAAAGGGAATTTCAAAAGCAGCCCTAAAGGCAGGTGTGAAGGCACACAGGTACTGAGCTCCCCCTGGGATGGGCTGGCAGAGCACAGTAGATAGTATGGGCCTCAGAGGGAGACACGCCTGGATTTGAAGTGCGTGCTGTGTGGTATGTTATGTAATATTCCTGCCCACCATCATACGGGTTGCTATGATAATGTGCTGATTCGAGACAAGGATCACTAGTAACCAAAATAACATAAACGAATAGTTAACAGTCATTCAGCATGTAAGATACATCAAGCAATGTGCAAGGTTTTATCCAGTGGCACTTCAACGCATCTGTCTCGAGCACCAACTATGTGACAGGAACTGTTGTAGATGGTAGGGATCCAGCACGAACAAAACGAAGTCCCTGCTGTCAGGCAGCTGGCACTCATCCCCTGAAGTAAATCTACCAATGACATCAACAGCGTGACTTATTTTACAGGAGACAAAACTGAGACTGGAGAACCGAAGCACCCTGTCAGGTTTCCAACCAGGAATAAGCTGATTCCAAAATCTAAACATGGCACAATTTAATGCAACTGTCCTTGAGAGCTTCATCCACACGGTGTCTGACACACAGCCAGCTCTAATCTGCTCTGCAGAAGGAAGGCAAGGAAACCAAAGCAGGAAGGGCCAGGTCACTTCTCATGGTCTGGCTGCATGTATATGAGCCACTTCCTTCTGCGCAGGACAGTCTTCCCCCTCCACACACACTCCAGACTCTCCCCATTCTCCCTGCGGTCCACAGCATCCCATGTGCTAGGGTTCTTTGAATGGCCTGCTTGATTCTGGTTTTACGAGAGGAGAACCCAGGAAAGAAGGAACTTGCCCAGGGTCACCCAGTGAGTTAAATGTGGAACCACGGACAGATCCCAGGCCTCCTAACATTCAAGTTTATTATTCTTGGGCAGAACCCAACATCAGCACCTACTCTCTACCCCTCACTCCCAGGACTTAGGAAGGTACCAGCATGGCCAAGGCAAAGACATAGATAAAGACTGAGGCAAAGACAAGGAAAAAATTACATGGGGAGAGGAAAACACAAAGATCACACAGCCAGGAAGGATGGAACTAGACCTCAGAGTCAGGTCCCTTGAGTCTAAGTTTTGAGCTCATTCCAGGCAATTATGCACACATTTATACATTTGTACACATTCTCCTGACTGATTCTCAATCTCACATTCTGTCTCTATCTCTCTCAGACAAAATATGATTCCAAGGACCAGGGTTAAGCTTTACCCACAGCAAGTGTGAGCCTTAGGTTTTTGAGGACAGAGCTGCTACAGTATAAGCGTGAATCACCAAATAGATCACTACAGATGACTTGCTGGATTCCTTTGAAAGACTTTCTAAGTCAGAAAACTTACCACCTAAAACACTTTGCATGAGAATACGATAGAGCTATGTGCACCTAAGATGTAATGCTAAATTGGAAAAAAATTAGATAGTTGTATTTGATAGTCTTGTTTGGATAAAAAAGATATCTATATGATTATGTATTTCAACTATATGATTATAGATGGGGAATGGGATTGATTATGAATATGTGAAAGCATGAAGAACTTTGATTTTTGCTGGTTTATATGGCCCAGTATGATGAGAATCTTTAACAGTTAATTCTGTAGTAGTTATGTAGTGATAATTTTTAGTAAGCATTTAAGTAGCTTACCAATCAAGTGCCCATCCTGCCAATGGACAGTGAGCTGTGGACACACACTGTTTCCTAGAAACCACAGTCCAGCACTGTCCAGATTTCTTCAACAATAATAACCACTCCTGATGCTGATACTGTGTGTGAGTCTGCAAGGCATTTGTGCATGCAAGAAGTCATGCAAAAATTTAGAGGACAGGTCCTTCCTCTGAGACTTGACATCCCTCAACGAGATGGTATGTACATCTTTCACTGGTGTAGTTCATACATATGCAGAGCTTTCACTCAATTCTCTAAGGTCCTGGTGCCCAAAAAAGATGACAAGGCATTATACAACATATCTGTGGGGGGTTTTTTGGCAAGGATTTTGGGTGGGGTTTTTTTGCAAGGATTATGTCTAAAGGGATATATGAGAAACTGGTAATGATGGCAGCCTCTGGGAAGGAAGAAACCTGGAAATCTGGGGTAAGAGACTTGTCTTTCATTGTTCAGTCTTTTGTACCATTTGAATTTATTTTAACTACCATCATGAATTACCTCTTCAACTCCACTGGACAAAAGAACTGAGCTAGAAAGAAGAAACGGCCCAGGAACCATCTCAAAACTCAGCTGAATTCCTCTGTCTTTGTATCATCAGCTGGAAGATCTCACCTGTATAAATCCCATCCATTTTCACAAGGAGGAAAGAACAATAGCTATGGAGATTCTACAAGGCATTTTGGCTTCATGAGCCTTGGGAAATGACTGAGTTTGAATACCATGGGCATGAACACTGCTGCTCTTTCAGCTGCTCCTCCTCCAGGATCCCGCTGCAGCCATCTGGCACGAAGCTTCAGCTTTTAAATCAGTCCGACCCCACAGCCTTGGTGGCTTAAGGTGCACCGGGAGACGGCTGGGAAAGTACGGAGGGTGGACCCCACCAGACGGGAGCACGCAAAACAGAAACACATGGACAGCTCGCCTGATCTCCCCATGTCGGCATGGCTGCTGGAATGATTTGCGAGAGGCCAAGCCAAGTTCCCACTGATTCAGACGGACTAGACAGAGGGAGAGGCCAAGAGAAGCAGGTCACACCTGCGTGTCCCCTTTCTTCCTTCTTGGGACCAACTTTTGTTTACTTACAGACTGCAGGTGCTGGCGGCTGGGCCTGTAAACACCGCGGGGCCAGCTGGCTTAGCTCAGCCAGTCCCTTGAGCAGAAGCTTTAGGGCCACTCTGTTATCGCTTCCTAGCCAAGGCCTGTCTCCTGCCTAATCCCCTCTGGCCAACTCACCAGGCAGCCTGGACTCATTTCAGAAACAGACACATGAGGTCTGCAGCAGCAGGGGCTTTTGATTTGTAAGGCAGTCTGAGTAAGTATTGTGAGCCTGGTTTCAGTGTCACAAGATGATAAGAATTCCATATGTCTGCAGACTGCTGTTGAGTTAACAAGACACTTAACCGTCTCTACCATGCCGATCACTCATGCTCATTTCGCATATGAGGACTCATGGCTCCAAGAATTACTTTACAATGCCTGTCTTTCCTCCACCTATGTAGGGTACATGGTATGTACCCAGAATTAATTTGCTGAATGAAACAAGCAACCATTAAATGAACCAATCAGTCACGAAAGGACAGGTACACAGGCACAGGGTACTTCCACCAGCTCACAAGAACCCATCGTGGGCATCTGTTCCCAGTTTGCTCAATAACAGCACACAGGTAACCTGCAATCAGTCAGGGTGGGAGTGTCTTTACCAGCAAACTGGAACATGTATTAAAAACCAGGGCTTTTTTTTTTTTCTTCATAGAACCAGTTTGTCAGCTCACTGAGTATAGGCATTACTTAACACAGGCAATCAAAACCAAAGCAGTGGGGCCAGAGCTGTGGTGTAGCAAGCCAAGCTGCCGTCTGCAGTGCTGGCTTCCCATATGGACACCAGTTCGTCTCAGCATCTCTGCTTCCAACCCAGCTCCCTGCTAATGGCCTGAGAAAGCAGTGGAAGACGGTCCGAGTCCATGGGCCCCTGCACTCATGTGAGAGACCTGGATGAAGCTCCTGGCTCCTGGTTTTGGCCTTGCCTAGCCCTAGCCATTGTGGCCATTTGGGGAGTGAACCAGCAGATGGAAGATTCTCTTTCTCTCTCTCTCTCTCTCTCCTCTTTCTCTGTAACTTTGCCTCTCAAATAAATAAATAAATAAATAACACTTATTTAAAAAAACAAGCGTTGGCATAGGCAATTAGAATCCAGTTGCTTCAGCTCATTGTTCCTTTTCAAACAAAGAAAAGAGGATGGGGAGGAAGAGTCTGAGTAACTGCTATCTACTGCCGGAACAGGGTCTTCAAGGCACTATGGCAGCAGGGCAGGCTGGTGGAAAGAAGGAGATATTTGAGATTCACTCATATTCTCAAGGAACACATTCTCAGGTACAAACTGTGATGTGTACAGAAAGCACCTGGCGATCCTGGCCAAACACAGATGATAACTCGGTTGGTCTGGGTGGCAGCTGAGAAACTGCATTTTATTATTTTGTATTATTTCAAAAAATGTATTTTTTATTTATTTAAAAGGCAGAGGCCGGTGCCGCAGCTTAATAGGCTAATCCTCCGCCTGTGGCGCCGGCACACCGGGTTCTAGTCCTGGTCGGGGCGCCAGATTCTGTCCTGGTTGCCCCTCTTCCAGACCAGCTCTCTGCTGTGGCCCAGGAGTGCAGTGGAGGATGGCCCAGGTCCTTGGGCCCTGCACCCGCATGGGAGACCAGGAGAAGCACCTGGCTCCTGTCTTCAGATCAGTGCGGTGAGCCGGCGGCAGTGTGCTGGCCGTGGCAGCCATTGGAGGGTGAACCAATGGCAAAGGAAGACCTTTCTCTATCTGTCTCTCTCTCTCACTGTCTACTCTGCCTATAAAAAAAGAAAGAAAGAAAGAAAGAAAGAAAGAAAGAAAGAAAGAAAGAAAGAAAGAAAGAAAGAAAGAAAGAAAGGCAGGCAGAGTTACGGTGGGCAGAGGGGTGGAGAGAGAGATCATTCTTCCATCTGCTGGTTCACTACAAAAAATGGCTTCAACTGCTGGGGCTTTACCAGGCCGAAGTCAGGAGCCTGGAGCTTCTTCTGCATCTTCCATGTGAGCACAGGAGCTCAAGCACTTGGGCCATCTTCTACTGCTTTTCCAGGATATGAGCAGGGAACTGGATTGGAAATGGAGCAGCCGGGTCTCAAACAGGTACCCAGATGGGATGTCAGCTTCGCAGGCGGCAGCTTAACCCGCTACAGTGCAGTGCTGGCCCCAAGAGATCCTGCATTTTAAAAAAGCTCCCGTTGGGGCTGGTGCTGTGGCATAGTGGGTAAAACCGCCGCCTGCAGTGCCAGCATCCCATATAGGCACCAGTTCTAGTTCCGGCTGTTCCTTTTCTGATTCAGTTCTCTGATACGGCCTGGGAAAGCAGCAGAAGATGGCCCAAACCCTTGGGCCCCTGCACCCGCATTGGAGACCTGGAAGAAGCTCCTGGCCACATTGGAGACCTGGAAGAAGCTCCTGGCTCCTGGCTTCAAATCAGCCCAATTCCAGCTGTTGTGGCCAATTGGGGAGTGAAACACCAGATGGAAGACCTCTCTCTCTGCCTCTCCTTCTCTCTCTGTGTAACTTTGACTTTCACGTAAAATAAATAAACCTTAAAAAAAAAAAAAAGCTCCAGGGTGAGGCTGATGCTGCCCATTGGTAGACCATACCTGGAGAAGCCATGACCTACGAGGTTACTGAGTGCTGACCAAGGGCTAGCACAGTCCTGATGGTCACGTGTTATACTAACACCTTTAACCTTTACAATGTCAGGTATTCATTCTTTTCATCCATAGTATACAACTAACACCATCGAGACCAAACTGCAGTACAAACCCAAGTGGTCTGGCTCAGAGAAAGAGGAGTTACCCGTTTCCAAAGTGCTGTCGGGCTGGAACCTCCCAGTTGATTTTCTGACTTGTAAACAATCCTCGCCTCTCCTTTCTCTTCCCACCCAGTCTTTTCAGTAACCGCTCATTTCCTGTTTCACCACCTTTAAGCACACCCACCAGAAAAGAGCTAAGGAGAAGCAGGAACAAATGCTCAAACTCACCAATTTCAAGCATTTTAACCATGATTCTTATTTTCTGTTTCCTGTTGATTTGACATCTTTGGCCCTGCTGACCCTGGAGGAACTGTCCCTCCTAGGATTGGCCAACTGCTAGTAAATAACTCGCCAGGTACTGTGCCTGGCAAATGCAAGTCAACCAATCCACAGCCCATGTCTTTGCTAACTACTTTATTGGATTCCCACCTTCTGGGACACTGTCCACCTGCCCTAATCACCCCAGGGACAGCTACCAGGCAATTAAGGACAGACAGCACACCAAGATTACTCAAATTATCCAGTCTTAAAACTACTTTTTGTGCATCTACCAGCTCTTCCTGCAGAAACCTTAGCAAGGCTCTTGTTCTTTTCTCCTTATTCCTTCTGCCTCCTGTCCAACCCTCGTGCGTCATCACGTTGACCCCTAGGGCATAGCACAACCTTATTCCTTCTGCAAGCATACCAGCTTTTCATTGGCAGTCATATCCTCACTTGCTGGCCTTACCAAACCTAAATAATACTAAATCTGTATTTCAAGACCTCAAGTTTCTCAGACCAGTTAAATACACATTTGTGGATGACCTAGGATTTTCCTTGCCCTCCCAGGCTTAGCCTCTCTTGAGCTCACTCACACTGCCATTAGACTCTTTCCCAAGGTCTTTGCCTTAGGCCAGCCCTGCTTATCTTAAAAATTCCATTTCTAGGGAGAACACCAGATGCCATGCCCCTTACCCCCTGCAACTTCCAGGTCTCTTACCTAATTCCTCGGCAGGTGCTGAGTGTGACGCTGGACTGTTCTGCCTTCCTTACCATCCCATGGTAAAAGCAGTGATCCTAGCAAAGCAGAAGCAAAGTGGTCAGATCAAAACCAGTGATAGCATGGCAATGTTAATGAACATGAACGTGATGGTTGACTCACAGCTTACTATATATCTAACCTTACAGTGACCTGCAGTCACTTTCCAAGCCATCATTTCATTTGATTTGCACAGTAATCCTGGGGGTAGTATAGGACAGATGCCACTGTCCTCCTTGAACAGAAGAAGAAGTTTAGGCTCAGAGGAGTGAAGAGATTTTCTAAAGATCTCAAGATTTTCTGATCTGGTTCAGAGTTCTTTCCATGGCATGACCTTAGCCACAGGAAACGCTGGCCTCCTACCAACATCACCTTTGTAACTTCCTGTAGTGTCCACCAAAAATTCATATCCCCCTGGAATCTCAGAATATGCAATTATTTGGAATTAAGATGAAGTCACACTGGATTAGAGTGGGTCCTAAACCCAATGATTTGTGTCTACCAAGAGAAGACACAGAGGTACGAACACAGATGGAAAGAGAAGACCATCTGCAGATGGAGGCAAAGACTAGAGTGATGAGGCTGCATGCCAACAAACACCAGGAATGGCCAGAGACCATCAGAAGCTGGAAGAGGCAAGGAAGGATTCTTCCCTAGAGCTTTGAAGGGAACACAACCTTGCCAACACCATGATTTTAGATTTCCAGCCTCCTGAATAGTAAGAGAGTTTCTGTTGTTTTGAATCTCCAAGTGCATGATGCTTTGTTATACAGCCCTAGAAAATGAATACATCTCCATCTCTGGCACAGCTCATGCAGTTCTTCTGTCCTGAGGCCCTCCACACCTGGCTGTTACTGGACTTGGCACCTATGTCCATGAGCTCTGATGCTGTCCTCTAGTCGTTATGTCTCCCAGCTGTCTCTCTGGTAGCCCTGCCCAGTTGGATCCCCTCATCGGTACAAACAGCTGTTGAGCACCACTATACGCTGGGCCCTGGGCCAGGCCCCGGAGACACAACCATAAACAGAGGTACAGCTCCAGCCTTCCTGGGATTATGGTCTTGTGGGAGCTGGTCATTCATTAGGAAGCTAAGCAAATATGTAATTACAAATAAAAGTGTGAAGTGTCAGCAGAGTGTTTCTTAAGTAGATGACCATAGTACTATCAAGAGCACTGAAGTCCTAATTCAGACAAACAGACACAAACCAGGAATGTGCCCAGCAAACCAAGTCCTAGCCAGGGACATATTCCTATAAGCTTTCTCCCAAATAGGTCAGGAGACATGAACGGGCCTGAACAGAGACAAGGTATTACCCCAGCATGGAGCCGGGTTCTAGAAAAGGCCTTAAGGAGTCTGTGAGCGACTCACTTGCATGCAGGAGGCTTTCTCTTTTCACACAGCCCTGTGAGCCTGAGCAGGACTAAACACAGACACTGGGGCCTTCACCTACATGACGGTGCAATGGGTCCATTTTCAGGACCATGCTGCTCCAGGCATAAGCCTAATAATCAGCTTAAAGCATTGCCAGGCCAGATTTATATACAACCTCCCACATCTACCAGCTAAGTAAACAGTTCCACAGCCTCTCTCTGACCATCAGTGTCTTTAGCCTCTACCTCACACAGGAGCTGTGCCCACCAAGGTGCTGAATCTGTATCTTTAGCTATGCCAGTTCTACATCTTGTCCAGCAGATCCATACAGCCATTTCAGGACACTGGCCAAATTAACGCTCAGCTAGTTCTCATTCTCTAGATTATAGGTGCCCTTTCACTTGCTGGTGATCCATCGGCCAGTGACAGAGCTCCTCTGCCCATTTAAGCTCATAGAGTTAGAAGGAGGGACAGCGGCTAGCCCTTATCTTCGCATCAAACTCTCCTGGACTTTAAATAAGTCAAAGAAGAGCAAACAGAAGTCACTCTGGCCGGCGCCACAGATCAATAGGCTAATCCTCCGCCTTGTGGCACCGGCACGCTGGCACACCGGGTTCTAGTCCCAGTCGGGGCACCGGATTCTGTCCCGGTTGCCCCTCTTCCAGGCCAGCTCTCTGCTGTGGCGAGGGAGTGCAGTGGAGGATGGCCCAAGTACTTGGGCCCTGCACCCCATGGGAGATCAGGAAAAGCACCTGGCTCCTGCCATCGGATCAGCGCGGTGCGCCGGCTGCAGCGTGCCGGCCGCAGCGGCCATTGGAGGGTGAACCAACAGCAAAGGAAGACCTTTCTCTCTGTCTCTCTCTCTCACTGTCCACTCTGCCTGTCAAAAAAAAAAAAAAAAAAAAAAAAAAGAAGTCACTCTGCACTCTGAAGTTGAGGCAGGCAAAACCCTGGCATGCTCTGCCAAGAGTCCATTGGCCTTCAAATACAACTGTCACATGGCTCTTCCGCTTACCCCTGGGCTCTGGGACATGGAGACAGGCCACCAAATGCTCACATTCTCAACTTGATCCTTAGAACTCAACAATGGGGCCACAAACTTCACAGCACAGGATCATCTATGGGGAGCTGAATTCTCTCATCCAGGGAGAGAAAGGGCCAGAACAACATGGAGTAAATGGAGCTCACAGAGGTTGGAATGATGGAAAGCCAAGGAGTTCAGAAATACAAATCAGCCAGTTTCAAAATGCTGGTACCTTCACAAATAAAGAGAACCCAAATCTAGATGTGGTGATAAAGAATCCCTGTATCCCTTCCTATCTTTGGACTGATGTTAATGGTGTTCACAACTGGATGCTTTCCAAAAATAGCATAATTGCCTTTTGTAACATCCTATACAATTTACAGAGGTCTTTTGCATATATTATCTCTCATGATTATGATACCTGCTACTTACTGTTATTAACAGTGAAAGGTAACATCTATCTAGCTCTTGCTACTTTATAAACAACTTAGGAAGACTTTTTTCTTTAATTCTGACCATGGTCTTATGAAGTAGATACTGTTATTTCCAAGTATGAAGAGAGGAAAACCAGAGATTGGGAAGGTTTTAAACTGTTCACAGGGTGACATAGCCAAGTAGAGACTGAAACCCAGCAGCCTGGCCTTGAACTCCATCCTCTGCCTCTCCCAGCAATGACATGGACTTGATGTGTCAAAGCTGTTACCCTCTGGCTCCCCCAGCAACAAAGGAGACTTAGGTCTCATCCTTGCCTGAACTTGGGCAAGTTACTTTTCCTTTTCTTCTTTCAATTTCCTCAGCTGTAAAATGTGGGGTTGGAAGAGATGTTTGTAAATTCCCATAAAAATCAGTGATTCACTTTACCCTTGCATAGCTCTGAGAGTCAGATATCAGCCTATCCAATTTGCAAAAGGAGGAAATTCAATACTATTGTGGTGAAAAGGGTTGATTAAGGTCACATAGCTGGTTAAAGCCAAGACTGCAACCCTCACTTCAGACCTCAAACCCTACAACTCTTTCTCCTGGAACGCAATCACAGACCATTCCCCCAATGACCTGGCCTAGATTAGGGCTGTAGCATAGAGGCACAGTTGATGAGCCCTGATAAGGTTCCCAGAACTCCCACCACTCCAGGCCAAGTTTGGTAGCAGAGCCCAGTCCTCAACACTGGGGTCAAGAGCAACTGAATGGTTTATTCCATTCCCACTTATCCTGGTTTCCCAGCTTCCAAATGAGAAAACTGCCGGGGGCCCCATGGATCTGAGTGGGGGCTTTGCAAGCACCCAGCAGTAGGGGATATAGGAAAATAATGAGTTTTCCTATGAGTTGGCTACGATGTACTTCACTCAACAAGACCCTCAGAAGTGGGGGATTCTGAGGACACAGGGAAGTTCTCTTTCACTTCTCTGTTGCTGAAAGGCCCTTCTGACAGCCCAGCCTAATGCATAGGCTGAGAGCACAAAGAGCAAGTCAAGGATCAGTCATGAAGTCATTGCATTCCACAGCTTCCCAGCCTGGAGGGGCCACCCTGAGGGGGCTTTCACAGCAGGAAGCATGAGCTCATGGTAAATGCTGGGACTGAGAGCCGTTCTGGAGTGACATGGGGGCAGAAGTGGCAGAAACCAAGCTCAGAGGAGGGTATTTTTTGAGCATGGGAAGGGGAAGTTTTCCAAGGCTTGCCAGGACCCACTCTACCCCCAGCCCCGCCCTGTGAAGGTGAGAACAGGGGTATCAAGAAGGGAGGAAAAGATTTGACTCAAGGGCACTGGGAAAGTGACAGCCTCCCCTGACATTGGAAGACACTCGGAACTTGGCTTCTGAAGTCACTGGCTACCCCCAGCTCCTGCCCTTCCAAGAAAGTCTTAGTAAAGGAGGCATTGGTAAGCTCCACATCCTGCAGTGGAATGCAGCCCCTCATCCGGCTGGTGACCCTAACCTGGATCTCTAAGAACCACCAAAACCTAACTGTCCTGTGTTGACTCCCTCATTCAGGGGTAATCTGCTTGAATAATCTGAGCTGTTCATGGCTGACAGTCGCTGTCACCATCTTGTGAGACACGCATTCCAGGACGGTGTTCTGAAGAACGCACCAGGCAGGAATCTGGGACTCCACAGGGAGCTGCAGAGGAGAAGTTTGGGCCCTCCTCTACTGTCCTCCATGCCACACCTCCAGCTTTGCATGTCCTGGAAGCCCATCGTGCCCTGACCCAAAGGCCGAAGACCCCTGCTTCACCTGCCTATGTCTCTGTTTCACCGTCACCCCCTCTCACCAGCTGAGACTGAGCAGGGCCTCGCTCATCCAGGGCCTCTCAACTCGGATACAACTGACACTTGGGCCAGCCTAATTCTCTGCCATGGACGATCTGTCCTGTGAACGGTAGGATGTACAGCGGCATCCTTGGCTGCTCTCCCACAGCATCCCCTCATAATCAAAGCTGTCTCCAAACATTGCCAAGCGGCCCCTGTGGGCGGCAGGGGTGTGGGCACCTTGGGGAGTAGCTCCTGGCTGACAATCAGTGCTCTGAACCTATAACTAAATTCTAATAGGGATCTTGACAGAAAGGGGTACAAACACCATGAAACATGTATGATTCACTACCTTAAATGTCCCAAGTGTGGTGTGGAGAAGCAAACTAATACGTATACATCTGAAAGACCATTGCCTCGATGACAAATCTTTGACAGTGAGCAAACATTCCTACTCAGAAACAACTTCATGTCCAATATGAAGATAGCAACAAAATCAGAAAATTTCCATCACCTAAAAAAGGCAGACTACAGAATTTGTATGCATGGTGACAACTCTGTAAACCTTATACAAAAAAAAAAAAATCATCGTGTGTGGGGGGGTACTGATCAAACATTGAATTGAGTGATTATGGGTAAATCATTTATTTTACTTCAAGTTTTGTTCACATGTAGACAATTAACATAAAGCAAAGAAAATATATATTCCATGATGACTTATACCAATTTTAATCAGATGTAATTTACCCTAAAATATTATTTTGTTTATATTATTTGTTTCTTTAGCCATTTTAACCAGCAAAGGAGAAGGAACACTTATGAAAACACAAATGCACGTTTAGCTTCTCTTGTTGACTCCCTGGGTCTCCCGTCAGGAGAATCATCCCCTTCAAAGGAAGGCCCAACTGCATCACCCACTCCTGGTTCCAGGCTTGGGTACCGGGACAGGGCAGCTGCGGAATAGACATGTGTTGACCCCAGCTTACCTCAGATTTCAGCGTCGTGGTTTGAGGATCGCCACTTGGAGTATAGTGGGTCTCTGTGTAGGCTGGAGCAAAAAGGTGCCTATAAAGAATTTAAAATAAAAAAGACATTTGTATTTTCAGTTGATAGGCTTCATTGTCCTGCAAACAGTGTCCTGAAAACAGGGATTTTTACTGAACCAGGCAGGACTACCCCAAGCACCTCCATTCAGAAGAAATGGGGTAGTTATAAGAGGCTCAGGAACAAAAAGAAAAACAAGAGTAAGCTTGTTATTCATTTTATTTATTTTTAAAGATTGATTTATTTATTTGAAAGGCAGAATGCCTAAGAAAGAGAGAAAGAGATTTTTCATGTGCTGGTTCACTCCCAAAATGTCCACAACAGCTAGGATCGGGCCAGGCCAAAACCAGGAGCCAGGAACTCCATCTGTGTGGCAGGGGTCCAAGCATTTAGGTCATCATCCATTGACTTCCCATGTGGATTAGCCGGAAACTAGATCAGAAGCCAAAGAGCCACGACTCAAACCAGCACTGTGGGCATTACAAGTAGTAGCTTAACCCACCGTGCCACACAGTCCACTGTTATTGTTATTAATTTTATAATCACTGGGGTCATTACTCCAACCAAAAGGAGATGGCAGAACTAGAGCAATGTTTTTAACTTCTTTCTTGCATCCTGGGAAAACATACATGCAAGCTCAGACATGAAATTTCCTAGGATCTATGCACCCTATTGTGACTGAACTGGGCAGCGCGGCATGCACAAATCCTTGGTACCAGCACACAGATTTTTCCTTAAGGGAATAATTTCTTCCCTGCCATGTGTTCCAGCGAGACTCAATCAAGGTGTTTCACTTGGCCCTAGCTACGGATGGCTCTTGGGTCAAGCTAAACCAATGGAGTGAAGGTACAAGGTCTGAACGAGTGGAAGCAACCCTTCTGTCGCTTCTGAGACCTCTTGGTTCAGATTTTCCTAGACCTGTAGTTCTCACATCACCCTTCCAATTAACTGCTTTTTCTCTAAACTCAAGACATTGGTTTCTCTATTGTCACAGACCCTTTGAAGCTGAAGTTAGGAATCCCTCACCGAAGTCCAGGGGACATCAAACAAGGATACTAGAATTTCTCTAAAAGTTAAAAAGAAAGAATAGAAGGGCCACATGGATGTTTCAACTGTGCAGCCACATTAAAAGCAAATTGATCTATAGAAGTTGAGGCTGGGAAGCAAAAAAGTTTCTAATGGAAGACATTTTTAGAAATTGAAGTCTGACAAATAAAGAAAGATGTGGATATGTGTTTCCTAATATGGAAAGATGTCCAAAAATGGTGTTAGAAAGAGCAATTCAGAAAAATATGCACTTTAAAATCCATTTTAGTGAAAAACTAGTAAGGGCACATGCTATCACAAGGATTAAAAATCACTGGAGAAAGGCCAGCACTGTGGTATAGCGGGTAAAGCCACAGTCTACAGTGCTGGCATCCCATATAGGCACCGGTTCGAGCCCCAGCTGTTCCACTTAAAATCCAGCTCTCTGCCATGGCCTGGGAAAGCAGTAGAAGATGGCCCAAGTCCTTGGGTCCCTGCACCCATGTGGGAGATCTGGAAAAAGTTCCTAGCTCCTGGCTTTGAATCGGCACAGCTCCAGCCGTTGCGGCCATCTGGGGAGTAAACCAGCAGATGGAAGACCTCACTCTCTGCCTCTGCTTCTCTGTAACTCTGCCTTTCAAATAAATAAATAAATCTTTTTGAAAAATCACTGGAGAAGCCGCACCATGGCTCACTAGGCTAATCCTCCGCCTGCAGCGCTGGCACCCTGCCTTCTAGTCCTGGTTGGGGCGCCGGATTCTGTCCTGGTTGCTCCTCTTCCAGTCCAGCTCTCTGCTGTGGCCCAGGAAGGCAGTGGAGGATGGCCCAAGTGCTTGGGCCCTACACCCGCATGGGAGACCAGGAGGAAGCACCTGGCTCCTGACTTCATGATCAGCACAGCGCGCTGGCCGTAGCAGCCATTTGTGGGTGAACCAACGGAAAAAGGAAGACCTTTCTCTCTCTCTCTCTCTCTCTCTCTCTCTCTGTCTAACTCTGCCTGTAAAAAAAAAAAATCACTGGAGAAGCAGAGGCCCATTGATAATGGTGATCATCTCAGGGGATTCCAGAAGATATTCACATATTACATATTTCTGAAATTGGTTCATTTTACAAATTCATTATCATATATTTATTTTGAAAACTTAAAAGTTAACTTAAAATTGCTTTTAAGAAGAAGAAAATGTGGGTGGAGGCTAGCATAGAAAGCCAAAAGAACCTTCAGGGACAACCCTGGTTTTGGAAGAGGGGACATTTCCCATCAAGAAAGGGTCACCGCAGAGGCTCTGTAGAGTTCTGGGACTCCCCACAGAGCAGTTAGGAGGCAAATGTCACAAAATTGTCCCTTGTCCTTTGTCAAAGCCTTCAACATCCAGCCTTGCACAAGTAGAAGAGAAAGCCAACAGAGAAATGAAAAAATCTCATCATGCAATACACAGAACCTAGTTCACACACAGACTGACATTGTTGTGGAAACTGTGTGTCAGGAACTAATGTGCCAGAATCTGTCTTTCAGTCCTTTCAGTCTCTTTAGCATCTTTTTGTTTGTTTGTTTGTTAAAGATTTAATGATTAATTTGAAAGGCAGAGCTATGGAGAGACAAAGTGAATCTTCCATCAGCTGGTTCACTTCCTAAACAGCTGCAATGGCCAGGGCTGGGCTAGGTTGAAGTCAGGAGCCAGGAGGTTCATCCAGGTCTCCAGGTCTCCCACGTGGCTATCAGGGGCCCAAGTACTCAAGCCACCCTCTGCTGCTTTCCCAGTCTCATCAACAGGGAGTTGGGTTGGAAGTGGAGCAGCTAGGACTCTAACAGACCCTAGTATTGAATGCTTGTGTTGCATGCTTTGGCTTAACCTGCTGTCCACAATGCCAGCCCCTCTCTTCAGCATCTAACCAGCCCTAGGCCAGAAGGAGGAGTGACCCATTTGCCCAAGGGAGATCAAATATCAGCTCTCTGAGTGTTGCTCACAAGTAGGTATCAGTGTTTTACATCTGTTCAGTTAAAGAACTACTTAACAACGGAAGGAAGGAAGGAAGGAAGGAAGGAAGGAAGGAAGGAAGGAAGGAAGGAGCAGTTCCACCTTCCAGGATCCTGGATCACAGTCTGGAGTCTGGAAGACTGAGGTTTTCATTCCAGCTCTGACATTTTCTGTCTCTATGACCCTAAGTGAGTTACTCAACTTCTATGAAGCTTTGTTTTCTCTTCTGCAAAAATGAGGTTAATATACCCACTTCATGGGCTGTTGTGAGAGCCACAGAACACAGTAGCACCTGTAGCAGGTTTAACACTATGCCTGGCACAGAGTGGAGCTTGGTAAAAGTAGGGGATTATAATTACTTTCAACAGAGACTCTGATGGAAGAACCCAGAAAAACTGATAAAATCTACCTGTTTCTATATATATATATTCCTCCCAGCCATTAACTCTCCAGTACCTCGCTTGAGAGAAGTGATAGAAAGCAATGAGCTCATTCATGTGGCTGTTTCCTGGGTCTGCTTTCAGAGCCTTCATAATGGAGAGCTGGTCAGGGGTTCAGAGTTTAATGGTCCTTTCAGGGTGTCCGTGAAGAGAGGCGTGCTTGCCCCCCAGGAAATGCACTCCTGCTACATTCTCAGCCTCTTCTGAGTCTTAGTGTGGGGGAAAACCGTTCATCCAGTGACTGCAAGATGCTCCAAAAAAAGCAGTCCAAATCGAGCATGGGATGTGTCCCATGCCTGTCGGTCCTCCGCCGCCATCTTCTGAAAATAAGAATCTTTCTGCAGCTTCTCACTCTGGGGAACTGCTCACATCATCACAGGACTCTTAGAGTCCCAGTGCTGAAAGGGACCCTGGAAATGAGGGAGTCAGACTCAAGAGACTGGGAAGCCCTGGGGGCGGGAACCACCGTTGTCTATCAAAGCTTCCCTCTGTGTCTCCCAGAACCTCCTAGGCAGGGAGCACATTAATATAATAAGTGAATAAGTGGATGGATGTGTAAATGAATGAACCTTCTCCCTGGTGTAGGACTCTGCCAGATGGCCACTCTGCACTGGACGCCTGCAAAGGCAGGGAGTCCCTGAGACCTCCACCTGCTTCTGTCCACAACAGCAGTGGAAGTTTTGCAGTGAATGAAAATCTACTTTTCCGTAACTGGCACCCCACCACTCTTCATTCTGTCTGCCTCCTCTTCCACCTAAGCTGAGCCTTTTCAGAATCAGAAGCATCAGCACCATCTACGAACTAGGTGATGAAAAGTACAAGCTGCTGAGCCCCACCCAGCCCCAGGACAGAAACTCTGGTGGTAGGGCTCAGCTCTCTGTTTCACAACCCTCCAGGTGGTTCTGACAGCAAGCTCAATGTTGGAACCTCTGCCCTAGACCACAAGCTCTAGGACAAACTTCAGAAATGCCTAAAAATGTTTTACCACCCAAGCCCCCTCACCTTCCTGCCTTCACCACATCCTGGATTCTAAACTTGGGAAACCCAGAAAGTTTACAATCACAACAATTACAAGAACTGAAATGCTCAGTCCTTGGGGCTGTTTAAGCTGCCACCCACAGTGCCAGCATCCCATCTCGGCGCCAGTTAGAGTCCCAGCTCCACCATTGCCTTTCCAGCTCCCTGCTAATGCATTTAGGAAAGCAGCAGAAGATGGCCCAAGTGTTTGGGCCCCTGCACCCATGTGGGAGTCGTGGATGAAGCTCCTGGCTCCTGGCTTTGGTCCGGCCCAACCCTGGCCGTGCAGCCATTTGGGGAGTGAACCAGCGGATGGAAGACGTCTCTCTCTCTCTGCCTCTGCCTCTCTGTAACTCTGCCTTTCAAATAATAAAATCCTAAGAAAAAAAAAAGTGCTAAATCCTGGCACTATTTCATTCCACCTTCATAATCCACCCAGGAGATGGACACCAGCACCTTCTTCATTTTGTGGCTGAAGACACAGAGGCTCTAAGATCTCACAGCAGCATCAGAATCATGTTACAGACCCAGGTCTGTCGGGCCTGGCCATATTCTTTTGACACCTGTCTTCTCTGCCTCTCCGAGAAGGTGAAGCAGCGTTAGACCAAACCGCAACTGGTTGACGATGACTGTGGCCTTGAGGTCATGAGTAATGCCACAAAAAAAAAAAAAAAAAAAAAAAAAACACACACACCTCTAGCTCTTCCATAAAAATGTTAACATAAGAGCTACAGGGGGTGAGCACAGCCCAATGCAAGAGTAAGAACATCAGGCCTGGGTTTTTTTGTTGTTGTTGTTGTTTTAATAACTCTTGCCCCAAACACTGTGGATGTTGACAAGGAAGATTCTTCCCTCAGGGAGGGGTCATGTTTTATCACTACCATCTGTACAATCTTACAGATGGGGGCATAATGCCATTTTCAAACACTCCCCCGCTGCCCCAAGTTAGGCTCATATATGCCCATGTGCCCAGGTGGGCCCATGCTGCTGCTCTTAAGACCAAAGATGCCGCTATCCCCGCTGCGAAGAAGCTATCCGGCCACCGAGCAGCCCGGTTCAGCACAGCTGCCCCTTCTCTGACCACATCTTGTTCTCATCTCTTCCCTGACAAGCGGCTGGCTCAGCACATCGGCAGGAAGCCATCTCTCACCACTGGACTGCACTAGGACTTTCAGGAAACGAGTTGTGAGTGATGCGTATCCAGGAAGAGAAGAGCACTGTCCAAGATTTCCCACCCTGCCCCCTCCTTCCAGCTTTGACAGTACAGCAACTTCTGTTGCACCCCACGGCTGCTGTGCCCTAGAGCCCACTCACAGGCAGGTCAGTAGGACACTTGGCCTGTGCTGGGCATCACATGACAATGGCAGCGGGTACCGGAGTGCTGACTGGGGTGAACCCAGGTCACTTAGACCCTGAAGTTCTTGAGCAAAGCCTGCATCCTCTGAATGCCCTCTTAAGAAAATAAGCTGTCTCCAAAGACCAGACACAAAATAGAAGTTCACACTTCTAGAAGGGAAAAACAGACTGGCCCCCATGGCAAACTGGAATCCACTGGTACGAGCGCCCAGGCCCTGGGAGCACACTGCAACCCGAAACAGCTCTGACTGGCTTTCCTAAAGCTTGGGGCTGCCTAACGGACAATCGCTTTAAGTCCTATTTACTATCAGCCATATTTCAATCGGTACTCTAAGCTAAAACTCCTGCTCAGCAGCCGGGAGCAGCACCAAGACTGAAATGAATTTGCAAAATGTCTTCTGAGAACTCACCCCTTCTTCCTCCAACATCAGATAATCAGATAAGCAAAGCCTGTGAAGACAAAGTGACAGCCATTTCCACATTACTTTGAAAAACAGCCTATGCAGCTCTGCTCAGCATTAGCAAACTGCTGTTTTTACTGGCGCCTCCTTCCCCTGGTCTCACTCCATCTGGATCATCCAGGAGGCTCCAGGCAATGATGTGCTGGTGAGGTTTTGGGTGATGAGCCTCGCTGGTCCCTCAGACTGATCACCCCTCCAAAATCTAAAGGTGGCACCTGCACCGTGCAGAGGGAAAGTCTAGGGCTCAGTGCTTTGGTTTGAGCACCAGCTGCACGAGGCGCCTGCCCTTCCAAACCATGGAAAAAGGGAAAAAAGGACTGGTTCCTCTCAAAGTCACACCAGAGCACTGTCAAGTCTTTCACACTAAGGAACCTGTCCTTACACACTCAGGGTGCCTACACAACCAAGAGGCCTGTTTCAAGTTCTTAGGGCTCCCTAGGAGAAACGTATTTGAGGAAGATTTGCCATTCATGTTTAATCAGGGCAGCTCTTGTATAATGCTGCAAAATTAGGCACACACTTGTAAAAAACTTAAGAGCACACACTCAAGTGCAAATCTTTCTACCCAGTAGAGCAGACAACTCCAAGTTTGCCATTTTATTGCCCCTGGGGTACTAACAGCTTTCTAACAATTTGGCAATCTTATCTCATCATTCCTCCTGTCACTATCAAAAGTACACACACACAAGCACACATATCCCTTATCCAACTTTAACTCTCTTTCATCATCTTGCTAGTTCCCATTTAATGAAACAGACTCCGTTAAATGCTCATCATGTATTTGTATGAAAACTGTTTGAATTGAGCCACTTAAACCCTCTCCATTTCTAGCCTGCAAAATGAACAATGAATAATTACTATTTCACAGTGGTGCTGACAGAATCAAATAAAAAATACATTCATTAATTCTAGCTCTTTCACTCACCAACTGTGTGACCCTGAGCAAGATGGCAACTCTCTGTGCCTCAGTTTTCTCATCTACAAAAGGGTGAGGATGACACAATGCACTTCAGAGGGTTGCTATAGAAACGTTAGAACAGGGACAGTGCTTAGGTGCAGATGTTAAGACACCGCTTGGGACACCCACATTCCATACTGGAGTGCCTACGTCCAAGTTCCAGCTCTGCTCCTGATTCCACATCCCTGCTAATGTGCACCCTGGGAGGCAGAAGACGTCTCAAGTGCCTGAGCCCCAGCCACCCACATGGGAGGCTTGAATGGAGTTCTGGGCTCCTGGCTTCAGCCTGGCCCAGCCCTGGTTATTGTGTGTACTTGCTAAATGAACCAGCAGATAGAAGATCTGCCTTTCTTTCTCTCTCTCCTCGTCTCTCTGCCTTTCAAACAAAAAGGAAAATAAGTTTTTAAAAATTTGCAAACAAAATAAAAGTGTTAGAAAAGTGTCTGTAACATAGTAAGCCTCTATGACCAATAGTTACACACAATAAAAAAATGTGAAAAAATTCTCTGTATTTACATTGTGCAATACTATTGTTAACATTTTCTCCAGGACTACTTATATACACACAAAGCAAAAGCTGGATAAGTGTTAAATATAGACAACAGGCAGGTAAAAGCTCATAATTCCACTCTTTCTCCTTTAGGGTATCTCTGTATCTTTATATAAAACTTCTCAGCTATCTAGGTGATATTGTACATGGCACAGGCTACTCAGCATCCTTGTACATCACAGGCTACTCAGTTTTCCTTTCTATCAAATGGAAATGGAGATGCTCATGACAGGAAGGCACTGGGAACTGTTTTTGAAAAGTAGAGAGCTCTTCTAACGTAATGGCTTATGCTAGTCCATATTTGGATCAAAATAACAAATCCAATAAGTACTATTTTGTTTTGTTGATTTTGTTTTATTTTCAAAGAGGGTAAAGAAAAGTGAAGAGACAGCTAGGGCTGTTTCAGAACCAAGATTTCCAAATCAGTGCTCATTCCACCTCTGACTCCAAAGGAATGGAAACAAACCAACATGCCAAAGGCATGGCCCTAACGCCAAATAAGGGATTGGTAAGTCCTGGGGCCCACAAGCAGAGGCATTCCTTTTGGACAGAGCAGTGAGGCCAAAGAAGGGGGAACTTTAGAGGCTGCTCCTGTAGTAAAGAACTGGAGCCTGCTCCGATCCCACGAACCTACTTAAACAAGCTCCCTTGTTGTGAAAGGGACAGCTTTTCAGAAGCAATGCTGCTAAGCCAAGATGGCGCCACCAATAAGCCTGGCCGATGCACAAAGCTGCTTCGTCTGTCTTCTTTAACTTCCTTATTCAGGAAGTTTGCAAACAACGCATTCAACCAATACTCCTTTTCACCCACCACTTCCCATCACATCTTCTCCCAGCCCCCATAGGACCTGGCACCCTTGTGACCGGCTCCAGGTCATGTGTTTTGCTTTTAGGTTTTATACCAGAGGATGTTTGGATGAGCACCGTTTACTCCTGTAGCCAACAGGGCTGTTATTTAATCCCCTTCGTGTCTGTCTGTGCTGCCTCTGCAGAGATGAGTAACCTCTGTGTGCAAGCAGGGCTGACGTCTCTGGCCCAATCTGTGTTGATTTTGAGGGATCAGGCGGCCTAACTGGCAGGGATATGGCGGATCTGCAAAATGGCCCACTAAAGAGTTCAGGGATTTATTTTTGCAACGTTCTAAATACCTCATTACAAGTGTTTATTGGAATTGGAGGAAAACAGTTCAGGGAAATGGGGTAATTTTTTCAGTGTTTCTGAGGAAATCTAAGCAAAAATATGCCTGACAGCAGCCTCTGTAGCAACCAGTTTTTGGTAAATAACCAGTGTTGTTCATAATATAAGCTGAGACCACAGACAACCTGAAGGTAAGCATCAATGCAAGGAGTATGAGCAAATGGCCTTGTTGTGAAGATCAACTTCGTGGATAAGACGCAGAGGAGGTGCAGAACCCACAGAGACCACGGGGCCTTTCACAATATGCTCTGAAAGAGGGCACTGGGGGGACACCCTAATAAGAGCAAATAGTCTGGGAAGAAACAGGTGGGTGAGGACCACAAACTTCCCTAATGTAGGTCGAATAATAAATAAAAATTAGAAAGAAAGATAAACATTCCCCCCTCATTGTGCTGCTTTCTGGCACACCTGGAGTCAGTTGCGGTCCCTGCCCTTACGTGACTGGCACATTACAAGCCTGGAGAGTGAGGACATTGCCTCTTTGCACTTTGAGATCATTGCCACCACTGTGGCCGTGGCTAGCGCTGAGTCAATGCAGGTGACGCTTGCAGTGACTATTAGTTCTTGAATCCATCCCATCCTTTCCAAGCCCTGGTTCTGCAGCTGACCCTCATTCTACACGGTGCCCCACAGACTTTCCAAAGTGCTTTAGGGGCAAGGAGGCTAGCGTGCAAGGTGCACTGTCTGCTTCAACAAAACAATCTTTAATTACCACCCCCTCTGCCCGCTACACCCCTTTCGTAATAGATGAAGAACTTGAAAACAAGCAAACATCATGTGGTTATATTTTGTTTCTAAACACTAAATCTCAAGAAACCACAGAAAGGGGCTGGTGTTGTGGCACCATGGGTTATGCTGCTGTTTGTGATGCGGCATCCCATATGGGAGTGCCAGGCCTGGTTCCTCGACTTCTGATACAGCTTCCAGCTAATGCACCTGGGAAGGCAGCATGAGATGGGCCAGGTGCTTGGGCCCCTGCCACACATGTGGGAGACCAGGATGGAGTTCCTAGCTCCAGGCTTCAGCCTGGCCCAGCCCTGGCTGTTGTGATCACTGGGAAAGTGAACCAGCATATAAAAGATTTCTCTCTCTCTTTCCCTCTCTCTCTCTCTCTCTCTCTCTCTCTCTCGTTCTGTCTTTCTCCCTGGCTCTGTTGCTCTGCTATTCAAGTAAATAAAGCTCTCTTAAAAAAAAAAAAAAGTAGATGTCAGTGGTAGGGAATTCCAGAGCTGGGCTATCCAGACACACCCAGAAAGCAGAGAGGAAGGATATCTGTGCATGTCATCAACAACTGTAGATTAAGCAGCACAAAACGGTAGACTGTGGGATGCAGGCATCCAGAAGCTTGCGTGCCACACAGCCTAATTTCATCACATGTTTGTTCTGGGTGCCCAATCAGCTGCAGTACCTCTTCTGAGCCTCAGGCTCTACCTCTATCTGCAAACTCGCTCACTTGTTCTACAGATATTTATTAGGGCCAGTCATGTGCCAAACACTGGGCTAGGGATGGGGTGCAGCAGCTAAGAGGGCAGCCACGGTTCTCCTGCACCAGCACCTGTGTCTCCACCATGAACATTAAAAGACCTCATCAGTGAGAGCACGCAGCAAACAAGGGCAAGCCATGAAGAAGGCAGGTGTGATTGCTCAACCAGGAGGCAAGTCCTGGTTTCATGGCCTTTCTTCTTTCCTTCCTAGAACAGCTGCAAAACAGTGGGGTAACCAATTTCCAGTTTCCCCTAACAGACGCCCTACATAAACAAAAAGGAAGGACATGTGGAGGCATGCATATGTACACGTGTACATGTGTTTAGAGGGCAGAGAGCAAGGTTGGCCCAGAAATTAGTAAATAAGGATACTCAGCTTTGCTGATCTTTTCTATAGTCACATTCTTGTCACTACATACCTGAGGCCTTTGCATTCCTATACAAACCCCAATCTACCATCAGTAAATCAAGAGATAAAGAGCTCCTACAAAACAAGCAGTACTACATCCCTCCCAACACTTAGATCACCCTTTCCTGAGCTCTCCAGTCTCCCTCCAAAAGACTCCCTTTCCATGACGTGACCTCCCCTTCCACAGAAGGGGGGCCTTGGAAAAAGAAACTAAGCTTGACATAATGTGGCCATTATGGCCCCTTGGCCCAGCTGGACCCTTCCCTAGGAAGACTGATGCAAGGGGAGAAAATGTGGAGACTGCCAGTTTTATAGGGGGAGGAGCAAGGGGAGTGGGAGGCCATGGGGCCACACTGGAGCTATGGAAGAAACTGCAAAAGAGCCATGGCACGAAGTTATAAAGAGCCCATTTCTCCTTCTACTGGCCGAGGAGAGCCTGGCCCAGCCCCACCCACTCAATGACATCCTTGTTTTCAACAAAAGCCAGCTTGAGAATCTCCAGGGGCCCCCAGTGAAGCCTTAGCTGCTGGAAAGGACAGAGGTCTCAACAGTTCCTGGGAGATTGGATGCTTAGAATTTTAGATAAGGGAGGAAGACAGAGATAGCCAGGGAATGGGCAGACACTGCTCCTTCCAGGACTTTAAGGGGTACGGAAAGAACTCAGGACACTGCTTCTCACAGGACTTTTTATCAGTGGATCTCTACCACAAGCCTGCAAAATTGGTCACTGGGATTTTACATTCACCTAATGAGAAAACCAGATCCACGCAAAGAAGTGGCTTGCCCAAGGTCCCACTGCAAGCTAAGGGCAAGTCCGGGAACTGGCACCACTATCCTGCTACTTACTGAAGCTCGGGATGGTCTTGAGCCCATCTTTTCCCACAGCCCATATTTGACCTATTTTCCAGTATCCACAATCCCATCCTATAAACATCTCTGGAATTCTCCTTCTTCTGTCCATATCATCTATCTCTTAGCTAAATCATTGTTCCTAAATGCATTTTGGAAGTTGTCACTATCTATCTCCTGAATTTCTTTCTTTCTTTTTTTCTTTTTTTTTTTTTTTTTTTTTTTTTTTGACAGGCAGAGTGGACAGTGAGAGAGAGACAGAGAGAAAGGTCTTCCTTTTGCCGTTGGTTCACCCTCCAATGGCCGCTGCGGCCAGCGCACCGCGCTGATCCGATGGCAGGAGCCAGGTACTTATCCAGGTCTCCCATGGGGTGCAAGGCCCAAGCACTTGGGCCATCCTCCACTGCACTCCCTGGCCACAGCAGAGAGCTGGCCTGGAAGAGGGGCAACCGGGACAGAATCCAGCGCCCCAACCGGGACTAGAATCCGGTGTGCCGGTGCCGCAAGGCGGAGGATTAGCCTAGTGAGCCGCGGCGCAGGCCTGAATTTATTTCTCATCTGCTTCTTATGCCCTGGAGATAAAAGCCCAAACCCTTTAAGGAATCTCTGAAGCCCTCCAAGGACTCAGTTCCTGCCTCTGCTCTCAGTTCTAACCATAGAAGGTTTCTTTTTCAAATGTCACTATTGCCTTTGAGCTGTTGTTCCTGCTACTTGCGCTGCTGAGCACCCTGTCCCCCCTCTGTGTGGGCCAATTCTACCACACCCTCCACCACCACCACAAGCCTTCCTTTCTTCACTTCCTCCTAGAAGCTTTCTTGGTCCCCAGTCCAGGGAACTTCCCCCTCCCCAGGCTCTCCGCTTCTTCCATTTTAGCCCCAAGCACATGATTCTGTAATCGTTTATTATCTACCTCTTGCACTAAGCTCCAAGCCTGACAACTGCGGCTGTGTTTTCCTTACCATTTCTTCTCCCAGGAATACTCAGCACCTATGCCAGTACCTGCCTCATGGTTGTCACTCAATGGCATTTGTTGAATGAAGGAAATATGGATGTTAGGAATTCTCAACAAGCAGTCCCAGCTCAAGCAGTCCCCACACACTGGAGCCAGGGAAAAGTCAGGGATTCCCTGACCCAATACCCACACCCACAGTAGAATTTGAGCAGGACCTTCAACTTGCACCACGGTACCCACGCACCTAATCATTTAGAGTGCAAGGGGTCAGAAAAAGGTCTACATATGTCACTGAATTTTAAATAGACAAAGAGTAAAGTTCACGTTCTTAAAACCAAAATACCTGGTGAAATGTAAATGCTGTCTCTCATTCAGGTTCAGAGTTCAGGACAGAGTCAGTCCACAAGGCCACAGCGTCAGCCTCCTCCTCTCAAAGATTTTCTCTCGGGACAGTCATGCTCAGTTGCCCAAGCACAGAGGTTGGACAATTTCTAGGGAGCATATAGGAAGAGCACTCACTCCCATCCTTGGACCTCGGAGCAAAGACAGGGCTGGAAGCTGGGACTTGCAGGAATCTCCTAACCCACATGTCTGTCTCTACATTCATCCACATCCACTCACCAGGCAGAGTGGATAGTGAGAAAGAGACAGAGAGAAAGGTCTTCCTTTTGCTGTTGGTTCACCCTCCAATGGCCACCACGGTTGGCTGGCACGCTGCGGCCGGCGCACCGCGCTGATCTGAAGGCGGGAGCCAGGTGCTTCTCCTGGTCTCCCATGCGGGTGGCAGGGCCCAAGCACTTGGGCCATCCTCCACTACACTACTGGGCCACACCAGAGAGCTGGCCTGGAAGAGGGGCAACCAGGACAGAATCCGGCGCCCGGACCGGGACTAGAACCCGGTGTGCCGGCGCTGCTAGGTGGAGGATTAGCCTAGTGAGCCGCGGCGCCGGTACAAGCACCTTTTCTAAAAATAGCCTACCTGGGGCCGGCATTGTGGTGCACCATGAGTGACACCAGGATCCCAAATCAGAGTGCCAGTCCCAGTTGCTCCACTTCTGACACAGCTTCTTGCTGGTGTGCTTGGGAAGGCAACAGAAGATGGTGCAATTATTTGGTCTGTTGCCAACCATGTGGGAGACCAGGATGGAGTTCCTGGCTTCTGGCTTCAGCCTGGCTTTTGGCTTCAACCTGACTCAGACATGGCTGTTGCAGCCATTTATGGAACAAACCAACAGATGGAATATTCTCTCTCTTTCTCTCTCTCTCTCTCTCTCCTTCTCCTTCCCCACCCCCTTGCTCTGCCTTTCAAATAAATTAATTAATCAACAAAACAAGAAAAGAAATAGCCCATCCACTTCTTTGACCCCATGGTTTTGCCTGAGACAAGAGAGAACTCAATTCAAAGTCAAAAATGGGACAGGAAAAAGTTGAGCCTTACACTTCTCAGATACTCTGATAACCCAGTAGGGGAAGGAACAGCAACCCCATCCCCAGCCTCAACCCCCTCACTCTTCTGTGTTCACATGACTTGGCTACTTAGGAATATTGAATTCCCAACACATTATCAGCCCTACAGCTTTGAGTTCTGAATCAAGGGATCCAGACCAAATATTTATATATTATTCTCTCAGCCTGAATTCCTTTCCCATTCTCCCACTCATCTTTTCCCTTCTCTCATCTCTTAAGACAGAGCTCCAAGAAATCTTCAGGGAAGCTTCCCTATTGCCCAGTCATAAATTCCCTCTTTCTTTTGACTTCTTAGCACTTTACTCTCAACTAAACCTCGTAAACACGTACGCTGCTGTGGATTATGTTGTCTGTATGTCATCTTCTCTCCCACAGAACACAAACTGCTTAACAACAAGGATGTCTGTATTTTCATCCCCACTTCCTATAGCACCTGGCATAAGATTGTACACAGAGATGTGCAATCAATACTCTCTGAAATCAAACTCGCAGAAAGGAGAAAAGTTAGCTCAGGCTTAAAAGGCATGAGATCTACAAGCTGATGAACAGGTTAATAAATGAGTATATCCATACAGTGGAAGAATATAGAGCAGTAAAAAGAAATACTCATTCATACTGAAACACAGATAAACCTCAAAAACATCACCCTAAGTCAAAGAAGCCAGCCACAAAACTCCACAAATTGTATAATTCCACTTTCGTAAAACATCCAGAGTAGGCAGATCTACAAACACTAGTCTGGTGGCTGCAGAACAATGATGGAGGGCAGGAGAGAATGGGGAACCACGAGTTACATCAGTTTCTAGGGCTTCCTTAACAAAGTGCTACAAACTAGTGGCTTAAAAAACAAATTCACTGGAGCTGGCATTGTGGCACAGCATGTAAAGCTGCTGACTGCAATTCTAGAATCCTATATGGGCACCCAAAATGGGCACCAGTTCGAGTCCTGGCTGCTCCATTTCTGATCCAGCTCTCTGTTAATGTGCCTGGGAAACTAACTAAAGATAGTCCAAGTGATTGGGTCCCTGCGCTTCAGCCTGGCCTAGCCCTAGCAGTTGCAGCATTTTGGGGAGTGAATCAGAGGATGGAAGATCTCTCTCCCCATATCTCTCCTTCAAACCCTGCCTTTTAAATAAATAAGTCTTTTCTTAAAAAACAAAGGGGAAAAAAACAAGTTTACCAGCATACAATTCTGGAGGCTAAAAGTCCAAACTCGAGAGGTCAGCAGGGTCAGGCTGCCTCTGAAAGGGCAGGGGACGCATCTATTCCAGTCCTTTCTCTTAGCTTCTAAGTTCCTTGGCTGAGGGCAGCATAACTCTGTGGATATACGTGTGCACAAAGGTCCCCTTGCTATAGAGACACAAGTAAGACAGGACTAGGGGCCCACCATAATCTAGTGTGACATATTCATATACTTACAACAATTCAAGTCCCAAACTAAGAGTACTCTGAGCGGCTAGTATTTGAGACTTCAACACATGCATTTGAGTAGACACAATGAAAAACTCTAAAAGATATTGTCTTTGGGACAGTACCTATGGAGTGAGAGGTATAAACTGTCAAAACTTAAAACATTCTAAACATACATGCCATATGGCCTTACTCTATTTCCAGGTATTAATCTTACAAAAATGCTTACAAATGTGCTTACAGATTACATACAAGCCTATTACTGCAGCAGTATTTGCCATAACAAGAAGTCAGAAACCTATCTTCCATTATTAGGGAAATTTAATAAATGCTGGTCTATTATCAGTGGCATCCTATGTCACCATTGAAAAAATAGACAGGTCCAAAAATATGCTAACATTGTAAGGCATTGAAGACAAATAATGGAAAATTATAGAAGAATATATAAAGTACAACCTTTATTTTAAAACTCTGTTGCTTATTTAATTTTTTTCTAGAGTTTAATTGTGAAAAATACCAAACCTTCTACAAAGTTCTTGTGTAATTTTTAGATGTTTTTGGTAATGCCCATGCTACATTTCAAAAGTGGAAGGAAAATATGTTATAAAACCGAGGATATAACATAACCCCATTTGGGTAAATATATGTAGGGTTAAAAAAAAACTATGTTCAAAAAATATGAAGTTCATGGTAAATACTGCCTCCCTGGATGCTAGCTATTGTTATCTTAAGGTAAACAGCTTGATAATAAAGGGACTCTCGAACTCAAGAACAACCCTGACTTCTCCCAAGTTCACAGCTTCCCTTTGCTCTGACAAGGGTCCATCTGAGGCCAAGGGGCAGTTGACAGCTTCCTCCCATTCATTTTACCCTGTGCTCCCGCTGAAGGGCAGCCAGGAGAAATAAGCTTGAGACAAAAGAAAACCGTGGACATCCTTCCTGGCTGCAGAGGCAGCCCTGGCTGCAGGTCCCTGGAAGGAGATAGAGCCGGAACTTGCGAATAAATCCCGACCTCCTTAGGGGATAGTTCAGGGCTTTGCTAAGGGGAGGGGCCAGATGCCCATTCTGTGGGCACAGAGAAGAGGTACAGGTGAGCTGGTTGAGAGCACTGTGAAGCTACATTCTTAAGATACAGTGAGATCAAACCGGGCATGGCTGGGGAGCAGAAGCGAACTTCCTCCCAGGAGCAATGGGTCCTAAGGTCAACTTTTCTTAATTACATTTGGAAACCAATTCAGGGGAATTCCCTCTTACATCATTATTAAATGTTTTTCTGAGCCCTGGAAAATACAAATAACAGTGGCTACTTATTGTGCCCCAGGTGCTGTGCAAGTCCTTCAGAGCATTATTTACTGTTTTCACAGAATGCCCTATGAGGTGGCCACTGTTATCACCAACAAGTGGATGAGTAAACTGAGAATCCCAAAGACAAACTGACCTGGCAAAGCTTATAAGTTGCAGTGAGTGTAAGGAGCCAGGATCTGAATCCATACCTACCTGGATTACAGCATCACATTACATTGACATGCAAATTCTAACCTGCGGGTAGGGAAGGCAGACAGAAAGGAAAGAGGCACAGTAGAACAAGGGAGAAGAAATGACAATACTAACTGGAGAAAAGTCAGGCCTGGCAGCTAAGAGGCCACATCATTTCCTAATTAAGAGTCTGGACTCTGGAACCAAATGGATCCAGTTTCACATCCCAATGCTGCCCTCCCACCCAGGAGATCTTGAGCAACTCACACCATTCCCCATCTCAGAGTCCCCAGCTGCCAAGCAGGGTTAACACACCTGCTACACCTACCAGGTAAAGTCTCTATCCTTAGGCTGGACTTCTCTAAGGGAAGACTAGGCATGGGAACATGACTCTGAATTTAGCAAATGTTGTTAAGCAATAAGCACACCAATTATTTCCCAATATGTTTTTCTCTTTGTCACTTTCACGTAGGAAGAAAGCTTTGGAGGCCACGTGTGATGCCGTGTGTCATCACCTAGACACCTCGGAGAGCACTGGTTCCTGACTTTGCATACATGAAAGTTAGCATGGACTGAAAACCTGCTTACCATGCCCTAGATGTTGCACTAAGCTTGTGATAACATAGGACATCTCTAAACCTCACAAACCCTATGTGTTTTGTTTCCTGGGGCTATTGTGTAATAAATTACCACAAATGTGGTAACTTCAAACACTTTTTTTTTTTTTAAACAGACAGAGTGGACAGTGAGAGAGAGAGAGACAAAGGTCTTCCTTTGCCGCTGGTTCACCCTCCAATGGCCGCCACGGCCAGCGCAACGCGCTGATCCGAAGGCGGGAGCCAGGTGCTTCTCCTGGTCTCCCATGGGGTGCAGGGCCCAAGCACTTGGGCCATCCTCCACTGCCTTCCCGGGTCACAGCAGAGAGCTGGCCTGGAAGAGGGGCAACAGGGACAGAATCCGGCGCCCCAACCGGGACTAGAACCCGGTGTGCCAGTGCCGCTAGGTGGAGGATTAGCCTGTTGAGCTGCGGCGCCGGCCGACTTCAAACACTTTTTAAAGTAGTTTTCTCACAGCTCTAGAGGCCAAAAGAATAAAGTCAGAATTACTGGGTCAAAATCATGGTGTCAGCAGGTCTGCACGTACTCTGGGAGAACCCCGCTGCCTCTTCCAGCTCCTGAATGCTGCCTGAATTCCTTGTCTTCTAGCTGCATATCTCCAAGCTCTTACTTAGTGGTCACATCAGCTTCTCCTCTGTCTTCTCTATCCTTCCTCTCATATATTTTGAGTACATTTTGGACACACCCAGATCTCAAAATCTTTTTCTTTCCACATATAAAGCAACACTGTCAGGTGTTCGAGGGACTGGAATGTGTATATCTTTTAGGGGGAGAGGGCACATTTTTTACCCCCACCTCCCATACCCTACAATGAAGGTATCAGTGTCTTTATTTTCCATGCAGGTGGTATGATAGAGTAAGAGACAGACAGACCCGAGTTGGACTCTGACTCTGACACTGAGTCAATTAATCATGCTTGCTTTTTTCCATTTATAAAAATGCAGATAAAATGATATATTTTTCAAAGGGCTGCCAGGAAGCTTAAGCAAGACATTTTGGGAAACACCTCTGCACAGGAACCAGCTCTCAGATAAATGCTCATGATTCAGTATTACTATGAATGCATATGAGGAAATCAAACTCAGAAGGCAAGTAACTTGCCAAGAGGCACCTAACCAAAGTGTCAGGGCCTGAAATTGAACTGACTCTCCAGGGCACCAGCATCTGAGTCTGTTCTACATGTTTATGGCTGATGTGTTGATGGCCTTCAGAACGAATGTGTCTAGGTTATTTCCGCTTTGGAAGTCCCTAGATACTGATTTTTGTGCAACTGAATAGCTATATCCCTTCAGATCCTTCCTAGTCACTGAGACTGAGCTTAATTAAGCAATGAATTTAAGAAAGTGCTATCGGGTTTCCAATGATTCAGAAATAAGAATGTCTTGGTTCATTCAGCCTACTATAACAAAACATCATAAACTGGAGGGTTTACAAGCAACAGAAATTTTCTCACAGTTCCAAAGGCTAGAAATTCCACTATCAAGTGGCCAACAGATTTGGTGTCTGGTAAGGGCCCCCTTTTCTGGTTCAAAGATGTTACCTTCTAGCTATGTCTTCACATGACAGGAGAGATTGGCTGCTTCTCTGGGGTCTGTATTACCAGGACACTAATCTTATCCAGGAGGGCCCCACTTCCTATTATCATGACCTTGAGAGCTAAGATTTCAACAAAAGAGCTCAGGAGACATGCATATTCAGCCCATTGTGAATGGAGGCCTTGTTTATACAAAGATCACATTACAGGGATGCTGCTGTGGTGCACTAGGTTAATCCTCCACCAACAGTGCAGCATCCCATGTGGGAGCCGGTTCTAGTCCTGGCTGCTCCTCTTCCAATCCAGCTCTCTGGAAAAACAGCAGAAGATAACCCAAGCACATGGGCCCCTGCACCTGCATGGGAGACCTTGAAGAAGCTCCTGGCTTCAGATCGGCCTAGCTCTAACCGTTGCTGCCATTTGGGGAGTGAACCAGTGGACAGAAGACCTTTCTCTCTGTCTCTGCCTCTCATTGTCTGTAACTCAACCACTCAAATAAATAAATAAAAACTTAAAAAAAAAAAAAAACACATCAGATGGGCTGGCAACCCTTTCCCTCTGCAACTCCAAGGGTTCTGGACAATGTGGAAACTGTAAATTAAACCAATCTCAGTTTACAAGGCTGCAATTAGAAACTGTGTCTCTTGGAATGTCATTGCGACACACTAGTAAAGCCACTGTCTGCAATGCTAGCATCCCATAGGGCACCAGCTCGTGTCCCAGCTGCTCCACTTTCACTTGCAGTCCAGTTCCCTGCTAATGGCCTGGGAAAAGCAGCAGAAGATGGCCCATGTGCTTGGGCCCCTGCCACCTATGAAGCAGACCTGGCTCCTGGCTTTGGCCTGGCCCAGTCCTGGCTACTGCAGCCATCTCTCTCCCGTGTCTCTCCCTCTCTCTCTGTAATTCTGACTTTCAACTAAATAAATAAATCTTTAAAAAGGAAGGAAAGAAGGAAGGGAAGGAGGGAGGGTGGAAGAGTAGAAGGGAGAGAGGGAAGGAGAGACAACATACAGAAGGAAGAAGGAAAAAAAGAAAAGAATTAAGAAAGAAAGAAAGAAAGAAAGAGAGAAAGAAAGAAAGAGAAAGAGAGAGAGATAGAGTGAGAAAGAGAGAGAGAGAAAGAGAGAGAGAGAAAGAGAGAGAAAGTGAGAGAGAAAGAGAAAGAGAGAGAGAGAGAGAGAAAGAGAGAGAGAAAGAGAGAAAGAGAGAGAGAGAGAAAGAAAGAGAGAAAGAGAGAGAAAGAGAGAAAGAGAGAGAGAGAGAAAGAGAGAAAGAGAGAGAGAAAGAGAGAAAGAGAGAGAGAGAAAGAGAGAGAGAAAGAGAGAGAGAGAAAGAGAGAGGAAGAAAGGAAGAGAGAAAGGAAGAAAGGAAGGAAGGAAGAAAGGAAGGAAGGAAGAAAGAAAGGAAGAAAGGAAGAAAGAAAGGAAGGAAGGAAGAAAGGAAGGAAGGAAGGAAGGAAGGAAGGAAGGAAGGAAGGAAGAAAGAAAGAAAGAAAGAAAGAAAGAAAGAAAGAAAGAAAGAAAGAAAGAAAGAAAGAGAAAGAAACTGCATCTCAAACAGCATCACGGGGTCTCTCTGGAACAAGATGCCAGCCCAGCACTTGGAATTCACTGCCTTCAGCGTCAACGCAACAGGGTTAATTCCATTCCTGAGACTTGCAAAAAAAATATTTGAAGAAAATTTCAAACACCCACAGGCAGCTCTCTTTAAAATCTGGTGTCCCCACCCATGCATCCAACGGTTTCCTCGGCCCCAATCTCCCTGGGTTATACAATCTCAGCTGCAGGGAACGGGGAGCCCAGCTGCATGCAGAGTTTGGAAAAACATTTTGAATACTTTGGATCTGCCAAATACTTGGTTAAAGAATGATATCCTTTAATTTCGTAAGCCATGTGTATTTTAAATGAAATGTAATCCATATGTCTGTTGATTCATTTAAATGCAACTCAGCGAAGCATGGTTTACCAAGAGGTTTGGGATACAGCCTAAGCCTCTCTAAGCTTCTCTTTGATCCAGGAAATTGAATTTTGCCAATAACAAATGAAGCTCCTGAGGAGCCAGGGTCAAAGAGAGCTGTCCTTTATCCTAGGTAAGATGTTAAAGTCTACCCTTGACCCAAGAGGAAGGTGGGAGGGTAACAGCAGGGAGTGGGTGGTATTCAGGGTTTTGCTCCAGATCAGCTCTGTATTTGTACCAGGCCTCCTTGGAAGAACAGTGCAGAGCCCTAAGAGGTGATCACGAATCCATCCTATTACAAAAATAACTCCTTTCCTGCCTGCTAATTCCCCACCCCCCATCTCCATTCTCCCTGCATTATCCAATACAAATACCTTTGAGGGGGGAAAGGAGGAAATTAGAAGGCTAGATCACTCTACTAGTTTTGAAAGACTTAATTTTCCAGGTCATGGTTTGATTTCCAGGACAACAAAGCAATCTCCTTCCCTATAGTATCTCTGAAGAAATGACAAGAAGTTAGAGATATGAGTAGAGTTTAAAGTCAAAAATAAGGGTGGGTATTAAAATCAGTAAATGTCCCAATTCTCCCTTGACAATTACCATTTCCAGGAGATCCAAAAGTAGATATCCCATGCACAAAAGAAGTAAAAACCCATTCTTATCAGCTAGACTATCTGCCTAGACGCTGTCTGCACTCACACACAGTGAAGGGGTGACACCAAAGGACATGTCTGTCTTTCTTAAGACAAAAACATATCGTCATTGGGACTCAAGGAAGGACAGCATATAAAGAGATGAGAGTCACAGAGGATGTGCTAAAGAGAGCAGCAGAGAGAAGTGCATAGCCACAGGTCTTTTGGGAAAAGGAAACTCTTGTTAAGCAGCTCATTCGCTCTTGAAGGTGATGCTGTGATACCATGACCCTGCCCAGGGGAGTGTAGGCCAGTGAGCCTCCTGGAAACCAGTTGAACAGCTCAGTACACTCTCCTCTTGGGAAAAAGGGAAGAAAGGAGAGATTCATCTCCCCAGATGCCTACAATGGAGGAAAATTCCATTTGCCTTCAGCAAATATGGTTCCTGCATTGATGACGCAGTCTTCAGAAAAGGGTGGGAATTACATGGGGAAAAAACATTATGAATATATGTCTCAGAATGATGGGTATAGAAAAAGCAGCCTATAATTTCTGCCCTGTAATTTCCCTTCTTGTGTTTTCTGTTGCCTGAACTGGTAAGTCCTGAGCCAGAGGTTCAACTTCAAGGTCCCATGGTTCTGGGCACCACTTCCCTTTTCTTTGCTGCCCACTGTTTTTGAGGATATCTTCACCACTGGAGCAAACTCCCTGAGCCAGAGGCCTCTTTTCCATTTTTCTACACATTCAGTGTCCTTAGTTTCTTTTTCTAAAGATTTATTTATTTATTTTAGAGGCAGAGAGAGAGAGAGAGAGAGAAAGAGAAAGAGATTATCCATCTGCTGATTCATTCCCCTAATGACCACAACGGCTGGAGCTAGGCCAATCTGAAGCCAGGAGCCAGGAGCTTTTTCCGGGTCTCCTATGTGGGTGCAGTGGCCCAAGCACTTGGGCCATCTTTCAGTGCTTTCTCAGGGGCATCAGAAGGGCAATGGATCAGAAGAGGAACATCAGGAACTTGAACCAGCATCCAGATGCGATGCTGGCATTACAGGCAGAGGCTTTACCTGCTACACCACAGCGCTGGCCCCCTCAGTGTCCTTTAAGTAATGGTACAGGAAGAGCTCGGAAAGCCCAAGTGGGATAAAATCCCCATCTGACAGATGAGAGAGTTGAGGCTCAGAGGGTCAACTGGCTTATTGCCTCTTCTGAACTCAGTGTCATATCCACTGTACCACACTGCCTCCAACGCACATGTTTCTCCTAGCAACAGGTATGCTCACGCCAATATTTATAAATTATATACATGTGTGAGGATCAATACCAAACAATGTAATATTGTTTGTACTTCATTAGAGCAGAGTACTATCTTTGTGACATCCAGTTGAGTTTAAAAATGCAAATTATTGAACAACATTTCTGGCATAATCTCATCTCTGTTCTCACTTCCCCAGCAGAAAGATCTGTGTATGTATGCATGTGTGTGTGTGTGTGTGCGCACACATGCTCCTATGTGGTTTTATCTATCAGCAACCAAGTGTGTACTCTTGCCTACAGGCATAGAGAGGACCCAGGGCTGGCCCGCCAAAGGGTTAACAGAGTTTCTTCTTGTGGGTGGGAAAATTTTACTCTTTGTATTTATTTGGCATGGCTACTATATTTTATAAATGAGCATGCATGGCCTTTGCCATTTAAAAGTGATAAATAAGAAATAATCAAAGCAACCACAAAATGAATGTAGACTACAAGTCAAGCACTGCGCTGGGCCCTGCACAGGGACCACCATGCTCCATCCTCTTACCCGAGGGGAGCAACCTGAGGCTTAAAGAGGAAACACAGCTGGCAGGGTGACAGAGCCAAGATCTGAGCACAGAACTGCCTGGCCTGAAAGCCGTGCTCAGATTGTCCCTAAGAGATCATTCTTTTTCTCTTGGACTCAATAGAGGAAAGTGAGTGTGTCTCTCACAGCGATGTCATCTGTTTATCCTAAATTGCTTCGAAAGGGAGAAAACGCTGCCAGCTGCCGCCATTGAACTAAGACCCCTGGGTGTGTCTGCTGCCTGAAGCAAAGCTCCCTTTGCTATATCCCCCTCTCTGCCCCCAACCCCCATCCTCCATCCTCACCATTCTTGGCAATGAGCTCTCCATGTGTGAATTCCATTAGAGGCTTGCTCACTGCTATTTCGGGCCATGCATTAGCACTTGGGCTTTGATTTGATGGGCGAAGGCCAGACACCTCAGGATGATGAAAATGAAATTTAAAACGGCCTCTCCCTCCCCTCACAGTCCTGGAAGTCTTGGCCCACATCTCCTGGGATGCCTGAGAATTCAACATATGGGGGAATGTGCACGGGGGACTGGGAGGCAGGCGGTGGGCTATGTAGGGAAATCTTCATAATCGATTAGTGCCTCTGACCTCAGCAGTTCCCTCTCCTTGAATCTGTCGTCTCCTGGCTGTCAACCTGGCTCACTCCCTCCCCTCCTCCATTCATAAGCAACAGATCCCTCCCCACCGCCTGCTCTCCCCACATCCCAGGGTTCCCATTGTTGCCTGCATAGCACCTGACATGCGAGACCCTCCCTGGCTGCTGTGCTAGTTCCCCAACTAGAGCATCAGCTTAGTAATGGCAGCACTGCTGATGCACAGCTTTACCCCAGTCACTACACTGGTGTCTGGAACATTACAGAAGCAAAGGCTAAGAAAAGAATTAATGAATTGGCTGATGAGGTTAAGAACCAGAGCCTGTGCAATCACCTAGCACAGGGCTTCGTTTCCCCTTCAATGTCATGGGATGATAGCAACTTTAACAGGGGCATTTGAAAAATCAGAAAAGCATCCCCCTCCCCCCATACTAAAGCTGTTTTGAATTCATGGACTCGCAGGGACCATGAATGAGAAGTTTTCAGGAAATAAACACACTAGCAAGTCGTGTGCAGTTGGAGTTCCGCTTGCTAACACATGTTCAAAAACAAAAAGCCCAATTTGGATGAAAATAGCAGGAAGCTATCCCCCGGGACACCTGGTGAGGTCATATTGCTTGGCTCTGCTGCTTCCATTCTGTCAAATCTCCTGCCTTCAGCCAGCTCCAGGAGACCAGGAACCACATCCAGCCCCACGCCACTCACTGTGAAGCGCAGCTGCTCTCAGAGCCGCAGACAATAGGGCAGCATTCTGAACCTGAGTGCACTCAATAAAAACCACAGCTGCTGTTGACCACTCACTGCCTGTGCTGTGCAAGCGCTTCACGCACATCAGTGCTCACAACCACTCTGAGGCTGGCGCCACTGTCCCCACTTTCTGAATGACAACACGGAAGTTCCAAGAGAGTCAGCAATGTGACCCAGGCCACCTTCTGTGACTCTAGACACAAGTCAAGAACGAAAACAATCCCTCATTTACTTGCAGAGTGACCTTGACAACTGCCTATCCCCTCTCTAAGGCAAAGTTTCTGCATCTTGCACAAGACTAATACTTCCGTTCAGTGTTTTCTAAGGCATCTTCCTGCTCTTACTTTCTATGACAAAGGTTTCAAAAAGAGGGGGGAAGCATGGCAACTTGAACCCTGTTTGTCTAGTCCAGCTTTTAAGGTTTGCCCGTGCCACCAATACCCTTAGGAAGCTTAAGGGTGGTACACTCCACAAGGGGCAGAGCAGGACAGATTCCTCTCAGGTAACAGGGGACATTCAGACTAGGGCTACAAGGGCAGGGATCATGAGAACCAAACCAGGCCCCTGGGAAACTGTCAAGAACAGCCCTAAAGGAAGACAATCAGAGGAGAAAGCCCAAGAAAGCTGAGCCCACACCATCAGAGGATACAGCCAGGCAAGGAATGGCTGGTTTTACTCTCCAGTGGTGGGAGTAGCAAAAAAAATGATTGCCATCCTATACACCATATACTACAGGCCAAGGGAAGATGTGGATGACACCCCACTGCCACACAAGCTGACTTAGCTGAATTTACCCACATGGCACATTGCTCACCCTTTTCTGCAAGTGTCTGAAGAGCCCAAATTAGGAATAAATTATATTCTCCCTTTCCACCCAAGCTTAGCAGCCATTCTCATCCTTCTGGGTATGGGAAGGTCTTTCTCTAACCCTTTCTTGGCAAGGATATATTTGATTACTCATAGGCTTCCAGGGGGTTCTGCAAGCTGCCAAGAGGAGGTGGGCAGCTCTCCAAGCCATGCATCCCTCTCTGCAATGTCTTGGTGGCAGAGCGGCAGACGAAAGCAGGACTGTGGGTGGGAACTTATAAAGGACTTCCGAGTCCCCTGGACAAGTAAAGAGAGCTCTTCAGTGAGCAGGCAGATTGAGAATGGCCAAAGATAATAAAGCCATTGAGAATGGCTTTATTAAAGCCACGTGCTACAACTAATCACCTCTTTGATAACATGAATCGTTGAGCTATATCTGGCTGCAAATCGATGAGGAAGCATTTCTGGGCCAAGCTGCCACCCAAGATGAATGGGGTTAGCAAGATGGAGGCACTGGGCACAACGAAGCCAGCAGACTGCTGGTCATGCCATTGTTGGGAAAATCTTGGATTGAGCTGGCCCAGAACAGATGGGACAATGGGAGTCTGGGGTGCCAAATCCCAGCACTTTGCCTTGCCTCTCTCCTCTCTGCTATTTTCCTCTAATCTCCTTCACTTCCTGCTATGTGATGGATTGGGGCTAGTAAGGCAGCTGCTGAAAGCTTCTAGTCCATCCCCTCCCTTAATCACATACACATACCCCTGTGTGCCTGCAGTGAATTGTAAGAGGCCCAGCAAACACAGGCTTAGGAAATTCAAGCAAGATGTTAAGCAGTTCAGTAATCTCACAGCAAGTCAAGAAACTGTGGAAAAACTGTCTTTGCAAGATGCTCCCCACGAGAACCAAGGGTGGAGAGTTTGGGGTCACTCCACAGTTCCTTCCTAAACAATGACATCTGCATCCGGTGTTAACATGGAAGTTAATTGTTTCAGTTAAGACAAAGAAGGGGTCTACTTACTCATTCTTCTCCAGGTCCATGATCAGTTCTTGTCCCTCGGCCATTACCCTGAGCTCAGCTTTAAGTGGATGCTAAAAGCAACAACAAAAGAATGTCAGTTCCTAAAAGCAGGGACCAAGGCTCCTAGCGATGGCCACGGATTTAGCACAGTGCTCAGACAGGACTCATGGGAAGCATATGAGAAAACACCAATTGTATTTCAAGAGTACATTTCCTATGGAGTCAGATCTGGATTCAAATGCTGCCTCTGACACTTGCAGCTGTGTGAACTTGGCCTTGCTACTGAGCCTCCCTACATCTGTTTCCTCATTTGTAATACTTAGAGAGTGACAGTCAACCTTATGGGAATCTTGTAAGGATTAGATGAGATCATAAATGTAAATAATTTATCACAGTGCCTGGCACACAGGAAACCTTGGTACCAAAGGGTCCTCTTCATAGTAGGTTCTTATTTTATTTTTGACCCTCAGTGTGGAAAGTACCAATCACCTCAGGGAAGATAACTAAGAGAACCTCAGCTTAAGTAAGGTTTCATAGATTCAAAAGTAGACAGACAAGAGGTCTTCAAAAATTTCATGGAAAATACATATTAAGAAAAAATGCTGCATAGATTTCAATTTCTTTTGCACCAAAAATAAATTTATCTTTAATGTCATTTTTCCATAAACCTTCTGCAGTATGTTCATATTTTATACAAAAACACTTGGCTGGCTAAAGGTGCCAAAAGGATATAAAGGATATATAATTTAAGATAAACAAATGGCCAGTAAACGTGAAAACATGTTCAATATCACTGGGAAGTCACTACCACCCCAATAATAAACACACTTTAAAAATCAGACATCTTAAAAATTAACAAGGATAATTTAAAATCATAAATCATTACACAGTGGAGCATACCCTAAAATAAGAACTCACACTCTACAACCAAGAATTCAAACTGATACCAACTCTGAAAAATAATTTAAAACAATATGGACTGGGCCAGTGCCGCAGCTCACTAAGCTAATCATCCACCTTGTGGCGCCGGCACACCGGGTTCTAGTCCCGGTCGGGGCGCCGGATTCTGTCCCGGTTGCCCCTCTTCCAGGCCAGCTCTCTGCTGTGGCCAGGGAGTGCAGTGGAGGATGGCCCAAGCACTTGGGCCCTGCACCCCATGGGAGACCAGGAGAAGTACCTGGCTCCTGCCATCGGATCAGCGCGGTGCACCAGCCGCAGCGTGCCGGCTGCGGCGGCCACTGGAGGGTGAACCAACGGCAAAGGAAGACCTTTCTCCCTGTCTCTCTCTCTCACTGTCCCCTCTGCCTGTCAAAAAAAAAAAAAAAAAAGGACCACATGTTTAGGCTTTTGACCAAGTAATGTAAGACTGTATGAAGGAAACAAACCAGTGCACAGGCAAAAATTTGTACATTTGTACACAAGGACACTTGTTAGAATAATGAGTATGAAATATAACCCACATATTCAAAAACAGGAGAATGACTGAATAAACATATGATAACACCACCCAATCATGAAAAAGCAATGACTTTAATGTATTTTTTTAATTGTTGAGAAAGTATACACAACAAACACGAGGCAAAAACTCAGATTCTAACACTGTATATTGTATTAAGCATATTTTTGTAAGGGCAAAACAGAAGAGCAATTAGCCTAAAGGTTATCATAGTTATTGCAAGCACTGGGATCATGGGTTAATTTTCTTTTTGGATCTTTCTATGTTTTAATAACTGCTTTTATAATTTAATAACTTTTAATTTCCTTTAATTATTGTAGGAAATTTCAAAGAAATAAAAAAGTAACTCATAAAAAAAACCTCCATGCTTCAATAATTCAACTTAGATCTGTTGAACTTCTTCAAAGGGATAAATTATTTATTTAAAACAGAATAGTTACATATTTAAAACTGGATAACTTGATAGATTTCTTAGAGTGTTCTAATTACGAGCACTCTCTCGGGACCCAGAATCAGAAATTCTTGAAGTCTCTGCAATACACAAAAGGCCTTGCTAGAGTGGAACTTCTACCCCTTTGAGGTTGACCTCAGAGCTGACTTTCAATGTCTAAGTAAGTGGGTCACCTGTTTTGCCACCTCTGGCTGTTGGCCTGCCTCTTTTAAGTATATTCCCCTTATTTGCTGCAAACTCCAGACCCTATCAGGGTCTGGGTATCCGTGAGATGTCTGGATCAACTAGGGCTTTTTTGAGGTCTGAACATTCCAGTGAAGGCCAATTGAGTAACCCTGTCCATTGTCTCGCTGACGCTGACCCTATTACTTCCTCTTAAGAAGGGACAACTATGGACTGGCATTGTGACGTAGTGCATGAAGCTGCCATCCGCAACACCAACATCCCATATGGGCGCTTGTTTGAGTCCCAGCTGCTGTATTTTCAATCCTTCTCCCTGCTAATGCGCCTGGGAAAGCCGTGGAGGATGGCCCAAGTCCTTGAGTTCCTGCACCCTTGTGGGAGACCCAGAAGAAGCTCTTGGCTCCTGGCTTCAGTCTGGCCCAGCCCTGGCCATTTGGGGAGTGAATCAACGGATGAAAGACCTTTCTCTCTGCCTCTCATTCTCTTTCTATATTCTGCCTTTCAAATAAATAAAAGGAAAAAAAGGGACAAGTCAAACCCAGGGGCAAAGGAAGCTGGGGAAGATGTTTGCCCAATTAACTTTCACTTACGAGATTTGCTCTCTGTTTCTGATATTCTGAATCAGCTCTGCTAGCACCTACTCTGGTCCCTGATCCTTTGTCACTTTTCTCTGGAGAGTTCTGAAGCAAGCTTCCTGCCCAATCACATGAGCACTGGGGACACAGTCCCAAGTGGTATCTGAGAAACAGCACACAACAACGGAGCTGTAGCAACTCCCTCATCCAAGAGATGGCTGACCATGTGACAATACACACCAAAAAGCAGCACTGACACAAATCTAGGTACTGTCACTCTCTCCCAAAGAAACACAAACTGCAACATGAGTACTAATATTTTTATGTGGGTAGTCCAAAAATATTTCTGTTTTGGAAGGTACTCCGACACTGATATTTAAAATATGATGTTCCTTGTCTCCAGGGCCATTTCAAGCCAAACAATGAAACTGCACTTTAAGGATCTGTGAGGCTTTCCTGTCCAGCTCTCTTGATCAGTTTCTCTTACAGCTCCACTATACTAGGAAGGACCAACACCATTCCTCTCAGGAAGTACATGGCGCTTATACACCATTTATATTTCCCTAGGAAAGGATTAAAAGTCCTTTTTCTTTAGGAAAAGACTAAATAAATCCTCAGCTCCATAGGGTCTTAAAAACTTGTCCTGCATGTTTGTATCCCCCTTAAAATCTGGTACAATGTTTAGTACATAGTGAGTGTGCAATTAATGTTAGTATGAATGAATTACATAAATGCGAGTAAGAGGCCTGACTTAAACCCAGCTGCTACTGGTGCTGCTACTCTCTCTCTCTGTCTCCCCCCCCCCCCATCTCTCCCTCACTCCCTCTCTCTCTCCCTCCTTCTCTCTTATACTCATTCATTTGCTCATCTAACAGATATTTACAGTGCCGGGCACTACACTGACCATTGCTATAGAATATTATGACCCATGTTCTGGGCAGACAATGGGTGGGAACAAAGACAGGATCTGGCCCTCCACTTTGTTTCTTAGGCCCTTCCTCAGGATGCCCAGCACCAAACATCTGGAGAGAAGAACAAAGAGGCCTCTATAAAAAGTATCAGATCCATTTCTCTGGTAATAATGAATAGGTTGCAATATCCAAAATCTTAATTTATAAAATAATCTGTCTAGGATGCCATCCATTAATTTTTCTAGACTTTTCCTGAAGCTATATTCAGTCTCATCCACTTTTTGATGAGATGAGTTCTATGCATATATCACCTTAAGTCAAAATGCATCTAATTTTGGCCGGCGCCGCGGCTCACTAGGCTAATCCTCCGCCTAGCGGCGCCAGCACACCGGGTTCTAGTCCCAGTTGGGGCGCCGGATTCTGTCCCGGTTGCCCCTCTTCCAGGCCAGCTCTCTGCTGTGGCCAGGGAGTGCAGAGGAGGATGGCCCAGGTGCTTGGGCCCTGCACCCCATGGGAGACCAGGAAAAGCACCTGGCTCCTGGCTCCTGCCATCGGATCAGCGCAGTGCACCGGCCGCGGCGGCCATTGGAGGGTGAACCAACGGCAAAAGGAAGACCTTTCTCTCTGTCTCTCTCTCTCACTGTCCACTCTGCCTGTCAAAAAAAAAAAAAAAAAAAATGCATCTAATTTTTATCTGTCCTGAAGTTTTCACTGTTTGAGTAAACTCCTTGAGTAAATCCAACTTAAAGCATAGTTGGCTGTGGTGAGATTACGCTGGTCATTAACTTCAGGGGTTCCAGGCATTCCCTCCATTCATTTCCGAACTCAAAGCCACCATATCTTTCCTGACACAACCCTCTCCTACTGTAACCTTGCTCTGATTTGTCCAGTGAATCACAGACCATTTTAATCCAAAGGCATCTCAGAAACCAAGCCTTGCACTCCAATTCCATGTTCCATCTAAGTCCTATTTTATAAATGAAGAAACTCAAATTCTCTAGGAAGTAGAAGGTCACATCACTGGTTACTAGCACACAATAATCACATTTTCCTTCCTAGCTCTTTTTGTCTCACTGGAGCTATGAAATCACCTCTTCAAGAGCAGAATAGGGTTTTCTGTCTCATTCCCAAATGCCTTGATAAAGCCTGCGCATGTTACTGGTGTTCTGGCCCAAGAACTTACTGAATTTTAAAGTACATTCCTTAGGACTAAGTGCCTACTCTGCCTCTTAGTCTAAAAATTTTAGGTTATCCTTTTTCTCCCATGGAAATTATCTCATTGATAAAATGAAGCACTTATAATGCAGACAAAAAATAACAATACCAATATTTAATGAATTCCAATCAACACTAAGTGTTTCTGGTGACAGCATCACATTTGCACTTAGCTTGTGTCAGCATTAATGTGGATTTTCATTTCCTCAACTAATAGCATCGGAAGTATTCTAGAAGTTTGTCATACAATGAAGGAAAGTCCCAAAACCAACACAGAAAGAATACAATGAGTCAGAAACAGATTGTGATGACAGGCTTCCCAAAAAGTTGAATAGATGACCCCAAGCCTCACAGATCCGTTGCCACCTTCTGTTTCTGAAAACAAGAACTTTTGAGCCTTACCTTTTCTCTCATGAACCTTTCTGAAGTCTTCCACTGAGGTATTATGAGTTCATGCTGTAGCCGGGGGCTGCTGTCCCCACCTCCTCCTGCCAATACAAGATGCACAGCCGTTGGAATCCCAGATCTTGAAACCCTAGCTAAGCCACGAAGGCATTCTCAGCAATAGCCACTGCACCCAGAAAGACCCGTCCTGGCCTTGTATTCATCTGTTTCCCACTGCTATAATAAAATACTCAAAACTGGGTCCTCATCAAAGAAGCGAAGCTTATTTAGCTCAGAGTCTTGGAGGCTAAAAGTCCAAAAAGTGTGGTGCTGTTTCTAGTGAGGGTTCTCCCTTAGCTGTGTCACATTATGGCATCATGGTGGGTATGCCAGAGGGAGAGAACACATGGTAAGACAGGAAGCCAGAAAGCAGTGAGGGGGCCATCTTGCTGTTGTATAGACCTCCCAGGAGAGCCAAAATCCCACAAGAACTGTGTTAAGTGACCTTGGTGACCTAAACACCTCTCACTAAATCCCACCTCTTGAAGGGTCTACAGCAATACAATGGGAAGCAAACCATGAACACAAGTACCCCTGGGGGACACTCTCATACCAAACCCAAACCATAACAGGGTCATCAGAACGCCTGCTTAATTCCAGGCTCTTGGCACTTAAGATGAGGAAGAACCTCTTCTAGGTGCTGGCCAACAAGGTCCCTGTACTCCAAAGTTCATCTTCTGAAGTTGGGAGACAAAAAGTTCCCAGGAAGTGCAACAGACACCCTGTAGGAGGAGGTGCCTGCTCTAGACAGGATGCCAGCAAAGATGAAATCTGAGACCTGAGGGAAAGTAGCCACAAAATAACCCCTAGGTAGAGGACTGGCTTGTGAAAAGGCCCTGCTTAAACGGGTGGGATTAGACTGCCCAAGGAAAATGCAGAAGGTAGAAGTAGACAGTCAAGTAAATGAGAGAGTGTTGAAGAGGTGTGCTCAGCAAGACAGCCATGAGTCTGACAATGCGGAGGCCATGGAAAGTGTCTGGATTTTATTATGAATAGACTTGGAAGGCATTGGATGTTTTCGACACAGAGCAACATGATATGTATCAGGTTTAAAAAGGATCACTCTGCTGCCTGGGTGGAGAATGGGGTAAGAGTGGGGGAGGGGTGGAAGTGCGGTCCGAGGCAGGAAGGAGGCTGGAGACTGGAAGCAGTCCTGGTGAAAGATGGTGGTGGATCAGACTAGAATGATGTCAGTGCAGAGGAATGAAGTGGTGGGATGCTGGATATATTCTGGGGGTCCAAACCAGGGGCAGAGGGAGGGGTTGTTCTGGTTGGGCTTTCGTTTTCTCATCTGTAAAATGAAAAGAATGATTCCCACCTGCTCATCTCACAGCATTATTGGGGTAAGTTAAGGTGAAATTGTTTCCTTTTTAGGAAGATTTATTTATTTATTTATTTATTTGAAAGACATAACAACAGAGGAGAAAGGGAGGGAGGGGGAGAGAGAGAGAAAGAGAGAGTGAGAGATCAGATGGATCCCATTTGCTGATTCACTCCCCAAATAGCTGCAACAGCCAGGGCTGGGCCAGGCTGAAGCCAGGAGCCTGGAACTCCATCTGGATTTCCCAGTGGGTGCAGGGGCCCAAGCACTTGGGCCATCTTCTGCCGCTTTCTCAGACACATTAGCAGAGAGGTGGAAGTGGAACAGCCAGGACTCCAACCAGCGCCTCCCTGGGCTGCCAGCATCAGAGACAGCAGCTTAACCCATGGTGCCACAGTGCCAGCCTTGAAATTGTTACTTAAACTGCAAAGTATCATCATATTCAGTTGATCTTCCTACTGGTATCTTTGCATCCTCCAACTCATTCTCACCACTCAGTTCCCCTTCACTCTCACGACAACCTTGGGGAAGCAGATAATAGGATTCCCATTCTGTAAAACAGGGAATTGAAATTAGAGCAGAGACCTGTTCCAGGCAGTGCAGATCTCAAACACTGGTTGCAGCTCATGTTTTGCAAATGGGAAATCCCCAACACCTAAGCAAATTAGTCTCTCCAAGAAGAGGCCAAGTTCACAGAGGCCCAGAGGATGTGGGTGAGGACTCCAAAATCGATTCTTTCTAAACCAGACACTTTAATTACACAGAATGTAATGATACAAAAGATGTCTGTACTTGTTCTGTCAGAGTGCTGGGATTACAAATGATTATTAACTTTCTTTTCAGGTTACTTGACCTCAAAATATATTCCCAGAAATAATCTCCTTCCACTAATGGTTTCAGCAGCGATGCATTCATTTCTTTACCTAACATTTTCCAAGCTTTACCTATGTGCCACATACTATGTCAGCTGTTTAATATTCATGCAGGAACAAGAGAAGCCCAGTACCTGCCCTGGTAGCTCTGATAAACCTTTTTTTTATTTTTTATTTTTTAAAGGAACTATATGATATTTAGAGGAATACTGAAAGTAACTAAATGATGTTAGTGGTAACAAAAGAATTTTTGAAAGCAAAAAAATAAAAGCAGTCTGAAGTCTCAACAATAGAAGAAGAACATGGTATAGCCTAAGAAAGTGTTCAGAACTTGAAAATAAGTGACCTTTTCAAGGTCACAGGGGAGCATTGTTTCACAGACTCGCTTATGGATTACTGAATTATCTAGGGGAATTTACTTTTGGCTTTTTATGTATAAGCGATCAAAGCCCTATACTCAGTGAAGTTAAATGGTAACTAAGACTGAGATGCAAATAATCCCAATACAGTAGAAACATGCACCCAAATTATCGTTGTTTTGCCCCAGGAGGACCCCATGGCTTGTGCATCTGCCCAGCCACATGATTGCAACCTTCTCAACCCTGTTCGTCCAAGGCCCCTTTGAGCCAGTTCTTTCATCCTGTTCAACACCTCATTAATGAAGTGAATTAATCTTCACCTTTGTATGAAAGTCGGGTTTCTAGCTTTTTGAAAATTACACATCTTCGATCCTTTGATGGAATTTATAGAGTCATTAAGCTCATGCTTTTGGAGAATTTCATGATTTGGGAAATGTTCATAAAACCCAAGACATAAAACTGTATGTGTGCTATGTTTCCAATTGGATCGAGATATATATTATTCATATATTATATATATGTATGTATATATATGTATGTGTGTGTGTATATATATGTATATATGAACACACAAAGACTGGAGAAAAAAAACTGTGGATCTGGGGACTGAGGATCATTATTCCGTTTCTACTTCTCATTACTCCCAGTGACTCTGCCTTACTGAGTGGTCTTGGAGAGCCCAGAATTTGGAGAAGGCGCCTGTGCTCAGAGCAGTCACTCTCTTCCTTTACTTTTCTTTCTGCTTTTCCTCCTGCACTAAGGCTGACTTAGTGGCTCCCTCTCCCTCAAGGAGTCCCATGCCACGGGGAAAACGGGGATGTCCTTGGACTCACTGTGAATTCCCTTGCCTCAGTTTCCCTTTCACAACAAAAACTCAAAAGGCGGTTGTGACCACGCTCTGGCGCGAGGCTGGTCTCTGGACCCCACCCCTGGAAACTCAGCACAGTCCGGTGAGCACAGCCCACTCACCCCTGGAGACTGGGGGCTCGGCCTGCCCAGCTCAACATGCTGGCCTCACTTTATTTGAAAATCCCGACTGTTGGTCCCGAAAGTCGCGGTCTGGAGTCAGTCCAGGGCGTCCGCGGCAGCGGGGCCAAGGCTAAGCTTCTCGGGTCATAATGACAGACCCGGGGACACCGCTCCCCACCCCCACCCCACCCCCCGGGACCGTTCCTTCCGCGAAATCGGCGAGGATCCCGCAGGGATGGCGCCCTGGAGGGGTTGGTGTCTGGGAAATCAGTGGTGAGAAACATCACCAAGCCTCCAAGTTGCAAGCCTGAAGTCCAAACCCTTAGCTTCGCAGAGGGAGAAGCTGAGGCGCAAGGAGAGCCCTGGTTTCCAGCAACGGAGACCTCACTCTGTGGCGAAGCTGTGGGAAAGTCCTTCCGAGGGCCTCAGTTTCCCTATCTGTGCAATGAGTGTGTCAGATCTCCTCCTAACAACAGTCCCTGCCAGCTTAGGGGCGTGCAAAGCCTGCAGCACCCAGCGAGCCATCCCACCGTGGCTACCACTGTCTCCTAGGGACATTTTCGCGTGCGCCTGGCACAGTGCACGGTCCCAGGAAGCCCCTGGCCTGGGATGCTGTGTGCTGGAGAGTGTAGCGGGCGGCGAAAACGGGTGCGAGACAGGGATGAGAAACTGGGGAGAGACCAAAGGGGAGGAGGCAGAGGCGGAGCGGAGGGACCGTGAAAAAAATGAGGAGAGCCCCGGAGAGCAGCGGAAAGAGAAGCCAAAATCAAGAAAACAGAGGAAGGAGACGAAGCGGGGAAGGCAAGCCTGGGAGCGGCGGCTGTTTTCCTCCTGCTCTGATTCCGCTACCTCCACCACCTCCCGGGGAGCACAACGTGCGGAACAAAGCTGGGGCCGCTAGGTTAGGGGGCTGCAGGGCGCAGGCCCCGCGACTTGCACGAACTGCGATCCCGGCACTCGACCCCCTCAAGGCGACTCCCGATGTGTCCCGCCACCCAGCTCACCCGCCTCCATCCCTCCCAAACCCCGCCACTTACTTCCCGTCCATCCCGGCTCCCGCGCCGCCCGCGGCTGGGGCAGCAGCAGAGCGAAGAACGCCAGCAGGCAGAGCCGGGCGGCGCCCGCGCCCCCTGGCATGGTGGCTGCAGCCCCTCGTGCTCGGCGCTCACACGCCCTCAGCCATGCTGCCCCAGGCCCGGCGGCGGCGGCGGCGAGTCTGGAACCCACCGCTGTGCCAGCGCCTCCCTGCCGCGCTTCTAGCCCCCGGCCGAGAAGCTCCGCCCCCAGCCCCCACTGGGCTCTGCCGGGGGGTTGGAGGAGGGGAGGCGCCCGCCCGGAGGGGGCTGGAGGGCCGGGCTTGGGAGGAGCCGGCGAAACCCCGGGGATCGGGGCTGATTCAGGTGATGGGAACGGCGGAGAAGGAGCCGTCAGAGCCTGAGGAGAAGAGATTCGCCGTGGACACGCCCTGGGGAGGGTCGGGTGCCTGTGGCCCTGTCTGCCCGGCGGCCAGTTTACAGTGTCCCGCACGGTGCAAATCGCCGAGTGACGCTCAGCGGTGACTTAATCCAGCACCATCCCCCAGGGGCCGCCACTCTGGGAGGCAGGCTCTGAAAGAGTTAACAGGCCCACCAGGCACAAAGAACTAAGTGCTATATGGAGCTGTTTTCTAGCGGGACACAAATCCGGGAGTCCTAGCTTCTGACCGGGAGGAGGGAGTGGTAAAGGCCGGGAATCCCAGAGGAGAAGACAACGGAGCTGGGGAAGAGCACGGGAACCTCAGGGCGGAGGAAATGGCCCAGACAAACGTGGGTTCTGTGGGGAGAGGATTCTGAATTGGGGATGGTCATGCTTTAGGGCTGAGACCCGAAAATAATAATGACTCACTTACTGAAGGCTTACTATCTGCTGGAATTTTTTAAAAATTTGATAGTTAAGGCTGATAAGATACTTCTTAAGTGCCAAATGTGTACTGCCTTCAGTACTTTACATAGATTAATTTATTTGAGTAATGATGGAAAAGAGCTATCTTTTATGGGTCTTTTATATTCAACAGGGATTAGTACTATGCTTATTTTAGTTTAGAAAACTAAACGTGAAGACAGTCTCTTGCTCAGGACCACATGGCCACAATGTCAGAACCTTGATTTAAATCTACATCCGTACCACTGTGCAGCCTGAAGTAGCAGGCCTTAATTGAAAGAAGAAACCTATGATCACAAGTAACTTGCCTAAGATCCTTTAGCAAGCTTCATCAAAGGCTGGCTGTGGAAACTGAGCCACAGACCTCTTTTAATCTTGGTCATCTGTTCCTCTCACTGGGCCTCTTTGGTCAAGGTTTTGGGGGGGTGGGCTTTCAGCACAGCTGTTAAGATGCTTGCATCAGGGTGCAAGGGTTCCAGTCCCGGTTCTGCCCCCAGGTCTAACTTCATGCTAATGCTCAGTCTGGAAGGCAGCAGGTGATGGCTCAAGTATTTGGGTCCTTGTCACCTGCATGGGAGACCTGGATTGAGTTCCCAGCTCCCAGCTCCCTCAAGGGCAATTTGGAAGTAAACCATCAGATACACAGAAGTCCCAGAGCATTTTAGTTCCTTGCCGGGACACAAGCCCTAGAGCTGTTTTAGCTACTAGTTTATGGCTCTTATCACCTGGTACAGGCTCTCTGATGCATTATGACTCTGTCTATCTAACATACCCAGTTGTGCCTAACCCCTACACTTTCCTCTCTCAAACACCCCTACAACTTCCTTTTTTTTCAGTCCTGGACCTAAATGATGTCTTCTTCACATTTCCTCTTGACCCATATTCCCAACCACCCTTTGCCTTCACTTGCTCTGACCTGGATTCTTGTCTTACTTGACAACTCATCCAGACTGTGTTACCCCCAGAGTTTTTGAGACACCTCACACTTCTTTGGCCAGGCCCTGGAGGCAGACCTAGCCTCTATTAACCTTTCACCCAGCACTGTTCCTCAATATGTTGATGATCTTCTACTCTGTAGAGCCTCCTGAGAAACTGGTCTCCACCAAACCACTAGTCTTTTAAATTTTCTAGCTGAGAAAAAGCTATAGGGTATCTCAGAGAATAATCTCGACTTCTGTTACCTTCCTGAGACTTCTGACGCCACACACTCGTGCAACTCCTCAGGCCTGAAAACAGGCAATTCTCTCCCTTCCTTTCCCACGTACTAAGCCTGACCTTCTCTCTTTCTTGGGACTCGTGGGATATTTTCACATCTGGATTCCAAACTTCTCTCTTATTGCTAAAGCTCTCTATGAAGCAACCAAAGGCAATCTAGATGAGCCCTTACAAGAGACCTCCCCCTTAGAAACCCCATTCCAAACTCTAAAGAAAGCTCTTCTACAAGCACCTGCCCTGAGCCTTCCTAACACATAAACCATTCCTTCTCTATATGCATAGCTCTAAGGGACAGGCACTCAATCTCCTGAACCAAATGGCAGGGAACTGTACCACCCCTGTAGACTATTTCTCCAGACAATTGGGTGTGGTTTTTTAGAGCTGACTTCAGTGCCTCAGTGCCTGAAGATCCTAGCCATTGTGGCCCTCCTCATACCTGAGGTGCAGAAACTCAGCTTTCATAAACCCCTACTTATCCCTACATAGACTCCTGTGGGCTGTAAGACCTTCTAAGCCACTGGGCTGTTCAGTCTATATTGCCATCTTTCATCGAGATTCTTCATTCCACTCTTCTGTAGCACTCTGTCACCTTCCATCACTGCTCCTCTGTTAACCTGGCTGCTTTTCTTCCTACTACCTTATCTGATTCCCACAAACCCTACACTTGCATTGATTATCTTGACTTTTCCCTCACTACATTCCACCACCTCACCAACACTGGATATGTGATAATCAAGGGATACCATGATGATATCTTCTCTTTTCCCCACCCTGAGGGGTCATCGATACTTGACTCCTACCTCAGGGTACAATCTCCCCAAAGGCCAAACTATTGGCCTTGACTCAAGCCCTGATCTTAGTCAGCTAAGGGAAAGACCACTAACATATACACAGATTCCAAAATGCCTATAATATAATCCACTCCAATGCCCAGATATGGAAAAAATGGGGGGGGGGGGGCTTTCTGACAGTCTATAACAATTGGCAAACTGATAAAAGCCCTTCTAGATGCTGCCCAACTACCTATGTAAAGCTGCCATCAGAAAGATAAACATTTATCTGAGACTAACAACCAGGCTGATCTGACAGCTAAGTTGGCTGCCCACGGTGGAGCAGTCTCATCCTTTCTGTTTAACTTAGCCCCATCTATTGATTTTTTTTTTTTTTGAAAGGCAGAGTGGACAGTGAGAGAGAGAGACAGAGAGAAATGTCTTCCTTTTCCGTTGGTTCACCCTCCAATGGCCGCTGCAGCTGGTGCACCGCGCTGATCCGATGGCAGGAGCCAGGTACTTATCCTGGTCTCCCATGCGGGTGCAGGGCCCAAGCACTTGGGCCATCCTCCACTGCACTCCCTGGCCACAGCAGAGAGCTGGCCTGGAAGAGGGGCAACCGGGACAGAATCCGGCGCCCCGACCGGGACTAGAACCTGGCGTGCCAGCGCCGCAAGGCGGAGGATTAGCCTAGTGAGCCGAGGAGCCGCGGAGCCACGCCCCCCCCCCCCCATCTATTGAGATTTAGAAATCTCTCAATTTCAACAACTAGGGGCCTCCAAGAAGAACTCATGGTGGTTTCTATATAATAAACTAGAATAATACCCTACTCTTCTCTCCAAAATGCCTTTGTACATAAACCTCCACTCTCTGCATCATTCAAACCCCAAATCTCTTCTTCACTTTCTAAAATCACACATATACCTGACTCTCACTATACAGGAAACTCTGACCAACATATGCCAGACAAGTAACATCTGTCAGACTGTTAACTCCAACTGCAATATTAGATCACCTCTGTTCCCTACTCACCAGGCCTGCAGATTGCTCCCGGGAGAGGACTAGCAGATTGACTTCCCTCACATGGCACCAGGTAAGCAGATACATTACCTTCTGATTACGGTAGACATCTTGGGTTGGGTTGAGGCTTTTCTCACCACTAATTAAAGAATCTCCACTATTTCTACTATACCATTAAAGGATATCATCCTCAGATTTGAATTCCCTGCTTCCATTCAACCAGAGAATGGACCAGAACTTACTTCCCAAATAATTCAGCATCAACTTCTCTCCATATCTCATGGCATTTCCTTATTCCCTATCAGGAAAAGTAGAATGGGTGAATGGGATTTTAAAACAATACCTGATAATACTCTCCACTCAGATGCATCTAATCTGGGTAAAACTCCTTCCTCTGGCCCTGTTAAGAATTAGCTCTCTTCCCCGGAAACCGTTAATGCTCAGCCCATTTGAAATTCTCTATGGAAGACCTCTTCTTGCACCAGACTTCCCTCCCCTTCATAACTCTGAAGCCATTCCTTCTCCTCTTAACTTCCCTCTTTTCAGTGAAATGTGCTGTTATTTACAGGCCTGTGTAGATATGCACCTACGCAAACCATATCTTCTACCTTCAAGTTATATGCCTACCTTTCAACCCAGTGATTTTGTCTATCTCAAACAACATAAGGTTGCCTTAAAGCCCAAACAGAATCGGCCCTATCAGATGATATTGACTACCACTACTGGTATTAGCCTCAAGGATCATTCTCCTTGGCTACATTTCACTTCATTAAAATTAAGCACATCTCCCTTATACAAACCTCCTCTCACAGGACCCACAACTCTCAAGTTCACATGGCTCTCCACATTACTGAAAGAACTGCTTTCTAGTGTCCCTGACAATTCCTGAATTCCACAGATTCTTCCAAGTAGTTTCATGGGAGAGACAGTGGTATTCGACTTCATCAGACTACCTTCCTGACCTCATCTCAGATTGTTGGCTCTAGGGCAATCTCTGTGACTTCACTCCTATGCAAATATGCCTTTTAACCTTTTGTTCACATTTATCTTCTGCTACACGTAATGCACTGTTACCCTCTGCTACTATCTGCAGTCATAATCTTAACTCTGATGAGAATTTCTCCTAGCACTCTTATCTCTCTGGGGTAGGATGCTTCTCTACTGTGCGTTGCTTCTGACCTGATCCTATTTTGTGGTTCCAAAACCTTACACACCTCTCATTCATACTTCTTCCCAAAATTCTTAAATACCTCTCATCAATATTTCCTTTAACCTGTTCTTTAAACATAATCCCAATGTCTCTTCATGTTGGATCTGTGCACACTCTTCCCCACCCCACCGAGGGCTGGCAAGCCCTCCCTACATCTTATCTGCTCTGGGAATGGACTGAGGGGCTTGTTTATATTACACAGACCACACCTTCCTAACAGAACTCCAAGAGTTCTAGCTTTTGGCGTTCCCAAGAAATAACACCAATACAGCAAGAAGGAAAAACGCTGATGGTTCCTTCTTTTGTACCTGTCCAAGGTATTTTGGCTATGGCCTCACTGATCAGTCAAGACCCTATGTATCATACGTCTTCCTTCTGCTTTTCCCATGAAGTGGGTTCATTCTCCCTCTCAGCCTATAACTGGACTGTCACTTCCAGACGCCACCTCCATTGAACACCATGACTCCCTACACCCAATAGAAGTGGCCTCTATGGCATTTATTCATCATGTTCCCATGTCAAGAGGAAGCTTAAAAATTATCACTTACCATATGATCAGATGTATAGGACCAGAAACAAGAGTGTTCTTTCTTTGTGGCAACCAGATGCACTAACTGGACAGGGACTTGTAGTCTTGCTTTCCTGTTTCCCTCTTTGGCCTGTACTCTAGACCAATCTTTATTTCCCATACCTTTAACCCACCATGTCCAGAGAGATTTTAGACTCACCCCCTTGCTAATCTCATTGCATGTCTTACCAGGAAATGGGACAGGGGCAGACAGACTGGCAATTTCAGCAGATAAGGCATGTAAAATAGAACACTTATCCTTAACTCTCCAAGAAGACATAAATAACCTAGTACAACAACTGTCTCATCTCCAGGATAAGGTGGATTCCTTGGCAGCAGTGGTCCTTCAAAACTGCCCAGGGCTAGACCTCCTCACTGCCAAAAAAGGAGGACTTTGCCTATTTTTGGGTGAAGAGTGTTGCTTTTACACCAAGAAGTCAGGTGTGCTAAGAGAAGGGATTGAGCATGCGAAAAAAAGCATGCTAAGGAAATCTATTCCCAAAATAGTCCTGCCTTATTTTGGCTGTCTTTTCCAGGGTAGGCAATGTCTCCATTATCTCCATCTATTCTCATAATCATAGTGCTTCTATTCCTACCATGTATAATTAACATATTTCAAAAGTTCTTACAGGAATGAGTGGCTGCTATATCCTGAGCCATCACCCAGGAACATCACAAGACTGCTCTGCTCCTCTAGTCAATCTGACACAGAGTATCTATGACCCACCCTGCATCAACCCACTGCATCAGCAGAAAGTAGCCAGGAAGAAACAGGTGCCCTGTCTCCCTATTATACACAGAGTTAGGATTGACAGAGCAAGGACATAAGCCTCACAGCCATTTTAATCCCTTGCCTAGACAGAAGTCCTAGAGCCATTTTAGTTCCTTGCCTACATGACTGAGAACAGTTCCAATCCCCCAGCGGGCTTCCCAGCCCCCTGCACTCTTCCTTAAATGAGCTCCACCCCTGCTTCAGCCAGTTAGCCCATAACCACCAAATCTGAGAAGGTGTGCAAGGGGCTGGCACTGTGGCATAGAAGGCTAAGCCTCCATCTTCAGTGCCAGCATCCCTTATGGGCACCAGTTCATGTCCTAGCTCTTCCCATCCAGCTCTCTGCTTATGGCTTGGGAAAGCAGTGGAAGATGGCCCAAGTGCTTAGGCCCCTGCACCCATGTGGGAGAAGAAGCTCTTGGCTCCTGGCTTTGGATCAGCCCAGCTCTGGCAGTTGCAGCCATTTGGGGAGTGAACCAGTGGATAGAAGCCCTTTCTCTGTCTCCCCTTCTATCTGCAACTCTACCTCTCAAATAAATTTTTAAAAAATCTTCAAAAAGAGAAAAAGCAAAAACAGCCCCTGCAAAACCACTCAACTCCACCTAATGCTCTGCCCCTCATGACCTTCAGCTGCCTTGACTATCTAAGCCTCTTGTAAGGGGATTGGGCTATCTACCATGTGTTTGCCCTGTGTGCATGCTGGTAGTGAGTCACCTCTCAGTTTGTTTCCTGAGTAAACCTGTTCTGGCTATGAGTTTGTGTATTGACTACTCTTTGTCTTGCTCTTCTTTTCTTTCTCTCTCTCTCTTTTCCTACATTTAAAATAAACACATAATTAGAAAAAAAAAAAACAGGTTTGCACACAAAAGACAGAGCCTTAAAGAACTGACGTGCTGAGGCTGGCACTGTGGCATAGCAGGGTAAGCCACCATCTGTAGTTCCAGCATCCCATAAGGGCACCGGTTTGAGTCCTGGCTGCTCTACTTCCAAACCAGCTCCCTGCTAATATACCTAGGAAAGCAGCAGAGGATGGCCCAAGTGCTGGGACTGCTGCACACAAGTGAGAGACCTAGAAGAAGAACTGATGTGCTCTCCTTCCCAACTTGCAGAGAGCCCTCAGATGACTTCTCTCCACATGGGAGAAAGCAAGAGAAGACACAAGTCCTATGGGAGAAGGGCCCTATACTTGTAACTTCATTTAATATATTACCTCCTGGCAGGCTCTGTCTCCAAATACAGTCATATTGGAGTATAGGGTTTCAGCATATGAATTTGGAAGAACATAATTCCATCCAAACCATTCTGCCCCCCAAATTCATATCCTCACATACAAAATATGTTCACTCCCATCCCAGCAGTCCCCAAACTCTTTAACTTTTCCAGCATCAATTCCCAAGTCCAGAGACTGATCTAAATAGATCTAAATCAGGAATGGATAAGATTGGAGGCGTGATTTGACCTAAGACAAAAATTCTTCTCCAGCTGTGAACCTGTGAAACCAGACAAAACGCAATGTCAAAACAGACATAGGATAAGATATTCCTATGTCAAAAGGGAGAAATTAGGAATGGGAAGACAGGTCCTAAGAGGTTCAAAACCTAGCAAGGCAAATTCCATTAGCTCTTAAATCTCTAGAAAAACATTCTTTGGACAGATGTTCTGCTTTTTAGGCCCAACGGGGGCAGTACCCACACAGCCCAAGGCAATTGGATTCACCACTCCAACTCCTTGCCACAGCCCTGCCGATGAGACAACAGCTGGCTGATGAAGGGGATGGACACCATCTCCTGAACAGCCTTTTCTCCTGGGTCTGTTGTGGGCATGGCAGCCCTGATGACTTCTGAGTCTCCTCCAGAGCATTTTTCACTTCTCTTAGGGATAAAGCAAGTTCACAACCTAATAGCCCTATCGTCCTAGTCTAGAATTCCAGAGTTTTCAAAACCCTTTTTTAATATTCCATCCTGTCTGTTCCCTTTGATTCAAACTTGCCTTGTCTTTGCTGTTATAATCACATCTCTATTCCTGGCTTCTGCAGAGATGGCTGATTAACACAAGGAGTATATTCTTTATAGAGTAACTGCCCAGCCACATGCTTGGGGTTCTCTCCAGAACATGCTTTTCCATTTCTTGCGATATGGATAGGCTGAGAATTTTCTAAATCTTCATGTTCTGATTCCTTTCTGCTTCAAAACTTCTTCAGTTATGTCTTCCCTCTCTCATTTTACATAAGCAACAAAGAAAAACCAAGCTAAGCCATTACTTTGCTAGAAATCTCTACAACAAGAGACCTGCATAGTGGTGCAGCCAAAGCCTGTGATGTCTGCATCCCATATGGGCACAGTTCAAGTCCCAGTGGCTCTACTTCCAGTCCAGCTCTCTGCTAATGCACTTGGGAAAGCACCACAGGATGACTCACTCAAGTCTTTGGGACGCTGCATCCACATGGGAGACCCAGATGGAATTCCAGGCTACTGGCTTTAGTCTGGCCCAGCCCCAGCTCTTGCTACCATTTGGGATGTGAACCAGAAGATGGACGATCTCTTTCTCTGTCTCTTCCTCTCTCTTAACGCTGCCTTTCAAATAAATAAATCTTTAAAAATTTGGCCTATGAATTAAGATGTCAGTTATGATGCCTGCCTCCCATATTAAAGTACCTCGGTTCAATTCTCAGCTTCACTCCCTATTCCAGCTTCCTGTTAATGCAGACTCTGGGAGGCCGCAGTGACAACTCAAGTAGTTGGGTCTGCCATTCACGTGGGATACCTCAATTGGGTTCCTAGCTTCCAGGGCTGGCCTCTTTTCCAAGCATTTGGGGAGCAGATCAGCAGAGGGGAGCTCTGTCTCTCAAAAGAAGAAAAAAGCAAAAACAAAAACTCCAGACAACAATTCAGTGGATTCTTTTGTCACTTTACAACAAGGATTACCATTCCTCTAGTTTCCAATATGTTCCTCGTTTCCATTGGAAGCCTCAACAGAATCACCTTTAATATTGTTACTTCTGTCAACATTTTGTTCATGATGAGATTCACACTGTATTCTGTAAGATGACAGACACTTTCTCTACAACTCTTTTTCTCCCGAGCCCTTGCCAGAATGGCCTTTAGCAGCCACACTCCTGCCAACAGTCCCTTCAAGGCAGTCTAGGCTTCTCCTAGCACGTACCTCAAAGCTCCTCCAGCCTCTACCCATAACCCAGTCCCAAGGTCACCTCCAAATTGTTTAAGTAGCATCCCACTTCACAGTCCCAAAATCGATATAAGTCTGCTAAGGCTGTCAAAACAAAATAACATGGATTGGGTGGCTTAAACAACAGAAGTGTATTTTCTCATAGTTCTGAAGGCTAGAAGTCCAAAATCAAGTTTCCATCATGACTGGTTTCTGGTGAAGCCTGTCTTCCTTGCTTATACATGACCACTTTCTTTTTGTGTCATTCAATGGCCACTTCTTTCCACATGCAGAGAGGGAGGGGAGGAGAGAGGGAGAAAGAGAGAGAGAGAGAGAGAGAGAGAGAGAGAGCACGTGCACTCTGTTTCTCTTCCTTTTCTTATAAGGACACCAGTCCTAAAGGAGTGGCCTCATTTTACCTTTATTTCCTCCATATAGGCTCTGTCTCCAAGTACAGTCATACTGGGGTTATGATTTTAACATGAAATATGAAAGGGACAACTTCAGTCCATACTAGGGGCTACAGCCCTAGAGCTATGAGGCTAGAATTCTTGTCCCAGAGCTATCTTCATCCAGGCTTGTGACTTTGTAAGTCACTTCTCCTTCCTGGGCCTGAGCTTCTGATGAAAGACTTCGGAATGGAAAGGGCTGCCCTCAATTTATCTCGCCTAGTTCTGTGAGGAGCTTGTTGAGATAATGGCAGCGAAAGTGCTGTGCCAGGTAAAAAAATGCTAAAGTGCTCTGTCTAACTGATTCTGTGGACAAATCTCCTTACAACACACATACAGATTTCACACTTGAAATTCACATCCATTTGCTGGCATTCAGTTGATCAATATTTAATCAACATGTAGTCTGGAAATCGGGAGTTAACTTGCAAGAGGAAAAGTATGGTGGTTAATGTACTACCAAGGAGTCAGAGAGGTCACAGTTTTGCCTGATACACAAGCCCCTTCCAAAATGATGCACAGGAAGAAGTATATATTCAGCTAGAAGCTTCTCCATTTAATTGTGAAGAATGTATATTTTGGAGCTGGCATTTGGTCTAGAGTTTAAGATGTCCACATTGACATTGGAATACCTGGATTCAATTCCCAGTTCCAGTTCCTGGCTTCAGACTCCTGTCAATATAGACCAGGGAGGTAGTGGTGACAGCTCAAGCAGTTGGGTTCCTGCCACTCTCTTGAGAGACCTGGAATGTGTTCCTGGCTCCTGGTTCTGGTCCCAGTCCAGCTTCAGCAGTCATAGACATTTTTGCAATGAACCAACAGATGGGAGCGCTCTCTCTCTTTCTCTCTTTCCCTCACCGTGTGTGTGTGTGTGTGTGTGTGTAAAGAAATTTAAAAAAACTGATTCTTTCTACTTGAAAAAAAAAAAACTGTATTTGTTATTATAAAGAATACTACATCTCTACATAATCTTTAAAATATCCATGACATTTAACCTGGTAATTACATTTCTGGGAAGCTATCCCAAAAAAATAATCTGCAGTGCCTATATAGATTTATGAACTAGAATGTTCATCATGGTTTATTTATAGTAGTGGAAATATTGGAAACAACCTAAATATCTAACTGTGAAGGAACAGTCGATAAATTTAAAATATCCATATGATGGATTATGCTGCAGCCACTTAAAATTAGAGTTTATGCTCTGATGTTAAGTGAAAAACAGACAGTAACCAAACTTATGTTTAAATATGATCTCAGCCATGTAAATAAGATATTTTTTAAAAGAGTAGAAGTAAATGTGACAAAATGAATGATGAATTCATTTTTATTTATTTTTTCATCTCTTTTTTATTTTTAATCATGGTTTTCTTTGTTGCTTTTCTTATGTATTTATTTTTCTTTGAAATGTGGAGTGACAGTGATAGAGAGATCTTACATCTGTTTCATTCCACAAATGCCCAAACAGCCTGGGCTGGATGAGGCTGAAGCTGAGAGCCAGGAATTCCATCTTTGTCTCCCAAGTGGGAAGCAGGGATCCAGGAACTTGAGCCATCATCTGCTGTCTCCCAAGGTGTGCATTAGCAGGAAGCTAGATTGGTAATGAGAGACAGGACTCAAAGCCAGGGACTGGGATTTGCAATGTGGGTTTCTAAAGTGGCAGCTAAACCACTCCATCACAATGCCCAACACCTGTTTGTCTTCTCATCCCCTCTTTTATTTTCTACAATAATTAAGTATTCATTTAGTAGTTAGGGAGGGTGGTGCAAAATGGTAAACAGAGAAAGGAATCTTAAAGAAGGATTGATCCTGTTGTCGTAAACTGAGAATTCATGCATGCTTTACCTCTCTACACACAGCTGACCTCTCCTGTGATGCCAGGCAAACTGCTCCAGAGCCAGGGGGACAGCAACCAGTTCCAAAATTCAGGAGTTGAGCTGACCTAGGTCACTGCTCCAGATGTAGCATACTACTATTGTTAAAAGGTGGCAATCCTGCCAGGGCTTGAACTCTGTTTCTGTCCTTCATTAGCTGTGTGACCTCAGGCAAATAAACTTTGCTGTGATTTTATTGCCTCATCTATAAAGGATAATGACAATTATAGTAAACAATTCATACAGTTTTGGTGAAATTTAAATGGGTGTTTAGAATAACCCTCCTTACACAGTAAACAGTCAGTAAATACTAGCTAATGTTCCACTGTTATTACGTACCGGGGCAGGGTGTATAATTCACAATCCTCAGCCTGTGCTTTTAGTTGGGTAATGTGTGAAGTCTAATTATATACATGCTCTTTAATGATTATCAAGGGTGATGAGCATGTTACCCTGTCCTTATCCTTTTCCTACTGCACTCACTAGATTGTGAGCCCCTTGTGAATAGGAGCTGGAATTTATTCTCCTCTCATCCCTCTAGAATTTGGAAAGCATAATAAATATTGAATGAAAAAAACATAAATTATATACTTAATAGTAATTATCTCATTTCAGCTCTGCACAAATTTCAAGGCATTCTTGGAAAAATTGTCATTGTTGGCCCTTGTTAAGAAATAATGTTGGCCCTGTGGTCACTTTGCTTTGGTAGCCATTTTTCTAGCCACTAGTTCTTCTATGTTTTAAGTTCTATTATTTTATATTTAACTTCCATGAATATTCTCCAATGTTTTTGTCTGCTGTTCACTTCTACAATAAAGATCATCCCCAAAATCTCCTTCCTTTCTCTGCATTATGCTCTGGACATCAATCATCAGTTTTATATCTCTAAAGAGTTGTTTTTTTCCAGAATGTCATTCAAATGGAGCCATGCAGTATGCAGGGTTTTGAGTCTGACTTCTCCGACTTAATATAGTGCATTTACAATTCACCCATGTCATTGCATGTATCAGTAGTTCTTCCTTTTTATTTTTCAATCGTATTTCATTGTATGGATATACCAACCCAGTTTATCCACTTACCAGGTAGAGAACATCTAGGTGCTTCCAGTTTTTTACAATTATTAATAAAGTCACTCTAAATTCAGGTTTCATGTAAGTACAAATTTTCATTCCTTGAGGGGAGTAGGAGCAGAATTTCTGAGTATTGTGATTAAGTATATATTGAGCTTTATAAGAAATGGCCAAAATATATTTTCCAAAGTGACTGTAAAATTTTGTACTTCCACAAGCAATGTATGAGGGTTCCAATTATTCTGCTTCTTTTCCAAGAATAAATATTTGCAGTTATTTTGATTTTAGTCATTGTAATAGGTAAATAGTTTTCCAGAAACTTTCTTGTTCTCGAAATACTCCTTGAGATAGCCAGGTTAGGATTATTACATCCATTTTGATGGAAGGAATTAAAGCCTAAGTATTGCTCAAATTTCTTGGTTACATTAAAGATTTTAGTCTTTATTTTTGGTCCCTTCTTGCCATCTCCCCACACATACATGAAATGTAAATACTCAGATCCCTAGCAAATCTGTAAAACTCTTGGGATCACTCATTCAACATTTACTGAGCATCTGTTATGTACCTGCTATCTGTTATAGTCTACAAAGATGTATAAGACTAGGTCTCCACTATGACAATTATGGTAGGGGAAGATGGAATGAAAGAAAGAAAGGAGTAGTAACTGACCAGTTAATGGCCAGCTATAGAGGATGATTAAGTTTCCTGATAGGTGACTTGGATCCTTTGATTTATCAACATCAAATATATTCTGCAAGGTTGTGGATAATAATAATCACTATCATGTATTGAGCACCTTGACTAATGCTAAGCACAGTGCCTACATAATCTAATTAATGCCCATAACAGTTCCATAAAGAGATAAAAGATGAAGCCATATAGAATTGCTGATTTTGTGGATCAGAAATAGTCAAACATTGGCAATGCCATATAGTTCAACTTAACGATAATAGCGACTTTAAATTTATTTACTTCTTTGAATATTTGAAAGGGAGAGAGAAAGTGAAAATAGGAGACACAGAGAGGTTTTCTATCCTCTGGTTCACTCTGCAAATACAGGCAGGACCGGGCCAGGCCAAAGCCAAAAGCCTAGAACTCAATCTGGGTCCTCTGTGTGGGTGGCAGGGACCCAGCTACTTGAGTCATCATCTGCTGCCTACCCAGGTACACATAAGCAGGGAGCTGGAATCAGAAGTGGAGCCAGGATTCAAACCTAGACTTTCCAATATGAGATGCAGGTATCCCAAGCTGCATTTTAATCACTGTGCCAAACACCCACCTTAGATAATAGTATTACAATGTGCATGGTACATTTTCTTATTTTAGCCTCAGGACAGTTCTTTGTGGTAGGTGACACAGGTAACTCTGATGAGGCAAGCTTGAGGTGGCAGTAAAGGGTAATTAAAATGCTCATACAGTTTCCAGGTTGCAGACAAACCCTAGATCACATTAACGTCAAAACCGTTGCCTATAACCCAATGTAACTCTGATATTATTACAGATGAGCAAACAGGCTTAAAGCAGTGATGTTGCAGGGCCAGTGCTAAGGTGTAGAGGGTAAAGCCGCCGCCTGCCGTGATGGCATCCCATATGGGCACCAGTTTGAGTCCCGGCTGCTCCTCTTCTGACCCAGATCCCTGCTAACATGCCTGGGAAAGTAGTAGAGGATGGCCCAAGTCCCTGAGCCCCTGCACCCACATGGGAGATCCAGAAGAAGCTCCAGGCTCCAGGCCATTTGAGGAGTGAACCAACTGATGGAAGACCTTTCTCTTTCTAACTCTGCCATTCAAATAAATAAATAAATCTTTTTTTTTTAAAATGATGCTGCTTCAGGTGGCTATGTTGCCATATCATGCCTATGGTTCATGAAGCATTCCAACTTCAAACTCACAAACTAATCATCTTTGTTCCTCTTATTGCCTCTTTGTCACTCTGGGAATCGGGCTGAATTCAGCCTGTCCTCAGAAGCACTTAAATCCTCAGCTGGTAGAAGAGTCAGAAATGAGGCAGCATTGCCTGTTTGCATGCACTCACATAACTCTAATAAGGTTTTCAAAAATCTGTAATTGAATTAATTTAATTTAATTAGTTTGACTAATTAAAATTTTAATTAGATTCACAACAAAGTTAGAAAGTACAGAGAGTTTCTATATACCTCCATCCCTAGATATATACAACCCCCTCCACACACACACACACACACACACACACACTACAACAATTACTACTATATACATATACATTTGTTACAGTCAATGAAATTACACTGATATGTCATTATTACCCAAAGCCCATAGCTTACATTAGGGTTTATTCTGTGTGTTGTACATTCCGTGGATTTTGACAAATGTATGATGTGTCACTGTTAGAATGACATACAGAATAGTTTCACCACCCTAAAAATCCTGTGTACTGCCTATTCATCCCTATCTTTCCTCAATCTTGGCAGTCACTAATCTTTTTACTATCTTAATGGTTTTGCCTTTTCCAAAGCATATAATTGGAATCATTCATATAGAAGATTCCCTTTTCAGAGTGGATTCTTTCATTTAGTAATATGTATTGAAGGTTCCTCCGTGTCTTTTCTTTATTCCATGGTCCCGATGTTCTGCATTTCATTTGTCGATTTACCTAGTGAAGGACATCTTCCTTGACTTTAAGTTGTTGACAATTGTTAATAAATCTATAAACATTCATGTGTAGGTTTTTTGGTGGATATAGGTTTTCAAGATCCAAGATGGCTGCCTAGTGAGAAACCACCCTGAACTGAACCACAGAATGACACCAGAAGAACAAAGGAAGGACCACATTCGTGGGAGACTGACAGAGAGAAATGTACAGTGGAGAACAAACAGAACAGAACAGAGACTTCATAGAGCAGCGAGGAGAAAGGACAGACATGCTGCCACCAGAGACTCCTGCATCTACACAGCTAGTTCTAGGCTGGGAAACCTGATCCTCCCAAGGCAAGGTGAGAAGAGGTTGCTGCAGCCCTTGCCATGGCCCTGCCCCCTTCTACCTGATAACCTGCCAGGTGGAGGTCCCCACCCCTTCTGTCTGACAAATCTTCCACAGTCTCCCAGATGCAGCCCAGTATCTGCACTTCAAATACCCTGCTCCAGATCCCCATTCTCCAGGGGGTCTTGTTCACCCTTCCTCTAAACTCAGGATGGCACCAGCTAGCCTTCCTCCCGTCTGATACCTTCAGGGGAAAACTCAGAAATTTTTCTATTTACATCCAAAAAACCCTTTGTTCCAAAAGGAGCAGAGGTGGGGAAGCAAGACCCATCTCCTTAACACACCCCACCACCACCACCGGACTGCACGCTCAGCCCTCTGCCTCTCTGCTGAGCCGCCTGCCTGGTCTGGCCAGGTGTAATCTCTCTACTCAACCATGTAACCTCGCTCCTTCCCACCCCCCCCACCCCCCCACCCCCCCACCCCGTCCGAGCAACTGCACTCTCTCTCAGGTCCAGTCTGGAGAGGTGCCCATCTGTTCTTTCGGATGTCCCTAACTTAATAAACTTTGCTACTTTTTACTTTCCACTACCCTGTCTCATGCCTGAATGCTTTCTTGCGTGAAGACAAGAACCTTCCACTTCGGTAACAAAATGAAGAGCTGGTTTTTTGGAAAAAAAAAAAATTTGATAAACCATTGAACCAACTAACCCAAAAAAGTGGGGGAGAAGAGCCAAATTAATCAAATCAGAGATGAAAAAGGAGATGTTACAACTAATATCAAAGAAATACAGAGAATTAGGAATTATTGCAAACAGCTATATGCCAATAAATTGGAAAATCTAGAAGAAATGGATAAATTTCTGGACACATGTAACTTACCAAAATTGAGGCACAGAGACACAGAAACCCTGAATTGATGAATAACCAAAACTGAGATTTAATCAGTGATAAAGAATCTCCCAACAAAGAAAAGTCCAGGACTGGATGGCTTCACTGCTCAATTCTACTAATCTTTTAAGGAAGAACTAATCTCAATTCTTCTAAAATTATTCAAAACAATGAAAAAGGAGGGAACTCTTTTAAACTGATTCTGTGAGGACAGCATTACCTTAATTCCAGAGAAATATACAACAAAGACAACTATACACCAATATCCCTGATGAAAATAGATGCAAAAATCCTCAACAAAATACTACAAAATTGAATCCAACAACACATCATAAAGATCATCCAGTTAGACCAGGTGGGATTTATCCCAAAGATGTAGGGATGGTTCAGCATATGTAAATCAAAAAATGTGATAACTCACAACAAAAAAAAAAGATAAAAACCACATGATTATCTCAATAGTTGCAGAGAAAGCATTTGACAAAATACAACACCCTTTCGTGATTAAAAAAAAAAACTTTAAAAACTGGGCATAGAAGGAAATAGAAGCAACATGCTTCTACACAATCAAGATAATACATGAGAACTCCACAGTCAGCATCGTATTGAATGGAGAAAAGCAGGAAGTATTTCCACTAAGATCTAGAAGCAGACAAGGACGCCCACTCTAACCACTATTATTCAATATGGTTCTGGAAGTTTTATCCAGAGCCATTAGACAGGAAAAAGAAATCAAAGGGATACAAATTGGAAAAGAGGAAGTCAAATTATACCTCTTTGCAGATGGCATGATCCTTTATAGAGTGGAACCAAAGGACTCCACCAAGAGACTATCAGAACTCATAACACAACTTGGCACAGTTATAAAATATAAAAACAACACACAAAGATCAATAACATTCTTTTTTTAAAGGTTTATTTTACTTATTTGAAGGACAGAGTTACACAAAGAGCAAGGGAGGGAGGGAGGGAGGGAGGAAGGAAGGGAGAGAACGAAGTGGGGAGAGAGAGAAAGATCTTCCATATCCTGGTTCACTCCCCAAATACCTGCAAAGGCTTGGGCTGGGCCAACCTAAAGCCAGGAGGCAGGAAGCAGAAACTTCCTTAGGATCTTCCATGTGGGTGACAGCTTTAGGCCATCTTCTGCAGCTTTCCCAGGCTCATCAGTAGGGAGCTGGATCGGAAGTGTGTTCTGGAAATTAAACTACTACTCTGCTTACGGGATGCCAGCATTGTTAACAATGGCTTAACCCACTGTGTCACAATGCCAGCTCCAATGTTTGGGTATTCTGTCCTATTTTTATTCCTTTTGCAGTTACTTTTCTCTTGGTCTTTCAGTTTTGAAGATCGCATTTTTATATTCTCAAGCTCAGAGATTCTTTCCTCAATGTATGCAGTTTACTAATAAACCCAAACGTCATTCTTCATTTCTAACATTTCTTGTTTATTATTTGTTAGAAAATTCCTGTCTCTCTCTTTGTTTAAATCATCTATTTGTTTTTGCATGTTGTCTACATTTTTTTTCTCTGAGTCTGAAAGATCTTTGAAATAAAGGGTTTATTGGGTCATTACACATGCTAGCCAGAAAAGGAAAAGAATGTTCCTAGATAAGTTTCCACAACTGCAAGCAGCAGGCTGTGTAGTGGTTGGAAAGTGCCCCCTATTTTTATTATGAAAACCCTCAGCTTAATAGTAATAGTGGGTTTAAGTTCCTGTTCTAATGGTGCCAACTTCTCTGCCATATCCAATTTTGGTAGTGGCACTGTTCAGTTCCTTCATACTGTGTCTTTGTTTTTCAGTATGCCTTGTAATTTTGTGTTGAAAAGTAAATATGATGTTCCAAGTTAAGGGAACTATGGTAACTAGGACTTCAGGTGATAAGATATAGTGGAAAGGAAGTGCTCTATTGGCTTCTGGTTAGGCCCCAGTCCTTCTGTGAACCTCTGAGCCTGGACCCTAAACTTTACCAGTGCTTCTCAGCTCCCCTTGCCCCACCCCTTAGATGAGACAGGAAGGCTTGAGGAACTGAATTGACATATCTCTTCCCTCAGGTAGGCTAGCTTCTGATAGATTAAAACAACAACAACAACAAAAACAAACAAAACCACCTCAGCAGTTTAGACTCAAAAAATCACTTCTCCTGAGGGCATGGCCTTAAGAATTGAATGGGGGCATGCATTAAGCACTTGCATCCCATATCCCATCCATCCTATGCAGGCTCATGTCTCAGCTACTCAGTGCTTCCAAACCAGCTTTCTGCTATGTGTCTGGTAAGGCAGCAGAAAGTGTCCCAAGTGCTTGGACCCCTGCCATCCGCATGAGACACCTGGATGGAGTTCCTGGCTCCTGGCTTTGGCCTAACTCAGGGTGGGCTGTTGAAGGTATTTGGAGAGTAAACCAGCGAATGAAAGATCTCTTTCTCTGTGTCTCTGTCTCTCCCTTTTTCTGTCACTTTGCCTTTAAAATCAATAATTAACAAGGAATAAGGAGGTAGAGGAGAAGGAGAAGAAGAGGGGAACTCTCTGGCCTAGGTCAAAATGGCTCCTTTTCTCTCTCCAGGAGAACAAGGGGATTTTTCTCTGAAAATCTCTGATAATCATTGTGAGGACATACAAGAGCTACAGCAGATAAAACTCATTAGAGTATTTTACACTTGAAGTTGTTCACACAGAGCTTCCAGAAATTCGTCAATTATAGTTCAGGTTTTCCAGTTGCGGCACTGGGGTCTGTGCTCCAGTAAGTTGTGAATTTGTGTATCCAATCCACCTGTCTGTGACTCCAGTTTTGGGAGCAGCAGTTTACTGTGCAACCTCACTTCTCTAAAGGACCTAAGAAGAGTTGCTGATTTCTCAGTTTTACGAGGTATTAAGATGGAGTGATGACTTTAAGTTCCTTCCATGACAGACTGGAAACTGGAAGGCAAATATTTTGTGCAGAGATAACGACCCAAAATGTATCATAGGAGGCAGCTTCCTGCAGCTGTTTCCCTTCCTTAGCTCCCAGCCATCTTCCCCAGGCAGTTTTTTCCCAGTCTTGATAAAGTTTGATTAGGATTCAGAGATTACACCCAAATCACTATCTTATTTGATAACCTTCAACAAAGCTATGAGAGCTGGTGAATAGTGATCCATTTCATAGCAGAGAAAATTGATATTCTAGCAGCAAACAACTTGCCTAAGGTTGCACAGCCAAGCACACAATCCCAAGAGAAAAAAGTTGGTACCCTAGTGTGGATGTTTTAATTCCATGGGGTGGGATGGGGGTGCAGATCTCAGCTCAGCAATAGATCTCAGAGAGTAACATTTAAAAAATGTTTGTTTATTTATTTATGTTTATTTGAAGGGCAGTGACAGAGAAAGAGAGGAGAGAGAGAGAGAGAGACTGATTGTCAATCCGTTGGTTCAAGCCCCAAGTGCCTGCAATAGCCAGGGTTGGGGCAGACCAAAACCAAGATCCCAGAATTCATTCTGAGTCTCTCCTGTTGATGGCGGAACCAAAGTAGCCAAGTAATCATCCACTGCCTCTCAGAACTCTTCAGCAAGAGGCTGGATTGAAAGTGGATGATTCAGGACTTTAACTGGCACTCTAGTAGGGGACTCACACATCCCAGAGGGTGCCCCTACAAAGCCACTACACTGCAATACCCACCCCAGCATTTTGCATTTATACCCAAACCTCAGGTCCAAGAATTTTTCATACCATTGTATGCAAAGCTCTGTGAGTTGCCCTGGAGATGGGAGTGTGTAGGTAAGAGCCCCTGCCTTCGGGAGCCTCACTAACCACAGTGTGGTCCACAGAGCAGCACCACCTCCCTTACCTGGGAGCCTGTTAGAAATGCAGTCTCAGATCCACATGCAGGCTTCTTGAGTCACAAGCTGCATTTTGGCAGCATCCCCCAAACAGGGTGATTTCTATGCAAATTAAAGTTTGTAAAGCACTGTTAGGAAACACTCAGTCAAACTTGACTTTATATATGGCTATTCCCTGAGATGGAAGGTAAGGTTGAGCAAACCCAGAAAAAAGAGGCAGATTGAATGTAAACAAGGATTGCAGAGGGCCTCATAAAGGAGGGGAGTTTCAGCTGAGCCTTGAAGGAGACGGTCCACGTGAACCAAGACACAGCGATGAAAAGTGTTCAACCTTTGGGGAAAGGCAGATGGCCCTGTGTGACCAGAGAGAGGAGGCAGGAGGGGAAGTTTAGAAGAATAGGAGCAGATGGTCAAGGAAACTCTATGAACGGCTAGTAAGGCAGATGGATTTCTGTGGTCAGAAGTCATTAGCTAATGGTTCTTAGGTAAAATTGATCAAAACAGTGTTTTAAAACTAGTGTATAGTTTGGTCAAAAAATAGCTGTCAAAGTGTTAAAATAAAAGTATTGCAAAAATATATAATGAGGGGGTTGGCACTGTGGCATAGTGGGATAAGCCTTTATGAGCAGTGCTGGCATCCCATATGGGCAACCAGTTCGTGTCCTGGCTGTTCCACTTCTGATCCAGCTCCATGCTAATAGCCTGGGAGAGCAGTGGAAGATGGCCCAAGTGCTTGGGCTCCTGCAGCCACATGGGAGACCTGGAAGAAGCTCCTAGCTCTTGACTTTGGATCCACTAGGCCATTGTGGCCATCTGAGGAGTGAACTAGCAGATGTAAGCTATCTCTGTCTCTCTTTCTGTCTCTCCCTCTTTCTGCCTGTAACTCTACCTCCCAAATAAATTTAAAAAATTAAAAAATATATATAATGAGAACTTGTCAAATTTTATTTAATTCATTTCTCATAGAACCAAAATGGTTCAAAAGACGATAGGAAGAACTCAACAAAAGAGACTTTAAAATAAGACTAATTTAGATCCAAAACTGGTTAATGACCTACAAGGCAATTAAACCCATGCTTTGACATTGTCTCCTCTACCTGACAGAAGCTGCTTGCAGCTCTATTGGGCCAAAAATTATTGGGATTGTATTAGCTTTTCTACAAGTTAACAGCCTACTACAAAGTTATAAACTGTCAAGACCCTAATTAATAATAAATAGTAAACAACAGGTCAATCAATCTTGTGTTTTTGAAGTCAAGCAATGACCAGACAGGAAAGAGAGGGCTAAAGGTAGTAACTCTCAAATGTGAAAGCAAACCACAGTCATGTGGAGGATCCGTCCCAGTCCAGAGTGCTGATCAGGAATCCTGAAGCTTCTGACTTAGGAGGTCTGAGGCAGGGTCTGCTCATCAGTTCTTTTTATTTATTTATTTATTTATTTATTTTTGACAGGCAGAGTGGACAGTGAGAGAGAGAGAGACAGAGAGAAAGGTCTTCCTTTGCCATTGGTTCACCCTCCAATGGCCGCCGCGGCCGGCGCGCTGCGGCCAGCGCACCGCGCTGATCCGATGGCAGGAGCCAGGAGCCAGGAGCCAGGTGCTTTTCCTGGTCTCCCATGGGGTGCAGGGCCCAAGCACCTGGGCCATCCTCCACTGCACTCCCGGGCCACAGCAGAGAGCTGGCCTGGAAGAGGGGCAACCGGGACAGAATCCGGCGCCCCGACCGGGACTAGAACCCGGTGTGTCGGCGCCACTAGGCGGAGGATTAGCCTAGTGAGCCGCGGCGCCGGCCTGCTCATCAGTTCTTAGGTGATGCTGATGCTATCAAGTCAGTGAGCACGCTTTTTTTTTTTTTTTTTTTTTTTTTGACAGGCAGAGTGGACAGTGAGAGAGAGAGAAAGGTCTTCCTTTACTAGTGAGATACTCAGCAGACTCATAGAATGGCGGATGTCCTAAATAGCACTCTGGCCTCAGAATCAGCCCTAAAGGCACTCGGATCTGGCTGAAAAGCCCATGAGAGTATTTCAGGCATGGAAAGCCAAGACACTCTGGCAAAAAGATCTCTGTGAGTGAGATCCCAGTGGAAAGAACAGGTCTTCAAAGAGGGAGGTGCCTTTCTCTGAAGGGAGGAGAGAACCTCCACTTTGACTATGACCGTGTCTAAACAAGATAAGAGTTGGAGAACTCAAGGGGCTTCCATAGCCTTGGAAACTCATAACTGGTGCATAGGGAGATTACTGATGCCATAAACAGGAGTGTCAATTGGTAAAGTCAACAACAGGAGTCACTGTGCACTTACTCCTCATGTAGGATCTCGGTCCTTAACGTGCTGTACACTGAGGCTTAATGCTATAACGAGTACTCAAACAGTATATTTCACTTTGTGTTTCTATGGGGGTGCAAACGACTGAAATCTTTACTTAATGTACACTAAACTGATCTTCTTAAAAAAAAAAAAAAAAAGAAAGAAATTATCAATTCCCAACTTGACTCTCACTGGGATTAAACATGACAATAGGTCTGATCTGATTTCATCATCATTTAAAAAAAATCATCTATTATTTTTCACTTTATGTTTCTGTGTGGGAGCAAACTGTTGAAATACTTACTTAAGGTATACTAAGCTGATCTTCTGTATATTAAGATAATCGAAAATGAATCTTGATGTGAATGGAAGGGGAGAGGGAGTGGGAAAGGGGAGGGTTGTGGGTGGGAGGGACGGTATGGGGGGGGAAGCCATTGTAACACGTGAGTCGTACTTTGGAAATTTATATTCATTAAATAAAAGATTAAAAAAAAAAAAAAGAAAAAAAGAAAGGTCTTCCTTTACTGTTGGTTCACCCTCCAATGGCCACTGCGGCCGGCGCATCACGCTGATCTGAAGCCAGGAGCCAGGTGCTTCCTCCTGGTCTCCCATGTGGGTGCAGGGCCCAAGGACCTGGGCCATCCTCCACTGTACTCCTGGGCCATAGCAGAGAGCTGGCCTGAAAGAGAGGCAACCGGGACAGAATCCGGTGCCTCGACCAGGACTAGAACCCCATGTGCTGGCGTTGCAGGCAGAGGATTAGCCTATTGAGCCGCGGCACCAGCCAGTGAGCATGCTTTGAGAGCCACAGCTCTTTGAATGCCATCAGAAGGAAATGGTGTCATCCTTGTGCCTCATTTCCAAGTTTTGGATAATGTTTTTTAACAGCTTCAAAAATCAGCTCTTTTTTTATTTTTTTAAGAAGATTGGGCAACAGAAAGCCTAATCCTCCCATGATGACAGCTGGCTGGAGCTCAGTGTTAGCAGCTCCTTTTAGGTAGAACATTTGTTCTCCTTTTTGTCAAACAGCACAAATCCTATCCTGCATTCCTCATTTATTTTGTAGGCACTGGGTTTTTCTATCCCTGCAAATGATGCTGGAGGCATAATGCAGAGTTTTGAGAAAGGCTACAACATGGCTGGTTAATGCCTGTCTCTGCAACCTACCTATTCATTTAGGCAGCAAGGCTAGCTTCCCAGAGTGCAAACTGGGCAACTGCACAGGGCCCCACTTTCTGAAGGGCCCTGCACTTAGTTTAATGCTTTTCTGTTACTATACTGCAATTTGTAATACTTTTTGAACAAGGAATTCTACATTTTCATTTTGTGTTGGGACCCACAAATCTTGTAGCTGCTCCTGAAGCCACATCAAAATTTGGAAGCCATACCAGATTGCTAAGGAGGGGAACCCAGGATCAGAGATCGAAGGGCACTGCAGAAACCATCTTGTTCTGTAGTCAAGGTAATTATTTCATTTTATAGCTATAGCTACCAAGGTCCATAAAGAGGAAATTGACTTTCTCAAGGTCATGGACAAACTCTGGAAAGAGAGCCAAATTAAAATCTAAAGTGATGAGTCTGCAAGGCAGTGCATACTGAGGCTGCCAGTGAATTTATGTATCTGGTGTGCCTCTGCATACCAATATGAAAATTCCCGTTTGTCACTTAGCTCAATCAACTTTGGGTTAATCTCCTTGAACCATAAGGAGTAAACAACATGAGAAGAGTGAGGGTATGATCTTTAAACAGATCAAGAAAACCATATAAACAGACCCATTGTAAGAGAAGGATTGGAAAGCAGGAAAACATTAATATATGAACTCTACCGCTGTTGTTTTTTTTTTTTTTTTTTTTTTTTTTTTTTAACCAAGGGCAGACATCCACCAAACCCCAAATACAGGGAAAGGCATTTGGAGAAAACCCACCAATATACAACCAAATAAAATGGTAATTGATGTTCCAGAAACCACTTAATTTCAGCTGGCCCCTCTTAGTTGGAAAACAGCTGAATTACTTGCAGGTCTCAGTTGCAGGGATTTACGTTAATGGCTGCACAAACCCGGTGAGAGAGCTGAGTCCCTGCAGCTGTTTGAGTAGAAAGCTGGAATGTGCATATGAATCAGCCTCAAGTGGCCTTGCACCTGTTCACATCTGCTCTTGTGGTTTGGACGGGGTGGGTCTTTCTCTCCCACTCTTCCATCCACCCTCTCAGAGATAGTCAAGGCACCAAGGTCTGGGTGTAGAATTTTCCATTGCACTATACCTGGTGTGTTTGGCTTAATGATGGTTATGTGGCCTTAGGGTGGGCCAATGAGCGTTCTCTCCAAGACTACTGACAGACCTATCAAAAAGTTGCATTCTTTGTCTAGAGGTGCTAAGTACTGTAAGTTTAGGACTATAAGTGGTCTCCTGCTTCCTAAGAATATGTCTGAAATTGAAGTTGAACAGTGACAAGAGACAGCAAAGGACAGAAAAATACTATTTTTTGAAACTGTAGATCCAGCCATGTCCAAAACCAAGCTACACCTTGGACTTTTCAGCTTTTTTTAAAAGAGATTTTATTTATTATTTATTCGAGATACAGAGTTACAGACAGTGAGAGGGAGAAACAGAGAGAAAGGGCTTCCATCTGCTGGTTCACTCCCCAGATGGCCACCAGAGCTGGAGCTGGGCCAATTCGAGGCCAGGAGTCAGGAGCCTTCGCTGGGTCTCCCACACAGCTGCAGGGGCCCAAAACATCTGGGCCATCCTCCGCTGCCTTCCCAGGCCACAGCAGAGAGCTGGCTAGGAAGAGGAGCAGCCAGGACCAGAACCAGTGTCAACATAGGTTGCCAGCGCCACAGGCAGAGCATTAACCTACTGTGCCACAGTGACGGGCCCCTGAACTTTTTGGCTTTGTGAACCAAGAACTTTTCTTTTCTACTTACACTCATCTGAGTTAGGGATCTGTCACTTGTGACTGAAATGTATCACTAAGCTAAAGGCTTTCTCCATTCTGGGTACTATGATAGGTATTGGGATTATAAGACAACACAGGAAGACACATGTCATTCCTTTCTACATGGTACTTAAAGTCCAATTGGAAAGGTGACAATAAGCAAGCAAGCAAAAATTTTTTTTGACAGGCAGAGTTCGACAGTGAGAGAGAGAGAGACAGAGAGAAAGGTTCAGTTGGTTCACCCCCCAAATGGCCACCATGGCCAGCATGCTGCACCGATCTGAAGCCAGGAGCCAGGTGCTTCTCCTGGTCTCCCATGCGGGTGCAGGGCCCAAGCACTTGGGCCATCCTCCACTGCCTTCCTAGGCCACAGCAGAGAGCTGGACTGGAAGAGGAGTAACCAGGACAGAATCTGGCGCCTGAACTGGGACTAGAACCCGGGGTGCTGGCGCCGCAGGCGGAGGATTAGCCAAGTAAGCTATGGTGCCGGCAGCAAGCAAATATTTATATACAAATAAGTAAAATATGACAGCTCTTCAAAAATTTATAAAAATGTATATTTTCAAAAAACTTTGAATGGACTTCAAAAATTTTGCACCAAAATAAATTTCACCCTCATTCACCTTCCAATTTTTATGTGCAAATATACTTATTTTAAGAACTATATAAGATAAATCAGATGCACTTTAGACACAAATGTGTGTCTCATAAAAAAATCTGCTTTTACCTATTTTCAATGAACTGTTTTTAAAAAGATTTATTTATTTGATAAGCAGAGTTACAGAAAGAGGGAGACAGAGAGAGACATCTTCAAACCACTGGTTCACTCCCCAAACGACTGCAATGGCTGGAGCTGGGCCAATATTATGCCAGTAGCTGGAAGCTTCTTCCAGATCTCCCATGTGGGTACAGGGGCCCAAGCACTTAGACTATCTTCCATTGCTTTGCCATGCTATTAGCAGGGAGGTGGATTGGAAGTGGAGCAGCCAGGACTCAAACCCATATGGGATGCTGGCACCACAGGCATAGGCTCATCCAACTATGCCAATTTGCCTACCCTTTCAAATGAACTTCTTGAAGTACACTTGTATAATAATTACACATTGGGATTTGTAAACAAGAGCACATTAAAAAGATAATATGAAAAGAGGCTAATTTAAACAACATTGTGGGGGAAGGTTCTTAGTTGAATTGCATTTAAGCTGAGAGTCAGTAGTATTAACAGCAAGCAGAATGGAGCTGGTGTTGTGGTGCAATGGGGGAAGCTATTACTTGGAATGCCAGTATCCCATATCAGGGTGCCAATTTGAGTCCTGGCTACTCTGCTTCCCATCACGCTCCCTACTAACGTGCCAAGGAAAGCAGCAAAAAACATGGCCTACCACTCATGTGGGAGACCAGGTTGGAGTTCCTGGCTCTGGTTTCAACTTGTATGTTGTGGCTATTTTGTGGAGTGAGCCAGCAGATGGAAGATCTCTCTCTCTCTCTCTGTTTCTCATCTCTCTCTCCTTCTCTCTATTTTTCTGTTGATCTGCATTTTAAATAAATAAATAAATCTTAAAAAATAAGAGCAGGCAGAAGAGAGTTCCAGGCAAAGGAAATAGCAATCACTTTTAGACTTGAATGAGCTTGACTCATTCAAGGAATTGAGAGAAGACTTTAATTTACTCATCTACTTATCCATTCCACAAATATCCCTATTAGTCGGTAACATACTGCTAGACCTAAGGAAACATATAGCATATATAACAAAGATATAGCTATAAGAATGTTCATTACATTTTTTTCCGACTTTGTATTGAAATACAACATGCATACTAAAGACTGCACATATCATAGTATATATTTTGACTATTTTCACAGACTGGACACTCACATGTTACTGGCACCCAGGTCAGGAATAAGAACATGATCTGCACTCCAAAAACACAACCCTCTTTTGTTCCTTTCTAGTTACAAGTCCCCTGTCCAGTGAAAGGTAACTATTAGCCTGATTTCTAACCGTATAGGTTAATTTTGCCTTTTCTTATTTTGTACAAATGGAATCAAACAATGTGTGATTTGGGAGGTTGGGGGATGTATAGAAAGGGTCTAGATTCTTGTACTTAATTTTGTGTTTGTAAGAGTCTACCATGTTGTTTATGTAGTTATAGATTGTTTTTCTATATAGTATTCCATTATTAGGGTGTACCACAATCTATTTATTCCACTATTTATAGACATTTGGATTGTTTCCAGGTTGAGACTGTCATAAATATTTTCCTGGTTAACATTCATCTGCATTTCTTTGGAGCGTATACCTAGAAGTGATATTGCTGAGTCAGAGTATGTGATCAGCATTAGAAGGTTTCATAAATAATTTAACAAAATTATTCTACCAGTTTACACCCTGACCAAGACTGTAAGAGAGCTCTTGTTTCTTCACAGGCTTGATAACACTTAGTATTTTCTGTTTAAAAAAATATTTAACCATCTGGTGTGTTGTTATCAAATTGTGGGTTCAATTTTCACTTCCCTGGTGATTCATACAGCCTCTTTTCTGAAGAATCTGTTGCTCATTTTTCTTCTGGGAAGTCTATCTATATGTTACTGGTTTGTTTGAGCTCTTTAGACCTCCTGGCTAGAAGCCTCAGCTCAGATATATGAAAACAAGATATTACTCCACATCAGGAAGTGCTTTTTCACCTTCTTTTGATGAAAAGAAATTCTTATTATTAATAGGGTAGAATTTATTGTTATTTTAATGGTTAGTGAGTTTTGGGTCCTTCTTAAAAAATTGTTTCTCTCAGGGATCAGTAGAAGATTCCCTTATGGTTTCCTCAAAATGTTTTCCTGTTACATTTAGATTTGCAATCTATCTGAAATTTATTTTTGAGTACAGTGTGAAGTGGAGGTCATGATAATTTTTCCATATAACCATGGTTCCCAAACTGTGCATCAAGTCACCTTTGGATACCACAGTAAGTTCACAGGGATGCCATGGACTATTTTACCGTTGGAACTGAAGAGCAGTGACATCTGTTAGATACCACATGCACTATTAGTTTTCGGTAGTTCACACTTTTGACACTAAATCCTACCACATTCCTTTCAGCTACACCATATTTTTACATAGCTGAGTGTTTTGAGGTGACTGTGATGAAAAGCAGATATCATATGAGATCAGGAGATGAAGACAATGGTATTCAGCCTGATCCCAAGGCCTAAGAATCTGTGTAGTGCTCCTGGGAGCACAAATCCATTAGTAAAAATATAACAATTGTTTAAAAAGAAAATATTTTTATTTCTGTTTATGCATATTATTTTTAAACAATTACTAAGTTTTAAGATATAAATATTTATGAAGTTGTTTGGATCTAAATATTTAATCAACAGAGCTTTAGGTATTTCTTTTGAACTAGTGATGCCATGAAAAAAATTACTGCGATGTTAGAAGGGCCATTTATGGAAAAAATATGGGAACCTTATGGAGACAGACTAGGACTGGCCCCTAAATTCAAACCCTGGAGCTTATGTCCTGTCATCTCTTCCTCTTGATTGTAGGTGGGACCTTGGACTTGCTTCTGACCAACAGAATACAGCAAAAAGACTGGGATGTTTGTGATTTTGTATGCCTGGTGTTGTTACATAAGAAGGTAACATGTGACTTGGGAGGACACTCTTTCGCCCTTGTTGGCTTTGAAGCATCAAGCTGCCATCTTGTGAGTCACTCCACCGAGAGGGGTCTCAGTTAGACAATGAGGGCAGCCTCAGGCCAAGAGCCAGCAAAACTACTGAGGCCCTCAGTTTGGCAACCGGTAAGGAACTGAATTCTGCCAATAATCGCAGGCTTTTGAAAGCAGATCCTTCCCTAGTGGACCTTCAGGTAAGAGTATAACCCTGGTCAACACTTCGAGTTATGAGACCCTGAAGCAGAGGGCCTGGATGGGCTATGCTCATGCTTGTCTACTGTAATTATGAAATAATAAGTGTATGTTGTATTAAAGTGCATGTGTGTGGTAATATTGGTGCATGGCAACAGATATCTTATACACCTGGCATCTCACTGACCTGAACTGACATCAGTTAACAAAAAGACCATTGCTTGCAGTGTCACATCATTTTTTACAGTAGTGGGAAGTACAAAGCAACTATATATATATATATATATATTTTAGATTTATTTATTTGAAAGTCAGGGAGACGGAAGGACACAGACAGAGAGAGAGAAAGAGAGAAAGAGAAAGATCTTCCATCTGCTGGTTCACTCCCCAAATGGCTGCAACAGCCAGGGTTGGGCCAGACCAAAGGCAGGAGACAGGAGCTTCACCTGGGTCTCCCGCATGGGTAAAAGGACCTCAAGCAATTAGGCTATCTTCCACTGCTTTCCCAGACTCATTAACAGGGAGCTGGTTTGGAAGTGGAGCTGCAGGGACTTGAACTAGTATTCATATGGAATGCCAGCACTGGCTTAACCTGCTGTGCCTCAATGCCAGCCCCCAAGCCAACTATATTTCTTTTTAATAAATGCATTGTTATACATTTTATCCACATTACACAATAATGGACAATCAAAGAAATTGCAGAAACTATCTAGGGACCAATGTTGTGGCATAGTGGGAAAAGCCACTGCTTGCAATGCCAGCATCCCATATGGATGCCAGTTTGTGTTCTGGATGCTACACTTCAGTCCAGCTTCCTACTCGTGACCTGGGAAAAGCAGTGGAAGATGGCCCAAGTATTTGGGACCCTGTCACCAACGTAGGAGATCTGAATAAATGTCTTGGCTCCTGGCTTCAGCCTGGCCCAGTGCTGGTCATTGTGGCTATCTGGGGAGTGAGCCAGTGGAAGAAAGATCTCTCTCTCTCTCGCTTGCTCTCGCTCTCGCTCTTTCTCTGTCTCTTCCTCTCTCTTTTGTCACTCTTTCAAAACCAATCAATAAATCTTTAAAAAATAGAAAAATAAAATATCTAACAATATGGGGTAATTTTAACATTATATCACTAAGTTTAAAAAAAGTTGAAAAATGATATATTTGTCTATATTGAAATTGTGTAAAATGTGAGTGTTGTGTTTATCTATATTGCAAAAGAGTGTTGAGGCCAGCACTGTGATGTACCAGGTAAAAATGTTGCCTGTAGTGCTGGAATCCTATATGGGTGCTGGTTTGAGTCTCTGCTGCTCCACTTCCAATCCAGCTCTCTGCTATGGCCTGGGAAAGCATTAGAAGATGGCCCAAGTGCTTGGGCTCCTGCACCCATGTGGGAAACCTGTGAGAAGCTCCTGGATCCTGGCTTCAGATTGGCCCAGCTCTGGCCATTGTGGCCATTTGAGGAGTGGACTCATGGATGGAAGACCTCTCTCTCTCTCTCTTTCTGCCTCTACCTCTCTGTAACTCTGCCATTCAAATAAATAAATAAATCTTTGTTAAAAAACTATTATAATACCTTTGGGAAAGGGAAGATTATATGTTTAAGAGCATTTTTGTGTGTTTAAAAATTTTTCTACTGAGATAACAATGGCAGATATTCTACCAAGGACAAACTACATTTAGACACACATGGATTCACACAAAGAAACTTTTTTAAATCTAAGAACAGTTTCTGCCTTAAAGGAGTTTATGGTGTGGCAGAGGGACACTACTATAGACAAATAAGGATACCATAAAATCAGAGATCATATGTTGAGGACCACTGGGAGTCCAATTCAGGCCATCTTAACATAAAAAGGCCATGCTTGGCCTTCTTTGGGTTATTTGCCATCCTTGGACCAATTACAACAGACAGAACACGGGGTTCTGAGCCAGGATCATGAGTCCACCCTATGAGCTCTACCTGCCATCAGCACCAAGTGGTGAAAGGTATTGAAGCACAGGGATCGTCCCAAGGGAAGGAGAGTGCTGTGACCAGAGGAAGAAGGAGAGGGCCAAGAAAGAAGAAGTTTGTTTTGCAAAGAGGAATAACTAGTGCAAAGGCAGAGAGGAAATGGCACTTGGGCCCAGTGTTCCAAAGTGAGGAGGTGTTTTCAGACAACGAGGGTCAAGAAAGTATCTGAAGAGCAGGGAGGAAGTAGGATGAGTGATAGAGAAGGAAACGAAAAGATGAACAGACTACATCCAGAAGTGGCTTCTGTGTCAGGTGAAGGTGTTGAGCCTTCATCCTGAGAGTAATGGGGAGCCCCAAAATAGAAAGACAAGAGCAGGGGCTGGCCTTATGGCATAGCACATAAAGCCAATACCTGTGACACTGGCATCCCATATGGGAGCCGTTGGAGTCCTGACTCCATGTTGACTTCTAATCCAGCTCTCTGCTATCATACCTGAGAAAGCAGTGGAAAGATGGCCCAAGTGCTTGGGCCTCTCTACCCATGGGAGAAACCTGGAAGAACCTCTTGGCTCCTGGCTCCTGGCTTTGATCTGGCTCAGCCCTGGCCATGGTAGCCATTTGGGGAGTGAACCAGTGGATGAGAGGTCTCTCTGTCTCTGTCTCTCTCTTTCTCTCTGTAACTCTGCCTTTCAAATAATTAGATATTAAAGATAAAGACAAGGACAGATATGCGTAATTATTTTGTTTCTCCATCAAAGGATAGTGCCTGATAAATACCATTAAAGCAACTAATAGCAATTTTTGTTGTCTCCTGCACTAGACTCCATGATTCTCCGTTGGCTATGCACAGAATAGATTTGAGGACCTTTGAAATTAAGCTCCACTAAAACAGTGTGTTTTCAGTAGGAAATACATTGCATATTATAATTTAACTGTATTTCACTGAATTGTGTTAAAAAAAAAAAACTGTCCTAGACTACCAACTCCTTCGTTGTAGTGACTATGATTATATGACACTTGATCATCACCAGAGCCTCTATGGCTAGCACTTGCTTGTCCCTTTGTAGGCCCCTAATATTACTGTTATCACTAAGTGCCTACTTACTGAATGATTGGGTTCAGATATTAATAAATGACTAAAAATTTTGCAAACTACAAGGAGTTATACAGATGCAACCAGTGGCTTTTCATAACCTACTCAGATCCATATTTATGAACCTGTATGTTAGACAAATTGCCAGAGCAGGCAATGGCAGGTGATGCTGAGGACAGAGACAGAGGGATAGTGTTGGGATTTAATGCCAAATCACATTTGAATGATTCATACTACCTCCTCGGCCATGGCCTGCCTTCCTAACCCACATCCTTTTTTACAGACAGTGAGTGATTTCAATGCCATACAGAGACCATGATTCAGAGACTGGCAATCAGGGAGTTTTATTTGATGGCCTAGAGAATTTCATCGCAAAGAGAAAGCAACAAATGCACAAAGTAGTCTTTCTTTGAATATTAACATGATTTTAAAAGTAGGAATAGAAAAAAACCACAGGCACACCAGTGAAAAAAGCCATGGCTGTAAGTATCTTGAAAGTGCATTTGGCTCACAGAGGGTCTCCAAGGACCACTTATGCTCATCATTTCCTTCCCACTTCTTGATGCTTATTGATCAGTATCAGTTGCAAAATCCTTCCCCTGCACTCGCCATAACCAAAGTTCTTTAAGTAAAAAGCCAAGCCAAGGAAGCAACAGAAAGAGGAAAGTTGGCCTAAGGATTAGCAATACTAACCGGGGCTGAGCAATGACTTCTTCCCAATGTTAATACACTTGGAAGGCTTATGGATTAAGATTCCATTTGAAGAAAGTCTTGCCAGAAGAAATAATGATTTTTCTGTCTTTTTCAAAGAGCCAGAAAACTTGACATGGAAAAAGTCATCATTAAAGATTTTAGTTCAGAACTGCAGCAACAGTTTAATAGTTACAGATGACTGTGGAGAACATTTCAGTACCAATCACATGGAGCCTTTTTTATTCAACATACAAGCAGAGTTAAGACAAGTTCTACAGAGACCTTAGAGTTCAAGATTATGGGACTTTGGGACCAGGAAGACTTAGGTTGGATTCCCATGTAAACCTGTGTTTTTTATCACTTTGATAAAATTAAAAGAGCACACTTTTTGGGGTCTTAAATTCCTCAAATGTAAAATTTCAAAGGAGCTCTGAGAATCAGAAAAAAATATTAGATAAGAACTTGGTACTGTATTTATCACATCAAAGAGTTTTCCATGAATGCTAATTGTCATGATGACAATGAGATAGTGGTAATCCTTATTATTTGTTCTAATTCAATATGTAAAACAGAAAATTAGGTTTATATTCAGAATTGAGTTGAGAAGATGAGCTGATTCTCAAGTGACCCCATTGTCAAACAATATTTAAGAATGAGTTGTACATCCTTCTCTTACCTTTACCCAAGCTGTTCCATCTATCTCTCGTGCCATATTCGTCTTTTCAAACAAGCCAGATTTCATTGCAAATGCTATCATTCTGGGATGTCCTCCTGGGGCACTCTAGTCATAAGCAAGCCCCCTTTTAGCCCTTGCTATACCACCACCTTTCATTTGTGTGAGCTACTCCTTGTAGCTTTTCAATAAACACTACATTTTTTGCTTGAGTTAATTTGAGTATGTTCCTACTTCTTGTAACCAGAAGAGCCTTGATAAAGATACTGCCAACAAATGTGGTTTTAGACGTACTATGTGTGTAGGTAGGTACTGGAATCAAAGGGAGGATGAATGTAATTTTAGACACATTGTGTGTGTGAGTCTTGGATACATGGTAAAGATGGAAGCCAGCAGATGGAGGATGTAGTTGTGGGTGTCACAGTGATCACTGAAGCTGGTTTAGAACCAATGAGATATCTGCAGAGGGAAAGAGAAATAAAGGGCTGGAAATATGATGAAGTTGATGAAGAACTAAAGCAAATTCTTGGCCTACACAATAAAACCACACCATCATTTTTGAGAACTTAGTGTGTAAAGCCAGGTACTGGGTGTCTGGAGAGAATACAAAGCAGACCAACACAACTTTTGCCCTTCAGGAAATTACTATTCCACTGACAGCATCCTTTTAGCACAGATCAAGGGCAATTCTGATCATCTTGCAATTCTTTCTCTCAGGGGTCTTTTAGCCGGAGATGGGAGAATAAGTAGGACCAGAGCATACCAAATAAGACAGATGAAAGTGATCTGTAAATGGAAAACAGCTTTGTAAATCTAACTGATGTTAGTATACAGACCAGGAATAATAACAGCTCATAATTATGGAGGACCTACCATGTCAAATATATTGTAAAGCATTCACACATATTTATTCCTTAAAGGGAGGAAGCACCATAGATCAGGTATTACTATCTCATTTTATAGATACAGAAGTAGAGACTCAGGGTTGCTAAACTTTGTTGGTTGAGAAGCTAGTATACAGCAGAACCAGACATAAATCCACACATATTTGACAGAAATGTGTCTCATATATCACACGAATTCCAAGATAAGTCAAGGGGAAGGAAATGACCTTTTCGAAAAGTGGAACTGGAGCAACTAGATATCCATATAAAAAAAAAAGGAATTGTAATTTTTTTTATCTCACATCATACAGAAAAAATACCTTGAAATAAATACTAGAGATAAAAGTCAAAAGTAATCTATAAAACTTCAGAAAGAAATCACAGGATGGGGCAGGGATTTGGCACAGTGATTATGATATCACTTGGGATACGCACATGCTACGTCAAAGCTTTTGACTTTGAGTCCAAACTCTGCTCCTAATTCCAGCTTCCTTCCAATGCACACTGTAGGAAGCAGCAGCTCAAGCAGGTGGGTCCCTGCCACTTATGTAGGAGACCCAGACTGACTTGGACTCTGGCTTCTGCTGACCCAGTCCCTGCTGTGTGGGCTTTTGGGGGAGTGAACCATGGATGGAATCTCTCTCTCTCTCTCTCTCTCCTCTCTTCCTGCCTGTCTTTATCTCTGTCTCTGTCTCTTTCTGTCTCCTCCTTTCAAATAACTGTTTTTTAAATATTTTTTAAAGAAAAAGTAACCATAGGAGAAAATATTTGCAAACTTATGGAAAACAAAGATTTCATGGACAGGACATAAACGAATAAACCATAAGAGAAAAAATAACTGCCTAATCAGACCAACAGAATTTTTTAAATTATGCATTCAGAAAGATACTATACCCTGAAAATATGTACAAATATGAGTTAATTAAAATAATGAAATAATGTTTAAAAACTAAAAAAGTAAGCCACAGTCTGCAGGAAAATATTTACAATGAAATTATCAGATGAAGGACTTGTACCCTGAATATATAAAGAACTCTTAAAACTATGGAATGGTCAGCGCCACGGCTCAATAGGCTAATCCTCCGCCTGTGGCGCCGGCACACCGGGTTCTAGTCCCGGTCGGGCATGGATTCTGTCCTGGTTGCCCCTCTTCCAGGCCAGCTCTCTGCTGTGGCCCAGGAAGGCAGTGGAGGATGGCCCAAGTGCTTGGGCCCTGCACCCCATGGTAGACCAGGAGAAGCACCTGGCTCCTGCCTTCAGATCAGCTCGATGCGCCGGCCGCAGTGCGCCGGCTGTGGCGGCCATTGGAGGGTGAACCATCAGCAAAAGGAAGACCTTTTTCTCTGTCTCTCTCTCTCTCTCACTGTTCACTCTGCCTGTCCAAAAAAAAAAAAAAAAAAATCTATGGAATGAAGGCAACTCTATAAGAAAGAGGAGGGAGTACTGAAAATTTGGATAGGGTCTTCAAAGAAGGTGATACATGAAGGACCAGAGAGTGCATGCAAAAACATCAATATGATTAGTTATCAGAGAAACGCAGGGTGAAACCACTATGAGCTATTCTTTTGCACCACTTAGACTAAGTCCACTTAGAAAACAGTTTGACAGCTCATTATTATCAACTCTATGACCCGGCAATTCTACTCCTAGGTATTTGCTCAAGACAAATGAGTCCATATGCCTAGTAAAACAAGTGTGCATGAATGTGCAAAGCACCTGTACCCAAAGTTATCAAAAATTGGCAAGAACTCAAGCGACTACCCTGATTGTGGCCCATTATACAACAGTGAACATTTACTCAGTAGGATAAAAGAGCAGCAGACACAAGTCACTTAATGATGGTCTCAAACCTGTTCTGAGAAAGGCATCATTAAGTGCCTTTGTCATTGTGCCAAATTTATAGTGTGTACTTAGACAGCCCTAGACAGCTACGTCAGCAGGTGATATGACTGTCATTGTATGGACAGATACCACTGACAGAAACATATTTACACAGCACATGTGCATATTAATATACCCAAACACCTGGATGATGCTTTTTTTCATGCTGAGTGAAAGAAACTAGACATCAAATACCACATACTCTGTAATTCAATTTATGCAAAGTTCTAGAAAAGACAAAACTAAACTGTAGGAACAGAAAGTAGACCGGTGGCTGTCTGGAGTTATGGTGGGTTGAAGACTGCCTGGAGGGGATAGGGGTGATGGAAATGCTCTAAATCTTGGTTGTGGTGGTAATTGTACAGGTATACACATTCATTAAAATTTCTCAAATTGTATGTACATTTAAAATGGGTGCATATGCAAATAGGTAAATTACACTTCAAAAAATAGTTTTAAAACAAGAGCCTTGAAACATGGTGGGTTGATCCACCGGCACACAGCAGGAAGAGGCCAGGGCCTGCATGGTAGACATACTGCAGAAGAATCACAAAAGTGAGCAAAGGAAAAAATTTTGTTTGGGGGCCGGCACTGTGGCGCTGTGGGTAAATGTCCTGGCCTGAAGCGCCAGCATCTCATATGGGTAATGGTTCGAGGCCTGGCTGTTCCACTTCCAATCCAGCTCTCTGCTGTGGCCTGGGAAAGTAGTGGAAGGTGGCCCAAGTCCTTGGGCCCCTGTACCCATGTGGGAGACCCAGAAGAAGCTCCTGGCTCCCGGCTTGGATCAGCACAGCTCCAACTGTTGCAGCCATTTGGAGAGTGAACCATCAGATGGAAGACCTCTCTCTCTCTCTCTCTGACTCTCCTTCTCTCTGTGTAACTCTGACTTTCAAATAAACAAATAAATCTTTGAAAAAAATTGTTTGTAAAATCAGTCTTGGCTTTGCCTCTTGTAGGCTGGCAGCCCATTCTTGGGTCTACTGTCAGAAATGGAAGGTTGTTGTCTAAATATGATAAGAGTCAGTGAACTCAAAAGGCTTCCATAGCCTTGGAAACTCATGACTGGAGCATAGGGAGATTACTGATGCCATAAACAGAAGTGTCAATTTGTAAAGTCAACAACAGGAGTCACTGTGCACTTACTCCTCATGTAGGATCTCTGTCCTTAATGTGCTGTACATTGTGATTTAACGCTATAACGAGTACTCAAACAGTATTTTTCACTTTGTGTTTCTATGTGGGTGCAAACTGTTGAAACCTTTACTTAATATATGCTAAACTAATCTTCTGTATATAAAGAGAATTGAAAATGAATCTTGATATGAATGGAAGGGGAGAGAGAGCGGGAAAGGGGAGGGTTGCGGGTGGGAGGGAAGTTATGGGGGGGGGAAAGCCATTGTAATCCATAAGCTGTACTTTGGAAATTTATATTCACTAAATAAAAGTTAAAAAAAAAATGGAAGGTTGGCCTGGCAGGAGCGAGGCTGCCCAGAGGCAGTTGTCAGAAAGGGGCCCGGAACGTGGGACAGATCATTGGACTTGGTTCTGAGTTTTCCAGGTCTCTCTCTCCTGTGGCCTCATACCCCACACCTCACTTCCTTAGAAGTCCAGTCTGGCAGCCATCAGCTTCCAGCCTCTGCATCTCTTCCTCCAGGATCCATTTCCACGAGAAACCCTGGGTGGAATAAACCCTGCCAGTCACAGGCATTCAGACCTTCTTGTGAGTACTGTTCTTTTAAAAAGCTGGAAAGTTGGGTTAAAGAAGTTGGGGCTATTATTAGACCCAAACACTATAAAAAGGAAATGCCACTGATAATCTTAGATGGCTGTATTTTTATACAGGATAATCCAAGCTTCCTTCTTAGAGTCCCCAGTCATAAGAAATCCTTAATAAAAATATTACCTCAGGTCATACCCTCAAGCCCAAGCCCAACATTGCTGAAATCCTTTGGGACTGGTGAAGTCAGGGTTGACTGAGAAAACTCAGCTTGCATTTTTAGTCCATTTTTATGGTTGCCTCCTTCTGAGTTGTTCCTGTCTGTTCCACCAGAAGAAAATAATCAACGAAGCAGACCATGTGTTAATATTTATTTGCACTGATTATGTATGGAAGTGGCACAGCAAAGAGATTAATGTGAATCAGATCTACCTGAGTCCATCCTTGTGTGGCTTCCGGCAAGTTGTTCAGCCACTCTGTGTTTCTCTTACAGAAGGAGTTGTGAACTCTAAGAACTCATGCTTGGTGACTGCCATTTAGTAAATTTTCAGCAAAAGTAAATTCATTATTATTATTATTATTCAGTCACGCCTGCCCCCCAGGGGAACTGTGAAAGGATAGTTTTGCACTCTACCTTGCTACACAAAGCATACAAAGAGCAGAGTGAGAGAGAAGCAGAAATGATGAGTCCCTGTGTGAAGGGGCTGCTGCACAATACGCACTTCCATCTTGCACACGCTGTGGATCCCTTGCTTTGAGCTCTATTGAAGAACAATTTGTCAATATGTGTCAAAAGCCTTTAAAATGGGTTTGCCCTTTGACCCAGATTCCCTCTAGAAATTTTCTCAAGAAAATAGACTTATGAGCAAAGACAACCTTGGATATCAGAGTAGCAAAAATACAGTAACAGTCTAAATGCCTTTTTTTAAACATTGTTGCTTTTTAAAATTCATTTATTTGTAATTAACCAGTTTTATTTACTTAATTTTGAAAGGCAGAGAGAAAGAGAGACAGAGACAGAGAGACAGAAGACACATAGAGATCTCCCGTCCACTGGTTCACTCCCTAAATGCCTGTAGATGGCGGTAAGCCAAAGCCAGAATGTGGAATTCAATCGGGGTCTCCCATGTAGGTGTACTTGTGCCATCATCTGCTGCTGCCCAGAGTGCACATCTGCAGGAAGTTGGAATCAAGAGCACAGCTGGGACTCAAACCCAGTCACTCTGATATGGGATGCTGAAGTCTCAAGCAGCAGGCTAATACTTACCTCTAAACATCTTATAACAGAAGTTAAACTTATATTTCAACATTATTACTGATGCACATTTATACAGAGCAGGTCATAAAACAATATGTACCATATGGGTTCATTTCGAGGCTGTGCGTTGAAGTATTGTTTTTATTAAGGATTTATTGTAACCAGAAACTCTAAGAAGGAAGCTTGCACTATTTCCATATAAAAATACAGAGCTATCAATATCTCTATCCCCAAATATAGAAAAGATCTTATAGACTTTGGCCTAACAATGATTTTGTTGTTTCATTTATTTGTATTCCTGCAGAGAAGCACTGCATTTAACAAAGAATACAACTAGAAACTTAGAAAAAAAATAAACAGTTGGACCAATCCAGAAAACAGAAAGAGAACAAAAACAGCACATTAGGTAAGTAAGTGGCGACTTGGTTTTCCCCTATATCTCTTGGAATTCTGGACCCTTTATTTAGCTTCCCACAAATCCACTGAGTCACTGTGTGACACAGGCCAAGTTCTTCCCATCTCTGGCCCTCAGTCTTTCATCTATAAAATGCATGGGTTGGGCTAGGTCAGGGATGACAAATGATTTCTAACTTGAGTGCCAAGTACACATCATTGCTAGGGACTGCCTGCACCACCTCTGTGATGAGAAGAAATGTCTAACAGAAGGTGGCAGCTCTGCAACCAGCAATGTCTGCCATGGCATGTAAGAGGGGCAGGCGACTCAGGAGGGCCACATGGTTCCTGTATGTAGACTAGAAAATTTAAAATGTTCTTACGACTGTATGAGTCAGCAGTAATTCTAAACAAAAACATTAATCTGCGTTTGGAAAATCATAGGGGTTGGGGTATTTAACTCTGGGTCTTCATTTTTGGTTAGGTTGTACTAGATCAATAGTTTTCCATCCTAATTCACAGAACCCAAGAGTTAACTTGATATTTACTAGGGGATAAAATAGTCAGATCTGTTGTGTCTCAATTGTATTTGCACTCATTGCCTCCCATGCCAAGAATAAGAAATAAATCTGCAGCTGTTATTTCAACTTCTTCAACCTGGAACCCTTTGAAAGCCACAGCTGCTAGAAGTGCAAACCTGATCCTGGCTTTGTCCTTGGGCCATGTCTCATGTTTCACAGTATTCTCTAAAAACCACACTTCTGAAGGGGTGGAGTCAAAGAAGGTTACCTCTAATCACTACCCTTCCAGAAAGCTGAATTGCTAAGTTCCCTAAAGGACCATCTTGCATGATGAAGTGGAGCCCATTCCTGCATTGACTCAACAGAATCAAGGCCCATAGAGGGGTGATCGTGTTCCTAAAGCCATGCTTAGTTCAGACAACACTCTGCTTTCCCCATGGACAGGAAAACATGGATTCTTTAGCAAAACTCAGCATCTGGCTCTCAGCAGCTTGGCTATTTAGAGGAAGGGACAGTCAGAGGGCTTACTCCACCTCAAGTTAACCACACTAATCTACCATAGCTTCCAAAGAGAACAGCAGGCTGCATTCAGGGACCTCAGTGACAGCTGTGCCTTCCAAACCAGGGCACTGTTCAGAAAGATGATCCAAGCATGGGCTGTGTGTTTCATCAGGATTTGGTGGAGCTTTCCTACTCAAACGGCCCTTTGTGTGCTTTAAAAAGATGGGGCACTAACCTTACACGTGGCTGAAGCATGATGGATGACTTGGAGTTCTTGATTTACATTTGGCGGGTGGCCAGAACTGAAGAGTGAAAATGCGCTGGCGTGTGATGGACAGTGCCTAGCTTGTTCAGACTTGTTTCTGATGAGTGGGTGGATCCTAGAGCTTTTGCTCCATCCAGGTTTGATAAGCTAAACAGGGTTCGACTGTTACAAAGGGTGACTCTGGTGTTCTCAGGGTGGCAGAATTTGTTGTCCTGAATCAACAGACTCTACTATCTTTGCTTATTTTCAGCATCTTCATTTCAGGATCTCCTCTGACCTCTGCCCATGGTGGTGCAAATGTATGCTCCTTGCTCAAGACTGAGTACTCAAGTCACTTTTGCCCAGCTCGTTAAAGTCACCCGCTTGGTGCTTAGCAAGTGAGAAATGATTCTAGATTCATCACTACTCAGGTGTGTCTCAGGCTAAAAAGAATCAGAAGTAGATCTCCTGGGGCCAGTGCTTTCGCATAGTAAGTTAAGCCTCAACCTAAAGCATCAGCATCCCATATAGGCATTGGTTTGAGTTCTGGCTGCTCCACTTCTGATCCAGCTCTCTGCTGTGGCCTGGGAAAGCAGTAGAGGATGGCCCAAGTGTTTGTGCCCCTGCACCTGTGTGGGAGACCTGGAAGAAGCTCCTGACTCCTGGCTCTGGATCAATCCACTTCCAGCTGTTGTGGCCATTTGGGGAGTGAACCAACAGATGGAAAACCTCTCTCTTTGTCTCTCCCTCTCTGTGACTCTACCTCTCAAGTAAACAAATATATCTAAAAGAAAAAAACATTATATATAATATATATAGTATATATATATATAGTATATATATATATAGTATATATATAAACCCTTCTTCTTCCTCTTTTACATCAATATGCAGGGAGGGCCACTTTCCTTTTGGATATACCAAAGAGATTTTAGAGAATAAAAAAATTTTTTTAGTATCTTTTTAAAAAGATTTATTTATTTGAAAGACAGAGCAAGAGAGAAGTGGGAGACAGGGAGGGAGCAAGAGAGTGAGAACCAAAATTTGTGAACCACTGGTTGCTGTCAGAAGTTTGTGGAAGAGACATACCACATCTGACCCCTGAGTGGGCAAGTGACATCTCACATGGAAGGGACTGTGAACTATTTGTGGCATCATAGAAGTTATGAGTCCAGAATTCAGGCATTATATACCTAACAAAAATCCAAGGGAAGGAACCCAAACAGTTCCTCTAGTCTGGCAGATCCTTAACTCCAGTGGGTGCTGAGACCACAATGCTGTGGGCAGCCTCCTTGGCGGGTGGAAGGTGGCTGCATCTGCCACCGTGGGAGATTCTCTGTGCAGCCTATGCACTGATCCCAGGCTTGGACAATGATAAATCAGAGAGCAACCTTCCTAGGGCAAAGTATGTTCTCACTTCTCAGACCGAACCAGTGTTTGTGGTCTGTCTAGCTCAGAATAACCAAGAAAATGTCTTGAGTCTGTTCAAAGAACATGTATGGTAGCTCTGGCTCTGAATCTCAGTGTTTGTAATCACAAAAAAATGCCAGAAACAATTTAAATACAAGTAAGTAAGGGATTGATGAACACGATTATAGTATATCCATAAAAACAAAACATTAAAATGGGTATTCAGATTGGCACTCCTTGATAGAAATACAACCTACAACTAGGAACCATTCTGCTCAAAACTCTGAATCTGTCAGTTTATAGAAAATTCAGGGAGCCGGCGCCGTGGCTCAATAGGCTAATCCTCCACCTTGCGGCGCCGGCACACCGGGTTCTAGTCCCGGTTGGGGCACCGGATTCTGTCCCGGTTGCCCCTCTTCCAGGCCAGCTCTCTGCTATGGCCAGGGAGTGCAGTGGAGGATGGCCCAGGTGCTTGGGCCCTGCACCCCATGGGAGACCAGGAAAAGCACCTGGCTCCTGGCTCCTGCCAGGATCAGCGCGGTGCGCCGGCTGCAGCGGCGGCCATTGGAGGGTGAACCAACGGCAAAGGAAGACCTTTCTCTCTGTCTCTCTCTCTCACTGTCCACTCTGCCTGTCAAAAAAAAAAAAAAAAAAAAAAAAAAAAAAAAAAAAAAAGAAAATTCAGGGAACAGAAGAATCTCTTAAATGATAGGAAGGAGAGATATACAATTAGCAAAACTCAGATTGTAAGTATTTTACATAAAAAAACCAGCTTCTTCTTCTGCAATTAAGAAAAATGCAAGAAAAGACAAGACTGAGAAGAAGTATGTGGAGAAAAAGAGACTTAGAAGACGCAGGAACCAAATACAATATGTATGAATCCTGAGTCAAACAGTTGCTAAGAAACAAAGTCATTTGGGAGGAAAGTTGAATGGTGGATATTTGGTATGAATGAATGACTGCAATTTTCTGCTTATGTTATTTGAGAGTACTAGACTTTAGGAGATAAACACTGCTAAAAAATGCACTGGTGGGGGCTAGTATTGTGGTACCCCAGGCTAAACCACCACTTACAATGCTGGCATCCCATATCAGAGTGCTGGTTCGAGTCCTGGCTACTCCACTTCTAATCCAACTTCCTGCTAATGTGCCTGGGAAGGCAGTAGAAGATGGCCCAAGCACTTGGACACCTGCCATTGATGTGGGAGAGCAGTATGGAATTTCTGGCTCCTGACTTTGCCCTGGCCCAGACCTGGCTGTTGTGGCCATTTGGAGAATGAACCAATGGAAGGAAGATCTCTTTGTCACTCTGCTTTACAAATGAATAAATAAATCTCTTCCAAAAAAGCACTGATGAGGGGAAAAATAGGGAGTATATAATTGATAATTGTTGAATGTGGGTGATAGGTAAAGCTAATTAACTATTCATGCTACTTTAATCTAGTTTGAAGTTTTTCATAATAAAAAAATTTTAGGGACTGGCATTGCACAGTGGGTTAAGTTGCTGCCTACAGTGCTGGCATCCCATATAAATACCAGTTTGTGTCTTGGCAGCTCCACTTCTGATCCAGCTCCCTGCTAGTGATCCGGAAAAGCAGTGGAAGATGGGCCACGTATTTGGCTTTGGCCAGGCCCACCTCCAGTGTCATAGCCATTTGAGGAGTGAACCAGCAGATGGAAGGTCTCTCTCTCTCTCTCTGCCTTTAAAATTAATAAATAAATCTTTCAAATAAATAAATAAATAAGATTTTTAAAGATCACATCATAGAGGAAATCTGGTATCAAGGAAAAATGTTTATGAAATACTAACACAAAAAGGAAGATAGTCTATATGGGGTTTGCATTTTAAGTACCATTATGAGCCCAAATTTGTACATGTCCATATGTGTGCAAAAATGTTGACAAAAATATATGAACCACAATGATTGGTAAACAATAATTATGGATGACTGAGTTACAGGGATATTTGTTTTTATTTTATTTATTTATTTAAAAGATCTATTTATCTGAAAGAATGACAAAGAGAGGGAGAGGGAGAGGGAAAAGGAGAGGGAGAGGGAGAGGGAGAAGGAGAGAGAGAGAGAGAGAGAGAGAGAGAGAGATCTTACATTCATTGGTTCACTCCCAAAATGGCCACAATAGCAGGTGTGGGCCAGGCCAAGGACAAGAGCCAGGAATGCCAGCCTTCCATCTTGGTCTTCCATTTGGATGGCAAGGATCCAGATACTTGGGCCATCTTCTGTTGCCTTCCCAGGCACATTAGCAGGGAACTGGATCAGAAGTGCAGTAGCCAGGATTCAAACCTAAACTCCAATATGGCATGCCAGTGTAGCAAGTAGCAGCTTCCCCTGCTGAGCCACACCACCAGGCCCAGAGATTTATATTTCTAATTTTATATTTTTATTTTGAAATTTTTACAATAATCATTTTAATTCTATAAGCAAAAAATGCAATATAATTAGAAGAAACATAGGCAGAACTATGTTTTTACAGAATAATTTATGGAAGGATCCTACCTCTGATTGATAGGATTCAGGGCTTTCTGTTTTTTCCTAATTCATTGCAAAGAGAACAATTTACTGTAAAAATAAACTCATAAACTCAGAACAAAGAAACCTCAGATTGAGTGTATGGCATTTTGTGAAAATGTCTGAATATTCCCTAACTATCAATTTATGCATTTGTCACTGTACAAAGCTGAACTCTTTCCTGACAGACCTGGGTTCTCCTCTTGCATAAGGAGAAGCTATTTGATCTTGAGCAAGTCAATTGTCCCTCTCTAGACATTTTCTTCAATTTATTTTTCATGAAATTTGAAGGGAAAGCCAGAGGTTCCTAAAGGCTATATACAAATATGAGAATGTGGTTAGTGGCTAGGACCATCACATCTTAGAGAGGGAAGGAAGCTAAACGTTGGACCAGGTGGAAATCTTCAGAAGACACTTATTTCCCTCCCAAGCCTTTTTCCAAGGTTGGCCTTGTTCTAGCAGCTTAGAGGATTCCAAATGGGTGTCCCAGACACATAAGCACAGAAGGAGCTGCTAATAACACCAGGGAACACCAGGACACAATGCTAGTAATAATGGCAAACAGGTTTGTATTTATTATCATCCAACACTCTGTATATTGACTCTCCACAACAATCCTAAAAGGTATACTCAATTATTCTTCTTATCGTACAGAAAACAAAACAGATTCAGAAAGGGTGGAGGTCTTTGCTGAATATCATGAAGCTCCTTAAAGGGATAGAGCCAAGAGTCTTTCCCAGATTTGCCTGATCCTAAAGCTGACATTCTTAAATGTTGTGCTATAGAATCTCACCATAGGTAAAACTACGAAGTGGAAAAATCACTCACTGAACTTCAAGATGTTGATTCCATCCTTATACCATATGCAGGGATCTTTTTATATGTCTCTGTGTTTGTCCAGACTAATTTGCAAAAAATAAAACCCATCCCCACAAGAACCGAGTTCACTAACTGGCTCAAGCATGACTGTACATGCAAAACTGAGGCACTTAGTGAATGGAACCAAACAATGTCAGATCCTATCTGCCTTCCTGTCTCTGCTTCTGCCATTGGCATCACTGCTCCTACCAAGGATGAGCTTTACCCCAACCAGAGGGAACACAGCCATGAGCAGTACCAAATTCGCATTCTAAGAGAATCATTTTCCACATGGAAAGCAAAGTTGCCCCCAGCAAATATGCTTAGAAAAATCCTTGTGAAGGCTCTGACTATCCTGCTGGACAGCAAGCCAACCCTGGACTAGGTGCTGTGACCAGGAGCACTCTTGCGATCATTTAAACCAGAAGTAGGTGGCTACAAAAGATCTCCCAAGGAAGGAGGAAATGTCCCAAATAGAGGGGAAATGCAGGAGGGCCCTATCTTGTGTGGTGGCAGGTGGTGATGACAGGTGGATATGCTGGTGGCCCCTGTAATCCTCCAGCTATGTTTAGTCTTTTCTTTCATCCTAAACTTACTGAAGATCTGATAAGGGTGTCACCAAGTTAAGGAAGAAAGGACTTAATCCAACAAGTCCAACTGAGGCGGGTCTTACTCCAGGATTGTTTCCCAGCAAGGACAACATGATGGAACAGAAACAGCCTAGAATTTGGAGGTAGAGATCTTTTATGACTTGTTGGGTGGCCTTAGACAAGTCACTTCACCTTGGTAAATCTTCATTTTCCCGATTAGTTAGATAAGGACAATAACACCTATTTATAAGCTTGTTATGAAGACTGAGTGAGATAAAATCGCACAAAATATCAGATACAGTGGCACATGGCAGGTACTTACTAAAGTGTAGTTTCTGTCTATTAATTAATTCAACAAATATTTATTCAGCATGTAATACCTTGCAGGCACAGTAGTTCCATGTACTAACCATAATATGTCAAGCAAGAAATACAATGTTCCTATTCTGTAGTAGCTTCCAACAGTGCAAGTTGGTGAAAATAAAAAAGGAAACACATAAACAAGATAATTACAGATTACAATAAGCACTTTGAAAAACTGTTTCTATGCTTGTATCTATTACTAGTGTAAAAACTGTCCAGTGAGTGTTTTTAAATTTTTATTCTCATTTTATTTGAAGGACAGATTCATTGGTTCACTCCCTAACTACCTACAATAGCCATGGCTGGGCCAGGTTGAAGCCAGGAGCCTGGATCTCAATCTGGGTATCCCACTTGGGTGGCAGGAGCTAAAGTACTTGAGCTGTCTTCTGGGTGCCCAAGGGTACATATTAGCAGGAAACCGAATCAGAAGCTGAGGCGCTAAGACTCAAACCAGGCCCTCTGATATGGGATGAAGGCGTCCCAAGCAGTTTCATAACTACTGAGTCAAACACCCACCCCCTGAGAGGTTTTTTGAACTTTCCTGTTCAATCTCCCTCTGCCCTTTTTATGTGCTGGAAGCCACTCTCAAATTTAGAGTTCAGTAATTACCCCAAGCTTAAGCAGCAAAAGATACTGAACTATTAGCTCTTGAATTGTCATAGAGAAGAAAGGGAGGCCAAAGGAAATATGAGGTCAGTGGGAGGAAAATTCTAAGCTCTACCTCTCAATTTGTTAATCATTCCCTGGTGGTATTCAAAATCAGATACAAATTCCCAGGTCTCATACTCAAATATTCAACTTTTAAGGGTCCAGGATCCTCCCTCCTTCACTTAGTTCTTCCCTCCCTCTCTTCTTTCTTTCCCTTCCTCTCTCTCTTTCTCTCTTTCTCTCTTTCTCTTTCTCTCTCTCTCTCTTTCTCCCCTTTCTCTCTCTCTTTCTTTTCCTTCCTTCCTTCCTTCCTTCCTTCCTTCCTTCCTTTTTTCTTTCTTTCTCTTTCTCTCTTTCTCTCTCTCTCTCTCTTTCTTTCTTTTCCTTCCTTCCTTCCTTCCTTCCTTCCTTCCTTCCTTCCTTCCTTCCTTCCTTCCTTCCTTCCTTCCTTCCTTCCTTCCTTCCTTCCTTCCTTCCTTCCTTCCTTCCTTCCTTCCTTCCTTCCTTCCTTCCTTCCTTCCTTCCTTCTTTCTTTCTTTCTTTCTTTCTTTCTTTCTTTCTTTCTTTCTTTCTTTCTTTCTTTCTTTCTTTCTTTCTTTCTTTCTTTCATAGGTAAGTAATCAGACATGGGAAGCATTACTGGCAAGCTACCCTATGAATTCCACTGGCCAGTGATGTTGAGGATACAGGTTTGTAAACCCTGTAGATATAAACAAAGGTATTGAGGGAACATAAAGCAGGAACAACCAGCTTAGTCTTTAAGGGTTAGAGAAATACTTTCTGAAGGGGAAGAATTTGGGATAGAATTTGGTTCAGTTGCACGTGCCACAGGATACAAAATCATAGTGGATGAAACAACAGACATTTATTCTTCACTCAAACTCTTGAGGAAAGAAAGCCAGTGTCAATATAGTGATCCTGTCTTATTTTTCTACCATCTTCAGCATAAGACTGACATGATCCAAGATGATTGCTCAGATTCCAGCTATTACTCCTAAATCCCTGTGAGGGGCCAGCACTGTGGCGTGGCAGGTAAAACCACCGCCTGCAGTGCCAGCATCCCATATGAGCACCAGTTTGAGTCCCTGTTGCTCGACTTCCAATCCAGCTCTCTGCCATGGCCTGGGAAAGCAGTGGAAGATGGCCTAAGTGCTTGGGCCCCTGCACCCATGTGGGAAGACCTGGAGGAAGCTCCTGGCTCCTGGCTTTGAATTGGTGCAGCTCCAGCCATTGTGGCCAACTGGGAGTGAACCAGTGGATGGAAGACCTCTCTCTCTGCTTCTCCTTCTCTCTGTGTAACTCTGACTTTCAAATAAATAAATCTTAAAAAAAATCCCTGTGAGTAGGAAAGGACAAAGGGGCAAACAAGAGCACAACTTCCCCCTTGAAGGACATTTTTCTGGAACTTGTACATGTAACTCCAATCAACAGATGAAATAAAGTCTCTATTCAGATTTGCCATGCACGATGCACATAGCTAGAAATTTAGGGTTCTATTACTGCCCACCCCCTCCAAAAAAAAGGAAAGTAGTCACTGGGAGATAAGAAGCAGATACCTGACCTGAAACCTGAAGAATCAGCACAATTAGTCAGGGGAAGTCCTAAAGCAGATTGTCTAGAAAGGGAGCACAGTATGATCCATTTGGTAGCACTCTTCCTTCCACAAGCTCTGCTCCTCATCCTCCATATTGACACCCAAAATCATCTTGGAATATCTGCCTACCCCCTAGCTATTCAGTTCTCAGAACGGAAATGACTTCAGCCCAACAGTGACTTCAAAACCATCATATCCCAGAAACAATGAGTGCTTAGAGAAAAAAATCTCCCTCCATGTGTAAGAGTTCTCTCTGATTTCACAACATTGAAATCTACTAAGACAGATTATTGAGATGTTTTAAAGAAACTGTAATTCCAATCCTTTCATATGATTATTTTGTCTAACTGCCTGAAGCTATATGATGCTCATATTAACCTGTTGAGCAAACTGTATTTATGTTATTATAGTTATGCAAAAAATGTGTGAGTACATGGTCAAATATTGGAAAGAATGTCATAAAAACAATATTAGATAGATTAAATTTTTTTTCTCCTCTATAAGTTCCTTTCAACATGGTTTTGTTATTTTCATAACAAATAAAACTTGAAAATAAGTCTCAGGTTAAATAGTATCAATGGTAAGTGTGCTTAAGAATCACCTGAAAAGCTTATTAAAAATGAAGATTCCTAGGGTCTAGTTGAAGAAATTCTGATTCTATACATCTCAGGAATGGCTGTATTTTTATCCAGCACCCGAGTTCATTTTGTTAGAAGTGGAACCTTGAAATACACTGCCAAAGATAGTGTCTCAGAGTCTAAAACTTGACTTGGGACATTATCTGTGTCAAAGCAGCCCAGCTTTGTATTGTGCTAAAAACTCTAGGCTAACACTCCTCTAATAAAACATTCACTCTCTCTGGTTTGTAAGCAAAGTATTTCTAAGCTTCCAAGTAAACTTGGAAGTAAATAAGTAAACAAGTTTTCTGATAAAAGAACCCCAGGTATTAATAGTTACATACTGCCAGGTCTCTAGTAGGACCTCTCCATTCTCTATACTTCCTGAATCCTATCCCAAGCCTTCCTCTGTATGCTCCATACAAATTTACTTATAATCTTTCTTGGAGAAAGAGACTTGGCAATTTCAAATTTTACATCTGCATAGCACAATTTGCCATTTCCAGCTGCCTGGATAATTCAGTATTCATTTTATTCAATAGGGTGGCCAACTTGTCCATGTTTGCCCAGGAGTTTCTCAATTTTGGCACTAAAAATCCCACCTCCTGTAACTCCCTCCCCTCTGTCCTGGGAAAATCAGGACCTGGGTAATTCGTTACATTACACCTTTCCATCACTTAGAACTTGTGTAATTACATATGGCTTCAAAGAAAAGACATGCTCTAGAAGGGGTTGCCAGCCTCTACAGAACATATTGTAGGAAGCGCATGTAAAAACTTAGCTTTCTAAAGTTCTTCCTTTGAAAGAGAATACAGGTAAGATATTGTTCATTTTCTTTCGTTTTGTTTTTTATTCTTGTTTTGTTTAGAAATAAGATATTTCCTTAATGTGGTTTCAAGGAAGGAGCCAGATATAAGGGTGTAGCAAGCAGCCTTTCCCCATTTTACCCCTTTGCTTGCAAATATTATTTAAGGAAAATTTTACTAAAATTTGTGCTAAACTCATCACAAAGGAGACTTGAAAGGTTGGATCAGACCATGAGAATGCAGACCATAAAGAGAAAAAGTAAATCAAAGGATACGGAATTTTTCACTAAATAGAATTAGATAAAATTGTAAAGCCTTCAACACTTGTTTCAGATAGCTTTACAGTGATGCCTTTGGAATTTCTCTTAAATCCTAAAATGTGAAGATGATTCAGAAAGCTAAAAAAGGATGTCTCAACAGAATCTGTTTCAAAATGCAGAACAAAAAAAATTTCAGAGTTACTCCACCCACATTAAACTACTTTCAAATATCAGAAATAGTTCAGAGAATCCCCAGAACTTCATTTTAAAATCAGTTCCAACTATTCCCACTACAACTTTCAAAAGCAGCTCATAATTTTGGCTCACGAATAATCCTACAAATAGCTGGTTGATATGGTGAAAAATATACTTGTGTGAGTATGTGGCACATTTGCCTACTTGAATTCTTGGGTATAATATCAACTTTCATTAATAAAAAAAAACAGTTTAATAGCCAATGGCAATTTGCAACATTTGTAAGGTTCAATTCTTCCATCCTTTATGACTATTACTTAATGCAGAAAACAGTTCATTCAGGCACAACTTTCTTTCATTGACAGGTTTGAGATGGCCAATGCTGAAAACCATAAGTGAAGTCAACGATTTAAACACCAAAGCCACCAGCATTTCCCTAATTGTTTTCTCTGATGTGTTAGTAGGCATTATGTCACCAAAAATGGGAATGGGGTAATGTTGTGGCATACATGTTATGAAGTTCCAAAACACTAAGATAAAACAGGGTTCAATTTCTTTCTTTACTGCAAGACTTTTGAGTCATTACAATGACAATATACACTGATATACTCCAAGGTGGGGTCATGACATGTGTTTCCAAACAATTATTTGACCAAACTTTGTCAGAATATCTAAAAGGCTTTGGCTTCTAACATATGTAGAGAACCACACTTTCTTGCCTTTCTAAACTTGCTAACTCAGCAACGTGAAAGACCAAATCTATTTTCAGTCTATTTGCAGTGAAACTTTTCATTTGCAAATGGCCAGCTTTGACCAAAGCACAGAACCATTTGTCATTCTAAACGTACTGACATTTCAACATATTTTGAGACTACTCTTACAGCAAATGTCATTACCTCCAATTCATAAGAACAAACAAGGCAAGACCTATTAGAAAGCAGCTTAGAGAATTTCACTTTGATCACTTGGAGAGGTGGATGAATTACTGCCAATGGGACAGGCCTTTGTTTAGTCTGTAGATCTCTAGTCAGTAGTTTGCAGAGCTATAAATAAGCAGATACAAGCATTTGCAGTCAGGCATGCATATCTGCAGCTGGGTACTTTTCTAAATAAGGGATACTCAGATTTCCCGACCTAAATTCTAGTGTAGATATGTAAACAATTGAAACTTCTGGCATATGATCTCAACACTAAGGAAGAAGTAGAAAAAGAATAAAAGAGTTGCAGGGTCCAGCATTGTGGCGTAGCAGATAATACTGCTGCCTGTGATGTTGGTATCCCAAGTGGGCACTGGTCCATGGCCTAGTTGCTCCACTTCTAATCCAGCTCCCTGCTGATACATCTCAGAAGGCAGCAGAAGATGGCCCAAGTGATTCAGCCCTGCCACTCACATGGGAGACCATGGCTCCTGGCTTCTGCCTGACCATTGCAGCCCTCTGGGGAGTGAATCAGCAGATGGAAGACAATGTTTCTCCTTCTTCCTCTGTAACTCTATCTTTCAAATAAACAAATAAATCCCCCCCCCCAAAAGAGTTGCACAATCTGAAAGAAAAGAAGGCACCAGAGGAAGGAAGGAAGACAAGTAGTTAGGAAATACTGAACTCTGTTCTGTACCATCCCCCAACCAATCTGTCTATAGGAATAAAGTCTATGATAAAAACCAAGTTTAGTCACAAAGGTGCTATTAAAAGAAGAATGAATCAAATGGGTCAAATTATTGCTTACATTTCTTCATAGCAAAAACATCAAACATATGGATAACCCAATGGTGCTTTAGTTTACATGTGAAGTAACAATGTTTGCCCTCTATCAACCAAGAAATTCAACTTTCGCTCTTTAACCACATCAAAATGGTATTGTGCAAAATAATAAAGAATAAAAATACAAAAATAAATTTTACTGGGGGAGAAAATGGTAAATACAGTAAGTATTGGGTTCATGAAGTATATATTATATTAACAACCTTTGTTTAAAAAAATAAGCGCAGGTTTGGTAAAAGAAATTGGAAGCTGAAAACAGGTTTCTATATACAAATTTCAAGAGTTTTCAGTAATAAAATCTTCATTTGCAAAAGTTATGCAGATCACTGAGAAAAAGTGTATTGATTTCTTGCTGTTTCCCATCATGACTTCACTATATGCCTTATCTGTCTGTGTTTTGCCATGATATTCCAACTCATGTGGTCCTCATTCTGTTCTAAAAAGGTCTCCTCTTTCTATAACTGGGCACCAAGAATTGAGATTTTTTTATTCTCTGTGAATTAAATTCCACATGCTATTAAAAATATTCCATGGTGGGGCCAGCACCATGTAAGTTCTAGTGTTCTACAGAACAGTGGGGTGACTACAGTTCCCAATAATGTATTTGTTCTTTTGTGAAGAACTAGATGTAAAGAATTTTCAGGGTCCCAGCAAAGAAGAAATGATCAGAGGGGCTGGCACTGTGGCGCAGTGGGTTAACGCCCTGGCCTGAAGTGCCAGCATCCCATACGGGTGCCAGTTCGAGTCCCGGCTTCTCCTCTTCCAATCTAGCTCTCTGCTATGGCGTGAGAAAGCAGTAGAAGATGGCCCGAGTTCTTGGGCCCCTGCACCCATGTGGGAGACCCAGAAGCAGCTCCTGGCTCCTGGCTTCAGATCAGCACAGCTTCTGCTGTTGCAGCCATCTGGGGAGTGAACCAAGGGATGGAAGATCCCTCTCTCTGTCTCTACCTCTCTCTGTAACTCTGTCGTTCAAATAAATAAAATAAATCTTTAAAAAAAAATTCCATGGTTTTCAAGATAGTTGCTTGACCCAGATCTGAAAGAGCTCTTCCATTCTGGGGAGTATTTAAGTCACATTTACACACATGTAGAGTTTGGAAGTAGCATCAGAATGTGTGCACATTTTTGTTGATACAAGCTGAAGTCTCATGCAAAGTTAAGGATCCATGCAATTCTGAAGGCTATTAAGTAAAAATAAATATATGTATATAGTATGGAAAATTACCTTAAATGAACAATACTAATGGTGCTTATTTCTATCCCCCAAACAAAAAACATCCAACAAGAATAATTTTGTCTATTTTTTTAATTATGACAAAATAGAACAATGAATACCAAATGGAAAAGATATTGAAAAATTATAAAAATGTTTAGGAACAGAAATGACTAAATTTATCTGAAGGAATTAGCCATTTGCCATTAAAAGACATTTGCAACCTATAATTGTTTATTCTATAAATTAAATTTAGTAACTGAGTTCCAGTTCACTACTAAAAATTATCAGAACATTTTCAAAATGTTACATAAAAACTGACAACATCCACAGACATCACATAAATACTAAACAAAAAATAAACAAATGTATCCTGAGATAAAATAAAAATTCATACTTGTCATGCCAGATACATACATATAATTGTATATATGTGTGTGTGTATATACATATTCCCTTTCCACACACATACAGTTGTGAAGCTTCCATATTTTATAGCTGGCATGCCAAGATAAAGATAATACATGTTGATGTAAATTTCAGCCATAAAAATAAGCTACTTCATATTTTAAATATTCCTATGATGAATTAACAGGACTATACTTCCACTAATCAAAACTTTATGAAGATATAAACTGCATTTGGTTTTGACTCTTCAAATCATGGCTGAAAACTCTTAGCAAAGCATTCTAGCCTTTTTTTCTCACACCAACTGACCCAGATATATTTTAAGAAATGTTTATTTTCTATGCATATGGTTTTAAAATTATAAATTCCTGAGCACTTTTTCTTCTTCCTCTTCATCGCTGTCAGTAACATTGACTTGCTGGATGCTAGAGGGAGTTGATGTTGGGGCTGTGAAGACGTTCTCCAAGGCTCCAATGTCCAGCTGAGGCATGGGATTTAAGTACTCTTCCCCACTGTGGCTATGACTGTTATAGTAAGAGGTCCCATCCATGCTCTCACAATTCTGAGAATCTTCACTGTGTGTGCGTTCATCTGGGTAGTCTCTAAAAGGATAGTCTCTATTTAAAGCTGAAAACATAGCCTCATGTTTTTGGTACCTGTCTTCATAATAACCAAGGCATTCTGGCATTGAACTTGGAAAATTTCCATAACCAAAGGGAGGCCGACTATAAGGACACGTGCTATAGCAGAAAGACACAAAAAAGGAATTAGATCAGACCTTGCCCACTATTGCCTTGCATACAAGATAAACTAAATTAACTGCATTCTCTTTGACTCCTGGAAAGCTCCCAAGATCTTTTCTGCAACCACTTTATGTTTTCATCTACTCTGTTCCCATTGTTCAGATCCTACCCAAAATAAACAGCATAGGAAGTATGTGATTGGAACACTCACCAGATCTTATTACCTACTGTTAGCCTCAGGCTTCTTACCTTTTAACAGCCTTGGTAAAGAAAACTTGCTTATTCTAACCTTTCTCTCATGATGCCTCATATCATGTAAGGTTTTTTGTTTGGTCATTCAACATTTGTTGAATATATGTGTTGGACAGAGTGCTAAGAAGCAATGACAGAGATATATAAGGAATTTCTCAGCATTAAAGAGAGAAGGCTACACTACTGGAGAAGTTTATAGTTTTGGAAAAGCAAGTTTTTGTTGCACTATGCTAAGAATTGACAGTTAACATGCAACACATTCTTACTGGTATTTGAAGGAAGATCATGGGTGGAAGGGAATGTATGAAAGCATTGAGATCAAGAACTCCTGAATACTGGGGCACTGGAAACGAGGATTACAACTTAATTTTTAAACTGACATTAAAAAATAGTAAATTAAAATGTATTTATCACCACAAAGATTGGCAACTTATATTAAATATTGATGGTCTTTTCCAAAAAATATTTTGGAGGGCAAGAATGTGAAGACCTTATAAGATTATGAGGGGTTTTCAAAAAGACAATGAGAGGGATCTTCAAAAAGTGGAAAGTTCTATATTTTGAAAAGCATGTGTGTGGATTTCAAAAAGTTTTGCACCAAAAATAAACTTAGCTTTTAATCTAATTTTTCCATGAACTTTTTGAAGTACCTATGTATTTTACAGTTTTATAAACTGATGAAATTTTTTAGAAGGTGAATCCAAACATTCTGTCATTTAAAAAAACCTGGTATTTTCTTTTAAAGTATTATTCTCCCTTTTAAAGGCACAGAACAGAAATCACAGGAAGAGGCCAAGGCCAACCAAGAATTCCTTGGACTCATGAACTCCATCTAGTGACAGATAACATGAATGTAGTGACCAAACTGTGACCACACTCAGAAAAATCCCATGAAAAGTTGGGTGTGTCATACTTCTGAATTTCTCTTTTAAAGTTAACTTTGTTTCCTTATTTTTTTTTTATTTTTTATTTTTTTATTTTTTGACAGGCAGAATGGACAGTGAGAGAGAGAGACAGAGAGAAAGGTCTTCCTTTGCAGTTGATTCACCCTCCAATGGCCGCCGCGGCCGGCGCGCTGCGGCTGGCGCACTGCGCTGATCCGATGGCAGGAGCCAGATACTTATCCTGGTCTCCCATGGGGTGCAGGGCCCAAGCACTTGGGCCATCCTCCACTGCACTCCCTGGCCACAGCAGAGAGCTGGCCTGGAAGAGGGGCAACTGGGACTAGAACCCGGTGTGCCGGCGCCGCAAGGTGGAGGATTAGCCTAGTGAACCGCAGCGCTGGCCTGTTTCCTTATTTTTAAAAACAAAAATATGATCAACATACTACACTAATATGAAATTCTTTGAAACCCCCAAATGACCCACCTATAAATTTTTAAGTGCTAGGTACCTTGCTCATATGAAATATAATGCACACTTTCTAAAAATTTTCAGATTTCTATAGCTACTTCAACACACTAGTTCAGGAATTTTCAGTTTAATAATGTTTCCTGAATTCTGTGCTCCAAGCTACTATGACTTCGTTTATATAGCCTTCCCACCTTCAAGTCTGTTCATCCACTGAATTCAACAGATACTTTAAATAATAAAAACTACTTTCTTCACAAAGCCTTCACTTCAGCTAGTAATAATTCATCAGTAACTATCTTTTCCAGGAGTCATTGTAGGTTTGGTGAGGAATTTAAAACAAAACTGAACAGAAAAGGTGGAGAATTTAAAAGAAAACAGAAAAAAATGAAAATAAAGGTATTTTATAGACATGGCTAAAATCTGCAATACCAGCACCACAATTATTATACAGGTATTGATATAGTAAAGATAAATTAGTGTTATCTTCCAAAAACAAAAAGATCATTTAAGACAAAGGTAATAAGGCTGAAATTGACCTTCTAAAATCAATCCAATTCACAATAGCTACAAAAGCAATCAAGTAACTTGGAATAAATTTAACCAAGGATGTCAAATATCTCTACAATGAGAATTACAAAACATTTAAGAAAGAAATAGAATAAGATAAAAAAAATGGAAAAATCTTCCATGTTCATGGATTGGAAGGATCAACATCATCAAAATGTCCATCCTCGGACACTATGAGAACAATGACTTGATCAGCCCTTGTCCTGACTGTCGAGGAACAACTTAATATGCTATCCCTTTTAGTGTTTTATTGTTCTACTTAATACCATTGGTTGAACTCTTTAATTAACACACAATTATTCTTAGGTGTTTAAATTTAACTGAAAAGTGATCCCTGTTAAATATAAGAGTGGGAATAAGAGAGGGAGGAGATGTACAGTTTGGCACATGCTCTCTCAGACTTACCCCTAATGGTAGAGCCAGAAACGTGCCAGGGGATTCCAATTCAATCCCATCAAGGTGGCATGTACCAATGCCATCTTACTTGTTAAAGTGATCAGTTTAAGTTTATAATTGATCAAAAAGATAAAATTAAGTGTCAAAGGGATTACATAAATAAGACCAATGTCTGTAAATAATTGATAGAATTAAAAAGGAGAGAATGATCCTATATGGGAAGTGGGATACACAGCAGACTTGTGGGGGAGGCTGAATCCGGAAAGGCCTAGAGGATCCTCCCAAGCCTGCCTCGAGTTTGAAGACCTGTCTTTAAGTTTGAAATCCCTGGCGGTAAATGACCCAGCCCCAGGGTGCTTTTGCCTAACTGAGGTGGTATAACAGGATTGGCTAAAACCCTTTTGCATCACAGCACCCCACCCCTTGCCTGCATGTGCTCTGTACTGCAGCTTTATAAACACCTCCCTTTTACAATAAAGTGAGATCCTGCTTCGACTCAACTCCCCACCGCGTCTGATTGTCCCCTTGGGTTTGGGGAGGCTGAGTGGCGGGTGGCACACTTCGCCTCCTCAGCCAACGTGAGCTGTGGGCAGCCTGCCTAATTCTCTGGCAGTGATGAGGAAGAGTCACCACACAGACTCATAGAACGGCAAAAGCCCTAAACAGCAATCTGCCCTCAGAATCAGCCCTTAAGGCATTAGGATCTGGCTAAAAAGCCCATGAGAGTATTTCAGATATGGAAAGCCAAGACACTCTGGCAAAAACAAACAAACAAACAAACAAAAACAAAAAACCTAAATGAAAGATCTCTGTGAGTGAGATCCCCGTAGAAAGAAGGGGGCCATCAAAGAAGGAGGTACCTTTCTCTGAAGGGAGAACTTCCACTTTGACTATGGCCTTGTCTAAATAAGATCGGAGTTGGTGAACTCAAGAGGCTTCCGTAGCCTTGGCAGCTCATGACAAGAGCCTCGGTGATTACTGATGTCATAAATAAGAGTGTCAATTGTTAAATCAACAACAGGAGTCACTGTGCACCTGCGCCCATGTAGGACCTCTGCCCTTGATGTGTTGTACTATGAGAATTAATGGTAAAACTACTACTCAAACAGTACTCTATACTTTGTGTGTCTTTGTGGGTGAGTCTGTTGAAATCTTTACTTAGTATATACTAAGTTGATCTTCTGTATATAAAGATAAATGAAAATGAATATTGATGGAGAATGGGATGGGAGAGGAAGTGGGAGATGGGATGGTTGTGGGTGGGAGGGAGGTTATGGGGGGAAAAGCTGTTATAATTCAGAAGTTGTACTTTGGAAATTTATATTTGTTAAATAAAAGTTGAAAAGAAAAAAAAATGTCTATCCTTAAGAAAGCAATTTACAGATTCAATGCAATTCCAATCAAAATACCAAAGACATTCTTTTCAAATCTAGAAAAAAATGATGCTGAACTTCATATGGAAGCACAGGAGACCTCAGATAGTTAAAACAATCTTATACAACAAAAACAAAGCCAGAGGCATCACAATTCCAGATTTCAAGACATACTACAGGGCAGTTATAATCAAAACAGTCTGATGCTGGTACAAAAATAGATGGATAAACCAATGGAACAGAATAGAATCAATCACCAGAAATCAGTCCAAGCATCTACAACCAACTTATATTTGATCAAAGAGCTAGAACCAATCTCTGGAACAAGGACAATCTCTTCAACAAATGGTGCTGAGAAAACTGGATTTCCATATGCAGAAGTATGAAGTAAGATCCCTAACTTACACCTTATACAATAATCCACTCAAATGGATTAAAGATCTAAATCTACAACACGAAATCATCAAATTATTAGAGAACATTGGGGAAACCCTGCAGGACATTGGCATAGGCAAAGAGTTCTTAGAAAAGACCCCAGAAGCACAGGCAGTCAAAGCCAGAATTAACAACTTGGATTACATTAAATTGAGAAGTTTCTGCACTGCAAAAGAAACAGTCAGGAAAGTGAAGAGGCAAATGACAGAATGGGAGAAAATATTTGCAAACAATGTAATTAATAAAGGATTAACAACCAGAATATACAAAGAGATTAAGAAACTCCACAACAACAAAACAAACAACCCAATCAAGAGATGGGCAAAGGACTAAAACAGACATTTTTCAAAGGAGGAAATCCAAATGGTGAACAGACACATGAAAAAGTGTTCAGGATCACTAGCGATCAGGGAAATGCAAATCAAAACCACAATGAGGTTTTACGTCACCCAAGTTAGAATGGCTTTCTTACAGAAATCAACAAAAAACAAATGCTGGTGAGGATGTGGGGAAAAGGTACCCTAATCCATTTTTGGTGGGATTGTAGACTGGTAAAGCCACTATGGAGGACGGTGTGCAGATACTTCAAAAATCTGAATATAGATCTACCATATGATCCAACCATTCCACTCTTGGGAATTTACCCAAGGGAAATGAAATCAGTAATTAAAAGAGTTATCTGCATGCAGTTCAATTCACAATAGCTAAGACATGGAATCAACCTAAATGCTCATCAACAGAAGACTGAATAATTGGTAAAGTCAACAACAGGAGTCACTGTGCACTTACTCATCATGTAGGATCTCTGTCCTTAATGTGCTGTGTATTGAGATTTAATGCTATAACGAGTACTCAAACAATATATTTCACTTTGTGTTTCTATGGGGGTGCAAACTGTTGAAATCTTTACTTAATGTATACTAAACTGATCCTCTGTAAAAAAAAAAAAAAGAAAGAAAGAAAGAAATTATCAACTCCCAACTTGACTCTCACTGGGATTAAACATGACAATAGGTCTGATCTGATTTCATCATCATTTAAAAAAAATCATCTATTATTTTTCACTTTATGTTTCTGTATGGGAGCAAACTGTTGAAATCCTTACTTAATGTATACTAAGCTGATCTTCTGTATATTAAGATAATCGAAAATGAATCTTGATGTGAATGGAAGGGGAGAGGGAGTGGGAAAGGGGAGGGTAGTGGGTGGGAGGGACGGTATGTGGGGGAAGCCATTGTAATCCATAAATCGTACTTTGGAAATTTATATTCATTAAATAAAAGTTAAAAAAAGAGAAATTATGGGATATATATACTATGGAATATTACATAGCATTAAAAAATGAAATCCAGTCATTTTCAACAAATGTATGAATCTGGAAAATATCACATTAGTAAAATAAGCCAATTACAAAGGGACAAATACCATATGTTCTCTCTGATCTGAGAGGATGAGTAGAGCACATAAAATGAAATCTGCAGAAGTGAAGTTTACACTTCGAGAAGGGATAACTTGAGTTGCCATTTTCTTGACTTTCAAGGAACAGTTTTATTCCTTCCCTTTTATTTTTCATTTTTTTCTCTTATTATATGTTGAACTCTTTACTTAATGTATAATTAATCATATGTATATAAAGTCAATTGAGGATGGACCTCAGTGAGAAATAAGAATGGGAATAAGAGAGGGAGGAGGAAGTTTGTAACTATAAAGCTGAATAGTTCTGCAAACATTCCTACGGACTAACTTCTAAGGGTAAGGTTTAAAAAACATCATGGAACCCCAAATCCCATTAAGCTGAGTGGTAAAAATGTCATCTTAAGTGTTAAAGTGATCACACTAAGTATTACAGTGAATATATAGATAAGATTAAGTGTTAAAGAGATCATATAAATAGGTTCAAGTGTCAGGTAATTAGAACAGATAGAATTAAAAATGAGGGAATGCTCCAACATGGGAAGAAGTCCACAGAGCAGACTCATAGAATGACAATTGCTTTAAGTAACACTCTGACTTCAGAATCAGCCCTTACGTCTTCCTGGTCTGGCTGAAAAGTCCATGAGAGCACTTTAGGCATGTAAAGCCAAGACACTGTGGCAAAAAATGTTCTACATGAAGGATCTCTCTGAGTGAGATCCAAACGGAAAAAAGTGGCCATCAAAGAAGGATGTACTTTTCTCTAAAGTGAGGAGAAAAGTTCCACTTTGCTTATGGTCTTGTCTAAATACTGATGGAGTTGTGTATTCAAAAGGCTTCCATAACCTAGGCAGCTCATGTCAAGAGCCTTGGGTGGTCACTGATGTCATACATAAGAGTGTTAATTGTTAAATTAACAACAGGAGTCACTGTGCACTAACTTCCCATTCAGGACCTCTGTCTTCAATGAGTTGTGTTATGAGAGTTGACTGTGATACTTGTTTTCAAACATTTGTGTGTGTGTGTGCAAACTGTTGAAATCTTTACTTTTTAGTATAGAGTTGATCTTCTGTATACAAAGTTAGTTGAAAATGAATCTTCATGGAGAATGGGGCTGGGAAATGGCGAGGGAAGAGGAGGAGAGGTGGGGGTGCAGGCAAAGTTGTACATATGAAATTTGTATTTCTTAAAAATATTAATTACCTTAAAAAAGACAAAGGTAATTTAGGAGGTTACATGGGTGAAAATGAGCAGTACTAGCCAAAATGTAACAAGCATTTCTTGTTTTCTGGGCATTGGCTAGGGAATTTTTATATTATCTCAGTTATCCCAATGAGATAGATACCATAAATACTTCCACTGGAAGGCTGAAGGAACACAGCGTTAAAAGGTTAAGTAACTTGCTCTAAGTCACATAATTTATAAATGGTAGGACAGAATCAGGGAATCTGCCTCAAAAACTTTTTCTCTCTTAACTTCAATGCCACACTACTATCTAGCTGTGCCACACAGAAACCTGATAAAATTAAGTAAATCTCAATTCATCTGAGTCTTCAGTGCCAATAGAAAAAAAACAAATTAAAAGGTATCTCATGAGAAATAACTGTGTATTAGTACTATGGAAACTAGAAACACTTACTTAAACATCAGATTAGAAAGCCTTATAAGAAATTACATCTAATAATATGCTCATAAACACATTAATATATGTACATTTTGCTTTTATTTTCAAAAAGAAAGAATTCTAAAACAGAACAAAATGCAATAAAAATTATCATCTACAGGAGAAGAACAGCAAGCAGAAAAGAGACAGATAGAGAGGGCAGTGTTGTGGCACAGCAGGTAAAACTGCCATCCGGAGCATCCCATATGGCCACTACTTTGAGTTCTGACTGCTCCACTTCTAAGCCAGCTCTCTGCTAGTGTGCCTGTGAAAGCAGCGGAGGATGGCCCAAGTCTTTGGACCCCTGCAACCATGTAGGAACCCATAGGGAGCACCTGGATCTTGGCTTCAGCTGGGCCCAGTCCTGGCCATTGCAGCCACTTGGGGAGTGAACCAGTAGATGGAAGATCTCTCTCTTTCTCTAATTTTCCCTTTCAAATAAAGTAAAATTTTTTTTTAGAAAAAGAGGAGATAGAAACTAGATCTCTCTGAATGTACATTTTTAAAAATTCATTTAGTTATTTGAAAGGCAAAGCAAAGAGAGAGAGAGAGAGAGAGAGAAAGAGAGAATCTTGCATTCATTGGTTCACTCTTTAAATGCCCACAAGAGCTGAATCAGGACCAGGCCAAAGCCAAGAGCCAAAGACTCCATCCAGGTTTCCCATGTGAGTGGCAGGACCCAAGTACCTGAGCCATCATCTGCTACCTCCCAGGAAGTGCATTAGCAGGAAGCTGGAGAGCAAGTGGAGGCTAGACTCAATCCCAGCCACTGTGATTCGAGTTGTGCTATGCCACAACACCCACCACTCTGAATGTACACTGAATTGTTTTGACTTTTTTAAAATGTTTATTTGAAAGGAAGAGAGAAAGAAAGAGTCCACCTTCTGGTTCACTCCCCAAATGCCTGCAATTGCTGGGGTTGTGTCAGGCCAAAGCTAGGAACCAGGAATTCCATGTAGGTCTCCCACGTGGGTGGTAGGAACCATCATCCATGTATCCCAGGTACATTCACAGGGAACCTGTATTAGAAGCATATTAGCCAGGAGGCAAATCAGCACTTCCATATGAGATGCAGGTGGCTTAAACAGCTGTACCACAATGTCTGCATCGTGGTTTTGACTTTTAAACCAGGTAAATATGCTACATAGTTTTTAAGCAAAATCATTTCAAGATAATTTAATTCTGTTACTTTTATCATACCTTCCTAATAATATATATCCTAAAGAGACGAAGAAACACAAACAAATCTTAAATTACATTAAATAAATTTTATTATTAGTGGCATTGCTCCTTTGAAACTTTTGCAATCACTATGTTAAAATTACAGATAAGGAGGGAGGAAAGTAGGTAGGTAGATAGGGTCATGAAAAATGTTTACTGGATTAAAGTAAATAAATACTTATGTTATTATCATTAGAAAGTAACGTTTTGGATAGGGGTTCCAAGATGGTAGAATAGGGAGGGAGCTTATGGATCCAGTCCAGGAAAAGATAATTTAATGAAAGTGGAGATTGTGTAGTCTCAGGGAAGAGTTAGGGGAAAAATGGCAGAGGAAACTCTTCTGTAATTAAAGGGACATGGTGGACCTACGTGGAGGGTGCCCACAGCTCGGGACTTCAGCAGCTAAGAGCCTCCGCACCAGCACTGGAAAGTGAGGTGAGACAAGACCACAGTAGCCTGAGACACAGGCGGAAAAGCAGCAGAAAGAGCCTAGAGGGAATGAGGCTTGAAGCCCCGTGGAGGAAAGTACACTAGCCTAACTAGAGGAGAGAAAAAATAAAAGAGATGGTAAGGACACGATTCTCTGTCTCTAATCACCTTACAAAGGTGCATGAGCCGATAGAGCAGGCGCCATTTTGTACGTATGTAACAGCTGCACCAGCTTGGGACTGTGCTGAGCAATCAACCAAGCAGAGAAACCTGACTTTGGTGGGGAGTAATAACAGGAGACTAAGACCTAGTAACTGTATGGAGCTTTGGAACTGGGACTGTAAAAACGAAAACAAAACAAAACAAAAAAAACTGAGGGTGTGTGGGAGAACTCATGGTGTGGCTGAGACTTTGAGTAGTCTTGGTGAGGGATGCCACAAGCTCGGGTGGCCCTGGCTACATGATGAGAGACATTGCAGGGGAATCTGAACTTACACTGAGGACTGCACAGATCCTTTGTGTGGTCCTTGAGACAGAGCAGATGAATATTATACCCAGTGGGGCTAGTGTCACTGAGGAGAAGAGATCAGCTGAGCGGAATTACTTCCCTTCTGATGAGAGAGAGAGAGTGAGAGAGAGAGAAAGACTTACCATACCAAACCTGGGTGTGTCACCTTAGGCACGCCCTAAACCCTGAAGAACTGAACACAGCTCTCTGGCCACACCCACAACAAGCCTCTAGAGATTCACTGAAATCAGACAGTCCACTTTTCTACAGTCATAGTACAATGATAAAAGCTGCCACAGTGGGAAAAAAAAGAAACCAAAGAGTATCTCCACAAATGCAGAACAACAAATGCAATAATTCAAGAAACAAGAATAAGAAAGACAACATGATGCTCCCAAAAGGAAATGACACTTCAATACAAGATTATGAAGATGATGAGATAGAAGGAATGCAAGAAATGGAACTCAAAAAATTGATGATAGTGATACTTAGAAGTAATCAAAAACAGGCCGGCGCCGCGGCTCACTAGGCTAATCCTCCACCTAGCAGCGCCGGCACACCGGGTTCTAGTCCCGGTCGGGGCGCCGGATTCTGTCCCGGTTGCCCCTCTTCCAGGCCAGCCCTCTGCTGTGGCCAGGGAGTGCAGTGGAGGATGGCCCAGGTGCTTGGGCCCTGCATCCCATGGGAGACCAGGAAAAGCACCTGGCTCCTGGCTCCTGCCATCGGATCAGCGCGGTGCGCCGGCTGCAGCGGCGGCCATTGGAGGGTGAACCAACGGCAAAGGAAGACCTTTCTCTCTGTCTCTCTCACTGTCCACTCTGCCTGTCAAAAAATAAAAAATAAAAAAAAAAAATGAAAAGAAAAAAAAAAAGAAAAAAAAGAAGTAATCAAAAACAAACGCATGAACTACTGAAATCCATACAGGAAATGAAAGAAAATCTCTCTCATGAAAATGAAATCTTAAGGAGGATTCAAAATGAAATGAAGAATTCAGTAGAACAAATAAAAAACACAGTTGTGCGCCTTAAAAACAGAATCAGTGAGGCAGAAGAGAGAATGTTGGATTTAGAAGATAGAGCACAGGAAAGAATACAGTCAAATCAAAGATAAGAAAAGGAAATTAGAAATCTAAAAAATTGTTGGGAATCTACAGAATACTATTAAAAAACCAAAAATTCAGTTCTAGGAGTTCCTAAAGGCATGGAAAGAGAAAAAGGATTAGTAAGCCTTTTTAGTGAGATACTAGCAGAAAACTTCCCGGGTTTGGAGAAAGAAAGAGACATCCAAGTACAAAAAGCACACAGAACTCCCAATAGACATGACCAGAAAAGATCCTCGCACAACACATTGTAACAAATTCACCACAGTGAAACATAAAGAAAAGATTCTAAAATGTGCAAGAGAGAAAAGCCAGATTACTCTCAGAAGATCTCCAATTAGACTCACAGCAGACTTCTCATCAGAAACCCTACAGGCTAGAATCTCTAGAGCGTATGCAAATACATGGAGACTGAACAACATGCTCCTGAATGAACAGTGGGTTATAGAAGAAATCAAAAGAGAAATCAAAAACTTTCTGGAAGCAAATGAAGATAACACAACATATCAAAACTCATGGGATAGAGCAGAAGCAGTGTTAAGAGAAAAGTTTGTAGCAATAGGTGCCTACATCAAGAAATTGGAAAGGCACCAAATAAAAGAGCTTTTTTTTGGAATCAACGAAATTGAATCAAAAAAAAGTTACAAAAGATCAGCAAAACAAAGAGGTAGTTTTTTGAAAAAATAAGCAAAATTGACACACAATTGGCCCAACTAACCAAAAAAAGGAGAGAGAAGACCCAAATCAATAAAATTAGAGATGAAAAAGGGAATGTAACAACAAACACCACAGAAATAAAAAGAGTCATCACAAATTACTACAGAGTTGTATGCCAACAAACTGGGAAACCTATCAGAAATGGATAGATTACAGGACACATAAAACCTACCTAAAATGAACTATGAACCTAAACAGACTCATAACCAAGTCAGAAACCAAAGCAGTAATAAAGGCCCTTCCAACAAAGAAAAACCCAGAACCGGATGGATTCACTGCTGAATTCTACTAGACATTTAAAGAACTAACTCCAATTCTTCTCAAACTATTCAAAACAATTGAAAGAGAGGGAATCCTCCCAAATCCTTGCTACGAAGCCAGCATTATCTTATCCTAAAGCTGAAAAAGAGGCAGCAGAGAAAGAGAATTACAGACCAATTCCATGATGAACATAGACGCAAAAATCCTCAACATAATTCTGGTCAATAGAATGCAACAACACGGGCTGGCGTCATGGCTCAATAGGCTAATCCTCCACATGGGGCACCAGCACACCAGGTTCTAGTCCTGGTCAGGGCATCGGATTCTGTCCCGGTAGCTCCTCTTCCAGGCCAGCTCTCTGCTATGGCCCGGGAGTGCAGCAGAGGATGCCCCAAGTCCTTCGGCTCTGCACCCGCATGGGAGTCCAGGAGAAGCACCTGGCCCCGGGCTTTGGATCAGCACGGTGCGCCGGCCGCAGCACCCTGGCTGCAGCAGCCATTGGGGGGAGAACCAATGGCAAAGGAAGACCTTTCTCTGTCTCTCTCTTTCTCACTGTCCATTCTGCCTGTCAAAAAAATAAAATGCAAGAACACATCAGAAAGATCATCCACCCAGACCAAATGGGACTTATCCCTGGTATGCAGGGATGGTTCAGTGTTCGCAAATCAATCAATGTGATACACCACATTAACAAACTGCAGAAGAAAAATCATATGATTATCTCAATAGATGCAGAGAAAACATTTGATAAAATACAACACTATTTCATGATGAAAACTCTATGCAAATTGGGTATAGAAGGAACATTCCTCAATACAATCAAGGCAATTTATGACAAACCCACAGCCAGCATCCTATTGAATGGGAAAAAGTTGGAAGCATTTCCACTGAGATCCGGTACCAGACAGGGATGCCTACTCTCACCATTGCTATTCAATATAGTTCTGCAAGTTTTAGCCACAGCCATTAAGCAAGAAAAAGCTGTTACGTCACAGCAGTGGCCCCAGGACCATCCTTTTTTAATGCGTCATGTTTTAAAAACAGATTTTAATCTTTTAGACAAATTTGAGGTTCACAAAAAAATGGAGAAATATAGAAGGGACCCATATAATCACTACTTCCCCACATGAACAATCTTCCTATCAAATATTCCACATCAGAACTTCTGGTACACTTATTAAAACTGACGAACCTACACTAACACATCATTATCACCCAATGCCCATGCTTCACATTATGATTCACTCTCAGTGTTGTATGTTCTATGGGTTTTGACAAATGTATCCATGAATCCACCTGGAAAATATCTTAGAGAATATGCTTGACTTATCTAAAAATCCTCTGTTGGGCAAATTTACCCTTTTGTCCCACAGATTCTGGCAAATTTTTACAGTCTTCCTGGTTTTGCCTGTTCCAGAATATGAAACAGTTGAACCCACAGAGTACGTAGACTTTCAGATGAGTTTCTTTCATTCAGTAATATGCACTTACATTCCTTCCAAGTCTTTTTTGTGACTTAATAACATATCGTTTCATTTATTTGTTTTTCAATTCTTTCTAGTACTCAAAAATATTCTATTGCTTGCTTGTGTGGCAATTCATTTATCCATTTACCCACTGAAGGACATCTTGAGCACTTCCAATTTTTAGCAATTACAAATAAAGTTTTTATACACATCCATATGCACATTTTATGTGGAAATAACATTCAGCTTATTTGGGTAAGTATCAAGCAATACAATTGCTGGATTATATGTTTAACTTTATTAGAAATTGCCAAGTTATTTTCCAAAGTAGCTGTAGCATTTTACATTTCCATCAGCAATACATGAGAGTTCCTGTTATATGCATCTTCACCAGAATTTGGTATTATTGTTTTAGATTTTTGCCACTCTAATAAGCATTGTAATGAGATATCACTATTTTAATTTATAATTCCCTGATAACCTGTTAATATAATGAAATATCTGAAGAAGGCTAACTTTATAAAGAATATAGATTTATTTAGCTCACAGTTCTAGAGATTGATGGACCAAGGCACCAGTACTGGCTCAGCTCTGTGAGAACCTCATGGCAGATGGCGTATAGCATCACAACTGGAGCCAGAGATCACATTGCCAAACAGGAAGCTAGAGAACAACTAGGGTCCCACAGTTCCTTCCAAAGGCACATCCCCCACCCCTGACCAATCAGATGATCTCCCTCTAAGCTCCACCTCTTAAAGGTCTCACTGAGGCAGGCACTGTGGCATAGCAGGTTAGGTCAACTGCTTGCGCTATCTACATCCCATATTGGAATGCTTGGTTCAAGTTCCAGCTACTGTATGCTGCTGCTTCTCCTTCTTTTTTCCTTTTTAAAGATGTATTTATTCATTTGAAAGAGTTACAGAGAGGAAGAGACAGAGAGATCTATCTCCTGGTTCACTCCCTAGGTGGCTACAACAGTCAGTGCTGGACTCAGCTAAAGCCAGGATCTGGGAGCTTCATCCTGGTGTCCTACATGGGTGAGAGTCCCAAGCACTTGGGCCACCTTCTGCTTCTTTTCCCAGGCCATAAGCAGGGAGCTGGATAGGGAGTATCTGCCTCTCAAATACGTCTTTTACAGCTTAATGGGATTTGGGGTCCTATGACAAGTTTTTAAACTGTACCCTTAGAAATAAGTTCATGGGAATGTATACAGAACTATACGGCTTTATAGTTGCAAACTTCCTCCTCCCTCTCGTATTCCACTCATTTTTTACTAAGATCCATCCACAATTGACTTTATACACATATGATTTATGTTTTATATCTTATCCTTTCTTTTCTGTTTAATACATTTTTCTAATGTACCATTGTTATGTCCTCGTTTCCTTTTCATGTATTTTCTTAACAGTTACCATGTGGATTACATTTAACATGCTAAATCTATAACACTCTAGATTGAATTGAGGCTAACTTCCCTTTAGTATCATACAAAATGCCTGCTCTATGAGCTCTACCACTCCTTACAATGGAAAGAGCCAGAGATAAATGGAGAGAGACCTTTCATTTGCTGGCTCATTCTCTAAATGTCCTCAACAGCTAGGGCTGGACCAGGCAGAAGCCAGGAGCCCAGTACTCAATCTCAGTCTTTCCCACATTGGTAGCAGAAACCAAAGTACATGAGTCATCATCTGCTGCCTTACAGGGTACACATCAGCAGGAAGACAGATTGGAAATGGGCTAACTGGGATTTGAACCAGACACTTGGATATGGGATGCAAGAATCCCACATGACTACTTAACCACTGTGTGCAGGAGCCCAAGGACTTGGGCCGTCTTCCAGTGCTTTACCAGGCCATAACAGAGAGGTGGATCAGAAGTGGAACAGCTGGGACTTGAACTGATGCCCATATGGGATGCCGGCAACGTGAATGCTACAAGTTACACCTTTGTACATCTTGAATCCAGTAACATAGATTTGTAATTATTTGTAATTATTTTTGCACTGGCATTTAAAAATCGTATTTAAAAAAGGAATTATTAATTATTATTATTAATCAAAAATATCATAAAACTGGCTTTTTGATATATCTATATAGTAACTTTCATCAGTGTTCTTTATTTTCTATTATAGCTTTGATTTACTGTTCAATATCCTCTCATTTATCCAAAAGTACTCCTTTAAGATTTACGTAGGATCCGGCTCTGTGGCATAGCAGCTAATACCATATGGGTGCCAGTCGAGTTCTGGCTGCTCCACTTATGATCCAGCTCTCTGCTATGGCCTGGAAAAGAAGCAGAAGGTAGTGCAAGCCCTTGGGCCTCTACACCCTCATGGGAGACCAGAAGAAGCTCTTGGCTCCTGGCATCGGATCAACCCAGCTCTAGCTATTGCGGTCATTTGGGGATTGAAGCCCCCTCTCTCTCTCTCTCTCTCTCTCTCTGCCTCTGCCTCTCTGTAACTCTTTCAAGTAAAATAAATAAATCTTTAAAAAATATATTGTAGGTTAGGTATACCAGTGACAAAACTTTTCAACTTTTGTTTATCTGGGAATATCTTAATTTCTTCATTTTGATAGACAATTTTGTCAGTTATAGAATTTTTGGTTGCTATGGCTTGAATGTGTCTTCTTCAAAATTCAGGTATTACCAATGTGACAGTATAAGGTGGAACCTTGCTACGGTGTACTGGTAAAGCTGCCATCTATAGCACTGGCATCCCATATGGGCACCAGTTCATATCCCAGCTGCTTCAGTTCCAACTGAACTCCCTGCTAATGTGCTTGGGAAAGCAGTGGAGGATGGCCCAAGTCCTTCGGCCCCTGCATCCACAAAGGAGACTCAGAAGAAGCTCCTAGCTCCTAGTTTTGGACTGGTCTAGCCCTGGCCATTGCAGCTGTTTGGGAAGTGAACCAAGAGATGGAAGATCTCTGTTTCTTCCTCTCTCTCTCTCTCTCTCTCTCTCTCTCTCTCTATATATATATATATATATATATATATATATATATATATATATCTCACTCTGACTTTCAAATAAATAAATAAATCTTGGGGCTGGTGCTGTGGCATATCAGGTAAAGCTGCCACCTGCAGTGCCAGCATCCCATATGGGCACCAGTTCAAGTCCTGGTTGCTCCACTATGATCCAGCTCTTTGCTATGGCCTGGGAAAGCAGCAGAAGGTGGCCCAAGTCCTTGGGCCCCTGCACCATCACAAGAGACCTGGAAGAAGCTCCTGGCTCCTGGCTCCTGGCTCCTGGCTTCGGATTGGCACAGCTCCAGCCATTGTTGCCAATTGGGGTGTGAACCAGAAGACTGAAGAACTCTCTCTGCCTCTCCTCTCTCTGTGTAACTATGACTTTCAAATAAATAAGTAAATATTTTAAAAGAAATTTTTTAGGTATTTTGTTTTTTTTTCTGAGTCTTTGCTCGAAGGTTTATCATATATATTTTATCAAATCACAATTTAATTCAGATTTATGTAACTTCAGCAAAACATAGAAATGTTGCTTATATATAGCTCTATTTCTTCTTCTCCCTTGTATTATTATTGTTATAAAAATTTTATCTTCATGTTATAAATTCAATAATATATTACTATATCTATTACTCTATTTAACTTTATGTCTATTAAATGAACAGAGAAGAACATGAAATCAATACAACATACATTACATTAATTTTCTCATCATTTCTGGTTTTCCTCATTTGTTCCTGTGGTTTCAGGCTACCATTTTATGTTATTTCCTAACTCCTAAACAACTTTTTTCTATCTACTTCCTTTGTACTTTTATTGTCAAATATATTACATTTCTATATGTCATAGGCTCTTATCAAACAATTACATATTGTTTTATTCAACTGTTTTTTAAATCAGATAAAAGAGAAGGAATACACACTGATATTACCTTTTATAATTACATATTTACCTCCATGCTCTTTGGTTTTTCATGTTTTTTGGGGTTCCAATTATTACCAGGGAACACTTGCATTCAGCTTAAAGAAGTTCCTTTAATATTTATTATAATGCATGTCTTGTGGTAATGATTCTTTTTTGTTGTTGTTGTTGTTGTTAACTGAGAATGTATTTTGCCTCATTTCTGAAACAGTTTCAGTAAGAGTCTTGGTGGTTTTTGTCGGCATTTTAAGCATGTATTGTGGCCTCCACTGTTTCCCATGAGGAGCCAGCTTTCAATTTTATTGGGGTTCCTTCCTATATGATGATTAACTTTTCCCTTGCTGTGTCCAATATTTTCTTTGCTTTTGTTTTTCAGCATTTTACTCTTGATTGTTTAGGTGCAGATCTCTGCATTTATCCTACTTGGAATTCACTGAGTTTCTTCAACATGTAAATTAATGTTTTTCAGTAAATTTTGGTAATGTTCAGCCACTATTTCTTCAAAATTTTTATGCTCTTTTCTCTCCTTCTTGTGTTTATGTTATGCATACTCTGTGTGCAAAACTGTGGCTCTATTCATTTTTCTTCTTTTTTTTTTTTTTTTTTTTTTTTGGACAGGCAGAGTGGACAGTGAGAGAGAGAGAGACAGAGAGAAACGTCTTCCTTTGCTGTTGGTTCACCCTCCAATGGCCGCCTCAGCCGGCACGCTGCGGCCGGTGCATTGCACTGATCCGAAGCCAGGAGCCAGGTGCTTCTCCTGGTCTCCCATGCGGGTGCAGAGCCCAAGGACTTGGGCCATCCTCCACTGCACTCCTAGGCCATAGCAGAGAGCTGGCCTGGAAGAGGAGCTACCGGGACAGAATCCGCTGCCCCGACTGGGACTAGAACCCAGTGTGCCAGCGCCACAGGCAGAGGATTAGCCTATTGAGCTGCGGCACCGGCCACATTTTTCTTCATTCTTTTCCTTCTCTGTTCAGACTATCTATTACCTGTAAGCCTATTTTCTAGTTGGCTGACATTTTCTTTGGCCAATTGAATTCTGCTGTTAGGTCACTCCAATGGCAGTTACATAGCGAAATATTTGTTTATTTTATAATTTCTATGCCTTTATTAATATTCTTCATTTGGTGAAACAACATCATCTTAATTTCCTTTACATATTTAAGCATGATATCCTTTGAACAAATTTATATAGTTTTGAAGTCTGTCTAATGCAACATCTGCATCCTTTCAAAAACACTTTATGTTGTTTCTAGTCTCCTTTGTAGACTACAATTTTCTGTTTCTTTCCATGTCTCTTAATTTTTATGGAAAACTTGATATTTTCTGCACTTTGACAACTCTGGGTAATAATGCCCTTCTCTTTTTCCAGGTGTTAAGTTGGTTGTTGTTTGCTTTATTCATTCAATGATTTGGCTACAGTATTTTAGTAAAGTCTATTTCCCCTGCACTGGCACTTTGAGTGTCACTCCTTGGAGGCCACAGAGTTGAACATAAGCATAATCATCATGGAATGATAGTTGTAACAGAGCTCTCTCTCTGATCTGTTAAGTCAGCTATGTTATTTGGTATCACACCCAGCTCTTGGGCTCGACTAATTACTGGCTGACTGCTCTATTGTTTTCAGAAATGCTCTGGGTCACAAATTCCTTCACAGTCTGATCAAATTGGGGAAAGGTCATTTTTGAGGTATCTTTGAGGTTTGTTCTGACCTCAGAGGCATCTCCTCTGGTTGCTCTGTTGAATAAACTGGCCTACAGGTGACTTGTCACAATTAAGAGGAACCATCAAACTCCTAGTTTGTTTACCACCAAAATCTCTACTGTGTTTGAGGAAGCCCTCAGATTTGAAATTTCCCACACTCTGTTTCAAATGAAATCAAGTTCCTTTGGGGAGAGCTTCTGAGCTCTTTGTTCTTATGTACTAAATCTGACACTTGTCAAAGCCTCCATTCTTCTTAGCTTACTTCTTCTGACGTATAATATTTGTGCTACAAATGACCAGGGCCACTATGGATGGGGTTGCAGAATTCTTTACATGTCATCCTTGGGATATCCAATGAGTAGGGATCAGGTGAAAAACAGGAGTCCCCAATGTTTTATTATATTCATCATTAATTTATTCTCTTCAATTCAGAGACAGAGAAGATGAGAAATGATGCCTGCCCAACCCACCCCATGAAATACAACATCCCTTGACACTTTCCAGAGGCCTTAAATGATTGGTTTTTTAAAATACCTTTAACCAGTTAGTTTTCTTTTCTAAGCAGTAGGTCTATAGAGCTCCCTCTTACTTATCTTTTTAATCATTTGATTCTATCAATGTTTTTCAGCTTAGTTCTGGGATGCAGTTAGGTTACCTGGAAACAGTTTGATCCTTTCAGGTATGATTTAAAATTTTTTTTTAGATGGGACCATAATAACGTTTAGTCTAGGAATATCAGAAGCAAGTCCCTTCTGGGTGCTTCTTATGAACATTTTCCAGTCTGGTTGGTGGGACTATTCCAAACCCTGGGTGGCTAGAAGGCACTGTTCTCTCTAATCCTTTTGAGTGGTTCTTCTAATCTTGGGTAGTTTCCTCACAAGCACACCCTAATCTATCCTTAAGTGAATACTCAGGAGGAACCATATGCAGATATCTAGAGTTCTCTTTGTAGTGTGTAACTCTCATCTCTCTGTTACTCTACCCTGAGAAATCTAGCTAATTTGTTTTCACTAAATCCACAACTCTGCCTCAACCCATAGAGTCTATCAGGATCTGCTTATGTTTCTTTTCTCTACACTCTGGTTTCCAGGTCATTAAGCTGAAAAATTGTAGAGTTCATCTCATTAGTTTCCTTTCTCTCAGAGATCACTATCCTTCATAGGCTAATGTCCAGTGTATTTAAAAAAAAACTTCAAATATTTTGTGTGACTTTTAAAAATGTTTCAGATAAGAAATTAATCAGAGGGGTGGGACAAGATGGCGGTATAGCAGTGAGATGTTCTGAGTCACGCAGGGAAATATGGATAATCAATGAGTAGAGGGGACACAAGCAGGCACAGAATCATGAAAATTTCATGCAGAATGGCCCAGGAGTCCACCAGAGATTGCTCAGGTCCACGGCAGGGGAACCAGAGAGGTGCCCAAAGTGCAGAGAAGGAACTGGCATGGAGACCCAGAGAGGAGACAGGCACCACTCCTTCAGTGAGCCCAGAGATGCAGACACTGATGAGTGGGGAAATTTGGTGAACAGTGCTTCGCACTCTAAGTGGGAAGGAGAAATTCTGGGGGACGTGAAGAGAGGTTGAACATGCCACAATCCCTCGGTGTCTTCCTCTTCCCCCCAACCAGAGCTTCAGCCAGTAAGTAGAAGCCATATTGATTGTTTACATTTTCAAGTGTAGGTAGTGGGCTGCCACTTTTACCTTCTGCACACAAACACATCAATTGTGGGGGCCATCTCATAACACACCCCACCCATGAACAAGGATCACAACAATTCAGAGTGACTCCCCCCACCCCCATCAGCCGAGTTGTACAATAATGAATAACTCTAAACAACTAAAACCCAAACTCATTCTACAAATAAGGCAGGGAGCTCAGCTGCGGTAGGCGGGGCTTAGTACACCAAAGCCTTGTACCTACCTCCATAAGGACCCAGAAATAAACAAAGCTCCAGGAGAAGGTGAGCCTTACTTCCAATGGCAACTGGCACAGACACATAGCAGCTCATAGCAGAGGGAAATCAATTTAAAAATAAAACCAATCAGAAATCAAACAAAAATGCTGAAGAACAAAGGAAAAATCCTGAATAAGAATAAGGAAGAATCTATGAACTCGCCAGTGGAACAATCTAAACCTTCAATAATGAAGGCTGAAGAAGAAATTGAAACAATGCCAGAAAAGGAATTCAGAAAATTAATAATTGTGGGGAGCAACTCGGACTAGACTAAGTTACTGGAATTAAGACTTATACTATGCATCTGCTCTCCCACAATATGGCGCTGAGAAGGGAGTAACAACTTCTACGCAGCTGCCTCTCGCCAACTTGAGTGATGAGCTGCAGGAGCTGATCCTGCTCCTGATTGGAGGAGAGCAGCGTACTCGGCGTGTGGGTAGCAGAGTTGGGATTGGTGGAAGAGGACTATAAAGGAGGAGAGAGACAACATGCACAAGGAACATCTATCTGAAGGAACACCTGAGCAGCCCCCGAGAGAGCCGGCTGGCGGTGTGCCGCTCTCCCGCAGAAGTGGGGAATGTGGCAGGGGGAACCGCCCTTCCATGGTGGTGGAAGGGTCGGTAGCCAACCCGGGAAGAACCAGCAGCAAACCTGGGGAGGGCCGAGCAGACAAAAGAACAGCGCAGGGTCCTGTGTCGTTCCTCCACGAAGAGGGGGAGTGACATAATGGTGCCGTGACTCGGATATGAAGCCTAGGCAGGGTTTAGTGTCGTTCCCCCATGAAGAGGGGGAGCGACAAATAATCAGATTACTTAGAAGCAATCAGAAACAGATTCAAGATCTGAATGAAAAGCACTACCAAGAAACTGAGATTCTAAAGAGAAGAAAAATGAAATACTAGATATGAAAAATTCAATTGACCAGAAAAAAATGCCATGGAATCTCTCAGAAATAGAACAGATGAGGCTGGCGCCGTGGCTCAATAGGCTAATCCTCCACCTAGCAGCGCCAGCACACCGGGTTCTAGTCCCAGTCGGGGCACCGGATTCTTTCCCGGTTGCCCCTCTTCCAGGCCAGCTCTCTGCTGTGGCCCGGGAAGGCAGTGGAAGATGGCCCAAGTGCTTGGGCCCTGCACCCCATGGGAGACCAGGAGAAGCACCTGGCTCCTGGCTTCGGATCAGCGTGGTGCGCCAGCCGCAGCACGCCAGCTGTGGCGGCCATTGGAGGGTGAACCAATGGCAAAGGAAGACCTTTCTCTCTGTCTCTCTCTCTCATTATCCACTCTGCCTGTCAAAAAACAAAAAAACAAAAACAAAACAAAACAAAACAAAACAAAAAAAACAAAAAAACAGATGAAATAGAAGAGTGAGGCCGGCTCCGTGGCTCACTAGGCTAATCCTCTGCCTGTGGCGCTGGCACCCTGGGTTCTAGTCCCGGTTGGGGCACCAGGTACTAGTCCAGGTTGTTCCTCTTCCAGTCCAGCTCTCTGCTGTGACCCGGGAAGGCAGTGGAGGATGGCCCAAGTGCTTGTGTCCCTGCACCTGCATGGGAGACCAGGAGGAAGTAGCTGGCTCCTTGCTTCAGATCAGCACAGCGCGCCGACCATAGCAGCCATTGGGGGGTAAATCAATGGAAGTCAGACCTTTCTCTCTCTCTCTCTCTCTCTCTCTCTAACTCTCTCTCTCTCTCACTATCTAACTCTGCATGTCAAAAAAAAAAAAAAAAGAAAGAAAGAAATAGAAGAGCGAGTATCAGATCTAGAAGGCAAATTTTTGGAAATAATACAGTCAGACCAAACACAAGAAAAAGAAATTAGAAAATTAAAAATCACAGTTGGAGATTTACAAGATTCTATCAAGCAATCCAACATAGGAGTTCTGGAAGGTGTAGAAAGAAAGAACAGATTAGAAGGCCTTCTTAATGAAATTATATCAGAAAACTTCCACAAGATGCAGATTGAAAGAGACATCTAAGTATAAGAAATACACAGAACTCCCAACAGACAGGACCACAAAAAGGAATGCACCACGACACATTGTGGCAACACTCAGCTCAGTGAAACACAGAGAACAGTTCTTAAAATGAGCCCAAGAGAAATGACAAATCACATTCAGGGGTAAGCCAATTAGAATCACCCCAGACTTCTCATTGCAATTCCAAATCCTAAGAAAAAAAGACTGTAGACCCAGAATACTGTACCCTGCAAAACTCTCATTTATGAATGAAGGCAAAATAAGGATTTTCCACAACAAACAGAAATTGAAAGAATTTGTATCTTCTCACTCAGCCCTACAACACCCGCTCAAGGATGTGCTACACACAGAAACAGGAACTTCACTACAAAGAAGATGAACGTAGAAAATGATCCAGCAAAAGTACAAATGAAATCCAAAATACATAAACAAGTCTACTTAAGGAAACCTGGCAGGGAACAGACAGTATTTAACAATAGTCACACTGAAAATAAATGGTCTCAACTCCAGTTAAAAGACACAGGCTAGGTGAATGTATTAAAAAAGAAAACCTATCTATCTGCTGCCTATAAGAAACATACTTTACCAACATAGATGCACACAGACTGAAAGTGAAAGGATGGAAGAAGATATCCCATGCTAACAGAAACTAAAAAAGAGCCAGTGTGGCCATCCTAATATCAGACAAAACAGACTTTAATACAAAAACTATTGAAAGAGGCAAATAAGGACACTATATAATGATTAAAGGATCAATTCAACAGGAAAATGTGACAATTATAAATGTATATACACCTAATTACAGGGTGCCTGGCTATTTGAAAGAATTATTAAGATATTTAATAAGAGATATAGACTCAAATACATTAGTAACAGGGGACTTTAATACCCTACTTTCAGCAATGGACAGATCAACCAGATAGAAAATCAACAAGGAAACAACAGAGCTAATTGACACTATAGCCCAAATAGTCTTAGCAGGTATCCACAGAGCCTTTCACACCACAGCCACAGAGTATACATATTTCTCCCTAGTGCATAGAACTTTCTCTAGGGCTGATCATATGCTAGGCCATAAAGGGAATCACAGCAAATTACAAAAAAATCGAAATCATACATGCATCTTCTCAGACCACAATGCAATGAAGCTGGAAATCAAAAACTCAAGGATCTCTACATCATATGCAAACACATGGAGAATGAACAACATGTTTCTGAATGAGCAGTGGTCATAGAAGAAATCAAAAGAGAAATTAAAAAATTTCTGGAAACAAATGAAAATGACAATACAACTTATCAAAATTTGTGGGACACAACAAAAAGGAAACTTTACAGTAATTGGTGCCTACATCAAAAAACTAGAAAGGCACCAAATAAATAACTCTCTATGCACCTCAAAAAATAAATAACTCTCTATGCACCTGGAAAAAAATGCAGCAAATCAAACCCCAAACCAGAAGAAGAAAAGATATAATTAAAATTAGAGAAGAAATCAACAAAATTGAAACCAAAAAAAAAAAAATACAAAAGATCAGCAAAATGAAAAGCTGGTGTTTTGAAAAAATAAACAAAATTGACACACCATTGGCCAAACTAACAAAAAAAAAAAAAGGAGAGAGAAGATTCAAATCAATAAAATTAGAGATGGTCAAGGAAATGTAGCAGACACCACAGAAATAAAAAGTCATCAGAAACTACTACAAAGAGCTGTATTTCAATAAACTGGGAAACCTAGAAGAAATGGATAGATTCCTGGACACATACAACTAACCTAAATTGAGCCATGAAGACAAAGAAAACCTAAACAGACTATAACCAAGAAAGAAATTGAATCAATAATAAATGCCCTCCCAACAAAAAAGAGCCCAGACTTCACTGCTGAATGCTACCAGACATTTAACAAACTAACCACAGTTCTTCTCAAATTATTCAAAGCAATTGAAAGGGAGGAAATCCTCCCAAATTCTTTCTATGAAGCTTATATCACTTTAATTCCTAAACCTGGAAAATACACAACAAGAGAAAGAAAACTATAGACCAATCTCCTTGATGAACATATATGCAAAAATCCTCAACAAAATCCTGGCCAATCGAATCCAACTACACATCAGAAAGATCATTTACCCGGACCAAGTGGGATTTATCCCTGGTATCAAAGCGTGGTTCAACATTCAAAATCAATCAATGTGATTCATCATATTAACAAATTGAGGAACAAAAACCATATGATTATCTCAATAGATGCAAAGAAAGCATTTGACAAAATACAACACCCTTTCATGATGAAAACTTTAAGCAAATTAGGTTTAGAAGGAACATTCCTCAACACAATCAAGGCAATTTATGACAAACCCATGGCCAGCATCATAGTGAATGGGGAAAAGCTGGAGGCATTTCCACTGAAATCCACTACCAGACAGGGATGCCCACTCTCACCACTGCTATTCAATATAGCCCTAGAAGTTTCAGCCAGAGCCATTAGGCAAGGAAAAGAAATCAAAGGGAAGCAAATTGGGAAGAGGAAGTCAAGCTATCCCTATTTGCAGATGGCATGATCCTATTTTTATGGGATCCAAAAGACTCCACCTAAGAGACTATTGGAACTCATAGAAGAGTTTGGTAAAGTAGCAGGATACAAAGTCAATACACAGAAATTTGTATATCAAGGTTGAAAAGTCCTTCCTGTGTCCTAGCATCATGGAGAGGTTTTAGTTTCAGTCCACACCTTGAGAAGGTCAAAGTGTCATCTCTTCTCTGTATGCAATCATTAAAACCAAAGTTTATAACCACTGAGACTATTTCTCTCTCTCTCTCTCTTTTTTTGACAGAGTTAGACAGTGAGAGAGAGAGAGAGAGAGCCAGAGAGAAAGGTCTTCCTTTTCCGTTGATTCACCCCCCAATGGCCACTGTGGTCGGCGTGCTGCGGCCCGCGCACCACGCCAATCCAAAGCCAGGAGCCAGGTACTTCCTCCTGGTTTCCCATGCTGGTGCAGGGCGCAAGCACTTGGGCCCTCCTCCACTGCCTTCCCGGGCCACAGCAGAGAGCTGGACTGGAAGAGGAGCAACCAGGACAGAATCTGGCACCCTGACTGGGACTAGAACCTGGGGTGTCAGTGCCATAGGCGGAGGATTAGCCAAGTGAGCCGTGACACCGGCCCAAGACTATTTCTGAATCTGAAAACCACTGCCAGAACTACTTGAACTACTTTTCAGCTTCTTGGTCATTTTGGCACATAATCATCTTCTTTCTGATGAATTAAGCAAAATATTTTAAAGTTCATTTCATCATTCTAGGTAGAATCCAACTTTTTTAAGATTTATTTTGTATTTATTTAAAAGGCAGAGTTACAGAGAGAGGAGGACACATAAACACATACACACACACACACAGAAAGAGAGAGAGAGAGAGAGAGGAAAGAGAGAGAATCTTCTATTCTTCGGTTCACTCCCCAAATAGCCACAATGGCTGAAGCTGGGCCAATACAAAGCCAGAAGCCAGGAGCTTCATCTGGGTCTCCTATGTGGGTGTAGGGGCCCAAGCACATGGGCCATCTTCTGATGTTTTCCCAGGCACATTAGCCGAGAGCTGGATCAGAAGTGGAGTGGCCAGGTCTCGAACTGGCATCCACATGGGATACCAGCAGCATTGCAGGCAAAGGCTTAACCTGTTATACCACAACGCTGGCCCTAGAATCCAGTATTTCTAAGTAGTTACCACAGAAGACATTCTATGTAACTGTATCTGTCATGTTTTGGGATTCCAAGTTTCCTTCATTTTAGTTTAGGCAAAAGTTCATGTGTTTATAAATGTGTTTGAGTATGTGTATGTGTGTGTGTGAGTATTCATATATCTAAGGAAATACATATATATAGATATATGTGTGTGTGTGTGTGTGTGTCTGTGTGTGTGTACGTATGCTGTTATGGGGAGAGCCCATGACTTCAAATAGCTCTGTGTTCCAAACAAAAGTTAAGGGGAATTGTCTTTAATCTTAGATTTCTCTGCTTAAAATTTTAAGAAGTAAAAATTATGATTGCATTTATTCCTACAAATACAGGAATGATTTATATTTACCTTCTCTATCATCTATATCTGGGTATATTTGCTATTTATTTCAAGCCAAAAATCTCCATTTTTCTTTTATATATACTTTCTGTCTCACTAATTGCAATAGATTTTTTTTTTTACTCAATGATCAACAAAATAAGATCCTATTTTGCTCCCTTGAATGTCAAAGTAGAATATACTGCAAGAAGACGGAAGAGAAAGGGGTAGTGAGAATAAAATAATTAGTCTAAGAAATTAATGTAGTACACAGAAAATATTTCAATAAGCACGGTATGAAGATGGTTAAGACTTGAAAGCAGAAGACATTCGTCCTCAGAAGACTCAGCACTTGTGAATGTCCATTTGTTTTATCAAATGACTCCTTGATTAAACAACCTAAGCTACTTGATTTTTACTCTAGATACACAGGGCAAACTGTACTATCTAATAAATTAAATACATATATACACACAATATTTATAAGTACACACATTAGATACACTCATGTTTTATATTTATATATATATATATATATAATGTCATTTACAATTAAGAGAAGAATTGAGAGAGAATCAATTAATTCTGTCATTTAACCAGGATATATTTTACTAAAAGCCATCTTGCCAAGCAAATTAATGAGATTATCCAATTCCTTGGGAAAATAGAAGATAGAAGATAAAAAAGAGAAGATAGAAGTCAGAAAAGCAACAAGAAAATATTACAGTTTAAAAGGCCAGGGGCTAGCTAGCACCATGCCATAGCTAGTAAGGCCACCTCCTATGATACCGGCATCCCATATGGACATGCTGGTTTAAGTCCTAGCGGCTCCACTTCCCTCTCAGCTCCCTGCTAGTGGCCTGGGATGAGCAGCAGCACATGGCCCATGTGCTTGGGTTTCTGCCACCCACATGGGAGACCTGGAAGAAGTTACTTGCTCCTGGATTTGGCCTGGTACAACCTCACATGTTGTGGCCACCTGGGAAGTGAACCAACAAATGGAAGATCCCTGTCTCTCCCTCTCTCCAATTCTGACTTTCAAATAAATAAATAAATAAGTTTTTTTTTTTTTTAAAGGCTGGTTTTCGGTTTTGGCTAAGTACATGTAGCTTAATGTTTATAGTTGATGTAGAGTGTTGACACTTTAAATGAAATAAAATTCAGTATAATACTACTTATTCACTTCATTTGGTTCTTTCAATAAAACTATTACACAGAAATATCTGTATTAAAGAACATGCTGTAATTTCTGTCTTCTATGGACTTCTTTTCAGAAGCTTCCTTTGAAAATGTTCTTTAAAGTGTCAGATGATTTGTATACTAAAAGACAAATCCTATAAGCCTTGACACGAGTACAGAAGATAGATTTGCTATGATTTAATCTATTTAATAAATAGGAAGAATTACTTGCCCCAAAGTCCGTTTAACTATACGACTTTTCCATTAAAAAGTATATATTTCCATATGACTTTCTGCTAGAAATTAACAGCTGAATTGAGTTACCCTATCTTGGCTTTGACCTGATCCAGCCAGGGCTGTTGCAGGCATTGAGGAGTCAACTGGTGAACAAGAGCTCTCTGTCTCTGCCTTGCAAATCAATCAATCAATCAATCAATCAATCAATTTTAAAAATGAAAGTACAGGTTAGTACTACTTTATCATAATTTATCATACTTGCATACTACTTTGTTATACTTGCAATGGAGTTGAACTGCATCATCCCAAAATTAAAAGTTACACATTTGTTTTACTTAGGTACTTCCCTATAAAAATAAATTCCTGTATTGGCAATTCACATGGGAAATATTCTGGTTTGTTAAAAAGAACACTAAGAGGAAGCGTAACTTTGAACTAGTTACTTAACCTCTCTTTGACCAAGTGCCCTCTTCTATACCTGTGCTATTCAAAGTGTTCCCCACAAAAAAAGTTGGCATCACTAGGGAGCTTGTTAGAAATGCAGACTGATAGTACAGAATACCCTAAAAAAAGGAATCAGAAGCCGCATTTTTTATCAGGATATCATAGGAATTATATCTAGCTAAACTTTCAGAAATTCAGCTCTATGCAACAACTGGATTTGACTAAATGACACTAAGGTCCTTCATGGCTGTTTCCCATGAAAATTCACATCTGGCAGCACTGAAGCCTGTATTTTCACATGCCAAGAGCTGACTGGAACTGAGTAGCTGCTGTCCCATTAGATGGACTGTACATTCTCTCTACCTCGCCTACTCATTTGACTCTATTTGTTTAAATCAATTTTTTGGCTCCTATTCAACCTCTAAATTAGATTCCAAGCAGAATTAAAGAAGCCCCCTTCTCACTAAAAAAGAGATACCTCCAGAGTTGAAAACTTCATTAGCTGTATTTTTTGGTGAAAGAAAAAAAAATTTTAATTTACCTTGATGGGAAGTAGTGAGGTCCGGGTAGGAAGTAAGGGTGATGAAAAGAGAATCTTGGTGGTGTCCCAAACAGTGTGGCTGGATGGCCGAGGGGTGTGGGTTGGTAGACATGTGGGTGTGGAATGGGAGGAGCCTGGGCTATGGGAGCACTTCTTGGACAACTGGAAATGCTGGAATACTCCTTTGGAGGTTGGATGGTCGAGGGTGCAAATCTGGCATGGGCAGTACTTGGAGTAGTTGGAATCCTACTGGTATTCTCCAGAGAGACAGGAGTGGGTCTCTTCACAGAGCGACTGGCTCCAGAATGCAGCTGATGAGTGTCCGTTTGAGAAGGCCCAGCAAAATGCTGAGGTGGGAGTGCTGGGCGGAGAGGCAGACTTGGAGCCTGGACAGCCACCTGGGCAGCACTGGAGACGCTAGGCTGGAAAAGTGTGATGGGGCTTGGGCGCTGGACGGGAGGTGTGGGCAACTGGCTGGCAGGTGGAGCTTCACCTTTAGAAAAAGAAATAACATAGGTCAAACATTGTTTGAGTCTTTCCATGTTTTTCTTTGCTCAGTAAAATTTAATAACTTACATAAGCAGAGGTCATTATTAGCCACCTTAACTAACAGCACCATCATATCAAATCACTTATAATATTTTGAACAAACTAAAGTTATCTTGTTTTCTTATTTATTTCCCTTTTTTTCTCTTTCCTAGACTCTAAGTTCCATAAGAGACCTTCTGGAATCTGCTCACTGTTATATTCCCAAGGGACAAAATTATAACTGACACATAATAGGCTCTCAACAAATATTTTTTGAATCAATAAATGAGTGAAAGTACTGATAGATAAATTGAAAGAATGAATACACAAAAATACTGGTATGCATGTTTCTAAAAGAAAAGTATGAAACTACTAATAGTAGTTACCTTTAATAGTGGCCATCAAGGACAGAGAACAGGGAATTATGAAAAATTAGACTTTCCTTTTCTATCTCTTGGTACTATTTGAACTTGGGATTTATTTAAATAGTTAAGTTTCATTTTAATATTAATAGGGGTTTCAGAGTAGTGATATAGATCATTTTTCTTTCATTCTGTATTCTTCACTATATTAAACTAAATTATGACACTTAATTTTTTTAGATAAACTTAAAAGAAACAAAACAATTCTTTTACTTTGTTGTATTCAATGTGAAGACAGAAAGAAATTTCCAAGGGAGAGTAGAATGTCATAGGTCAATCATCTGTGACAAATCTGAAAGGAACATTATGTCAACAGGGTATGCACATATGACAGTTTCTTTTTTTTTTTTTTTTTTTTTTTTGACAGGCAGAGTTAGACAGTGAGAGAGAGAGAGAGAGAGAGAGAGAAAGGTCTTCCTTTTTCCATTGGTTCACCCTCCAAATGGCCACCACGGCCAGCGCGCTGCTCTGATCTGAAGGGACAGTTTCTAAAAGTAGGTGGAAGTTATATGTTCTATCCTTTTGTTCCCAAAGACACAATTACAACATGAACTGCTGTATTATCCTAATGATACACTTAGCCTAAATTTAACTAAATTTTCCTGAAGAAACAGATAGAAGTCACAGCACATAAGTCATGATCCAATTTATTCTGATGCAATTAGGTGTCTGTTAATATATAAAGACAATACAGACTCCTTAGAAATGCCTCTGTCCGCCTTTCTCTGAAGGGAGGAAGGAACCTCCACTGTGATATGGTCTTGACTAAACAAGTTCAGAGTCCGTGAACTCAAGGGGCTTCCATAGCCTAGACAGCTCATAGCAAGAGTCTCGGGTGATTGCTGACATCATAAATAAGAGTACCAATTGTTAATCAATAACGGGAGTCACTGGGTACATGCTCCCCAAGTAGGATCTCTGTCCTTAATGTGCTTTACTATGAAACTTAAAAACAACACTACTAGTCGAACAATACCCTATACCTTGTGCGGTTGTGTGAGTGCAGCCTGTTGAAATCCTTGCTTATTATATACTAAGTTGATCTTCAGTATATGAAAGTAATTAATTGAAAATGAAACTCGATGAAGGGCGGGATGGGAGAGGGAGTAGGAGAGGGGAGGGCCACGGGAGGGAGGGAGGTTGGGGTGGGGAGCCACAACAATACACAAGTTGCACTTTGTAAATTCACATTTATTAAATAAAAAAATAACTATATAACAAACAAAAAGAAAAAAGAAAAAAAAGAACTTAATACTTTACCCTTTTAGTGTATTTTATGTTCTACTTAAAACTATTGGTTGAACTCTGTAATTAATACACAATTACTCTTAGGTGTTTAATTAATGCTATAACTAGTACTCAAATAGTATTTTACACTTTGTGTTTCTGTGTGGGTGTAAACTGTGGAAATCTTTACTTAATATATGCTAAATTGATCTTCTGTATATAAAGATAATTGAAAATTAATCTTGATGTGAATGGAAGGGGAGAGGGAGTGGGAGAGGGGAGTGTTGTGGGTGGGAGGGAAGTTATGGAGGGGGAAGCTATTGTAATCCATAAGCTGTACTTTGGAAATTTATGTTCATTAAATAAAATAAAATATAAAGAAAAAAAAAAAGAAATGCCTCTGTCAGCCAAATAATTACTTATTAATAGACACCTGGAATATAAATGGCCTCTCAATTCTCCAGTTAAAATACCCAGAGTGGCTGAATGGATTAAAAAAGACCCATCTGGACTGGTGCTCTGGCGCATTGGGTTAACGCCCTGGCCTGAAGCACCATGTGGCCGTCAGTTCATGTCCCGGCTGTTCCACTTCTGATCTACCTCTCTGCTGTGCCTGGGAAAGCAGCAGAAGATGGCTCAAGTTCTTGGGCCACTGCACCCACGTGGGAGACCTGGAAGAAGCTCCTGGCTCCTGGCTTCAGATCAGCACAGCTCCAGCTGTTGCGGCCAATTGGGGAGTGAACCATCAGATAGAAGACCTCTCTCTCTGTCTCTCTGTCTCTCTGTCTCTCTTCTCTCTGTGTAACTTCAACTTTCAAATAAATAAATAAATCTTTAAAAAAATACCCATCTATTTGCTGCCTAAAAGAAACATTTCTCACCAGCAAAGATATATGTAGACTGAAAGTGAAAGGATGGAAAAAGATATTCCATGGTAACAGAAACCAAAAAAGGGCAGCTGTTGCCATTCTAATATCAGACAAAATAGACCTTACATAAAAACTGCTAAAAGAGATGAAGAAGGGCACTATATAATGATGAAGGGATGAATTCAACAGGAAGATGTGACTATAATAAATGTATATGTACCAAATTACAGGGCACCTAGCTATTTAAAAGAAATGTTAAGGGATCTAAAGGGAGACAAAGACTCTAATACAATAGTAATGGGAGTCTTCAATAACCCACTTTCTTTTTTTAGAAGGTTTTTATTCAATGAATACAAATTTCATATGTACAGCTTTTAGGATTATAGTGGTTCTTCTGCCTCATTCCCATCCTCCCACCCCCACTCCCTTCCACCTCCTACTCCCTCTCTCATTCCATTGTTTATTAAGATTCATTTTCATTGACTTTATATACAGAAGATCAACTATCTATACTAAGTAGAGATTTCAACAGTTTGCACCCACACAGACACACAAAGCATAAAGTACATTTTGAAGACAAGTTTTACCATTAATTCTCATAGTACACCTCATTAAGGACAGAGATCCAGCATGGGGAGTAAGTGCACAATGACTCCTGGTGTCGAATTAAAAATTAGCACTCATTTTTTACGTCAGTGACCATCCAAGGCTTGAGCTTGACATGAGCTTCCAAGGCTATGAAAGCCTTTTGAGTCCACAAACTCTGTCAGTTTTTAGACAGGGCCATATGCAAAGTGGAAGTTCTTTCCTCCCTTCATAGAAAAGTATATCCTTCTTTGATGGTCCCTTTTTTCCACTGTGGTCTCACTCACAGAGATTCTTTATACAGAAGAGTTTTTGCCATTATGTCTTGACTTTCCATGCCTGAAATGTTCTCATGAGCAACCACTTTCATCAACGGACAGATCAACTGGACAGAAAACCAAAAAAGAAACAACAGAGCTAATCTACACTATAGACCAAATGGACCTAATTGATATCTACAAAACTTTTCGACCCACAGTTTCAGGATACACATTCTTATCAGTGCATGGAACTTTCTCTAGGATAGACCATATGCTAAGGCCATAAAGCAAGTCCCAGCAAATTAAAAGAAAAATCCAAATCATACCACAATGGAATGAAGATGGAAGTCGACAACTCAAGAACCTCTACGTCATATGCAAACACATGGAGACTGAACAACACGCCTCTGAATGAATGGTGAGTCATAGAAGAAATCAAAAGAGATATCAAAAAATTTCTGGAAATGACTGAAGATGATAATACATCATATCAAAACATATGGGACCAGTTGACAAAGCAAATTTGTTAGATAAGATAGAGACTTCCAGACCCAGACAGTTAGGGCCTGCACTACGTCCCTCTTAAGCATGAAGCAGCTACAGAAAATGGATGATTCTATGCCCTTCAACATACCTTAGGATTAAGGGAATGGAGTCTCTGAGGTGGGAATGATGTAGGCAGGCATATAGGATAAAACTGATCCGGTTTGTGAGCTGAAAGACCACACCTTCACCATGCCCCTGTGTGACCTCATGCCCCTTCCTGGGCACACCTGTGTGCCCACCGGCAAATCAGATTAATTAACCACTCCCCTCTGGAAGTGGATTAAATGCTGGGGACACAGTGAGCCCAGCCCTTCTCTTTGGCCTTTTGCCATTATGGGCCCATGCTGCCCTCAGCCTCCAGGGTGCATGGCCTTTGGGCCACCTGCCCCATGCTTCCTTGCCTGCATGCTCCTGCATATGGCTGGCTCCTGGTACTTGATATGAATCCAGATTTCTCTCTCTTTTAGATAGGGCCCTCACTCTCCTATGCATTTCTCTCATTGAATAAAAAGCTTAAAAACTAAAAAAAAAAAAAAGTATGGGATACAGCAAAAGCAGTATTAAGAGGGAAACTTATAACAATCGGTGCCAACATAAAGAAATTGGAAAGGTACCAAATAAATGAGCTATCAATGCATCTCAAGGATCTAGAAAAACAACAGCAAGCCAAACCCAAAACTAGTAGGAGAAAAGAAATAATTAAAATTAAAGAAGAAATAAACAAATTTGAAACAAAAAAATACAAAAGATCAGTGAAAATGAAGAGCCGTTTTTTAAAAATAAAATTGATACACCATTGGCCAAACTAACCAAAAAAATAGGGAAACGACCCAAATCAATAAAATCAGAAGTGAAAAAGGAAATGTAACAACAGATTCCACAGGCATAAAAAGAATCATCAGGAATTACAACAAGCTATATGCCAACAAATTGGGAAACCTAGAAGAAATGGATTCCTAGACACATACAATCTACCAAAATTGAGTCATGCAGACATAGAAAACCTAAACAGACCAATAATCAAGATGGAAATTGCATCAATTAATAATTATTAATAATGATTTGATAAATTGAATAAAATAATGACCCTCCCAACAAAGAAAAGCCAAAGACCAGATGGCTTCACTGCAGAATTCTACCAGACATTTAAGAACTAACTCCAATTGTTTTCAAGCTATTCAAAACAATTAAAAGGGGGCCAGCGACATGGCTCATTTGGCTAATCCTCTGCCTGTGGCACTGGCACCCCAGGTTCTATTCCTGGTTGGGGCACCAGGTACTAGTCCCAGTTGCTCCTCTTCCAGTCCAGCTCTCTGCTGTGGCCTGGGAGGGAAGTGGAGGATTGCCCAAGTGTTTGGGTCCCTGCACCCGCATGGGAGACCAGGAGGAAGTAGCTGGCTCCTGGCTTCAGATCGGCACAGCACTGGCTGTTGCAGCCATTTGGGGAGTGAACCAATGGACGGAAGACCTTTATCCTTGTCTCTCTCACACTGTCTATAACTCTCTCTCTCTCTCTCACTGTCTAACTCTGCCTGTCAAAAAATTAAAAAAAAAAAAATTAAAAGGGAGAGAATCCTCCCAAACTCCTTCTATGAAGCCTGCATCACCTTAATTCCTAAACCAGAAAAAGATACAACAGAGAAAGAGAACTATAGACCAATATCCCTGATGAACATAGATGCAAAAATCCTTAAAAAAATTAGCTAATTGAATTCAGCAACACATCAGAAAAATCATTCACCCAGACCAAGTGGGATTTATCCCTGGTATGCACGGATGATTCAACATCTGCAAATTAATAAATGCTATACATCACAATAACAAACTGAAGAACAAAACCCATACAGTTATCTCAATAGATATCTCAAAAGAAAGCATTTGATAAAATACAACATCCTTTCATGACGAAAACCTTAAGCAAACTGGGTATAGAAGGAACATTCCACAACACAATCAAGGTGATTATGACAAAACTCATGGTCAGCATCCTACTGAATGGGGAAAAGACAGAAGCGTTCCCCCAAAGATCTAGAACCAGACAAATATGCCCTCTCTCTTTTTTCCCAAAGAAACTTTTTATTTAAGGAACACAAACTTCATGCATTTTATAAGTACAACTTTAGGAATATAGTGATTCTTCCCACCACACCTGCCCTGCCACCCACACTGCCACCCCTCCTCCTCCTCCCTTTCCCATTTCCAGTCCTATTATCCACTAAGATCCATTTTCGATTAACTTTATACACACAGAAGACTAAATCTATACTAAGTAAAGAGTTCGACAATTTGCACACACACAAAAAAACCCAACCTGTTCTTCAGCAGTCGAAACAAGGCTGTTCAAAATCATTGCATCTTGAAGTTAATTTTACTTTCTTTTTTAAGAAACTTAATTAACATTAACGAAGCACCCAAGAATGACACATCTTTTGCACAAGCACTTAGATATAATTATAATACAACTCTTTGAGCACAGAGGTCCTACATGGGAAGTAGGTGCACAGTGATTTCCTGTTGTTCATTTAACAATTAACATCCTTATGTATGATTTCAGTGATCACCCGAGGCTCCTGACATGAGCTGCCTAGGCTATGGAAGTCATTTGAATCCACAAACTCTGTCAGTATTTAGACAAGCCCTAAGCAAAACAGAAGTTCTCACCTCTCTTCAGAGAAAAGTATCTCCTTTTTTGATAACCATTTCATTGAGTCTTACCTACCAAGGTCCTTCATGTAGGACATTTTTTGCCACAGTATCTTGGCTTTCCATGCCTTAAATGTTCTCATGGGCTTTTCAGCCAGACTAGAATGCCTTAAGGGCTGATTCTGAGGTCAAAGATGTCCATTATTACCACTGCTGTTTAATATAGTCCTAGAAGTTTTAGCCAGAGCCTTTAGGCAAGCAAAAGAAATCAAAAGGATACAAATTGGAAAGAAGGAAGTAAAACCAACCCTATTTGCAGATGACATAATTCTAAATCCAGGGGCTCCAAAAGACTCCACTAAGAGAGTATTGGAACTCTTTAAAGAGTTTTGTAAAGTGGCAAGGTATAAAATCAACACAGAAAAATCAATAGCCATTGTATACACAGACAATGCCATAGATAAGAAAGAACTTCTAAGATCAATCCCACTCACAATAGCTACAAAAATAATTAAATACTCTGAAATAAATTTAACCAAGGATGTCAAAATCTCTATGATGAAAATTACATAACATTAAAGAAAGAAATAGAAGAAGACATAAAAAATGGAAAAATCTTTCATGTTCATGGGTTGGAAGAATCAATATAATCAAAATATCCATACTACTGAAACTTACAAATTCGATGTGATCCTAATCAAAATACCAACTACATTCTTCACAGATCTAGAAACAATGATGCTAAAATTCATTTGGAAACAAAAGAGACCCTGAATACCTAAAGCAATCTTACACAACAAAAACAAAGCCATAGTCATCACAATACCTGATTTCAAGACATACTACAAGGCAGTTATAATCAAAACATCCTGCTACTGGCACAAAAACAGACATATAGACCAATGGAACAGTATAAAAACTCCAGAAATCAATTCACACATCTACAACCAATTTGTCTTCAACAAAGGAGCTAAAATAAATCCCTAGAGCAAGGACAGTCTCTTCAACAAATGGTGTTGGGAAAACTGAATCTCTGCATGCCGAAGTATGAAACTTGTCCCCTACCATATACAAAAATCCACTCAAAATGCATTAAAGACCTAAATATATGACCAATACCATCAAATTATTAGAGAACATTGTGGAAACTCTGCAAGACATTGGCATATGCAAAGATTTCTTGGAAAAGACACCAGAAGCACAGGCAATCAAAGCCAAAATTGACAAATGGAATTACATCAAGCTGAGAAGCTTCTTCACTGCAGAGAACCACTTAGCAAAGCGAAGAGGCAACTGACACAATAGGAGAAAAAAGTCGCAAACTATACAACTGATAAAGGGTTAACATCCAGAATATATAAAGTGATGAAGATATTCAAGAACAACAAAACAAACAATCCAGTTAAGAAATGGACAAAGGACTTGAAAAGGCATTTTTCACTTTTCAAAGGAGGAAATTCAAATAGCCAACAGACACTTGAAAAAATGCTCAGGATCACTAGCCATCAGGGAAATGCAAATCAAACCACAATGAGGTTTTATCTTACTCCAGTTAGAATGGCTCTCATACAGAAATCAACAACAAATGCTGGCAAGGATGTAGGGAAAAAGGTACCCTAATCCACTGTTGGCGGGAATGTAAATTGGTACGGCCACTGTAGAAGACAGTACAGAGACACCTCAGAAATCTGAATATAGACCTACCATATAATCCAGCCATCCTACTCCTGGGAATTTATCCAAACCAAAAGCAGTGCAGCACAAATCACAATAGCTAAGATATGGAATCAACCTAGATGTCCATCAACTATTGACTGGATAAAGAAATTATGGTATATATACTGAGTACCACTCAGTTATAAAAAAAAATACTGTCTTGTGCAACAAAATGGATGCAACTGGGAAGCCATTATACTTAGTGAAATAAGCCAGTCCCCAAAAGACAAACACCATATGTTTTCCCTTTCAGAAGTAACTAAAATGTAATGTATTGGAGTGAAATGGACATTTTGGAATTCAATGAATGCTTATAGCCCTTGTCTCTTCTATAGAGAAACGGGTTTTTTTTTTTTTCTTCATACTATTTGTTGAACTCTTTTACTTAGTATAGAGTTAACTTTATGATCATTAAGAAAACTGAAATTAGATCTTTGTAAAAATTAAGAGCAGGAATGGGAGAGGGAGGAAGAAAGAGTTGGAGTATGGGCAGGAAGGAGGGTAGGGTGGGAAGTATCACTATGTCCTAAATCTTTATATATGAAATACATGAAAATATACAAGCTAAATAAAATTACCAAAAAAAGTCTGTCAGAGCTAGGAAGTAATGTGGCTCTTTTAATTTTATCCTCCTTCTTTCTCTCCAGAGAAGGCAGATAATGTTTCTCTTAAACCGGGAAGCACAGTCTCAAGGGACATATGTGTTTTAAAATGGTCTTTGACTTAGAGAAGCAGAGAAGTAGGGAGTAAATGAGGCTGCCATGATTTTCAGTTGACCATGTTATGAAGACTAGTCCACAGGCTCTACCCAGGCCTCTCCTAATTTATCATGCACAAGGAAATTTCCCTTCTTCTAATTCTTTCTAAACCTTATAAACCTGTTAGTTATAAAATAGCTTAAAGTTCAGTAATTATTTGCATGTCTGTCCCTCCAACCTCCACAATCACCAAACCAAGAGCATGAAAGCTTTAGTCTTGCTCATATCCCCACTATCTAGTATAGAATTTGGTTAATGAAAAATAGTTAAGAAATATATGAATGGATGAAACAACAAAGGGATAGATGAAACCATGGCTGATAGCATACCACCGATCTGGTATAAGGAGAGTTAAACTTTGTTTAAATAACTTTGAAGTCATGACTGCAAACTCTTTCAAAATTTTATTCATTGGATCCTTACTGTACTCAAGACATTTGTTCCCTCCAAAAAATCTGCCTCTGATTTAGATTTCTTTTTCTTATACCCAATTCAAAAAGCTCTTAGTCCTTGATTAGAGAAGTATGCCTTTCCTAGGCAAAGGAAAAATGAATTCTAATAGACATATAGAACCTGTGTTTAAGATTACAGAAGAATTTGAATGTATCAAATTATAGATAAGGCAGAGTAGAAACTAGCCAGTCACTATTTTCTCTTCTTCTAGCACAGAACTAGATTATATTTTCAGCCTCCCTTGAAGTTAGAAGTAGCCATGTCGCTGAGGGTTACCCTAGTAATGAGTAGGAACAATAGGTACCACTTCTGGGAATGATCCATAAAAGATTCTCATGCAGATCCTCCATGCTCTTTCCCCATCTGTGGGTTCATGCACATCAGTACAATAAACCCAGATGTCACATATTAAGACAACAGAGCTACAGTGTAGAATAAGCGTGGGTCCATGAGTCATCTTTTGGGAGAGAGCCATTTACCAACCAGAAACACTCACTGTGGTCTTTACATTGATAAAAAAAAGAAACTTGGTGTATAAACCATTTTATTTTAGTGATTGTTAAAGCAGCTGGTTTTACGTAATCATTTTTTGAAACAAAGAGCAACATTTTAGATGTATAATAGAGTATGAAATTGGGACAGCATGATACAGCGGGTTAAATCAACACTTGCAACACCCAGCATCCCATATCAGAGGGCAGATTTGTCTTGGTTTCCCATCCAATTTTCTGCTAATATGCCTGAGAAGGCAGCGGAAGATTGCCCAAGTATCTAGGTCCCTGCCACCCATGTGGGAGTCCAGGTTGGAGTTCCCGGCTCCTGATTTTGGCCTAGCCCAGTCCTGGCTGTTGTGGTCATTTGGGGAATGAACCAGTGGGTGGAAGATAGATCAATCACTCTCTCTTTCACACATATACCCTTCTCCCTCTCTCTCAGTCACTCTTGCCTTTCAAATAAATATATCTTAAAAATCAAAATAAAAACTAGAAAATTATAGTTTTAAACAATTCCAGCAATATTTCACACCACCCAATCCAAGGAGGAAGAATACATTATATGTGCTCAATGAATATAGGATGCAACCAAGCTTTTGCTGTGTGACTGCAAATGGCTGGCTATATCTTTCATGAGCAGTGGAGTGGGGAATGGCAGAAACTGAGGACAGATCAAATTTTTCTAAAAGAAAAAAGTTTAAGGAGGTAATAAGGAGAATCAGCATGAGACTAGGGTGGGGGCGGAATGAGAAAAGAGAGAAATATACAAAGAGACAGAAACATGAGAATGGAAGAATTGGTAAGACTAGTTAGTCAGGTAACTGTGAAGAAAATGAGACTCTGGGGACTCACAAAGATAATGAGGAGCCCCAAGAGAATCTGCACTGTAGTGATCATGTGACTCCTCTTTCCTGCTCCTTACAAAAACGTAAAATAAAGGGGTACATCATTTTTCAGGGAATTTTTGTGTCAAATTTGAGTTTCTTATAAATATACTTTGTTGGAATGAACCTTAAGGATGAGACAAGAATACCGCCTCTTTTTTGCCTTGTAACAGTATCAAATCAGGCGGTTTTATTTTGTTTAGGTAAGAAAAGGCAGGCAAATGAAAAAAAAATGAAATAGGAGCAAACATTTAAAAAAAAAAAATTTAACGGCCGGCGCCGCGGCTCACTAGGCTAATCCTCCACCTAGCGGCGCCGACACACTGGGTTCTAGTCCCGGTCGGGGCGCCGGATTCTGTCCCGGTTGCCCCTCTTCCAGGCCAGCTCTCTGCTGTGGCCAGGGAGTGCAGTGGAGGATGGCCCAGGTGCTTGGGCCCTGCACCCCATGGGAGACCAGGAAAAGCACCTGGCTCCTGGCTCCTGCCATCGGATCAGCGCGGTGCGCCGGCCGCAGCGCGCCGGCCGCGGCGGCCATTGGAGGGTGAACCAACGACAAAAGGAAGACCTTTCTCTCTGTCTCTCTCTCTCACTGTCCACTCTGCCTGTCAAAAAATAAAATAAAAAAAAAAATTTAAGAGAAAATAAATGAATTCAGAATACTAGAAGATGTGAACTTTGTTAAGATGTAATGAAACCAATTTTGTGCTTGAGAAATTAAATATAGGGAAGAAAATAATCTAACCAGAAAATTCATATATGTACAAAGTGATATTTAAAAACTGGGCTAAAATAAATACAGCTTCTGCAAAAATTTCAAAAGCCTTTAAATGAACATGAATACTAATATAAAATCAGAAGACTGGCATTAATGGCATCAGAGACATTTGATAAATTCCTTAAAGAGAGAGGGAGAGAATTTAATAAATTCTCTAAAGAGAATTCTGGACTATCAAGATATAAGTACTTTTAGAAAATATAAATAGAAGAAGAGTGTAGAAAGTAGAATAAATGTGAGAGATAAGAGTAGAATGAATGCACTGGACACGAAAATAATACCAGACAAGGAAGGTACTATAGATAAAATCAGAAATAGTAAAATGAGTTGTATTTGCATCTGTCCTTTCTACAGCTACTCAAGAACTCTTTAATGGCAGAAATTATATAAACATTTTTATTCTTTGTCACTGGCATAGAATTTGGCTTATAACAGGGACTTAATATACATCAAGTAGTAGAGTGAACAAGTAGGCAGTACTGATACTGAGACATATGGATTTACACAGAAGACATGTGAGATAGAAAAATTTATCGAAACAAGGGAGAAAACACAATTACACTGTCAGATTTCAAATAGATTGAATGAATATATTAATGGGATGAAAATGTGCTGGGAATATCTAGTTAAGCATAAATAATTGCTTATTAGGATAAGTAGGGTTAATATGATTCACAGTAAAATAAGATTAAGAGCCAAATAATGAAGAAAGACTACTAGAAAAATCTATAAATCAACTGTGTAAAATATTATGCAGTAGTAATCACAACATATTTAAATTTAAGATTCTGATTAATAAGATAAAAAAAACACCATGGGATTACTCAACTTTCAGAAAATAGATATTGGTTAGGGAAAAAACTGATATGGATAACAAACAAAAATGTCATAGAAAAATAAAGGTTAAGTTACATGATAATGCTAAAAACACCGAAGGAAAAATGTGGCTCAAATCAGAGACTTTCTATGGCTAATCGGCCAAATCAAATAGAATTTATTGAGTTTGTGCAGGGGTCAGTATTGTGGTGCAGGGAGTTAAGTTGCCACCTGTGATGCTGGCTTCACATATGAGCACAGGTTCCAGTCCTGGCTGCTCCACTTCAAATACAGCTCCCTGCTAACATACATGAGAAAGCAGTGGAAGATGGCCGAAGTACCTGGGTCCCTACCACCCACAACGGAGACTGACAGGGAGTTCCAGGCTCCTGGCTTTGGCCTGGCCTAGCCCTGGACATTGTGGCCATCTGGGGAGTGAACCAGAGGATGGAAAATCTCTTTCTTTCACTTTCTCTTTCTCTCTCTCTTACATAACTCTGCCTTTCAAATAAATAATCTTTAAAAAAAAAAATCAGGCAGCCTAATGGAAAAATATGGAGCCATAGCTCAGAGGCCTCAAAATCAATGCTAACTGGCTCTCTAAATACTTCTGCAGAAAGAAGAGAATCAGTGGAATTAGTCGTTACAGCATAAAAGACAACTGAAAATAGACTCAGCAAACTTCTTCCTAGTAAAAAAGACCTTAAGATTTCTGAACCCTAACTAATTTTCATAGTAGACAGTTTAAGAATACAAGATCAACTACAGTACAATGACAAATTCATAAAATGTCCAAAATGGCAGACTGAATACAAATGGATCTTTGGCATTCACCTAAGAATTGTAGGGAAAAACTCAAAGGCAGAACTGAGAAATTAATTATTAAAGAATATCTGAATGGCCTCTGACACATTTTTTGAAAAGTAAGTGTAACTTCCAGCTACTGGAAGTGGTGACCTTGAAAGCTCTAGCTTGGTAGGTCTATTTCTATACCTCAAAAGTTGGTGAAATCTATACAATATCATACCAATGCACAAAGATTACTGGAAAAAAAGAGAGATAGTATAGATAGTATTCTTATATCCATGATGCTACATTTAAGTGTGACAGAATTATAGAATGTAATTCTGAGCCAAACACAACAATAATCAAATTTAAGACAAGATCATGTTTAGTTCCCCCACACACAATGTCCCTTATATCTGGTGATATCTAATAAAAATAAGAATTTATTTCTTGGATCTCACTTGTTAAACAGAGAGCATTATCTTTTTTAAAAAAAGTTTATTTATTTATTTGAAAGGCAGAGTTACAGAGAGGCAGAGGTAGAGAGAGAGAAATCTTCCATCTGCTGGTTCACTCCCCAAATGGTTGCAGTGGCCAGAGCTGGGCTGATCTGAAGCTAGGAGCCAGGACCTTCTTCTGGGTCTGCACGTGGGTGCAGGGACCCAAGCACTTGGGACATCCTCCACTGCTTTCCGAGGCCATAGGAGAGAGCTGGCGCCGTGGCTCACTTGGTTAGTCCTCTGCCTGCGGTGCCGGCATCCCATATGGGCGCTGAATTCTAGTCCCAGTTGCTCTTCTTCCAGTCTAGCTCTCTGCTGTGGCCCGGTAGTGCAGTGGAGGATGGCCCAGGTGCTTGAGTCCCTGTACCCGCATGGGAGACCGGGAGGGAGTTCCTGGCTCCTGGCTTTGGATGGGCGCAGCGTTGGCCGTGGCGGCCATTTGGGGAGTGAACCAGAGGAGGGAAGACATTTCTCTCTGTCTCTTTCTCACACTGTCTATAACTCTGTCAAACAAATAAAAAATAAATAAATAAATCTATCTTAACTATAAAAAAAGAATACTACCAATATTAGAAGAAAATCTTTGTTTTAGCTATCTTACATCTCAGAATGGCATAAAATTAAAATATTATATAAAATATCAATTGTTTCAACTAAGTACACTGATAAATCTATTCCTGGGGGGAAAAAAAAAACTCATAGTATTTAATAGTGGATTGAAGTACATGTAAGTTAGGTCTTGAGCAACAAAAAGGACAGAGAGAGAAACATATATTATGAAAACAGAATCACATATAATACACTAGAAAAACAAGATAAAGTGGACAAAGACATTATCAAGCCTACACTAAATATGGGATTAAAGGAGATACTATGAAGCAGTGACATGTGAGAATGCCTGACTGTGCTGGCAAAAAACAGAGCTATTGGATCAGCTTTCTTAGCTCAGACATCTTGAATGTAACTTTGTTGCTATGGATTTCTAAAATGATACTTTTAAAAAACAGTGCAAATACATAAGATTCTAATAAGTCAATTTCCAAGATACCTAAATCTCTGTTTATAGGAGTAGTTTTGTTACCAGAAGAATCTGAGGAGATAGAAGCTGAAAGAGCAGATTTAGGTAGTTTTGTCTTAAGGAGCTTTAAGACACGTAAGTAATAGCAAATAGTGAATGTACAAAACACTCCCTCAAAGATGGTTAAAACAAGTTCTGGAAGAACAAACTAACAATGGATAGTCCCATGACAAGTCATTAAGAATAATAGGTTCTCAATTTTGGATTCTTAAAATTGACAAGAATTGTAAAATATTGATAATAGATGAGAATTTAGGGAGAGACAATATAATAAAGCAAACAGGTATTTGGCAGAAAATAGACTACTCCCATTGCTTTCTAGAGCAATGAGAAAATTATCCTAACATAGCAGTATCACTACTAAGTTCTAAGAGAGAAGCCTCACACCCCATTAGTAGGGCATTTTTTTATGCAGATAGTAAAAAGACCCTCCTGTTTCCTACTGAATTACCCCATAGATTAGGCAGATAATGAGATTTTTCCTTACTATTAATGTTCTCAATTTCTTCCTTTTGATTTGTAATACTGCTTTATAAATTATTAATTTTAACAGAAAAGAATTTCAACTTAAAGAGGTAAATTTTTATGTACTTTTTAAAAAATAGTAATTGACAATAAAGCCAACTCACCAACTGGATGAGTGATGGGGTTCTGTAGGCTGGGTATTACCACAGAGTAGGTAGGTGAGCGATAAGGATAAATTGTTGTAGGATTTGTAGAGATGATATTCTGTGTGGTACCAGAAAACACATTGGAAACACTTAGAGGGAAGCGTTTTCGCTTCCCTGGACGAGGTTGATAAACCCAACCTATAGAAGAAAATAAACTATTTTGAATATGAATATATAAATGGTTTAGCTTTGAGATGCTTCTCATATTAAAATGCAAAGCACTTCAAAGTTGTTTTTTTTTTTTTTTAATTATAAATTTAGGGGCTGGTGCTGTGGCATAGCAGGTGAAGCTGCCACCTGCAGTGCCTGCATCCTATATGGGCACTCAGGCTGCTCCACTTCCAATCCCACTCTCTGCTGTGGCCAGGTTAGGCAGTAGAGGATGCCCCAAGTCTTTGGGTCCCTGCACCCATGTGGGAGACCCAGAAGAAGCTCCTGGCTCCTGGCTTCAAATCAGCCTAGCTCCAGTTGTTGTGGCCATCTGGGGAGTGAGCCAGTGGATGGATGACCTTTCTCTCTCTCTCTGACTCTCTGTAACTCTGCCTTTCAAATAAATAAATAAATCTTCAAAAAAATTATGATCTAAAGTATCTTTTCAAGTTCTACGGTACTACGTATGTGAATGACTCCTCTACTGTGCGTTTTATTACACATATCCATACAGTTCCTAATAGCCAATGTTGTAAACCATAATTGAAGAGTGAAGTCAAATGCCTTATAACCAATTACATAAATTGTATCTATATTGGAATCGTGTAATAAAGCTATTGAGAATAAATCCAAAGTCTGTCCTCTACCTATAAAACAATGTCCCAGTTTCACATGATTCATCTCTTCCTGTATCCTCACTTTATACAATTGTCTGTTTCTCACAATGACATAGTCACTGATGAGCAATCCCTATTCTTATACCCAGTTCAGGAAGAGTCACCCTCTTAGGCTTGGCAATGTCCAAGTAAACTCCATTTCCTCCTACAGTCAGAAGAACGGAGTTAATGGCAGTTGTAGCCACTGTATAAGCAGAAGTACCACTGGTTCCCCACTGTTGCTGCCTCTGATTTTCCCTCCAAGAATCTCTCTGCTCATATTTTAGAAAAAAATAATTCTTCACCCACCATGATAGCCATGTGGGCCAGACACTGTGCATTTTCTGAAGCTTAATGTCAATGTTTCATTGCTGGGGAGAAATCAGACTTGTTTCAAACCATATCATGATGGAAGTAAAGAATGTCTGGTAAAATGGAACATGGTGTAATCCCTGCATTCTCATTATCTTGGATCATGCAAATAGACTTTTTTTGTTTCTATGATTTTAAGTATATTGGCAAAAATACCTATATATCTGCAAATATATCAGCAAAATTATAGCCTAGGACCCTGTTTATCTTCATTAAACTTAGGTCTATTATCTCTATATGTATTTAACCAAAATCATAATAAAACTATTTGTCCCCTGGTTTCCATTAGTTGGTAAATATGAGACCAGGTATCCTCCAACTTGGAAACTTACAGACACTTATGCTCAATATCATTTCAAGTATTAATATAATGTTAACCATTATTTTCTTTATAATACATAGATTAGAAAAAAATTACATTTCTTTCAGTCTCAACCTAATCTAATCTTTATCTAAATAAATTAATTTGAAAGAAATTAGAAAGATGTTTTGTTCATTTCAATTGATTACCAGGAAATTCCTCTCTGTGCTTTTCTTTAATCTTTTGTGCTTCATCATAATAGGGTTTCTTTTGTTCTTCACTAAGTTTGTTCCACTCTAACCCGAGCTGGACACTGATTTCTGCATTGTTGGCTGCTGGGTTAGCTTTGGCTAGTGCTGGCCGGTGGATCCTTGCCCAAACCATAAATGCATTCATAGGTCGCTTCACATGACCATTTCTGTCCTTACTGAAGGGAGTATCTGGTATTCCTACACGACAAAAATTAAGAGACTAAATTAATGTGCCACGTACAGACATACATACACAAACAATTTTAAAGTGAAGTGCACCTCCATCTATCCTTCTTAATTTTTTTAATATCTGAAGAAAACATGTACCTCAATAGAGCCAAAGAACTGCCAATAATCCCAAGTACCTTATAACCTCTGAACTTAGCATTCTAAACTGTAGCTTAGAATTACTCTCCTTTTTCTCAAAGAGGATATTATTGAAGATATTGTGGAAATAACATTAAAGCAATAGATTCCTGACATTATTTCTTTGAGCTTTGCCAACACTTCTAACAGCAAATAACATCTGAAATTTTTCCCCATGAAAAACAGTCCATCAAGCGACAGAAACTATGATTTATTCATAGCCATTCCTACCACTACATATGTGCTTCATAAATATTTAGAGGAACTTATTTACATGCTATTGTGTCCTTCCAAGCAAAAATATTTATAATACTACTGTATAAGTTGTATTTTATTGTGAAGGTGAAGTTCCTGCCAAAGTGACTCATCAACACTAGTCCCATGTCCAGGGAGAAAAACAAGAGAAAAGTAATAAAAGTGACTTTTTCAGAGTCACAGAGCCATTTGAAATTATATTAAAGATAAATTCACCGATCTTTTGTAGCTCCTACAAGAACTGACTATAAACTTACTTTAGAGATAAGTGACGTAAAAAATAAGCAAAAAATGCAAAGAATGAAATATGTAAAATCCTCAGTTGTTTGTTCGTTTAGAAAATGAAAACAAAGGCTTAAAACTACAAAGGTAAAAACAAGGGGGGAGGGGTAGAAAAAATAAACAAAAATAAATATAACAGTTAATAAAAATATGAACTGAGGATTAGCATGACCTTCCAAGATACACACTGGTGCAGTTCTGTCTGAACTAAATCTTAAAATAAGATTTTGGAAATGCTGGTAGAAATAAGACACCTATTTTTGGTTGCTACTGTTCTAACTATAGTCATTTCTTCAAAAAACAAATTTTCTAGCTTACAGTATTTTCATTTTAAGTCCTTAGCTTTTAGAAAACTAAATTCTAAAGCTTTACATTTAATAACATATTCTCTCCTGAAAAAATTAATGTTCGTTTTTAAAAATAACCTCTATCATCAATGTAAACTTGTTTAAACGTTTTCATTTAAACACCACTGTTTCTAAGATACAAGTTAAGCATGGCACTATTATGATATTGTTGATGATGGTTTGCAGCACAGAAACTGAAGGCTTTCTGTGGTCTCACGAGACTATTTCTAAATCTCACCACTGACCGGGAATGTCTGGGAATACTGAAGGTGTTCGTTATTTTACTGTATACATACATGTCAATCAGAAGTGATACCTGTGCAGACTTGGCCCTGAAAAGAATCAGTTCCATGTTTACTTTTTTAGTTTAGGCTTCTGAACTGCTCACAAGGCAGCTATTGGGGCAACAGAGACGAAGTTTTGAAAACCAGAATCCCCTGCCGTCTATACCTGCGTCTGAGGGAAGCACGGTGAGCGGGACATCTTTGGTTTCAATTTTTACAGAAGGCTCCAGTAAGGACTGCATTTTAATAGGCACTGGTGTCAGGGGGACCTTGGTCAACCGTATCAGATCTGAAGCTGGAGGTCCCTGAAACTGGATCCGCGCCCCAGGAGGGACGGTGTGGAGAGTCAAGGGGATCCTGAGGTCTTGCTGGTGCGGCCCAAAGGCGCTGGACGTCTGGGTCAGGATCATTTCCTTGCTGTCATGGCCCAGGCCATTGGACGTGCCTTCCGGGCCGAGACTGCAGTCCTCGTGGAATCTCTCCGGCTCCTCCGTTTTGATGACTCCTTCTCCCAAGGCCGGCAGGCTTTTGCTTTCCCCGCCTTTCACCGCATCCCTCATGACCTCCTCCGGCTCCATCTTGCCCTTCTCATTCCCTCGGCTGCTGTCGGGGGCCGGCCCAGGGCCCTCCCCTTTGGCCGTCCTGCAGGCTCTAGGACCTGCCTCGACGGCCCTCCGAGGTGCCACCGACGGGTCCAAGCTGGGCCCCGGCTCTGGCTTCTCGGCCTTGACCTGCAGCACCCGGGGCTGCATCGGGTGCAACTCGGGCCTGCAGGGACCGCCCTCGGGGGTGGGCGGCGGCGGCAGCAGCAATAGCTCAGGCCTCAGCTGCAGCAGCCGCGCCTGCCCCGGGGAGGCAATGGCGCCCTCGTCCGGGGACTGAGGCAGCAGCAACACCTGCTCCTGCTTCACTTGTAGTAGCCGCCGTGCCGCGGGCGGTACGCCCGACGCCGGGGCGTCCCCGCACGACGAGGCCATGGTCGCAATGGCGGCCGCGCACGGGATAGGCGGCGACGGAGGGGGCTCGGCGGCCGCTGCTCGAAAGGAGGCGCCCTCGACCGACAGCGAGGGCGGAGCCAGGCGCAACGGGCGCGGCGGTGTCGCCCTCGGCAGTTGGCGCGTCTGAGGCGGCGGCTCCGGCCTGGCCCTCTCCATGGGGGGGGAGGGGGGCCCGGGTCTAGTCCCAGCCCAGATTGTGAGCTCAGCCGTTTGTTGGCGTCCCGCCCCCTCCCCCTTTCAGTTAAGACTCTTCCAAGACCTTTGCTACCCAGAACCCTACGCGGTTCAAAAATGCAGCCCTCGGCTCAGACTCGCCCAATCCCCATCGTCCTGGTGCCCCCAGCCCACCAATCACAGGCGCGTTCTTCGGCCCTCCCGCCTTCCGCTCTCGCCGCGTGCCGAGTCCTCGAATCACCCGTGACCATCGGGCCAGCGGCACTTGTTGCCTATTTTCCCCCTGACTCTCCCTCTCTTCCTGAGTTCTCTTCCGGGCGTTGTCCTAGTTACCCCTCCCCCGCCCGGAGCGCCCGACAATGGCGTTGCCCAGGAAACAGTGCGGTTCCAGCCAGGACGTCCAGGGGTGAAATCAGGAGCCTCTTAAACTGAGCTGGGGGAAATGGGCCTTGTGCCTGCGCTTTGTGAGGCCATCGGCCCTGAGAGCTGCCCGTGCCTTTGGATCTTTATCGCGGGAGAACGGAGGAGATTGTGTGGCTTATCGATAATCCTGTTAGTGGATGCGACTTTGTGAGACAGCTCATCACCGGGGCCTGTGGACCCTACTTCCAAAATACATCCCAAATCCATCCACTTTGAGTCTCCACCACCTTTACCATGTTCCAAGCCTCGGTTATCGGTCTCGTGGATGCAGCCACACCCCTGTAAATAGTCTGTGCGTTTCATCTTGTCCCACTACAGCTGCCAGCGATGAAATACGAATCTAGTTCTGTCACACCTGTTTCCCTTTCCATGACTCCCCACTGACCAGTTGATAAAGGTCCAAAATCCTTGACAAAACTTGTAAATACCCAAAGGCTTGCGGGATTCAGCCACATTACCCCTGCCCTCAGCAGTTCTCTTGCTACTGTAAGGACCTCTGAACATACCCAGAGTGCTCTTCCTCCCTTTCTGTCTCATTAACTCCTCCGCTCATCTTTCAAATGGCAGCTCATCCAGTACTTACTGAGAGAAGCCTTCTCTGACTTAGGTCACATCTCCTTTTTTTGTGCTCATCCATCACTTGGCTTACCACAATCTATCATAGATTGGTGTACTACTCTGCCTCTGCCACCTGACTGTAAATTCCTTATGGGCAGAATTGTTTGTGTTTTGTGCATTGTTGAACCACCAAGGCTAACCACGGAGCCTGACATAGAGAAAGCATCCAGTAAATCATGTTGAAAGACTAAATAAGGACTGCCATAGTGTACTGGGAACTACTGTGAGCTCTCTCCATGTGTATTTTTGTCAACAATCACTAAGAAAGAAAAAAAAAATCTGAATTAACGTTTGGCTTTCCAAATGGCATCCTGACTAAAAGCAATAGGTAAACCTTGAAGTAAATGATATTTTGCAAGTAATGTATCTCTCAAAGACCAACCCCAATTCTGTTGCTAATTATCTGTTGTCAAATGTGGTAAACAAAAGATCTTATCCATAAAATAAAGGAGAAAGACATTTGATCATCTCGACAGATGTAGAAAAGGCATCTGATAAAATCAAACAGCTATGATGAAGCTCTCAATAAAGTAAGAATAGGATTCATTAACTTCCTTAACTTGGTAAAAGGCAGCTACAGAAACCTACAACTATCAATGTGATTAAAAATGAACAACTGAATGCTGTCTCCTTAACACTGGATACAAGGCAAGGATTTCCACACTCACTGCTTTTATTCAAGATTGGAGAAGAGGTTCCATCTGGCACAATAAGGCGTGAAAATAAGAATACAAAAGTCAATATAGGAACAATTAGAAATGAAATTAAAATAATTTCACAATATTATCAAAAAGAATAAAGTAGGAGTTAGTGTTGTGGCATAGTAGGTAAAGCTGCAGGAAGCAATGCTGACATCCCAGATAGGGTTCGTGTCCCAGCTGCTCCACTTCCAAGCCAGCTCCCTGCTAATAACCTGAAAAGAGCAGCAGAAGATGGCCTGAGTGATTGTGCTCCCGCCATCCATTTGGGAGACCCAGAAGAAGCTCCTGGCTCCTGGCTTTGGCTGTTGTGTTCATCTGGGTAGTGACCTGGTAGAGGGAAGACACCTCTCTCTCTCTCTCTCTCTCTCTCTCTGTAGCTATTTCAACTAAATATATAAACCTTTAAGAAAAAGAATAAAATGTTCAAAAATAAATTAACCCAAATGCAGAACTGTATACTGAAAATTACAAAATATTGCTCCCCAACAATCAAAGACCTAAATAAGTGGAGATATGTCCAATGTTTGCAAATTGGAAGATTCAGTATTTTTAAGTCGTCAGTTTTCCCAAAATTGATTTATAAATTCAATACAGCTCCTATCTAAAACCCAGCAGGTGTTTTCTTAATCAATAAGATAGTCAAGAATTCATATTTAAAATCAAAACAATAATAGCCAATAAAAACAACAAAGTTTGAGGGCTTACATGACCCAATTTCAGTCATTATTTCTCCTAATATTTTTCTACTTTTGTCTTTTTCTTCTCTGGTATTCCCATGAACATGTGTTGTAATACCCGCCATTATTCACCAAATACCAAATGTTCATTTTTTCTTTAATCTTTTTTAACTCCATTCTTCGAATTCTAGTGATCTATCTTCAAAATTGCTTATTCTTCCACTGTCTTGATTTTTCTGTTGAGCTTATTTAGTGAAATTTTCATTTCAATTGTACTTTTCAGCTCTAGAATTTTGATTTTTAATGTTTCTGTTTATTAAGATTTACTATTTATTTTTATTGTCATATTTAATTCTTTGAACAAATTTGTTATAGTTTCTGCTATACACTGAATATAATTTGGCCTCAGGTATTTTGTTGTAGTAGTGAAAAGCTGACTAATACAGTTTCCTTAAAATTTTGTCTTTTTTAAAGATTTATTTATTTATTTGAAAGTCAAAGTTACAGAGAGAGAAAGAGAAATCTTCCACTCCCTGGTTCACTCCCTAAATGGCCACAATGGCTGAGGCTTGGCCAAGCTGAAGCCAGGAGCCTGGAACTCTTTCTGGGTTTCTCACATGGATTCAAGAGCCAAGCACTAGGGCCATCTTTCACTGCTTTCCCAGGTGCTTTAGCAGGAACCTGCGTCAGAAGTGGAGCAGCAGGGACTCGAACTGGCATCCACATGGGATGCTAGCATCACAGGTGACAGCTTTACCTGCTATGCCACAGCTCTAGCCCCAAGTTTGTCTTCTAAATCCAACATCTTGGGTACAACTCAGAGTACATTTTTATTCATAGAAAACTATCCTTTGGTTGTATATTGAATCTGATGAATTTTTTTGCTGTCTTTTATCATCTGTCATTGAAGGGTATCAATAAAAATTGTCAATTAAATCAGATATGAATTCCAGTAGTTGGTTCCTTGATGATTTGTGTATGGTACAGCAGGATCTTAATTTAATGATAGAAATGTACCTTAAATGAGCATTTTCATCTGATTTCTTAGTAGCTTGAGCAGTGTCTTCAAAATTTCATGCCTAGAACCTCAACATGTGGACTTATTTTGGAAAAGAGTCTTGGGGCCAGCGCCATGGCTCACTTGGTTAATCCTCTGCCTGCAGCGCCAGCATCCCATGTGGGCGCCGGGTTCTAGTCCTGGGTGCTCCTCTTCCAGTCCAGCTCTCTGCTGTGACCCCGGAGGGCAGTGGAGGATGGCCCAGGTGCTTGGGTCCCTGCACCTGCATGGGAGACCAGTGGAGAGGCGCCTGGCTCCTGGCTTCAGATTGGTGCAGCGCGCCAGCCTTGGCGGCCATTTGGGGAGTGAACCAGTGGAGAGAAGACCTTTCTCTCTGTCTCTCTCTCTCACTGTCTATAACTCTACCTGTCAAATTAAAAAAAAAAAAAAAAGAAAGAAAGACAGACAGACAAAAAGAAAAGAGTCTTTGGATAGATGAGATCCTACTGGATTTGCATGGACACTAAATCCAATGATTGGTTTCCTTTGAAGAAAGAGGACAGGAAACAGAGAACAAAATGTAGAGATGGACTTGGGGATTGGAATGATGCACCTACAAGCCAAGGCACATCATGTATTGCTAGGAACCACCAGAAGATCAGGAGAGAGGCATTGAATAGATTTCCCTCCAGAGCCTTCAGAAGGAACTAATCTGCCTACCCTTTGATTTCAAAATGCTGGTCTCTAGAATTGTGGGAGAAAACATGTCTGTTATTTTAAGTCACATGATTTGTAATACTTTGTTACAGAAGCCCTAGGAAATTGGTTCCTTTTCTTGTCTTGTCGTAACAGAAACTGAGATGCAGAGTCCTGGGACTGGTTCTTTTTATGACTTTTATAGCCTCATTGACAAATGGCCTAAAGGACACTTTTCATTCACTGATTGATGCAATAAATATTGAATAAATAGTTACTGAACCCCTAGAATGCACCAAGTATTGGACTCTAGGAGTATAACAAGTACTAACAAATGTAAGGCATGCTCTATCCCCTGAGACATAAGGAGCAGACCGCTGGAGGATTCTGGTTAAAAACAAATTTTCCCCGATGAAAGAGAAGGCATATATAAAGAGTTCTTTTCTGTGCATATCCTTCCTTTCTGCTTTAAATGCTGTAATGTGAGGACATGTTTCTGGTATCATAGCAGAGAGGCCTCTCTTAAACATAATGGAAAGTGAAACAGAGGAACTAGCATTGTACCATAGCAGGTAAAGCTGCCATATGTGATGCCCGCATCCCCTGTGGGCGCTGGTGAGACCTGGCTGCCCCAATTCAGGACCAGCTCCCTGCTAATGTGCCTGGGAAAGCATCAGAAAATGGCCCAAGGGCTTGGACCCCTGCACCCATGTGGGAGATTCAAATGAAGCTCCAAGCTCCTGGTTTCAGCCTGGCCCAACCCTGGCCATTTTAGCCATTTGGGGAGTGAACCAGCAGATGGAAGATATCTCTCTCTCCCTCTCCCTCCCCCTTCCTCTCCCTCACCCCACCCCTTCCCTCTCTCTCTCTCTCTTTCTCTCAGTAACTCTGCCTTTTAAATAAATAATCTTCAGACAGCGAGAGAGAAACAGAAGAGTGAAAAGTACTGCAGTTGGTAAATGGTAACATTGAGCCACTGAAGAAATTCAGAAACTGCCAAACTCCAAACTTATATGTGTGATTTAAGTAAATTTCCACATTGTTTAAACTTTTATAAGTTCCCTGTTATTTATAGCCCAAAGTATCCAATTTTATAGAACTAGAAACAAAATAACATGCATAGAACACTTAAGTCTTGCTTTAATATTTAGTTAATGTTTGGCCACCTAAATTGTTAGGGGCAGGACTTTGGTAAGATGATTTTCTTAATCATCTTACCATTTTTTATGGTCTCTGATCCACATTTGTTAATATGTATTTGGGGAATAAAAGAATAAATTAACAAATGAATAAATCAGTGAATTCTTAGATTAACAGAAAGGTGTTATTAGGAGGCAGTATAGAAGAATCAGTTGAGATTATAAAATCTTCCATTCATTCCTCACTTCCAGTCCTGCCTCTACCACTTATGTGATGTTAGGTAAATGACTTAATCTTTGTATAACTGTTTCCTCTTTTAAAATGAGGATAATAACAGTAAATACTTAAAATAACTGCTGTGAAGATATGAAATATTATGTGTAAAGGGCTCTACACAGAATTTGGCACTGAATGATCACTCAATATGTTGACCACTGTTATTGAAGAACAGAGAATAGCCAACAATGATTCCAAATTTTCAAGCCTGGTTGCCTAGGAAAATGAAGATAAATCTGACCAAAATGTAATGTAGAAGTGGAAAAGACGATGTTCATCTTCGGACATACGTAAAACAAAGCCTAAATATGGTTAGAGAGTGAAGATAATTTGATTATGTTTATGTAAATAAAGTTACTTACTCTACTTAGGTTCTGATTTATATTGCCATTACTCATTCTGAGCTTGTATAATTACAAAATTCTTCTTTATAAATATAGTAACTTAAAAAGGTGGGTAACTTTCAGATTGCATGCATGATAAGTTGAATCTAAGGGGGTAGGACTTCTTATAAGAATGTATTCTCGAATAGTGATCTTCAAAAACAAAGTACTGTAGATTAAAAAGATTTCTTAAATGATGTAAATGCATGCAGTGTCAGTAATATAATGTAGTACATCCTGTTAAATACTTTGAATTCTCTTCCCAATTTAATGTTTCTTCAGAGATAACTATGCATCAGAAAAAAACTATGCCAGAAATATTTAGGGGGAAAATTCCGTGTATTAATGTTCAAGGAACCACTTTGGTACCCTACTAACCAAACCAATAATAAAAATCAAGCAAGGATAGCAGTATATGTTATGCATGCATTTTCATTACTAAAATAAAAGCAAAGATTTCACTGAACTCATTTTATGAAGTAACTCTTTTTTTTCCCAAGGAAATTATTCACAAAATACTTATTGGATTTTCTTGTATCTTTAATTTCCATTGCGTGAGAATAAGTAACAGTTTAAGCCAAACAGAAAGTCAATTCACATTCCAGCTTCCATTTTTAGATGAGCATGAAGATTTTGAATTCTTTTATTCAATAAACCAGTCCAGTAACTGGAAAAAATTAAATTGAAATGTATCTTCCTATATCAGTCTTGCTACCAATTTATGGCCCATTGGGGACTAAATTGTTATGAGCATTCAACATGCAGCCCTAAAAATAACTCCTTGTTATGTGGTGGAATTTACATTCTATTAAACTTACTCTGCCTCTGTGTCAATAACAATACCTTTGTATTATCATGCAATATCTTAATACCCTGCCTTTTCTAAAAAGGATTCCAGCTCTTTGTACAAAACACCCTATGAACACCTTTTTTTCAATCCATCTCCTCTTTTGAATCTGCACTGCGAATCTGAATAGTAAAAAAGATTTTCAGTTAGTCTAGCTTCTTTCAGATTTTTTTCACCCTCATTTACCCCTCATACCACAAAAAGACTAATTTTCCTAAAATACCAAAGTCCTTAGCATGTAATTACTTAATATCTTCAAGTTTTACTTTGCTTCTTATGGCTTTCCTCTTATTCCCTGCTTTCCATCTCTTTTGGGGATATCCCTCAATCCACTACATATATATTACTCATTTGCCTGAACTTACTTAAAATGTCATCCTATTCTCTTTCAAAGTCATCTGATCCATATTGGCCCTGCTCTGGCTATTGCGGCCATTTAGGGAGTGGAGCAGCGATGGAAGATTCTCTCTCTCTCTCTCTCTCTCTCTAACTCTGCCTTTCAAATACATAAGTAAATCTTTAAAATAAATCATCTCATCTATATTTAGTTGCTTTTGATCCAACTCAAATATGATAAAATGTTGAGTGGGATTTTTCCTATTGTTTGGAAATTATTTCAAAGGCCCAAACCTGAGAATATTAGATATGAAGTACTCACTTCAATATTCTAAAAAGTCTGAGAGAATCTAATGAGCCTAGTAGACACCTACTTCTTAGAAGGACTTGCTGAAAGATGTAAGGACCAGATGGGCTATATCACCTCCTCACCATAAGCTGATAGAAGAATCAGACTGACAAGGAGAAAGAGGCATGCATTCTGGGAGCACAGAGCTCTTGACCAATCTTGTACACTGTTACCAGAACATTTTATTAACTGGCAAGTTATGAAATCTGGCCAAGATTTTTTTTTGGCTAACTAGTGAAAAAGAACATGAGAGAGCATTCTTGAGAAAAACAATTTTTTTGTATATACCTCAAGGAACTGAGACTTTTGAAGAAAACCAATTATATATATATATATGTGTGTGTGTGTGTGTGTGTGTGTATAAAAAAAGGAATTTGTTGGCTCAGTCATTCAAAATACATTTATTGATTGTTTCCTCTGTGCTAGGCACTGTCTAGGCATGGGAAATAATAGCTTTGAAAAATATCTTGCATATTATTTCCTCTCCATGAATAGCACTGTCTCCAGGCATGGTAAACAAACAATATCATTGGAAATTTTTTTCAGGGTTGGCACTGTGGTGCAGTGAGTTAAGCCACCACTTGCAATGCCAGCATCCCATATCAGAGAACTGGTTTGAGTCCCAGTGGTTCCACTTCCAGTTCAGCTCACTGCTTACTTGCCTGAGAAAGCAGTGGAAGATGGCCATCACAAATAATTATACAAGTTTTCCACTGCAAATAGGGAAAGCAGGGTCTTAAGTCCAGTGTGGACCACAATCACCAAGCCTTTATCCAGGTACAAGACTGGGTCTGTCTGGGGAGGGGGAATTTTTTTAACTCCTCTTAAGATATTATGGTAGTCTTGGCCATCTCACACCCTGGAGCAAAGGTGACATAGGGTTATCCTTGTGGGGAGCAGCTCGGACTAGACTAAGTTACTGGAATTAAGACTTATTCTATGCATCTGCTCTCCTTTGTGGGGAGCAGCTCGGACTAGACTAAGTTACTGGAATTAAGACTTATTCTATGCATCTGCTCTCCCACAATATGGCGCTGGGAGAGAAGTAAACAGCTTCCGCACAGCTGCCTCCAGTTCAACCAATAAACTGTAGGACCTGCTCCTGATTGGAGAGCAGCGTACTCGGCGTGTGGGCAGCCGAGTTGGGATTGGCGGAGGAGGACTATAAAGGAGGAGAGAGACGGCATGCACCAGGAACATCTATGGGGAACACCTGAAGGAACACCTGTGCAGCCCCCGAGAGAGCCGGCCGGCGGTGTGCCGCTCCCCTGCGGAAGTGGGGAATGTGGCCAGGGGGAACTGCCCTTCCACGGAGGTGGAAGGGATAGTAGCCAACCCGGGAAGAACCAGCAGCAAACCCGGGGAGGGCCGAGCAGACTGAAAGAACAGCGCAGGGTCCTGTGTTGTTCCTCCACGAAGAGGGGGAGCGACAATCCTCACCTTATCACGTGATCAGAGAGTAAAAAGACAGTTGGAGTGTCGTGGCCATAAGTAAAAAAAAAAAAAAAAAAAAAAAAAAAAAAAAAGTAGATGCTGGGCAGGCGAAAATCACAACTACCAACTTCATTTCTTAAAAACATACAAATATAAGGTGGTGGAATCGACAGGATCCTTTTGTGTCAAGACAACAAATAGGGAAAGTTCTAAATCCTAGTTTTGGAAGCCTCAGAACATTAGGCAAGTCATATTTGTTTCCTTTCTTATAAAATGGGGATAATAATGGTCTCCTACAGACCCATTGAGAGGGAAGAAATGAGAATATGGAAACTCAGAGCTATGCTTGGAAAGTATTGTTACTGTATTTTATCCTCCCACTCAGTTAACTGATTCAGCACCCTCACATGGAAAGTGCCCAATAGGTGTTTTTAATTGGCTGATCAAAGAGACTGAAACTCACATTGTTGTGGGAATCTTTTCAAAATCTTATGCAAGCAAAAATGTTTTGTTTATTCGCCATTAAAGTTCAAAAGTTTCAGGAGCCAATGAAGCAAGCTGTCTTGTGACCTTATTATTAGGTCTCAATTTAAACACTACTTCCTCAGGGAAAAATTCATGCACCATTTCCGATCCCCACAATCAAAACAGGGCCTCCAGCCTGCTCCATAACCCTTAACACAACTCTGTTGTGATAATCACTTGTGAACCCTTTGTTTAATGTCTATCTTTCCAACTGACCATGAACTCCATGGGGCAGGTACCATGGTTGTCTTGTTTGCTATGCATACTGTTGTGTGTGGCACATGGTAGGAAATTAAGAAATATGTGCTCAATGAATGAGTACATTTATGAAACTAAATGGAACAAATTCAAGTGCACTATGAGGGAATTAAGAAATATTTGTTCGATTCATGAGTAAATTCATGGGATTAAATGAAGCAAAGTCAAGTCAACTAGGAAACATACAAAAGTACTTAAGAAAGTTCATGAAAAAATGGAATTAAATATATAAGTTTATTTTGGTGCAACATGAATTTGGAAGTCCATACATAGTTTTTTCATATGTGTTTTCCACGTATTATTTTAAAAATTTTGTTCCAAAATAAACACTTATTTTTAATTCCACTTTTCCATGAACTTTTTTGAAGTAGTCTCATACATCTAATTTCCCTGGTTTGTGCTCCTTACATCATTTCCATGCCCTCCAGTAACCACATCCTTCTAGAACCTCTGCTAAATAGAGAAAGGATGGGCAGTTAAGTAAACATGTCCAATCAGGGATGCACAATCAATAATTATTTAGAAATAAAATTCATTCAGAAAAAAATACCAATTTCAAGGCCCTTTAATCATAATTTATTCTAGAATTATAGTTCTAAATTTCATATTCTTGTGCATCCTGGTATGTCCTAATGCCTCTATCTGACTCAAAACCATGACAGACTTGGGCAGTCATTCCTGGAAGCATGCATATTACTCTCAGTCAGAAATTAGATTAAAGTGGTTCAGAGAGGGAAGAAGATTTTAGAGACAAATTATTCCTTCTTTTTAATCTCTTTCACCCTGGATTTCATTTACATAATGCAGCTCTTAGCACAAATGAAATGAGTCAGCATCAGAGAAAACAAAATGAAATATGACTTCCATACCAAAGGCAATTATTTTTCCTCTGTCAGCCTGAAGTGAACAAGTGATCTATCTAATAGAAATAAAAACAATAGATGCCAGTGTATAGCTAAGTCATAAATACCTGCTGCCTATAGAATCTTTTACTTATCTTTAATTGTGGTAAAATACACACAGAACTTATAATCATTTCAAGTGTACACTTCAGTACTGTCAAGTACATTCGCACCATCGTGAAGCAATATTCAGAACTCCTTTATCTTGGAAAACCAGCACTCTATGTCCATTAATCAACTCTTCAGTCCCCCTTTTCCTTTGTCCCTTGACAACCAAGCATTCTACTTTCTGTCTCTATGAATTTGACTACTCTAGGTACCTTACATGAATTCAACTATACAGTATGTGTGTTTTTGTGACTGACTTTTTTTATTCCGTATGATGTCCTCAACGTTCATCCATATTGTAGCATGTGTCAGAAGTAAGCTGAATTATATATTCATATTTTGTGATACTTGATTTGCTTCTAACTTTTGGGATATTGTGAATAATGCTGTCATGGACATAAGCTACAAAATATCTCTTCAAGACCTTGTTTTCAATTCTTTTGGGTATATACCTAGATATAGAATTGGAGGATCATAGTCATTCCACGTTTTTTTGTGGAACCACTATACAGATGCTTCTCAATGTATGATAGTGTTATGTCCTAATGAACCCACCATAAATTGGAAATATGAATCAGAAGTGTATTTAATGGCGAGAGTGTTTGGCCTAGTGGCTAAGACTCTTGTGTTTAATATTGGAGTACCAGAGTTTGATATCTGACTACACTCTTGACTCCAGCTTTCTCATAATGCATACTCTTGGAGGTGGCGATAATGGCTCAAGTAATTAAGTTCCCACCATCCATATGGGAGACCTGGTTTGAGTTCCTGTCTCCTGGCTTCAGCTCCAGCTGGGTTACTGTAGGCATTTGGGAAGTGACCTAGCAGAAGAGGGCTTTCTATTGGTCTGTCAGATTATCTCTCTGATTCTCAAATAAGTAAGTAAAATGTGTTGAACATACCTAAACCTGTTGAATATACCTAAACCTATCAAACATCATAGCATAGCTTAGCCTACCTTAAATATGCTAAGGGGGCAGGCATTTTGCCTAAAATGTGTGTCTCATTTAAGTACATCGGTTCCTGACTGTAGCTTCCCACTCTGGGAAAAAGCGATAATGGTTCAAATCATTGGTCTACTACCACCTATGTGGGAGACTTGGATTGAGTTCCTGGCTCCCAGCTTCAGCCCTCCCGGTCCCAGCCATTGCAGGCATTTGGGAAATGAACCAGAGGGTAGAAGCCCCCTCTCTCTGCTTTTTTTCTCTCTGTCTCCCAGCTAAAAAGAAAACATGCTCAGAACACTTCCATTAGATGATTGTAAATATAATCACCTAACTCAAAGCCCAGTTTATAATAATATGTTGAATACCTCATGTAATTCATTGAATAATGCACAGAAAATTTAAAAAAAAAATAGAATGATTGTATGGGTACAGCAGACATAACGAGCATTTTGTAGACATAATGGAATGTGAAAACACAAAATGCAGTAGTCCAAACCCTCTAACAACGTAGTACACTGTAGATACTAGTTGTTTATACTCACAGTTGCATGGCTGGAAACCATTGTTCACTGCCACTGTCCAGGATCTGGAGAGAGAATCACAGTGCATATCACTAGTCAAGGAAAAGCTCAAAACTCATAATTCAAAGTATGGTTTCTACTGATGTGTACCACTTTTGCATAAGTTGGAGCCATACAGTTTTCCATTGCAGTTGTGCCACTGTGCATTCCCCATGTGAAGAATTTTACAAAAAGTTCTACAAATTTTAAGTATACCTGAGGCTTACTCCCCCCTTCCAGTCACATTCTGCCTGAGGACTGTTTGGTTTTTTTTTTTTTTTTTTTAAGATTTAAAAGTCAGAGTTACACAGAGAGACAGGCAAAGAGAAAGAGAGAGAGAGAGAGAGAGAGAGAGAGAGAGGTCTTCTGTCTGTTGGTTCACTCCCCAGCTGGCTGCAACAGCCAGAGCTGCACTGATCTGAAGCCTGGTCTCCCATGCGGGTGCAGGGCCCGAGCACTTGGGACATCCTCCACTGCCTTCCCAGGCCACAGCAGAGAGCTGGGCTGGAAGAGGAGCAGCCGGGACTAGAACCAGCACTGCAGGTGGAGGATTAACCAACTGAGCCATGGTGACGGCTCCTGGGATATCTTCTATTGCTTCCCAGGCCATAGCAGAGAACTGAATCAGAAGAGGAGCAGCCAGGACTCAAACTGGCACCCACTTGGGATGCTGGCGCTTCGGGCCAGGGCATTCACCTGCTGTGCCACAGCGCTGGCCCCTTTCCTGAGGATTCTTACAATGCTTTCTCTGTGTGTCTTCTGTGGCACTTACTTGTCCCCTGCAGTGTGGTTGTCTTCTTCATTTATCAGCAGCCTAGGGATAGGTAGGATCTAAATTGAATTGATCCCTGAAGACAGTAGCCTGAGTGAGCCTCTCTGCTCTGCTGGTTGTCTCTGCCAAGTATTTCAAAAGTTACTGCATCTGTTGTAGGTAATCTGATAAATGCGGACAATAAGTCATCTCAATGGGGAAGCTGAGAGGATGGATCCAGAAAATGTATCTTGAGTACTGAACACGGCAACAGGGCTATGTTAAGTGCTAATTATTTTATGACAGCAGAGTATTGTAGTTAAAAGTGTAGACTTTTAACCCCTGTGAAACCAAGCTCCCATCCCTAATGTCTTTGATGTAGACCTGATCAGGCCCCAGCCACTCTCCCTTAGCCTGCATCCTCTGTCTTCACTGTGGTGATTACAACTCCTTATTACAGACTGACTCATCAAATCAAGGGAGTGGTACAATAGTCAGGCTGGCCCTGCAGGACTCCAGACTGCACATTCAGAGTGCAATTATCTCTACGGCTTTCACGCTACCACTAGACTGTATTTTGAGATGTTTTGCAGGGACTTCAAGTCCTGATTAAACAAAGTGATAATCACTCTATCTGCAGACCATGGACAAGCCAGAGCTCACTTTACCACCACAGTGTTTTCTGAAGAACACGCCACCTTCATGTCACTGACCAACCCAAGGAAGCTCACAAGCACTGTGGACTGACACGGGGCCCACACACAAACTGATCACTTGCCGTAAAAGTCACCACCCTTCATCTACTGGGGAGTCCAGGAATTGAGCAAAGGCTGCCTGACTCCTTACTCTGCACACAGAAAACTGCTACTTTCTTCCACCACCCCAGGGTCAGGAATTGGCTTACTGCATGCTATGCAGTTTTTTTTTTTTTTTTTTTGGGGGGGGCAGTTTGTAGAACTCCCTTCTACTGCTTTTGGGGATTTATAGAATACTTAAAAGTTTCTTTATTTTGCCATTCAAAAAAATGGGTTATTCTGAAGATAAAAAGAGATGACTATGAAAGGTTTATGCAGTACCACAGAGCAATTTGTAAGTGCTCTGTAAATGTAAGTTATCTTTATTATGACTAGTTATTGATTCGTCTTCATTCAAAAAGTTTAAACATGAAACAACATTTATCTACTACGTTTCTGCTATCAGTACATCCACATATACCCCATGATATTGCTCTAATACATATTTTTGGCCAGGTTCCCATAATCTTTCAGCCACTTTTAAAATCTGAAGCTCAGTTTCTGCAGTTCAAATCTGTGATCTCAATCCTATTTAATCCTCACTTCTCCTCTTCCCCTCCCCTCACTCCAGCATAAACCAGGCCTATCACTGAAGGAGTTTGGAGTAGGAGCGTTGGGTCTGTTCTTTTACTGTACTCACAGCCAATAGCTGGAAATGGATGGACAGCACAGCTAGTGCTGAGCCCCTCTGCACTGCTACCCTCTTTTCAAGGTTTAATTCCTGTTGAGGGCAGAGCTGGGGATAAGCGAGTCAGAGGCCTTTAAAAAACGTACGGCCTTTAAAAAAAAAAAAAAAAGTGTGGCCTTTTAAAAACTACATGGTCTTTAGCCTGGGGCTGGGAAGGGCTCTGTCTGCTTTGGCATGGTGCATGGTTGTTCTGGGGCGATTTTTAGCACCACTGTGATCCTCTGTTGTTATTGAGGATCCTTTGGAATGGAACAACCTTAGCTGCCTTTGGTCCTACCAGACTCTCCATGAGGAGGTGATTATTCTTACCCAGTGACCTCGCAGGTAACTCCCAGCTCCTGCCTCCTCTGCTATGCTCTGGTTTCCTTTTTATGGGATTGTAGTAAGGCGAATCCCTTCTTTGCTCAGGCATACCACATGATGTTCCTTCTTCTGGCCAGGCTGCTCAGAGATGTCCAAGTGCATGGCAACCACTGGTCTATAAATTCACACACAACCCCAGACTCAGGGAGAGCAGAAGAGATCAAATCCATGAGCATCTCCCAGTCAGTCTCTCAGTGTCCCTCTACAGTGGTGGCACCAGGAAAACTGTAGGTCCCCAGCTCCCTTGCAATTCACCTGCTAAGGTAAACAACACCCCTTTTTTTCTAGGAGCCTTTCCCCTCTCCCTGCCAGTATAGTTATGCAACAATAAAAGGACCACTGGGGCAATGGCAGACTGCATATTAGTCACATAAGACTGTATCAGCTAGTGATAGCAATGCTGCCTTGATTTGTTAGGTACATGCTATAGTGTTCTCAGCGACAAAATTACCCAGTGCCTGTTTCTCAGAATCCGTCTTGTCTTTAAGCAATGTAAGTCTGTTTCATCTTTGCACCAGGTTGGGGGGTGGGAGGCAAGGCAGGTGGTAGTGGAGGCAAGTATAGAGAGGGAAAGAAGTAGCATCTCACCAGGAATTCCCAACCAATCTCTTGATCTCCCTTTTCCTCTCCCTTTTCTCTGTGGGTAGACAGGCTCTGTCGGGGGAGGATGGGGGTACAGGGCAGGCTGAGGGGTTGGAGTGATGGTTCACACTAATAGGACCTGGCAGACTACCCCTTTATAGCCTCTGTGTGTCTGAGGCAGAAACCTCCAGTTGCCCATCCAATAGCATTCTCCCATCTTTCTTTGTTTAAAAAAGCCCACGTTGTTGCCGGTGGCCAAATGCTCATCTTAAAAATCTACATTTTCCAATCTCCCTAGAAGATAACAAAGCTCAAAAATATGTAAGCAGAATGTGTGCAGCTTTGTTACATCTTCATAAAAAGAGACAACTAAGCTTCTAAGCTTGAAGCACAGCCTTCTGCTCTCTTTCCCTTTCTTGTTCCTGCCTGGAACATAGATGCAACGGCCAACCTGAACGGGCACAGTGCAAAGGGTGAGATGGCCCATGTAACGGGACGCACAGTGCCTAGCATTGAGCAGATATTTGACAAACAGCTCCTGCTATTAACTGCCACACCTAGAGGAGAGTTCAGTTCCAGCTTTTGCTCTGCCCCCTCCTCTTCAACATTTTCCTAAGTCACTGTGACATGGCAGAACTAGGCAGGGAGCTAGATAAGGAACAAATAAGCTGAAACAACTTCCGCAGCTTCTGTCTCCAGACCTGAATCCTAACTCCAACCCTTCGCGTGCCAACCCAGCATACCCATTTTCCCATGATGCATCTGAGTCCCCTCCAAGCCCAAGAAGGAGCAGATGCCATGATGAGCTCCACGTGGAGACACCAAGAAACTCTCCCAGAAGCTCTCACATGCATTAAACCCCACCCAAACTCCACCCCATTTGTATATTCAATTAGAGGACCAGTCCCTACTGCATAAAAGGGATCATTGTATCCTGCAGTGCCCCTTTAGGTCTTCTCTCACACTCCCTCTTAACAGGCAGCCCTCTGTGGCCCTCGCATGTGGAGCTTCTCTCCGCAGGCATTAACCCACATTCACACCTGAATGTATACTCACTCTCACTTTAAGTAAAATCCTGCTCTCATTATTGCAGTTTACTTATGCTTCTGCTGGAAATGCTCATCTTACCTGGGGGCAATAATCTGGAATAAAAACTAGAAGACACATTCCTAAATAACTGCAAGGGGGAAGGCTCTCTGAGCCAGATCTAACTCTACCACTGACTTTTTACAAGACTTTGAGTATGTCTGGAATTGAAGTGCTTCCATTTCCTTATTGGAAAAATGAAAAAAGAAAACAAAAATGTAGTACTATAAAGAATGAGCATTATGCTGGAATTTCATTTATTTTAATAGTCATATTTTTGGCATATGGTACTGATTTTCCATTTATAGTAATAACATGAAGTTTCCCTTTCAAATAAATTCACTTAAGTCTAAAAAATGGGCAAGAGACTTAAACAATATTTCACAATAAAGGATATCTAATTGGCCAATCAAAAAAAGATAATCAATGCTACTCATTCCCATGTAAATATACAGCACAAAAAATTTACTACATGCACGCCAGAATGACACATCATAATTTTTTAAAAGGATTAATTAGTGGGGCTAGAGCTATGACATAGCAAATAAAGCTGCTGCCTGCAGCATCGGTATCCAATAATGGCAATGGTTCAGGTCCTGGCTGCTCCATTTCTGATCCATCTCCCTCCCAATGTGCCTGGGAAGGCAGCAGAAGAAGACCCAAGTGGTTGGGCCTCTGCACCTATGTGGGAGACCCAGAATAAGCTCCTGGCTCCTGGCTTTGGACAGGCCCAGCTCCAGATGTTGTAGCCATTTCGGAAGTGAACCAGCAGATGGAAGATTCTCTCTCTCTCTCTCTCTCTCTCTCTCTCTCTCTCTCTGTGGTTTGTGTGTAACTTTGCCTTTCAAATAAAATAAATATTTTTTAAAATATTAATTAGTTAAATTGAAAGGCAGAGTGACACACATACACACAAAGAAAGAGAGAGAAATCTTCCATGCTGTGATTCAGAACCTAAATGGCCACAACAGCTAGGGCTGGGCCAGGTCAGAGCCAGGAGGCAGGAACTCCAAGCAGGTCTCCCAAAAAATGAGTGGCAGGAACTCAAGTACTTGAGCCATCATCCATAGTTTCCCAGGTGCATCAGCAGATAAATGAAGCAGAAGCAAAGTAGCCAGATATAGGATACAGCACTGTCATTCAGGATGTGGGTGTCCCAGGCAGTGCTTAACCCTCTGCACCATAACACCTGCCCCAGAATCACAATCGTTAAGATTAACACTATCAATGGCTCATGAATATGTGGAGCTACAGGAATGATCACAAACCATGTTGGAAGTGTAAATTCATCAATAACACATTGGAGCAAATATGAAATCATCTACTTAAAGTAAACAGATGCATTTCCCATGACCTAAAAACTCCAGGCGGATATACACTCATCATAAACTCGGGGAAATGAACAAGAATGTTCAGAGCAGCATTACCCATAAATACTCTCAGACTGTAAACAATCTAGCATCTTTTCAGTGATGATACAGTCAGACAGTGGAATACCATATAGCTATGAAGAGTCATGAACTACCATTTTGTGTTCAACCTGGTTGAATCTCCAAAGCATAATGTTAGTTTAAAGAGATCAAAAGCCAAAGAACATACAGTATAAGATTTCATTTCTATGAAGTTCAGAAATGAGCCTAACTCAGTTACTTAAGAAGGCCATTACCTTGAAAGGAGAAAAGTAACTGTGATAGGTTCCTAGGGCTGGTGATGTTCTTTCTTGATAGGCTGGAGGTTACTTTCAATAAAATGATTCAAAAAGAAGACAGTTAACATGTACAAATATGAGTAAAATAAAGTAGTGCATGGATATGAAAAATTCATAATGGCTGTAGGTAAATAAACTGTTTGGGAATTAATGGATTACACTATCCATATACCTCTAGGATGTCATGGCTCAGAAAGTACTAAATCATTAGCACACTGAGAAACTACTTCAGGGCTGATGAATAAAAACAAATGAGGGGCAGTGGCATGGAGCAGGGACTAAGAGTTAAAACCGTGGACTAGAATTTCTGCTCCACCACCTGTGGCATCTGTAACCCCAGGTAAGTCACTTCACTGTTCTCTACTCAATTTTCACATCTGTAAAATGGGAATACTAATGACATCTGTTCCATGCCTCTCACCTAGCCTCTGGTAACAGTGGACAATTCGTGGTTCCCCTTGACTTGCAGACATACCACTTCAATCTCTGCATCCTTCTTCACATGGTGTTCTCCCTCTCAGCATGTGTCTCTGTTTTCTTTGAAGGAAATCAGTCATATGGGAGTAAAGGTACAGTATTCCAGTGGCTCCATATTAATTGGTTACATCTGCAAAGACCCTCCTTCCAAATAAAATAACTTCCACAGATATCTTGGGGGTGGAGTGGTGCACAATTCAACCCATAACATGTTAGGAAAAAACAATGTAATGTCTATTCATATAACCATCACTAATTCAATAATTATTAACATTTTGCCACTTTCATTTTTCTATTAATTTTTATGGTGCCATTTCATCTCTAATTACTCATAATTCTCCATGTATTTCCTAAAAATTTCTCCTACATAACCACATTACCAGTATGGTGCCTGTAAAATTAACAATAATTTTCTAGTATCAACTAACAAGCAGTAGAAATAGAAGGTACTATTGTTCAAAATTATTCACTTCCCGCTTCTCGGTAAGGGGATAATAGCCTCTTGTCCTGCAATCTTATATTTGGCCATGTCGCTTTTAGCAAATATAATTTGAACAGCAAACTGCACACAGTGCAGCAGCTTGTCAAATCATTTTCTGGGTTTGGGAATGAGAAGATGCAGGGACAGAAACAGCTGCCTGAAGTATAACTGTAGCTAACCAGCAGTACAAGTGACCCAAGCAAGAAATCAACTCCTGCTTTGTAAACCACTGAAACTTAGGGCTGTTTGTTACTCAGGTATCCTCAGTGAATTTAGGCCAGAATGCAGCCAGGATTTTTACTTGTATTTGGTTTTTACATCTCTTAAATATCTTATCCTAGAACAGTGCCCCACTTGTCTTCTTCCTCCCTCTCTCCCTTCTCTTTTTTTCTTGTTGATGAAATTAGATTTTGAAGAAGAAATCATGTCCTATATTCTGAATTTGATTATGTTCTTGGTGCTTACTTTTTAAAATTTTTACTTAACTATTTGAAAGGCAAAGAGACAGACAGATCTCCTACCTGCTGGTTCACTCCCCAAATGTTAGCTGTAGCTGGGCCAGGCAAAAGCTGGGAGCCCAGAACTCAGTGATGGTCTCCCCACGTAGGTGACAGAGACCCAAGTACTTGAGCCACCATCTGCCCCCCAAGGTGTGCTTCAGTAAGAAACCAGAATCAGGAACAGAGCAGACTCAAACACTCTCATAAGGGACACGGACCTCCCAAGTGGTGATTCAACTAAGACAAGCACCCACCCTTCTGTATATTTTAAGTGTTTTCCTCTAAGCCAGTACTTCTTGATCTTGGTTTTGTGTTGACATCACCTTGAGAGCTTTTACATTAATGCTCAGATCTCACCTGTAAAGGTTCTGATCTGCTTGGCCTGGGTGCAGCCTGGGAACTGAACTGGGAATTTACCAAGTGCCCTCTGTTGATTTTAATGTGTAGGGAAGGTTGAGACCCATTGATTTAGTTAAATCCATTCTATCTCCTGTTACTGTGTTTGTCAAGCTGGCTCACAACAGGAGCAGCCACTGGTAGGTGTGGCTTACATCTCCACTGTGACACTGTTTGCTGACAAATTTAAGGGAGTGACATTCTGAGCTCTCCTTTTCCCTTTGTGATTAGCAAATGATCTGTGGGAAAATACCACGACATTTGGAGAATACTGTTTTCCACAAATCTTAATGGTTTTAGCATCCACCCATTGGTGATCCTTGCTTGAATTGATTATTTCACAAATGTTTACAAAAAGCTGATTTTTCTAAGTCCACCATTCTGCATTTTAAACTAGGCAGCATTTAAAAAACAAGACTTATTTGAAAGGGAGAGAGAGAGGAAGAGAGAGGTCTTTCATCTGTTGGTTTACTCCCTGAATGCCCACCACTGCCGGGATTGGGCCAGGCCATAGCCAGGACTCCTACATAGCTGGCAGGAACCCAAATACTTGAGCCATCATCTGCTGCACATTAGCAGGGTGTTGGATGGGAGGCATGGTAACCTATTAACAGCTTTCCCTTATCCAATGGGAATAAACTATACTTCCACATAGCAAAGCAAGGTTACATGCCTATTCTGTCCCTTCAAGAATCAATTTTCAGAGTAAGAAGTTAGTATATTAATCATCTCTACTGGTAGCAAGTTAGTTTTTTTCAAGTATTGTTCTGAACTTGTGGATATATATTTTATTGATTAAATTATAACAATTTCTCTTGTTGATGTTCAAATTTGTCTCAGTGGGAGCCCCATCAAGTTTTCTCATCTTTTTGACGTGCCTTCATCACTCTTTAAAAATTTTATGTATTTATTTTATTTGAGAGGCAGAAAGACAAGAAGGATGGGAAGTGGGGTGGGAGAGAAAGGAACGTCCTCTTGGCTGATTTACTCCCCGAAATGCCTGCAACAGGTAGGGCTAGGTCAGACGAGACCCAGGAGCCAGGGAACTAAATTCTTCCTTGTGGGTGGCAGACTCAAGTATGTGAGCCACTGCTTCCCATGGTCTGCATCAAAAAGATGCTGGAGCTGGGAGTGCAGGAGGAACTTGAACTCAGGCACTCCACTATAGGTTGCAGGCATCCCTCGCAGTAGCTTACCCACTGCACCAAATGTCTGCCCCTCACCAGTCTATGAACATTTCCTTCCTTTCTGGCACAATATGATGCTCTACGCTCACCTTGAATTTTCTTTGCCACAGTGTGGAACCAGCCATTTCTCCAAGGAGTTTCTTTTAACTGGAAATGGTATTTAAAATATTTTTTTGCTCTGGGGCATCAATTGATCTCCCTCAATGAACAGAGCTGTGAAATAGAATTTTTTCTTGTTTTAATGGGAGAGGGAAGGGAGAGGCAGAGAGAGAGAGAGAAAGGAGAGTTAAAGAGAGGAAAGAGTAAGAGAGAGAGAGATCAATAGTTCTTCTGTTTGCTGATTCATTCCCCAGATGGCCACAACAGCCATGGGTAGGCCAGGTCAAGGATGGGGGAACCTCAACCTAGGTCTCCCATGTAGGTGCTAGAGGCTCAGCTACTTCAGAAATCACTAGCTGCATATTAGCAGGAAGCTGACATGAGAGCAGAGATTCAAACCAAGTCTGATAAGGGATGGCTTAATCACTGTGTCAAATGCTTACCCCTGGGAAATACATATTTAAAAATCAAGGGTTCATGTTGATAGGTAATTTCAAAAAAGATTTATTTAAGGGCTGGAACTGTGGCATAGCAGGTCAAGCTGCCATCTGCAGTGTCGGCGTCCCATATGGGCAACCAGTTCAAGTCTTGATTGCTCCACTTCCAATCCAGATCCATGCTAATGTGCCTGGGAAAGCAGCAGAAGATGGTCCAAGTCCTTGGGCCCCTGTAGCCAAGTAGGAGACCCAGAGGAAGCTCCTGACTCCTGGTTTCAGATCGGTCCAGCTCTGGCCATTGCTTCCATTTGCAACGATGAGAGTGAATTTGCAGATGGAAGATGTCTCTCTGCATTTGCCTCTACCTCTCTGTAACTTCGCTTTTCAAATAATTAAATAAATCTCTAACAAAATAAATAAATAAAATTTTAAACATTTATTTGAAAAACAGAGTTACAGCCAGCACTGTGGTGCAGCGGGTTAAAGCCCCAGCCTGAAGCGCCAGCATCCAAAATGGGCACCAATTCTAGTCCCAGCTGCTCCACTTCTGATCCAGCTCTGTGCTATGGCCTGGGTAAGCAGTAGAAGATGGCCCAAGTCCTTGGGCCCCTGCACCTACGTGGGAGACCTGGAAGAAGCTCCTGGCTCCTGGCTTCGGATTGGCACAGCTCCAGCCATTGCAGCCAGCTGGGGAGTGTACCAGCAGATGGAAGACCTTTCTCTCTGTCTCTACCTCTCTCTGTCTTTCAAATAAATAAAATAAATCTTAAAAAAAAAAAAGAAAAACAGAGTTATAGATAGAAACAGATGGACAGAGATCTTCCATCCACCAGTTCACTCCCCAAATGACTGCAGTGGCTGTGGCTAGACTAGGCTGAAGCAAGAAGCCTGGAACTCCATCTGGCTTTCCCACATGGGTGCAGGGACCCAGGCAACTGGACCATCATCCATCCACTGCTTTCCCATGTGCATCAGCAAGGAGCTGGTTTGGTAGGGGAGTAGCCTGGACTCCAACTGTCACCCAAATGGGATGCTGACATTGCACGTGGCAGCTTAGCCTGATGTGTCACAACACTGGCCCCTCTAAGTAATAAATGTAGGGTCCCTGGAGAAGTAGGGATGACTGTCTCCTCATCAGGCTGGAGAGGGGAGGTTGTGGAAATAAAAGGTGGGCAATGATAACTTACAGAAAACTGACTTCAAAGTAACAGGAAGGGAGGAAAGAGGGACAATGTTTTGGATTTGTGTGTTGGCTCTGCCACGTGACTTTATCTAACTTATTCTTTCTTATTGCGTCTACCAAGGAAACTGTCAATTCTTCCCCTGAAGTTACTGAGAACATGCCAGAGGAGGATGGCTATGGCTGCAGATACTGCTGTGGAGCCAGAGGAATCATGGAACAAATATCCAAGAAATCAGCGGCAGCAACTGCCTGTAGGATGTGAGGTTAGCAGTCAGTGAGAGACTTTCCACGGTAAATCCTTTTACATTGCGTATTTTTCTTGAGGATGAAAAAAATGTCAAGAATTTGAAACAGCATTATATAAACCATATAGAATCACCCAGATCACTCCAGTTGTGTTGTTACAATTATCTACAAGCAACAAGAAATCCAACATGGGGCCTCTGATTACTTATTGGTGAGAAAGTTGAGTAAAGTTGATCTAATACACCAGTATGTTGGAATACTGAGTCACACCTGTTTTTAAAAGTCACGCCTTGAAATAATGGTACCGGAAAATACTCCAGCCGAGTGGAAAAACGATATCACTTATATGGAAGAGGGATTTCAATTTTGTGGCGAAAACAGACGGGCAAGGAATCATCACTGCACCAGGGGCTGGCGGATATAAACTGCTGGTTGTCTTAATTATATGTGTTTCCGTTCGTTTGACACACTTCATATTATGAATTCATAAATGCTACTTAGAAGGCGGGAACCATCACAACCACGCTCTCAAACTTGATTAGGACAAAATTTTTAAGAGCTTCTGGACCGCAGAAGAAAGGCGAGCCAGCGCCTACCTCACGTAGGAAAGGACATCTCCCTCTCGGTCCCCGGGGCCCTGCGAACTACAAGGAGAGACGAGAGGGCGATGACGACTTCCCCCCAAGGCTAGAGAGGCCACGGAGGGAAGCGGAGACTTCCGGGGCGGGATTGTCTGGGCCTTTCCCTTCCGCTCGGGGAATGTGGGCCTCCTGCAAGGTTAAGGTTCGCGGTTGCTGGGCCGCTGCTTCCTCCACGCTGAGACGGTGCCTGAAGTTAAGCGCGACCATGGCAAAAAGCAAGTTCGAGTACGTGCGGGACTTCGAGGCTGACGACACCTGCCTGGCCCACTGCTGGGTGGTAGTGCGCTTGGACGGCCGGAATTTCCATCGGTGAGCGAGCTCGGCCCCGGGCGGCGTGGTGCGCCCTCGCTTCCGGGGAGTCCGGCACCTACCGTGCCCGCCTCAGGCTCACGGTTGCCGGGGTAACGTGGCAGCCAATGAGCGCCCGGCACTAAGCATCTCCCTGGGTGCTAGCCAGGACAGCGCTTACATTTGAACTAGTCCGGGCAATAAGTGGGGCAAGATGCCCCCTTGTGAGGCCTTGGCCTGGAGCACCGTACTTAAATTCCTCAGCCAATTACACAGCGATTCTGTTAGCTATCTTTGCGTGCGGACTTAAGAGCTCCATGTAGGCCTTGCTGTGGGGGACACTTTACAGGATGCCCATATGTCATTATCAGTCACACACCACATGGACTGGATTCAAGAAAGGCGTTCACAAAGGAGAAAGAAACGTAATAAACACAGGAGCTTAAGTTTTTAAAAGAGGGGCTGATGTATTCATAATGGTCACTAACAGCGACTGAGCATGTCCTCTGAGACAGGCATAATTGGAAGTGGATGAGGTGAATACTCTACATCCCCACTTCTCAGAGAAGGGACGCGAGGCTTAGCAGTGTGTCCCTTTTTCTCAGTTGCTCGGGGCAGGACAAACCTAGAGTTCTCAAGAAAGTGGGTTAGGTTAGGGCTGCCGGAGTGTTTGGTTCACAGTGCTGTGAAGTATTTTCCTCATAACAGCCTCTGTCATCTGTGTCCTTAATCACAAGCTCCTACACCCATGCCCTCGTCCCTATTCTCTTTCCCCTGTGAAGGTTCTCTGAGAAGCACAACTTTGCAAAACCAAATGACAGCCGTGCTCTCCACCTGATGACCAAATGCGCACAGACGGTAATGGAAGAATTGGAGGATATAGTGATCGCTTATGGACAGAGTGACGAGTATAGCTTTGTGTTCAAGCGGAAAAGCAACTGGTTTAAAAGAAGAGCCAGGTAATTCCAGGCCCCGCCTCCCCTCTGCGGAACACTGCCTACCAGTAGCTGGTTTTCTGTTTGCCTTGATTGCAGTTACAGATCACAGAGGAGGTTTCCATAATGTAGAGTCACAGAGTGGATGTTTATTTCCTGATAGGCTTCTGGACTCCACCAGATACCTGAGCAGTCCAGCTGTCTCTTTATCTTAGTTTCCCCTCTGTGCCCCATCAGCTTAGCTTCTAGCCTGGTCTGGCTTCGAACATTCGGACTAGAAACAGAATACAAAAGTGGTATTGATGACTCATAGGTTGGCTTAGCCAGTGACATTCTACATGCATTGTAGTGTTGTTTAAATTTTTAATTAAGGAAAATAAATAAATCTTACATTTGATTTGGCAGTATTTTGAAACCCATATGATAAATTCTGTGCTTTTAAAACAATGTTTCCCTCATTCAAAGACTGAAAACAAATGCCTAAACCAAGAATTCACATCACATCCTTCAGAGAAAAAAATTGGTATTAATAATTTACTTAATAAGACTGGAAGGAAAGACAGTCTGCATTCAAAATATAAAACCAAGACCTTAAAGTAGTTTTTCTTAACCAAATGCATTTTATCTCTTGGCTTGCTGGGCGGTTTGTGTAATCTCCCTGTTGCACCCTTAGGCCCTGTATGGTGTTGAATTAATATCATGTTTTTTCTCTTTCCTTGCTCCACCCAATGTGCCTACGTTTGCAAGTAAGTTCATGACTCACGTGGCCTCCCAGTTTGCATCTAGCTATGTGTTTTACTGGCGCGATTACTTTGAGGACCAGCCCCTTCTGTATCCCCCAGGCTTTGATGGAAGAGTGGTGGTGTATCCTAGCAACCAGACCTTAAAGGACTACCTCAGTTGGCGACAAGCAGATTGTAAGTGGCACCAGTAGTCAGGTGTGGTTAAATCACCAGGTGCATGCATTAAAGGTGTCTGTCTGAAACAGGCTCTTGTATATTTCGTTTGGAATCTAGTATGTAAAGTTTTTAAAATATTTTTTTAATTGGAAGAGTCTAAAACCTCCCCACAAGTTTTTTTTTTTTCTTGTTTTAAATCAGAAGACCATATCAGCTCTGCGTTTGCCTTGGCATTGAACAGAGCCTGGGTGGCAGCTGCCTTCACATCACTCACATATAGGCGCCACTGTGCCGGTGTTTGCCCTTTGGTGGTCCCCTGGGATCTGCCACTGCTTTACACATTTGTGTTCACGCCAGCTTCAGTATTTGAGCTGTGACTCCTGCCTTACGGGACTGTGGTGATGTTTGTGAGGCTCTTACTCATTTGGTCTATTTTGATTTTGCCAGAAAAACTGGAAAAGAGATCAGGATACTATAAACCAAATAACTTTGAAAGTAACCCCACGGTTAATGCACAAGTTAACAGATTTATGCAGAGTATAACTGGAATGGCCAGATGAAACTCTGGTTAGGAACTAGCTGTTTTTCTACCTGCCCCTTCCTGCTGTGTTCCCTGGGTAGGATCTTGGACAAGTCACAGAATGTCTCCCAGAGAAGAGGGGCAGGGCTCTGGTACCCCTTGAACGTGTGCTTACAGAGGAGATGCTGTACGTATATAAACACGATGCTGTGTTCTCTTCACAGGTCACATCAATAATCTTTATAATACAGTCTTCTGGGCACTCGTACAACAATCTGGACTGACTCCGGTACAAGCCCAGGGGAGATTACAGGTATGATCCGACTATACTAACACTTAGCTGCAGATAGTTGACCATAGGCCGTGTCTGGCAGCACTTTTTTTCACATTCCCTTCACAATTTTTTTTAGCCCCCTTTTAGAGCTCTGTTTTGGAGGAAGTAACAGGAGCGGCTCTGCCACCTGCCTGTTCTGTAGGCCTGGTGGGTTATGACTTTGCCCTGAGCTTTCATGTGCTCAGCTGATGGACAGAGGCTCTGCATTCCCAGGTGGAGCTGCGAGCTGACTGTTCTCTGTAGACAAGGCACCGTGCTCTTCTCCATCTGAGGTCCACCAGGCCTCTGCTCATACCCGGCCCTGCTGGGCACCTGTCATTTCTTGGGCTTATGATCCTTGTGTGTCGTGAGAGTATGTGTTCTGGGAGTCAAATATCCATGCTCTTTTTTTTATGCTCATGTTTAATTTTATCCTCTTTGCCTCACTTCTGCGTAGGTAAAATGTGAAAAATAATAGTTGCTGTATTATAGGTTTAAGGTCAAAATGAACTGGCATGACACATGTCAAACACAGGAGCATGTAAAGTACATTTTCAGTGGTAAATTAGTATTGGCTTTTTTTTACCAGGTAGTGGTGCTGCTTATAGGATGACTGTGAGATGAAGTAGTGTGACAGCTGCTGGCACCGTACCTGACACCTTCTGATTGCCTTTATTAATAACACTTGTGATGAAGTTTATATATGGTAATAATAGGAAAACTAGTAGGTATCTCCAGAGTTTGCAAGAGTCAGGTTTGGGTTTTGATTTCTTCTTGGAAGAATGAAGTAATCTTCAACCATGGGTAATTTTAGAATCTAAGCCTCTGTTTTCTCATTTCTAAAATGGAAATGGAAACGATGATCAAATCAGAAAATAAGCATGGGGGCTGGTGCTGTAGTATAGTGGATAAAGCCACTGTTAGTGCCAGCGCCAGCATCCCATATGGGTACCAGTTTGAATCGGCTGTTCCACTTCCAATCTGGCTCTCTGCTATGGCCTGGGTAAGCAGTAGAAGATGGCCCAAGTGCTTGGGCCCCTGCACCCACATGGGAAACCAGGAGGAAGCTCCTGGCTCCAGGCTTTGGATCAGCCCAGCTCCAGCCATTGTAGCCATTTGGGGAGTGAACCAGCAGACAGAAGATCGATCTCTCTCTTTCTCGCATTCTCTGCCTCTCTGTAACTTCACCTTTCAAATAAAATAAATTAAAAAAAAAAAGAGAAAGAAAAGAAGCATAAAGTGCCTGGTATACAAGGGGCACTCGGTTACTATTACTTCCTCCTGTTCCTTTCATAGCCTTGACCAGTGCTTGCTGCAAGAGAATTTTTTTTTTTTTTTAAGATTTATTTAACAGAAAGAGATCTTCATCCACTGTTTCACTCCCCAAATGACTGCCATGGCGAAGGCTAGGCCAGACCGAAGCCAGGAGCTTCATCCAGGTCTCCTATGAGGGTATCAGGGGCCCAAGCACTTGGGCCATCCTCCACTGCTTTCCTAGGCCATTAGCAGGGAGCTGGATCAGACCAGGAGCAACTAGGACTCAAACTGGTCCCCTTTTGGGATCAGCAGCTTAACCCACAAGCCACAATGCCAGCCCCCAGAAGAGAATTTTATGAATGTAGTTATTTAAATAAGATTTGAATTGCTTTTGAGATAAAAATTCATTAGTAATTATAAGATGTTTGATAAGTCTTTCTACTTCTTGGTTTGTTTTGGAAACTCAATGCAGAATAGATAGGTGGCATTAGGGGAGAGACAAGACATACAGACCTTTTATGTCTATTTTCTTTTACCAGGGAACTCTCGCAGCAGACAAGAATGAGATTCTGTTTTCTGAATTCAACATCAACTACAATAATGAGCCGCTGATGTATCGCAAAGGAACTGTGTTGATCTGGCAGAAGGTAAGGCAGTCTCATTCCAGTGAGGTGGAGGCCAGGAAAGCAGGAGAGCCTATGCCCATTGCCAGTTTGTCCTGCCCGTTCCCCGTATGCCGGGGTCACTCCAGTTACTAACAGATACTGAGTTCTTTGCAAAAGGAGCACAGTAGATCATTGGAGGTCTGTTTTGTTAGTAGTGGCATGGAATCCTCCCACAGAATTATAGAATTAGTGCACTTAGTTTTGGTGTCATGCTTACCCCACAGCCTGTAAAGCCCTTTCAGAAGGGTACAGTGCAGGGCTGGCATTGTGGAGCAGCAGGTTAAGCTGCCAACCTGCAATGCCAGCATTCCATATGGGTGCTGGTTCAAGTCCTGGCTGTTCCAGCTCCCTGCTAAAGTGCCTGGGAAAACAGCAGACTATGGCCCAGTTCACCCACAGGGGAGGCCTGGATGAAGCCCCTGGCTCCTGTCTTTGGCCTGGCCCAGCTGTGGTCATAGCAGCCATCTGGGGAGTGAACCAGCAGATAGAAGACCTCTCACTGGCTCTCCCTCTCCCTCTCTGTAACTCTGCCTTTCAAATAAGTAAATTAGGTTGAAGATTTCTGCATTCATTTCCCACAGTGAACATACATTAAGTGATCTACCCTATGATAACTAAAATAGGAAGGCACTAGGAGATGTTGCAGACGAGGATTTTGTGAATCTCAGAAGTTTCCTGAGATTCCCCAGTCATACTTAATATTCCGTACAGCTCTTGGACGTGATGATTTTTCTGAATTTCTTTCACATAAGGTGTTTTTTTCTGAAAGGAATGTTTTTGTACTGACTGGTTCCATGAGAGCCAGTCCTTCGACTGGCAATTTCAGCTCTTGTGTTAGTATTTTCAGACACATTTGTTCTTTGGCACAGAGTTGATGACTGCTTAATGCAGGTGGGAAGGAAGAAATGCCTTTAATTCTGTGAGTGCTGCTCACGAGTGTGGAAACCCTTCTCTCTTCCTAAGATTTCTTTTCAGGATAGAGTAACATAGCTTTATAAAAAATATTTTTAATTGTAAAGAACAGACACATGAGTGTCTGCGTGTGTGGCAGTTAGAAGTGTGTCAAGTGCACAGGTGAACTCCCCCATATCTTTCTCTTGTCTCCCAAACTTACTCTTGAGTTAACAGTGTCGCTCCTTTCACTTCTCCCCATAGGTGGGGGAAGTCACAACGAAAGAGGTTAAGCTGCCAGCAGAAATGGAAGGAAAAAAGATGGCAGTGACCCGGACCAGGTCTAAGCCAGTGGCCTTGCACTGCGATCTCATTGGGGATGCTTTCTGGAAGGAGCATCCGGAGATCCTGAGTGAAGACAGCTGACCCGTCCTGTTCAGTGCTGGCATGCTGAACCAAGCAGGTTCCCCCGCCTCTGCTTGCCCTGGGTGGCCCCAACAGCCTTGACACCCAGAGCGCTGTGTCAGCAATGACACGACCCAAGCTGGAAGGGGAACAGGGGAGGAAAGGGTGGACGGGGGCGGTGTGTCGTGTGTTACTTCAGCAGAACACCTTTTTTCAGTGCTGGAACCTGGTTTCCTTGATTTTTTTTTCCTCAAAATTGTACTATTTTGGTAAAGCAAGAAGTCTGTCATGCCTTGCAGAATGAGTCATTTTCAGATTGTGGCATAAATCTTACAGAAACCTGTCAGCTCTTCTCACCTACAATAGAAGAGGAGCCCAAACTTTACTCTCAGCCACCTGTTCCTCACTACAGAACCCAGTGCCCTTGAAAATCACACTTCTGCCACCCAGTACTGGCATTCACCTTTGGCAGACCGGAAGATCAGCATGGGTTGATGCCTCCGCAAGGCCTCCGAATTCAGGAATTCCAGGGAACACTGCAGGGTGTGCCAGTCTCCAGAATTGGCAACTTCGGCTGGAGGAATACATGGTTCTTTGGGGACGCAGTATACAGATTCCATGGACTAATTTTCTGGGATTGTTGGCATGATCAGTACCTTGCCAATTTGCAAGGCCTCTCACGTCATCCTGGGAAGGAAGAATTTGTGTGTGTAGAGGAGAGAAAACGTGGCCGTGAATGATTGAGGCTGGGAAGCACTGACCTCATGTTCTTCATTCAGTGCTGCCTTCCGATTGGATTCCCTGAAAAAGATTGTCAAGTAACTTGTAGGGACTCAGAACAACGGCATGTGAATGCAGGCAGAGGGGTCAGGATGTCCGTTGTGTCCGAGGGGGCATCATAACCACCTGTTAAGGGACCAGCGGAGATGGCCGAGGAGCCACAGAAAGCGGCAGTGCGAAGCTCTTGGCTACAGAAGGGGAGGTCGTGGGCTGGCTGGTGAGAAAACTCGCATTTCCTCTTGTCCTTTTCCATATTTTAGAGGAAAAACATTATTTGGCTCTGTTAAGATTTAATTAAGAGACAGCCCACGTCCCAGTGCCTGGTGTTGCATTGCAGAATTTACAGCCAAGAAGAGAATGTATTTTTGAAAGGGTGACAGCTAGCCTTATCCCTTCACTAATGGACACCCCATCTGTCGATGCCCCCCCCACTTCCTGTTCTCCCCACTCTGCAGGAACAGGGGATGGAGCTCAGGTTTGGTAATTTCTAAAATCTCAGAAAAAAAAATAAAAGCTTCAACTCCTTTAGCCTGTTTATTTGTCTTAAACAAATATATGAATTAAATGTGTTATGTCTGGGCCAGGAAGATTAGACCTCCTCAGAGCAGGGCTTCACAGAGCTCTGTGCAAAAAAAAAAGGGGGGGGGGGAGGGAAGGGGGGGAATGGTTACTAACAGTTCGAATTTGAGCTGCTGCTCTCGTGAAGATTTGGATTCAGCATTCTGACTTGCACTCTGAAAGCTCCTTTTGTCTGAGACAGCACTTTGGGCAAAAAGGCCTCTGTGATAGAAGAGGTGAAACAAAGACAAACTTGCTCTTGGTGAGTTTAACTTGGTGGTAAATTGGTAGCATTTTTTATCAAAATGACCAACAAGTAGGTATTAACATGTGCAAGATAACCCAATGAAGTGTGCACTCAGGGGTCCCAGGTGATCCTGTAACAATTAGCAACAGTTCAGTTTTGCCTGTTTCGTTTCACCAGGGAGAACTGACCCAAGTAATAAACCATGTTAAATACTTGGAGCACAACAAAACCTGTAATGTTGCTTGGAAGCCGTTGGAAGGTTTTTATATCTTTGTTGTAGTGTGTATTCCAGTGTGTTAACTTTGAAGGTGTATTGTATATTTCCATCTTACTGAGGTTCTCTGTATTCTCGGGCTGCCTTTCAAAATCAAACTAAGACACAAAAACTAGTGTAGAGATGACAGTTTGGGAGAGTGCTGGTGGGAAGGGGGCTTGTGTGGCCTACAGATGGCTGGAAATAGCTTGGCTCTACTGAATGGGGAGGAGCTATCTGGGTGTTTCGTCTAAACTGTCTCTTAAACATCAAAGACCAAAAAATGGGGGTGGGCCGCTGGGATAGCAATTAAGATGGCAGTCTGAGCTCCCATCTTCCAGCTTCCTGCTGAGGCAAGCCAGGAAGGCAGTATTGATAGCTCTTGTAATTAGGTCCCTGCTACCCACTTGGGAGACCTGGATTGAGTTCTGAGGTCTTGGCTTAGACCTGGACCAACCTCAGCCGTTTCAATCAGGAAAGGGAGCCAGAAAATGGAGTTTTTCTGCCTTTCAAATAAGAACAATAAATGTTTTGCTAAACAGGTTATGAAGTCACAAGTTAGGAATCAAATCTTGGGCATCTTCCATCCCGTCTTCCGAGAGCTGGATCCTTGATTCCTCCAGTTAGCAATGCTTAGAAAAATGAAGTGATAAAGGTCCCTCAACTCCCGAGCACTGCTCAGCATAGATGCAAATTGAAATGTGTATTGTCCTATTCCCGCCCCGTCCGCTCAAGCTAGGCTGCAGTTCCCGAGAGCAGAGACGCCTTAGGATTTTTTGAAACGCGATCCCAGGCTCCAACCGCACGGTATCAGGAGTATTAATAAACGCCCCAAATGATATGCACGAGACACTGCAATAGATCAGGTTAACAGCGTCAACCGGTCAGCTGGGCGCGGGCCATGCGCCACGCCCCCCGGCAAGGGCAAAGCGTGGGCAGGTGCTGCCCCCCAGCGGCCGCGCCGCGCAGGGCGACTCCGCGCTGCGGCTGCGCAGTGCCGCCCTCTGGCGGTCCCGCTCCTTCTTCCCATCGGCCTCGGCTTGCGGGCCTTTCAAACATGGAGGAGCGGGAGCGGGGGGCGAGGCAGGCTCGCGCCGGGAGCCCCGCGAGCCCGCCCAGCCCGCGGCTGGACGTCAGCTCTGACAGCTTCGACCCGCTGCTGGCCCTGTACGCTCCCCGCGTGCCTCCCATCCCGTACCCCAACGCCCCGTGCTTCAACAACCTGGCGGAGTACGAGAGCTTCCTGAGGACCGGGTGCCGGGGCGGCGGGCGCGGCCGGGCGCGGAGCGCGGCCGCAGGCGCTGGGGCCCCCGCCGCCGCCCCGGGGCCCTTGGGCAGGTCCCGCCGCCGGCCCGACGCCCCCGCCCCGGACCCCGAGCGCATCCAGCGCCTCCGCCGCCTCATGGTGGTCAAGGAGGAAGGGGATGGGGCCGCAGGGGCGCGCCGGCGGGGTTCGGGACGGAGCAGGAAGGCGCCGCGCAATGTGCTCACGCGAATGCCCCGTGAGTCCGCGGGCGGGGAAGCGGGAGCCGGCAGCCCCGGGGCTGTCTGCGGGGTGGTCGGGGCTTGGCGCGGGGTCTGCACGTACTAGGGGCAGGGCCCTGGCGAGGGTTTGCAGGGAGATTCAGCGACGGTGGGGAGGGTCGCCTGGAGTGGGGGACAAGTCTGCATGAGCAGGAGGGGCCGAGTGTAAGGCTGTGTGGGTATCGGGAGCCTTGGGGAAGATTTGCAAAGGTAATAGGGTCCGTGGCAGCAAGGGCCCGTGGGAGCAGGGGGTAGGCGGGGGGAGGGCTGGGGACGCTCACAGCCAAGGGCGACCTCGCAGGGAGGTCTGCGGAGGCGGTGAGAGGTCTTGGGGACCACCGGGGGAGGTGGGAGGAGAGAGCACAGAAGTTGGGGGCGGGGCGGCGCACGGCCGGTTTTAGGGGTCAGGGGAGTGTTTGGTCCCAGTCGTTTGGGGATGAGCAGGATGGGCGTGGGGAGATGTGTTTAGGTCGCGCAGGGGGTTATAATCTGCTAAACCCTGCACCTCACTCCCCCGGTGCGCCGAGCAGGAGAAGGGCTGAGGGCTGCAGGTCTTGGGCACGTATGTTCACATTACTCAGTCACAAGTGTGGGAACGCAGCAGCAGGCACAAAATGCCACCAAAACAGACACTGGTCTGTAGCGAGGTGTGGGACTGTGTCTGTCAGGCTCCTATTAACATATGCGCAGGTTGTCTAGAGTTCTGAAGGTGTGAACGGCACTGGAGAATTTCCTGGTGCCTCCTAATAGATCCTTGGAGTAAAGCTGTAAGCAGCCGACGTTCGAATGCGTGCTGGGTCCCGTGTAAATGGAATAGAAAGAGCCCAGGGTTCTGTCTGTCTTCATCTGGCAAGCAGCTCTGACATCTGCCCTGTGAAGGCAGTGACCTACTTAGCCACTGAAAGCGTCTGCATCCTGATAATGAAATTGTTCCATGATGAAAGTGCCGCCTTTTGAATGGAGGGCTGTGCTAAACAAGGGGCTGTTTTGCTTCATTCCTAGAAATGTGTTTATTAGGAGAGAAGCATCCTGAAAAGCTGCGTGCTGTCATGGTGCCACTGCTGGGTGACTGACGGGGCAGAGCATCGCTGCCTTGCCTGCCCAGCAGTGGCACAGAAACAGTGTGCATTCTCCTGAAACGAGAGCAGTTTGGGGACCCTTATTTTGCCTGTTAAAATTTAAATCAACTCCAACGCTGGGTCTGACATTTTATTTCCACTTTACCAGTTACTGCTTTGCTACTGAGACTGTTGAAGAGATTGCTCTGTGGTCAGTTGTGTTAGCTTTACTCTGGAGCACGTTATGGCTAAGACAGGGTGTGACTTTCCTTTATTAAACACACATGTTGTCGGCTTTGCATATTAAATGCACACATGGAGTCAGGATTGCAGAGACTCCCTAGCCACTGAAAGTGTTAATTATGACCCTGGAGACAGTGGAGAGTTTGACATCGCAAAGAGTCTGATGGCCTGCAGAGGCAGAAGTGACCCGAGCGTGGGTGAGGGTTAGATTTGTTCAAGAACGACTTCTTGGATAAGCTTTAGGTCTTGCAGTTGAAGAAGGGCATAGTTGAGGGTAATAATTATTTCAAAATCAAGTTATAAAGGTATAACTTACCAGTAGAAAAATTCATGCTTTTAAAGTGGGATTTAAAATCTTAAAGTGACATATTTTTCGAAAGGCCGAGCAAGAGACAGAGAAATCAAGATTGAGAGATCTGCCATCCTCTGGTTCAGTTCCCAAACACCCACAACAGCTGACCCAGGCCAAAGCCAGAAACCTGGAACTCCATCCAGGTCTGTTATGTGCCTGGCAGGGACCCAAGTACTTGAGCCATACCCTGTTGCCTCCCAGGGTGCTCGTTAGCAGAAAGCTCGATTGGAAGTGGAGGGAGTCCTAGAACCTGGGACTCCCATATTGGGTGCAGGTGTTGGAGGTTCGACTTGGTTACGCTGTGGCAAATAGCTGCGCCATAAGTGAGTTTCAGTATATGTGTAGAGTCTGCCTAGGTTTGTCCACTGGCTTGCACATCTTCTACTCTGGGTGAAGCTATCGAGAGTCTTTTGGTTTCAGTTTCCTCTGTAGAGGGAAGGCAGTAGTAGTACCTCACATCGTTGTGAGGATTCAGTTGGTTAACACATTTAAAGCATTTATAGTAATAATGTTACCTGGCACAAAAGGGAGGTTTTCAGTGAACATTAAATGTCACTGTTACCGTGGGTTGTTGTGGTTATTTTTTTAAATTTATTATTATTAGAGGGACCTCCTTATCCACTGGTTCTCTCCCAAAGGCCCTAGAGCCAGGAACTCAATCCAGGTCTCGTGTGGGTGGCTGCGACCCTACTACCTGAGCCGTCACCTGCTGCCTTCCAGAAAGTGCACCTGTAGGAAGCTAGAATGGGGAGCAGAATCAGGCCTTAAACCCAGATAAACCATATGGGATGCAGGTATCCCAAGTGATATCCTAACCGCTGTGCCAAACAGCCTTCCTCCATTACTACTTTTAGCTTGTCTTAATTAAAAGCCCCAGGTCTGAATGCATTTAACCTGCCTGCTTTCAGTGTTGGTTCAGCAGTTTACCAGACAAGCGACCTTGAAGAAATTGTTTGAGCCTTTCTGAGCCTCAGTTTCCTCATCTATAAAATGGGGTGAAATAATAGTGTATATCTGTTAGGATTGTTATGAGGATTGCATAAAATAATGTATTCTAATTTAAACTTACCACAGGGCCTGACTTACACACAAGGCCCCGGGGTGAGTGATGATGATGATGACAATGTGGATGTGAATGAGGGGAGTGAGGAGACTTAGAGAGTAAACTAATCATCTGATGAGGATCTGGGCTGGACTGTTCTGTGGAGAGAGGAAGGAGAGGGCAGGTCTTAGTTACTGAGAATCTATTGTCTGGACTTAGTGGACTTAGTGCTGGGACTCCCTCCCAGCAGGGAGAAGGAAGAGGGAAGCTGAGAATCGACCTGGGTTTGGAATTGGGAAGAATAACTTGCTTCAGCCTAAGGAGTCTGCTTTTTTTCCCTATTAAGTTGTAGAAGCGTGGCTTGTGTCTCTTTGGAGATGCCGGGAAAGAGAGGGAGCGTTCGGAGAACAGGGGCTTGCTTTTGCCTGGGCTCTTGGCTGTCTTGGGTGATGCTAGTGTTGTGTTTCTGATCACACAAGAGGAGAAATGCTCCCTGGAATTACACCTCACTCAACCTTTGCAGGAAAAAAATGCAGAGAAAGTTTCAGATGTGAGAGTTGAAAGACCTGAGTTTGGTATTTATTTAATTAGGATACATGCTTGAGGGTGTGGGGGAAGAAGTAAAGTAATGCTCCTATTTTTTTTTTAACACACGTATTTGGGAGGTAGGGACGGTACATATGTATTGGCAAGGGAATAATCCAGACATTGTGTTTAGTTTCTAAGGAGTGAAATTTAAAGACTCATTTGTGAAATTAGAAGTTAACTAGCCTCTTTTTATGCAGAGGGAAACTTGGACTTGCGAAGAAAAGGTGATTCACTAGGTTACACACCAGTTCAGACAGCTGACCCTGACTTAACCAGGCCTGTAACATGCAGATACGTGCACGCCCACACACATCATCAAACGTGTACAGAGGTTGAAAGTGTTGCTTAGTAGAGAGGTGGGTGGCTAAGGTCACAGCAAGTTCTCAGGCTCCTTCCCAAGGCCAGTGTTTCTGCCACTTTGTCTCCAACTGTACCTTACTGCCAAATCTTCAATCTGACAAACTCCTACTTCTCATCTGCTAAGTCTTTTTCTTCCAAGAGTATTTTCTTTCTTTTTAAAAAAGGAAGCGCTCTGAGGGAGACTAGCAGCTTTCTAATTTAATTTTTATATATTTATTCTTATATTTATTTGAAATGTAGAGAGACAGAGATATCCCATCCATTGACTCACTTCCCAAATGCTTGCAACAGCTGAGGCTGGGCCAGGCTGAATCCAGGAGCTAGGAATGGCATCTGGTGTGGGTGGCAGGGACCCACCTTTGAGCCATCACCTGCTGCCTCGCAGGGTCTCTCTCAGTCGGAAGCTGGAATTGGGAGTGGGGCGAGGGCTTGAATCCAGACAATCGCATATGAGAGGTGCGTGTCACAAATCACATCTTAACTGCTATGCCAAACCCCACCCCTGATGGTGTTTTCTATTAACTTATCACAGCCATTGTTTATAACCAGCCTGTGCAGGAATGATAAGGTGGCCAAGAAGAACAGAGTTTCCCAGACTGCAGTGTAGGATGGTTGTTCCTTATACCCCAGAGGCAAAACACAGAGATGATTTGTCTACCGTCAATGGCAAATACCTGCCAAAGAATTTTGCCTTGCAGAACTAGAAAAGGAAGACTGAGACATATGGGGGAAGGGGTAGAGGCAGGGGAAGAAGTTTTCTTTGGGGAAGTCTTCTGTACTGTAGATAGCATATTGTGATATCTAAGTTACCATGAAATGATAAAAATAAAATTCATCCCTGCTCCCAAGCTCTGAGGCGAAGAATCTCTCACAATAAAAGCTGAAATCTGTAGCTGCAGTCTCCTTGCAGGGAGGTGGCATGCTGCTCTTTTCATGAGATGCTTACCCGGAGGCCGGGCAGATGCCCTGTGCAGCATCGAGGCCTAGGATACAAACAGCACTTCTCCTGGAGGGAGGATTCTGCACATGGAAACATTCGTCACTCACGAGAGCTTGTGTGTAGAGTATCTCAGATTGGTGGAGCCAAAAGGCCATTCTCTCTGAAAGGATTGCACACATTTTTAAAAAAAAAAAAAAAGGAGGCCAGCACCACGGCTCACTAGGCTAATCCTCCGCCTAGCGGCGCCGGCACAGCGGGTTCTAGTCCCGGTCGGGGCGCCGGATTCTGTCCCGGTTGCCCCTCTTCCAGGCCAGCTCTCTGCTGTGGCCAGGGAGTGCAGTGGAGGATGGCCCAGGTGCTTGGGCCCTGCACCCCATGGGAGACCAGGAAAAGCACCTGGCTCCTGTCTTCGGATCAGCACGGTGCGCCGGCCGCAGCGCGCTGGCCGCGGCGGCCATTGGAGGGTGAACCAACGGCAAAAGGAAGACCTTTCTCTCTGTCTCTCTCTCACTGTCCACTCTGCCTGTCAAAAAAAAAAAAAAAAAGGATTGATTTTATATGAAATGCAGAGTTACAGAGAGACAGTGGCAGAGAGAGAGGTCTTCATTCACTGGTTCACTCCCCAGATGGCCACAACGGCCAGAGCTTCGCCAGTCCAAATTCAGGAGCCAGGAGCTTCCTGCGGGTCTCCCAAGTGGGTGCAGGGGGCCCAAGGACCTGGGCCATCCTCCATTGTTTTCCCAGGCCATAGCTGAGAGCTGGATCAGAAGTGGAGCAGCTGGGACATGAACTGGTGCCCATATGGGATGCTGATGCTGCAGGCGGTGGTCTTAGCCGCCACGCCACAGTGCCAGCTCCGCCGCACACATGTTTAAAGGCAGACATGGTATACAGCTCATTTCTTTCAAACATGAACAAAATTTTTGGTTTGGTAAGCTCAAGTTGGATCTGTGATTCCTGAGAATTATTCTGAAAAATGTTGGCTTAAGGCACAGAATTGAGAAAAGTGTTGCTGCTGTTAGGTACAGTGCAGTGGTATTGATGGTGCATCTTAGACTTGATGACATCCTGGAATAAAGGACCCATGGGTCATGGAACATCTGCTGGTATCCATACATTCGGTTCATCCACACACTGTTGGAATCTCGTCTCATTTCAGGGTGTTTCTGTTCTGGCCACTTGCCACAGGCCTTCCTGATCAGATGGGGAGGTTGCTTTGTATTGCTGGACATGGTTGGGTGGTCTCGCTGTTAATTCTGGGCATGAGTGCCTGCTGTACTCACTGTTCCTCTCTCGTTTCAGTACACGAAGGCAGCCCTCTGGGCGAACTCCATCGTTGTATCCGGGAGGGCGTGAAGGTCAATGTTCACATCCGCACTTTCAAGGGACTTCGCGGAGTCTGTACAGGCTTCCTGGTTGCATTTGACAAGTTCTGGAATATGGTAATGAAGCCTTTCTCAAGGGGCTGGAGACGAAATCTTACATACACATGTCTGAACAACCCTGATACCCATCCAGAGAACAACAGTAGCAGTTCTCACCTAGGCTTGGTTTTACTCTTCCCTCCCTCCTAGGGATATTGGGCAGTGTCTGAGGACATTTTGTTTTCTTCATGGTGGAAAGTGCTACCAGCATCTGGTAGTAGGTCGAGACCTGGGGTGTTGTTGGCCATCATAAAGTGCACAAGACAGCGCCCCGACAACAAGGAATTATCCACTCCAAAATGTCTTTAATGCCAAAGTTGAGAAACCCAGCTTTAAGAAATAATTTATTTCTTCTGTCAAGCAATTTAAAATTAATTTCCTACCAATCATTTTTTTATTTATTTAAAAATATGTACTGCCTTCTCCCTTGGGCTGGGCTCTGTGCTGTTTTCAGACAGGAACTTTGACCGTACTGTATTTGGGAAGGCTGAGAAGGAGAGAGTTGAAGTGGCACGAATGAGAAGAGCACTTGGTGACGAGTTGCCTGGGAAGGCAGGCACCACACCCCACCCTTCTGGAAGCCTGCTGTCTCCTACTCGCCATTTGAGAGAGAGGGGATGTGTTGCTCACAGCTCTAAAGAGGTGGTTAGAACAGGAAGCAGCGGGCTTTTGAGTGTTCATTCTCCCGTGGTTTCCCATGCCCAGCTTTCCCTTTTGCTTTGTCCCAGCCAGGCAGTCAACAGTTGGTAATAGTCACTGAGTGCAATTGTGTGCCAGAGACTGCGTCCACCTTAGGTGTGTCTTTCAGTGAGTGAGTTGTAGGGCCCTTGCACAGATGAAGAAGTTGTGTCCAGAGAAACTGAAAGATTGGTTACAGATCAGATTGGTAGTAAGTGGTAGGACCAGACTTTATCCCAGGTATTTATGAATCCTCAGACCTCATTTTCAACCATTAGGAATTTGTACCCTAGACCCAATTTGAATCCTGGGTTCACCACTTTAGTTGGCAACTAAGCAAGGTAAATTCTCTGAGCCTCAATTTTTCACTTCAAAAATATGGAGGAGAGATTTTATTATATTTTTACTTTTGAAGGGAAGGAATTCAATAGAATGTATATGATGACAATGGTAGTAATAATCCTATCAGGTTATATTTGTAGGGTGATTTATACTTACTCAAGTAACCGCTCTGACACAGTCTCAGTTGATCCTACAGCTGTCCTGGGAGGCTGACCCGAGGGATGAGGATTCTGTAGCAGTTCTCTGTCAGTTGCTCTCCTAAGATACAGAAACAAGGAGGGTACAGCAGCAGCAGAGCAGTGTTTCCCAGGGTTCCAAAGCTGTCCTGTGCCAGAAACATCCGGGCTTTCTGTTCAAAAGAAGATTCCTATCTTCTTCCCAGACCTACACGACCAGAATCTGTAGCAGGGTATCCTGGAATTTGCATTTTAATAGGCCTCGAAGATATTTATGCACACTGAAATTTAAAGACCTCTGCTGTGTTGTCTTAAATGGCTTCACTGTCAATGCAAGAAACCCATCTTTGCAAGTCTGGTGGGAGCAGCTTGGAAATCCTACTCAGAAGCTGTCAGGTGTTACCATTCTCTTCTGCCCAAGAGCTGTGTCACCGGTTTAGTTCTGCTATGATTGGATGTTATTCTGCCGTGTTTTTTCTTTGAAAGCTATAAAAATAATATTTTTAATTCTACCTCCTTTTCTCCCCTTTGGGCTGTTCCTTTAGGCACTTACTGATGTGGATGAGACCTACCGAAAACCTGTTCTAGGCAAAGCATACGAACGGGATTCTTCATTGACTCTGACTAGGGTAGGCAGCTCCCCCGTCCTCCGAGTGCCCTTCAAGCTTTCTGTTTCGGGAATGCAGGTGCCGGGGCCCGGTGAGCTGGCCGTCCTATTGTGGTACTGAGGTCTACAGTGGTTTTTATCTCAAGTGTGTCTGTGCTTGTAACCTGAGTGTTTGATCAACAAGTTACCTCTTAACAAAACTTAAAAATCTTCTAGCTTTATAACACAGAAGTAAGCAAGTACCTTTTCTGTTGACACACTGAATGATTTACCTGAGCTCTAGCTAGAAAGAGAAAGTTGATCATTGACCTTTTAAAATTAGCAAAACAAAATGTCCACAGAGCATAATTGAGGAACCTCATCTTGTTCTGTATGTGGAGGGATGTTGGAGGCTGAAGAGAGGCTGATGTTGGTCATTGCTGTCCTTGTAGCTATTCGATCGGCTGAAACTTCAAGATTCCTCCAAGAAGGAAGCAGATTCCAAGTCTGCAGTTGAAGACTCCACTCTGTCCAGATACTCCCAGACGTCTACCTGGAAGGTGGCCTCAGTCTGGGGAAGAGGAGACACTGACCGGGGCTCCCACAAGCGTTCCCGCTCCGTCCCTTCTTCCCTGCACGCCTCTGCCAGGGAGGAGTCCAGGTCAGAGGTGTCAGGGAGAACCACGCGGACAGATGGATCCAGCGTGGGAGGTACCTTCTCCAGGGCTACCACGCTATCCAGGGGCCAGCCCCGTAAGAAAAAGCGAAAGCCCAAAGTGGATTACCAGCAGGTATTTACTCGACACATAAACCAGATTTTTATTCGAGGCGAGAATGTCCTGCTGGTTCATCTTGCACAGTGACCAGCTCAGCCTCACTTGAGCCTTGGCATTTAGAAATAAAGTGCATGACTCGCTGCTCTGCTGTATCCGTAACCCAGTGAACCTGAGTTGGAATGATTCCCTCTGGTCTTGCATGTGCAGAGGACAGAGCAGGCTCGGCCCTCTGGAAGATGAACTCCAGGAGAGGACAGGCTATGATAGAAGGATGGGTATTTGCTTAAGATCAAGGCTGAAGCCACATATGGGTGCACACACCCGATTTGGTGTCATCGTTTACTGCAGACTCTCAAACCAAATACAAGATCTTCCAGTAAAAAAACTAAGAATTATTTCAGTTCTAAGAGCTAGGGCTCTGAGCAGTCATGGATTTGAGTCTAAGTAGCAGTGTGATGTGCTCTGAGCCCTATACTCAGATCTTGTAATTCGAGTTTTGTGCTACACCATTCTCTTGCTAAGAAATGAAATTTAATATCTTTGAATGTAAGATCTAGAAAAGTTCCCAGCTTACTTAGGGGTGAAATCTGGATAGGTGGCCTGCTCGAAGCAGCTAGCAAAGAATTCTGATTAGATCCTTCTCCTTATTATGGACATGACCGGAGGACCTCATCAGTCCTCCCCTTAGAGGTGGCCTCTGCAGATGGCTTCCCAGATGAGACCTGTAGATACTCATGTGGTGGCTTCTTGTCCTCTCTAACTTCTGTGGCATGGTGCTAGTGCATGTACCCCGTGGTATTGCCCCCTGTGCGTAGTGTGCACTGTCCTGTGAGCTTTACGGCAGGAGACTGTGACCTCCCTGTGTGACTTCAAAGGGTTCTGCGTGAACTCGGTGATACACATCGTGTGGCTGAGGCCCCTTTCCAGGTGGGGCTAGCCTTGTGTAGAATATCTGCCAGAACAGTCTCACCCGGAAATAGTGGTGGGAGTTTTCTTTCCTTGTGCCGGGCCAAAGAGATTCTTGAGAAGTACACCGAGTATTGTTTGAAGAGACGCTCTCCCCACAGCCTGGCTTGAGTAACAGCAACACCATAGCACCTGTGAATGCTTCTACTTGAATCATATTATGCAGCAAAGGCTGCACCTTGATACAGACTCTTAGGCCATATTGATTTTTTTGTTTTGTCAGTTTCTCTTTGGTTTTATCTTTGGTAACTTATGTTCAAGTGCAAATAAGAAATGCATAGAAGACATCATGCCCCTGCTGTATTTTTTATGTCACTTAGATAGGCCTTCTGAGAAGCAGGGTGAATAAAGGTTAGGGAGCAGAACTCCTGGTTCTTCTGCTAGCTGGACCACTGGCTCATCATGCGATACAAGGTGAGCGGACTTTACCCGTCTGTGCCTCAGTTCTATCAGACACCTACCTCACAGGGGCATGTGACAAGGAGCTGTAGGAAGGCATTGTACTTGCAGTCTGAACATGTGTAACTGCCATGAGGCGTTTGTACTAGCTCTATGTCATAGCTCTGTAAGAAGGTGCTACATAAGAAAGTCATCTCCTTAGGTGTCAGGGTTATGATCTTGTAGCTATCATGAGCAGGCAGTGAGGTCTCCAGGGACTGTTTTCCATATTGCATTCCTTCCTCTGGGGGACAGTGGAAGTTTTCAGATGATTATCTTCAGTAAGAGGAGAGTAACTTTTTTTTGCTATTACCCCTGCATCCCAGCCCCCATCTTGTCTGGTCATTATCAGAAAAAATTCCCCTGAACTCTTCAAGGGGTTTATCTGATAGTACCAAAGGGAGAAATAAGCATCCAACAAGGATACATGCCCAAAGGGGGATTTGTGGAAGTTTAGTTTTTTGTTTTGTTTACTTGGTTTTCTTTTCCAATGCATGTTAAAGTATATTGTAGAGCTAGATCAGATGCACTAGTTTATAGAGATTCTAGGTTATGAACTCAATTGAACAATTAGCTTTGGAATCCTCCACTCTGAAAATCTTCTAAAGAGTGTGTCTAAAACTCAGCTTCCAAATTAACGGCTGTCTTAATTGTTATCTGCCAGTCTCCCCCGTGTGGCTGCCCCTCTGTCCCTCAGCTAGAAGCTGCAGCAGATACTGTATTTTTCCAATAATGTACAACTGTTGAATCAAGAGAAATAAAATTAATTTACACTCATTTTAGTGCCTGATCAAACAAGACCATATTTATTTTAAACACACGCCTGCTTTCATATTTACATGTAATTTTCATACATCTGTGTAAGGACTGATAGACTGTTTCCTCCCCAACATGACAATTTTGTGAATATTATTTTTAAACCATGTGTGATTGATCTGCCTTATGTACTGTGTTTCCCATTTATTTTTTTGGTGTGAACAGTATTTTGGAATGAATTCTATCGACTAAATGTGTTTTTTTTGTACAAAGCATGATACTTAATTTTTAGAAAAATCAGTCTTTAAAAATGGTTGCCTTTTCTTTATTATTGGAGGAATTTTTCAAAAGAAAGAAAAAAAATCCAAATAGTGTGTGTGCTGCTCAACAAATGGGATCATCTAGGTCCATGTCACGAAGCTGCTATGGAAGTAATGGAAGTCTTCTCAGGAGAAAGAAAGCAAAGGGGAAGTGGTGCTGTGGTCCTGAGCCCCCACCCAGCTGACAGAGAGGCAGCAGTGCTGGTCTCTAGGCCTGTCCGGAGATGAGGCTTAGGAAGAGTAGTACCCATTTTTGAACATCTAACTATCATTCTTCAAAGTAATCTCTGAAATAGGGGCATATGTTTTCAAGCCGGTTTCTCTAAAACAGGCTTAGGGAAAGTAGTACCCATTTTTGAACATCTGACTTCCATTCTTCAAAGTAATCTCTAAAACAGGGGAATATGTGCACTTGCAGTCTTCTCAGGAGTTGCCAGCTTTGTTAGGTGATAAGAAACACAGAATTGGAAGATAGGGTTTCACACCCAGAGCAGCTTCCTGTGCCACTGGACACAGAGGTGGTTCTTCTGCCCCGTCCTGAGTAGACGGGGCACTTGAGGTGGCTGGCTTTTGTTCTTGTGCAGCGTTGGTGCTTCCTCTCAGGGACTGTCTTACCGCCAGAGGCAGGCTGTTCCTGGCAGGGTTCGCCACAGTTAGCAGTGTCTGAGGCAGGTGCCTTGCTCTCTGTGCATGGTGCATGTCGAGTCAGGGGTTACAAACTATTAGCCTTAAAATCAAGGTTCGTAGGAATCCTTGCTGTGAGTTGTCAGTGGATGCCGAGTGGCGAAGGAGCCAGGAGCACCTTTCAGGATTGCCAGTTGTGCCACTGCCACCCCTGGAGAAAAAAGAAAGAAACCTCGCTGGATGCAGACTGGATGTTGTATTTCTTTTTGCAGTGTCCGTAGCAGCTGAGAAATTCATGAAATAGAATTGATTCTGTAAATTGCCTTTCTCAATTTGCTCCAAATTTTGCCTTTAGGGAAAAATTAAAATTCCCCAAGGACAGCTAGCTGTCACTGGTGCTGCCCCCAAAGCTCACCAATCTTGTGCATTTCTTGTGAATGAAGTGGTTGCTGGGGGAAGACCCAGATTCATGCGAGGGAAGAGTATCCCGGGATGAGTGTTTCCCAGCTGCTTTCATTTTTCTCTTCCTGGCCAGAAATAGAATGCAGCCGGCCCCACTCCACAACTTCTGTTCACCAGTCTGTGTTTTTCTTCTCCCAGAAGGCTTTTCTTAGCAACTGTAAAGCAAAAAAAAAAAAGCCTCTTTTCTGGGCCTGTGTTGCAGTGGTGGGCGGTCTGTCATTACTTTCTGGCAAATTGAGTTGATGGATTTAGGATAAGCCTCGGGGTTCCTGGCACAGTTTTCTAGGCTCTGAGGACGGGTTGGGCCTCCATAGCCTTCAGTGTGTTGAGTATTTTTCAAATGCCTGTAAGTTCTCTTGCACTCCTCTAATACATATGAAAGCTTTCTGTCAAGCAATGGCTTTGGATGGTTTGAAGATCTAGGAGGAGACAAATAAGTACACCTGAGACCTTCAGTTGGTTTTTTATTTATTCAGAATAAAAAGTAGTTTGATAAGCAACCAGAGTTAGTGCCTCTTTAAACACACTCTCTGAAAAGGTGGGAACTGTCCCTTAGGAAAGTATAAAAGCTGTTCCCAGTACATTGCAATTGCTTTTGATTTTACTCCTTTACAGCAACTGTGTGATGTACGTCTCATGTTATGTTTTTAGAGCTGTGGAGAAAATACATGAGAAATGTAATAGGTATTATTTAAACAGTGATGATCTGGCTGAATTGTGTGTGAGCAGGGTTCTAGGACAAACGTCCACTCCTTTCTTCTGCTGTACTGACAGTGAAGCAGATCGTGAGCCATGTCTTCAACAGTGATTTGCTTATTCCGTGCTGGCATCTAACGACATCAGCCTTGTGTTTGCCAACCCTCCACACCAGGACTTAGTACGGATTTTTTAGACAAGGCTAAACCTGGATGACTCTGTGTATTGATAGTATCACAATTCATATTCCAGCTGCTAAAAGAAAACTGTAACTTATAATCGCCTCTTTGAATTCCTCATAATTGTTAACTGAAATCCTTCGTGTAAGGAGGATTGCTGCTAGTAATGTCAGTTTGCAATGTTCTGCTTGAGAAATGTCTCATGGGAGTCTGGAAATTGTAATAAATATGATTGTATTAATGAACTGGCTGCTTTGTCTCTGCTGATTTGGGGGGATGGCAGGGAAGTGGATGGGGATTTCAGTACCAAGTGAAGGCCCCTGCCTAGAAAGCAGGACCATCTCAAGCTGTCTGCAATTTCATTTTGCAACCTTGGGCCTTTCCTTACCAAAGCACAACACATCTGGATCACAGTTTTTAAGGTAGCTTTCTTCTTGCATGTTTATGTGGAGTTCATGCTTTAAAAACAGGAGCTAATTAGTGGATCCAAAAGGCATCCATAGCCGAGACAGATCATGTCAAGAGCCTTGGGCAATTATTGATGTCATACGTAAGAGTCCTATTTGTTAAATAAACAAGAGTCACTGTGCACTAACTTTCTGTCCAGGAGCTCTGTCCCCAAAGAGTTGTACCATGAGACTTAATAGTAAAACTTGTTCTCAAGAATCACTTCCTTTTAGTGTATTAAAAGGAGGATATTACTGTGTCTCATAAGATATAGTTATGTCCAAGAGCTCACAAAAGTAACATCCTTGGGTTCTTTAAAGACACTTAAGTTTCTAAAAGGAAAGAAGGGGGAGGAAGGAAGGGAAAAGAGGAAGGGGGGAAAATGAAATCACCTTCGAGAAGCAATAACATAGATCCGCCCTTGTATAGACAGTTGAGGAATACTTCTGCTAGTTTTTTTTTTTTTACTCCATTTGTTATTTTTTGTCTTTTTCTTTCTCTTTCTTGGATAAAACAAAAGAGAAAATAGGAAGTGGGGTGGGAGGAGAATGGGTGGTAGGGCTGGTACAGTGGGAAGAATTACCATGTATATAATGTTGTATTTATGAGGTACATACAAATTGAAAATAAATATTTTAAAAAAGAGATAATCCCACATTATGAATTATCTGTTCTGAGCCCCAAGTAGTGGTAATTGTCCTGTAAATTTATTTTACCTATCACTCATAATCCATTGTCTTCATGATAGCTAAAATCACCATCAGTTCTGCTCCCCTCTGATTACCACATTTGGCTCTTTGGTCCTTACATGCTTCCAGAAATACGTGAATTTGCCACCAGCGTTCCTCTGTGAATGTGGAACCAGTGGAGCAGTTGAAGGATTTGCTACATTGATTACTCAGCTCTCCTGTGTGCTCCCAGAACCAAGTCACTTGGTAAGACGAACAAACAAAAATCATCTTGATTCTTAGACAGGAAACCTCAAGTTAACTGTCATGACTCAGTGCCCCTCTTGAGAGAATAACCTAGGCACAACTGATACGCATGAAGTTTCTGCCACCGCTGTCAAGATCCGCTGGTACCAGTTCTGATCCTGGCTTGCTCTTGTATCTCAGAGACTAATGATTCATTGAGGATGTCCTCACTAATCAAAAGAAAGGCACAAGAGTCAGCCACTTGACTTTTAAAATGTGCAGTGACAGTTAACTGTTGGCAGGGAAGTCGAGGCCAGTGGGGTGAGACACATCTATTACTCTTTTCCCTTGCTTCTTGGATAGGAGTGGCATTGAACAAAATCCTTGGATTAAGCGAAGTGTGTTTCAGTCTACTTAGCTACCACTAGGTGGCAGTGGTTTAAAGAAAACAGCTTCATTAGAGGTCCCAGAAGGATCCAAGTCTCCCATCTCCAGTCGCTGCTGTAATTTATCCTTTGGACTGAGATAATCAAGGAAAAACAAGCTATAATCAACCCAAGTGGCAATATAAATGACTGTTACCAATATTGAATTTACCTAATTTGAAGCTCAGGAAGTCTGACATGACATTCGGGTAGTGAATGTGCTTGGGAAAGAGTGGCAAGGAGAAAGATTTTCAGTGCCCACTTTGTTGGGGGATCTTCCACTCTTCTCAGCATACTGTCAGTGCCACCCAGCCTCTTCCTGCCTGTTGGTGAGGGGGGCCCCCAGGAAACTGGAAGTTCTGGTTTCTCAGCAACTGTCTCTCTCTCTTTTTTTTTTAAAGAGGTATTTATTTATTTGAAAGCCAGAGTTACACAGAGAGAGGAGAGGCACAGAGAGAGAGAGGTCTTCCATCCGATGGTTCACTCCCCAGATGGCTGCAATGGCTAGAGCTGCACCGATCCGAAGCCAGGAGCCAGGAGCTTCTTCCAGGACTCCCATGTGGGTGCAGGGGCCCAAGGACTTGGGCTATCCTCTTACTGCTTTCCCAGGCCATAACAGAGAGCTGGATTGGAAGAGGAGCAGCCGGGACTAGAACCGGTGCCCATATGGGATGCGGGCATTTCAGGCCAGGGCGTTAACCCGCTGTGCCACAGCGCCGGCTCCTCACTTTCAAACAATTCAGTTCCTCCCAGTGTTCATGTTGGGAAGCATATTTGTGAGAAAGGCTGCAGCTCTCTTGTGAGTCTATGACCAGAAATGAGCCTCCATTACAAGACTCAATGAGCAAATACGCCCATGAGTCAGAGGAAATTTTTCAATGAAGAGGACAGCCTGATGTTTTAAGCTGGGAGAGTCTCCTAGTACGTCATGCTAAGACCTCCTGAAAACTTTGCTCTCCCTACTCATGCACAGTTTTCCAGAAGCTTGTGGTAAAGATGATTACAGTATATGAAATAATAATACTGATTTTCAAATGAATACGAAGATCATAAAAAGGTTTGTCTTATGCTTGTTGGTCCTTGTTGATTTACACCACATTTCACCCGATCATGCTGTGGGTATGAGGACAGATCATGCATTAAGAAATGCTGGTGTTTTTGAGCACTTCAGCCTTACACCAAGTATATTGCATTACCTGTGCAGTCTCAGCCACCCTAAGAGGAAGGTCTTATCCCTGCTCTCTATATGACGGAACTAAAGCCCAGACAGATTAAGTGACTTGCCAGTATTTCTGCTAATAAATTGTGAATTCAGAATCTGTCTAAATTTCTCTGACTCTCAAGTTTAGTGTTAGCCAGTTGCACCTTACAAGTATTAAATTTCCCAAGCATTGACCAGGAAACTTGGAGGATAAGCTGAGTCTTCCCCTTAAACTAACCAGAAACCAGAGGTCCGAGTTAAAGTGCTGCTTGATGGTTGCTTCAAGTGCCTGGGCCCTTGTGATTCACACCATTCTTTGGAAAAGCTGCTTCCTCGCAGTCTTGACTATGAAGAAACTCCTAAAGAAACTCCTCTCAAGGTTAAACTGTGGAGGTGCTAACCGTACAGAAAAATAAGATTATGTGAAGCTCGTTAGTCTTTCTGCTGAAACCTGCAAGTGGACACAAACAGAAATCTTTGGCGAACCATCTGTCCATCTTGCAAAACTACCCTTCTACTTGATGATGTGCTAATTTCCAGAGTACAGAAATCCTGGGAGTATTTTTGGCCCTTTCAGTAAAACTTTTGAGCCTTAGTTTCCTGCTCTCGAAAATAGAGATAATGCCACCTGCCTCATAGGGGTGTGGATGCAAAGGGCACAGCCCATAGAGCAAATACTTACTGTCTATTTGCGCCGATGACCTCAGTGTGTCATGCTCAGTGGCTTCCCTAACATCCCTGTTCCATCCCGTATCCTGAGATCAGGCCTGGCACACAAATGGACAGAACAGAATATTGCTTTCCTGTTTTTCCCCAGCACACAGGTGCTTGAAAAAGCATCCCTAGGCTTCCCAAGTTCTCTGTGCTTCCTCAGTTGACTCTCCTTGGGTTCAAACTTCAGAATGTCATCAACTTCTCCACTGCTGGAAGAGCTGCATGCTCCCCTAGGAACAACATTAGGCTCCACGGGACGTTCATTAGTTGGGGTTACGAGGGGGCCACAGGGCACTGGAATGGTAATTTCCTACATGGGACCCCAGTGACCCAGAGTGAGCTAGCTCAGCTGGTCTGAGCATGTGGCTAATGAGGGAAGGGTCATGGATTCACTCCTGTGTGGGCCAATTAGTGTCACGTGGAAAGCATGCTCCTGGGGCATCAGGCAGCAGCCTTAACACGTGTGTGGCACTGGTCACCAGGATGGCTCTGTAGCTAGTTAGCATCACTACCACAAAAACAACCCAAAGCTCATAGCTTCTTTATTCTTACTACATGGATCATTGTTTCCAAAACGTATAAAGCACCTTCATGAATTCTGCTTTATCCTAAACAGACCATTACATTTTTATTTATTAATATTATAAAAATTTACTCACTTTTTAACTTACATTTAAAAAGAAGCTCACTACCATCAATAGGATTTTTTTTTTTTTTTTTTTTTTTTTTTTTTTTTTTTGACAGGCAGAGTGGACAGTGAGAGAGAGAGACAGAGAGAGAAAGGTCTTCCTTTTGCCGTTGGTTCACCCTCCAATGGCCGCCGCTGCAGCCGGCGCACCGCGCTGATCCTGGCAGGAGCCAGGAGCCAGGTGCTTTTCCTGGTCTCCCATGGGGTGCAGGGCCCAAGCACCTGGGCCATCCTCCACTGCACTCCCTGGCCATAGCAGAGAGCTGGCCTGGAAGAGGGGCAACCGGGACAGAATCCGGCGCCCCAACCGGGACTAGAACCCGGTGTGCCGGCGCCGCAAGGTGGAGGATTAGCCTATTGAGCCACGGCGCCGGCTCCATCAATAGGATTTTGAGAAATTTGCCCTAGGTTGAAAGTACACCTTAACAAAAATATGTAACTACTTAAATGAAAGTGTTTTTTTTTCATGTCATGTGCAAATAGGCCCTTGCTACAGTGATCAACAGGCTCTGTGTTAATAAATGTTGCAGGTATAGAATCTGCATGTGTCATGTAATACCCCATCCCATAATAAAAAGATGACCTCAGCAAGAACAATTTTATAAATGAATGCTTTAGTGGGAAGAGCTGGAGTCAGTGAGAGTTGCACACTTAAACAAATGAAATTTTTACTCTTGCAGGTATTTCAACACCAAAGGGTTATATTTTCATGTAGCTTTGTTCAAGGGTCAAGAATTTTGTTTACACTCTCCACTGGCACTGTCATTAATGGAGTGCTTCTTAGGCATCCTCATCATCACCCATTTTATGATAAGCAAAGCACCAACATGCAAAGCAGACATGTTGACTGCACAATGTCTTCGCTCCTCTTCAGTCATAAGCCACTTTGCAGTATCTCCCCGGTTGGCCAGTTCCTTATGGAGATCAAAATATAACCAATAATAGTGGTGTTGGTAATAAAAATGTGTTCCCCAATTAATTGAGCATGTTATATCCAATGCAGTTATGAAAACGTGCACTGGAGGACAAATCCACATGAAAATACACACACTATCCTGGAGAGAGGGCCTGGCCACTTCTATTATTTCAAGTTTCTAATACATTAAAAAAAAATCAAGGAATGAAGGGACAGTGTTGTGACATAGCAGCTAAAAGGCACTGCCTACAACACTGGCATCCCATATGGGCACCAGTTTGTGTCCCAGCTACTCCACTTCCAATCCAGCTCCCTGCTAATGTGCCTGGGAAAGCACTGGAAGATGGCCCGAGTCTTTGGACTCCTGAGCCCACATCGGAGACCCAGAAGTAGCCCCTAACTCCTGGCTTCAGACAACCCAGCTGCAGCCATTGCAGACATTTGGGAAGTGAACCAGTGGATGGAATACCACTCTCTGTCTCCTCTCTCTGAAAACTCTGTCTTTCAAATAAATAAATAAATTTTTTTAAAAAAAAAAATCAAGGAATGTCAAAGATGTTGGTGTTACACTATATTTTATAAATGCAAGGTGGTTGATGGATAGCTTCTCAATTCTGTTGACTGGCTATGTAGCTTCATTGGGAGGTGTTACAAATCTGTACGTAATGAGATCTTTGTGAATGTAAGGTCCAAAGGATCCTCCCTTCCTGTCCCAGGCCTAGATGTGAGCCCCACTTGGAACCCTGACTTATAAGCAGATCTGGGGTTAAATATTCCATTAGGCAGAATGGAAGATTTTTGGCAATGTGCAAACACGAAATTATCTGGAGTGTAGACAGATCAGAAGGTAATATCCATACTTTCCTTCTCTATTCCTTGCATAGTAGATTCTCCCTGCAGCCACTCCTGTTATTTCAGCACCACATAAGTTAGCCCACATTTATAGTTTTCTCATCATCTTTGGAAAGCCACTAATTGCTAGCAAGAGAGCCAGACTGATAAGTACCAGAGGACTTAGACTAGCAAATCAAAATCCTAAACAGTGGGCAAGCAGTTATAGCTTTTCTTCCATTGCTTGCCAGTCTGATGACTACTCTAACCACAAAAAACTCCTTTGAATGACCATGTGTATTTATGAGAACTAGGATAAGAGTATTTACTGGGCTGGCACTGCAGCTCAATAGGCTAATCCCCTACCTGTGGCGCCAGCACCCCGGATTCTAGTCCCAATTGGGGCACCAGATTCTGTCCCGGTTGCTCCTCTTCCAGTCCAGCTCTCTGCTGTGGCCCGGGAGGACAGTGGAGGATGGCCCAAGTCCTTGGGCCCTGCACCCGCATGGGAGACCAGAAGAAGCTCCTGGCTTCTGATTAGCGCGGTGCGCCGGCCACAGCGGCCATTGTAGGGTGAACCAATGGAAAAGGAGGACCTTTCTCTCTCTCTCTCTCACTGTCCATTCTGCCTGTCAAAAAAAAAAAAAAAAAAGTATTTACTGAAAATCCTCTATGCAGATTCTACTGGTATGGCTTTGTTTTCTGATGCATTCTTGTTATTCATGGCATGCTCTGCATAAGGAATCTGAGATCCACTGCTCCAGCTGCTTCTCTACTGTTTCCAAGTCTGATTATGCCTCACCTGGCCCCAGAGCTGAAGTGAGCACAGCTGTTGCTCTACAAGGAGTATTTTGTCAGAAGTTCCCTTCCCCTGTCCTGGGAGTCCTCTGTCCTTGCTGGTGTAGAACTGTTCTTCATGTACATTTGAATAAATTAGGTAACAACATACATAAATACACATCCATTTTAATGAAGAACAAAGAGACACCAAACCAAGACTGACAGTAAGAACTTATCTCAGAGAGCCTTCCAGAAAGTAACACGCTTGGGGATGCATCCTACCCAGCACTGCCCAAAATGATGAGTCAGGGTGCCTTCAGTTACAGAACTGATGCTGCAACTCTTGGGGGTGCCTGGAACCTCTGGGCTGGTCACTTCTAGCCACAAGCACGAACAGCTTCTGCAGTGTCCTTCACAGGGGGCTTAATGGGGCAATGTTGTAGCCCATGATGCTGTGGACATTGAACCTAACCAGCCTTATGGAATCCACAGTGTTGCACTCCACACTGGTGCACTGAGTGTGGTAGCTAAAAGGTGGCTTCAAATTCCAGAAGCCAGTTGTGGCATCAGCCACTGCCCATTGTGACGAAGGGCAAGAGGTAGCTTCCAAAGCAATTTAGGCTCTAGGTGCCCAACATGCCAAAATCTGCTACATAAATGGCAGGGTCCAGTGCAAAATGAAAATGCAGGTGCTTTATTCAAAAAGTGTCAAAAATTTCCAGATGGCATCAGCAGAGCACTGAACTAAACATAGAGGCCTTCTTAGCATGAGCTCTGTGCAGCTGTGCAGGTTGCATGTCCATGAAGGCATCCCTGTGGCTGAAGTGCTAAAAAGAAGACAGTTGGAAATTTCCACAGTGAAGGGGGAGGGGATGGCAGGTGCAGCACAGAACCGATTCTTCCTGTTGTTTGTGACTGACATGCTCTTTCACTGGTGTCCAGACTGGCTGTGTTTAGTAACTACTCTTACTATGCATGAGTGATTTACAAATGAAAGCATTATCATTATTTTGAATACTTTGAGAACATTTCATTAGATTTGAAAGATAGTCACACAATAGCAAAGAATATCAATATTACAAATGTCAATGAGAGAAAAGGAAGAACTGTTGTTTTCTTTAAAGATAGCTCAAAAGTAAATTTTGGGATGGTTTAAAGCCTTAATGTTTTTCTATCACTTGTTTAAACAAAGCTTATTGTTAGTCATAACTTTGATGAACTTGAAGGCACTGTTATTAAAAAGTCTTGATGGAGGAAAGAAGTTGAGCTGGAATTGTTATTTCCAGCATAAAATCTGATACTAAACAGCTATGCTCATAAAAGAAAATGCAAATTTCTCATTAAAAATTAAATATGTTATTTTGGGGGAATTTTATATAAATTCAGTATTTAATGTCTTCCCTAAATTTTGAACTTTATTTTCTTATATAATATGAAGAGTGATGAAGGCTTTAAGTCCCATATAGATGCTCCAAATCCCTTTCAATTTATTCAGTTTATCCTAGTGTGTACCTAACGTACTATCATTTCTGTGTCCTATGCAGCAAAAATTACTGGAGCATATTCTAGCCAGCAACTGTCTGGGGGAGTCTAGAGACTATGAAGAAGTGCATCTGCTTTTGCTCACTGCCCACTGGGCTTTGACCTGGGAAACAAAGCCATGACTAAAAAAGAGTTCAATCATGGGGACAACTACCAGTATTTCATGGAGTGTTAAACTGGTGGCATGAGAAACAGCACAATCCCTCAGCTCTGTTTGTGTCTCTACTTTCCATTTCTCTGATTCTGCCCCCTCCTACTTTTACCATTTTATCTGTGCTCACCTGGACAATCATATTAGCCTCTTAGCTTGTCTATTCAGCTTCATGTTTGACCAATCTGGTTCAATTAAGATGCCTTAGGTTTCAAGTAATAGAGTACCCAATTAAAACTCATTATTTCACACATAAGTTCTCATACTTGGTTCTGCAATCAAACAATATCAGAGCTGCGTAGGGACTGTGTGTGTGTGTGTGTGTGTGTGTGTGTAAGGCATAGAGATCATTTGTTTGATCTGCCTTTCCCCTCATGGTCTCAATATGACTGTTAAATCTCCAAGCATCATCTCTTCTCATGATGACATCCAAAGACATAGAGTAAAGGAGTATTCTCCTTGGAATCTCTTTCTACCCAGGAGGAAAATTCTAGAAATCCTCTTAGAGTTCCTCAGGACATACATATCCAAGTTGAACCAATCACATGCAAAAGGGAATGGGATTATAATATTGGTTTAGATGCCTCATTATTTATCTCTGGACTTGGCCTACATTTCCTGAGAATAGTTAGAGCCCTATATCCAAATAGAATAAAAAAAGTCCATATCCAGGAAGGCGCAATGGCTACTGGGTAAAAATCCAACAATTTCAGTGTGTCTTTCCTACATATCACTGGAAGACTCATCACACATTTCCTGCTTGAACAAGAGTCCTCCAAAGACTACTGGGTAAAGTTTCAGTCCCTTCACTTAGAATTTTAAAAGGTCCCTAATCTGAGCCGGCGCCGTGGCTCAATAGGCTAATCCTCCACCTTGCGGCGCCGGCACACCGGGTTCTAGACCCGGTGGGGGCGCCGGATTCTGTCCCGGTCGCCCCTCTTCCAGGCCAGCTCTCTGCTATGGCCAGGGAGTGCAGTGGAGGATGGCCCAGGTGCTTGGGCCCTGCACCCCATGGGAGACCAGGAAAAGCACCTGGCTCCTGGCTCCTGCCAGGATCAGCGCGGTGCGCCGGCTGCAGCGGCGGCCATTGGAGGGTGAACCAACGGCAAAGGAAGACCTTTCTCTCTCTGTCTCTCTCTCACTGTCCACTCTGCCTGTCAAAAAAAAAAAAAAAAAAAAAAAAAAAAAAAAAGGTCCCTAATCTAGAGGATGAGGTCAGATTTCACAAGCACGATCCGCCTGGCGCCACTTCTACTTTTCCTTCCTGGTCCCTTACCACCTTTTTATAATTATACATGAACCTGGGAATTACATGACCATTTAGAGCTCCAGAGTGTGATCCCCGGCAGAACTGTTTCTGTTGTGCTTATCCTTATACCCAAAGTCCAGCCTTTTACTCAGACATGGTAGGTTTTCATAAATATTTGTTGCATGGATGAATGTGTACACCTGTCTGAGGCAGCAAGCAGCCATTTCAATAGTTAGATATTTAATTTGGCAAAAGCAGGTTTCTGTGTAGCTATCAAAAGAGGTTGAAAGAATTTGGTACCTCAACATCACCAACATTTTGTTAAAGGACTAATTGCCAAGCCCTGTGTGCATGTGGGACCATTAGTAATTCTGTAGCTATGCAAATTAAAACAGTGATGTATGATTTATAGCTTTAATAACATTCTGAAGGCTCTTAAATTTTAATCACTTGCAACATCCTTTTTAATATTCAATTACTTTATTAACTAATTAGGTCACTTGCTGAAAAAGCACATAAGGCTGGTGCTATTTTAATATCAGCTGAGCCTCACAAAATACCTTTGAAATGGTGCAAATGGTTTATTTATTTTAAACAGATCATTAAGATGCTATAATTAATAAACCAATTACCAAAAAAAGGCCCAATAGTGATAGATGCATAAGTACAATAGCAGTGTCCGATGGATTAGTCATTTTTACATACATACGTCAAGGGGCAAAACCTAAATGAAAACCCGCTGTAAAAAGTGCTTTCCTAAATAATTAATTTGTGCAATGACTGATAACCCTATCACGATGAACCTAACTTGAGGCCCATTCATTACGTAAACCTGTAATGTGTACTTTCATTTTATCTAATGACGCTCTGGATGGAAAATCTACAGCAAGCTAAACTTGGCGTTCCTTGATTACTTACAAGGGCCTTAATTTGCAGACAGAGACGGCCACTTCACTACCTATCAGCGTGTTGGAGTGAGGCGAGCCTCCCAGAGGAGACTCAGAAGGAGACACATCCAGGGTCAGCAGCGCTCTGCTTATTGATTTCTCAGCACTGTGTTAAGGTCTTCAAAGCAAACAATGTGAACAAAGAAAGCCAAGGCCAATCCTGTAGGGATTCTTCACCCAAAATTCTCCAAGGAGACTCTGGATGGTAGCACTGAACCTGCACTGCTAATGCACAGAACTATTGAGACTGCGGCTGGGGTACAGAGAGGAACAGCCTTTGGGCTTGGAATAGGATTTTATTTCTGGGATCAGGGGGAGATAAGAGGCATCAACTCTTTTGCTGGGATGGAAAATACTGTCAAATCCTGGAGAATAGGTCATTTTCACAGCTGTCAATAATACAATAATAATTTTTAAAAATATAATAAGAAACTCAGTGGCCATCATTTATGGAGTGCTCACCATCTACTTGCTAGACCCAGTGTTGACTGTGTTAACTCCTTAAAAACCTTCCACATATCAGAATAGCCCTCTCAGGGTTCCTGCCAGTACTAAATGCTGTAGTTTAATCTGCTCCCATGTTCCTCCTGGGCCTTCTACTCTGCAGGGTACTTATTTTGTCAGTGTGTATTTACTGAGCACCTTCTAGTACCAGCCACTGTTCCAGGCACTGGAGATCCTGGGGTGAACAGGACAGACAGGTTCCCTGCTGTCATGGGGTTGACTTCCTGGGGTGGGAGGGCGACAGATAATACACAAAGGTAAAACTATAAATCAGAATTTTCGAAAACATAAACTGCCATGGGAAACGTGAAACAGGAGATCGTGATGGAGTGACTGGGGCAGCTGTTGGTGATGAAGTCACTAGCGAAGGGCTTTTGAAGGACAGCAGCATTTGCCAAGAGACTTCAGGTGTATTCTTCTCCCAGTTTCACCACTATGTTGTCTGTGCCCTTTGCACATGAGTGGAAAAGAACAGGGAAGGCAGCTAAGGGAGAGAGAAAGGGAGGCCAGGCAGAGTGAGACAGGTTGGCAGGAGGGAGACTGAAGGAAAGTGGTAGGTACAGACACTAGCTTGCAGTCAGACGACAGCATGAACTTGCATGTGTTCTGTTGTGTGTGTGTGTGTTCTGGTGCGTAGAAAACGTGCAGAGAGAGTGATTTCTCAGGCCTCACCTCTTTTCTGTCACTGTCAGGCCCTGCACATGCCTATAGCTTGATTTTATGCATTTTTGATCTATTTTAGCACCTTCCTGATGTGTTGATGGAACTTTAAAATATTCATCTGTTTCCACATCCAGCCATGGACGCTGAGCTCTCTAGGAAGAGTAGCAGAGCCCAGACAGTGAATCTCACGTTGATGCTGCTCAAATACAGAGAAGATCTTCTCCCAAGTCTCTATTTCTCATTGTTGTGGCTTTCTATAAGTACCACATGGCTCAAAACAAATGACTTTTCAATTTTCATTTCATTATAATTGACATTGTAATCTGTCAATTGTCCTTCCATATGTCTCTGTCCGCCACATCAAGAATTAAATAGGTTTTATGTTGAAAAGAAAAAGCCAAACTATTGTAAACCACTGTGATAGACACATTAATTATGAGTTATAAATGACTACTAAGGAATATGTGGTATATATCCGCATTTGTGGTCCAGGTCGTCTGTCCTTTTTTAAAATTTGGAACTGGAGGGGCCACCAGCTGCAGGATATGGACCATATGAGTCCATTTCCAATCCAGCTGTCTGCTGATGTGCTGGGAAAGCAGTGGAAGATGGTCCGAGTGAGTGGGCCCCTGCACCCATGTGGGAGACACAGAGGAGGCTCCTGGCTCTTGGTTTCTGGCTTCAGGTCAGCCCAGCTCTGGCCATGGCAGCCATTTAGAGAGTGAACCAGAGGATGGAAGATCTCTCTCTCTCTTTCAAATAAATAAATAAATCTTTCATTATTATTATTATTATTTTTAGAATTATTTATTTATTTGAAAGTCAGAGTTACACAGGTAGAGGAGAGGCAGAGAGAGAGAGAGAGAGAGAGGGGTCTTCCATCTGTGGGTTCACTCCCCAATTGGCTGCAATGGCCAGAGCTGTGCCTATCCGAAGCCAGGAGCCAGGAGCTTCTTCCGGGTCTCCCACGTGGGTGCAGGGGCCCAAGGACTTGGGCCATCTTCCACTGCTTTCCCAGGCCATTGCAGAGAGCTGGATTGGAAGAGGAGCAGCCGGGTCTCGAACCAGCGCCCATATGGGATGCCGGCACTGCATCCCATAGCAGCAGCTATGTAGCAGCAACTTTACCCGCTACACCACAGCGCCGGCCCCAATAAATAAATCTTATATAAACAAACAAACTGTGGAACTGGATCAAGATAGTTGGGCCTTGAGGCAGGAAACAGGCTGTGCTGACTCCTTGGATGTGTGCCCGATACTCATGAGCAGATTCCTCAGGATCCTTTGCCCTCCCTCAAGGATAGACAGGGTGAGAGAGAGCAGGTGTGCCAGGGAGAGGAGCTGCAAACACATCCATAATGCATGTCCTGGGTCTTTCCTAGCAGCTCCTTTCTCACACCTGCTAATCACCAGATCATTTCAACTAAACAGCCTAATGTAAAATAACTTTTAATGTACCACCTCCAAATGTGTCTATTCATAAGATAGATACCTGTACTATTGCTAGGTTGTATATTAAGCATGAGACACATACACTTTCTAATAACTTAGATAAAACAGATTCAAGTGTGGGCCAGCATTGTGGCTTAGTGGGTGAAGCTGCCTTCTGTGATGCTGGCATCCCATGTGGGTGCCCGTTCATGTCCTGCTGCGCCACTTCCAAGCCAGATCCCTGCTAATGGCCTGGGAAAAGCAGAGGAAGATGGCCCAAATATTTGGGTTCCTGCCACCCATATGGAAGACAGGATGAAGCTCCTGGCTTTGGATTAGCCCAGCCCTGGCCGTTTCAGCCACCTGGGGAGTGAACTAGCAAATGTAAGATCTCTCTGCCTCTCCCTCTCTCTCTTCTATAACTCTGACTTTAAAATAAATAGATAAATCTTTAAATAAATAAATATAAATTGATATTCAATTCCTACTGTGCCCCAGTGGGCCATCTGTCATCTTTTTTTTTTTTTTAATATTTATTTGAAAGGTAGAGTTACAGAGAGAAAGAGGCAGAGACAGAGGAAGAGAGATCTTCCATTCACTGGTTCACTCTCCAAGTGGCCACAATGGACAGGACTGTACCAGACTGAAGCCAGGACCTTCTTCCGGGTCTCCCACATGGGTGCATGGGCGCGAGCACTTGGGCCACCTTCCGCTGCTTTCCCAGACACATTAGCAGGGAACTGGATCGGAAGTCGAGCAGCCAGGACTCAAACCAGTGCTCATATAACATCCTGTGGGCAGCAACCTTACCCACTATGCCACAATGCCAGCGCCCATGTGGCATCCTTCTAGAGCTTGTGTGAATCTTCCTTGAAGATCAGAGCTCTGAAAAATTGCAGAAATGTGTCCCATGCTGGTGGCAGACAGATCTACTGCTAGAAGCACCTTAAGAGCAGTTGGGACATTTCTTGCATGAGAATCCAGATGGTGGGGCTGGTATTGTAGTGCAGCAGGTTAAGCTGCTGCCTGAATTGCTGGCATCCCATACGGGGGCGCCAGATCTGAGGCGGCTCTTTGATAATGCAGCTGGGAAGGCAGCAGAGGATGGCGCAAATACCTGGGCCTTTGTCACCCATGTGGGAGACCCCGATGGAGCTGCTGGCTCCTGCTTCAGTGTGGCACAGTCCTGGCTGTTGTGGCCATTTGGGGAGAAAGCCAATGGAAAGAAGATCTTTCTGTTTTCTCTCTCTCTCTCTCTGTCACTATGCCTTTCAAATAAACAAATCTTTTTAAAATAAAGGTATCTGGATAGAAAATGCATTAAATATAAAGTCTAGCCTTTGACCGGTCCTAGAGATTCCCCTGGGAATACTGATCAATACTCTGCAAAAGGTGTGCAGTCACCCTCTACGCCAGTGCTTCCTCCAGTTCTCATATGGCCATCACAGTCTTTGCCATGTCAGGGTACCACAGTGTTGTTATTTTAGAAACAATACTCTTTACATTTTTCTCATGGCTGTACATATGAATGCACTTCAGAAGGATCGTTCCTATCACTACCAGAGAGGAAATGCCAGCTTTGCCTGCCAGAAAGACAGGAATCAACAGGTGCTTAATGATTAAATTTAAAAGGATTCACTTATGTGCTACCTCTGAAACCACCATAAGAACCCGAAACACAAGTTGAGAAATATTGCCTTTAGCTCTCAAGAAAACCAATACCAGATTTGCCAGATCTTCCTTTAAAGGGTTTTGACACCTGTAATCAAGTAAGAGATGATATTCCCAGCTTCAACCTGTGAGTTTCTCTATCCAGCCACTGATCTGAATCAACGCTCAGTTGATATTATCCCTAGCCCTGTCAAATGTCCACAGGTTTCTGTTATTTATTTAAAAGGCAGAGAGAGAGACAGAGACACAGAGATAGAGAGACTGAGTGCTCCTGTCTGCTGGTTCACCCTTCTTCTACCTACAATGGCAAGAGGACAGGATCAAAGCCAGGAGCGGGGAACTCCATCTGGGTCTCCCACATGGGTGGCAGGAACACAAGCATTTGAGTTATCACCACTGCCTCCCAGGATTTGCATTAGCAGGAAGGTGGAATCAGTAGACAGAGCCAGGTACCTTTCTGTGGGATGTGGGTATCCTGTGTTTTAAATGCTGGGGCAAGTGTTCACTCTGTGTTTTGTGTTAAGGAAAATGGTGTCATTTGGTGCTAGTGTGCTGAATAGTTTAGAATTCATGTTCTCTTGAAATATTTTGTCTGAGTTTTTTTCTAGATCTGCCAAACAAGCTATGGGACATAGTTTTTCCTTCCTTCTGGATAATGAGGCTAACTTACTATTTAGCCCAGTGTGACAGAAATGTGATGGGTGGATGAGAGGACATTTGTTTTGGGGATTGAGCACAACAGTATGCTGCACTGATGAAAGAACATCGGTTACACTCAGAGACAGGGGTGAGGGTTCGCAGCCCAGTTATCAGGTATGTACCGAGTACTGTGGTGGCCAGATGTAGACATGAAGACACAGCCTGGCGCTCTCATATGGGATGTCGGCATCGTAAGTAGCAGCTTAACCTGCTGCACCACAATTCTGGCCCCAGTAGCACAGGCCCTTCTGTGGAGTCTTCTTTATGCACAGTTGGCCTGGAGGAGATGGTGGGAGACTCATGTCTGCTGTTGTCTCAGCTGGCCTGTTTCTACTGCCTCTCCTCATGGGACCTTTGCCTGCGCCTGACAGTGGTACTCCACATAGACACACCTGATTACACATTGCACATAACTACCTAAGAGGGCTTCATAAAGTTCATGGAAATGGTGTTTTATGAACAAACATGCAAGGGTTTCAATTTTTTGCACCAAAATAAACTTACCTTTTAATTCCATTTTTCATGGACTTTTTGAAGTCCCCTTAAATATCGTTGTACAAGGGTATGACCACAAAGCCACACACAACTTAAGGGATTTTTCAAGGACAATTCTATTCCTGTCCAACATGAGTATTTCCTATGTTCCTGCTTCTACAAACAAACCTCATAGAAGCGTCCATGTAATTCCTGATCATGGGTTACAAGAATCCTATGGGATTATGTCCAAAAGCTTGGCACCTTGCTGACAACAGAGGTTAATATAATCATGATGGTAATGTCATTATTACTGTTTTACAACCAGAGCACAAACTATTAGGGATGAGTTCTATTCTGTGGTTATTATTAGCATAATTATCAAAAGGAATGGAAGGGATGGAGGGAAGGAGCAAGGGAGAGGGAGAGAGGGAGTGAGAGAGGTAGAGAGAGAGAGAGAGAGGGAGGGAGGGAGTGAGGGAGGGAGGGAGAGAGGGAAGGAGATAGAGAGAGAAAGAGAGAGAGAGAGGAAAATTGATTTTACTTCCCCTGGAGTTACAGAGTTTCTGAAGAGAAGAGTGGATATTTCGACAGACAGGACCTAAGATCTGGTGGAGGCCTCCAGGGTTCTGGTGTCAGGACTGGCCTGTGGCAGTGTTAGAGGAGGAGAAGCAGATACCAAGTGCCAAGTGTGAGAAGCAGCTTCCTTTGGTTGGCACCCATCAGAAGGGGTAGGGGAAGAACGCCTGGGAAGGTAGCTCATCATTAGAAGGCTTGAGTACCTGGATTTGATTCAGCTGGGGATGAGGAGCCATTGACAGTGGTTGAGCTGGGAGAGAAGAGCACCACTTTTGCTAGAAGCATAGAAACCAGGGAGGAGGCTGTTACATATGTTTGTAAGAAGTCATTCTGAGCTCAAAGGAGAGTGGCAGCCAAGGGGAGGGAAGATACTACACATGTTGGCAACGATTAGCTACATATTTTCTGAGAAGATCTCAGATATTTTGTGCTTTTTAAAATTTATTAATTATTGCTGCAGAGAGTTATGTAGTCCCATCTCTTTAAAAACATTTTGAGGGGGCCAGCACTGTGGCACAGCAGGTAAAGCTGCTGCCTGCAGCACCGGCATCTCATTTGGGTGCTAGTTCAAGTCCTGCCTACTCCAACAACCCATGTGAGAGAACCAGATAGAGTTTCAGGATCTTGGCTTTGGCCTGGTCCACCTCTGGCCATTGCAGCCATCTGGGGAGTGAACCAGTAGATGGAAGATCTCTCTCTCTCTGTCTCTCCCCAACTCAGTCTGTAATTCTGCCTCTCGAATAAAATAAATATATATATAACAATTTTATTTATTTATTTGAGAGGCAGAGTTACAGACAGAGAGAGGGAGAGACAGAAAGGTCATCTGTCTGCTGGTCATCTGGCTGCAACAGCCAGACCTCGGCTGATCCAAAGCCAGGAGCCAGGAGCTTCTTCTGGATCTCCTACGTGGGTGCAGGGGCCCAAGCACCTGGGCCATCTTCCACTGCTTTCCCAGGCCATAAGCAAAGACCTGGATTGGAAGTGGAGCAGCCAGGCCTCCAACAAAGGCCCAAATGGGATGCTGGCCTTGCTACTACACCACAGTGCTTGCTGGCCCCAATACATTTTTTTTTACAGGCAGAGTGGACAGTGAGAGAGAGACAGAGAGAAAGGTCTTCCTTTGCCGTTGGTTCACCCTCCAATGGCCGACGCGGCCGGCGCTCTGCAGCCAGCGCATCACGCTGATCCGAAGCCAAGAGCCAGGTGCTTCTCCTGGTCTCCCATGGGTGCAGGGCCCAAGCACTTGGGCCATCCTCCACTGCACTCCTGGGCCACAGCAGAGAGCTGGCCTGGAAGAGGGGCAACCGGGACTAGAACCCGTTGTGCCGGTGCCACAGGCGGAGGATTAGCCTATTGAGCCGCGGTGCTGGCCCCCCAATACATCTTTAAAAAAAAAGTTTCAATGTGTTTTCTACCACTTATCAGTAAGTTTTTTAAAAAGTCATTTTCAAGTATAATGATAAGATTATTGAGGACTTTCACAAGCCACAGCACTGAAAGTTAAATCTCAAAAATGTGGGAAGCCCATGGAAAAATCCCCACCCTGGGACCTTGGACCCAGCAACAGCCAGTGTAACAACAACAATATAAAAAAAACTCCCTGGTCTCAAATTGCACTGCCAACTGAAACCAACCGAACCAATCACCTTCCAGAAAACATGAGAGGGAAAGCAAAGGAAAAATCCAAATATTGAAAAGACATTTACCCTGATTTGAACATCACACAATGTATACATGTATTCAAACATCACATGGTACTTCATAAATATGCGCTTTGTATCAGTTAAATATTTTAAGAAAATTTAAAAAAATAAAAAGGATGCTGTCTTACAAATATAAGGATGGATGAATATTATTTATAGGAACTGATTCTTGGATTTGCTAGTGTCTAAGATAAGCAGGTGGATAGTTGCTTCACAATTGTATAAAGAATTTTTATCTTAAAATTATTTTTTATCATACTTGCATTGCGGATGATGCAAGTTGCAGGGTGTGCCTGAGTGTGGCACTGGAATTCCTTCAGATGAATGTCTCCCACCTGCTTGGGGTTAGAGAGCATTACTGCACATCAAAATCTGTGATTTCCTACTGGATTGTTTACACAATGTTGTCCCATCTACATGTCCTTGCCTACAGTACCACTTCCCTTTGTCATTCTATAATTTAAAAAAAAAAAAGCATTTTAAAAAGTTTGATATGTGGAGAAGGAGACTGAGAGAGATATAAATAAACAGAGATCTTCCACCTTCTGATTCGCTGCCCAAATGTGAATCAGCCAAGGCTGAGCCAGGGAAAATCCAGGAGATAGGAACTCCAGGAAGGTCTCCTGTGTGAGTGGCAGGGCCTACTCAATCACTTGAGCCATCACTTTCTTCCTCCCAGGGTGTGAATTACCAGGAAGCTGCAATTGAGAGCAAAGCCAAGACTCAAACCTAGGCACGCCATCTAGCAGCATCTTACCCACTATGCCACACACCTGTCCACAATCCATCATCATTTTACATTTACATTACATTACATTTCATCTATAACATGAATGTGTTAGAAGAGGGAGTAGTTGTTGGTATTTTTAATATATATTTTTTTAAGATTGATTCGTGGCCGGCGCCACGGCTCACTAGGCTAATCCTCTGCCTTGCGGCGCCGGCACACCGGGTTCTAGTCCCGGTCGGGGTGCCGGATTCTGTCCCAGTTGTCCCTCTTCCAGGCCAGCTCTCTGCTGTGGCCAGGGATTGCAGTGGAGGATGGCCCAAGTCCTTGGGCCCTGCACCCCATGGGAGACCAGGATAAGTACCTGGCTCCTGCCATCGGATCAGCGCGGTCTGCTGGCCGCGGCAGCCACTGGAGGGTGAACCAACGACAAAGGAAGACCTTTCTCTCTGTCTCTCACTGTCCACTCTGCCTGTCAAAAAAAAAAAAAAAAAAAAAAAAAAAGATTGATTTGTTTATTTTGAAAGTCAGAATTACATAGCGAGAGGGGAAGAGAGAGGAGAATCTTCCATCAGCCAGTTCACTCCACAGATGGCTGCAATGGGCAGTGCTGGGCCAAGCCAAAGCCAGGATCCAGGAGCTTCATCCTGGTTTTCCACATAGCTGGCAGGTGCCCAACACATGTGCCATCTTCTGCTGCTTTTCTCAGGCCACTAGGAGGGAGCTAAATTGGAAGCCAAGCAGCCTGGACATGAACTGGCATCCATATGAGATGGTGGCATCACGGGCAGCAGCTTTACCCACTAAGCCACAATGCCAGCCCCTTCAATGTAGCTTTGTGGGGAAAATGACCTTATGTCCCTACAAATATGGAACTACTCTCTGGGTAAAAATTCAAGGTGATATTCTTCTCTTATTTAACAAAAGAGTCACTCACACATCTTCAAGCTTGTAGGCTTTTTCATGTGTCTGACTCCATGGGTTCTTTCAAAGACAACCATAGCCCTGAGCTTAAGATAGACCCACACAATGTTACAATAGATGAATGGATAAACAAAACAGGTATGCACATAGAATGGGATATTATTCATCTTTCAACAGGAATGCAATCCTGACACAGGCTATAACTTGTATGAACCTTGATGACATCATGTTAAGTGAAACAAGGCAGTCAGAAAAGACAAATACTCTAAGACTCCACTTTATAAGGGAGTTACAGTAGCAAAATTCATAGAGACGGGAAGTAGAATGGTGGTTGTCAGGGACAGAGTTTCATTCTAAGAATTTTCTAATTCATTAGATGTCCATCTTTCACCAATTTGTCTCTGATGTTCCCTACCTTTCCCATCTAGAGATGACGCCTTTGATTAAAGTTATCTTGGCAAACAAGCGATTTAGTGGGGAAAAAATGGAAGCCATTTTTGGAAGATCAACATTATAACACTCAAATCAGGCCCTAAGGAAAAAGAAGCTGCATGTCAGACCACTGCCACCATTTTGGGAAGAGTGTTAGTGCCAATGCAGGATACAAAGACACCCTTAGCTAAGAGCTGATTGTTAACCTCCCAAACTCAATGCAATGTGACAGTGACACTTCACAGCACATTGCATCCAATCTCATTTGAAGCTGACAAAGATTGTTTCTGCTTTACATCTATTGGTTTATTAATGGTCTACAGCCTCTTAAGCAGATGCATATTCATTAGGTAGCCAGCTGTTAGGAGGTTCCCAGATGTCGAATGTAACTCTGTCTTGGAACATTTTTTTTTCCTTATCAGGAAACAAAGTAATTGAGGCCTTATTAAAGAACCAGTTAATTACTAAAGCGGTACCTTATGGCACCCTTTTTATCATTCAAATCTCAGAACTCTCGGGATGTCTAAAAAATTTGGTGAAGAAACATATTTAAGAGCCAAGGTTTGTTTTAAGTTTATATACACAGAAACAGTATGTGTAGAGACACACATACATACTTCTACATTGCAGGAAGTGAAGGATGCAATGAGCTCTTAACTGACAAATTTTAGCAATAATCTCCTATCCTTAATTCATTATAGGTATTACATCTAAAGGACAATACTGAAAAACCTACGAAGTTCATTGAAATTACAGAATTTAATAGTGTTCTTTTATCTAGTCTTATTACTTTCCTGTAAAAGAGAGCCACTGAAAAATGTTTTTTTTTGTGTGTGTGTAATCTATGTCTCAAACTTCATGTAAAATTTTGCATTAAAGAGTATTTTTTCCCCATCAAAAATAAGGAAGCTCAACTACTGGCAATGAAAGCAAGGTTTTCAAATAGCTAGATATTACCAAATGCCTTTTTAAATCCTATCCTAAAGTTATCAGTTCAAACACTCCCTTAAGAACACCTTAATCTAGAAATCCCATTTTCTACTTTTTGGTGACTTGTCTCTGTTTCTCAGCTGCAAGTCACAGGAGCAAATATAAAATGGCCAAGAACACTCAATCTTTAGAGAACATTGTGGGGCACCTTTTGAAATGGATTCTTCAACCAAGCAGTCCAGTGACATCCAGCTTCAGCCTGTGGCTTACTTTTAACGTATCTTTTGATCCCTTGAAATACCTTTTTGTTAATATTATTCCATATCTGCTGGATACGAGAGATCTGGTTAATAGCTTATGCTAAGTTACATCACCACATCAACAACACAAACATTTCAGAAGAGACCGGTTTTTATGGGCTCTGGGGCTTATCTCCTGCTGGTGACCTTTAGAAAATGCAAATAGATTACATAAACATAAAGTGCTTACTTTAAAAGCATATTAGTTAACAAGCATTTACTAGCTGTCTGATATGTGTGGAGCAAAACACAGCATCTGGGGACAAAGTGGTCAGGGCTCAGGGGAATATGCCAGAAAAAGCTGACAACTTATCTGTGTGACATGTACAGCCTCTAAATTCAAGAGTCTGAAATATTAAGAGGCGGGTAATGAGGAATGGCAGAATGAAGCTGAATTTGGATTCTAAAGAACAGTCCTAGGAGATGTGGCTTCCCTAAACCATCTTGAATTCTCAGGGCCTCAGTTTCCTCCTCTGTAACAAAGGGATGACAACTGTCTTACCTTCTCAGCTTTGGGCTATCGTGAAAAGCAGGGAAGAAATGAGTGTTAAGACACTCTGTCACCAGTAACATGCAAATTAGTACTACTTGAAATACTCAACTTGCATGTACAAATGAATCTTTAGGTTAAAACAATTCCTGTCTTTCATACTTAAATGAACTGCTAATGAATTTCAGGTTTGACAATAAATAACAAACTACTGCCATACAATTTTCCACTCAGGTTTCTTAACATTCAAGGGAGGCCTGTGACAACCATGGCAAGGGAGGTGCACAGGGCCTTCAGAACATTGCATTCCAGTTGTCTACAGTCCCCATGAGGCACTTCGGAGGGAAATGAATCACTAACCTTAGCATCCTACACACCAATTACTACCAGTCTGTCCTTGCCTATCTGCCCCCCACTCCCTTCCCATTCCATTCCTTTTACGTGAAGCTGCACCCACGCCCACTGAACTTCTGGCAATTCTTTCTCCACTTGGGGGTCTTCATGTATGTACTTTTTCCATGGCTCTACGTTTCCCTCTGGCCTAGCATGGCTGCCACCTTCACATCCTTCTTAAGACATCAAAGTAAAAGTGCCTTTCTCAGAGAGGTATTCATGGATTAATCCATTTAAACTAGGATTCTGCTCCTGTTTTTTTTTTTTTTTTTTTTTTTTTTTTGACAGGCAGAGTTAGAGAGACAGAGAGAAAGGTCTTCCTTCCATTGGTTCACCCCCCAAAATGGCTGCTACGAGCCAGCAGCCAGGTGCCTTCTCCTGGTCTCCCATGCAGGTGCAGGGCCCAAGCACTTGGGCCATCCTCCACTGCACTCCCGGGCCACAGCAGAGAGCTGGACTGGAAGAGGGGCAACTGGGACAGAATCCGGCGCTCTGACCGGAACTAGAACCCAGTATGCCGGCACCGCAGGCAGAGGATTAGCCTGTTGAGCCGCAGCACCGGCCCCTTCTGTTCTTTCTTAACAGCACCTTGAGCAGTTCCTTTGTAACACTTAACACCTGCCCACACTTCCATGTGACCTTATGGGGAAATTTCTGTTGAATTATCTTAGCTCATAATTTGAGGTGATGCAGGCAGTAGGCACATAATATGAATAAACACATTAAAGCACACTTGGGCAATGGTCCTCTGGTTTGGCACTCCAGTACACTACTGCAATCTCATTTCCTAGTTGGGAATATTTAGGGTTTCTATATCATAATTACAGTGACTCTTTTGGTATTGTTTTCCTTAATTAAAAAAAATTTAGAAGCAGAGAGATTGAGAAATAGAGAGTATTCCCATCCCAGTGATTAATCTTCAAACGACTGCAATGGCTGAAACTAGGCCAGGTTGAAGCCAGGAGCCAGGAACTCAATCCAGGGACCCAACTACTTGAGCTATCACCTGCTTCCCCGGGTGTACATCAGTTAGAAGCTGGAAGCTGGAATCGGGAATGGAGCCAGGACTCAAATTCAGGCATTCCAACAAAGCATGTGGGCATCTTGACCGCTAGACCAACTGCCTATTCATGATTTACTTTTTCTTTTTTAAAATAATCAACTCATATGGTTCTCATTGTATTTGGTAAGCAGAGACACACAGAAATCTTCATTTGCTGGTTCACTGCCCAAATGCCTTCAACAGCCAGAGTTGGGCCAGGCTGAAGCCAGGAGCCTAGAACTCATTCCAGGTCCCCCACATGGGTGACAGGGACTCAAGTACTTGAGCCATTATCTGCCACCTCCCAGCATGAGTTTTAGCAGGAAGCTGGATCTGAAGAAGTAGAGGAGCCAATACTTGAATCAGAGACTTGGATACTAGATGAAAGCAACCAAAGAAGCATCCTAACTGCTGCACCATATGTCTGCCCCTTGATTTAGCTTTCGAAGACTGAAAAGTAAAAAATTAAAAAAAAAAATTCTATGAATATTGGAACCTATTCCACCATCTACATTTTAGTTATACTTGAAAAATAGTTCAATAAAACTGGTTTATAAATCAAACATATTCAATGCTTCCTTACTAAAATTATGTACCTATCCTATGTACTGGTTTACTAACGAAGCTCTCTTCAAATGGGGAAACCAGTTTGGAAATTCCTCTTTCCATGATTTAAAACAAACCTTGTCAAATGTACTGACCCCACTCCCTGATGAGTTATTAGAAATCAAGTCTCCAAGTTGGGGACTGCACAAATTCTCAAAAGCTTTTTTGTTATCTCATTTCTGACTCTCTTCTCTTACCATAAGGAGATAACTGTCATGGGTCACAAGAATGAAACATTATGATGGACATCAAGGGACCAGCAAACAGCTTGGCATTGTCATTTCATGAATTGGATGCAAACTTTGCTGAATTCTTCTTCCGATGGCATGGATCAAATTTATCTAGGAATATGGTCTGGTGCTCTGGCATAGTGGGTAAAGCTGCCACCTGTGGTACTGTCATCCCATATGGGCACCAGTTCGAGTCTGGCTGCTCCATCTGTGATCAAGCTCCCTGCTGATGGGCCTAGGAAGGCAGTGAAGGATGGCCCAAGTGCTTGGGCCCCTGTACCTGCGTGGGAGAGCAGGAAGAAGTTCTGGCTCCTGACTTCAGACTGGCCTAGCTCCAGCCGTTGCAGCCATTTGAAGAGTGAACCAGCAGATAGAATAATTCTCCCTCTCTGTAACTCTGCCTTTCAAATAAAACAAACAAATGCCTCCACCCCAGTTATCTAGTAGTACAGAACACGGATGCAGTATTTCTAAAGACATATCCTTCCGGGGTGTCAGAGAACATTAAGTAGGTTAAATTGCCAGAGCTCCCTCAAAACAGGTCAGAGGCCTTCAGACTTAACCATGACTCTTAATGAAGGCTAGACAAGGATATTCAGGTTTTCTTTTCTTTTTTTTTTTTTTATTTTTGACAGGCAGAGTGGACAGTGAGAGAGAGAGAGAGAGAGAGAAAGGTCTTCCTTTGCCGTTGGTTCACCCTCCAATGGCCGCCGCTGCAGCCGGCGCACCGCGCTGATCCGAAGACAGGATCCAGGTGCTTTTCCTGGTCTCCCATGGGGTGCAGGGCCCAAGCACCTGGGCCATCCTCCACTGCACTCCCAGGCCATAGCAGAGAGCTGGCCTGGAAGAGGGGCAACCGGGACAGAATCCGGCGCCCCAACCGGGACTAGAACCCGGTGTGCCGGCGCCGCAAGGTGGAGGATTAGCCTATTGAGCCACGGCGCCGGCTCAATATTCAGGTTTTCAACTCACCACGCACCCTAACACCCAATCTCTCAGCCGGTTTGTGTGTCTTAGGAACTTACTCTTCCTAATTTTATAAAAGCAAGCTGGTAGAAACACACTACGTTACCAGAATAAATAACCTTAAACATGGTATGAAATTCTATGGTGTAACCTATTTTTAAAATTTAGTACCCAGAGAGCAATCTTCTATGATTGGTGTTCTGCTAATGGTAAAGGCAAAACTAAACTTTTTGTAACTCAAGAAGATCACTTTGGAATAAATCAAGCAATACACAGCATACTAGGAAATAACCTTACCCCCTTAATTACAGCATTGTTGGCCAAGTGCAGTCTGAAAACCACTGAGGTGCTCTGAGGCCAATTCCAGGGAGCTGCAAAGTCTTCTTTCCAACCACAAAACAACTTATCACTCCAGACTGAATCCAGAGATCAGGGAATCCAGCTGTATCCCATTAAGCCAGAGTGGTGTTAAAGACTTGTAAAAATGCGAAACAACATCAAACTTTTATTTTCAAAATTAGTTTATAAAATTACAATTTGATAATATACAATGGATTTAATATGGTTAGACCAACTAACACTTTTAAAGCTTCTCAGTTGCTTCATAAATATCGATAGATATGAAACCACTTCAAAATATTCATGGAAAATTTGAAAGAAAGTTTTTGTGGCTACAATTTTTGAAATCCATGTATTTTTTTCATAATGCAATTTCTATGAACTATTTGAAGATACTTTGTATTCATAGATTTCCCAAAGTTCAAGAAATCCTTTCATGGAGTTTTTAAGTATTTATTTATATTTGAGAGGCAGAGTTAGAGAGAAAGAGGTCTTCCATCTGCTGGTTCACTCCCCAAACGGCCGCAAAGGCCAGAGCTGGGTGGATCGGAAGCCATGAGTTTCTTCCAGGTTTCCCATGTCGGTGCAAGGGCCCAAGCACTTGGGCCATCTTCCATTGCTCTCCCAAGCCATCAGCAGTGAGCTGGATGGGAAATGGAGTAGCTGGGACACAAATGGGTGCCTATATGGGATGTTGGCATCACAGATGGAGGTTTAACATACTACACCACAAGCCGGCCCCTTCATGAATTTTTAAAAATTCTATTTGTATCTGATGACTTATCTGGGTACCACAAGACTACTAAGATCTTAGTCAACAAAACTGCAAGAACTCAATCAAGCAAAAACAGATTTCCACAGCCTGTGAAAGCTGAGAACATTCTAATCAGAGTGGTTCGTGTAGCAAATCCTCTATAAAGGGCTCATTTTATGGTTCCCTCCCTTGCACCTGCCCTTACGTGGTAAGAAGTGAGTCAATATAGTCACAAACAATTCATTTACAATTTCCTTGACAGGTAAAGAAAACAGAGTTAAATTCATGCAGATACTGAACTTCTCATCAGAAAATGCCTCAGAGGTGTCTCTGGCTTTCTTAGCTCTACTTTGCTTTCAGGAAAAAACTTTAATTTGCTGTGTAACTTAAATGACATTCATGTGAACCATTCAGCACAAAGACTGGCAAAGAAAGCTGTCCACATGCAAACACATTCACATCAACAAGAAAATGGGGGACAGGGACACATGAACAGCACATTTGTCAGTGCTGGTGGGTCGTACACATCTTTTAATTATGCAACACTGCAAGACTTTAATAGTTTGTCTTAGAAAAGTCATATTAGGGTCCAGACTGGTCAGGTAAACCGATCAGGACCAGTGAGTGGTGGAAATGGAAACATTTTCCTTACACAATGAATGCAGTGTTGTCCAGGAGAGCTGCTAAGTAAAGCCAGTTTATTTCAGAAACCCATTAGGAGAAGCCATGATCTGTGCCAGTACAAATTTTGCATCTTAGCTGGAAAACTACAACATGACAACTGATCTTCATATTGAGACAATGTAAAGTTCTGAAAGAAGAAAAGTTCTTTTGTATAAAAAAAATCTACTGTTCTGAAAATATTCTGGAGAAAGTACTAACCTCTATCTCCAAATATAAGTGACTATAAAGGCCCCAACTTATTAGTGAACTACTATCACACCCATAACATTATAGGTAACTCAATTAAAAAAATCCAAAGTTCTGTACAAGAACACTGTGTACATGTATGATTCTTCAAGTTTATCAGAGAATTAAATATAATCCAGAAGGAAACCAACACAAATCTGGAGCAGCTATGTAATCATTGTATGTAGGAAGGCAAAGTGGTATAGGAAGTGTATAAGGGAGCCCAACAGGAAACTGAAGAGCTGTCATCTTGCTAACTCCAAGAGATTTGAGGAAATTCATGCCTTTTTTTTTTTTTTTTTTTTTGAGGCATCACTTATTAACCCTTTCAGAGACAAATCCTTATAAATTGGATAGACTCCCAGTAAGACAATTCTGCTTTTCTTTCATGGGCTCTAACACAAAAAATTCTTCTAAGATAGCATCTAACTATGCTGACTAAAAAGGAGACAAGGGGTACCCCGAGTATCCTCAGAGATAATAAATTTAGGGAGGCACTGGTATCGAAAATGCTTGAGAAACCTTACTATAAAAAATTTAAACACAAAAGTTCAGATAAAAAATATTTATTTCCTGTAAGAACCACATATATTTTAAAGGTTGAAGACATATTTCTTAAAGAAAAATTTATTTAACATTATGGGTTTTAAGACATTCTACTGTGCTGCCACCAGAGGTTGGTTTGATTGCTCTGAAGTAACAACACTTGAAAGCTCCTATTCTTTGAAACTAATTTAAACACATTGAATTGTTGAAAGATTAAAAACCACAGTCAGCTAATTACACTCTCTCTCATCTCTTATTCAGCAAATGAATCACTTTTCATTACCACTTAGCTGAAGTACATGAATTTCTGCCTAATTAGAAACGTTGTAGATGGAACATTAGCAAGAATGGAGCAGGTCAGGATATCTGTGCTGCTTCATTTTTAATTCCTAACAGTAGAGTCTGATAGGAAATAACAGAGAAGTCATTAAATAATTTTAAATTATTTATAAAAATTACTTTGCCCAAATTATAATTATTTTTCCCCAAATGGTCTCAAATGTCTAACAGAAAGAAAGAAAAAGCACTTCAACATTGATTTTAATGAACATTTTAATGTTGTGTATAACAGAACATTATGAATACAATGGAAACAAAGTTTTATCAATTTAATAAAAAAATTCAACATAAAGTGGGGAGGTAATAATTTGATAACTATATTATAGTATTTATTTTAAAAAATATTCCCAGCTTGAGGGTGAAACAATTTTGCATTCCAAACTCTAGAATCATGATTTTCATGTGAGCTCAATGCAGAATTACAGCAGGAAAACAAAAACATTTTAATTAATTTCCTTTATTTGTCATTAAATCAATAAAATCTTTGACTGCTACAGGTCTCCTTTAATAATATATATTTAACTCCTCTCTATTGGAACCATATTGCTAATGTCATATTATATACACTCAAAACCCAAACAGAACAAATACTGTATAAAATCTAAAAGTGAACATTGTTGAATTCTAACATTGATATTTAACTTAAGGTTTTAATGGACTTTTACCTTTCAATTTTTTTTGACAAGACACCAAAAAAATAAAAATAAATAGTTTTCTCTTTTGACTGTTCCTGACTTAAATGATAGTTACGGGGATAAACACGGAAGGAAGCTTTGCCAAGTAAATCACTGCAAACTGTAAATAATGACAGCAAAAAACAAACACAAACACTGGAGGGTTCTTTTTTTTTTTTTTTAATTTTAAAGGAAACCATAGAGCAGTCCTGAAAAAAATTTTTTTCCTAGTTCTGCAAAGGATAATTATAGCAGAAGACATGGGAAAAATCCCATAGCTATTACCAATTTCTTAAAGTTTTGTTACAATAAAAATTTGGATAGTATAATAGCAGTGTTGCTGGAACATTAGCAAAAGTATATACATTCCAGTTACCTTTGATTTAGCCATAATCACATATGTATGCCTTTTTTGGACAAAAATATATATTTTTATAAAAAACTGATCATCCAACTTTAATGATTTCATATATGGACTCAAGAATGGTAGTAAAAGGAACAGACCCAATTATGACAAGGCGATTCAGGGACAGAAAAATCAAGTTCCTCAGGAAAAGAAAAGTATAAAATTAGATATCCTAACATTTATTCAGCCCTATTCCAGTACTCCCACAAATTATGATGTTAAATGAATGGGCTCTTTAATTTATAAAGGCCTTCAGTGTTTTCACCACCCATAGGTGGTCTATCCTCACCGGGAAAAATGATTCTGTCTCATCTGAAGTGCTCTTCCCTGGCCTTCTAAAATACTAGATATTTCACTTTTATAAAACAGCTTTTTTGGTTCTTTATTTAGGCTTATTTAATTAACTGATAGAAGAATGGGGAGTTGATTAGCATTTTCCATCCCAGCATCACCTATCTGCACAGATAAAAATTCTTCATTTATTCTGTTTCTTTACAATCTCTTATTTGCTAAAGTTGGCGAAATTTGCAAAGGCATCTTGCTTAGGTTGCACAGTTCCAGAAGTCATGGCTATATTGGGCATGCCCATTCCCATTGTGCCTGTCAAGCCCATCCCAGGAGTTGACATCCCTATGTTCATGTTCATGCCCATCATGCTCTGGTTCATCATTGGAGTATTCCCAAGAGGGGCCATTCCCATGGTGCCAGTCATCACATTGGGCATGCTCATAGGCATGGGTCCCCCCAGCAAAGGGTTAGTTTGAGGCCGGACAGGAAGCATGTTTGACGGAGAACTGAGGTTCACAGCTCCAAAACTCTGAGTCATCACATTCATAGGCTGTTGCATATCTACAAGAAGAAAAGAGACAAAAGAATTTTAACACACTGAATTTTTTTTGAAAGCTTTTATTTAATAAATTTCATAGGTACAGCTTTTTGGAATACAGTGGTTCTTTTTCCTATACCTGCCCTCCCACCCTCACTTCCGTTCCACCCCCACTCCCTCTCCCATCTCATTCTTCATTAAGATTCATTTTTAATTATCTTTATATACAGAAGATCAACTCTATACTAAGTAAATATTTCAATAGTTTGCACCCACACAGACACACAAAGTATAAATTACTGTTTGAAGACTAGTTTTACCATTAATTCTCATAGTACAACTCATTAAGAACAGAAGTCCTACGTGGGGAGCAAGTGTACAGTGTCTCCTGTTGTTGATTTAACAACTGACACTCTCATTTATGATATCAGTGATCATCCAAGGCTCTTGTCATGAGCTGCTATGGAATACAACTATGGAAGCCTACTGAGACACAAACTTGGACATTATTTAGACAGGGACATAATCAAAGTGGAAGTGTTCTCCTCCCTTCAGAGAAAGGTACCTCCTTCTTTGATGGTCCCCTCTTTCCACTGGCATCTCACTCCCAGAGATCTTTCATGTAGGCCATTTTTTGCCACAGTGTCTTGGCTTTCCATGCCTGATATGCTCTCATGGGTGTTTTAGCCAGATCTGAATGCCTTAAGGGTTGGTTCTGAGAGAGTGCTATTTAGGGCATTTGTAATTCTACCAGTCTGCTGTGTGGCCTTCTTCCCATGTTGGATCATTCTTTTCTTTTTAATTATATTAACACACTGAATTCTAATACTGAAACAGCAAAAAAGAAATAGAAAAGAATAATAAAAAGAAAACAATAAAATTTTCCTGACCATCCATACATCTAGCCCCAGTAAAACTCCTTTACAGTAATTTTATTATAGAAGGCTATTCATTTGCCTGGCTGCTCTTGAGAGATTTAGCAGTTGTTGGCCTTGTTTCTCAGAGATGTAGAAAGAATTACAAATGGGCTGGGGAAAAGCATTCCTATAAAATCATCTGTTGAATTCTACGTAACAAAAGTTGTCAAGAGCTAGTGTGAATCAAGAGTCTTAAAAAAGTCTATACTTCTGACTTATTCTATTTTTAGAATATTATATTAAGTAAAAAAATCAGAAGTACAAAGATTTATATAAAATTATGGAGTTACTGATAATAACAAAAAGCTAGAAACAAGTAACCTGAAAAGAGGAATTATACACTGATATGAAAAATAACTTTAAAGATCTAAAAGTCATTTTTCTTAAAAACATTCACAGAGGAAAATGATTATAACCTAATGTTGAATGACAACAGTAAGATACAAAATACATATTCATTCCAAGTATTAAAAATATGCTTAGAAAAGATAAAATTAATGGTAATTATCACTATATTGTGGCATATAGACAATTCTTATTTGTGGATCATATTCTAAAAAGTTTATATATAGCTATTAACTTTATTTTAGTGACCAGTTCCCGGCCCCCAACTCAACACAATACAATAAATATCACACCAAGAGTAAACACAAAGTCAAAGTGCCAGGAGGGACATCAAGTTGAATATTATATGAAAAGATCTTACATGGTTAGTTACCTTCCCTACAGTTTATGTTGTATATTTTTATTTTGTAGCCTGAAGTGGTGCTACTAGCATCTAGGCAAAAAGTTAAAGTACACAGAGAAATGAGATATCCTGAAATAACTTACTCTGTTGTTGAATCATTGTATTCAGTGATGGCTGCTGGGGTTTGGAAGGCTGCATACCAGGTAGCAAGTTGTCTAGGCTGATGTTTACACTGGGGTCAGACCAAGTTGACGGCAGGGTTTTGCTGACCGATTTCTGGACCATATCTGTATTCTGATTATAGAGAGGATTAGGCTTCTGCAGCACTGTGCTAACATTTTGCAAAGGCTGGAAAATAGAAAAATGCTCTAAAATTTAAGAATCCGCTTCATGAAGATTATCAGATGGTAGCTTAATCACAAAAATTAACTTCAGAAACCAAGAGAAGCCACCAATGTTCTATGCTAATGTTATCAATACCCTAACCATTAGTTTCCCAAAGAGAACCCTCTGACATCCCAATCAGATTTGGGGTAGAAAAAAATCTATAATATATCTATACTGACAATTATTTGCCTGTAACCCAAAACCTCAAAGTCACTATCCCTGGAAAATGTTCAGGCAAACTCACAACTTCAAGTTAATAAAGCTTTAATGGAATACATGAGTGGAAATTTATTTTTATAATATAGAATTATAAAATTTAATACCAATTATATTTAATATAGCCTGATCGTCATGTCCCTACTCCTACTGCCTAACATGAGCAACACTAGTGGAACAGACAAATTTCGGAGAAACCAGAAATTCAGGAGAAAGAAGCAGAAGTGCCTGGTGATTACTAAGGTTAACTGTGAAAGGCACAGAAAAAAGGAAAGGAATAGTAACAAGAACTTTTAAATGGTACCAATGCAAAGAATCACAACAGTTATAACTGTCACTGCAAATAAAATGGACTGGTTTCATACTTATGTTAAATCTAACTTCTGTTACATAGAACAGTCACTTTTCTGTTTCTTTCTTCTCTTCCTTTATCCTAACACCCCAAAAAGGAAGACTCCACACATTAAAATGAGTAATAAGCATCATAAACAAATATCCTCAAGAGCTTTAATCAAACATACAAGTTCCTGGTACAACTCAGGCACATACTTTCTCACTCTACATTTTAGGGATTCTAAGCTAGTATTAGGCAATCTGAATAATCTGAATTTAACTATAGAAAAGTAAATCAGGATATTCTTATTTTAGTTTTATTTATGAAAATGAAAGTTGAAAAAAGAGTCTATATAATATTTATACAATACACCACAAGCCCAGAAAAGGGAAAAACATTCACTCTCTCTCTCTTTTTTTTTTTTTTTTTTTGACAGGCAGAGTAGATAGTGAGAGAGAGAGAGACAGATAGAGAAAGGTCTTCCTTTTCAGTTGGTTCACCCCACAATGGCCGCTGTGGCTGGCAGTCTCCCATGCGGGTGCTGGGCCCAAGGACTTGGGCCATCCTCCACTGCACTCCTGGGCTACAGCAGAGAGCTGGACTGGAAGAGGAGCGACCAGGACAGAATCTGGCACCCTGACTGGGACTAGAACCTGGGGTGCTGGTGCCACAAGTGCAGGATTAGCCTATTGAGCTGCGGCGCTGGCCCAGAAATTTTTCTAAGTGAATGTTTGTCCTTGGGAAAATTACTATATTTCTATTATTTTTTCCCAAAAAATTTTAAAAATCTAGGAAATATTTGCTATAAATCAAGAGATTTTCAGTATAGCTCTCCCCTATGCAAAGAACCATGCTTGGTTATACAGAGATTACAAAGATGAATGAGACGCTCTTACCCTTGAGAACTCAAATAACTGTAAAAGGGGAAAGCATGCAAGGTAAATGTCCATGTACAATAGTACAAAGGCACTTCAAAAGTTCATGGAATGTGGAATTAAAGAATCAGCTTATTTTGTTGCAAAATGTTTTAAAATTCGAGCATATAAGGGTATATAGCCATAGTATATACAGCCATGTGCTGCATACCAACATTTTGGTCAATGATGGTCTCCATATACAATAGCAGTCCCAATGTCTATCACCTAATGACATCACAGCTGTCTTAGTTGGTCTAATACTCGATGATGTTTACACAAGGAAATTCCTAACACTGCATTTCTCAGAACCCACGTGATCCTGTTAAGTGACACAGGACTGTATATATAGGCACTCATATACACACACACACAACGCAGAATGAGCTAATTTTTATGTTTTGCATTAACCTATCATTAGATTAGCTAGAGCGTCTTAAAGATTAAGAATCACAATTTCTAAGGAAAGTTGCTAACTTACCTGTGATCTTGACATGGGCAAACCAAGTCCTACAGTATTAGTACTCATTATAGAGAAATTCATACTCTGAGAAGATGTCATAGTTGCCTGGGACGAGCCCATCAGATCAAACAGGTCTGAAGAGTTTGAGGCAGCTGCAGTTGGGCCTAAAGGTGGTTGTGAGCCACTGACAAGTTCTACTGGTAGCTGTGAGGCACTGCCAAAGAGCTCGCCACTGGAAGCAACAGGGCCCGATGGGGCTTGGTTGAAGGCACTCCAGTCACCAAAGTCTCCATTCCCACTTGTTGCTGTTACTAAGACAGAAAGAAGTATAAGGGCAAGAAACTTTCTGAAATGCACAGAACAAATGTTAACAATCTATGACCTGAAATAAATAAGAACTGATGGAAGTCCACACAGATTAACATCTACAGGTACTATCTCCATCTGGACATTATTCTTTCTCATGAATATTACATGCGAGTTAACAAGGTGGCAAAAGAAAAAAAAACTCCACATACACACTGAAACTTAACAGGTCTATAGGTGATATATAAAAACCACCATAAAAAGTTCTTTTCAATCAAATATGCTTCCAGTTAAACAAATATGATCCAGACTGGGTCTCAGAAATATAAGGAGGAAACTCTAAACTTGGTTAAACTTTTGTTAGGAGTTCCAGAATTCTCTTACAAGGAGACTTTCTGTAAAATAAGGGAACGCAACTCATTTTACAAATTCATTTAGGGGGCCAACACTGTGGCTCAGCGGATTAAAGCCCCAGACTGCAGTACCGGCATCCCATATGGTCACCAGTTCTAGTCCTGGCTGCTGTATTTCTGATCCAGCTCCCTGCTAATGTGCCTGGGAAAGCAGCAGAGGATGGCCCAAGTCCTTGGTCCCCTGCACTCACGTGGGAGACCAGCAAGAAGCTCCTGGCTCCTGGCTTCAGATCAGCTCAGCTCTGGCAGTTGCAGCCATTTGGGAAGTGAACCAGAGGATGGAAGATGTCTCTCTGTCTCTACCTCTCTTTATAACTCTTACAAATAAATAAATAAAAAAAATCTTAAAAAAACAAAAACAAAACAACAAAACAAAACAAAAAAAACCTGGGCTGGCACCATGGCTCACTAGGCTAATCCTCTGCCTGCGGTGCCAGCACTCAGGGTTCTAGTCCCGGTTGCCCCTCTTCCAGTCCAGCTCTCTGCTGTGGCCTGGGAAGGCAGTGGAGGATGGCCCAAGTGCTTGGGTCCTACACCCGCATGGCGAACCAGGAGGAAGCACCTGGCTCCTGGCTTCGGATCGACACAGCGCACTGGCAGTAGCGGCCACTTGGGGAGTGAACCAACAGAAGGATGACCTGTCTCTGTCTCTCTAACTCTGCCTGTCCAAAAAAAAAAAAAAAAAAAAAAGAATAAACAATAAAAAACCTGATAGATTTAAAAAAAATTCCATTTGGAAAAGTTCACAGAGAAATAAAATTCAGATTTATACTATCTCATATAATTTTTTAAATTCCAAATTCATGAGAGATAAATTTATTTTTTGAAAAACCACAAAAGCATGGAGAAAATACCCTAATAAAATCAAAGACAGGTTTACTTTCTTTATTTTTTTTAATATTTATTTATTTATTTATTTGAAAGTTACCCAGAGAGAGGAGAGGCCTTCCATCTGCTGGCTTACTCCCCAATTGGCTGTGCCAATCCAAAGCCAGGAGCCAGGAGCTTCTTCCAGGTCTCCCACACGGCTGCAGGGGCCTAACGCCTTGGGCCATCTTCTACTGCTTTCCCAGGCCATAGTAGAGAGCTGGATTGGAAGTAGAGCAGCCAGGTCTCAAACCGGTGCCCATATGGGATACCGGCACTTCAGGCCAGGGTGTTAATCCACTGCACCACAGTGCTGGCCCCAGGCAGGTTCAATTTCTAAAGGAGTTTTCACTCATTTGGCAATGCTTCCACTGATAATACAAGGGCTATCATCACAATTTACCCTTTAGTACATTGTTTTTTTTAACTGGGATTATTCAATTTACTTAAATAACAGGGGAAATAAATAACAGGGAAATAAATTTAAAAACATAGGCAGAAAAAAAATTCTCTTATGACACTTCAAAGTACATTTTAAACAAGTTTAAATGTCAATGTATTCAATAGCAAAGAAGACTGGGGCTGGCGCTATGGTGTAGCAGGTAAAGCTGCGACCTGCGATGCTCGCATCCCATATATGCACTGGTTCAAGACCTGGCTGCTCTACTTCTGATCCAGCTCCCTGCTAATATGCCTGGGAAAGCAGTGGAAGGTGGTTCAAGTGCTTGGGTCTGTGCACCCTCTTGGGAGATCCAGAAGCAGTTCAGGCTCCTGGTTTTGTTCTGGCATAGCCATGGCCGTTTTGGCCATTTGAGGAGTGAACCAGCAGATTAAAGATATCTCTCTCTCTCTCTCTCTCTTTCTGCCTTTTAAATAAATAAAAATAAAAATCTTAGGAGAAAATTAGACTGATAGACTGTGATGGTGAAAAGCATGGTTTGTACCTTACTAGCTGTGTGACTCAGCAAATTATTTAACTTCTTTGTATTTCACTTTTAAAATCTAAGTGGTAAAACTGAATATCTCAATATATAGTTAGTGTCATTTAAGATTTGGGATTATTACTCTGGATTAACTGTGAAAATTCATGTAAAAGCCAACAACACTGCAACACTGCAGTCTCTTTTTTCTAAGTATGCCATAGAAAAGTGGAAGTTAAGCTTTTGTAAATTATGCATATATAATTTTAACTAATTGGAACACAATGACTATTTTTTCTTTTTTTTGATAGGCAGAGTTAGAGAGAGAGAGAGAGAGAGAGAGACACAGAGAAAGGTCTTCCTTCCATTGGTTCACTCCCCAAATGGCCGCTATGGGCCAGCGCACTGTGCTGATCTGAAGCCAGGAGCCAGGTGCTTCCTCCTGGCTTCCCATGCGGGTGCAGGGGCCCAAGCACTTGGGCCATCCTCCACTGCCTTCCAGGGCCACAGCAGAGAGCTGGACTGGAAGAGGAGCAACCAGGACAGAATCCGGCGCCCCAACTGGGACTAGAACCCAGGGCGCCAGCCGGAACACAATGACTTTTTTTTTTTTTTGACAGGCAGAGTAGACAGTGAGAGAGAGAGACAGAGAGAAAGGTCTTCCTTTTGGCGTTGGTTCACCCTCCAATGGCCACTGCGGCCGGCGCGCTGCAGCCCGTGCACCGCGCTGATCTGATGGCAGGAGCCAGGTACTTCTCCTGGTCTCCCATGGGGTGCAGGGCCCAAGCACTTGGGCCATCCTCCACTGCACTCCCTGGCCACAGCAGAGAGCTTGCCTGGAAGAGGGGCAACCGGGACAGAATCTGGCGCCCCAACTGGGACTAGAACCTGGTATGCCGGCGCCGCAAGGCGGAGGATTAGCCTAGTGAGCCACGGCGCCGGCACACAATGACTATTAAGGCAAGTGATATCTAAAAAACTTAAGCTAAGCTACACACACACACACACACACACACGCATCTATGTAAATAAACCTTCCATTAAGAAAGGGAGAAATGGACAAGTATGAATAAATGGAAGTTGAAAAAGCAAAAGGTGAAGAAACAGCCACATAAAAACTGTCATCCAAAAGCAAATAGCACGTATTTTCCAAGTTAATTAGCACCATTTCTTTGCACTCTATGTTCATTTACAACTAGGAAATACATTTTGTCTAGCCTAAAAAGGTAACCAGCCCCTTTAATACTATGTCTCATTATACACAATATCAAAAGAGAACATGAAGTTTTAAAAATAAAATTATATTCTATTACCATATTAAAATGTAAGTACACTCAAAAGAGAAAATAATTCACTTAGAAGCACCAAGCCCTATCAACATTTTAATACAAGAACAGGATGAAGTGCCAAGCCCTACCAAAAATTTAATACAGAATTGGACAAATATTCATTACCTTAGGGTAATGATCTTCACCAAAACAAATTGCATCAAGAGTTTTACAATTACTTATATACATTAAGCAATTTAAACTAATGTAAGTAAGGCTGCTGGATAAAGGTAATCTTTACGTTGATTTTCTATTTGCTTGATCTGTAAGAGAATATAAATGGAAACTGGGGCAAAATGTGTTGCCCCATCTGAAACCTCAGTATCTGAGATGATTAATCATGAGATGAGGAGATTTCTAGAGGGGCATATACTGCTCAGAAATGATTAATCATTGTTGCAACAGTTTCAGCCCCCTGCGTAATGGTGATCAGGTTACATTAATCACATGCATACAGATGAAGGGATGTTACACTTAGGCAACATTAACATATTCAAATTACTTGCACAGTAGGCAACTTTACATACATAAAAACTTTGGGAATTACACAGGGAGTCTGTAAAATTAGGACAATGTTTATCTTTCACTTTGGTTTGTCTAAAGTAAGATATCAACACTTAGAAGGTATAATCACACTTCCAAAAGGAAGTACTTAATTACTAAACAATTCTGTTTTCTGGAAAATCTCTGGAATATATAAAAACAGGCTGTGTTAAAAGCTATGCATTTTTCTTCCTAACTCCTCATAAACCTATACCAGCCATTACTAAATATAAATTGTAATCTACTTTTATGTTACACCCAACAGACTATTCTATTTGTAATGAATAAGACTAATTCAGTTAAGTTACATCTTTCTTCCTTGTCTCACCTCAAATTTAAGAATTTTATGGTTGAGGGAAGTTTTATGGTTGAGGGTAGCGAACCAGGGAATGGAAGACCCCTCTTTCTCTCTCTCCATACCTTTGCCTTTCAAATAAATAAATCTTTAAAAAAAGACTTGTATGGTTTATTTTTAAAATATTATCTCTCAAACTCTCAAGCTGACCAGATTTTATGAAACAAACACTACAACATACTCTCCCCTCCAAAAATGAGACAATAATGAATTTAGTCTCTATTCTACGTACTTTTATAGACATTATTTTATTCTCTAAACAACCACAACAATTAACCTTATTCCCAGGTTTAGAAAACTGGAGGCTTAGAGGCTTTTCCAAAGTTAAACAAATATTGCGGTATTAGCAAAATTAGTAAGATAAAATACTAATTACCTCAATCCTTACCATTTAAGCCTAAATACTGCTTGAATGTTATTTTTAAAAAACTTCTTACCTAATGCAGAGTGAGAAAATTATAGCTGAGTTCATCTGCTCACTAATTTTAGGGTATGTCAAAATGAAGTTCAGTTACTTTCACAGAAATATTCTTAAGGTATCTATCTACATTACAAAGGAATGGATTTTATTAAGACAGTCTGCCCAATCCCAGTGCTCATTTCATTCACAAAACTGAAATAAGCATAATTAAATACAAATCAAAATATTCTTCCTATTAAAATAAGGTTGTTTATACTTATTAATTCTCCACTCATCCCCATTCCCCGAGAAGATACACTTACAAATATGAGCAATTTTCTTTAGGTGTACCTGAGTAGTCTACAACCAAATTAATTCACTTGGTACATTTTAGATCCAATAAAATATGTTGTGAATAAATTCCTTATGAATTATGAATTATAAATACTGCAAGGATAAAAACAAAGTAAACAATCTTGGAAGGATTTTTGTTTTGGTAATCTTTTCACTGCTCGTAGATGTCTGGCCAATTAAACCACATCATACCTTGGGAAGAGAAACTCCCTGATGCAGCCGCTGAGCCAAAGTCAGCAAATCCCCCAAATAAATCAGTTGATCCTCCTAGAAGTTAAGAATGAGGAAAAAGTTAAATTGTGAGAACTAGAGAAGAACTGTAAGCAATTTCAGGAAGCCATTTTTAAATCAAACTGAAAGTATCCAATATTAGAGGCCTCAGACCTCTCCTAAAAGCTAGTTTGTTGCTCTGAGTTTTCATGTCACCAATGCTCCCTATAAGCTGCCACAGATTTTTATATTTCTCAGTCCTATATCTAGTAGATAAAATGATGCCACATCTGTGGAAAGTTATCACTAATATTTTACAAAAATAACATGGCATATGGTTTATTCAGCAATTATATTCTATGTATAACAATCTTCAGTAGATGTTAAAACCTGAGTAAAACACAGCTGGAGAATAAATATTTACATGACAAGTAAATGAAATGCGTAATACCTCACTGGACCTTGGATTTTGTTTCTGTTGAAGATTTATTTATTTATTTAAAGGCAGAGTTACAGAGAGGCAGAAGCAGAGGCAGAGACAGAGAGAAGCATTCACTGGGTTCACTCCCCAAATGGCTGCAATGGCTGGAGCTGCGCTGATCCAAAGCCAGGAGCCTGAAGATTCTCCCAGGTCTCCATGTGGCTGCAGGGGCCCACATAGTTGGGTTATCTTTCGCTGCTTTCCCAGGTACATTAGCAGAGAGCTGGATCGGAAGTGGAGCAGCTGGGACTCTGAATCAGTGCCCATATTGGATGCCGGCACTGCAGGCAGCAGCTTTACACCTACCATGCGACAGTGCCAGCCCTGGACCTTGTGTTTTTGAAAAAGTGTTATCCTTAATGATATAACTCATAGTATGGAAATCTGAATATGTTTGTATATTCGACAAAAATAGCGTTTTAATGTAAATATTGCAAGTATGTATTTATAAATGAGAAATGTCCTTGTAAGGAAATGCATGCTGAAGTATTTTAGGAGCAAATGTCATGTTAGATACTTCCTCTCAAATGGCACAGAACACTGCATAATAAATGAACAACAAATAACAAACTAGAGAGACTTTTTAAGATTTATTTTATTTATTTGAAAGACAGAGTTACAGAGAGAGGTAGAGACAGAGACAGAGAGAGAGAGAGAAGAGAGAGAGAGGAATTCCATATGCTGGTTCACTGCCCAAATAGCCGCAATGGCCCAACCTGAGCTGATCTGAAGCCAGGAGCTTCTTCTGGGTCTCCCACGTGGGTGCAGGGGCCCAAGCACTTGGGCCATCCTCTGCTACTTTCCCAAGTGCATTAGCAGAGAGCTGGATCCGAAGTGGAGAAGCCAGGACTTGAACTGGTACCCATACAGGATGCCATTACTGCAGGCTGGGGCTTTAACCTGCTGCGCCACAGCGCCAGCCCCAAGAGAATTTTAAATGAGTAAATTTTCAGTATTTCAGAAATTTTTTTAAAATAAAAAGGAAAAAAATAACACCTTGAAGTTGATTTAGAGGAAGTTTAGGGTAAGGCATTTAGCCTAGTGGTTAAGGTACTCACGTCCCACATCACAGTACCTGCACTGCATTCCTGGCTCTGGTTCCTGAATCCAGCTTCCTGCAAAAGCAGATTGTGGGAGGCAGCAGTGATGGCTCCAGTTATTGAGTTCCTGCCACCCACGTGGGAGACATGAATTAACTTCCCATTCTCAGCTTAGCCCAGATCACTGTAGCATTTGAGGAGTGAACCAGAGGATGGGAGCTCTCTGTTCATCTGTCCCTATTATATGTAAATAAGTAAACATTTTAAAGTCAGTTTAAATAGACATGAGGGGGGAAAAAGTCAATGCAGTGAGTTCAGTGTATTTTTTCTTTATTATTTACTCCATGTAAAGACGTTTTGGTTTTAATGCATGGAAAACAGCTTTTTGCTACTTCTTGATTGATGTTTTCCAAGGGGTGAAATTCTAATCACAAGTCTTCAAATCAGTCTATGTGTACTTAACATCATGTCCTCCTACACATTATTATTTATAAACACTACATAGGTAAGAATATTTTAATCTACAATTTGGAGTAACATTATTTCAAGTTTTAATATTCCATTTTCTCCAATTCAATTATCAATAGAATAGCCAAAGATAAACTTTAAAGAGTTATGCTTATTTTTGTCTTTAAAGATTTCACCTCTTAAGAGTCACAACCTTAGAAGTCTAGAGCCGCAGTTCAATTACAGGGCTTTTAGTGTTATGTGAACATTATATAGGTTACATCACAGCTGCTTAGCCTGCAGTGCTTAGAAACTAGCCAGGTGGGACTGGAACATCTGGGCTGCACTCAAACTCCACCAGGGACAGCTTCTAACATCTGGTGCCATTTCTGAATTGTCTTATCGCTGCAAGACATTCTGCCCCATCTGCTACACTCAACTGGGTTAATTAAAGTAAAACTATCTCCCCTTCTTAATAAATGGCCAGCAGTAATAAAAGGAACAAATCAGTTTCTGATACATGTATATCTGACATTTCTTTTTCAATACACTCTCACTGTAGTCAACTCTCAGCAGGCGTAACTAATTCTTCATTCCTTTACTGTCTTACATATATACCCTCACATTTATATTCTCACTCACCAATGACCTAATGCTTGCCAAAGTCAAGGTATTTAATTTATTATGCCAAACAGGTTAGGAATTTTCAAAACTTACTTAGTTTAAGCTAAAAGGAAATTCATGTTGAGGATAAAAGTTTAGAACACAACTTAAACTGGGACACAAAAACTTTATTTTTGACATACCCTGAATTTAATTTTTCAGATAATCAGCCACTTCATTCTGCTGCTCTACCTTCTACTACTACCTGAACTGAAATTACATGATATTATAACTTACCTCTAGCAAACATTCTTCTCCCCCATACCACAGGGAGTTTGATTTCAACATGACTAATTTGAGAAACGCAGGAGCAGAGCAGAAAGAGGCAGAGCTATTTTCCAAATAGAAGCCACCTTTCTTTGAAACAGATTTGAGTTTTTTCTCTAATTTTTTGAAGTGCAACATATTATGCCTTACTAGTTTAATGTGATCATCAACTCTGAAAACTGTCTCAAAAATTAAAATTCTCTTTCATCATTTACGCTAAGTTTCTCTCTCCTAGGAAGATCTACAACCACATGAATGACACTCCTACCAGTGCTTTAAATGCAAGAGAAATGTTGTGTGCTGAAGCATTTTCCCCGATTACCTGTATCTAAGGGAATGTAAATAAAAGAGACTACCAAAAATTGCTGCATGTGGAAGACTGCTAACTTTCACAACAAGAGCCATCCTTTAAGATTCCCACATGAGAGCTGTCATTATAAATGAACCATTTCCATCTGCCTTTTCAGGGCAGCGAGGAGGTTATTTACAATCACCAGCTGGGAACATGTATTTTCCAAAGCAATATTGTGAAGAAAAATACAGTTAAACCAGACAATGCTTAAACTAAAAATGAAAATTTTCTTCCACAAAGAATTTATTCTAGATGGCATTAAGAATACTTTTGAATAAATAATTCTAATATGAGATGACAAAATGCAGAAAGTATAAATATATAAGGGAATTAACTCCATAAGAAGTTTTTAAAAAATCAGTGATGAACATCCCCAACAGAAAAAAATGAAGAAAGGACATGAATAGACAAGTCACAACTGGCATATAAACATGAAAAGTGTTCAAACTCAGTCATCAAACAAATGCAAAATAAATGAAACACTATTCAATTAACAGTATTTTCTCCTTATCAAACTGGAGGATTTTCAAAGGTGCGTTTTGTGCTACTTTGTTTATAACAGAGGAATTTTTGAAAAAAAATAAAAGCAAAAACTAATGTCCAGAAAATAAGGGATGGTTAAATGACCATACACTGTAAAAATTATTAAAAAAAAAAAAAAAAGGTCATGAGATCTTGGGTGAAAATGCAGTTCACACACACAAAAATTCCTCATCTAGAAACCTGAAAAAGATTTACCTCATAAAAAATACACTGACTGAACAAAAATGTTTTAAAAAGAATATTCACCAAAATTATTAATAGTTAATTTTATGTATCCATATTGGAGCAACTCATTTATTTTCCACCAAACTCCTAAAATAAACATGCATTGCTTTTAATAATCCTTGAAAAGAGAAATATGTTAAAACAAAGCTAAAGATAACCTGAAATCAAATTCTACTATGTAAGTTGATCTACTAATGATGTGCCAAGGTGATTCATATTTATGTAAATAGTCTCAACTAACTAGCAATTATTGAGTGCAAAGCAACAGGTTCAAATATAAGCCTAATGAAAAATTTGGATTTGATATACCTTAGTCCCTTTCAATGTTTGTTTTTACAACTTAAAAAAACAGGTCAAAACATACCACCAAGTTCCATAAGGTTTTTCTATCTTCACTGATTACAGGTATTTTCTCTTCAACCTTACAAAATGTACTAGAAATATCTTGGGTAATATGTTAATTGAGACCCAAATTCCTTAATTACAAAGTGACAAAGACAATTAGGACTTTTTTAAGAGGTAATATATATTTAAGCCACCAAAGCATAAATCAGTGGGACATTACAATGGGACATTTATCAAGATAGCTTCAAATAAATCTTGATAAATGGTTAGGTTTCATACATATATTTTTAAACTTGGTAGATATTCTACAATGATTTTACTATATATCTTTTTGAAGATGCTAGCAGTAAGGTCATCACACAAACACACAACCAAAAGGAAAATCTGAGCATTTTCTCAGAGGAGATATTTATCTGATGAGTGGTACAGATGCGCTATCTGCTTAGCTTTACAGTTCATGCCCATATTACTTGCATGATGGTACTATTATAAATATGGGCACATCTGGTAAATGACACCCAAATGGCATCCCAAACAGCAATTTTAATATGGTAGATTCTTATACCTTATCATGTGTAGGTGCTGAAGATTTAATATGTAATTTTCTTTCACTGCTGAATTCAATCTCAAATATATTATTAAAATATCTAAATAGAGAGTGGGAGTAACTAAATTTATATACTGATTGGAGGGGCAACATGCACAAAACTGGAAAAATACTGTTTCAAATAGGAGTTAACTTTAAAAATAACTCTAATATTACTCCACATTCACTTGTTTTTAGAGAACATTGAGATAAATAAATCTTAAGGTAAGAAACCTTCCATATTTCATGCGAACTCTGTATCAATTACTACACTCATATTAAATGTTACTTCCATTTAATTAGTCTATCTACTGTTTGCATTGGAAAAGAAAAACCACTCAAAGGTTTCTTGCCGAGCAAAGAAAGCATGTTGGTATTTAATAATTCTTTCTGTACAAAGCAATCTTGGTATCACCAAGGAAGAAAGTTACATCCACTCATCTGACCTTCCTGGTTAACTCTTCTTTGATTGCTCCATTAAAACTTTCCACAGACACATGAAAGGAGTCCTTTAATATTTTATGCTAGAAGTCCAAAACAGCTGATACTCTGCGACACTACATCTATATTATATGTCTACATGCTAACCACCAGTTAGTGTTCCAGCTCAAATCTTAAACATACAAAAAGCACACAAACTGTCAAACAACTATTGCAGATATTTGTAATCTTGGGCATTATAATCCCATTAAGTTTAAATAATAATTTTAGGAACGAACAGTCATAGTTACAGAAAAAAGGAATTAAGAATCTCAGAAACGAAGGCAAATCAGATTTCCAGTAAGTTGACTCCCAGTCCAACAATTTAGTGACAGCAAGAATAATGAAAAAACATGGCATTTATATACTACATTAATTTCATGTTCTAACTACCACCAATGAAAATTAATTTCCATCAAAGACTTTAACTTAAACACTAATGTAAAAGTTTAGAAACAATTCAAGCTTTGAAAAATCATTTCACAAAATTGGGAATAGATTTACTTTGCACATTAGTAATACCCCAATTTTGCATTTTAATGTGAAATATACTTACAACAGGCTTGGAAAGACTGTCTTAAATTATGGTATATACACACTATATACTGTATATATATTTATATATGTGTGTATATATATACATATATATGTATATATGTATATACATATATATATATTTTACTGTATATAGACACAGTAAAATAAAATGAAATCCTGTCATTTTCAACAACATGGATATAATTGGAATCCATTATACCTAGTAAAATAAGCCCATCCCCAAAAAGACAAATGCCTTATGTTTTCCCTGATCTGTTGTAACCAGATACCTAAAGGTAATCTATAGAACTGAAATCGGTATTTTGAGATTTGATGATTTTCCATAGCCCTTTTCTCAACTGTTGAGGAACAATGTTTTTTTCCTCCTACTATTTATTGAACTGTTTACTTAGTAGAGTTAATCTTATGAATATAAAGTTAGCTGAAAACAGATCTTTGTAAAAATTAAGAATGGGAATAGGAGAGGGAGGAAGAAGAAGGGTGTGGGCATGGGCAGGAAGGAGCGAAGGATGGGAAGTATCATTATGTTCCCTAATCTGTATATAGTAAATACATGAAATTGGTATACCTTAAATAAAATTTAAAAAAACAAAAAATAAAGTTGTTTCTTGAGCTATTTTGATTTTAGACATAGTAGTTTACAGTTAAAACACTGCAATCATCAAATATAGCCCTAAAATATCAATTTGCATAAAAATAATTTATTATTAATTACTCAAAATCTAGAATGTTTGAAATCAAATGAAAGAAATCAAACTACAAGAAACTCTTGGTAAGCTGCTCTCCCCACAGTTCTGTGAAAATATGTTTGGTAGATATTTACACACTGGATTTCACAGAATGCCTTTCTCCTCCAATGCATTTCCCCTTGTTTACAACTAGACAGCTATTTGTGACTCTTTGATTGATGATTACTTCCTCCACTTGACCTTTCTATGAGGGCAAGAACTCTGTTTTACAAACACCCAGTCCAGTGTTTTGTTCAACAAATATTTGCTCAGTAAATGAATGAAAAGTTCAACAAACCCTAGGCATGCCCTTGTTGACACCCAGAATTAAAAATTCAATGAAAGATTAAATTGGGCAGAGCAGCACATTTTGCTTACAAAGAATGCAAAGGTGGAGATTCTAAAATAATTTTTTGTTTTTCCAAGTTTAAGGATTAGAAACGGAAATTATAAAGCCTCTAAAATCTGTAATCATGAAATATTTCAAAAAGTATACATATCTCGAAATATCATTTATTGTTAATTAGAGGAAGCACTACATCAGATATAAGGAGTCATTAAAATTACAGTGATTTGAGGATATTATTATAACATACCAGTTTTAACTGACTACCCAAAACAATTAGGTTTTTACTAGGTCTCAGGGACAGTAAAAAAGATGTAAAACAGACTATATTTCTTTTAAGGGCTAATTTTGAGAAATGGATGTTTATATAGAAAGATAAACAAAAATAAAAACATAGCAATTTGAAAGTGGTAAAGCCTTAGTTGCTAAAGAAATTAACAGGAACAGATTACTGAAGTTATAAAACATTCAAGTATTCACCTCCTTTATTTCGGAAATTAAAAAACTCCTACCAAATAATGGTCAAGTCTCATGTTAGGAAACTGGCGCAGTTTTAGCCAGGTGGCCACATGGCCCAACCTCTGTGGTCAAGCTCCACCCCCATCCTAATAGGATTTGCTGCTCCTGCTTCCCTGCACGCCCTCGGGCAAAGTTTTAAAAGGGCCTGTTCCTGAACACGTGCTCTCTTGGTTCTTCTCTCTTGGCTCTCCTCTCCTGCTCTCTCTTCTCTCCTCACTAGCTCCTCTCTTCTATGTCTCTCTCTCTTATACTCTCTCTCTCTCATTCCCTTCACTGCCCCTTCACTCCGGTCTGTTGGTGTTCCCCAATAATCGCTTTCCCTTATTCCGGTGTTCGGTGTGTTTTGTGACGGCTAACATTAATATATAACAGATCACTAATTTCATACTAAAACTAAAGCCAAAGCCAACAAATAATTTTTTCATTTCATCTTTCATTTGGTATTTAAAAAAAAAAGATTCTGAAACCAAGGCGACCAAAAGGATAAAGCCACTTTGGAGGCTTACCTGACTGGCTGGAGCCATCAAATAGATCAACAAGGTCACCAGATGACTTGCTGCTAGGCACTGATGTCTGAAAACAAACAGGTAAGAAGCTTAGAAAAATAAATTTCTACTTTTCCTAAAATTATTTTACCTTTTTTTTTTTGAGAGGCAGAGGGCAAGCAAAAGAACTCTCAACCACTGGTTCACTTCCCAAATGCCCAAAACAGCTGGGTGGCTGAAGCTAGGAGCCACAAACTCAATCCCAAATCTGAAGTGGCTGGTGGGAACCCAACCACTTCACCTTCTGCCTCACAGGATCTGCACTGAGTAAGAAGCCAGAGCTGGGGATAAAAACCAGGTACTCTGAAGTGGGTTCTCTGTGTCCTAACTGATGTCTTAATCACTAAGTCCCAAGCTCTACCTTTCATTTACAATTTAGACAAAAATACCTGTAATTAATTCAATGAAAAATGGATACTAATTGTGATGCAGTAAAACTTTTTAAGTAATTCCAGTTTCAGTAATGCCAAAGTTCCCAACATTAATAATCTTTTCCCTAAGTCATTTATTTTCTTATTGCACTTCACTCAGGAAAAGATACCTCCCAGACTTCACCCAAATCTTAATGCTATACATTAGAATCACTGAAAAAAAAAAAAAAAAAAAAAAAAAAAAAAAAAAAAAAAACCGCCCTAACCCATCACAACACAGTGAACTGCCCAAGGTAGAACCTTGGCTTATAAAGTCTTGTAAAGCTCCCTAGAACATTCCAAGGATCCAGATCCACTGGATTAGAGGTCAAAAACTTGTGCAATACTCATTTATGTACCACACAAGCTAGAGCAATTCTATGCTGTTGGATCTAATTATCTCACATTTAATTTTCAAACTAAACTGTGGGGACTGGACCTACATTATCATCTTTGTTTTTTGCATAATGCTAAGCACTCTGATATCTATGTTCTCCAGGTCCAATACATACATGTTAGATTAGCAGTGAACTGCTAGCCAGCAGGGAAACATTAAGTTCCTAGGCATTTTATTTGTGCTCTAAAGATAAACATACTACATTATGGTTCAAAAACCCTTGAATTTTCAAGAGATCTGATGATGTTGGGTAGTTCTCCAAGAACTTCAAGCCTTCCAAACACTTTTTTGTAACAAAACAAAAATAAAAAGCTTACACTACAAATATGAAGCATTTATGGCAGAGTGATATTCAGGTTATATTATAAATTAATATTTGAAATCCTTCAATAACAGAATAGGTGTTTGGCCTAGTAGTTAGAATGCCAATTAAGAAACTTAGGTCTTAGAGTATATAGTCGGCACCGGGGCTCACTAGGCTAATCCTCTGCCTGCGGCGCCGGCACACCGGGTTCTAGTCCAGGTTGGGGCGCCGATTCTGTCCTGGTTGCTCCTCTTCCAGTCTAGCTCTTTGCTGTGGCCCAGGAATGCAGTGGAGGATGGCCCAGGTCCTTGGGCCTTGCACCCACATGGGAGACCAGGAGAAAGCACCTGGCTCCTGGCTTCAGATCAGCACAGTGCGCTGGCTGCAACGCTCCGGCCCTAGCGGCCACTTGAGGGGTGAACCAACGGAAAAAGGAAGACCTTTCCCTCTGTCTCTCTCTCTCTAACTCTGCCTGTCAAAAAGCTTTCATTATATTACAGTATCTGTTTTTTTTTTTTTTTTTTTTTTTTTTTAAATCTGACTCTGGATCCTGACTCAATCTTCCTGCTTATGGAGACCCTAAGAGGCAGTGGTGACATCTCAAGTGACTGGATTCCTGCCACCCATGTGGGAGACCTTGTGTTTCCGGCTCCCAGCTTTGGCTCCTAGCCTGGGGCAGTTGCGCACATATGGGGAGTAAACCAACTGATAGGAGATCTCTGTCTCTTAAATAAAAAAAAGAAATCCTTTAGTATTGAAATATCACACTGTATTCCATAAATATTTATGTCTATAAATAACAAAAATTAAAACCCTTTAAGTTGTAACTTGATTTACTGTTAAAAAATTATAGTTTGGATGACTTTCCTCATGCAACCTTAAAGAGTTGTCTATGCCACTGTGTACTTAGGTGTTAAATATGGCTATTTATCAGATCCTATACAACTATCAGTAAGTTAACTACACAGGATGGGGATTCTTAAGACTACAAAAAAAAAAAAAGGCACTATTTTTCTTTAACTACAACTAAAGCTGAGTTATAATTCAAAATTAAAAAGATAACGACATGGGTAAAATTTGGCAAAAGGTTGTTGACACTAAATAGGCCTAACTTTTATCTTTAGAGGCACCTACAATGTGCAGGATACATTACAACAGTGTATTTCCCACCTTTTCTCTACTTCTACGGAAAAGATTGAAGTTGAGCAAACAGTTGTGGGGGGAAAGTGACAAACAGTTGTGGGGGGCAAAGTGACAAAAACAACAATTCTGTCTTCCAGGCAAATCTCCCTATTTGGCAGATTTCTGTCCAAATGACTAGCGCAGGGCCAACTTCTTGGGAGGTGGATTTCCTTTCTATGGTGAATAAAAACAAATGAAGGCAGGAGGCAGTGTTTCTGATACTGACTAGGATGCAAGTAAGCAAGGCGTCATCAACATGTTAGAAGAGATCATTTCCTTGATACACTTCTATCTTTTTAGGCCCTCTTTTGTCATTTTACAAAACTGCCAGTCTGTTTTCCTCGGTGAGTCTAGTTGTGTTTCGTGATAACTAGAATGGAAACAGATGCACAATGTTCTGATTCACAACTTAGCCCAAATGAACCAAAAGTGTCATTTCTACTTCCATAAAAAATAGATAATCATTCAGCAACTGGACACACTTCTTAGTATTAATGACTCTAATACATGCCTCCAATTAATACAATTGCCAGAAACGCCCAAGTCTACTAATGCAGGACTTCTACGAGTAGTTTATAGAGAGAAAATCATGTGTAATGCATAAATTCCTGCTGGAAGATTCTCACCTTAACTGAAGACTGAGGTGTGTGGGTGGAAGCATTCTGATCTGGACTTGCTTTGTCCCCGGTGTAATGTGCTGCTGCTCCAAGATCAATGGTTTTGGAAGGGTTTGCAGTGCGCTTGTGTCTAGTTGTGGTGGTCTCTGTGGCCTGTGTGATATGGATATGCTTTGTCGTCACTGTTTCCTCTTCATCTTTGAATTCACCTTTGGGAGATCTCCCTCTTCGGGCTTTCTTTTCCTCATCGCTGTCACTAAAAGATATTAAAAATGAAGCAAAATAAGACGACTTGGGATTATTTTAAAATGGAGTCCTCAGTGAGTTGAGTGAAAGAATTTCAGATGCAGTAACTCCAATATTCTACACTTTGACTATCTGACAGGGATCAACATAATGTTATTTAAGCTGTCTGAATAATGATATGTGTGTATTGGGGAGGGGGAATAGAAAGCCACAGAATTCCCTAGGTAAGTCTCAAACACTGCTATAAGAAAAATTGAAATACTCAGTTTTTTGTTTCTTATAGTTTTGAGGTTAACTTAAAAACATAATAGCGTTGTTCTATCAGAATTAACTGGTAAGACCTCAGTAATTCACACAGCTATATTTCATGACCATTTTTCTTGAAATACAATGTGTGCAAATGGCTATAATCTCATTTTATAACATACTTTTATTTTCAACTCTCATTAATTCAATATAACAAGACACAAGTTCAATAGATGCATTTGAAATATCCTGTTTGGATTCAAATGACTAAACTTTCATCTGTCAATGTAGGAAGAAAAATATGAGAGAATGTACTTCACAAATATGAACTGTATTTGACTACAGTATCAAACTTTTAACATATTTTGGAAACTGCTTTTTTAAATTGCCTTTTAAATAATTCCCCCTCAGGCACATTCAAAAAAAATTTTTTTAAAGAAGGCAAAAGGAAAAAACAATCTAAAGAGTAAAAAAAAGGCTTTTCAGCTGCTACAAAAGAAAATGTCAGCACTAGTCTGTCCTACAGTAACAAGGTATTGGGGTTTTTTTCTGATATAACCTGGGGAAAAGAGGGAGAGGAAAAAACCTGAAGTATGTTCTATTACCTATATTAATTACTTAATTGCAGAGCAGGTAGTTTAATTTACAAATATCTTAGAATAAAATGCTGAAAATCTCTTTTAAACTATGACTATTAATGATACAATATAATTCAGACTAAACTAAAGCAATTTCTACTTAAATATAAGCCAATTTGGAATTGTATAAATCAAGGGTAAAAAACAATGGCATCCCCCACACACAGAACAAAAGGATTACACAGATTTTATAAATGAGCATTTTGAGGAACCCACATATTCTGATAAGTGACCAAAAGACCATAATTTTTTAATAAAGAATGACAAAGATTCCTACCATCAATAATGTAAGTAAAACAGTTATTTCTTACCCTTTCAGAATCTAATTTTATTTTAGTACAAGATAATTTCTTTACAAATTGAAAATCTCAGTATGACTACCAAACACTGAAGCAGATGCTTCATAAAAGATCAATGTTCTAGAATTCCTGAATCTAATAATGAGCTAGTAAAGTCTGAAATTCCTGTTAACATGTCAAAGAAGTCACATGTAGCTTCTTCTAGAAATCTAGTCTTCTCTCATAAAAACTCCAAGATGCAAAATATCTAGTGATAAATGTTACTTATCTTCTATCTACTCTTTTTAACTTGAATACTCCACACGGAAGACTCAGGAATGCTAGCATATCTGTGTTATGAGTATAGAGTGTAGAATAAAATATAATGGCAGAAAAAAGGAAGACAAAAAGACAAGGGAGACAAAGCAAGACAAAATTGAGGGTAGAGGGTAAAGGAAAGAAAATAGCAATACAAGTATATAGACAGTTAGATCTCTAATCAGCCTTCTGATTTCATACTTCTTCAGGAAATATCAGAATATACAGCCATTATGTTTTCTAAACCAAGTCAAAAGTTTATACACACAAGCCAAAATAACATTAATGTTGGAAAAATTGCACAGATTATTTCAAGTAGGCACTGTTTCCCCAAGTTTAGTATTTGTAACTACCGTGTATATACTCTCCTAGTATAAAAGAGCCAGGCTAGAGATGGAGTTATAAAATATACATACTGAGTACTAAAAATAAATTCTAGCTCTTCAAAGTGTACAATCCAGAAATAATCTTGAAAAAGTGGCATTCCAGGGATTTAATAAATATGGAAACACAGTAAGAGTAGATAATACAAATATTTCAGACCCTGTTTCAAAATTAGATTACATTTTTATTTGCACTTCTTTAAAAAAAGTTAAAAAAAATTTTTTTTAATTAATTAATTATTATTATTTTTAGAGTCTGAGAGGCAGAGACAAAAAGGGAAAGTTCTCATTAGTGCCAGGAGTCAGAAATTGAATCTTGGTCTCAAACATGGATGCGAGGACCCCAAATCCCTTGAGACCCTCCCATCCAGAGTCTGCATGAGCAGGAAGCTGGAATCAGGTATCAAACTCGGTACTCTGACATGGTCTTCAGATTGCATTTTAACCATGCCAAAGGTCCACCTCTATACTTCTTTTTAATGACTCCTAAATCCAAATTACTAAGGTATGTGCTAGGTAGGAAAAAATAGATGGTATTTAATAAGAACTCAACTGAAGGCTTGGTTTTTACTTTAGGCAAGTCCAGTTAGTCTTATTGGGTCTTAGGTTTTACTTCTAAAAAATACAGGCAAAATTCTTGCTCTAAGCTATTTAATACAGATATTACCATGCATAATTGTTATAGATGTTGTAAAACTTAAAAATTAAGTGCTACATATGTTGCCCTTTAAATTGACAAAAAAATTAGCTTATAGCTGCATTGGTAGTTAAGAACAAAAAAAGAATGTTATAAAGTTCCAAGTACTGTTCTATGTAAAACTAAACACAAATGTTCTACCAGCAGAAATACTGTTTATGAAACAGTTTAGTCTATATTCTAAAACTTCTGCTTTGAAAATTCATTTGGGGGCTGATGTTGTGGTTGTGGCGTACTGGGTAAAACTGCTGTCAGTGAAGCTGGCATTCCATAAGGACGCAGGTTCTTGTTCTGGCTGCTCCACTTCTGATCCAGCTCTCTGCTAATGGCCTGCAAAAAGTAGAGGAAGATGGCCCAAGTACTCGGGCCCCTGTCACCCACATGAGAGAAATGGAAGAAGTTCCTAGCTTCCAGCTTTGGCCTGGCCAAGCCCCAGCCAAGGTGGCCATCTAGGGAATGAAGCAGCAGATGGAAGTGCTGTAATTCTCTCAAATAAATAAATCAATCTTAAAAAATAAATAAAATTCATTGGGATTGTTTTTCTGGTAATACTGGCACAGAATCATAATGAAATATTATAGAGAGAGTTAAATTCCAAATTCTTTAACCATTTTGTTTAAACATAATATATAAATTTCATTATTCCTTATCAACACTGAGATACCTGGATCATCTGCTGTGCAAATGCAAAGTAATACATAAAACTTTTTAATGTGGAAAAATTTCTAAAGAAGCTTGAATAAAAATATATATGGCATATGATCAACTTAGAAACAAACCAACAGACAACACAGAAGATGTGTCAATGCTAATTATAACAATGTTTGACTTAGCATCTTAAAAGCAGCTGCACAGTGCTTGCTTTGGCAATCCACGTATTAAAACTGGAAATATACATGGAAGATTAGTATGGCCCTTAAGCGAGGACAACCTTGCAAATTCATGAATTGTTTCGTATTTTTGCAAAAGGACATTGTTATCGCAATGAACTATTCTATGTGGTACTGTTATGGTAGTCGTTATGCATCTAACAGGAACCACAGAACTCTATAGTAGAAACTGTAATGGTAGGAGGAAGTATATAGCAATTCTGTAGGTATTTCATGTACTATTTTTCTGTAAACCTAAGACTCCTTTTAAAAAAAAAAGGCTATTAGACAAAAAAGTTGAGCTTCAGACAATGTTAATATCCCAAACAAAACAAACGAAAAACATAGCTGCATAAAGCACCCATTCTAAGAGACCCAGAAGATAAAGTGTTAATACCTGCATCTCTCTGGAGAGTCTTCTCTATCTTTCCTCCGGAACTTGCTGATGGTGTCATCAATTGTGCTTCCAATTTTATCACTCAGTTCACCTAATTTATCACTGAATGGAAAAGCACTCTTGTTTTTATCCCACTCCTCATCCCATTTTGATTTGGGCTCAGGATCATACCTTTCACCTATATAAAGCATTAAAAAAAGAAACAACTCTAAGGATATTAAATTCAAAAGGTGTCTATAGTCTTTATTTCTGAAGCTTTTCCTCATAATAAAATTGTTTTAAAAAGAAAACAGAAAGCTCCCACAGTGCTGAATCAACACAATTACAGTGAGGCACAGCATGTAATGCCAGTCATTAAGTGGTAGGAATGCAGATCCAAAAGCTTTTGTTTATGAAAACTTAAAACAACCTGAATGTGCAGCACGGCATTCATAAAGTTCATAAAGGAGGTTGAAAGACTAGTAGAAAACACAAAACCAACACAAATACATAAGCAAAAGAGAAATGGCAATCTTTTCATTTTTACCAAACTCACTTAACTGCATATTTTATTCTTGTCTTTTAACAGCTTTTTAATTTTTAAAAAAGTATTGCACAGCAACAGTGTTTGAAAAAAATACAAACTAAACAAATTGCTTCTGAATACTATCTATCCCGATATACTGAAAAGACTCAGTAGTGGTCATTCTTTAGTATCGAACTAGAAAAATAATTCAATGGATTTCAGGTCACAGAAGAACAGTCTAGAATTACTGTAAAAAGGAAAGAATATTCTAAAGCTTATATGCAAAAATTATGGAGTATGTTCAAGCAGTTCAGAACAATGATAACCTATTCAAAGATCAACTTGGAATATATGACGAGATTGGTGAAAACTCAAGAGCTTGTGTATGAATTTGGGAACACAGAGAATATAGTATGGCACAGAACAAAATGCCTAAAATGTCAAGATTTGCTATCCTTAACCTTAGAGACCTAAAGGAAAGATAGGAATTACGGACACAAAATGAAACCCTTCCATTTCCATGTCCAAACTCAACTTCAGAAACAAGAAATCACATGAGCCATTGAAATTAAAAAGTTGAAAATTAAGGCCAGCTAGAATAAAAGATAAAGGGCAATGAGAAACAAAATAATCAAAAAGTAACTAACGGAGCTTTTGAGTTTTTGACAACAAGCTCTGGGAGCATACACATTCTTTGAAGATTGAACAAAAACCATTTTGTTGAAATGCCTAATAAAACTGCAAGGCTAAAATTTTTCTGCAAAAGTGAGAGGATTCTAAAATATATTTACTAAATCTGAAGTGACCACTTGACAATATGGTTTTCCAGACAGAATTTAAACCATAATGGTTTTCCAAAAATATTTTTCCAACAATGTGTACATCTCAAAGATAATGTGATGAGCCAGAAATTGAAATAAAACAAACTTATAAGAGAAATTAAAGTAGATGAAAACCAAATTGATTACAGTGGTGGACATGACATTAAGTGAGTGCTAAAGATGTTGGTAAGATCATTTAATGACAAAATGGAAGCACATAAAGTAGCTAAAGCTGATTACCTAAGTCTCAAAAATATTAATAACAGCACAGAATGTGATGAAAACAAGATGCTCAATTCTACCTCTAAGATAGATGCCACAATTAGCTGTGAACCTGAACTTAATTTTTTAAATACTATGCCACTAAAAAGACAAACAGTAAGTAACACAATGAAACTAGCTGCACATAGCAATTTCTACTCAAAAACATGCTAAAAGGCTATAGCTACTTTGAAAAAGCTGAAGAAAATACCTGGGTAAATAAACCAAAAACATCTTAAAACTAATAAAACTTTCAAAACATATTTATGTGTTTTAAGAGAAATCTTCCAGCCCAATTCAAAAATTCACTTTTACATGACATAAAAAATAGAATTTTTCTGCTGTTAAAAAGATCCATAAAATTAATTAAACGCAGGATTTTATAGGTAATGACAAACTAATAGAAGATTTTTATGTTGCTCCACTGAAAGTGCTACAAGATCCCACTGTAATCCAAACTTAAAACTTATACATGGAGCTGGTGAGCCCCAAGCATCTGGCATGTTTGCAAGGAGACAAAGTGGCCAGGGGATAGATACTCAGAGTTCACAGGAAAAAGTCCAAAGGAGCAGGCTGTGTAAAAGTTCATTATTTTGTGTATCCATTCTGAGCACCAAGTGCCGAGTTTCCAGGAAACTGTATCATTACATTAAAAAATAAACATGACATATGAACATTCTAGTTATTCTTAAGAGTGTGAGGAATGGGCAACAAAGCAATAGGTGCAGATGAAAACTAACAATATCATCAGTCATCTTTCTTCCATGTTATATTGTTATGCATTGCTTAATTAAGTGAAGAGAGAATACAGGCAGACTTACAGGATGTTATTTTTGGCCTGAAATAGAGATACATTGGTTTTGAATTAGAAAGGCTGATTTCTTAATCAAACTATATTTTTATACTTGAAACAGTGAATTAAGAGAAATTTTTCTTCTTTTTTAAGGCACCCTAAGAGGGAAGGGTACATTTGTTTTGTTGTCAGTGTGCCAACTCAAACTTTGCAGTCATTTAAGCTAACCAATGATGGTTAAAATCGTATTCTTGAACCTAAAAACCTATAAGGTCCATTTGCTAGGAAACAAATTAAGTATTACACATATTTTATTACTATATGTATTCATGAAAACAAAAAGCAGATGATCTTTTGTATTTCAATGATTCTTAAAATACACCCAAGAAACCAAGTTGATGCTTAGGTGCCAGCCTATCTTTGATACTCACTGTATCTGAATCCTCCAACACTGTCAGAGGAAACACCAACATATTTGTCTTTGTTCTTCTTTGCTTTCTTTCGCTCTTCACGAAGCCTGTCGTCATCCTGTGCAAATTCAACCAATTCCTTTACCTTCTGGCGAATATTTATACCTTGATCCTTGCCATGCTCATCTGAGAGAATGGTAGGGGAGAAAGAAAACTTTCAGAATTCACTTAATATGTATCAAACTCAAATCTTTAAAATAAAAACAAAAATTCCAACACAAGAAATCAATTTCAATATTTAAAAAGATAATGAAAACAGGTAGATTGTGCTATATGATTTTGTCATATCCTTTTCAGAAAACTCTAAGTTCTGAAATATAATTCTGGCTTAAGGACTATAGCTAATAGTCTATATAAGGTCAATTAAAGATACACCAAAAAGGATCAATGATGACTATATGAAACAGACATATCATTAATGGCATTTATTTTTCTACTGTATTTTAATAGGAAAAATCAAAACAAGAACCACTTTAAAACTGCAAGGCATCCTTATGCCTTGGATTCCCAAATATAAGTTTGGGAATGCTAATTACTAGTATTTAATGTAGCTGGAAAGGTTACTTTTTAAAGTACTTTCAACAGGGTATGCTACAAAATGAAATGTACTTCATTTTCTAGCCTCTTTCACATTCAAAACACACTCTGGCCTTGCTGCCTTTGCACAGTAAATATTATTTGGTGGGAGGGAAAAAAAAAACTCAGCTTCAAACAGATGTGTGTGTTTTGGAGCTCTAACCTTTTCTTCCCATATGATTAAAGCTATTCCTTTATGGACACCACAGGGGACCAGTCTCCAGTGCATATTTTAATATAAACCCGAACACTCATGTTGTGTTGGTTCTGTTGTTATTAGCCAGTCTTTTCTGCAAGTTCTTGTCTTCACTAATTAATACTCTAGGGCCCCACGTCTTGGATTCTGCACTCGTCACACAACCAGCAACAGTCACATTCTAATTAGAGCAGAGAAGCTTCTAAGCTAGTTCAGGTGACTGACAACTCCAACTACTGTTTTAATTTGCTTATAAGGTTTTTCTATTGCTCACCTACAAAGTGGTAATTTTCCAGGGATCGCAAATCATAAATGTGTTCTCTGGCACTTGTAACAACACGCTCTGATCCATTCCTTATGAGGTAAGCTAGGAGCAGCAATGACTGTAAAAATACAAGGCACCAACTAGTTTAATGAAATAAATTCTAGTAGAGCTTTGGAAAATGTTAAAAAAAAAAAAGAGAGAGATTTCAACATTAGCAAATAACTAATCTTGGTGGTGGGAGTTCTTTACCTTATATTAGACTTTAAATATTTATAGTCTAGAACATATATTATCAACTTCAAGTTTCTCTTATATCAAGCATAGTAAATAACTATAAACTGTCCTCTGGATACTATATATCAGAGGAGTTTTAAAAAAATAAATTAGTCTGATGTTCAAAAAAATGTGAACATATTATGTAAATAAACAATAAGGTCTTAGGAAACTGGCTGTTTTTACTTTTTAACTGGACATTATGCAACTATACAAAGTTACAAGCAGTAGAAGTATTATTTGGTAATACCACAGTATTTTCTCCAGATAAATTTAATTTTGATGTTAATGAGGCTTTTGTTTCAAAAGATGCTGCCAACAAATAAAAGAAAAAAACCCAATACCTTGAAAATTTTGTTGCAATGTGAATTTAAAATGATCACTAACAGGTACAGGGTTTTCTTTGGGGGTAATGAAAATGAAAATGTCTTGGAATTAGATAGCAGTGACTCTTGCACAAACTGAATACATTGAAAACTACCAACTTGTGCACTGAATGGAACTTTGCTTGGAACAAATCTCACTTGACTATATTTAGATATGACCATCTAGTTAGATTGGTAAAATTGAGGGGTACAAAACCTCATCGTATCAGTTATTTAAAAAGTCATTTACTCAAGAAATGAAATCGCATCTACCACACAAGCAGACAGAAAGACATGGAATATTTTCAGAAACAAACAATATAAAAACACACAAAATTAAAGCACAGATTTTCAATCCTGAAAGCTAGAAATGTTACTTTCAAAGTTCCAAATATGAATGTTATATGTCATTTTGGAAAACACCAAAAAACATACTCTGAGTAGCAAGAAAATACGGTGGGGCTGAAAGAATAGATGACTGCTATTTTATAATTCTAATGAAAGGAATCTGATAAACAGTACACATTCACAAATTTAAAATATTAGAATTTCAAGTCTGATACGTTTTATAATTTCTGAACTGACACATTTTGAGTTGCAGAACTCTATAATACTATTATAAATTGAGCAAAGTTTTATGGAAAGTCAAATCATATTAAACTGCAGTTTTCATCTTAGCCGTTCATATACTACACATGTATACTAACTATTTGATAGGCACAATTTTTGGTAGGAAAAATTTTAACAGATTAAAACAAGAATACTCAAATTTACAAGTATGATTCATATTAACTTTAAACATTTTACACTAAGAGTAACTGCTTACCCCAACTAATAGGCTAAACAAATTATACATCTACTTTTGTTTTAAGATCACTTATATATGTACATCTTAAGTTTTAAGGTTTTGCTTTCAACATGTCAAGTTACTGAGAAAGGCTTACATCCATACCTTATAAACTCTTCTCCAATTCTTTTTGTTGTCTTTTAACATTCGTGACCAAAGCATGTTCATAAGTTCTGGAAATTGTTCATACATAAAAGTTGCCCTGAAAAAACACAATTTTCTTTAAGCTTGCAATATATTAATTTTGACAGTAGATGGCAGACTTGTTCTAAGTTATTGGGTATCCCTCAAAGAGCTTTAAAAAAATTAGTATGCTTTGTAACAAAAAATACACTTTCAGATACACTTTCTTGAAAATGTTTACCCTGCGTTTTCTTTAAAATGTATCTCCCACATTTGTAAGCCTTGCTAATACCATACCTTGGAAGCTCTTCATTCGAACAGGGGTTTAGTTGTTACATATCAGTGAAAACATTCTGGTAATTTTACTTTAAAACATCTTATATGCACCCAACAAAATTTTACATAGGAAGTTACTGTTAAGTCTCTAATCTTGAAAAAGGAAAACTGGTTTTTTTGTTGTTGTTGTTTAAAGCTAATAGTTAAGGGGAATGGACCCTGCATAAAACTTTCTACATAATCTGAATGATTATGCTACATTTATATCTGGCAGCTAAAGAGTTTAAAACTGAAAGCAAATTTCTCATTTCTGTGAAAAGATACTTTGATTCTTTCTGCACTGCTGAGTCAAATTATCACTTACTTGGCAATCTCTCCCATGAGTTGCCCAGAAGGTCCCCAAGGATCATCATTCGTTGCTTCTCGAACCTTAGACTCGATCTCTGAATAATTCATAACCACATTGGTGCTGCACAGAAAAAAAAAATATACGCACATACGCACAAAGATTAGCATCAAAACTGAGAAACACATGAAAACTTAATAATGACACTACTGGGTGTCCTAATGAGCTACCTCTACAGGGTGGGAGAGAAAACATCTTTTGTACACAAGCTACCCCAAGGACACTATATAACACATTTAAGTTATCTTTAAGAAGATTTTACTATTCCATTAGCCTCCAAGAATACAGATGAGAGACTACATTAGATCTGGCACTAGTCCAGTGAAAAATAGCTTGGGGTCAAATTAAAAGGGAACTGTATATGCTAGACTCTATTATAAAACTAAGTTGTCAGTTCTCTGACCAGAACTGGTTTACATGTAGGATTATGTATCCAGCTTCCAGCAATTCTGTACATTAAGCAAAATTGTGTAACAGCTGAACATTATCATGTAAAAAAAAAGACTACTGAATCAAGTTAATCTACAGTTTATTAGGACCTAGATAAACATTTAATTGTAATCCCCTGGTCTCTTTTCACTTATTATATAGTATACAGTTTACATATCATTATATAGTCACTAGAAGTTAAACTGTTATTGTTACATAATATTCCATTCCGAGCTTGCATGATACATGCAAATTTTCCTTAAGATTTCAGCAATGCTAAAAGAACATGGACTTTAAGAGGAGAAAGATCTAACTTCAATAAAACACTTACTTTTTGATCTTTGGCAAAATTATTTTTATTATCTTAATCTCTGCTTCTTCCAAAGTAAAGTGGGGATAAATAAGAATACTACCTCAAAAGACAGCACATCAAATAGTGCTTAGTGCAGTGCCCCATAAACGTCACCTGTAACTGTTATAGTAAACATCTAATAGAACATAAAAATACTAAATAGTATGCTAGCAAGAAAAATTAGTTTTTTAAGGAATATCTTAAATTAAGACATGAGATAGCAAAACTTTTGGTTAAAACAATTCCTCAATCATATATGAACTATAAGAATTCAAAGAATAAATAATGTGAAAATGTGACATACTACAGTATTCATTTGACATCGAAAGCTCTGATTGTTACTTAAGAATTGTTATAACAGATGCCTGTGAATGTGGTAATTCAAATTTCCTACTTAAAAAGCGTTAGGGATAGTGAAAATTCAGAATTTGATAACTATTGCATATCCCATACTCTTGCTACATGGCTTTTGAGTCATCAAAAAGTTGTGTTTTTTAAACACAAAAGTTTGGTAGAAATTAGTGTTCAAATATCTTAACTATAAAGAAATATAAATTTTACTGAACACATTTCAATTTTTTTACTTTTATGACGAGATGAAGATTTGAGTACAATTTTAAAAAAACTAATATGCATATAAATGTGATTTGCCAAATCAGTGAATAAATTTGGCTTCTAGATTTATATTCAGAATACCATTCTATTAAGAAAGAAATGTGAACGCTTAGTATTTTCTTTTTGATAAATTGAATACAAATTAATTCCCAGGAACTAAATGAATGCATAATCTTCCAAAATTTAAGACTCTTAATGAATACATTTTTATAAAAAATCTAGTAATGATTTTACTGACAATTGTATGTATAAATGCAGAATAACTTTCTCTCTAATTTTATCAACACGAAGCAAGAAACAAAACCAAGAAGACAATAACAGATCTGCAATTTAAGACGCCACAAAACGATGGATTTCAGAATGCTTTTGTTTATTCTGGTGGCTGAAGAATGTGTGGTTTATGCAGTTAGAAGGTGTCAAAATGCAGCAGTGAAAATGAACAACAGCAATTAGGATTATAATTCACCCAAGCATTTCATTACCAAGAATGCACTTGAAATCTCCCTGCATTGTTTAATTTGCTGGAGAACAAGATGAAAGGAGTTAATCTCCAATCCATGTACATGAAATATTTTTACCAGAGCCTTCATAAATGCTGTAGCTTTCAGAACACTACTTCCCTTGTTCAAGCTACAAAGGCCCATGGGTCAAATGAGAAAAGTCCTGTTTCTGTAACCCTTCACAAGAGTCTTAACTGAAGGTTTGTATGTTTGAGTGACGTTTATTTAGAGAGGTGGCAAAAAGCCAATAATTTAAGAATCTCCTTATTCTCCTGGTTAAAAAACACTGGGATCCATTAGAACATACAATATAAAGTATATCTACAGAAGGATATGACAACCATAATGAAAAAAAAAATAACAGAATACTTCTATGATGTGAATCAGCCTCTATTTTAAAGCTGTCTTCCAATGAAAACTGTTGTTTTCAGAAGCTGGAAATAACTTTTTCAAGAGATCTATTGGCACAAAGAATTCCAAAACAAAGTATTTTTAAACTTCACTCAATTCAAAAGCAAATGTAAACTGAAACAAAATAGCACTACACTGGATAGTTTGGCCTTATTTCAGGTCATTTAAAAATAACTGTGCTTAAAAAGGTAGAAATGCTATTTTGTATCCTTTCTTTCTCATGTTTTCTACTGCCCATAATTCTGGTGATATTTTCCAAGAGAAAGCAATCCCCTCTCCCTGCAAAAGAAAAGGAAACAAACAAAAACTTATGTACAGACGTGAAAGGAAAAGATTGCTAGTTTAATTCTCCAAAACTTTCTATGACTGACAAAATATCTTACAAAACGCTATTTCAGACACTAGAGGGGGCACTTACGGTTTTTAAGACACACACAAAAAATCCAGACAAAAGAGTTCTGCCAACTAAATTATCAAAAAAATCCCAGTAAGTTTCATACAACTTGGACTAACAGTATAGTCAGACAAGTGGCATGTGGCTTAAAAATTCCAGAGATCAAATCTTAAAGAATTATTTCTTTATAATCAGTTTGAAAAGAACAAGCAACCACTATTATGACTTTCATTGAAGGTCAAGTTTTGGATACAGGCTTTTCTACTTGCATTTTCATTCATGTAATTATTATAAAACTTTAAACAATAAAAAAAATGAAGAGTAGGTTTCCCTGTCCTCATTAATAGATAATGATGAAAATAGTATTAATTAACAATTAACAGTATACTGGGCTGTATCCCAATATAACAGGCAACAATACCCAAACTTAACAGACTCCAATGTTAGGTGAAAGAGAGAGAAGGCAAAAAGCAGGGAATGAGAAAAGAATGAAGAATGCAACATGACAACTCTAACGCTGGCTGCTTTCTTTCTAATGAATGCTGTACTCTACAAAAAAATAAAATGAAAAGAGAGGAAAAATATACAGCAACTCCTTGTACAAGAGTTAAAGGATAAATACAGTTAGGCTTAATTCCAAATCCATTCTCTATTACGTTAAAATGACTAAAAATCAGATAATCAGTATTATTCTCTGACCTAAATGAAAAGGCTTACCACTTAATATACAAAATGTTCTCAATTACTCAAACTATATTTTCTATGGTTTCAGCAAATGTTAAATACAAACCATAGAACCAAACAGGAAGTCAATGCTCTCCCTTTTTATGCATGTACACTTAAAAGCAAGGTAAATAAAAATAGCAGTTTGGAGAAAGGCTAAAATTAGAGACATAAAAATCTGAGGCTCCTTTAACCCATCCTTTCAAAAAAGAGTAACCTTCTTACTTAAAACCCATGCAGCCTATTCCAGCGCAATGATATGATATGTATGATGGATGCTCACGTGCATAGTACTTAAGACTTCAAGTATTAATACAGGATTAAACTGGATTATGCATCTTCTGTTTTCCTCTTTGCTTTTCAAGAAGGAACACTAAAATTCTAAAGGATGAAACATGAAATTTTATACTTTCTAAAATAATCAATCAAGAAACCTGCATTGAAATACTATTTCATGTTTTAGCTATCTCAGAAACAAAAGTAAGATCAGATAACAGTAGCTTCTTGACAGGTTTTGGGGGAAGAAGGGAGCTGCATAGTCCTTTTTAAATCTTTTACGATAATTTTGGATACTTAAAGATCAGGTTTGTTAACATAATTGGGTACTTAAAATATTTTTTTTAAAGAATTTGTTTGAAAGGCAGAGTTAGAGAGAGGCAGAGGCAGAAAGAGAGACCAAGACCGAGAGAGAGAGAGAGAGAGACAGAGACAGAGAGAGAAAGCGAGGTCTTCCATCTGCTGGTTCACTCCCCAGATGGCCACAATCGCCAGAGCCAGGCCCATCCAAAGCCAGGAGCCAAGAGGCTCTTCCTGGTCTCCCATGTGGGTGCAGGGGCCAAATCATCTTCCAGTGCTTTCCCAGGCTATAGCAGAGAGCTGGATCAGAAGAGGAGCCGCCAGGTCTCAAATTGGTGCCCATATGAGATGCCAGCATTGCAGGTGGCGACTTTACCCACTTCACCACAGCACTGGCTCTCAGGTACTTAAAATATTTTAAAAACATTGTAACAACAAAAAATCCACCTAAGTCTAAACTCAAGCTGCCTGACATTAAAACTACAGAAAATGCTTAAAAACATCACTCCTGACTGTTCTTTCCCCACATTATATAAGACCACAGAAATGAACCCCCAAATGATATAACTATTTTTGAAATACTGATTGTTTTAAGTAGTATGAAAATTAAGGACTATAGACTTTTTTTTTGACAGGCAGAGTTAGACAGAGATAGAGAGAGAGAGAGACAGAGAGAAAGGTCTTCCTTCCTTTGGTTCACCCAAATGGCTGCTACGGCCGGTGCTGCGCCGATCCGAAGCCAGGAGCCAGGTGCTTCTCCTGGTCTCCCATGCGTGTGCAGGGCCCAAGGACTTGGGCCATCCTCCACTGCCCTCCCGGGCCACAGCAGAGAGCTGGACTGGAAGAGGAGCAACCGGGACAGAATCCAGCACCCCAACCGGGACTAGAACCCGGGGTGCGGGTGCTGCAGGTGGAGGATTAGCCTAGTGAGCCGCGGCACCGGCCAGGACTATAGACTTTTGACAACAATTCTATTGCCAAATTCTTTGTTTCATTCTCATTGAAGCTGGCATTCAATTTCAGTAATAGTTAAGTCTGGTATTATCATGAGGGTGGAGAACTGAACTGTATAATTTTAATGATTTGATGATTTCCTACTATTGAACACTGTTGATTAATGACTTAAAAGCTTGTAATCTTAATTCAAATTTTTACACTTTATTTATACTACTTACAGATAAACTAGAAAGATAAATTCCATAATGTTTCTCTAAAAATACTTTTCACTTGTCGCTCCCCGTCTTCGTGGAGGAACGACACAGGACCCTGCGCTGTTCTTTCGTCTGCTCGGCCCTCCCCGGGTTTGCTGCTGGTTCTTCCCGGGTTGGCTACTATCCCTTCCACCTCCGTGGAAGGGCGGTTCCCCCTGCCACATTCCCCACTTCCGCGGGGGAGCGGCACACCGCCGGCCGGCTCTCTCGGGGGCTGCACAGGTGTTCCCCTTAGATATTCCTCGTGCATGCTGTCTCTCTCCTCCTTTACAGTCCTTCCACCAATCCCAACTCTGCTACCCACACGCCGAGCACGCCGCTCTCCTCCAATCAGGAGCAGGTCCTGCAGCTTGTCAAGTTGGTGAGAGGCAGCTGGGTAGAAGCTGTTGCCTCCTCTCCCAGCGCCATATTGTGGGAGAGCAGATGCATAGAATAAGTCTTAATTCCAGTAACTTAGTCTAGTCCGAGTTGCTCCCCACAACTTTTTATAGAGGAAGGTAGAGGAGAGAAGCAAATAGAACAATTTCCTGCAATTAAAACAAAAACAGGGGCTGGTACTGTGGCAAAGAGGGTAAAGCCGCCACCTATAGTGCCGGCATTCCATATGGACGCCAGTTCGAGTCCTGGCGGCTGCTCTTCCAATCCAGCTCTTTGCTATGGCCTGGGAAAGCAGTACAAGATGGCCCAAGTCCTTGGGCCCCTGCACCTGCAGGGGAGACCCATAAGAAGCTCCAGGCTCCTGGCTTCTGATCGGCGCAGCTCCAGCAGCTGCAGCCAATTGGGGAGTGAACCAGGGGATGGAAGACCTCTCTCTCTCTCTCTCTTTCTGCCTCTCCTTCTGTATGTAACTCCGATTTTTGAATAAATTAATTAATTAAAAGAAAGAAAGAAAAAAAGCAGTACTAACAAACTCCTAACATTTTTGAAACTCTAAGGTATCCTCAAAATTACAAACATGGAAATCTTTGCAGACTCCTGAAATCTCCCATAATCAACTGAAAGTTAAAGTATCCTGTGCATATTGAATTTTCCTCACCACAGATAATCAATACTTAAAGTCACCAAAATTTTATTTCTCAAGTAACATTTTTACATGGAAACACATGTCTCATAAATTTACTGACCCTACATAGATTTGACTGTGTGATCAATCTGAGCTTATTGCCAAATCGATGCATTCTTAAATATATGCAGAACATTTATTTTCTGTCCATATGCTGTCATTTCCTTAGACTGTGTCACACTATTGGCATTAGAGGTTACCTTTCTTTGAGTAATCCACAAAGAATCAAATTGTTACCACTGCCCCTAAGAGAACAAAGTTGAGCTGTGAGGTGGATGCCAGTGACTGAGTAAGGGAACCCATTCCTGCACAGGTGGTTCAGATGTGGATCACAACAAAATTTTTTCCTGTTTAAAAAAAAAAAAAAAAACCTCCCAAATCTTTTTTTTTTTTTTTTTTTTCAAGATTTACTTTATTCATTTGAAAGAGAGAGTTACAGAGAGAGAGGTCTTCCATCTGCTGGTTCATTCCCCAGATGGCTGCAATGATCTGAAGTCAGGAGCCAGGAGCCCCTTCCAGGTCTACCACGTGGGTGCAGGGGTCCAAGGACTTAGGCCATCTTCCACTGCTTTCTTAGGCCATAGCAGAAAGCTGTATCGGAAGAGGAGCAGCCGGGACTAGAACTGGCACCCATATGGGATGCCAGTGCTTCAAGCCAGGGCTTTAACCCACTGTGCCACAGCGCTAGTCCCTCCCAAGTCTGTTTTATAAAGTCAAAACTTTGAAAAAAATCTATCAACAAATTACTGTATTTTTAGAAAGGTTAGTTCATAAGCAAAATAATGCAGAAGAACTCTGAGGAGCCAATAATGTGAGCAGTGGGTTAGGCCACATCAGCATTCCCAGTGGGAGAGTTGGTTTGTGCCTAGCGGCTCTGCTTGAGATCCACCTTCCTGCTAAGGGTCCCTGTCACCCATGTGAAAGACTTAGTTGGAATTCCTGGCTCGTGGCCCAGCCCTGGCCATTGTGGCTATTTGGGGAGTGAACCAGTAGATGGAAGAAACATCTTTCAATCTCAATTTCAATGTCACTCTCTGCCTTCCAAATATATAAACAAACAAATAAAAAGAGAAAGAAACCTGAGAGCCTTTCCTTTTTAATTTAAGCATGCTTCTTGCACATTTGTGAGCATTTCCCAATAGATAATGGATTTATACCATGTTTACTCTTCTGATGTCTAAAAATACCTATTACAGATCATCAGTATTACAAATAGCCTTAAAAATGTTCAAGCTTAAAAACCAGAATTCTAAATTTCTGTAATTCTAAATTGCACATGGAAGAAATATGTGGCCCCTTGCTTATAAAAGAGTCTACTTAACAATCCAGCAAAATTTCCAGTAATAATTATCACTTTGGATGGATTGAAACTAACCAGAGGCCGGCGCCGTGGCTCACTAGGCTAATCATCTGCCTTGCGGCGCTGGCACACCGGGTTCTAGTCCCGGTCGGGGCGCCGGATTCTGTCCCGGTTGCCCCTCTTCCAGGCCAGCTCTCTGCTGTGGCCCGGGAGTACAGTGAAGGATGGCCCAAGTCCTTGGGCCCTGCACCCGCATGGGAGACCAGGAGAAGCACCTGGCTCCTGCCTTCGGATCAGCGCGGTGCGCCGGCCGAGTGCACCAGCCGTGGCGGCCATCAGAGGGTGAACCAACGGCAAAGGAAGACCTTTCTCTCTGTCTCTCTCTCTCACTGTCCACTCTGCCTGTCAAAAAAAAAAAAAAAAAACAACCAGAATCACATCTAAAATTTATGAGATTTCTAACAACTGACATATCTGTTATTTAAGTTCAAGTCTCAAGATACACCTAGCACAATAAATCTTAAGACTTAAAAAAAAAAAAACAGTTCAGAGAATCATTACTTTATGGCTTACATAGAATTCAAGATCAGAAAGCACTAAATTAAATGAATAATCATTAAAGAAGTCAATAATACAAATTTAGTTTCAAATGGCCAACAGTGCACCAGAATAGAATGCATATATAAATTATCATTGAAAAGACGTAATTTATTATAAAGGCAGGGACTAAAATAACTCATTTTATAAAAAAGGTCATTAAATGTTTATAGTCCAGCATAAAGTCTCTTGGGAAACACTAAAAACCATATATAATTATTTTAATACTTCAAAAAAAATAGGCATCAATCCAAAAACAAAACAAAACAAAAATGTGCAACCAGAATGGTAGTGGGATTTCTGCTCTTTAAAGCCTGTCATTTAATTCTCTAAAGGTACCAACCTCTTGATAGCTATTAAGCACGACTTGAACTGGCAATTTTTCAAGGAAATACTTTAGTAATTTATGTAACAGATGTGCAAGGAAAACTACATGACTGAGATAAGCCAAGAAAAACATCCTGATGTCCACAACTAAATTATGACCTGTGGGAGGAAGAAACTATAAAACTATTTCCCTTTTTCTTACAACTTCAGTGGTTAGCAATACCAAATAAAATAGCCCGTCTGATAGCAGCCCATTTTCAGACATTAAAATGCTCCTTGACTTCAGGAACTGTTCCAAAACACAAGGCCACACTAAGGGAAAACATTGCACATTCAACTACTTCCATAAACTGCTTCATTTTTTATGAAAACAAAGTAATGTGTGTTTTAATTGATCAATAATTTATTAGTAATTATTAGGGCCTTAATCTTTCTTTTTTTAATATTTAGTTACTTAAAAGGCAGAATTAGAGAGAAGAGAGCTCTTCTATCCGCTGGTTCACTCCCCAAATGGTCCCAATGGCTGGAGCTGGGCCAATCCGAAGCCAGGAGCTTCTTCGGGTCTCCCATGTGAGTACAGGGGCCCAATCCAAATATCTGGGCCATCATCCACTGCCTTCCAAGGTACATTAGCAGGGAGCTGGATCAGAAGTGGAGCAGCCATGCCTTGAGCTGATGTCCATATGTAATGCTGGTAGCTTTAGCCACTACACCACATGTACAGCTCCTAGGTCCTTAATCTTGTTTCTAGCATACACTAATTCTGGTCCCTAAATAAAACAATCACTGTGTGCCTCAGTTTGCTCATATGAAAGATCTCTATGTACTACAGACCGAAATGAAATGGTATGTATGAAATATTTAGCACATAGTTTCCCATTATTATTTGTTTCAAGTTGAAGGCATTCAACCTAACCACAGCCCCTTATAAGAAGATTGGCATAATGCTTGTTACTGATCCACATCTCATTGTCACAGAACTTGACAGTTACAGCAACTATCCACCAAACTGACCCAGTACAGACAGTGAAATTAAAATTTCAGAGAAAGAACTATATACAGCAAGGTAGAAATGCCTCTATAACTTAAGAAATGACCAAAGAGCTGAAAATGAGTATCACCAAAAACAGCACAAGAATCTTTTAATATAAGCCTTATCACAGAACAGTTGCTATCTTCACTCTTAACAGAGGTTAGACTTTGAAGTTTACTCTCCTTAAAACCTGGTGCCAGGCCGGCGCCGCGGCTCACTAGGCTAATCCTCCGCCTTGCGGCGCCGGCACACCAGGTTCTAGTCCCGGTTGGGGCGCCGGATTCTGTCCCGGTTGCCCCTCTTCCAGGCAAGCTCTCTGCTGTGGCCAGGGAGTGCAGTGGAGGATGGCCCAAGTGCTTGGGCCCTGCACCCGCATGGGAGACCAGGAGAAGTACCTGGCTCCTGCCATCGGATCAGCGCGGTGTGCCGGCCGCAGCGCGCAGGCCGTGGCGGCCATTGGAGGGTGAACCAACGGCAAAAGGAAGACCTTTCTCTCTCTCTCTCTGTCCACTCTGCCTGTCAAAAACAAACAAACAAACAAAAAAACACCTGGTGCCTAACTTTAAGTTAGGATTTTATTTTATATTAAGTGGTAATTTCTCCTTTAACAACAATCTAACACCATCTGATAAAATAAGCATTAAGTCTCTAACATTTCTGGACTCCCTCAAATAATTCATTCATATTAACTACATATCCCTTAGCAAAATACACCAAAAACAAAGACTTTAACTTGTGAAAATAAGATGGAAATTACCTAGCATTAAGTTTATATTTAGAAGTTAGGAATGTCAAATGTAGCAGAACTCTGAGCTTTCAATATGCCAAATATAAAGTTCATAAAATTTAGTTGATGAGGTATCTGAATGAACAAAGTATTTTAGAAGAGCCACTGTTAGTCTGTTTCTGTATTGTGTTTCTTCTGCAAAAATACAAACCATGATACCAGGAAATGTGTGGATGCTCACTATGTTTTGATGTTTTATGTGGAAACCTTTCTACTCCCATTCTAGCACAGGTGCTGCTGTCACTGGGATCTGGGCAGCAGACGGCAGGCTTACAGAAAAGCTACTTCAACTTTTTTGTTAAATCCCATGATGCTAAGGACTTATTTTCCAGATAGGCACTGTGGCAGTGTAAAATTGGTAGAAGGGGTGTTTTAAGGCTGGTAAAAAGGAAGAGTAAGTTGTATGGTTAAGGAAAGTAGGCTGAAAAGCAGCTTCTGAAATGTGGCAGCAACAGTATCTGAATGCCATGGTAATAGATCAAGCAGAGATAACTGCTACTAGAAAATCCCTTTCCTTTCATGGCCACAGAATATCACCTTCCACAAGAAATTGATGAACATGAACACTGACTGCTCCATAAAAACACAAGTGCATGTGGACAAAGTCTGGAAAGACCAAAAAACCCACATGAGAACAACTGTGTTAGAGTGGACAGAATGTAAGGGTGTCAAGGTGCTCTCTGTCCCTTGGCTATGTGCAGTACATGGCTGCTTGAACAGACTATTCCCTATGCCAATTCTAACTCCAAACTTTCTATTTCCAGTCTGGTTTTTTTTTTTTTTTTTTTTACCATGTTTCTCTAATTCTCAAGATTTTCATTTTCTTTTAAAACAGTAGTCTAAATGGTGTTTTGTGAAAAATACTCTGTCTGGGAGAAATAATTGATGCTCTGTAAGAAAGGAGTTCCACCGGGAGGTTTGGGAAATGTTAAACAAAGGCAACTTTATTACTGCATGATTTCTCAGAGACTTCACTGTTCTAATGTTGCATTTTGAGTTTCTAAGAGGGAACTAGATTAAACATTTCTAAAACTTGAGACAACCCATCTTTTTCCAGCTTAAGTGTCTTAAGAAAGTTGCTTTGGTGTATTCTATTCCTTTAAAAGTCCTTTTCTTGAAACTTCCAAATGTATCTGTCCACTTCCTACAACCCATACAACACGACCCGGATTACTGCCAATAGCCTTCTTTTTTTATATAATTTTTTTTTCAGATTTATTTGACAGGTAAAGTTATAGACAGTGAGAGAGAGAGAGACAGAGAGAAAGGTCTTCCTTCTGTTGGTTCACTCCCTAAATGGCCGCTACAGCCATCGCTGCGCCGATTCGAAGCCAGGAGCCAGGTGCTTCTTCCTGGTCTTCCATGAGGTTTCAGGGGCCCAAACACTTGGGCCATCCTCCACTGCCCTCCCGGGCCATAGCAGAGAGCTGGACTGGAAGAGGAACAATTGGGACTAGAACCTGGCACCCAGATGGGATGCCAGCGCCGCAGGAGGAGGATTAACCAGGGCACCAGCCCTGCCAATAGCCTTCTAACTAGCCTCTGATTCTTCCAGGCTCACATTAAAGGGAGTTCTTGCTGAAATACAAATCCTACTTAATTGAGTCCTTGTTTTAAATCCAGCAGTGACTTCCTTTTGGCCTTCAAGATGAAGTCCAAATTCCTTAACATGACATAAAGGTCCTTCATTTGAATTTTCAATTAACATCTTTAGTCTCATCAGCATGTCATTGTCACCTTTTGCACAGGCTGTTTTATCTCTAAATCCTTTGCCCACTTATCCCTGCTCCCTTACTCTACCTCATGATAAAATTTTAACTTAAATGTCAATCCCCCAAAAAAACTTTCCTTTAGCTCCATAAGCAGTGGAAGTTTTGTCCATACTTTTCAAAGTAACCTGTGTTTTCTACAATCCTGGACTAAAACTTAAACCAGTGTATGAAAACATGCTTATATACTTGTTTATCTTCCTCTCTCAACTGAAAATACCTAGAACACACAAAATACAGTATCCTGCTCACATCAAGATAGCCAGTGCCTTGGAACAGGCATACTGATAGCAGATGCTCAATGTTTAGAGTAACTGAACAAAAGGACTGAGATTCTTAACTTGCCTTTTTCTTAAATAACCCCTTTAGGACTATCAAAAATCCTAAGTGAACTGATGGACAAAACCTGCATGATTTGTCCTCAAATGACCTATCCTTTTCTCCCATTACTTCTGTTTCATTTCCCTGGATAATAATACTGTCTTACTAGCTAATCAGCATTACTGCATAACCCACATTCCCTTTACCTTCTTATCTCAGTGACTCTCTGCAACCCTGGAATCATCTCTCCTTTTTAACTAAGCAGAAATGAAGCCATCCTGAATCTTTCCAACACATAATTTTCCCTTTCTCAGATCAAATTTAACATTATTATGTCTTATATTGTGCCTTATACAATGGCTGTGGTATGGATTAATCTTTCTTTTTAATTAATACACTGTAGTTGTATGTATTTATAGGGTATAATGTGACACTTCAATATATGTATACAATATATAATAACTAGATCCGGGTAACTGGCAACTCCATAACCTCACACTTTTATTATTTCTTTGTGTTAAAACAATCAGAACTCTACTAGCTGTTTTGAAATACAGAATAGCTGTCAACTGTGTTTATCTCAACCTTAGTTTTACAACATTAGAAGTTATTTCTCCTATTCAACTGCACCCCATACCCAATAACTACCCGTTCTCCCTAATATAAGTTTTTTAAAAACCACGTTGAGTTGATTCTCATTATTTGTGGGTTTCATACTTGCAAATTTGCCTACTCATTATACAGCAATCGTAACCACAAAATCAGTATTCATGATGCTTTTATGGTCATCACAAACCTGTGTAGAGAAGCAAAAAATTTTTAGTCATCCGTCACATGTTTGCAGCTGATCTTGTTTCAGTTCTCATATCATAAACATGTGTCCATTCTACAGTCGATTTAAAATGTGTCACATTTTTCACATTTTTGTGTGATTTTGGTGATACTGCTGTTTAAAATGGCCAAGCGTAGTCAAGTGTTATCTAGTGTGTTCATAAGCTCAAGAAGGTTGTGACATACCTTTCAGAGAAAATAGGTGTGTTAGATAAGCTTTGTTCAGGCAAAAATTATAGGGCTATTGGTGAATTTAATGCTAATGAATCAATTCTCTTATATACATATTATTTATAAAGTATTCTGTCTTTAAACAAAAACACACCAATAAGAAGGTTAAGCTCTAACTGGCTGCAGAAAACGTGGCCTATGGGGACTCTTTAACTCTGTGCTGTCCCCTAGGAACAATAGTTCGGTCTTTGCTAACTTCTTTATAAAGCAACAAAACTACCTCAAAACAAACAAACAAACAAACAAACAAAAAAAACAGAAAACACACACACAAAAACAAGGATTATAGTATTATGTATTTTTGTTTCTCTCACTTAAGATGAATACTTAAAAACTGCCAAGTGAAATATATAAATGAAATCCATGGTATCTTGGAAACAGAGAAGGGGCAAGAAGGGAAGGAAGGAAGCTGAGACCAAGAAGGGATAAAAATAAACACTTCCCACCCAGTAAACACACAAAGAGAATGACATGATAAAATACCACCCTCACAAAATTTTTCTTAAAAAAGAAGGCTATTACAGAATACTGTTTCAGTCACAGGTTTGTGTTTTTTTTTTTTGTTTTGTTAAGATTTATTTATTTATTTGAAAGGCAGTGTTACAAAGAGGCACTGCAAAGGTGAGGGGACAGGTCTTTCAACTGCTGGCTCATTCCCCAAAAGGCCTTAATGGCTGGAGCTGGGCCGACACAAAGCCACGAAGCAGGAGCTTCTTCTGGGTCTCCCATGTGGCTGCAGGGGCTCAAGGACTTGGGCCATTTTCTACTGTTTTTCCAGGCTATTAGCAAAGACCTGGATCAGAAGAGGAGCAGCTGGACTAGAACCACCACCCATATGGTACGCCACCACTGTAGGCAGCAGCTTTACCCACTACACTATAGTGCTTGCCCTCCCAGGTCTTTTGAGCACATGGCTGGAAGCATTTACTAACTGGCTATATATTCTGAAATTAACTCACTGATCCCTAACAAGGATTTAAACATTAAGGATAACTTGGCACAAGATTTCTATATCTCACAGAAACATCTGAAGAGCCAAATGTATAATCAAGTTTTAAAAAATACTTCAGGGGTCGCCAGCACTGCGGTACTACAGGTTAAGGCCCTGGCCTGCAGTGCCATAATCTTATATGGGCACCAATTCCAGTCCTGGCTGCTCCACATCTGATACAACTCCCGGTTAATGGCCTGGGAAAGCAGCTGATGATGGCCCAAGCCCTTAGACCCCTGTACCGATGTGGGAGACCCAGAAGAAGCTCCTGGCTTTGGAGCAGCTCAGCTCCTGCCACTGCAGCCATTTGTGAAGTGAACCAGTCAATCGAAGACCTCTCCCTCTCTTTCTCTACCTTTGTCTGTAACTCTTTCAAATAAATATTAAAAAAAAAAAAAACACTTCAAAAGCATCGGACATCCTGCTACTCACCGTCAAATACAAATGAGAACCATCAAGTTCCACAGGTGCGATTAATTTTTTTATATAAACAACTTTCACTTTGTATCACAGTATCTTGTTAACTAAACTCATATATATAGGAACAGTGCCCTTATTTTACATAATTTGTTACCAGAGAAGAACTGTGCAAAACAATAATGCCAGTTTAACAGTAATTTTTGTGTGTTCTTCCCAAAGTAAAGCAAACAGCAGGGGACAATGAGAACATTTTATTCCTCACTTTACATCCTGTCCCATAATACAGCACGTTCGTTAATTTTTAAAAATTTAACTCTAGAGGCCGGCGCTGTGGCGTAGTGGGCAAGGCCACCCTCTGTAATGCTGGTATCCCATATGGGCACTTATTCAAGACCCAGCTGCTCCATTTCCCATCCAGCTCTCTGTTATGGCCTGGGAAGGGAGTAGAAGACGGCCCAAGTCCTTGGGCCCCTGCACCTGTGTGGAAGACCTGGAGGAAGCACCTAGCTCCTGGCTTCAGACTGGTGCAGCTCCGGCTGTTGCGGCCATCTGGGGAGCTCCTCTCTAACTCTGCCTTTCAAATAAAATATATCTTAAAAAAAAAAAAGTAACTCTAATGGGCCAAGCACTGTTCTAAGCTTTTAACAAAGAATTCACTTAATCATCCTAACAATGCTACGAGCAAGATTCTACTATAATACTTATTTTACATATAAGGAAACTGAGGCCCAAAGAGAATCAATATCTTGCTCATTAAGTGGTATGCACAAAAATTGACTCTAGTCAGTCGAGTCCAGAAACCAAGGTCCAGAGATCATGTTCCTAAGTGCTATGTTATAATCATGATATCAACCACTTCTTCCTTCTATTCTTAGTCTCCTCTCTGATCCAACTCAGCACCAAAAATTAGCGATGTAAGTGGGAGCACTTCACTGTCTTGTTCATCAAAATTCCTGTCTTCTTATAAAAATTAGAATAAATTCAAACTCAATGCAAAGACTTACAAATTCCTAAAAACTACCCTCACATTCTATGCTCTTGCCACAACACTCTGGCTCTACTTTCTCACCAGCTTTCCGTTATCTGCTCAATCTGTGCTATCTTCACCCTAGATCACTCTTTATACTCTGCTTTTCAGTCTTAATGTAGATGCCACATTCTCAAAAAAGCTTTCATCAGCCATCCTACTTAAAATAGCTCCATTTATCAACTCTCTACTTCAGGCTCTTTCTTAACACTTAGAGAGGGTACAATTATTTATTCTTTTTATTTAGCGCTCTCTACCAAAACTTCCCTACAACTATACTTCAAGTATCTATGAGTTCCAGAGGAACAATTCTGAGTCTTTACTAAATTTCTTGAGGACTTATGTTTTGCATGGCTAAGAATAAAATGAAATATTCATAAAATTAATAGGCCAGGTTATCCTGTGGCTTCCTGTGCTCTTTGTTACAGCATCTAGTTCCCTTTGTGATATGGATATCTGACGTGAGATGCATAGTTATAACTTTAGCCTTTATCAGAGATTATGTAAGTATTAAGAATGTATGTCATATAAATACATCTTTTAAAAAATAATATACCTCATTAACTAACAGATGATTCTAATTATATATTCTAACTCACAGTTGAGAAACATCAGTCTCAAAGAAATTACAATTATGTGTTAACTTTCAAATTACTCCTTATAAATCTCAAGATGGCAAAAGGGATATTACTTTAAATTCAAAACCAGTGTTAAATCACCAGTAAATGTCTTTTTTAAAAAAATATTTATCTATCTGAAAGTCAGAGTTACAGATAGAGATCTTTCATCCACTGATTCACTCCCCAGAGGACCATAATGGCCAGGGCTGAGCAGGCTGAAGCCAGGAGCTTCATCTGGGTCTCCCATGTGGATGATAGTGACCCAAACACTTGGGCCATCTTCTGTGCTTTTCTCAGGCCATTAGCAGGGAGCTGGGTTGGAAGTGGAGCAGCTGGGACATGAACTAGCATCCATATAGGATGCCAGTGTCACAGGCCCCTCCAGTAAATTTCTTAAGCTCTTCTAGCCTTAATGTTCTAATTAAGAACTTATACTTAATTATTTAGAATCGTGTGATGCTTCAGTTTCTTTAACACTTTTTTTTTAATTACCAGAAAAACATCACTCTCAACGTATGGCCAATTGTTTTTCCCTAATTTAGGTGAGAAAGACTTTCTATTTCAAATAAGTTTTATATATTTTTTGGGGTACAGCAGGTAGATATCCACTTAAGATACACATCTTAAGATTATATTTAAATTAATCTTGAGTATTTCTACAAATTTCACATCGATATTTTACACTTGTGTTTGCTAAACAAAGTGCCAACTTCTAGTATTCTAATTAGAACAGTGCTGTGATGAGTGAGACATTTAAATTACTTAGTAGTCAGCTGCTAGTATAAACAAGCCAACAGCTTTGCAATACAACACAAGTATTGTGAATTGCAGGTAAAAAAAACAAAACAGAAAATAGCACTAGGAAGAATAAGTTTTATGGGGGCATTTTATTGATATAATCAGAATATTGATAATATATACTCAAATAGCATATGTTTTGATTTTTGCTTGCACATACTTGATTTAAGAAAAGCAAGTTAAATTACTGAACATGGGAAAAGCAGGCTAAGAACAGAAATGCAGAGTGCCTCACAAAATCTTAAGTTTTAATTATCAAAAGAAAACACCACGACCACACTTCCAATGAGCTTTTTGTTCCAAGAAGTTCCAGCAAAATCTTAATAATGATGACATTATCTCTACACAAGGGATCTTCAAAAAGTTTATGGAATACATTAAGAAAAAAAATTTAAGGATTACAAAACATTTTTGCATGAAAATAAACCTACCTTTTCAATTCTTTTTCCATAAACTACAATATACATCAGTTGTATAACCTTTGGTTTAAACAGCCTCACCACTAAAAGAAACCAAAATCAGAGTCCATGGAGAAATGGCTGATACAGGACTGATGTGATGGAGTAAAAGTATGGGTAAGCCTAACTTATCTTATGCCAGAAACTTCAACAGTGTTTAAAAAAAAAAAAAAAAGGGAAACTGCCTTTAAGGGGTTCCTGCTAGCCACATTGGTGACAATTTGGGTACTGAAATAGAAAAAGACAACAACAGATTACAATCTACTGAATAAAATAAAAATCCGTGGATGGAGAAAGGTAAGAAAACAATGAGAGCTCCTGCTTATAAGAAATTGATAAATATTAAGAGCTGTGGAGTATGGGGGTGGGGCAGGAAAATCATAATTCTGCAATTCTAACATAACGACTGGTTCAAGGAAGAAGCATGAGTAGATGCTAAATCGAGGGAGAAAAGTTTGATAAGGAGGTCTCAGAGTGTCTCCAAAGATTACTTATCAGTTGCAACAATAAGTATATGATAGAGGAACCAGAAAACACCTTGACTCCAGTCATCAAAACTCCTATATGGGGGCCAGCATTATATAGCGGGTAAAGTCACTGCCTGCAGTGCCAGCATCTCATATGGTGCCAGTTTGAGTCTTGGTTGCTCCACTTCCAACCCAACTCTCTGCTATGGCCTGGGAAAGCAGTGGAAGATGGCCCTAAAGCTTGGGAACGTGCACCCATGTGGGAGACCCATAAGCAGCTCCTGGCTCCTGGCCTCGGACTGATGCAGCTCCAGCTGTTGTGGCCATTTGTGGAGTGAACTGGCAGGTAGAAGACACCTCTTCCTCTCTCATGCCTCATGAAACAATATACATAGCTTGGAACAAGGACCAACCCGATGAAAAGGACTGGTTGATCTTTTTCATTCTGACCCGTGATTTTCTGGACTCTAAACTTTGAAGAAGATTTATTTATTTCAAAGTCAAACTAGGCAGTAACTAGTTCTCTAGTGTAATCGTTCTATTAAAGCAGTGAAAAAAGAGCATGAACACTATATTTTAAAATCCAGAACAACTTAGTTTTTCTTTTGGTTTAAAATTTATTTATTTATTTGAAAGGCAAAGTTACACACAAAGAGAAGGAAAGGTAGAGAGAGAGAGAGAGAGAGAGAAAGAGAGAAAAGTCTCCCATCTGCTGGCTCACTCTCCAATTGGCCACAACGGCTGGAGCTGTGCCAATCCAAAGCCAGGAGCCAGGAGCTTTTTCTGGGTCTCCCACGTGGGTGCAGGGGCCCAAGGACTGGGGCCATCTTCCACTGCTTTCCCAGGGCATAGCTGAGAGCTGGGGCGGAAGAGGAGCAGCTGGGACATGAACCGGCACCCATGTGGGATGCCAGCACTGCAAGTGGTGGCTTTACCTGCTACGCCACAGCAGTGGCCCTAACACCTAAGTTTTAATATAAACTGTAGTTTATCGAAGTTAAAACAATTTATTAACATTATTTTTTAAAAATTATTAACAATTTTACAGTTAACTTATAATAATCTGTACTAAGTTACCTATATTTTATTTTCTTGGAATGCTCACTACCACCCCTTACATGAAGTAAGCACGTCAAGAAGTCTGAAGTATTTATCAGGAGGCCAGTGCTGTGGTGTAGTGGGTAAAGCTGTTGCCTGCAGTAGAAGATGGCCCAAGTCCCTGGACCCCTGCACCTGCATGGGAGACCCAGAGGAAGCTCCTGGCTCCTGGCTTCGGATCGGCATAGCTCCGGCCATTGTGGCCAATTGGGGAGTAACAAGCAGATTGAAAACTCACTCTCTGCCTCTCCTTCTCACTCTGTGTAACTCTTTCAAATAAATAAATAAATCTTTAAAAAAAAAAAAAGTATCAGTAGAAAATTCTAAGAAATCATTTTACTTAATAAACATGTAAAAAAATATTATCCACGAAACTCTCCAAAGCTCTTACAATTGTTCTAATTAAAAAGATTTCATGAGGCCGGTGCTGTGGTGTATCACTCTGCAGTGCCGGCACCCCATATGGGCAACAGTTTGAGTCCCAGCTGCTCCACATTTGATCCAGCTCTCTGCTATGGCCTAGGAAAGCAGTCGAAGATGGCTCGAGTCCTTGGCCCCTTAAACTTGTGTGGAAGACTCGAAAGAAGCTCCTGTGTTTGGATCAGCACAGCTCCAGCCGCTGTGGCCATCCAGGGAGTGAACTAGCAGATGGGAGACCTCTCTCTTTCTCTCTGCTCTGCCTATCTGTAACTCTGCCTTTCAAATGAGTAAATAAATCTTTAAAAGATAATAAAGAAATAAAATATTTTATAACATAGTAATTTATTTCCATATTTAATACCATTAATAAAAACCCACAAAATATTGTATCTTATTTTTTGAAAGTTACACACAGAGAGAGAAAATCTCATATCCCCCCACTGGTTCATTCCCCAAATGGCTGCAATGGCTGGGGCCAGGCCAAAGCCAGGAGCTTCATTCACATCTCCTACTAGGGCTATCTTCCACTGTTTTCCCAGACACATTAGCAGGAAGTTGGATCAGAAGAGGAGCAGTCAGGACATCAACCGGAGCCCATATGGGATGCTAGTATTGCAGGTGGTGGCTTAACATGCTGTGCCACAACACTGATCCCCAAATATTGTATTTAGATAAAACAGTAACAGAATATTCATGACTCTAAATACCCAGGCTACTCATCCCTACTTGCTAGAAAAATTCAAATATATAGCATAAAACACATATTTGAAATACCAGTTATTCAAATTCAACTATGTTTCCTGTGTTACACTTTATACAGTTTGGAATAAATATTCAAAGTCTAAGCTGTTAGGTCAATTTCCTTAAAAAAAGAACAAATATCATTTCTATTCAACAACTAAAACACTTTACCTTGTACTTAAAGCAGCTTCAGGCTCGCATTGTTTTGTGCATTCATTTTAACTGTGAAATATTCTTTCCTACTGTTGAGAGAGCTTAAGGCCAACTGCACACTGCTTTTTAGTACATTGATTCTGTTTTAAAAAAGAAAGGAGACTGATATTTTTCTTGCTCCTTAGGGTATCACATTAGCATAGTTTCACAGGCAGATCAAAATATCCAAGGTATTAAAACATAAGTACAGGGGGCTAGCATTATGGCACAGCAAGTTAAGCCACCATCTGCAGCACTAGCATCCTGCATGGCCACTGGTTCAAGTCCCAGCTGCTCTACTTCTGACCCAGCTCCCTGCTAATGAGCCTGGGAAAACAGCAGAGGATGGCCCAAGTGCTTGGGCCACTGCATCCATCTGGGAGACTGGGAAGAACTCCTGGCTCCTAGCTTTGGATTAGCCCAGCTCCAGCTGTTGCAGCCATTTGGGGAATGAACCAGTGGATGGAAGGTCTTTCTCTAATTCCGCCTCTCAAAAAAAATAAGAAAAAATCTTAAAAAAAAAAAAAACAAAAAAAAAAACTAAGTACAGGGGTGGCGCTGTGGTATATCAGGTAAAGCTGCTGCCTGCAACACCGGGATTCCATATGGGTGCTGGTGAGAGCCCCAGTTACTCCACTTCTGATCTAGCTCCCTATTAATGGTCTGGGAAAGCAGCTGATAATGGCCCAAGTACTTGGGCCCTTGCACCCATGTGGGAGACCCAGATGAAACTTCTGGCTTTGGATCAGCCCAGATCTGGCCACTGAGGCAATCCGGGGAGTGAACGAGTGAAGGAAGATTTCTCTGCTTCTGCTTCTCCCTCTTTGTAATTCTACCTTTCAAATAAATAAATCTTAAAAAAAAAAAAAAAAAAAAAAAACACACAAAAAACAAAAAACCCCCCACACACATAAGTATGGTATAAGAATTTTATTTGCATTATACAACAACTCTAGTTTTTGCAAGTATGGCAAAACAGTAACTAAAATAATTTTAATAGTAAAAAATTCTACTGTGAAAGAAGTTATTTCTTTTTAAAGATGTGTTTACTTATTTCAAAGGCAGTTACAGAGAGGCAGAAGCAGAGAGAGAGAGAGAGAGAGAGAGAGAGAGAGAGAGAGAGAGGTCTTTCATCCGCTGGTTCACTCCCCAGTGGCCACAATGGCCAGAGCTGCACAGATCCAAAGCCAGGAGCCAGGAGCTTCTTCTGGGTCTCCCATGTGGGTACAGGGGCCCAAGGACTTGGGCCATCATTCATTGCTTTCCCAGGCCATAGCAGAGAGCTGGATTAGAAGTGGAGCAGCTGGGACTTGAACCAGTGCCCATAGGGGATGCTGGCATTGCAGGCGGTAACTTTATCCACTACGCCACAGCGCTGGCCTCATGAAAGGGGCTTAAAACCTCATGAAAATATTTGGCAACTTTTAAATTTCTATAATTAGAACAAATCTGAAAATCGTCTTTGTTCATCTATAACTGTTAACTTTTGGGTTACAATTTTTGAAGCTGTCTCATAATGACAAATGTAAAGAAAAACCAAGGGTCTGCGGTTGTGATGTAGTAGGTTAAGCTGCCACCTGTGAAAACAGAATCGCATATGGGCACCAGTTCAAGATCCAGCTGCTCCACTTCCAAGCCAGCTCTCTGCTAATAAGCCTGGGAAAACAGCAGAAGATGGCCTGAGAACTTGGGTCCCTGCACCCGCATGGAGACCAAGAAGAAGCTCCAAGCTCCTAGCTTTGGCCTGGCATAGCTCTGGCAGTTGCGACCATTTGGGCAGTGAACCAGTAGATAAAAGATCTCTCTTCCTGGGGCCGGCGCTGCGTCATAGCGGGAAAAGCCGCCGCCCGCAGTGTCAGCATCCCATATGGGCGCTGGTTCAAGTCCCAACTGCTCCACTTCCAAGCCAGCTCTCTGCTATGGCCTGGGAAAGCAGCAGAAGATGGCCCAAGTCCTTGGGAGACCCAGAAGAAGCTCCTGGATCCTAGCTTAGGATCTGCGCAGCTCCAGCCATTGTGGCCACTGGGGAGTGAACCCGCAGACGGAAGACCTTTCTCTCTCTCTCCCCCTCTGCCTCTCCTTCTCTCTCTGTGTAACTCCAACTTTCAAATAAATAAATAAATCATAAATCTTAAAAAAAAAAACTCTCTTCCTCTGTGTCTCTCCTTCTCTCTATAACTCTGCCTTTCAAATAAAAAAATTAAAAATGAAAAAATAATAATACAAAATTCTGGTGTTTTATTACACAGCAGGGTGAATATAGTCTGAATATTCTGTACATGTTTCTTAAAAACAAAACAAAATGTTTTAATTGGGGAGGTATGTTTAACGTGGTTCAATACTACAAAATGTTCACATGTAGCAAAACATCAAATGGTACCCCATAATATACAAATAAAACAGTTAAAACTTTTTTAAACTTAAAAAATAAAGAACTTATGGAGAACACAACAGTAAATGTTTTCACAATATATTAGTTCATTTACTTCTCTAAATAGTACTGGAAGGTAGATCTTACCCCTGTTTTATACAGCAGAAGGAGAATAAGTATTTTCACTTGTGTTTCCCATCCAATTACACCTATCACTCCACATAATGATAAAATAAAATTGAAATCCAAAGAAATGTGATCAATTCTGGCACACTTAAGAGCAGTTACATTTTAAATGTTAGCATTTTAAAACATGCTATTAAGGTAGCTTTATCGAATCTATCATCTTACTCCTTTAGGAGAAAAGTCTAGAACAAATTACTGAAATCTGTTAACCTTAAGGAAAAAAAGGATAAAATTCTTCTAAGTGAATGGCAGAAACAGACATCCTGCAGTTACACAACATGAGAAAATTACATCTCTGTGGACACAAATGTCTGATATTGCACAGTCTGATACCACAGACTTTTTCACTTCTACCTGATTAAATTCAGATACACTGTAAAACAATTAATAGTAACTAAAACCATGTAACTCTAAAAACTCATCAACAGAATGGCATGAGAAATCCTATACCACAAAAGCGCCAAGTTTGTTATAACACATATCTGTAAATTCATATACTTATGTTTTTCATTTTTCACTACTTAAACAGATACTTTATCAAGTCCCAAAAACTAGATTCAACTTTCCTTTTTTAAAATTTTTAAATTTATTTGATTCATTTATTTTAAAGGCAGAGAGACAGGGACAGAGGAAGAGGTAGAGATCTCCCATCCACTGGTTCACTTCCCAAATGCCCACAACAGCCAGGAGCCAGGAACTCAACCTGGGTCTCCCATATGGGTGGCACACAGCAAACTACTTGAGCCAACAGCTGCTGTCTCCTATGGTATATATTAATAGGAAGTTGGAATCAGGAACAGAGCTGATACTTTAACCCAGAGACTCTGATAAGGGATATCGGCACCATAAGCACTGCACCAAACACGCACCCCAAAACTCAACTTTTCTGATAGGAAGACAACTGTTTACAGAATCTCACTACTAAAATTTTGAAAACCTTTATAATTTACTTTTTCTTTAAGTTCTCAAAAAAGAAATCTATGGTTCAAACTATTTAGTTTGGACTATTCAATTGGGGTAGAACAGAGACCTCCTTACAGAGAACAGGTTCTCAAGAGTATTTATTGATGTCATCTCATCCTTGAAACCATTGGGAGTGGGGTCTTATCAGTGAGCCTACGTCATCTGACCTGTGTTTCAGAGTTTCTACTTTATGTTTGATACCTTATTTGGCCACATCGTCTTCCCAGAAAATATTCTTTTTAAATACCATGCTCTATCTCCTTCATGATGCTTTTGCTCAATCTTGTTTTCTTCCACTCTTCTACAGAATTTATAGTATCCAAATTTGGATACACAATCTTGTATCATGCCCTTCCTTTTTTGTGTGTGTTATTTGAATGCATCTGCTTTACAGAACCTTAAGCTGTCCACCAGAGCCCTAAGGTCTGTCTCACACCTACCCTACCCTACAGGACTCATTGTAGGTGTTTAATAATAAACACTTATTGAAGGATCTTTACAAGGTATGATTAAGATTAGTAAGGAAATCAACAATGTATTGAGTTATTGTATAGTATTTAAGTATTTACAACCTATGCCAAAAATGCAATACTTGGTCAGGTACATAAAAGATTAGGGGAAGGGGCTGGTGTTGTGGCATAGCAGGCTAAGCCTCCGCCTGCATCCCATATGGCTTCTCCTCTTCTGATCCAGCTCTCTGCTGTGGCCTGGGAAAGCAGCAGCAGATGACCCAAGTGCTTGGTCCCCTGCACCCACGTGAGAGACCTGGAAAAAGCTCATGAATCCTGGCTTTGGATCGGTCCAGCTCCAGCTGTCCCACCAGAGTATGGAAAACCCACCCACCCCAACTCTACCTCTCAAATAAACAAAATCTTTTTTTAAAAAAAAACCAAGGAAAATTATTCCTAAATGATCATTTTGAATGATCCATAAGAAAAACTAGAAGAAGTTGTAGAGAAATTAAGACGAAAAAGACATTAGCACTACAGGCACATCAAACTGACCACAACATAAAGATCAAACAATTATTAGACTTTTAAAAGTTGTAGGGGTCGGCGCTGTGGCATAGCGGGTTAAAGCCGCCGCCTGCAGTGCTGGCATCCCATATGAGCACTGGTTCATGTTCCGTCTGCTCCACTTTCAATCCAGCTCTCTGCTATGGCCTGGGTCCTCCGGCCCTTTCACTCATCTGAAAGAAGTGGAAGAGACTCCTGGCTCCTGGCTTCAGAATGGCACACCTCTGGCCCTTGAGGCCATCTGGGGAGTGAACCAGTGGATGGAAACTCTCTCTCTCTCTCTCTCTCTCTGTCTCTCTGCCTCTCTGTAACTCTGCCTTTCAAATAAATAAATCAATTTAAAAAAAAAAAAGTTGTATAAGTTGGTTACAAAGGACCACTGAGTCTGAAGAATGATACAGTTCATGACTATCTCATTTCTTGGGACTGATTACAGAAAACAGTCATAATAGTTGATATTTTCTTTTTTGTCTACAGAAACATCTGTTTGCTTCTCTTCCATTAACGGTCACCCAATTTGCAGACATTATTCATAATACTACAAGAAGTTAAAAAATTTTTATAATAGCTGGACAGGAAAAAATTAACAAATACTCTCACTGAATTGGTTCAGAATCCTAAGTATTATGTTTTTTTTTTTTTTTAAAGATTTTATTTATTTGAGAGGTAGAGTTACAAACAGTGAGAGGCAGAGGCAGAGGCAGAGACCCTCCATATGCTGGTTCACTCCCCAAATGGCCACAATGGCCAGAGCTGTGCTGCGCTGATCTAAAGCCAGAAGCCAGGAGCCTCTTCCAGGTCTCCCATGTAGGTGCAGGGGCCTAAGCACTTGGGCCATCTTCCACTGCCTTCTCAGGGCATAGCAGAGAGCTGGACCCGAAGAGGAGCAGCTGGAACTAGAATCGGCACCCATAAGGGATGCCAGCGCCACAGGCGGAGGATTAACCGCAGTGTGGCGCTGGCCCCAGTATTGTCTTTTAAAAGATGAGCAAACATGGAGGCTGTTGTCGTGGTTCACTTGGTCAATCCTATGCCTGCGGCACCGACATCCCATACGGGTGCTGGGTTCTAGTCCTGGCTGCTCCTCGTAGCAGCCATTTGGGGGGTGAACCAACGGAAGGAAGACCTTTCTCTCTCTCTCTACCTGTCAAATAAATAAAAAATTAAAAAAAAAAAAAAAAAAAGATGAGCAAACACTGTTCTCAAAAGAGATCACCTAGATTTAATATTAGACTGTTTTTCAGATGTAACCAATGACAAGATGCCAGGCTTCTCTGTGTCCAGCTTCTACACATGGCAAATGCTCAATAACTATTAGCTTTTATTAGCAGAAATATTGGGACTTCAGTGACACCTTCTGTACTATGTACTGACTTAATGAAATCGGACATATTCATTCAAAGATAATTACTGAGCACCTACTATGTTATGAACTTTAGTAGTAGTTGGTAACACTGTGATAAATAGCAGTCACTGTTCCCTCAAGAAGCTTAATTTCAGAGGCAGATGGCTACCTATAAACAAAAGAAGGCAGGCACAGAGAAAAAGTGTTATGTGCCACTGTATGCTATGTAATACAAGAGGGAGGCCCACACAACATGGAGATAACAAGGCAGAGTAGTGAGAGATGAGGTACAGAAGCCAGAAAAATGCCAGATTACATGAAATCCAGTAAGCAGCGAGTGTCATCAGAGAACCCAATAGGGGTTCTAGGAAGATACAACTTAGTATTTTTAAAGAACCACTCTTGCTGTTACGTGGAGAACAGATTATAGGATTAAAAGTTTTATTTTGTATAGGCCAGTATATAACAGGCTTGACTCCTGGCTGCTCCATTTTCAATCCAGTTTCCTACTAATGCACCTGAGAAAGCAGTGCAGTGGGACCCAAGTGCTTGGGCCCTTTCCACCCATGTGGAAGACCAGGATGATGTTCCTGGCTCATGGTTTTATCCTGGCCCTGACCCGGCTGCTGCAGCCATCTGGGGAGTCAGAGGACAGAACATCTCTCTCTACCTTTCAAATAAATAAATGTTAAAAAAAAATTGCATTGACTTCACGAGAAATGAGCACACTTCAAAAGCTCATTTAGGGGGCAGGCACTGTGGTGTAGTAGGCTAAATCTCTGCCTGTGATGCCAGTTCCTGTGGGCGTCAGTTCTAGTCCCAGCTGCTCCTTTTCCAATCCAACTCTCTGCTGTGGCCTGGGAAAGCAGCAGAGGATGGCCTGAGTGCTTGGTCCCCTGTACCCATGTGGGAGACCCAGAAGAAGCTCCTGACTCTTGGCTTCGGATTGGCCCAGCTCTAGCTCTTGTGGCCATTTAGGGAGTGAACCAGTGGATGGAAGACCTTTCTGTCTCTCCCTGTGTCTGTAACTCTACCTCTCAAATAGATAAAATCTTTAAAAAAAAAAAAAAAACCTCATCCAGAACTGAACTCATAGCTATAAGACAAATGTACCAAATTAAGTCTAAATGGCAGTTTCACTACAATTAAAAACATGTGTTCCAGCCAAACAACTTAAGTCATTTTAAAAAATGACAACAAATGAGTAAAATAGAAATTAAGTTCAACATTACTTGTATTGTTCTGTGTGTTATTAAAAACGCATGAAAACAAAAGGCAAGAAAAATATGAAACTGAATTTTCAAAAAAGATCTTTATTACAACGTAAGTTTATTTGGATGAGAATTCTTGAGCAAAACATTTCAAAAGCATGCATGCATATTTTCCACATAAAGGTGAGTTTGTGTGAAAATTGCAAAACATGTATTAGAATCATGCAGATTTTACATATTCTCCTAAAAATTTAGAACTAAACAAAATTCATGTCAAAGAAGGCGTTTTTTTTTCCTTTCCTTTTTTTTTTTTTTTTTTTTTTTTGACAGGCAGAGAGAAAGGCAGAGAGAAAGACAGAGAGAAAGGTCTTCCTTTTCCGTTGGTTCACTCCCCAATGGCCGCTGTGGCCAGTGCACCGTGCTGAGCCAAAGCCAGGAGCCAGGTGCTTCTCTTGGTCTCCCATGTGGGTTCAGGGACCAAGGACTTGGGTCATCCTCCACTGCCTTCCCAGGACACAGCAGAGAGGTGGACTGGAAGAGGAGCAACCGGGACAGAATCCGGTGCCCCAACCGGGGCTAGAACCCGGGGTGCCAGCGCCGCAGGCGGACTAGACTATTCTTTCTTTTATTTGCTATTTTATTAATTACAAAGACCAGATCCCACCATACAGAATATTCTTAAGTAAAAACATGTATGGCTATTACTGCACATTAAGACTCAAAATTAGTAATTCAATAGCCAAATCTATCCACGAGCCATAACTATAAACTGACTCCAACATGAGAATGTTATATTCCTTTAACTTTATTTAATTTTCAGAATAAAAGGCTCTGATAAGCCAAAAACAATTTCTTGTCAATTTGAGCAAGTGTGTTAAAGAACCGCAAAGCCCTCTTTGCAATGTCGTTTCCTGTACATGCTGCTCATCTACGTCAGAGATCATGAATTTGACATTACTTATTTCAGAGAGCTCCTTTTCTTAATATTACTCAATCTCGTAAGGATAAAGAGCTTCAATTCATATTCATAAAATGAATTATTTTGCTGTGAAAGAAATGTCTTACACTAGCACTATCTTTAAAATTTTGAGAAAATACAAAACAAGTGTAACAAAATATTACAAGAATTGGCAGATGGAAGTTGCAACATGTCCTTCCTAAGACTATTCCTGACATGTCTGTTCAGATATTTCTACAATATGCTTTAAAATACTAAGTAAAAGCATTTATAATTTGGTAAAAATAACACATGGCGCATACAACAGGTATTTAAATGAGTTTTTCCTACATGTAGGCTAAGTTGTTTTTTCAGTTAAAAGTTTTAGGAGTGTCCAAAGGAATATGAGTTTAGATTAATATATACAGTCCTGGGGCAGCACCACGGCACAGGTTAATCCTTCACCTGCGACGCCAGCATCCCATATAGGTGCTGGTTCTAGTCCCAGCTGCTCCTCTTCCGATCCAGTTCTCTGCTATGGCCTGGGAAAGCAGTAGAAGATGGCCCAAGTCCTTGGATCCCTGCACCCACGTGGGAGACTGGGAAGAAGCTCCTGGCTCCTGGCTTCAGAACAGTGCAGCTCCAGCCGTTGCGGCCATTTGGGGAGTGAACCAATGGAAGGAAGAACTTTCTCTCTGTCCCTTCCTCTCATTGTCTATAACTCTACCTCTCAAATAAATAAATAAAATCTTAAAAAAATATATATATACAGTCCTGGGGCCAGTGCTGTGGCACAGTGGGTTAAAGCTCCAGGCTGCAGTGCCTGCATCCCGTATGGGCACTGGTTTTAATCCCGGCTGCTCCTCTTCCGACCCAGCTCTCTGCTATGGCCTGGAAAAGCAGTACAAGATGGCCCAAGTCCTTGGGCCCCTGCACCAGTATGGAGACCCTGAGGATGCTCCTGACTCCTAGCTTCAGATCAGCTCAGCTCTGGTCGTTGCAGGCATTTGGGGAGTGAACCAGCAGATGGAAGACCTTTCTATCCGGCTCCACCTATCTCTGTAACTCTTTCAAATAAATAAAATAAATCTTTTAAAAATAAATATAGTCCTTACATATTTGCAAAAATGCAGTCTAATGGGTATCTATTCTCTCAAGCACTGTATTCCTTTGATTTTTCCAAATATTATTTTGTGTGTAACTAATAAGACATTTTAACAGTTTATTACATATCAAGTATATAATAGGTGTTTCACATATAATTATCTCACCTTGTAAAACAAATATCATTATTTCCACTCATATTTATGGAAATTCAGAGCCACTACTATAATGCCAAAGACCAATGTTCCTCAATAGTAGGCCTAAGATTTCAACCCAATGCTCATCTTCAAACCACTAACTGCTTCCTAGATCCATTAAATACTACCTGCATGTGCTTACCTATAGTGGAAAAATTAGTTTGGCTGGCAAATTACTATAAATATAAATTAATAGTGAGCCAGTATTGTGGCCCGCCTACCACACCTGTATTCCATATAGGCAATGGTTCAAAGCCCAGATGCTCTGCTTCTGATCTAGTTCCCTAATAGTGAGTCGGAAAGCAGCAGAGGATGGCCCACATCTTTGGGCCCCTGCACTGACATGAGAGACCAGTGGAGTTTCAGACCCAGCCACCACCATTGTGGCCATTTGGGGGAGTAAAACAGGCAGTGGATGGAAGGTCTCTCAATCTCTCTGTCACTGTCTCTGTCTCTGCCTCTCTTATAACTTGACCTATTCAACTAATAAAATATTTGAAAAAGAATACATAAATTAATAAACACATACAATTAGACTGGACAAGTAAAGTTCATACAAAAGGATACCTTAATAGAACAGGCTAGGGGCTGGTACTGTGGCATAGTGGGCTAAGCCTCCGCCTGCGGTGCCAGCATCCCATATGGACATCAGTTCGAGTCCTGGCTGCTCTACTTCTGATCCAGCTCTCTGCTGTGGCCTGGGTAAGCAGTGGAAGATGGCCCAAGTGCTTGGGCCCCTGCACCTGCATGGGAGACCAGGAAGAAGCACCTGGCTCCTAGCTTTGGATCAGCTCAGCTCCGGCCACTGTAGCTGTTTGAGGAGTGAGCCAGGGGATGGAAGACCTCTTTTTGTCTCCCTGCCTCTCTATAACTCTGCCTTTCAAACAAATAAATAAATCTTAAAAAAAAAAAAAAAAAAAAAAAAAAGAATGGGTTAGATAGAATTGTGGCATAACAAGTTAAGGCTGCCACCTGCAACACTGGCATCCCTCCCAAGAGCCAGTTTGAGTCCTGGATGCTCAACTTCCAATCCAGGACACTGCTAATGTGTGTGGGAAGGCAGCAAGAAGATGGTCCGAATACTTAGGGTCCTACCACCCATGTGGGAGACTGGGAAGGAGTTCCAGGTTTCTGGTTCTGGCCTGGCCCAGTCTTGCTGATGTGGCCATTTGTGGAGTGAACCAGCAGATGGATGACCAATCCATCCATCCATTCCTCCCTCCCTCCCTCCCTCTCTCTTCTTCTCGTGTCTTTCCCTCTCTGTAACTCTGCCTTTCAAATAAATAAATCTTAAAAAAAAAACACACACACACAGTTAAATAGCTTTATCAGAAGGGTAAGGAACATGCAGCTGAGTCTGAAGGATAACTTTTTATATACAGGAACACTAAAAGTACTAAAAACATACTTTGAACCTATAGAGTAATAGAGGAAAATGTAAACAATACCATGAGGATGCAATGAGTAAAATCCAGACTGAGAAAAAGGCAAACAACCTATTTTCTCAACAAAGACACTGCTAGGGATAAAGAAAGCAGAGTGCTTCAATCTATGGATTAAGACAATTAAAGGCTAGACCCACCCATCAAAAACAAAAAGGAGTTCTGAAGCAATTAAGAAATGAATACTGAGTACCTGATATTAAGGAATCACTTTTTGTTTAAGGCATGATAATGATATAGTGATTATAATTTTGAAAAGATAATTCCTTACTTTAGGGATTGATGTATTTATAAACAAGATGTCTGAGATTTGCTTGACAATAATATGGTTTGGGGGGTCATAGCTAGGAGTATAACTCATCAAGATTAGGGAAACTGTTGAGGCAAGGTCAAGTGCCCAATAGTTCACCACAGCAGTTTATCTATTTTTGGAAATACCTGAAATTCAGCACAAAAACTAGAAAAAATCCCAGGTAGATAGCAAACCTAAACAATAAAGTTTCCAGAAGGTTAAAAAGATATTTAAGCTGTCTATATGGCTTCTTTTTTCCTAAAGGAAATAGGAAATAAACATTAGAAATAAGTAGGAAAAAAGAGGAGTACAGGAAGAAACTCAACAACGGAGCCATACTGTGAAACCTAGGAGTACTAGTGACTGGCACTTAAAATAAAAAATACTAAGTACTTTTAGTGGACATTATCAGTAAACAGATGAAAAACTACTTGTAAACTAACACTAATGGGCTCAGGAAAACATAAGAGGCAGCTAAGTGATTTTTAAAAGCACCTTGATAATAGTACTAAATAGATTAATTTAAACTACAGGAAATCTCTCTACCAGATGCCAGTAGAAGATAAATTACTTTCTCTTTGAAATTAAATTCTTAGTACCTACTGGTGTCTACTTACTAGGAGACTAATTTTTTTTTTTTTTTTTAACAATAACAATTACCTTCAATTGGTTCAAAGAAAAGTTGACATGGGAAGACTAGAAAGCTGACTATCATCTTATCTTTGCTTTTAAGTTCCAAGAAGCACTGGACAGAGATTTCATGGGTGAGACAGGAAAAATAAGGGGGCAAATGTGTGCAGAAAGAAAAGTAAAACCATTAATCCATACCAGTTGTAGCATGTTTGTAGTGGGAAGTTTCTTGTAGGCAGGTATTGTACATTGTGAGTTCAGAAAATTCAGTATTAAGTCAATAAATAGTAAATCTATTCTTGTTGAAATAACTGAATGAAGTACTCTGTATAAAAGCACTAGACTACAACAGTACTTTCTGGAGTCAGCTAGACTAGAACGGTACTTCTGAACCTGGTATAATATCTAAACTTTTAAGAACTAAAAACAACTAAATATACTACAACAAAAATAAGGTATGGTGAAAATGCAAGCCATCATTATTAGAAAAACTTAAAATGGATGATCTATAGCAGCTGCCTTAGGACCTTAGCCAGAGTTCTCTGAATCACTACTACAAAAAGATAAAGGGCAACTGATGAAAACAGATTTACCACTAACATCACCCTCTGAAAGAAAAGAGAAGGTTTGGCTGGGCTTGAACAATAAATAGCAGCTTTGATCTACCACTGCTGTGTCATCTTCACGGCATTCTTCAAACCTGGAGAGAAAATTAACAGAACTGGGGGCCGGCACTATGATGCAGCAGGTTAAAGCCCCGGCCTGCAGTGTCGGCGTCCCATATGGGCAACGGTTCCAATCCCGGCTGCTCCTCTTCCAATCCAGCTCTCTGCTATGGCCTGGACAGCAGTGGAAGATGGCCCAGGTCCTTGGGCCCCTGCGCCCACGTGGGAGACCCGGAGGAGGCTCCTGGCTCCTGGATTTGGATCGGCGCAGTTCCAGCCGTTGTGGCCATCTGCGGAGTGGACCAGCAGATGGAAGACCTCTCTCTCTGTTTCTACCTCTCTAACTCTTTCAAATATATCTTTAATAATAATAATAATAAATTAACAGAACTGCAGCAACTTTCAATTTATATCAGTGATGGGGAGGAGAAACAGAAACAGATACAATTTTAGCATTGCCTCAAATAATGGGTTGTAAGGCACAGGATGACTATGGTCAAGTTAGTCCCTCTTACTAGGAGTGATGCCACTTACCCCTTCCTGCCACAGCTGCCTCTTATGCAACCTGACGACCAGTAGGAGGAAACTGGCACTCCAAGCTCGGCTAGCCTATGGCTCCATCTGCTTTCTCTCAGTTCCACAATGCTCAGCATAAACAGATCCATTTAATACCACCAGGAAGTGTAACAACTGTAGAAAATATCCTCCCACCTTCCCAAAGTCTTCAAGGTCTCAAAAGTCAATGTTTGACTTACGTCATTATACTTAAGAACTGCTACTACATTAGAAATAAGTAAGCAGCTACTCTAGGGAACTCATTTGAAAGTACATTTTTCTTTCTGAAGTAAACTTCACTGGATGAGGATATGCAGTGTAAGACCCAATTTTCCTGAGTCATGAACTGTACATATTGCAAAAAATTTCAAATACACATCTACTAATTATCACTTGAAAAATTTCCCTTTCCAGCCTAAACTCTACCTGCTATTGTGAAGCACTAGTTTCAATTATTTCTTCCTTGATGGAAACTCATTTCTCTAAATTGCCATCAAAGTTGGAAAAGGTCTAACCTTAGCCCAGTCCCTTCATTTTACAGAGAGTGAACCCAAAATCTGTAGATTCATATGATTCTGTTTCAGATCACACACACAGCTAGTTTAAAAGGCGAAGTCGGAATCTGAACCCAACCCCTCAAATTCCCTAATCCAGTGACCTATCACACAGGCCTTGAGTCTATTAACTGAGGTATCAGAGCAGCCCTTAATCACTTCACTGCCTCTTCATTTCTAAGTGTCATCATTTTAAACCTTTGACAGAGCATTCAATAGATTTGCTTCACTTAAACTACAGTATTTTAAGGTACACAGTCTAACTGGACACACTGACACAGGTACATGTTCTGTTAAGATGTTTACATTTAGGGGGAAGAAATTTCTTCTCTTTGTGCTAGTGAAAGACGAAAACTAAATCCTGAGTAGCTAGTAAAATAACCCCATGTTCTAAACATACTATCATGTGTCAAACACCTACAAAAGCTTTAAAAGGTCCTTGGCAGCAACATTCTTACACATTCTTGAATAATTTGCTTCAATTTCCATTCTAAATTGGGTAATAAAAAGGAAGACAAAAGTTATTTTTCAAGAACAGGTCTTCCATTAGGTGACCTGATAACTACTCACACAGTGAATTTAACCTGCAGATTAGTAAAATTAGTGATAAAGATAAAAAATTAGAAAAGACACCCATAGCAGGAACATGGCCTTGAATTCTACCATCTGAAAACTGTACAGCTTCTTCAAATTTTTAAGTACCATAAATTTAGTCCTCTAAAATAACTCTGTTTGTTGGCGGTTTTCTTTTGCACTCCTCGGACTTGAAAGAAAGAGGTAGTTTTGGAAAGTTTTTAAAAAGTTGGGGGAGGCCAGCGCCGTGGTTCACTTGGCTAATCCTCTGCCCGCAGCGCTGGCACCCAGGGTTCTAGTCCCGGTTGGGGCGCTGGTCCTGTCCCGGTTGCTTCTCTCCCAGTCCAGCTCTCTACTGTGGCCCGGGAAGGCAGTGGAGGATGGCCCAAGTGTTTGGGCCCCTGCACCCTCATAGAAAACCAGGAGGAAGCACCTGGCTCCTGGCTTTGAATTGGCGCAGCGCACCGGCCGTAGCAGCCATTTGGGGGTGAACTGGAAGACCTTTCTCTCTGTCTCTCTCACTAACTCTGCCTGTCAAAAAAAAAAGTTGAGGCATCAGCATTAAAGCTTAGCAGGTTAAGCAGCTGCCTGTGATGCCAGCCAGGATCCCCTATCAATGGGGATTTGAGTTTTCACTGCTCCACTTCTAATCCAGCTCCTGCTAATGAGCCTGGAAAAACAGCAGAAGACAGTCACGTGACTGGGCCCCTGCCACCCACATGGGAGACCAGGAAGAAGCTCCCAGGTCCAGGCTTTGGCCTGGCTCAGCCAGGGCCGTTGTGGCCATTTGAGCAGAGGATCAGTGGATAAAAGATCTCTGTAACTCAGGCTTTCAAATAAATAAATAAATCTTAAAATAAGGTCATTTCCTAATGAACTTGGATCTAGAGGTGAACCATTACTTTGTTATAATTGGTACCCAAAAGCAAGGGGTATATAAAAGCAAAACAGCCCAAAAGTATCAGAAGGGTTTAATGTACAAATGAACACTTGTAAAAAAAAATTATTAAAGCAAACACTTCTCAAACCTGCAGTTTCTCTTAATTAAGTTTATCTCACTCTAAAATGCAGAACATCTGGTATAATTTCAAAAGTTTACTAAACTGCTTTATGTGCAATTTAATCTTCACAACCTTCTGAGTTAGGTATCATTATTTTCATTTTCTACCATAGAAAACTGGGACACTGTGAAGTTAAGAAACTTGCCCAGGGTTACAATGCTTGAACACAGCTCTGCAGGTGTGCAAACTGTGCTCCTTAGGCACTCTAATGTCTTTTTGGTTGAATAAAAAATTTTAAAATAGGTGAAACTCTAGTTTTAACTGATCTACTATCCAAACCAGTGTGCATTATGCCGTTTTCTGGTGTCAAGAAGTTTGCCATCTACACTTCCTGGTTTTGGGTTAGGTGGGTGGCACAAATGAATCTTTCTCACCACACATTGCATAATCATCACTAAAACTCAAAAGGAAGGGTTGGCTGAATTTATAAACTTCATTTCCTGCTGGCCTAGATCATACTGTTATATCTGATACACTCTATTTAAGTGTTAAGATTTTTTTATTGCAGTAAGTCACTGAAGTTTTTTCCAGTCTTAAAGAAAGTCACGTATGTACTGGCTATTTTACCTGTCTGGAAAGTTAAAAGCAGATCAACAGGATATGAAGCTGGAATGTTTTATTTTTTTAGGGGAAATTCCTTAATGACTTCTTAATGAAACGGAATGGAACAAGTGGCCCACCAAGAAAAGAAGTGGAGTGTTAAAGGAAACAAAAGAGAATAACCACACTAAGTTATATGATGATTGACTTTCACTAGTGCTGGAAAAGCAGACCATGAGTCTCCTCTTAAGTAACTTCAGCCTGACCACAATGGCCACTTGTTACACCTACCACCCACTCCAACACTCAAGCTCATTAGGATTTAAAATAAAAAGCCCAGCAAGGTTAAAAATAATAATAATAATAATAAAGACACTCCCCGAACAAGCCTAAGGTCTGTCTGTTCCACACCCTGAGGGACACCGAGGGCCAGTGCACTGCGTCCCCCACCCTCAAGCCGTCCCTGCTGCCCAGGAGGCAAAGCTCAGAGCCTGGAGCCAAGACAGTGCTCCAGCCAAGGCAGTGACCCAGCTCCAGATAAGCCGCCCCTCCTCTGACCAAAGGCTCCGTACTCGGGGGTTGGGATAGGGGAAAAGATAGGAAGGCCTGCATAGGCGAGAAGAAGGGTAAGAGAATGTTTTGAACGGGGGAGGGTCCCTTCCCAGCCTCGCCGGTAGGAACGAGGCCCCGGACCGGAGAGGGAGCCGGCCGCCGCCATGATGGGGCTGGCCGGGGTGGGGGGCGTGACGCGAACGACCCCGAGCGCGGGACCACCTCCCCTTTCCCCTCCCCCGCGTGGGCCTCGGCCACAACTGTCCCGATACTCACGCTTTGTCCACCAGCTCCCGCACCTTCCACATGTTCAACATCCTGCCCGCGCAGTTCGGGCCGCCCCCTTCCTTTCCTGCTCCCCACGGACCCCTGGATATTTCCGTGCCGGGGCAGGTCCAGGCCGGGGTCACCGCCGCCGCCGCCCGCCGCCTTGAACTCCCTCCGTCAGCTCCTTCCCTTGCCACAGCCACGGCGCTGCCGGTGACACGTCGAGACGTGGCGGCAGGGGCGCTGCGTGGGGCGGAAGTGCCCGGCTCTCCGCCTGCGGCGCGCGGGGCACGCCGGGATTTGCAGTTTCCCTGCGCGCCCAGACGGCCGGGGTTCTGAGGTTAGGCGGGTTTCGCCTATTTTCTGGTTCCCCTGCGCCAGACAATTCTGCCAACCCGGAAATTGGAGTTGAGACCCTGCGTCCTGAGCTTTGAAACCTCCTCCAGGTGATTTTGGTAACGCTGAAGTGTCTGAACCCCTGGTGCCGGTTCTAGCCGCATTCAAATGTGAAGTGTTATGTTAACAATGATTAGAAGGAAATGTGGCTGGTATATATAGTCCTCTTTGCCAGATACATCACTGTGTTCACAAATGTCCAAGCATATTGCTGGGCCTTGATTTCCACCCTTTAAACTGAAGAATTTGGATTCTAAGTCTTTCCACTCTAATTCTGTAATACAGTCGTCTGAATTTAGACAGCTACCTGATATCCCTGTGAGATACTTTGTTAGAAACCTTAGAAACTCAGTTCACACTCTGGGAAATTAGAGAAATAACACTATACATACACATATATCCATACGTACATATTTTGTATATGGTACACCCCAGAATTTGCAGGTTTGTGTTCTTGAAGCGTAAATATGACAGTATTTCAAAAAGTTCATGAAAAAGTGGAGGTAAAAGTAAGTTCATTTCAGTGTATAAAAATAAGGCTTACTAATTTGAATCCAAGAGTGGACTGTGCTACCTGGAGAATCACTGAGCTCCGTTTGCACTATTGGTATAGGCAGAGATCCTGTGAACTCTTTGTTTAATTTCATTTTTATTTGAAAGGCAGGGATAAAGAGAGAGACAGAGATTGATCTCCCATCCTCTGGTTTACCTCTCAAATGCTTTCAACTGCCAGGGATGGGACAGACCAAAGCCAAAGGCGCTGAATTCAATCCGGGTCTGCCATGTGGGTGGCAGGAATGCAAGTACTTGAGCCATCGCCTGTTGCCTCCCAAGGTGCACATTAGCAGAAAACTGGATCAGAAGCAGAGAAGCCAGGAGTGGGACCAGGCACTCCAGTATGGGATTTAGGAATCCCAAATGGCATCATAACTGCTGTACCATATGCCTACCCTCCATGATCTTTTAAAATTACCCTCATATAAATACTGCTTTCAGTGTTTTGTTGTAATGACATCACTTTTTCACTTACTTATTTTTGTCACTGCTTATGTTACCTTCAATTTCATTTGGCCCAACTGCTTCAATTTTACAGTTGTTTTCATTCTTCTGATATTTATTGAGCATCTTCTATATGTCAGAAGTGGAGAATACTCCTGGGTCCAAGCTCTTTGAAGCTTAAAGGTCATTGGAGGAAGCAGATAAATATCAAGGAAACATTTAAGATAATTGCAAATAATAAGTATTTGAAGAAAATAAGATGATGTTATCAAGAATGATGTTAGAGAAAAATAAAGAAAATATTTGCGACCTCCTTGAGAACACTGTATTTAAGCTGAACTTGAAAGATAAAAAAGAATTGTCCATAAGATCTGCAGGAAGAAGCCAGCGCTGTGGCATGGCAGGTAAAGCCACTGCCTGCAGTGCTGGCATCCCATATGGGCACCAGTTCAAGTCCTAGCTGCTCCACTTCTGATCCAGCTCTCTGCTATGGCCTGGGAAATCAGTAGAAGATGGCCCAAGTGCCTCTGCACCCGTGTGGGAGACCCGGAAGAAGCTCCTGGCTCCTGGCTTCAGATTGGCACAGCTCGGACGTTGCGGCCATTTGGGGAGTAAACCAGCACATGAAAGATTTCTCTCTCTCCCTTCCCACCTACCTATGCCTCTGCCTCTGTAATGCTGCCTTTGAAAGGAGTTTCAGGAAGACTTTGGGATTAAGGCCCTGGAAGAAGCAAATTGAAGGAATTGCCAGGCAAAAAAGTATAAAGAACAGAATTCAGAACAGAACTGTCTTGGAGCTTTGTCAAGATAGGAGTGCTTGGGCTCAGGCAAAGTGAGTTGGAGAAGGGGTGGGGAAGGTCTGGTAAAATTGAGCAGAGATATGTAGAGGAAGGAGCTATCAAATGAGAAGGCTATGTTCCTTGTTGAAAGAACTGTCAGACCCATGGTTCAAAGGATGGAATGTGGCCAAAGGAGATAAGAAAGAGAAACAATTCCGCTTAAGTAAGAACTCAGCAAGTTAACTTTCAAACCAGCCAGTCCAGAGTACACCTCCAGAATGGGCCTGGCACAAAAATACCCGCCTTCTCCACCCTGAGCCTATTTGTATGTTTATGGTAGGGCAGAGTCAGCCTCACCAGAGCTGTTCTGAGAGTACAGTATCGTCATCCACTTTGTGCTTCCCAATTCCAAGTTTGGGTGGACCTAAACTTCCTCAAGATTTATCATCACCTGTGATGTTTTCACAGTCAGCTGGGGTTCTGTAGGATGTAAGACCAAAAAAAAAAAAAACCTGCCTGTCTACATTTGTTCCAAAGAGCCCCTTCAAGGACTCAGAAAAACTGAACCAGCAGTTTGTTAACAAGTGGTCTCCTGAGACTAACCATTTGCATGCCAACCAAGTGTTCCATTTTTACCTTTTATCTTTTAAGTTGGGGAGCAGTTTCTATAGTAACTTCTTTGTGGCAATTTAAATCTGTCTACGGTAGAATAATAAACGAGAAAACACCCCACCCACCACTTTTCAGGAAAACATGTTTAAATGAGCTGACACTTTCAGTGAGGCCAATCCAACACATGTTTTGAAGGAAGGCATACTCAGCAGTGTTAATTACTCCTATGTGTGAGGAGCAGTAGTAGACAGTGGACACTGACTGCTTATCTCACATGATTGCTTCTCCCGTGTTTACCCCAGAGGAGTTTAATTCTTGGTACCCAGGCATGGTAGCCATGGAAAGGCACCTTCTGAAGCTCGCTTCAAGAGAACCAGATCCAAAAATGTGATTGAATGACAGCTTCCAGCAACCACTCCTCCGTGATCAGTTAGTCCTTAGTCTCTTTGAACAACTCCCAGCCCATAAGCGAGGACTCCTCTATAAGACGTTGTTGCCCTGAGCTCCCCAGATTTCCCCAGGGGTATGCTATAACTGGACACTTCCTACCCCATCTTCTTTCCTTCTTTGCTTTTCTTCCTTGAGAGGTGTCAGAACTTTTTGCTGTCTGAGGCTCTCCCCATCTTCTCTTGCCCTCTCTTCCCTTATTCTTTTATAGGGTCTCCCCCTGTAAATCTCTTACATTTCTGATTCCATTTTTTTTTTTTACACAGGCAGAGTTAGACAGTGAGAGAGAGAGAGAGACAGGGAGAAAGGTCCTCCTTCTGTTGGTTCACCCTCCAATGGCCGCTACGGCCGGCGCGCTATGGCCGGCGCTGTGCCAATCCAAAGCCAGGAGCCAGGTGCTTCCTCCTGGTCTCCCATGTGGGTGCAGGGCCCAAGCACTTGGGCCATCCTCCACTGCCCTCCTGGGCCACAGCAGAGAGCTGGACTGGAGGAGGAGCAACCGGGACAGGACTGACGCCCCAACCGGGACTAGCACCTGGGTGCCAGCGCTGTAGGTGGAGGATTAGACAAGTGAGCCACGGTGCCAGCTCTGATTCCATCTTGGTTTCTACTTCCTGCACTACCCAATTGACAGCAGGCAAACAAGTGCACCTTGGTTTCAGTATCTGGGCCTGTGAGTATTGTTTTTGATCATACCTGACTGTTCCCCTCTAGAAGTCAGCATATTTGGTTTCTAGTCACATGATGAGGATTGCCACAAAGAGACATGTAAATTAAGTATTGCACAACCTCAGGGGCCCCATTTATGTGCAGTACTGTGAAATAAAAAAGTTACCTACAGAGAAGAAAGGGTAGTGTATAATGAGCACAATCAGCTATGCTGTCAGACAGACCTATGCCCAAATTCTGTAATTCTCTTTCCTAGTAGCTTAGTCATTTTGATAAGTTAATCAAGTGAGTATAGCAGAATGGTTATGAACTGGAACGCTGAAACCAGATTGCTCATCTTTGAATCTTTTTTGCTTCTTAGGACTTGGAAAATGATGTGACATCTTTGTGCTTGAGTTTTCTTATTATAATGGAGGATAGGAGAAGCCTACCATGCTGCTTCAGACAAGTAAATGAGGTAATATTTTAAAGAATTTACAGTAGTCCCTAGCACAGAATAAACAGTGACAATATTCTGCTGCTAGTCATAATAGCGATTACATTCATCTGTATAATGGTAGTGTTGTTGTTTGAGTGTGTTTCCTGAAAGGTTCGTGTGCTGGAAGCCTGGCTCTCAATGTGATGATATTGAGAGATGAGGCTCAATGGAAGGTACTTAGGTCACTGCAGGCATTGGACTCAGGAGGAATGAATGCTAGTCTCCCAAACTGAATTGGTGTGTGTAGAAAGGGATCATTAGGGAATAGCAGAGTCTGACCCCTGAATCCCTCTGTTTTTCTGTCTCAACAGAGGATCACATGATGTAATATATATAACTGGCTTCTCATTGGGTTCTGCATGTGGTATATGCTTACTAAATTCTACCTTAATAATATCATCAAATTCCTTATGTGGACCTCTGCTTTGTGCTTACAAAGGACAAAAGGGGTTGTTCTAAGTATTGTAAACTTAGTCATATATGTCATTTAAAACTAATTTAAATAGAGCAAGAACATATATTAACCAGGAAACTGGGAATTTTTCTCAGGAACTTAGTAAATATCACCCAAACTCTCTCTGATTCTCCTTTCCTTTATTGTGGACAGGTTTCTTTCCCCCAGTTGGTAGAAGATAGGACTGTCACCTTGTGGGGAATAAGTACCATTTTTTCAGTTAGGCTTCCAAGGGGGGAAGAGACACTTTTGTGTTTTTTCTACTGAGTCTGACATCACAAGGATAACTCTGATTGGCCAAGTTCAAATCAGGTACCTATCCTAAGATCAGTAACTGCTAGGAAGGTGTGCCTTGCAGAATTGGTAGCCTTAGTGGAACCACATAGACTGGGAACAAAAGGGCTGTCTGAAGAAACTATGAAAAGTGCCATACCTTGCAGATGAAAGCAATTGTTGTTTGTAACTGTATGAATTAGGTGGGGTCTAAGAAATCTCTATTTTGATAAAACTTCCTAGGTGATTTTACAAGGGTTTGTGATACTCTGCAGTAGATGAGACAAGGTCCTTTCCAGGTCTCCTAATTCCACAAAAGTAGATGGGTTGGGAAGAGTGAAAGAGAAAAGAAAACCAGGGGGAAAACAGAAAAGAGAAAGAAGTCATGAAGAAGGAAAGAGTTAAGTGGTCTGAGGCTGCCCATGGCATTGTCAGCATTGTGCTGCGGGTAAGCTGATAGCAGGGCACACCCTTGCTTGCTCCATTCTGCCAACAGTTGGGCTCTTCTTGGCTGAAATTCAATCCCCTTTCGAGGCTGTCAGCGGGGCTCCGGTGGGCCTATTCCTGAAGCCTTGTGTGTGCTCTAAAGGGCTAACATATTTGCAAGAACGGGCAGGTGCCAGCAGGAAGAGAGATGGAGGCAGAAGTGTTCTTGGAATCATTTTCCTGTCCCCTGGGATCCCTATCTCCTTCTGTCTCCTGAAACAGGTGAGCCCACAGTGGATGAGCTGCCTCTGTTGTCCAGCCCTCTGAAAACTCTATTCCTAAGAATGTGCTGTCAGAGAAGCAACCAGGCACTTGTGTCAGTGGGGACTCATCCTGCATGGTCAAGTCAAATTCAGAGGGGAAGAACTTCAAAAAGGATCAGCTGACTGATTTCCGAGACAGGGTCTTTCTGGATAAGGTCAAGTGTCCCGAGAAAGACCCCTGTGTTTCCAAAGTTTATGCTAAATCTCCATCAATCCCCAAAATCAGTTAGTTCATCAAAGGGGTTGTGCTGTAGAGGAAGAGTTCACTGCAATGAAGCCCAAATACTCTGGTGGACAGATCACTGCTCTTTTGTAAACAGAATGTATGTGGCTAAAGACTTGTATAGGCTGGAGGACAATCAGTAGTAGGTATGCTTTCCTGATGGCATCGAGTAAACATTTAACATTTACTGGGCACCTGCAATGTGCAGTGGAATTAAATAGATAACTAAAAGTTATTGCTACTTAAGGCCAGCATTGTGGTATAGTGGGTTAAGCTACTGCCTTCAATGCTGGCATCCCCAGTAGACACTGATTTGAGTCTCAGCTGTTGCACTACCAATGCAGCTCCCTGCTAATGGGTCTGTGAAAGCTGTGGAAGATGACCCAAGAGCTTGGGCCCATACTTCCACATCGGAGACCAGGATGAACCTCCTAGCTCTTGTCTTTGGTCTAGCCAAGGAATTGAGGCCCTTGTGGCCATTTGGGGGAGTGAACCAGTAGATGAAAGATTCTCTCTCTCTCTCTTTCTTCTTCTTCCCTCCTGCCCTCCCTTCCTCCCTCTCTCTGTAACTCTGCCTTTCAAATAAAATAAATCTTTTAAAAAATTATTTTTCCTCAAGGAACTTACAGTGTAGGGGAGAGAAACTTTTCTTCTGCCCTCTAATGTTTACACCCTGGGGGCTGTGAATTAAACTGACAAACAGCAGATGAACAAGGAAGTTTGTTTAATGTGTGCAATGTGCACACAAGCCAAAATGTCCAGTGATTTGTACCCCAAAGGGGTGTTCAAAATTGGAGACTTACAAACCAAACTTAGGAGGGGAAGAGGAGCAGGGAGAAAAGGCTCCTGTGAGAAGAACAAATAGGAAGAACAAATGGGTTTTCTAGGAAAACAAACAAGAGATAATACCGATTGTGATGTTTCTTGGAACAGGTATGAATGGTCTTTCTGTCTTTTTCAGGGTCATGAAACTCCCCTGGAGAGGGGCTTTATGGTAAATTTACCCTTGCATTCTTAACTGGGAGTAGAAACCACTCTCAAGAGGGAATTTACGGCAGTCTTCATTTCTCAGAAGTTTCTGCCTTGAGTCAGATAAAGGAAGTTCCAAAAAAGTCTTATGTTTGCATCTGTTGGATTTCAAATGTCATCTGCTTAAAATCATCTTTATATCAGCTCTGGGATTCTGAATGGATCTCCACATGGTCTAGGATAGAAGATAAGCATATTTCAATAAACAAAACCACAGTGAGAGTTTTAAGGAGGCAGCACAGAGAGCAGGAGGGGCTTGGAGCATCAGCCATGGTTTATGTGCAGGTACCCTCACAGAGCTGTGTGACTTTTCATACATTATTTAACCTCTCAGGTCTCAGCTGTCTCTCTGGGAAAACAGAGCTATTAAGAGTCTTTATTGGGGGGCCAGCACTGTGGCGCAGCAGGTTAAAGCCCTGGCCTGAAGTACCAGCATCCCATTTGGGCACCGGTTCTAGTCCCAGCTGCTCCACTTCTGATCCAGTTCTCTGCTATGGCCTGGGAAAGCAGTACAAGATGGCCCAAGTCCTTGGGCCCCTGCACCTGCATGGGAGATCCAGAGGAAGCTCCTGGCTCCTGGCTTCGGATCAGCACAGCTCCAGCCATTGCTAAATGGATGGGAGACCTCTCTCTCTCTCTCTGCCTCTCCTTCTCTCTCTGTGTAACTCTGACTTTCAAATAAATAAATAAATAAATAAATCTTTTTTTAAAAAAAGAGTCTTTGTCTCATTGGGTTGCTGTGAAGAGTGAATCGCATAACATCTATTAAATTTCTGGCATAGCACTTTGACCTATTAAATATAAGATCAATTATTTCTAAACTGTTTGTATCCAGAGATCTTAGGTAGTATGAGAGTTGGTATAATAGGAAACTTATTAAATCTTTCAATATGTATGCATTTGGATACTTACCTTATTTTTAGAATTTTTTAGAAAGATCTATTTATTTTACTTGAAAGTCAGAGTTACACAGAGAGAGAAGGAGAGGCAGAGAGAGAGAGAGAGAGAGAGGTCTTCCATCCACTGGTTCACTCCCCAATTGGCCCATTGCCGGAGCTGTGCCTATCTGAAGCTAACAGCCAGGAGCTTCTTCTGGGTCTCCCACGCGGGTGCAGGGGCCTGAGGGCTTGGGCCATCTTCTACTGCTTTTCCAGGCCATAGCAGAGAGTGGGATCGGAAGTGAAGCAGTGGGACTCAAACTGGTGCCCATATGGGGTGCCGGCACTGCAGGCAGCAGCTTTACCTGCTATGCCACAGCACCAGCTCCTAAAATTTGTTTTAAAATTTCTCTCTCTATATATATATATACACACACATACATATATAGATATAATAAATATATTAATATATTAACAATACATATATTAATATATGTATTAATATCAATATATGTATTGATAAATATATGCATAAATAAATGTATATATATATATATTTGAGAGACACAGAGAGAGAGAGAGACATGAGAATTCTCATGCTCCAGTTCACTATCCCAAATTTCAGCAATGGCTGGATTGGGCCAGGCTGAAGCCAGGAACTGGGAACTTAATCCAACTTTCCTGTGTGGGTGGTAGGGACTCAACTACTGGAGGTATCACTGCTGCCTCCCAGAATCTACATTAATAGGAATCTAGAATTAGGAGCAGAGCCAGGAATTGTGCCGTGAAAAAGAGATACAATTTCTGTCCTCTCAGCATTTACAGTCTGATGGAGGAGACAGATATGAAACAAGCAGTGCCACAATACATCTGTCATTGCAAACTGTGCTGAATGCTGTGGAAGACAAAGATGGGCTGCTATGAGCGAATACAACAGTGGTATTTCATTGAGAGTGGGTAGATAGTGAGGGCCAGGAAAGGCTTCTCTGAGAAAGTGACACATAAGGCAATAGTGCAAGGCTAGTTTTGAGCTAATGAGGTGAAGAGAAGTCCAAATAGTGAGATCAGCCTGCTCCAAGACCATTCAGCGTGGTATGTTTCTGAATCTGTAAGAAGGCCCCCTGAGGATGGAGGGGAAGGAGAGAATGGACAGAGATGAATGTGGGAGGTATGCAAGGATATGCTGGTTCTTAGCCACTCAGACCATTTTCTATTCTTCATGCCTTTCTGCCATCCAGGAATGCATGACCTACATCTTCTGGCTTCTAGAGAGTTCTGCCAGTTTTGTGATGAGGGTATCAGGAGTTTGAAGAGAGAAAAGGTTATGATATTTCTTCCCCATCCTCCCTGCTTTGGGCCATGCTTCTTGCAGGAGGCACTCTACTCCTGCTGGTGTCGGTGACACCCCTTCCCCCTTTTGTGGTTCCAACTCTGTCTGCTTCTTTCTCTTACCTCCTCAGTCCTCGGATGGTAATGTATTCACTCACCCGGGTGCTAATTCCTGGGTGCTCCTCCAGACATTGCTGGTTTCCTCACCGTGCCTGCACTGCTGTTCATTGTCTCTTCGTTATGTAATTTTTATCCCCTGAGTGTGCCATGTTTGCTGCTGGGACCCCCGCTGGTGTAAGAGGTCACTAGGTGGATCCCTTGTCTGTCAAGGATATGGCTTTTTAATATTGTGCAACAAGAAGCTGCAAGCATGCTGTAGTCACTTCCTGCTCAATTCATCTTCTCACACCTGTGGCCCCATTTTTCTGCTCCCTTATCAGAAGTCTGTCTTTTTCATAAACAGACTCTGCATCTTTACTCCTGAAGACACAGATAACTACTTATTTCTTCCCCAAACTGCTCTCTTGGCTTTCATGACCCCACTGTCTTCTGGGTCTTCCTCTATGTCAGGTTTCTTGGAAAACTTTTGTTCCTCTCCTTCCAGATTTTGGAGGGGTCACTGTGTCTTGCCATTGTCCTCCACACGAGTATGAACCCTAAGTAACCCCTAGAAATATTTTTTAAAGATTTATTTTTATTTATTTGAAGAGTTACAGAGAGGGGTAGAGACTGAGAGAGAGAGGTCTTCCATCCGGTGGTTCATTCCCCAAATGGCTGCAACAGCCGGAGCTGTGCCAATCCGAAGCCAGGAGCCAGGAGTTTCCTCTGGGCCCCCAACGTGGGTGCAGGGGCCCAAGGATTTGGGCCATCCTCTACTGCCTTCCCAGGCCACAGTAGAGAGCTGGGTCAGAAGAGGAGCAGCTGGACCAGAACCGGCACCCGTATGGGATGCTGGTGCTTTAGGCCAGGGCTTTAACCTACTGTGCCACAGTGCTGGTCCCAACCACTAGATATTAAAACTGTTACAAATACCTGTTAATTTTCTCTCCAAAATATTTTTGAATCATAAATTGGACTGTATTACTACTTGCACAAAATACTTCGTGGCTTCTCATAGTATTTAGAATCCAAACTTGACCTATCAGATGTCCGCTCCAGTCTAGAAAGCTGTAGCCAGAAGGAAAGAGTGACACTATGACCCTCCGGTGGGTTAGAATGCAAGCCAAGTTCTCAGAAAGAGGTGGTGGTGGGTGGGTCGTGGGCTCAGCTGGTATTGCTGAAATCTGCCATTGACAGGAGGCAGTACAGTTTTCTGTTACATCATATTTTTTTTTCCACCCATCCCTTCCTGAGAATAGATCTCCATGATACTGCTTGGGTTTTTTCAGTTTCAATATCGAAGTGACCAAACTTTGGTTCATAATTTGTTTACAACTATTCCCCTAAGGTAAGGTTATTTCTGATAATTTCATTCTTTTTTTTTTTTTTTAAGATTTATTTATTTATTTGGCCGACACCGTGGCTCACTAGGATAATCCTCCGCCTTGTGGCGCCGGCACACCGGGTTCTAGTCCCGGTTGGGGCGCCGGATTCTGTCCCGGTTGCTCCTCTTCCAGGCCAGCTCTCTGCTGTGGCCAGGGAGTGCAGTGGAGGATGGCCCGAGTCCTTGGGCCCTGCACCCCATGGGAGACCAGGATAAGTACCTGGCTCCTGCCATCGGATCAGCGCGGTGCGCGCGCTGACTGCGGCGGCCATTGGAGGGTGAACCAACGGCAAAAGGAAGACCTTTCTCTCTGTCTCTCTCTCTCTCACTGTCCACTCTGCCTGTCAAAAAAAAAAAAAAAAGATTTATTTATTTATTTGGAAAGCAAAGTTACAGAGAGGCAGAGGCACAGAGGAAGAGAGAAGTCTTCCATCCACTGGGTCACTCCCCAGATGGCTGCAATGGCTGGAATTGAGCTGATCAAAGCCGGGCTGATCAAAGCCAAGAGCCAGGAGCCTCTTCCAGGTCTCCCACACAGGTGTAGGGGCCCAAGGACTTGGGCCATCTTCTGCTGCTTTCCCAGGCCATAGCAGAGAGCTGGATCAGAAGTGGAACAGCTAGGCCTCCAACTGGTGCCTATTTGGGATGCCAGCATTGCAGGTGGCAGCTTTACATGCTACGCCACAGCACTGGCCACTGACATTTTCATTCTTGATATGTTGATTCCAGTATTTTTATGATACATTCTTTTCTTTTACATTTTTAAAAATTTATATAAAAACAATAGATTTCATGTATCTCATAGGTACAATTTAAAGAACATAATGATACTTCTTTTTTTTCTTTTAATTTTTGTAATAACATTTCAGTTTGTTTTATAATCACAGGCTTAATCTTCCACTAAATAAAAAATTCAACAAGTAGAAAATAGAAAGACCCTTGTTCCTCAGGAGTGTTGACAAAGGGTATAAACGATAATCAAATCCCAAGAAGAACATACTTTTTTCTTTTTCTTTTTAAGCTAAGTGTCTATTCTGGTGGCACCTTAGAGTACAAATGCCTCGAGTTTACTTTGGCTTTTTTTTGTGATTGTGTCTGTCCACGGATGCTGCATTCCTTCTGTGCTTTCCTTCAGTTCACTTGAAGTATCACTTGTGTCTTAGGGTTTCTTGTGAATGTTATTAAGCCTAGTTCCTCTTGGACAGATTTAACTTCAGAATTTCCCCATTTATGATGATTCACACTGAAAAAAGTGAGTTAGAGACCTAGTGTGGGAAGTCTAAGATTTGACAGACCCAAATGCTATTGGGAGGGGAGGGAAAAGAAAAAAAAAATAGTACAAGTTAACAATAATAATACAGGTTAAATCTCTTTTTTCAAAATTTTTCTTAATTTTTTTTAAATTAAGACAGTAAAACATATCTATTCATCCTCTATCTACTCATTGACCCAGCAGTTCAACTCCTAGGTGTTAATCCACGAGAAATGAAGTTTTATCAAAATTATCATATAATAATGTTCTTAGCAGCTTTATTCAGAATACTAAAAAACCAAAAATAGCATGAATGCACATAAACAAGGTATGAGTCAACACATTGTCGTGTGTGATTTGAATGGAGTACAGCTCATCAATAAGATGGAATGAATTGCTAATACGTTCAGCAAAATGAATGAATTTCAGATGTAAGCAGAAGAAGTAAGCAAAAAAGTTAGACACAAAAAGTTATGACTACATTTATATAAAATTCTAGAACAGGAAAATCTAAGGTGAAAAAAATTAGAACTGTGGTTGACTGAGGTGGAAGGAGTGTTAAAAATAAAAAGGAATGGGCCGGCGCCGTGGCTCACTAGGCTAATCCTACTCCTGCGGCGCCGGCACACCGGGTTCTAGTCCTGGTTGGGGCGCCGGATTCTGTCCCAGTTGCTCCTCTTCCAGTCCAGCTCTCTGCTGTGGCCCAGGAGTGCAGTGGAGGATGGCCCAAGTGCTTGGTCCCTGCACCTGCATGGGAGACCAGGAGAAGCACCTGGCTCCTGGCTTCGGATCGACACAGCGCCGGCCATGGCGGCCATTAAGGGAGTGAACCAACGGAAGGAAAACCTTTCTCTCTGTCTCTCTCTCTCACTCTATAACTCTCTCTGTCTCTGTCTCTCTCTCTCTCTCACTGTCTAACTCTGCCTGTAAAAAAAAAAATTAAAAAAAATAAATAAAAGGAATAGACACTCTGGGCTGGCATTGTGGTGCAGTGAGTTAAGCTGCTACCTGTGATGCTGGCATCCCATATGGGCCTCTGTTCAACATCTAGCTGCTCTACTTTCTATCCAGAACTCTGCTAAAGCTCCTAGGAAAGCAGTGGAAGATGGCCCAAGTACATGGGCCCCTGTACCCATGTAGGAGACCGGATAAAACTCCTGGCTCCTGGCTTTGGTCTGGCCCAGCCCTGGCTGTTGCTGTCATTTGAGGTGAGAGCCAGTGGATGGAAGATCTTTTTTTTTCTCTTGCTCAGTCCCTTCCTTTTCCTTCTCTGTAACTCTGCCTTTCAAATAAATAAATAATATTTAAAAAAAAAATAGACACTTACTTTAACAAGATAAGTAGTCTTGAAAGGCCATAAATAAAAATTTGATATTTTTACCCTTTCACAATAATTTTTTAAAGCCTTGATATACATTTTTCTATATTTATACTTACAGATACAAATAAATATACATGCTATACATGCACATATGTAAATTTTTCTTTTGAGGGATTTTTTTGAGAGGCAGAGAGACAGAGGGAGAAACAGACAAACAGATATAGACAATTCCCATTCATTGACCTACTGCTCAAATGCCCTCAGTGGCTCAATTTAGGTCAGTGCAGGGAGCAGGGCACTCAGGCCTTGTATCCCACATGGGTGGCAGGATTCAACTACTTGAGCTATCAGCTGCTACCTTCAAGGTCTACATTGGCCAGAAGCTAGAATCAGGAACCAGAGCTGGGGATTGAACTCAGGCACTCCGATCTGGAATGTAGACTTACCTGCTAGATGAAACATTTGCCCTTCTTTTGGGAACTTTTCACAATATTAAATAATATACCATGGATATCCTTCTAGTTCAATAAACATAGATTTAACTCTTTCTCTTTAATAACAGTATGTAGGGACCCAATTGACATGACTGTAATTACCAATATATGACCCGGGTAAGCCATCCCAAACCCTGTGCTATAAATAAAGGCATTGAGATATTCTGCCCCATGTTTTATGCTGGGCATTGATGCCTGAAATATCTCTTACCTGACCCCTGGCATATTAATACTTCTTGAGAAACTCCAAGTGCATTCTGGTTCTCCACAGGACACCTTTGTCCATAAAACTTTATCTCATGCCTCCTGGCACAGGGATTCTCATGTCTTGCATTCACCTACGATATGCTTCTATCCATAAGTCTCTCATAAACTACTCTGTATATTCCTGGATTTGTCCACCTTTTTCTTTAATCTATTGCCACCTCTTGCCAGTTCTTAGATACCTAGTTTTCCTGAAACATGGTTTAATACCCTAATATGAATGTACCACATTTGTTGAATCATTCTCCTATTGAGTAGTGAGGTCATTTTTTGTATTTTTGTCTTTCCCACTCCAAAGTTATATGTCTTTGGACATATAACTTTACATACAATATTTGGAACAGATTCTTAGAAGTGGGTAAAAAAGTATATATATTTTTAAGTTGAATCATTCTCCTATTGAGTAGTGAGGTCATTTTTTGTATTTTTGTCTTTCCCACTCCAAAGTTATATGTCTTTGGACATATAACTTTACATACAATATTTGGAACAGATTCTTAGAAGTGGGTAAAAAAGTATATATATTTTTAAGTTTTTCATAATTGTGTGTATTATTTTTTATTGGAGAGTTGGAGAAAGAGAGAGATCAATCCCATCTGCTGATTCACTGCCTAAATGCATGCAATGGCTGGAGCTGGGCTGGACTGGGGCACGAGGCAAGAGCCAGGGTCCAGGAATGCAATCCAGGTCTCATATGTGAGTAACAGGAGCCCAATTACTTGAGCCATCATTGCTGTCTTCTTGGGTCTGCATTGTCGAAAGCTGTAGTCAGGACCCAGAGACAGATATTCTGATGTGGAATCCAGGCATCTTACCTGCTAGGCTGAATGCCCATTCTGTGTTTGTAACTTACTGGTAGTTTGGTAGATTGTATACCAAGGAGGTTATAGCAGTTCTCGCTGTCACTCTGCAACGTATTGAGGAGTCCATTCTGTCACATCCTCACCAGCAGTAGATGCTGTTGCTATTTTGAGGTTTTGCCAATTGGACTGACAGAAATATGTTGCATTCATTTCAAAGTATTTATAATTGAGGTAAACTTATGTTTTCAAGCCTTGTGTAGAAGTCCCATCTCTCCTATCTTTCAGTCCTTGTTCTCCTTGGTCAGTATGGCTCAGATTCCTCAAAGTTGCATCGGCATGTATATTGGAGATGGAAAGCAGGCATGACAGGGAAGGAGCCATGCTTATTTTTCCTTTGCTTGTTTCTCTTCAAATATTTAGCTTATTTTTTAAAAAAAACTTATTTATTTATTTATTTGAAAGGAAGAGCTACAGAGAGAGAGGAAAGGGAGGGAGGGAGAAAAGGAGGGAAAGAGAGAGAGAGAGAGAAAGTCTATCATCTGCTGGCTTGCTCCCCAGATGGCCGCAACGGCTGGAGCTGTGCCAATCTGAAGCCAGGAGCTTCTTGTGGGTCTCCCACATGGGTGCAGGGGCCCAAGGACTTGGGCCACCTTCTACTGCTTTTCCAGGCCACAGCAGAGAGCTGGATCAGAAGTGGAGCAGCTGGGACTCAAACTGGTGCCCAAATGGGATGCTGACACTGGAGGCCGCGGCTTGTACTCTACAGTGCTGGCTCCTATTTAGCTTATTATAATGTGGAAATAATAAAATGAATGATATACCTAGAGATCCGAAAGCCGTTGCAAGCCCTGGCAGAGGTCCCATAAAGGAGTAACTTCATCTGATTCAGATTCCTCTGCAAGTTTGCTACCATTTTACCTCCTTTAACATCAACCTCTGTGTTGTGGATGTTAATGGATTTAGGCAGAATGAATCAAAAAAACCTTCCCTAAATATATTGCCTGAGGTTGGCTCTCTTTTATTCTTTATCACTGCAGCCTGTTTATTTTCATCCTGTGCTTACCTTATTTGTTTATAGACTTATTATATTAGGTATGTCACAGCAGAAAACAAAATTCTTGTTAAAGAGAATGAAGTAAAAAGATCATTTATGGAGGTAGGGTCAGAGTGAATAATGTTAACAGGAACGTTGAGGCACCTGGGACAAACAGCATTGAGAAACCATTATCACCTGTTTTCAGGTTATCCCTTGCCATGTAACACACACTTAATGAGTTACGCATCACTTATTTGCTCACAGTTCCTCCATTTGAACAGGGCTTGGTGGGAATGGCTTATCTGGACTCTGCACTTTGTGGAGTTGGTTGGGAAAATTAGACTAGAACTGTAAGACCCAAGATGGGTTCATTTGTACATCTGGTGCCTCTGCTGGTGTGGCTGGAATGGCAAGGGATGGGCTAGGCTTTCTCTTTTCTTGCCACATGGCCTCTTATTATTTAATAATTTAATCTGAGCTCTTAACAGGTGGCTGGATCCCAAGAATGTCAAAGTAGAAGCTGCCAGACTCTTAAAAACTCTTTTTCAGAACTGGCAGAGCTTCACATTTTCCATATTCTACTGGTAAAACCAAGTTGCAGGGTAAGTCGAGATTTGATGGGAGGTGAAATAAATACTGCCATTAAAGAGAAGTAACAAGTGCATATAGGGTTGAAATGAATCACTAATGACCATTCTTGCAGACACTCTACCACACATATCTGGGTATGAAAAAGCAAAGGGAAGAAATGGAGTTACTCATGAGAGCTGGCACTACGGAGGGCTGTCTCTTACAGATGTAGTGGTTCAAAGCTACTGCAGGAAGTATATGCTGAAGCAAGGAGGAAATGGCAGAAGACATGCTCTGACCTCTCTCTTCCTAAAGTCTGAACTCCTGCCAGTACAAGGAAGTTTGGGTAATGCAATTCACAGAGGCCAACTCTATCTCTGTAGGACACACAGTATGAGAAAAGGCCATAGAAAGTATTGGTGATGGGTGGGCTATTAGAGAAGACTAGTATGTTGTTGTTATCTGTTTCTTGTTTTGGATTATAGTCCCCAGGAAGAAAAGGCTCTGGCTGTGCTGGTCATAGGTGATTCTGTGATGTCTAGAAAGTGTCTGACACTTCCCAGCTCCTCAGTACAATGTATTGAATTGATTTCAACAACCTGAGAATGAGTCATAAACTTGACTGTCCTTCTTCCTGATACTCTGAAATAGGGCAAGATGGATGTCAGTGAGCTTGGTCCTGAATCCTGGTTCAGCCACTTTCACTTTGGAGCTTGTAACAGTGCAGGGCACAAATGCATCCTCCCTGGAGATGGGCTGGGAGTGAAGAGAACACAACTTACTGGATCTCCCAGCAGATTGGCTCATCACTGTTCTTTTCTTGATTCCATGATGGAGAGCATAGCTGCTTTGAATCAGGTGATTTGTTTTCCTTAATAGAACAGTTATGACCAGCCAGAGCTATTCTTTCTTTTTTGAAATAAAATGTAATTCACATGCAATAAAATTCACTTCTATTTTCTGTTATTTTTCATCTGACAAGCAGAGACACAGATCAAGAGAAACTGGGAAAGACAGCTCCCATCCACTGGTTATCTCCCTAAATACCCTCAATAGCCAGAGCTGGGCCAGGGCCTACGTCAGAAGCCAGGAATTCAATCCAGGTCTTCCGTATGGGTGACAGGAACCCAATCACTTGTGCCATTACTTCTCAGTCTGTGTTAGCAGGAATCTGGAGTCAGGAGCAGATCTGGTTATCAAACTCAGGCGCTCCTATATAGGATTTGGCCATCTTCACATGTACAGTTTTAGTTCTTATATTCAGTCAGTTATTTGGCCCTATTTTGAGTTAATTGTATGTGGTGTGAAGTAGGAATCCGATTTCATCCTTTTGCGTGTCAATATCCAATTGTCCCAGCACCATTTGTTCTATTCTTTCCCCAATGAATTGTTTTTGTACTTTGTTGACAATGAATTGGTGATAACTCTCAGAAAGTATTCCTAATATCAATGATAATGACTAGAATTATTGCTGCCTCCTGGTTTATACCATGAATCTTCATTCCTTCCAGTTGGAGGCCATTTGTTTTGGAGATCAGTAGAGATTGCAAATTTATATTTTTTATGAACACAGCACTGAAATATGCTAAGATGCTAGAAGCATACTCCAAGTATGATTATGCAAGGTTTTGTGGGTAAATAATTTTGAAAGCTTTCTCATATATAAATGGAGATAAGGGTACTTAGCCATAGAACTTGAAGATTAAACACATTTAAAAAGATGTGTATGAAGTATGCATGAGGGGGAATACTTGTAAAATACAGATAGAAGGCAAATTTCAGTGCTTTAGCAGGAGTTGGGTTGTCAGAAAGCAAGTGTTGCTCTGTGATTAATTAGCTGAAAGACTTTGCCCAATCACTTTAACTCTGAGTCTCCATTTCCTGGTGTACTGAAGGTAGGTAATAATTCCAAGTCTATTGACCTTTCTGGGTTATTGTGAGATTGAAATAATGTCATAGATGCAAAAGTGCTTTGGAAAAACTCATTATTATTCTGGGCATCATAAACATTTCATAGAGAACACTTGCTTTCATTTTAAAAATTGCCTTTGAATTAATTATAGTAACCAATTTATCTTTCATTTTTGGGTCAGCCACAATGATGTTTACCATAATAAAGTATTAACATGAAATTTCTCACCACTTATCTGGGTAAGGGCAAGGGCCTGATGCTTGGCTCAAAAAAGGAGTTTTGCAGCATTTAATAACAAGCAGGCCCTCCAGGAACTCTCAATAAATACATCTAGTGCTGGGTAAATGGTCAAAAATTATCAGCCAGGGCTGGCATTGTGGCATAGTAGGTAAAGCTGCTACTTGTAATGCCAGTATCCCATATGGGTGCCAGGTGGAGTCCCAGCTGCTCCACTTCCAATCCAGCTACCTGCTAATGTGCCTCAGAAAGCAGCAGAAGATGTCTCAAGTGCTTAGCCCTTGCCACCCACCTGGGAGATCCAGAAGAAGCTCCTGGCTCCTGACTTTGGCCGGCTCATCTCCAGTCATTGCGGCCATCTGAAAGTAGATGGAAGATTCTCTCTCTCTCTCTCTCCCTCCCTCTTTTTGTATGTAATTCTGCCTTTCAAATAAATAAATATATCTTAAAGTATCAGCTGTAGTCTTTTACTGGTCACTTAGAATGTTGAGGAAGTGGAGCTGGTGCTGTTGAGTAGCAGGTAAAACTGCTGCCTGCAGTGCCGGCATCCCATATGGGCACTGGTTTGAGTCCTGGCTGCTCCGCTTCCAATCCAGCTCTCTGCTATGGCCTGAGAAAACAATAGAAGATGGCTCAAGTCCTTGGGCCCCTGCACCCACGTGGGAGTCCTGGAAGAAGCTCCAGGCTCCTGGTTTTGGATCAGCCCAGCGCTGGCTGTTGCAGCCATTTGGGGATGGAAGACCTATCTCTTTCTCTCTCTCTCTCTCTTGCTCTCTCTCTCTCGGTTTCAGATCAGCCCAGTTCTGGCTGTTGCAGAGATTTGGGGATGGAAGACCTCTCTCTCTCTCTCTCTTTCTCTGCCTCTGCCTCTGCCTCTGCCTCTACCTCTTTGTAACTCGGCCTTTCAAATAAATAAATAAGTCTTTTAAAAAAGAATGTTGAGAAAATTTGTTCAGAACAATCTCAGACAAACTTATTTACACTATGGTGGGGCTGAATGACTCACACCTTCATATGCTCATCTATTCCGCCAGCATCCTAGGCTTGGTAATCCAAAGCACTGACTGCATTGTTGAAGAAGATACACATGCAAACTATGAAGCATTGCAAATTATCAAGGGTATTTCTCTACATCTTTATGGGTTAATTTAGGCTCAGCCGCCTCTGAAAATTAATACTAATGTTTGGGAGATACAAGGGTCATCCAATAATTGCTGACAGGCCATGATAGAATAAAGATCTTTGGCCTGCTATGTCAGAGACACTGAAGGGAAGTAAAGATCTGGAGGATCCCTCAGTTCCCTCCTGCCAACTGTCTGTGTATTAATCCACACTAACTCAGCTTTTGGGAATTCTTTTTCACCTGTTGAGAACATATTTAACCTGGTAGAGCGAAAGAGATGGTCCTGGGGCAATAACGCCCTTGGGAAGAAGAGCAGTAGAGAGGAAGGCAGGGTTCTCCTGTGAGTAAGTGAGATGAAGAAGCAAGATTAGGGCCTTGGGGCTTCCGAAAGGGAACTTTTAAACTAAAGGGCTTAACTCTTTGATGCTTTCCCCTTTAAACCCACAAAGTTATACTTCGCACATAGCTTTAACCCCCTTCCCTCATATTCTCTAATTCCCTTTATCTTCCTCCAACAATTCTTTGGTAAAGTGGGATACACAGCCACTTACCAGCCATGCCTCAGTGTCCCTATCTATAAAATAGAGATAATGCCTACCTCATAAGGTTGTTTTGAGGATTAGATAAATTAGTACATGTTAAATGTGCTAATGAATGTGAATTGTTAGGACCCCTGCCTGACACAGAAAATGCTCGGAATATGTGAATTGCTCGAACTGCTAACAACCCTAACACTTTGTCTTCTTTCTCTTCAAGGAGTTCTCTGATACTGAGAGCCACCAGGGCCACTAAGAGAGAAAGAGAGAGAGAGAGAGAGAGAGAGATTACAACATAAGATTGTGATAACTTTGAAATAGTTACATAAGCTCATGCTTTGCAGCACCCACACACACACAAAATACGAACAATGCTTGGGCTGGTGTTGTGACACAGCAAGTAAAGCTGAAACATGCAACACTGGCATCCCATATCAGAACACCAATTTGAGTCTCAGCTGCTCCACTTCCAATTCAGTTCCCTGCTAATGTCTTTAGGAAAATGGCAGAAGATAGCCCAAGTGCTTGGGCCTCTGCCACCCAAGTGGGAGACTCAGATGGAGTTCTAGGGTCCTGACTTCAACCTAACCTCAACCCTAGCAGCTGTTATCATTTGGGTAATGAACCAATAAATGTAAGATCTCTCTCTCCCTCTTTCTCTCTGTAACTTCCAAATGAATAAATCTGTTATTCATAGGATAGTTGCACAGAATACAAATTATGTACAACAGACACTGTAGCTCAGGGATTAGGTACAAGCTGAAAGCTGAAATGTAGACATCAATACCTTCCAGTCTGTTAGCCTATCTTTTTATATTAATATATAACCTTGTTTGGCACTAACTTTAAAGACAAATTTTAATCCTTTCATGAATGTGAAGCAAAACCCAAAGTTCCTCTTGAACCCCTCTATTCCTAATCCTTAGGCCTTTAGCAGATTCACAGAAGGAAGAAAGGGCTGCCTCTCACCAGACTCCCTCTCTGTCTTTGCATAGGGGGAGTGGCTAGAGAATAAGCAGTGTCAAAAAGATGATTCTAGAGGCATTGCTTGGGCTACCCACAATCCTTTATCAGACTGCCTGGGATTAAGTCCTACCCCTGGTTCTGATCTAGCTTCATGCTAATGCTCACCCTGGGAGGCAGCAAATGATGGTCCAAGTACTTGGATTCCTGCCACCCATGTGGGAAACATGGCTGGAGTTCCTGGTTCTTGGCTTTGGCATGGCCCAGACCTGGTGTTGCAGCCATCTCGGGAGTAAATCAGAGAATGAATGATCTCTCTCTCTCTCATTTTAATAAGAGGTGATTCTGGAAGTGGCAAATTCTTTCCATAATATTTGAGAGGGTGGTAATAATCTAGAGAGAGACAAGCTAACATTCTGCTTCCTGGAGTAATGCTTATATAGCACTGCAGGAGAGCTGAGCTTCAGCATCATGAGCTGAAATTCATTTTTATCTGTTTTGGTGGAACTATTTATAAAATGGAGTCTACTTCCCTTATTAAAAAGAACATAGTGAAAATTAAAAAAAAAAAGATACTCTCCAAATGAAAAAGATTGGGGTTGTCTTATTTGTGATATGGTGGGCTTGTGAATCATGTCTGAGGATTTTCATTTTGCCCTGGCAGAGTATCTAGACTCTCACAGCAGAAGATAAGGAATGAACACATGTTTTCCCTCACTGTCTGCATTTCCTTCACATTTTTGTGTTAGCATCATAATTCAGTCTATGTCTTCATTGGGGAGAAGAGAGTTTGGTGACACTGCTGTGACAGTGACCTGCAGAAGTATGGACTACAAGCACTTCTGTTGGATGAGGACCATTTTAGGTGCTTTTTTCTTTTAAAAATAACAGGCACTGCTCAAACACATGGCAAGGTAAGTTCTTTTTTAAAAAATATATATTTTATTTATTTGAAAGGCAGAGTGACAGAAGAAAAGACAAAGAGAGATCTTCTGTCTGCTGGCTCACTGCCCAGATGACCACAATGGCTAGGATTAAGCAAGACTGACGTCAGGAGCCTGAAACTCTATCTGGGTCTCCCACTTTGGTGGCAGGGGCCCAAGCACATGGACCATCTCTACTTTTCCCAGGTGCACTAGCAGGGAGCTGGATAGGAAGCCGAGCAGCCAGGACTCAAGCTGGCGCCCATATAGGATACTGGCATCACAGGTGACAAGCCAATGTTACAATGCTGATCATCAAGATAAGTTCTTGAAACAAGTTTCCCTGTGAAAAAAAGGTTTATTTCCAATTTAAGGCCATTCCCTTTTTACTCAGGGGTCTACCTTTATTAGATTCTATTTTGGGCCCCAAAGATACAATGATGTGTGGGAAAAGAAATAGGTAGGCTGAAGTCCTAGGTGCTGGTCTGTCTCAAGTCCCTATCAGCCTGTAGTTTTAGGCATCTGTTCCTTAGAGTCCTTATTTGTAAAATGTGGATGACCTAACACCCTCCTGCTTGAATGTCATAAAGATGAAATGCAGCAGAGATTTGTGACTGTAAATCCAGGTGGATGATGTTGCCCAGGGCCTGTCTTGGAATCCAGTGAGTGCTCTACAAAGGGGAGCTACTTGTATTAGTCCTGTTTTATTTCCAGCTGTGCTCCTTAAAACACAAGCCTTCCCTGTTTTCATATCAGTGATTTTGCTGTTGACCAATTGGATACATGGCCTCATTCACTCATCCATTTATAAACTTTTAATATGGAAAATTTTAAGCATATATGAAAATAGTGAATAAACTAGTAAACTGCAATGAACCTCTTATCTAGATATACTCATTAACTCGTGACTGCTCTTTTTTAAAGATTTATTTGCTTATTTGAGAGGCAGAGGGAGAGATTTCTATCCACTGGTTCACTCATCAGATGCCTACAATATCTGGACCTGGGTCAAAGCCAGGAATTAGGAACTCCATCTTCCTCTCCCCCCTGCCTTGTAATTAATTTGTTGCAGCAACATGTCAATTGTCTAGAAGAGTTTTCCAAATTCCATATTTGGCTGATTGTGCCCTCGTTGTGTTAGCATGTTTTTCTGCCCCTACACACATTGCAAACTGATCACAGGCTTCATCTGATTTAGCTTTCACTTTGGTGAAAATATTTCTTAAGTAGTTAGTGTTATGGGCGTTACTGTGGCCCTCCAAAATTCATCTGTTGATGAAAAATTTATCTTTTGAAGTTCTATGCCCCTGTATGTCAGACTGAATATAATTGAAGACAGGGCCTTTTAAGAAGTAACTTAGTGAAAATGAGATTATTCTTTAGAGTGGGCCCTACTCCAATATGGCTAGTGTCCTCAAAGTGGAAATTTGGAGGCCAGCATTGTGGTGTGGTAGGTTAAGCTGCCTGTGACATGCCAGCAGCCAGTATGGTCACCAGTTTGAGTCCGGGCTGCTGTAGTTCCAATCCAGCTTCCTGCTAATGGCCTGAGAAAGCCAGGAAAGATGGCCCAACTGCTTGGGCCTCTGCCACCCATACGGGAGATATAGAAGAAGCTCTTGGCTTCAGCCCTGGCCCAGGCCTCGGCATTGCAGCCATCTGGGGAGTGAACCAGCTGTTGAAAGATCTCTGTGTCTGTCTCTTCCTCTCTCTGTAATTCTGCTTTTCAAATAAATAAATAAATCTTAAACAATCAAAAAAAGGAAATTTGGATACAACCAGTCACTGAGGATGGGCCAAACACAAAGAGATGACAACCACAAGCTAAGGAAAGGGGTCTCAGAAGAGACTAACCCTGCCAACACCATGTCTTAGACTTTCAGCTTCCAGAATTGTGAGAAAATCAATTTCTGTTGTTCAAACTATCAGTCTGTGGTATTTTATTAAGACTACCTTAGCAAACAAATATATGTGATGGTGGGAATTTCCATCAGAGGTGGAGAGTATGAGATGTCTCTGTGGTAATATGAACTGCCATTGATGATTATTGCTTGTATCCAAAATGAATCATGCAAAACAACTTATTGCAAAAATGGTCATGTTCTGATTCTAGCATTCCTTTTTCATTCTTTAAAATCTAGAAATCTTTTCTAGAGAGAATCCCTCCCCCCACCCCATTAACGATTTGGAAACTTCAAGAATAAGCAATTTTTAAATCTTTTTAAAAGATTTATTTTATTTATTTGAAAAAGTTACAGAGGGAGGTAGAGACACAGAGAGAGAGATCTTCCATCTTCTGGTTCACTCCCCAGATGGCTGCAACAGCCAGAGCTGCACCCATCTGAAGCCAGGAGTCAGGAGCTTCTTCTGGGTCTCCCACATGGGTACAGGGGCCCAAAGCCTTGAGCCATTCTCTACTGCATTCCCAGGCCATAGCAGAGAGCTGCATCGGAAGAGGAGCAGCTGGGACTCGAACTGGTGCCCATATGGGATGCCGGTGCTTCAGACCAGGGCTTTAACCCACTGCACCATGGCGCCGCCCCCTCCTCCCCCCGGAGTGTTTCAAAAGGGAGCAATTTTTGTTTCATGAGCTCATGTAGTTTATAAATTTGACCTATTTCATCAGCTACAGTATGCCTCTTCTTGATGTTCAAATTATCTCAAATCTGGCCTGTGGGAGTTTTTTTTCACCCTGGCTCCTAAACCCTTTTTATATGACACCAGTCTTATTTAATATTTCTTCCTTACTTTTTATTATGACAAGATACTCAGGCTCATCTTCTACATTTCCTGCCCTAGTGTAGAATCAGCCATTTCTCCAAGGAAATGGAGTGTAGAGGATGTGATCTGGGAATCAACAGTGTCATTACTATTAGGTTTATTGTTTGTTGGTCTTTTTCATGGAGCTTAAAATATATATATATTACTTTTAAAGAAAAAATATTAGTTCATAGAGATTCAAAATTTATTATAAGATGTTACTTAACTTTTTTATATTTGTATTTCTTTTTATCATATTTTAAAAGTCTTGGTTCTTAGCAACATTTAAATGACTTATTTGCTTTATCCTACTGTGAGCAGGACAGTTTAATAATAATAGCAATAACAGTATTATTGCCAACAGTATGATTACTGAAAATAGTTTAAGAATGTTTTGCAGTCCTTTTTCTCCTTAGGATATATTCCACAGGGATATTAGTCAAATTACTAAAGCTATGTGAACTAATTTCTTTTAATATTCTGTTAGTTTTTGTTTCTTAATTTTTTAAAGTTAATAATTTAAACATTTATGTGGTTGAAAGTCAAATCATAAAATATTTTACATTCAGAAGTCTATTTTCTTTCTTTATTCCCACTACACTACTTCCCCTCTTTCTAATAGATAGCATTCTATTTTAAATATAGATCAACATATATTTCTTCCATCTCTGGAGAAAGACATGAAACCATTCATGAGGCTAGTACTGCTATGACCTAATTGTCTCTTAAAACTGTCACAATGGCAATTTAATTTCAACATGAGTTTGGTAGGAAAAAAAAATCACATCCTGAATCTAGCATCTTGGGTATCACTTTATAGCATTTTATGCCTTAGGCCACTACATTGCAGCCGTGAAGTCTTTGCTCCTTATCAATGAGCCTTTAGATTGTTTCCAGTCTTTTGCTATTCCAGATAGTGTCAGTTTATACTTGGTACAGTAAACATGTGACATTTTGTATTTCTCCAAGTGTATTTTTGGGATAGATACTTGGAAATGGGATTTCTGAGTCAAAGATGAAATGCAAATAGAAATTTCGTGGATATTGCAATTCTCTATGCCACTCATTGGTGAATGAAAGGATGTTTCCCCAGAGTATTATCTATATGTTGTCAAACTTTTGTATATTTTGCCAATCTGATAGGTGAGAAATGGTATCTCAGCATGGCTTTTTTTTTAAGATTTTATTTATTTATTTGAAAGGTAGAGTTACAGACACAGAGAGAGGTCTTCCATCTGCTGGTTCACTCCCCAATTGGCCACAACAGACAGAACTGTGCAGATCTGAAGCCAGGAGCCAGGAGCTTCTTCCAAGTCTCCCAAGCGGATGCAGGGGCCCAGGGACTTGAGCCGTCTTTGACTGCTTTCCCAGGCCATAGCAGAGAGCTAGATTGGAAAAGGGGCTGCCAGGACTAGAACCTGCACTCATATGGGATGCTGGCGCCACAGGCAGAAGATTAACCTACTGCGCCACAGTGTTGGCCCCTCAGCATGGCTTTAATTCCCATTTCTTATTATGAGCAAGACTGATCTTTTCCTGTGTTTAAAATCATTCATGGTTGTTTGTTGAGGTAGATTCGTTCCTGAGAAGAGGAGCATAGTGGGGGCAAGAGGCACGGAGTCACCACACAGACCCCGGGAGTCGGGTGAAAGCAGGCCTGAGGCAAGCAGCCTGCAGACTCACTTATTTCAGTTGCTACAGATGCTTATATAACCAAGGCAGCCAATCTGGTCAAGGGGCGGTCTATGCCCTAACCAATCACAGCATTGTTGCCAGGCAGTTTCCAAAGCCATCCAATCACAGTCTGTTGCCAGTCAGGCTCTGTTGCCAGGCAGTTTCTGAAACTATCCAGTCACAGCCTGTTGTCAGTCAGGCTCTGTTGTCATGTGGTTTCCAAAGGCATCCAATCACGGCCTGTTGCCAGGGGATGCTGAGATGCTGGTGCCACAGGCAGAGGATTAACCTACTGTGCCATGGTGTAGGTCCGCTTTTATAACCTGTATTCATATCTCTTGTCCATTTTTCTATAAGGTTGATCTTTTAGATCTAGCTCATTTTATGTGAGTCATAAACAAACTAGGGTGTGCCATAAACAACTTTATGAGGTGCCTTTCCTGGCTCTTCCCCTTCTGTGGTGTCTAATCCTTTTAGGTCCCTGGTGCTTCCCTATTTAGCCGTCTTGGGCTTTTAGGTACAACACACGGTTGTGTGCTTTTTGCAACTGTGCCTTCTTCACAGGCCAAGGGGTAAGGACAGCAGTGTTCTAGAGCACCCACAAAACTGGTTGGAGGAATTGCTATAGAACCCCCAAAACTGAGTCTTCTCATGTGATGAACAGCAAGCCAGTTACTGACACTAGGGTGGTGGATGAAGTAGGTATTTATTACAAAGCACAGAACAAGGAGCTGGGCAGCTATAGCTTAATTCTTGGGGCCCCTGAGGTGTTAGGAGTAAAGGTTCCTTAGGCTGAAGTTGGGGTTGAGAGGTGCATATTCAGCTCCTGTACAAGTTTCTGGTTGGTCTACAGTGCTCAGGGCCTTCCTTCTCTTGGTTGGTGATATTCATGTGGTTTGGAAAGCTTTGATGATGGCGAAGTGGTCTCCAGTGAGTTTGTGGGCCATGTGCAGGTGGTTGTTACTTTTTGTTTATGGCTTGGTGGGGTACCTGAAAAAGAAACCTCTCAAGACAAGGCCAAACATCAAGATATTATCTGTAGTGGAGATAAGTGATCTTGGGAGTCTTGTGTTCAGGGACCCTGTAGGACCAGCGCAACATTACCTCAATTTAGCAAGTTAGTTTTAGTTAAAGCAGAGTGAGGAAACTTTAAGCCAAAGGAGGGAGACTAGGAGACTGGGGGAGACTGAGGCCTATTGGTATCCAACACTTGCAGCAAATGTCCTCTGGGGGCTTGGTTTCCATAGGAGAAATAAAACTATCAGGTGGCATCCCCACGTTCTTGGGACCACAGCCCATCTGATTAGGCAGGAAGGCTTCCCTCAGAGCACTAGGCACCTGTGTGCTCCCACTACTGTTAACTCTTGCTATCACTTCCACTGTTGTGACCACTGGGTTGCCTTGGGCTTGGAGAAGAGAAGAGAAGAGAAGAGAAGAGAAGAGAAGAGAAGAGAAGAGAAGAGAAGAGAAGAGAAGAGAAGAGAAGAGAAGACCCCAAGGGACTTTGCTAGTCTGTTTAGCATCAGGAATTCCCTTTCCCTCTCTTGAGGAGGTCAAAACCAGAGGGCTTCTCCTGGATCTCTCCTGCTCTGACTTGAAATGACTAGAGATTCCAGGAAAAAGGGACAGAGGAATTCATAGCTGGTTCAGGAGTACTTCAAATTTTGGTTGTCTCTTATCTGAATTCTTGTGTTTAGATTAAGAAAGCCCCATAACATCTGCCCAGATTTTATAGCTACTTCCATTGGGAAAGAAGTTGGAATGTGATAATATCACCTTACCTGGACCTAGAACTGCTATCTTAGGGATTTTGTTTTTCCTTCTTTCTCTGCTTGAAACACTTTCCATCTAGATCTTTGATCGTTCAACTCTTACTCATATTTCAGGTTTTACCTCAAATGTGACCTTCTTAGAGAAGCCTTTTCCTGACCACTTTCCCTAAAAATGTCCTCTCTCAAAACCTTGCCACATCGTGCATGATAAATGTCTTCATAGCATTTATCACTACTTGACATTATCTTGTTTATGTATTTAGTTCTTGTCTATTCCCCACCCCCATGAAGGCAGGAACCTATCTAATCTCTTTCTTACCTATATTTAGAACATGGGCATGTGGAAATTGTTCAACAATAAGTGTTGAGTAGAGGAAAGGAATCAAGCAGTATTTGTGTAAAATATTTCTTGGCTGAGGTCTAAAGAGTTAATTATATTATGTATGAGGCCACAGATATGGAAGAGTGAATGGGTGGCAGTGATATTTACTGCCAGGGACAACTGGAGGAGTGGTCAGTCCTGTGGGGTAGGAGTGGAAGTTAGAACTGTGGCCCTTTTCCTGGCTCTGACACTAACTTGCTTTGTAGTTCTGGAAAAGTTACTTCATCTCCTTGGGTCTTAATTTCCTCATCTGAGGAATATTAGAATAACATTTGTTGACTACTAAAGTCCTTCCAGTTTCAATATCTTAGGATTCTCAAACACGTAAGTCAGCAGTTGGCATGCTTTTAAGTTTAGTTACATGATCCAAAAGGATCAGAAATGCCAGAAGAACCTGTCTCTCTACAATGAACAATTTTCCTTTGGCAAGAAATTGAGTGAGATAATTATGGGAAAAGAGATCTTAGATTCTGACTTGAAAATGACCTGCTTGCTCCTGGCAGTACACATGGATTTTAACAACTACTTTTTTTTCTTCTCTTATTTCATGTATAACATCTACTCAGAATATACAGCTTGACTTCTATACTACAGAGTCTCTGACTTTTGGAACTGTTCCATGCTTCATTTCCCAAAATACACACACACACACACACACACACACACAGAGCACACAGAGAAACAGGGAGTTGCCTGAAACTTTTGGCATCATGAACCTCCCTAAAAAATTTCCCTAGTGCTGACTTTCTGGTTGGGCCTGCGTTAGGTGAGTTACACTTCCCCTTCCCACTGGAATTAGTGTAGACACTGAGATCTTATTATTTTTAGCTTGAAGTAGACATCATGGGCCCCCTCCAATTTGGCTTAAATATTTTGGTTTCCTTCAAGTTTTTGGGAGATGTATTTGGGAGACCTCCAGACCAAATCCAAACATGCTAAGGCCCTAGAAGGCTGTACCAAGAATGTGGTGTGATGTAAACAAATCACTTGGCTATTTACATTTCTCTCTATAGTTGGATGTGAGTCACATTCAAGCTATTTGCTATGTTGGAATGAATAGAGTTTTTCAGTGAAGCTAGGAAAGAGGGCCTTTTCTTTCCGTTTCTCTAGTTTCCCTCATATTTTCATCTATTACTGTGCCTTAATGTGCATTCATTTATAAAATACTTGCTATGTTCTAGACACTACCGAGTCTCAGGGGTGAACGTACATTTAAAGGGAGATTTTGTTTTTCTGCATAAATGTTTTGACCTTTTATTGCTACCTAGTTCTTCCATGCTACATCATGAATTCTCTGATGATATAGTGCCAATGGTTTCCTTAAAATGAAACTAATAAAATTATCACTCAAAGTATGTTTAAGTGACCTGTGTATTTATAACTTGGCATTGCATCTGGGCAGTGAGGAATAATTTGGTATCACTGCCATAGTATATTAAACTGAGAAACTTCATAGACTGCATGTACTATTTGAAGAGTTACTCTTCAGATTTTTTCTCTCCTTTAAAAAAAAGGCTTATTTATTTGAAACGGAGAGAGAGAGCAAGTGAGCAAAGGAGGGAGGGATGGAGGGAGAGAGAGAAATTCCATTTGCTAGCTCACTCTCTAGATGGCTGTATCAACCTTGGCTGAGCCAGGCTGAAACCAGGAGCCTAGAACTCCAGCTGGGTCACCCATGTGTGTGACAGGGATCTAAGTACTTGAGCCATCTTCTACTACCTTTCCAGGCTTCCCATTAACGGAACTGGGATCAGAAGTAGAGCAAGGATGTGAACTAGCACTTTGATATGTGATGCTGGTGTCTCAAGAAGTTTAACTTCATGAGGTACAAAATTGACCCTGCAGAGTTAGTTTTTATTATTTATGTGGGCCTACATTAAAGGATGATGCAGAGATTACGAAATGAAGTGTATAATCACTTCACACTTTTAAGTAAAGAAATGTTCATTACAGTATTATTTATCATACAAAATATTGGCTATTATCTGATTAAGCAACAGTAGAGAATTGATTAGATAAATTAGAAGAGAATTCAGTTCAACCATTACAATTACTTTTTTTTTTTTTTTTTGACAGGCAGAGTGGACAGTGAAAGAGAGAGACAGAGAGAAAGGTCTTCCTTTTGCCCTTGGTTCACCCTCCAATGGCCGCCGTGGCCAGCGCACTACGGCCGGTGCACTGCGCTGATCCGATGGCAGGAGCCAGGTACTTATCCTGGTCTCCCATGGGGTGCAGGGACCAAGCACTTGGGCCATCCTCCACTGCACTCCCTGGCCACAGCAGAGAGCTGGCCTGGAAGAGGGGCAACCGGGACAGAATCCGGCGCCCCGACCGGTATTAGAACCCGGTGTGCCGGCGCCGCAAGGTGGAGGATTAGCCTAGTGAGCCGCGGCGCTGGCCCATTACAATTACCTTTGAATGATAATATTGGGATGTGCTTACAAGATATTAATCAATAAAAAAATTAGGTTACAGTGGTGTATAACTCAATATCTTTTAACATTATGAATAAATATATTTATTAAGATATGCAAAATAAAAATACCATGTAAAATTATTTACATGTAAAAAATTTTAAATAAGTATATTTATCAACATGTATTATATATATAAATCACAGTTTATTTCTATTAACTTGTATTTATCAAATCACACTTCTGCATCCATGTTTCATCAAATTTAAGCATAGAACTGAAAGTTCACTTTGGGTATTTGGGTCTTCAACCTGAAGATTCTGGTGTCATGTAAAGCTGTGATCAAATAAATGTGTTATGCTTTTCCCTTATTAATTTGTTTTTTGTAAAGAATTTTCAGCCATGACCCTTTATGATGGGCAGGAGAGGGGTCCACCAACATTTTCTGCTCCTGTACTTTCCACAAAATGAATCAATAGAAATACATTCCTCCAATTGATAGTAATACATGATCATGCTGCTGCCCATGATTATAAGAAGGGATCAACAGAAACAACAGCCTAGCTATGCCTCAAATTGTAATTTTATTGAAAAGTAAACATGTGGTGATGATTCCTTAGGAATTTATTGTTTAGACACTACCTTGACTTGGACAAAGGAAGCATGAATGATGTATATAAGACATTTTGCATCTCTATGCCTATCAAGAAAGATTTACTGTTACTTACCAAAAGTGGGAGGAGGTCTTGTGTCTGGCAGGTTGCCATTAGTCATTATACAAGCTTTACTTTGTTCAGCATAGTAGAATCAGGGCTGAAGCACAAATAGTTAGATTTCCCATTCATATATGAGGAAGGACAGACAACTCTGAGTTTTGGGCTTCCCTGTTCCATAAGTTCACAGACAACCTTCCTTATTTTCCAGATGAGAAGAGGAGTGCTATGTGAAGATACTTCCTGAGGCTATGGATTACTAGGGATTGTAGAATTTTTGCTTAGGACATTCAAAATATAGGCTGCTTCTGATATGAAGCACTTCAAACACTGTAGGCTGTGATTGTATGGAAATTGTGCTCTTAGGAAGAGTGTCTCAGCTTTTGGGCTTGGGGACTAGGGACAGAAAGGCTGAAGGAGAATGTGAAGCCAGCATGGCCAATGAATAGTGCAGCTGTCAACATGGCATGTGTCTGGAAGCAGCAGCGGTGCTAGTAATGATGGTGAGGGACTGCCAACCAGAGCCCTCTCCTCCTTTCTCCCCAGACTGAGTCAGCACCTGTGTGCTGAGAGAGGAAGCTGCAAAAACAGCAGCTAGTAGGTTTCTCATTGACCTCAGGTTGTAGGGCTTGAAGGTGAATTTAGAAAAATAAAAACATAGGCCGGCACCATGGCTCAATAGGCTAATCCTCCGCCTAGCGGCGCCGGCACACCGGGTTCTAGTCCCGGTCGGGGCGCCGGATTCTGTCCCGGTTGCCCCTCTTCTAGGCCAGCTCTCTGCTGTGGCCAGGGAGTGCAGTGGAGGATGGCCCAAGTGCTTGGTCCCTGCACCCCATGGGAGACCAGGATAAGTACCTGGCTCCTGCCATCGGATCAGCGCAGTGCACCGGCCGTAGTGCGCTGGCCACAGCGGCCATTGGAGGGTGAACCAAGGGCAAAAGGAAGACCTTTCTCTCTGTCTCTCTCTCTCTCTCACTGTCCACTCTGCCTGTCAAAAAAATTAAAAAAAAAAAATATAACATTGCTCAAGTCTGGAGTATGGAGTTACGATTTCTTTTTATTAAAGTAACTTCTGGGGGGTCGGCACTATGGTGTAGTGGGTAAAGCCACTGCCTGTAGTGCCAGCATCCTATATGAGCTCTGGTTTGAGTCCCAGATGCTCCACTTCAGATCCAGCTACCTGCTTTTGCCTGAGAAAGCAGTAGAAGATGGCCCAAGTGCTTGGGCCCTAGGAGCCACATGGGAGACCTGAAAGAAGCTCCTTACTCCTGGCTTCAGATCAGCCCAATTCCGGCTGTTGTGGCCATTTCGGGAGTGAACTAGGGCATGGAAGACTCTCTCCCTCTCTCTCTCTCTCTCTCTTTCTCTGCCTCTGTGTAACTCTGCCTTTCAAATAAATAAATAAATCCTTAAAATAACTTCTGTACAGTCATCAATTCATTGGTTATATGACAAGTATTGGCAAGCTGCTATTCATATGCCAAAGAAAACTGACATAGAAGAAACTTCCCTACTCCCCTGCCCTAGCTAATCACAAGTAGGTGTACCTACTTGTGGGAGTTAATTGATGCCCTCCTTTCTTCTCCACTCTCTGTCCCTAGTACCCAAAGTACTATATTTCCTGACACAGACTCAGAGAGAGTATTGGATGAACACATTGTACTTCCTGTTGGTGGTCAGGATGTCTCAGCAGGTACAGAATATTTTTCTGTTCATGGTCATTCAGACTTGGGACTGTTATCAGCACTGCTGTTATCACACATACCACCCCTTCTGCTCCCACCATCCACCTGTACGTGCTTTTCTCCTTGCAAACTTCAAAGGACTCCAAGGAAGGAAAAAGTTGCCACCTGCTGCACTGCTCCCACTAGTTGGACAGGTTTTTCCTGCTAAGGCAGCCTAGTCGCTCTGCTTCTGAGGATCTGGTGACCTGTGGAGACCCATGTGGTTAGCAGTCATAGGACAAAAAACTCCAGTTTGGCAGGCAAACAGTGAAATAGGTCTTTTCAAGCAATTCTGAGAACCTGAAAAGTGACTTTGTTGTAAAACCTATGATTTGTTCTTTCTCCTTTCCAATGAGTTGAATTTTTGAACTATACAATTGAACTATACTTAGTATTCAGAACTCAAAGCACTCTGTTCTCACAGCTTGCCAATGTATTACAAAGTGAAAGCTTTCTCTCGGTCAGAGGCAAAGAACCCTGCTGCTGTCCTTTAGATGGTAATCATATTTTACACACTTGAACTGGCCATCATCACGTCAGGTTCTAAATACATTTCTGAGTAAAGAAAAGGAAAAATTGTTCTATTACTCTTAAAAGTACACAAATGTTATTAATTTAATTCTGGCCTTTCCTATATAGAAACTGATTGGAAAGAAAGTGAGTAATGGGTTAAGCTGCTGCTTGGGACATTTACATTCTATGTTGGATGCTAGGGGTCTAGTCTCACCTCTACTTCCTGATCCTGCTTCCTACTAATACACCTGAGATACAGCAGATGATGGCTCAAATTCTTGAATTCCTACTACCCATGTGTGAGACCTTGGTGGGCTTCTTGCCTTTTGGCTTTAGTCTGGCCCAGTCTCAACTGTTATGGACATTTGGGGAGTGAATCAACTGATCAAAGATCTCTCTATGTCTTTCTCATCTTTCTGTCTCTTTCTGCTACTTTGTCTTTCAAGTAAATGAATATGTAAAATAAATAAATAAATAAAAAGAGGCAAGAAAGTATCATTTCCTGAAACAACCACTACACCTATGTGAGGACTCAGTACATACTCTCTCATTTAGCCCCTAGCATGCTTGGTTAGATTGGTCATCACTTGAAGCTGGCAGGGTCTCCTTAGCTAACATTGCAGTAGGAGAGCCATTCCAGAAACTGCAAGGGCTTTTGTGTTGCCAGTGTCACTTAGCCGTGTTTTGTGGCTTCAAGCAAGTGATGAGTGGGGAAACAGACTCTATCTGTGTGTACACAAGTGCTGGGTAGAGTTACAGAGACAATCTTTGTAGATAGACTACCATATTGTGCCTCAATCAAAAGGAGTAATGAAAACTGGCTTATACCTAGCTCCAAAGGTATACTATTCACAAAATTTTTTGAGCCACTTTGCTGAAAAATGAGGTGCGTGGTCAAAGTGGAGGTGCAAATTTCCATTGTAAGTATACAGAAGTAGTTTCTGTCTGTCACCATCATATGCAAAATCCGTGGGATTTAGTCAGATCTGGCGAGTGTGCTGGCAATGATCAGATAAAATATAGCAGTATTTATTTGGCATGCATGTGATTCACTGTGGGGAGCTTAGGAGGCATTGTTCACTAGAGCAGCTGAAATTGAACTGAGGCCCACAGACTGCTGGCTGGGAAGATGTGCTGAAGAACTAAGATGCTGTGGGCAGAGACAACAAACTGGTTTCAAACATCAGCTCCACAGTGAAAGTCAAAAGAGTGGAGGAGGTTCTAAATAGCAGGTGTTGATTTGCACCTGCACTCACATAAATAACCTTGAGAAGCGGGCTCCAAAGTAAGCAGTAGTCATGATTTATTCATCTAACAATGGTTAATGATCCTCCAAGCCACTGCAAGCTAGTTATTGGTATCTATTGCTTTTTCCCTATCTCCAAATACTTTTGATCTTTGACTGTTAGCTGTGATAAGCTGGGCTTTTATATCTAAATGAGGCTTACTTCTTTTTTTTTTTTTTTTTTTTTTGACAGGCAGAGTGGACAGTGAGAGAGAGAGACAGAGAGAAAGGTCTTCCTTTGCCGTTGGTTCACCCTCCAATGGCCGCCACTGCAGCCGGCGCACCGCGCTGATCCGATGGCAGGAGCCAGGATCCAGGTGCTTTTCCTGGTCTCCCATGGGGTGCAGGGCCCAAGCACCTGGGCCATCCTCCACTGCACTCCCTGGCCATAGCAGAGAGCTGGCCTGGAAGAGGGGCAACCGGGACAGAATCCGGCGCTCCGACCAGGACTAGAACCCGGTGTGCCGGCGCCGCAAGGTGGAGGATTAGCCTATTGAGCCACGGCGCCGGCCCGAGGCTTACTTCTTATAGTGGCATCTGTGTTGCTGTTTCCTGGTGTTGAATTCAGAAAGTAAACAAGGAAACACGACAACTGATAGGGAAGGGAGGGGGAAAAATAATCCCTGATATTAACATATTATACTCACAGGGGAAAGGCGATGACATCAGATGAGGATGTCAATGACTTTGCTTTAGCTGAGCACCAGTTTAGGTGCTTCTCTCTCTTTCACCTCCCACCCCCTAATAGTTAGCACCTCAATATCGTTATCTCTTGAAAGTCACTGCTGGGTTCTGTAACCCATGTCTTCATTAACTATTTTGTTGGGCTAACACAGCACCTAAATGAGTTCTTACCTGATCATGCCACTCTTTATGGCTCTCTACCACCTCACCAGACTCCTGAGTTTAGCAAACAAGACTTTAGGATCTGGGCCTGTTTATCCAGGCTTACTTCACTGTTCTCTCTCTATCATTGATTTAGCAGGTAAAAGAAGAAGACATAGTTCTCCTTCCATGTACTCAAATGCTTTCTAACAGGTTTGTCCAGCTCTTCCCATTCAGAGGTAGAGTATTATAATCACATCTTGGCTTGGGCTAGCTCTGTTTTTTGTTTTTCCTTAGAGATAGTCATTTATTGACATATAATCCCATACAAATAAACACAAATCTTGTTTTCAAAACAGCTGGAAAAACATTTTTTGATAAATGGGTATTTCATTGAATAAAATTCTTTAAAGTATGTAATAAAATTCCTTTTAGATTCATAGAAAAGTATACGTTCTGCTTAGAATTTGGTTTAACCTCAGTGTATACTTTTTATTTATTTATTTATTTAATTTGAAAGACAGAGAGGGAGAGAGATAGGGGGAAATAACTTCTATCTGCTGGTTTATTCTCCAGATGTCCAAATCAGCTGGAGGCTAGGCAAGGCTGAAACAGGGAGATGGAAATTCAACCTAGGTCTTCCACATGGGTTACAGAGATTCAAGTACTGGAGCCATCACTGCTCCCTCAGGAAGCTGGAATCAGGGCAGAGTTGGGATGTGAACTTAGGTACTCCGATATGGGATATAGCATCCTGAGTGGTGGCTTAACCATTCCCTAAACTGCTTGACTCCCTCCTCCTCTAGGCTGGCTTTATGATTGACTTTGGCTTGTTAAATGTGGTAAAAATGGCACTGTGTCAATTCTGAACCTAGGTCTCAAGAGGCCTGGAGTGCTTCTGCTCCCTTGGAACCCTGCCACTGCCATGTGGACAAGGCCAGGCTAGCCTGCTGGAGGACGGGAGCCTGTTTGGAAGAGAACCCTGTTGTCACGGCCAAGGCTATCCTAGACCAGTCTACAGTTAGCTGATGCCCAGATATATGAGAGAGAAAACTGCTGCCCAGAACTTAACTGGCTGCCAATACATGAGTGAGCTTAGCTGAGAAGAACTGTTCAGCTGACCCAGAGACTCATGAACAATAACAAGGCTACTATTACTTCAAGTCACTGAGTTTTGGGGTGGGTTGTTAAACAGCAAGAGCTGTGATCCACCCTTAATTCTAGGTCTCTGCACCGTGGACTCTTGTCAGGCTAAATTTTTTCCTCTTTTCTACATAGGCCATACATATCTCCACCATTTTTCTTTGCACAGGTTGCTTCCTCTGCCTGAGATAGTCCAGTTTCATCCTTTGCTTGGCTAAAGTCTCTCCATTTTTCATGGCTCAGCACAAATAGGTGGCCCTTCCCACCAAATTTTGCCTAACCCTGATCATGACTTATTAACTGTCTTTCCAGGGTAACTCTCCTTGAACTCAATATAGTCAGGGTGCTCTTAGTCCTCCAGGTCTTGACCTTTAGCATCCATCTGTCTTTGTCCATGTTTTTGCAGCTATGATAGAATGCCACAATTTGGATAATTTATAAAGCAGAGAAATTTATTCTCATTGCTCTGGGGCTGAGAAGTCCAATGTCAATATGCTGGCATGTGACAAGTATGTTGTTGTCACAGCTTGGCAGAGGGAGCATGTGAGAGAGAAGAGAAGGGTGGGAGCAAGAGAACATGTGCATGAGAGAGCTCACTTCTGAAGCAAAGCCACTCCCACAATTAAGACATTCACAAAGGTGGAGCCTTATGACATGATCACAACTGAAATGGCCCCACCTCTTAATACTGTTAAAATAAAAATTAAATTTCCAAATGAGTTTTAGATGAGATGAGATATTCAAACCATAGAGCCATCCATATCTGTCTGGTATCAGTTTTGGCAAAAATCCTGTTAAGTCAGTTTATTATTTTATTTTTTAAAGATTTATTTATTTATTTGAAAGTCAGAGTTACACAGAATGAGAAGGAGAGGCAGAGGTAGAGAGAGGTCTTCTATCTGCTGGTTCACTCCCCACTTGGCTGCAATGGCTGGAGCTGTGCTGATCCGAAGCCAGGAGCCAGGAGCTTCTTCTGGATCTCCCACATGGGTGCAGGGGCCCAAGGGCCTGGACCATCTTCTTTTGCTTTCCCAGGCCATGGTAGAGAGCAGCCAGGACTTGAACCGGTGCCCATATGGGATGCCGGCACTGTAGGCGGTGGCTTTATTCACTATGCCACAGTGCCAGCCCCTTAAGCAGTTTAGCCAGAATTATTCTACCCCTTTGTGATTCCTCACCCACTGATGCTTCAACCCTGTTTCTTGGCTAAAAACTCCCCATTATTCCTGATGTATTTAGAGTTTAGCCAGTCTCTCTACCTATTACAAAATCCTGGGCCGGCGCCGCAGTTCACTAGGCTATTCTTCCACCTGTGGTGCCGGCACCCAGGGTTCTAGCCCTGGTTGGGGCGCCAGATTCTGTCCCAGTTGCTCCTCTTCCAGTTCAGCTCTCTGCTGTGGCCAGGAAGTGCAGTGGAGGATGGCCCAAGTGCTTGGGCCCTGCGCCTGCATGGGAGACCAGGGGAAGCACCTGGCTCCTGGTTCTGATTGGCGCGGCGCACCTACTGCAGCATGCCATTGCAGCATGCCGGTCGGCCGTAGCAGCCATTTGGGGGGTTAACCAATGGAAGAAAGACCTTTCTCTTTGTCTCTCTCTCTCACTGTCTAACTCTGCCTGTCAAAAAACAAACAAACAAACAAACAAACAACACCAAAACAAAACCAAAATCCTATTTCATTAGTTCCTTGAATAAAGATTTTCTTACTATTTTGACAAATGACACAGGTTTTATTTTTCCGCCTTTAACACTGTCGTGCTCTTCCACAGCTAGCATACTGTTGACTGACTTTCTTTCTTTCTCTCTCTCTCTCTCTCTCAGATTTTATTTATTTATTTGAGAGGTGAAGTTACAGACACAGAGAGGGAGAAACAGAGAGAAGGGTCTTCCATCTGCTGGTTCACTTCCCAAATGGCCACAGTGGCCAAAGCTGGACGGATCTGAAGCCAGAAGCCAGGAGCTTCTTCCAGGTCCCCCACATGGGCTTAACCTACTTACACCACAGTGTGGGCCCCTCTGATTGGACTTTTTCCTCTCCTTTGAGTTCCTTAAGGCAGGCCTGTGTCTTGTTTGGAGTAACACTGACTTTAGCATAGTGTCTAGTAATACAGTAGGGGAACAATATAACTTCATCAATGAGTCAATGATGTTATTGTACTTTCCAGATTTCCATTTCCTCATCTGTAAAAATGTAAGGAGTTCTGAGGTGAGGAGAAAAAAATTTTAAGTATTGGAATGGATCAGAGATACAGATAGGGTGTGTGTGTGTGTGTGTGTGTGTGCCACTTCTGATCCATTAGTCCTATAATTCTAGCCTGAGAAGGAGTGTGTGGCTGTGACCAGAGTTACAGGGAAGAAATGTCATGATTAATTAGCCATGTCTGCCATGGTCAGGAAATAGGAAGTGACAACAGATCTGCCAAAGATGTGCCAATTTAGGGAAAGATGATTTCTCTGGCTCCTGTGAATATCAATCTTGTTCAACTCAGTCATGTCTGCATTATATACTTTTGTGCCAATGAAGAAAAAAACTGAATGTGAAACTGACTGGCTGCCAGAGTTAATGTTGGTGTTGCTTGCTGTGGTAGAGACTAGGTGCTTGGCAATCCGTTTTCTCTTCTGTCTGGGCATGCAGCTGGGCCAGGTTTTTCCAGCCTGTTCGCATTGTTTGGGCCACAGACTTGTTCCCACCAATGTCACATTAGCTGAAGTGATGGGAGTCACCGTGAGTAATTACAGCAAAGCCTTCTTCATGTTCCCTCTCTGTTGTTGTTGACTGGTTTCATACAGAGAATCATAATGGAAGGAGCATGGCACATCCACATCAAATTTCAGCGGTGTCAGGGCTCAGAACACCGTACCCCAAAGTGAAGAGCTCAGAAGCAGAATTTCTCTCTTTCTCCTGGTTTCCTATCTCCCAACCCTCATTATTTTCAGAGACAGTCCATAGAAACTATAACTCCTCTTCCCAAGGCAGCCGTTAGAATCCAGAACATCTCTGCCCAAAAGCAAGCCACGAAACCCTAAGAGTCTTACCCTTCCCCTCCAGTGTCCTTCTGTGTAGTAGGTAGTCATAGAAGAATTCTCTGACTCCCCTTGTTTGACAGGTCATGAGACCCTTGTTCCAGTAAGGGTCCTACCCTGTCTTGGGAGGAAGCAATACTGCTGGGAGAGAATAAGAAGGATCTGAACAGATGAGCTTTGCTTAGTTTCTCCAGTCTGTCTCTCAGCTCAGACCCTCTGTATCCAATCTCAATTCCACACAGCTGTCTCTGCCTTATCAAACATAATATTTCCCCATCTTTCATCTTTAATCTGAAGTTTGTCATGTCATGTAAAAGTATGATCAACTGAATTTTTGTACTTTTCTCATGTTAACCTGTGTTTTGTTATAGGAGCATCAGCTTCAAGGCTCTGAGATTTTAGGGAGAAAGTTTCTTTCCTCATATACCTGCCTACCTTATTTTCTGCTTTCTTTTTACTTTCAGGTGTGGAAGGATTGGGGCGGTATATAAAATGCTAATGTCATCCCTGGAAGTCAGTAAACATTGCATTTGATATTTGAAGTGCTTTAGTGAATCATAAGGAATTATTTTATAAACTGAGAAACTGTAGCAACCTGGCCAGCATTTATGATCGCTCTTGTACCCTTGGGTTCTTTTTGCATATAAGTAACTGCCACAGAAGCAGGCTAACGCCCCGTGTGGAACACTCTCTGCCCTTTTTGCGTGATATCAGTTACCCAATAGTCCCTATAGCTCAAAATATTTATGGCTCTTTTAAGTCCAAGAAAGTAGTGATTTCTTCCCTCAAACTTCTTGTCTTCCACAATTTGATTACAAAGGTTTTCAAGCTCATAACAAAAATAGAAAACATCAATTTCAAATCTTCAGGCTTCTCTTTCTGCAGCAGCCTGAGTGCCATGCATATGCATATCCAGCCAGACAGCAGCTGTCTTTTGGTTCAGAGAGGCACGGGGAAGTGGGAGAAGCTGACCTTTCTATAACTTTGTCCTACAACCTTGGGCACATTTTACCATGTAAGTTCCTGGCTATTGAGCCCTTATTCTTCTTCCAGTAACTATGGTTCCTGGAGCTGCCTGCTTTTCATACAGTAAATGTTTGCCCTGTGACCTTCCCGAAACTTTCCCATCCCATAGCTCAGTTCTCTCACTGACTATCTTTTCAATGCACTGATCAGATTGATTGTGGAGAACTAGTGGTTTACTGAGTCCCTATTCAGGGAAGTGGTTTTCCTTTACTGCCGTTGTCCTAAATGATCATCCCTAGAGGAGCCTATGGGGGGACAATGTTACCTTAACTGAAAGTTTTACGCTGGCATTTTAGGCCAGAGAATATAGAAGAAGAGTTCTGCAGCAGGCCAGTGGGGGCAGTTCCTCGGATGCGCATGGCCTCCTGACCCAACTTTGAGAGTACCAGGATGAATTGCCATGGCCTGGCCCTGGACAGTGTGGATGCTGTCGTGGCAGAGGAGATCAAAGCCAAGACGACAGTGGGAGTTCCGATGTAATGGGCAGCAGGTCTTTAATGTGTACCAGTGTGCATGTGGGAGGGCTGTCTGAATCAAGGTCCATGAGGTGGACAAAATTTCTGGGGAAACACCGTAGGAGGAGGACACAGAGACTGGATGAAGATAATAAGGTTGAGAATGCAATACAAGGTACACAAGAGAATGAGGCAACTTGAGTTTTGTTTTTCCAAGTTTCCTTATTTTTGTGTGTCATAGAGTAGATCTGAAAGCTTGCATTTGCCCATGATTCTGACAGGGGAAGCTCCCACCACTACCACCACGACACAAGATCACATTAATTGAGCTATTACCATGTGTCAGTGGTTCATTTATTGCTCTGGACAACTGCCAATGGTCTAAGAATCATTATCTCACATTCATAGATGAGGAAACTGCAGTTAAAAAGTAACTTTGTGGCAGGGTTTAAAACTGATAAAGTAGCAGAGAGTGTTCTTTACTGCCGCACCTTGTTGTTACAAGCACTTGAGAGAGGTGAGAGGGTGGGCCAGAAGCCTTTCTAGGTTCGAGACTTCCTGTTATCAGCCCCATTTCATGAAATGGTAGCAGAACAAAAGGGCAGAGAAGCCAGCACCTATTCAATGTGCAGGTGGTCCTGCCAGCAGGGATTCCAGCAGCATCTCTAGATGACCACATTCTCTCTGTGCAAGTCTTTGCAGCCAGGATCCTTTGGCCGATTTGAGAAAGTGAGCTGCCAGCTCCAAAAAGGGAAAGCCTCCTCAGTGCCAGAGAATAGGGAACATCAAGGTAAAGGCCCTAGAGAATCTGAGGTTGTCACACACCTTGTCAATCAGGCAGTCTCCCAATGGAAGACTCCCCTGCCATTGAATGGCCCAGAAGGACAGTGGCATACCACTCTTTAGAGTTAGGGGATGACAAAAGACACAACTGTGCATTTGCAAGTGACAACAGGCTGCATTTGAGTCACCAAATGCACTTGGCTATGTGGCTGCAACTTGGCCACCACTGCATTTCAGAAGACAGCCACACTGCCGCCAGTACAAGGGAAGCTGTTCAGCAGTCAAATCTTTCAAAATCAATTTAGTTCATTGCTTCAAAGTCCTGGCTGGAATTGACAGCGATTTCCTTCCTGGTTTCTGTAACCATCATATAAAAGTGCTGAGCCATTTTAAGCCTTTTTGAGGCCAGAACTCACCTTCAAGTGGAATTTTAAGAGGCCACTGTGAGAAGATCTGACTTAATTCCAGACCTCGCCTTCTCAGTAGTCTGAATAATTAGCCAAACATTCTCGACCTTGGTACCTGGAGTTTATGTACAGTGATCTGAAGTGGGAAACATTCAAGAGGCCTGTGCCTAGTGGCAGAGCAAGCTTTCCATCATTTTCTGTGTTCTCTGAAATGGGGATAACGATAATGAAGTCTGCTGGGTGGGTGCAGGCCAATTAGTCCAGGTTTGTAAAGCTCAGAGTCTTGTTAGAGCTTTACTGCTTGTGGAGAATGGGCAGCACCTTCGTGTGACTTTGCGTGTGAAACTAATTGCCCTGGAAATGTCGAGAATTTGATCTTCCATCAAATCCTCCAGCCCTTCAGATCCCTTGACAATCTTTGGCTATTTGCATCTCAAGGTTAAAGGAGGCTGTTGCATTCTGGATGCTAATCAGTTGTGAAAACTTTTGATCTCCTCTTGAAAACGCAAACCCTTTGCAGTTGCCCTCTGCTCAGCATGGTGAGAGCTGAGCAGAAGTGCAGACAGGCTGGCTTTACTGGAGTGAACAATGTATTTAGCAGTTGTGAGCTTAAATTGTATTTTCTTTTGCACTCCATAGTATCCTGGAAAATCATTTAATATATCTGAATTTTTTCCTCTCTAATATGATCTGAATTTTGTCATATCTGCCAGGCACTGTGGAAATTACCATGATAAAACTCTAGTTCATAACAACTTGTGGATTTAAAAGAAAGAAGTTTGGCAACTCCCTCAGATAGAGTACTTACAAACAATGCTGGCCACTAAGATGTCTTCCATTGGAGAAGCAAATGACCTAATGAGTCTGGTGATTGGAATCTTGTAGGTCTGGCTGTACCACTCCCTTAATTAAGAATTAAGCCAAGAGAGGATGGCTATGAGACTGGGGCCTGATGGTATCCAGCATCTGCTTTCAAGACACTGTTTTGGGGGCTAAGTTCTACTAGGTACTTTGTAGTAATGAAATTATCCTTTTAAATCAGCTTTCTGGATAGCGACACTATTAATTTTCCAGAGCAGATCATTCTTTGATGTGGAGGACCCATCTTACGCGTTGCAATAGCATACCTGGCCTCTATCCACTAGATGCCAGCAGCACCCTCAGGTCACTGCAAGCAAAATTGTCTCCAGACATTACCACATGTTCCCTGGAGGAGGGTTGCCAAATTTAGCAAATAATATTATGGGATTCTTTGTTAAAGTTGAATTTCAGAGAAACAATAATTTTTAGGATATATGATTTTAACTGGGTGTACTATATATAATCTGACAGCGTATTGTATAGGAAGCAGGGATGTGCAAATTCTCCCTTAAGTTACAGGCTACTCCTCTAGATACACATTTGAATTTATAAACTCATATTATCAACTGCCTCAACTTTCTCTTATTTCTGCTCAGCCTTTCTTTCTTTTCCAGTTTTCTCCCCAATTCCAACCTTTATGATAGAGGCTAAATAAGTTCTACTGAGGGCCGCCCTACAAATTATTACTAGGCTAAGGCATGAGAGGAAGTAGAAATACATTGCTTTATTGTGATATGTTACAAAACAAAACACAGGTAAGGCAAGTCAACGAGATGCTTCTCCACGCAGTGTCCTTCCACAAGTGGCACAGGACTCAATCAGACCTTGGAAGAGAATAAACTGTGCTTCCAAGAGCTCCATGGCTTTCTGAAAATTAAGTCTGGAAGTCCTTGTTTTTCTTTTTGCCTTCTAATTAGCAGATGTTGCTGGAGCAATGATTGTGTCAGCCAGGTTCTGGAGCATGCTGGGGGCCTGCGAAGAAGAAGCAAGTTCTACTTGCTGGTAACATGTGACTCATTCCTGGAGCCTACTCAGGGTGCAGATGATTGGTAAGATAAGAAACAATCACCGTAGGTGGGATGGGAAACCATTGCAGAGTGGGTAAGACAGAAGGATAGATAGAGATTAAGGTGTGAGAATCAAGCTGGTTGGAGACATGTGAGTGCCTACAGAGGTTCAATAACTTAGTGTGCAGAGGAAGCCAATAATAAAGTGATCCTTTACCTTGAGAGATCTTTTAAGCTGAAAGCTCAACACTGTGTTTAGAGAAGTGCTTTGTGCACTGGGGAAGGACAGAGGAGGAGGCTTGCTCTGCCTTTATTGTTCCCAACAATTTTTATGGCTCCACTCTTCAAAAAAAGTTAATCAGACCACCAGCTTACAGACTGGATATTGTTACTGGGCTTGCTCTTTGAGGCAACCCTTATTGCCCACTCCCTCTGCAAGCACTTTCTTCAGTTTTTCACTCAATGCTGCATGGAGGTCTTCCTGAGACAATATCTCTGCTTTCTCACATTTGTCATTATTATGAGCTATTATTCCCCTTAATTGCCCGATGAGACCCCCTCTTCATCCAGCTCTACATCTACCAGGATGTTATTGACAAACATTTCTGTGTGTATTTATTCTTTTCTTTCTTTCTCTCTCTCTTTTTTTTTTTTTTTTCTGTAAGGGAAAGGTTTATTGGAGGAAACCCAACAGACCAGAGGGACGGGACGAAGAAAGAGAAAGAGGGAGAAGGAGAGCGTAAAAGAGATCAAGAGAGAGATAGAGAGACATGGGAGATGGAGAGAAAGAGTGTGTGTATTTATTCTCTGATAGGGTCTTCACCATTTGTTCCATGAAGGGCTACCTCTAGTGGTTGCAGAACAGCCAGGACAACAAGGAACATTAGACTGGGAGGCAGGAGGCTGGATTTCCAAAGAATTTTTTTTTAACTTGACAGATAGAGTTAGTGTGAGAGAGAGAGAGACAGAGAGAAAGGTCTTCCTTCCGTTGGTTCACCCCCCAAATGGCTGTTACGGCTGGAACAATGCCGATCTGAAGCCAGGAGGCAGGTGCCTCTTCCTGATCTCCCACGCAGGTGCAGGCACCCAAGCACTTGAGCCATCCTCCACTTCCTACCTGGGCCACAGCAGAGAGCTGGACTGGAAGAGGGGCAACTGGGACTAGAATCCGGCATCCATATGGGATGCCAGTGCTGCAGGCAGAGGATTAGCCAAGTGAGCCACGGTGCCGGCCCCAGGATTTCCAAATAATTTGCTCCATGTTTTTGTATAAGTCACACCCTTAACCTAGCTCCTTCTTTCTCTAGAAATGAAAAGTTGGAATAGAACCCCAAAAGAGGTTTTATGTCATATGCAACTCCTATTGCTCCTATTGCTTGGTAGCAACTTGCTCCTTGTAATACTCCAAAGCTTTCTGGACCATATGTAGGCTCCAGAAGAAAGACTGATCATTTAGCATGTATACCATTGGTAAAAAAAGGGGTGGTAATTGTGGTGGTGGCATGTGTTCCTCATTTTAAAAAGTATTTATTTGTGCTATGTATTTGAGAGAGAGGAGACAAAACTTGTCTGAATCTTCCATGTAAGGACCCAACTGCTTAAGCTATTACCTGCTATCTCCCAGCGTGTGTATTAGCATGAAGCTGGAATAAGGGGTGAGGCTGGAACTCAAATCCAGGCACTCTGATATGGGATGTAGGCAATCTTAATGTCTAGGCCAATGGCCGGCGCCACGGCTCACTAGGCTAATCCTCCACCTTGTGGCGCCGGCACACTGGGTTCTAGTCCCGGTCGGGGCGCCGGATTCTGTCCCGGTTGCCCCTCTTCCAGGCCAGCTCTCTGCTGTGGCCAGGGAGTGCAGTGGAGGATGGCCCAAGTGCTTGGGCCCTGCACCCCATGGGAGACCAGGATAAGCACCTGGCTCCTGCCTTTGGATCAGTGCGGTGCGCCGGCCATGGCAGCCATTGGAGGGTGAACCAACGGCAAAGGAAGACCTTTCTCTCTGTCTCTCTCTCACTGTCCACTCTGCCTGTCAAAACAAATAAACGAACAAACAAAACATGTCTAGGCCAAAAGCCTGCTCCTGGATGTCTGATTTTTAATATCTCTTGGTTGCACAGGTTCTAAGAAATCAAGAAATCCAATCAGAATTCTGAGACTCAATGTGGTTATTGGTCAAAATTAGGATTCTGTGGACTTCCCTAAAATGTTATCTTGGCCGTTTTTAGTAGAAGATTAGCTATGATTTACTGCCTTCTTTAGAATAGCTTTGCCTCTTATCTGTCTCAATAAGTTCTACACTTTTTGGTCTTTCTAGAAGTTTTGGGAAATTCTTTTGCTGAAAGATTTACACTGTCTATAAATTATTTTTTTTAAAAAAAGATTTACTTATTTATTTTAAAGGCAGAATGACATAGAGAGATACAGAGAAGATAAATAGAGATTTTCCATTTGCTGGTTCACTCTGCAAATGCTGGCAACAACCAAGACTGGGTCAGGCTGAAACCAGGAGCAAGGAACGCCATATGGGACTCCCTCATGCGTGGCAAGGACCCAAGTATTTGGGCTAGCATCTGCTGCTTCCAAGGTGCATTAATAGGAAGCAGAATCAGAAACAGAGTGTCCAGGACTAGAGCCAGCAGTCTGATATTAGGATGCAGGCATTTCAATCTGTGGCTGAATCTACTGTGCCACAGTGCTGCCTCTGTCATTACAGTGAAATGCTTGATTATAAAATGCAGTGATATGACCAAATGGGACACAAAATAAAAGATCAAATACCTTAAAGCAAGTCAAAAGGAAAACTGCAGGTTGTGTGAAAATGCTTGCAAATATTTACCTAAAACCCCAGTGAGGCCCTTTCTTCATCCCACTCTACTCCTACCAGAATATTTTGCACAAACATTTCTAGGTATATTTATTCTTTGATAAGGTCTTCTTCATATGGTTCATGAAGGGCTACCTCTAGTGGTTGCAGAAGAGGCAGGATATCTATTTGGAAGCATGAGGCTGGATTTCCAACTAACTTGTTCCATGTTCTAGTATAAGTCACAACCTTGACCTGAGTCTTGGCTGTTGTGTACATTTGGGGGAGTGAACCAGCACATGAAAGATCTCTCACTTCTCTTTCTGTCATTCCACCTTTCAAATAAATAAGCAAATATTAAAAAATAGGATTTAAAGATAGTGTAAATCTTTATTTAGAGATAGTATAAATCTTTCGGTGTAAGGATTTCCTAGTTCTAGAAAGAACAAAATGTGTAGAGCCTATTGAGACAGGTAAACATATTTAAAAGATAAAGAACTCCTAACATCAACAAGAAAAAACGAAATGACTGTAGGAAAGGAGCTAAAGATTTTTTTTTATTTTTTATTTCTATTTATTTATTTTTATTTTGACAGGCAGAGTGGACAGTGAGCGAGAGAGACAGAGAGAAAGTCTTCCTTTGCCATTGGTTCACCCTCCAATGGCTGCCGTGGCCAGCGCGCTGCGGCCGGCGCACCGCACTGATCTGATGGCACTAGCCAGGTACTTCTCCTGGTCTCCCATGGAGTGCAGGGCCCAAGCACTTGGGCCATCCTCCACTGCACTCCCTGGCCACAGCAGAGAGCTGGCCTGGAAGGAGGGCAACCGGGACAGATTCCGGCACCCTGACCGGGACTAGAGCCCGGTGTGCTGGCGCTGCAAGGCGGAGGATTAGCCTACTGAGCCATGGCGCCGGCCAAGGAGCTAAAGATTTTATATAAATGGAATCATATAGCATCCAGTACTTTTTGTCTGTTTTTTCCCTTTCAGTGCAATTAATGTATTTAGTGGTTTGATCCTTTTTTAAAAGAGAGATTTATTTAGTTATTTATTTTTATTTTGAAGGCAAAATTACAGAGAGAGAGGAGAAGACAGAGAGAGAAAGAAAAAGATCTTCTGTCTGCTGGCTCACTCTCCAAATAGCCACTATGGCCAGGGCTGGGCCAGGCCAAAGCCGGGAGCCTGGAATGCCATCAGGGTCTCCCAAGTGAGTGGCAATGGCCTAAGCACTGGGGTTATCTTCTGTTGCTTTCCCAGGCACATTAGCAGGGAGCTGGATTGGAAATCGAGCAGTCAGGACTTGGTCATACGGGATACTGGCATCATAGGCAGCAGTTTTTAATGTGCTACATAACACTGACCCTAGGAGTTTGTTTCTTTATAGGACTGAGTAATATTCTATCACATGGGTTTCCAATTTGTTTATCTATTTACCTATTGATGGACATTTGGATTGTTTCCAGTTTTGTGCTATTACAAATGAGGCTGTTTCGAACATTTTCTTGCAAATCTTCTGAAGGATATATTCTCTCTTTTCTTTTGTATTTATACCTAGGAGAAAAATGCCTGAATTGTATGGTAGTTATGTATTTAAATTTTTTAAATTTCAAAGTTAAAGAAATTTTAACGGACATATACAGATTTTCCATATTTATGGGGTACTATATGGTGTATTGGTACTTGTATACATTGTGTAATTTCCAATCAGGACAAATATATTTATTCTCCAAACATTTAATATGATTTCACAGTGGAAACTCCAAAATCCTATCTTTTGGCTTATTTATTTATTTATTTATTTATTTATTTATTTATTTATTTATTTTGACAGGCAGAGTGGACAGTGAGAGAGAGACACAGAGAGAAAGGTCTTCCTTTACCGTTGGTTCACCCTTCAATGGCCGCCGCGACTGGCGCGCTGCGGCCGGCGCGTTGCGCTGATCCGAAGCCAGGAGCCAGGTGCTTCTCCTGGTCTCCCATCCAGGTGCAGGGCCCAAGCACTTGGGCCATCCTCCACTGCACTCCCGGGCTATAGCAGAGAGCTGGCCTGGAAGAGGGGCAACCGGGACAGAATCCGGCGCCCGACTGGGACTAGAACCCCGGGGTGCCGGCACTGCAGGTGGAGGATTAGCCTATTGAGCCGCAGCAGCCGGCCCTTCTGGTTTATTTTATATGGAAATATATAGTACATTAACATTATCATAGTCATCGTACTGTGTCAAAGAACCTAAAAACTTTTTATTCCTATGTAGCTATACCCTATTGACATCAGTCAATCTTTTTGACTTTTTAAGGAATTTACAAATCATTTTCAAAGTGGTTCTACTTTATGCATCTCTACCAGCAGTGTATTAAAGTTTATGTTGCTACACATATTCATTAACACTTGGTATAGTCAATCTTTTTCATTTTAGCCATACTGAGAGTAGTGTAATGATATCTCATTGTGGTGTAGCTGGCACTTCCTTGAGTACCAATGATGAGCATCTCTTTTCTATGCTTGTTTGTGTATCTACTGGGGAAGTGTCTGTTTAAATATTTTGCGTAGTTTATAATTGGGTTACTTGTTTTCTTATTATGAAGTTATGAATTTCCTTTATATGTTCTAGTTACAATCCTTTGTCAGAAGTCTGTTTTACCATTCTAGGTCTTATCTCTTTATTTTCTTAATGTGCCTTTTGAAGAACAAAAATTTCCAATGTTAGTAAACAGGTCTAATTTAAGAAATATTTGCCTACTCCAAGGTCTCCTGTTTCCTTCTAAATTTTATAGTTTTAGTACTTAAATTTAGCTCTTTGATTAATTTTAGGGTGTGTGTGTGTGTGTAATATAAAATAAGGGTGAGGTTTATTTTGCTGTACCGTACGTTGAAAAGATTATGATTTTCCCACTGAACTGATTGACATCTTTGTCATAAATCAGTTGAGCATGTGTACATGGATCTGTTTTTGGATTCTCTGTTTCGTTCCATTGAACTCCAAGAATACCTTTTTACAATCATATTTTAGGTCTTAGGATAGCTGTAAAAATGCTGCTGCAATAGGTAATGTGAATTCCCTTAATTTGTTCTATTTTTTCACAATCATTTTGTAAATTCTCTGCTTTCTGTGCACATTTTTAAATAAGCTTGTTAATTTTTATCAAAATCGCTTGGTTTTTGGTAAGGATTGCATTGTATACACAGATGAATTGGTGAAGAACTTGCATCTTAATACTGAGAGTTCATTTCATTTTGATTTAGTTTTTACATAAGTTTCTACTGCACATTTACAAGTACATGTATGACTTTGATGAGGGATGAAATCAGGATTACTTAACAGCAAAGTTAACAAGTCCACAGAGATAGAGCCCATGACTGTGACCTCAGCAATATAGTATTGCAAGCAGCTGCTCCTTAGCTTGAGTCAAATGGAATTTGTTCAAAATTAAATCCACATTTTTGCAAGCTACAAAAATAAAATGTTGATGTTGTAGACTGTGATTAGTAGAGAACATCTGAAAACTAAGGACTAGGGATGGCAAATGTGTGAGATAACCCTATTATTACCTGTGTCTCTCACCACAGCAAGGCAGAAATCATTAATTGATCACAACATTCTTTTTCAGTGACCATGCATACAGACTCTGATTTTTGATTAGCAGTAGCTCTTGATGAATTCTGTTTGCCTTTTTCTGCAGAGGAAGACATTTCTCCACTGATCAGGGAGTTGAGCTGACTTGTAAGGATTGTTCGTATGCTCTGTCAGTCTACACATTTCTGTTGTCAGTGTCTGTGATCCTTTATCTTTAATCCACAAGGCCACAGATTTTCAATTTGTTTTTACAATTTAGATGCTACAGATGACTTTTGAATTTGTACAAAAAAAATCTATTTGGTCAAGAAGATTTCCCCCCTTGACTTTTGCAAATCTCTTTAGGGACACTCACAATTAGGGGATTGAGGGAAAATGGGCATAAGCCAGAGGAGGAGATTGAGAAGAAATGATAGAGCCAAGGGCTGGCATTGTGGCACGGCAGGTTAAGCCCCTGGCTGTGTCACCAGCATCCCCTATGGATGCCACTTTGAGTCCTGGCTGCTCTACCTCCCATTCAGTTCCCTGATGGTGCACCTGGGAAGGCACTGGGGGATGGCTGCAGTGTTTGGGCCCTTGCCACCCATGTGGGAAATCTGGATGGAGTTCCAGGCTCTTGGCTTCAGTATGGCCCAGGCTTGACCTTTTTGGCCATTTGGGGAATAAGCCACTGATGCAAGAGCTCTCTGTGTCTCTCTCCCTCTCTCTGTAACTGCTTTTCCAAAGAAAAAAAAAAGTCTTAAAAAAAAAAAAAGCTATGGAGAGAAGACCAGTGTTACTGCAATGAGGGCCAAAGAACAATAAGGCTCACAAGAATGTGACACACATCCCTCCCTACCGCCCCAACCCTCTCACCCCCCACCCCATGGGAGATCCTCTCATGCTCGCGCGCGCTCTCTCTCTCTCTCTCTCTCCACCTGCAAAAACTGGCTCCTAAAACTAGATAAGTGAAAGGCCTCCAAGGCTTCTAGAGAGTCCCTGGTGCCAAGTTCCCACAGCAACCAGACTAGATAAAAGCCCAGCCCAATGCTGTAAAAGACTCATTCATTCATTCAACTAATATCTGTTGAGTGTTTACTATTGGCCCACATATAGCTTAATAGCTGCGGATAGAATGTTGCACATGACCAAGAGAGTTTGAACTCTCAAAGACCCTAGATTCAATGCAGAATGGGTACAGGTAATAACAAATAAAAACATATGATAGTGACATATACTATCTGGAAATTAAAGGCTGATGATCTAACAGAGAGTGATGAGATGGCTACTTTAGGTAAGTTGGTTAGGTAAGGCCATGAATAACAGTAAGAATGGGTATTGAACATTGCTGTGGTTATTATTAGTTTCTTTTTCTCCTCTCTAGTTTAAATTCTCTTTCTACTTCAATGGTTCCCCTGCCTTACACACCAGCTCATCACGTCACATCACATCACTGCTCAAAACCTTTCTATGTCTCCCTGAGTGACTTTGCAAGTTGTTATCTCAGACTCAGCCAGCAGGAAAGTGTGGCTTCCACTTTAAAAGCTGCCTTGCAGCTCCACATGGTGCTGTAGAAAAGGCATCCTTGCCCGAGGCAAAGGCATTTACACCTTCCAGGGAGATATGTGATTAGAGAAGGCAGACAGTGGAGGGGGTGGATAGGAGGCTAACTGGAACTTAATCTATTAGAAGAGGAAAGGCCTTTGAAAAGTGAATTAACGATATTTATAGCTGCATCAGGTAAGTAGCTGGGGAGAGCTTGCTGATAATGAGGCCAAGGTTGAATTCCCACATGGACCAAGGAGCTGCACATGGAGAAACTATGCTATTTACTTACTAGCTATGAGACTTAAACAAACACATACCTTTTCTAAACTAGGGATATGCATCCCATCTGCCTGCCACACAGGAGGGTTATGACGAGCAAATGAGAATGGACAATAAAATATTTTTAATCATGAGTTTCAAATATGATATATAATTACTGGTTATATTATTTTAGTAGCTATAAGTACACTCCTTCACTTCTTGTTTTGTGACATATCAAGCTGATAATCACTTCTTGTGTAGTAGAGATTCAACAGTATTATGAAGGACACCTTACACATCAGTAGCCTTTCTTTCTTTCCTCCTTTTTTTAAAAAAATATTTTATTTATTTATTTGATAGAGTTACAGACAGTGAGAGGGAGAGACAGAGAGAAAGGGCTCCCATCTGTTGGTTCACTCCCTATGGCTGCAATGACTGGAGGTGGGCCAATCCGAAACCAGGAGCCAGGAGCTTCTTCCAGGTCTCCCACACTGGTGCAGGGACCCAAGAGCTTGAATCATCTTCTGCCGCTTTCCCTGGCCATAACAGAGAGCTTTTGTTCAACAGATGCTGGCCTAAGAATTTCAGGGGCTAGCCTCAGATAAGGAAAGAGTTTACTACCAGCCCCAAACAACCAAGGTTCCTACCTTAACAGTTTCTCCCTAAGTCACATCAGGATGACTACTAGTACCAAACCTAGACACATGTCTAACAGTCTCCCCTAACCTCCCCCAAAGACCCTTTATCCCTTAAATGTCTTCCAGCTAACTTGCAAATAGGAAAAAAGCACTTTGAGACCAAAGGGGTCCATTTTTCCTCCAGAATGCTGGCCCTTTCATCAACTCATGAATTGGCTGTGAAGTGTCTAGCAACCTGGGCCCAATTTTAGCTGACATCACTAACTGCTAGTGTGAGTTTCCTATTTCCTCTCCCTAAATGGGTCCTACTCTGAGTCATCTCTGAACTTTGATGTATTGCCTGATCTCAGAGAAGTAGATATTAGGTCATGTAGCATCCACTCTACCAAGGTGACACTGTGTGGTATCACTGCAATTCCCTGCTTATCCTGGACACTGCTAACTGATGATTGGACTATCCCATTGATGTAGCTTGATGGTGCCATCTCTTCTCATTTAATCACCATTGGTCACATGTGGCCAATGGGCATTTGAAATGTGACTAGTTATATTCAGTTATGCTGAACAAGTAAAATGCACACCAGATCATGAAGAGCTACCACACAAGAAAAGGATATAAAATATGGTATCAATAGTTTTTGTATTGGTTATAAGTTGAAATTACATTTTTTGATATAGTGGGCTACATAAAATTCATTTAAAATAGATTTTTATTATTTCTTTAAACTTTTAAAAACTTTTAATTTTTAAAAATTTATTTTCATTTTTTATTTGAAAGGAACATAGACAGATAAATAGATAGACAAAGAACTTACACCTACTAGATCAATCCCTAAATACCCACAGCATCTGGACAGGCAGAGAATCAAGGAGCCCAGAACTCAGTATGGGTCTCACTTGTGGGTAGCAGGGACCCAACTACTTGAGCCATCATCTGCTGCCTCCTTTGGTGCACATTAACAGGAAGCTACTACAGAAGCAAAGTAGCAGCGATTTGTATCAGATACTGTGGTATGGGATGATACGGAATACAGGAGTCTTAAGAGCTGACTCAAATAACAACTTTTTTTTTTTTTAAGTGGCTACTAGAGGGGCATTGTTGTGGTATACCAAGTTAGGTTGTCTGCAACAGCTGTATCCCAGGTAGATTCTGGGTTGAGTCCAGGTTGCTCCACTTCTAATCCAGTTCCCTGCTAATGTGTGTGGAAAGCTGTGGAAAATGGCCCAAGTTCTTGGGCCCCTGCTACCAACATGAAAGACCTGGATGGAGTTCCAGGCTCTTGGCTTTGGCCTGGCACAGCCCTGGCTGTTGTGGTCATTTAGGAAGTGAACCAGCAGATGGAAGATCTGCCTTTCACTCTCTCTCTGTAACTCTGCCTTTAAAATGAATAAATAAATCATTAAAAAAGTGGCAACTAGAAAATGTAAAATTCTATATGTGACTCCTATCTGTGGACCATGTTGTGTTTTTGCAGGATAGCGCTGCCTTTACATCCTTTTTAATGTAGTTCTGTAAGCAGCCCGTACCAACAAATCAGAAACAAAACAGTAGTATTTCAGGGGATCAAGAGAGGGGTCTGCACATGTTGAGTTTTCAATCAGAAGGAAAAAAAGAACCTTTGAGTTTATCTAGCTTAGTGGTTCCTACACATGTCTGTGCATTAGGAGCTCCTCGGAAGTCCAATTATAAAATCATGGCTCTCCAGGTTCCACTCATGGAGGTTCTGGTTGAAGAGGTCTTTCATATCCCCAATGATGTTTATAAGCAGCACAGGGGGTTTTGGTGTGTAGCCAGATCTGAGAACCCCAGAGCTAGAACTTGATCACATTTCAATGAATGTACTTTGTTTGGGTGACAAGTTGTTGTTGGCAGAACTAGGACCAGAGCACATGTTCCTCCTGGATTATGTTTCCTACTACAGATCCCTAGAGTGTTTTGAACTACTGTGACCTAAGGAGGCTTCCAGAATGCAGTACGGTGGGTGTGATCATCTCCAGTTACCTCCCATCAGGCAGCTGCCTGGCTCTTCCTTAAGGGGAGAAAGCCCGGTTTGGCTCAGTTGCCCCCTCTGCTGTCAAGGATCCTCAGTGCATTCCAGCAGAGCCAACTGTGGGGAAGGGAGCAGGGAGGAGACCCAACATAGAAAAAAAGTGTCATAAAGGATGGGGCATGGAACAAACTGTTGGGAAGCCAGAAGCTTGCTTGTTTCAGCAGGAAATAGTGCAGAAAATCTGTGGAGGGTGTCCACCAACTGCCCCCTGGTTTGGAGGAGGGAATTTGGACAAATCATTTCATTCCCGTGGGCGTCAGTTTCCTCAACTGAACCAGGGAGACAGTGTCCTGCTGTTACCCTCTGACTCGTTGGAGACAATCAAAATAGTCTAATAGAATCACGGGAAGGTTGTTACATAGACACATACCTAGTCAGAGGTATTGCCAGACTTTTGAACTCTGATCTTTTGAACTCTGATGGAGACATGGCATCGAATTTCAGCTTAAAAACAGAGATAAGTTCAGCTGCATCTGAAGCAATGGGGCCAGGAAAATTTTGACAAGGGAGGTTGATGCCAATCTCAGGCCTAGAGGAGTTAAAGCCAGGTAGTTACTCTCTCATTTGTACATTCATGCATTAGCTCATTTATTTAGCTTACTTTTATTGAGCAGCTCTTATATGACTGAAATTGTGCTACAAGTGATGATGTTACTTAAAATTAAGTCATAGTTTTCATTATGCCTATGGTTCTTGTTCAGTCTTCTTGAATGCTTCTTTCACTAGAGATGTCCTGAACTAGCTGCCACAGAGCACAAGTTCCATGACTGGATGGAGAGATAATAGCTACTGTCTGTTGTGAGTTAGCTACATGTCAAGTACTGTGCCAGGCACATCCCATGTACTATTTTGTTAAACTCTCTGAATGCAGAAGCAGAAATAGATTCCGTAGATTTGGTAGTGGTGGAGTTGGACAGTGCCTTCCCTTTAAACCACAGTGCTATACAGGCAGGAAAAGAGCTTTCTTTTGGTCATTGTGTTAGGCAGCTGTAAGACCGTAGGTAACATGCATATTACTTGTGCATGTTCATTCAAGTGTTATTTAGCTAAAATATTTACATAAATTTTGGCACAATATTCTTGAAGAATATTTAATGAACTGAAGAAATGCTATTGATCAAATGCTACTCTATAATAAGACATAAATGTTTCATACTAATTTTATAACACCCACTTATATCCATAAATGTAGAAGAAATGATGAAAGCAAATCACTAAAATCAAGTTCATGTTGTGAGCTTTTATTATAGTTTTGGAGACTCTTATTTTCTTTCTTTTTAAAAAATCATGCTTTTTTTTGTAATGTGAAAAGCAAAGAGTATTTGGTAACCTTATGTGACAATTTAAAGAGTGGTGGATTTTGAGCTCAATCATGGACTGTATTTGCGCCTCAACCTGTAAATACGCTGTAAAATTGAACAAGCTGCTGCTTCTTTCTGGGCCTTGGTTTTCTTCTTTTATTAAAAACAATTAAAAATTTTATAAAAGTAAAAAAAAAATTGTTTGAGAGACAGTCCGATAGACAGGCAAGAGATCTCCTGCCATCTGGTTCACTCTCCAAATGCCCCCAGTTGCTGGTTCAGAAGCTGGAAACTTAAACCAGGTCTCCCATGTAGGTGGCATGGATTGGGATAGATACCAAGTCCTTTTTCAGTTAAAATCAAAATGTATGCAGAACTGAGTAGCTCTTGAGAAAACAGGAAATAGGACAGGTAAGCTTTGATGAGAAACAAAAGTTTCCTGCCAAGGGGTTTCAAGCAGAGTACAGAGCCATTTACCATGAAGCCTATGGAAAAGGTGTGAGGTCCCAGGGAGTCTACAGGTGTAGTGAGGATGACTCTGGTTTCACATCTGTTGGGCAAGTACTTTAATATCTTCGAGTCTGAATGTCTGTGTTTAGTATGTAAAGAAAATAATACATTTAAGCCCTTGACTGACTATGTGTGAATGTTTTTCACAAATGCCTGGTGGGGAGGTGTGTGTGGCTACGGCGGTGCTGTCACACATCAAGTTAAAGCCCTGGCCTGCAGAGTCAGCACCCCATACTGCACTTTTGACCCAGCTCCATGCTAATGTGTCTGGGAAAGCAGCAGAGGATGGCCCAAGTCCTTTGGCCCCTGTACCTGTGTGGGAGACCTGGTAGAATCTCCTGGCTCCTGGCTTCAGGTTGGCTCAGCTCTGGCCATTGTGGCCATCTGGGGAGTGAACCAAGGGATGTAAGCTCTCTTTCTCTCTCTCTTCCTACCTCTCTCTGTAACTCTTTCAAATAAATAACATAAATCTTTAAACAAACAAAAAGAAGTGCCTGGGATGGTGTTTTACTTTGGAACATAGTAGGCAAGTGATGAAATTTTGGGAGAAGGACTTGAACTAGAGGGGGAATAAAAAGGAATCAGAGATAAATTTAGAAATCTAGATTATGAAGGCTTAAAGAAACCCTAGGTATATCAAAACTGTCATCCTGCAGAGGAGAAAATGGAGGCTGAGAGTTGATTACCCATGAAGTACCCATTTTCTGTGTATTAATTTCACCTGTGAGAAGTTAACTCTGTCGTCCTGGGTTTCAAGCTACAGACTTACTGTCTGATCACTCTATGCTTTTCTGTTACTTTCAAAGAGAACAAATATTTCTACTATGCTAATTTGTCCCAATCAGGTTTTTTCAAGATTGTTTACAATTAACTGGTTGTCAATAGCTACTTAATTTCAGAAAAAAAGATTTTCCTTTTACAAAATGAAAAATTAAGAATTAGATGCTCTCCTTTCAAACCATTAGCTTTTTGGCTTGGAGAAGGATTTCAGCTATCTCCTGGATGGTTTTAGTGGCTGAAGATAGAAAAGGAACAACGGGGGGGGGGGGGGGGGAACATGATCCAGCTTGAATTTTTTGTTGTTCCTGGCCTGAATCTCTGTAAAAAGTCTTTTCTCTCTGCACAGCATATGCCTCCCAGACTTTGCAAAGGAGTGCTTGTGAGTCAGCACCCTCTGCCTTGGAGATCGTGAGACAGGAAATAAAGAGTGTTAAGCTATCCAGGGGAAGATTGCTATCTCAAGAATATTTGCTTCAGACTCATTCAAAAAATAATGAACCTCTGTGAGCAAGTCTTTCAGGGAAATTCCAGTATTTCTAACATGTGTGATGGTGAAAAACAAAAGGACTTTAGGACGTTATCAAGATAGACTCGAAATCCATCTCTCTTCTTACGAGGGTACTTCTGAAGGTTCATGGAAAATGGGATCCAAAGATAAGATTATTTTGGAGCAGAACAGTTTTGAGATCTATGCATACAGAGTGTTTTCTGAAAGTTCATGGGAAATACACATTATGTAAAAACCATGTATGGCTTTCTTTATTTCTCTTTTTTTAAAGTTTTATTTATTTATTTGAAAGGCAGAGTTACAGAGAAGCAGAGGCAGAGAGAGAGAGAGAGAGAGGTCCTCCATCCAGTGGTTCACTCCCTAGATGGTTGTAATGGCCAGAGATGCATCAGTCTGAAGGCAGAATCTAGGAACTTTTTTCCCATCTCCCACGTGGGTGCAGGGGCCCAAGCACTTGGGTCATCTTCCACGGCTTTCTCAGGCCGTAGCAGAGAGCTGGTTCGGAAGTGCAGCAGCCAGGATTCAAACCAGCACTCGTATGGGATGGTGGCATCCAGGTGTGGCTTTACTGGCTACGCCACAGTGCTGGTCCCCCCCGCCTTTATTTATTTATTTTTTTTAGATTTCTTTATTTGAAAGGAGTGCTACAGAGAGGCAGAGAAAGAGAGAGAGAGAGAGAGAGAGAGAGAGAGAGAGAGAAAGAGAGAGTCTTCCATCCACTGGTTCATTCCCCAGATGGCCTCAATGGCCAGATCTGGACTGATTCAAAGCTGGGAGCCTAGAGCTTGGGCCACCTTCTACTGCTTTCCCAGGCCATAGTGGAAAGCTGGATTGGAAGTGGAGCAGCTAGGCTGGAACTGACACCCGTATGGGATGCCGGTAATTCTGATGGCAGCTTTTACCCACTATGCCACAGAGCCAGCCCACATATGTATGGCTTTCAAAATTTTTTTGCATCAAAATATACTTACCTTTCAATTCCATTTCCATGAACCTTTTGAAGTGCTCTAATTCATCTTTTGGGACTAAAGCTAGCTTCATGCTGGGTAGAACACTTCTGCCTAGCTCCTTCTACTCAAGGCATAGAAAACACAGAAGAAATATTGATGCATTCTTGGGCTTTCCAACATAAACGTATTTCAAAATCTTTGCTGCTATAAAGAAATTCTTTGATAGCAAAATATAAGAGAGCTTTGTTTATAGAAAAATCTTTTCTTCCTTTTACTAATGGCTGCTTGTTCTTTTGCTATCTTCACTCCCATGCTGGTCTGCTTTGTTTACATGAGAAAGTCAATGCTGTACTCCACTTCTGATGTTCACTGTGGTAGGGAAGTTGGAGTTACAAGCTGTGGCCCCAAAGGTGTAGTGGTGGAAGAGAAAGGCCTGGAACTCAGTGTGATGGTGTGAATTTGGGGTCTGGTTTTGCTAATGACTCCTCAGACCTCAGCATCACCAATTATATGTAAGAAAAAGATTTTACATGTCTCAGTGCAAGTGGGGCGTCTAACACAGGGGCGGGCACTAAATAAGCACCCAGGAAACTCCAGCGTTAGCTGACTTTGAACATTTGTTTTATCAAGTGTGTTCTTCCTTAATAGGTATGTGTGTAGTAGGGGAACTGGACATCCTAAGAGGGTAGGAGAGTTGGCTGATGAAAGGAGGGGGAAATAGGAGGAACAGCACAACACTGAAGTTCTTTGCTGCATGTTCTTTCCCTGCGTTTGATGTAGTAGAAAAAAATTACTGGAGTTTGCATAAGACACACTTGGGCCCTAGGTTCTAGTCTATTGATTTTAGTTGTGTAGCATTGTGTAAGTTGCTTAATAATACCTGTCTTCTTCTAAGATTGTTGTACAGATCGAATGAGATAATATGAGAAGAGATTTCCTGGATGCACCCAGATTTTCTGTGCTTATCCTCATCTTTTATACTTGATGCTGAGAGAGGTATTCTTGGTTTGAAACCTTGTTTACAGAAGCAGTTAATGCAGTCCAAAGGTGTTGGCAGAAGCTTAATAAATCTTATGGATGTGTTATTTGGAGTTGCTAACCTTCCTCACAAAATTGAACTCTTTCTATTCACAGATTAGCACTGATAATAAGCTCCATTGAAGTGAATGGTTGCAATTGGTTCTTCACTTATGCTTTGGGATAAAAGTTGATCCATCTATTCCGAGAATGGTCTGTTTCAAGCTGAGTACAGTTTGCCAAAATGAGCTGATAAATAAGTGGGAAAATCATTCCGCATCCTGGGTTGCTGGGGCTCTGGAAAACCCACCCAACTAATCTAGCTGGTGTTCATCTGTGAACTCATGGAATGTTTTGGCACCAAGTAGATTTTCACTTTGTGTGCAGATGCATACATGCCTGTGTGTGTGTATGTATGTGTGTGTGTTGGAGAGAAAAAGAGGGAGGCAGCCTGTGTAAGTAATTTAAAGCATATTGTAGACAAATGTAGATAAACATTTAGAAAAATAAGCCACCCAAAACCTCAAGTAGAAAACTGTTTGCCTAACTGCATTAGTGTAACACAAAAACCATAGAGAGGGGTGGGCATATGGTGCAGTGGTTAAGCTGCTGCTTGGAATATGTGTATCCCATATCAGAACACTTAGTTCTAGACCTGGCTACTCTGCTTCTGATCCAGTTTCTTGTTAATATGCATGCTGGGAGGCAGAAGGTGATGGCTCACGTACTTGGGTCTACCATCCACTTGGGAGTTCCAGATGGAATTACTGGCTCCTGGCTTTGATCTGGCCCAGCCCTGACTGTTTCAGGCACTCTGTCACTCTGCCTCACAAATAAATACATAAACAAATCTTTGAAGTAAAGGACAGAGAGATAGGAAGTAGCGGGAGCTAGATACTGTGGATAGTGTCTAGAAGCTGGAAGAGACAAGGAAGGGATTCACCCCTAGTGCCTGCAGGAGTGTAGCCTGCTGGCACCTTGGTTGCAGTCCTGTAAGACTCATGGAACTTCTATAGGACTTTAAGAGAATACATTTGTGTTGTTTTAAGCTGCTAAGTTTATGGTAATTCATTATAGTACCAATAGGAAACTAATAAATTTATCTTTTTGCTTAGTTGATGGCCTCCTTTATTGTTGGTATTGCTTGGTTGGTTCAGGAAACAGGAAGCCAGAAAATTTTCCCAGATGACACAGTTATATTTGTTCAGAAGTTCTTCTTGCCTCGTGTTATGAAGCCTATTCCTAAACTTTGAATGGACTATAGGATGTATTTAATTCATCATGAATCTGTCACTGCCTGGCATCACGCTGGGTACACTAAATATCTATTGCTCAATCTAGGGGGCATCCTACATGGGGCTCAAGCACTGTCAGAAAACAAGGCAACTTACATGAGAGATGGTCTGTTATTTAGTAAATTTGCATACACTTAACCACTTTGACTACAGTAAAAATGATTGCAGAAAGTGCTGGTACAACATTCACATGTGCTTTGTACTAAACTGATTTTTCTGAGCTGTGATAAGAGGAATAAATATTCTAGGCAAGAGTCTCAAGTTAAAAAGAAAAAATTGACAATTCTTAGCTCTCAGTATTTAACCTACTCATGTGCTTGTCTGAAATAGTAATCCTTATCCTTTTTGCTGGAAAATTCCCTCTTGAGAATGGAGAATAATATTTTCTAAGTTTTCTGACTTAATTCTGTGGTCCCTTTCTAATCTACTTTGTGGAGAGAGGTCAGGGCTGTGTGGATAAGGAGTAAATAGCTCCCAGTCTTTGGAAGACAAAACTTGAGCATGAGAATGGGAACTTCAGAGACTCTGCCTCCCTGACCTAAGACCTGAGAACAGCTGCTTCTTCCCTTTATCTGATTTTTGAGGTCTTCATAAAAGCACATCTCTTTAAAAAAATTGAGTTGCTCGCCAAACCAGCAGATGGGAGATCTCTCTAACATGAAACATCTCTGTTTCATTTTAGAAATTAAATATAAGGAGCAGACAGTCAAACTTCTTTGAAATGGCCTACAGTGGCCTTCAGGGCCTGGCTCATCCATTTCCCACCTGTCCAACCTCCTTTCTCATCATTTACCTCTTAATTTCCCAACCATGCTAAATTGTTCCAGTTTCTCTCAAACTCTGTCTTCTTCTTCTTCTTTTTTTTTTTGTAAAAAAAGATTTATAATTAATTTATTTCTTTGAAAGTCAGGTATAGGGAGAGGGAGAGACAGAGAGAGTCATCTTCCTTCTGCTGGTTCACTCCCCAGATGGCCACAACAGTCAGGGCTGGGCCAGGCTGAAGCTACAAGCCAGGAGCTTCTTCCAGGTCTCCCAAGGGGATAGCAGGGGCCCAAGCACTCAGGTCATCTTCCACATTTTTTTCTCAGGCCATCATCAGAGATCAGAAGTGAAGCAGCTGGGACATGAACTGAGCAGGTGCCCATATGGGATGCTTGCCTTGCAGGTTGCGGCTTTACCTGCTACACCACAACACTGGTCTGTATAGCATCTTATTTCATACCTGTCTCCTAACTGTGCTTTCTTCTCTCCCTTGTTTCTCCCTCTTTGCCTTGCTGACTTCTACTCAACCTTCAGTTAGAGGTCACGTCCTTTCCTGACACTCTACTTTGGACTGTTCCCCTGTAACCTGCTCTACAATGATATCCAGTTACTGTTTTTCTCTCTTATTGGTCTATCAACTCCGGGGTGGGGGGAGGGGTGGTGGTGGTGGTGGTAGTAGTGCCTGTGTGTGTGTGTTGTTTTTTTTTTTTTCTATTCATTGTTTTCCCCACCGCGCCTGGCACTTCCTTCTTGCAGATTGGCACTAAGCCCGTAAGCCAAGTTTACCTTCGTCAGCCCTTTATGCGCCACAATTTGTTTTAATTGTACAGTTTTACATGACCGAGCAAATGGCGGATGGGTACCTGTAATCAAACAGTCCGGAGATTTCAAGCACTTTCGTTCATTCCTGAAGCAGTCACTGAGTCTTGGCAGTAGGTAATTTGAATTCTGGACAATGAGTTTTTAAGCCGCTTCAATGGTTACATTCTGAGAACAGCGGAAAAAGCCTGACCCTTTGATAATTAGACTGAATCAGTTTTCATAATTCTACTTTATGCACCAGAATGGTTAGCAAACTTCATTATCAGCAGCTTGATGAGAAAGCTTTTAGCTTCTTATATAGATCTTGTGAGTCATTTCAGTGTGCAACCAAACTAAGGGCACTCTGCACAGCAGTGTTTCTAAGGCAAGATGGTCCTACAGTTTCATCATTATAAATAATTTCAAAATAGGTGCAGGAAAAAGCATACAATTAGCATCTTGTCTATGTACATTTGATCCAGGAGAAAGACAGCTGACTGATGGAGTTGAAAGCAGGCACCATAAACCCCTATAACAGCAAACCTGCATTTGCTGAAGTTGTAAATTGATATCTTTTCTTTTTCGCTATCTGGAACTTTGCCAGAATCCAAATCATGTGTAGTAATTAAGGGGAACATGTCTAAGAAATTTCCAGAAAAGACGTGTGACTTATTATCTGACAGAGGCTTAAAGCATCCTGGGCTTCCCCTTTTGTAATACTCATAAATTACTCCTTCAATGTCTCTTTTCACTCATAGGAGCTTGTAAGCTCCATCAAAGCAGAGAACATTTCTTTCTTTGCCACTGAATCCCCCAGTCTACAAAGGAGACACTTCATAAATATTTGTTGGACGGATCAATGAATGATGCGGTGAATGAAATTACATAGGGATAGCTACTCATTTTTATCTTTGGCAGTTCAACTTAACTGTGTTCTGAATTAGAACCCTGTAGTTTATTTGGGAAATTGCTTTGCATTTTGCTAAGTTGCTATGCCCACATAATAAACCACCTCAAAACTTTTGGCTTATGACTCAAAAACATACTTTGCTCACAAATCCGTAGTCTGAACTGGGCTCACTAGGGAACTCCTGGCTGCTCTCTGGTGTTGGCTGGAACAGCTTGGAGGCTGGAGAGTGGCATCATTGAGAGGTACTATTAGACTAGACCAGCAGGAAACTGGGTTAACCAGGGCTCTTGCAACATCTTGCTCTTGCTTCACATGGCTTCTCTATGTTTTATCTCTAGCATGATGGCTTCTGGGTAATCAGATTTCTTACAGGAAGGCTCAGGCCTCCAAGAGTGTGTGTTCTAAGGAGAGAGAAAAAGCCACCTGGAAGTTGTATCGCTTCTTATGACCTAGCTTCAGAAGTCTCAGAGCATTACATCTGCTATATTTTAGCCCTTTGACAGTGTCACTAAGGCCAGCCTATGATCCTCATGATCAAGGGAATGTTGAATTAGACTCTATATTTTGTGAGAAAAATCTCAGTGAACTTATAAATGTGTTTTAAAATTTTTATTTGTATATTTCAAAGGCAGAGAGAGAAATAGAGAAAGAGACAGATTTCTCATCTACTGACTTACTCCTAAAATGTCTACCACAGTCAGGACCGAGGCAGGCCAAAGCTAGGATTTTGAAACTTAATCTACATTTTCCACATAGGTGGCAGAAATCCAAGTATATTTCTTCTCCCTGGGTTCCCAATAGTAGGAAACGAATTGGGAGTGTTGTCACATTGTGCCCATGCACTGTGATATGAAATGCTAGTGTCCCAAGTGGTATCCCAACTGTTGTGCTGCACATCTGCTTCTGTAAATGTGTTTTAAAACCATCACCCACCTACTCACTATTCTGGAAGTTTTTAAAGAATCTGTAGTTAAAAATCCATCGGGTTGAGACTTGAGGCCTTGCTCTGAATGAGACAAGAACTTCTATAGTGAAGTAAGTCTAGACTATCATTGGGACTTCTTTCTACTTTCAGGTATAAAGCTGAGGGTTTGAATGAAGAACTTTCTCGAACTAAGGCAAGCATTACAGTTCCTCAAAGGATAGAATTTTGGGGTGCATTATGTTATTTATATGGATATAGTGGGAATCTTACAGAGGGAGGAGGCCTAGTTGACAATGTCAGTGCAGACATTAACAGACACATACTTTTCCATATCCTCATTGCTTCCCTACTATGTCCTGGCTTCTTTCCCCATGCCATGTTCTGGAAGCCTGGCTAGTGACATTCCCCTTCTCCTACAGTTGCTCTTTAAGATCTTTCCTTCCCTAGCTCTGCCCATAATTGTGTCAACTATAGTTTCTATGATAAATTTGATTCATCTCTTTTATTATAAGTGATAGTGCTCTGTTATCTGGTTGTATTCTTTTGGAAGAGTAGAAAACAGTGTCTTTATTTTATAAAAATTCCTATTGTTGGCTTAATTTACTTGAACAGTTATTTATTATTTGTAGTATGCAGTCTCAATGAAAAAAGCAGCTGTAAACCACATATATGGGACTTTTTAAAATCTGTGCTTCATATTGGCCTTTATTAAAATACCCTCCAAAGGTAGATTAATCATATGCAGCATGGAAGGAATTCCAGAAAGCTCCTAGAAAACACAATTAAAAGCTAAGTTTATTTTGGTGCAAAACTTTTTGAAATCCTTGCATAATTTTTTCATCACATGCATTTTCATTAATTTTTTGAAGAATTCTAGTATGTATAGATTTCAAATTTTCTCGCAAAAAATTAAATTATTTTTATTCCATTTCCACAAACTTTTTGATGTCCCCTTGTATTTTTCTTCTGTTGGACCAAGGACTGGCAAACTTTTTCCCAAAGAAGCCAGAAGGTAAACATTTTAGGCTTCAGGGTCTCTGTTGCAAAGACTCAAATGTGATGTTATTGCTTCAAAATAGCCATAGATGACACATGATTGAAAGAGTAAGGCTGCATTCCGATAAACACAGGCCATAGACAAGATTGGGACTGTGGGTTTTAGTTTGACATCTGGTGCTCAGAAGCTAGCATTTTTCTTGAGAGAGGACAAATGCTGTATAATGGAAACAATGACTTTTTGGAAGAACAGGGAAGGTACAGAAACAGTATAACAGAAATAAGAGCTGACCTGCCTAAAATGTAGTGTATGCAATAGGAAAGATATCAGAGAAACAAGAGGGAAAAAAGGAGATAAGGCTAATACCTTTGAGATCTTTGTGATTCATTTATTCATTTTTCGGTGTAGTGGTGTGAAAATACGTGTTGCAAAAGGTATGATTTGTTTTATTAAGTGGGGTGCAACCAGTGCTATATCTTTATATTATAAAAACATTACATATATTCATCTATTTCATGCTCTCCCTGGCCAAAGCTGACAAGGCATTTGTGTGTGTATGTGGGCATGGAGCACGGGTGCTCCCTTTCCTTCCTAGTTTGGTTTGAGATCCTAAGGTTTATGCACTCCAGGGAAATGTGGAAGGTTTCTGGTGCTCAAGGCAAGGTGTTCATCACAGAGCCAAGCCTTGCAGAGGGATTGTTGCCGCAGCACTTGGGACTGAGTCCTCAGCCACTGCTCCTAGGTATGAGGAAGTTCTAGCTCTTCCCCAGTCCCCAGCCCAGATTGTCCTACCTTAGATTACCCTCAAGGAGTCTAGTGCCCACTCCTTTCCACTCTGAGGCAATCTAACTAGTTGTTTTCCCCAAATCTCCTCTGGGCAACCAGCTGAGTATTTATGGCCTTATTTACAAAGAGCCTCTCTCTCCTAAAGGTCTGACCCAGGGCAAGTCCTTCAGAACCACCCAGACTAATTTGGGGATACAGTCCAGAGTGCTTCTCCTCACCCCCCACTCTCCCATTTGGCAGCTTTCTTTTTTGGCCCTGGAATAAAAGCCCTCAGGGAGGAGGCAAATACCATTCATTCACTTTGATAAACAAGAATAAATAGCTACAAAGAAATATATCAGTAGATTTTCATGCTATAATACATTCTGTATTTTTTTCTAAAAGATTTATTTATTTGAAAGGCAGAAATACAGAGAGAGAAGGAGAGAGAGAAAGTGAGATCAAGAGCGAGAGATCTTCTGTCTGGCCACATTGGCTGGGGCTGGGCCAGACCGAAACTAGGATCCAGGAGCTTCATCCGGATCTCTGACATGGGTGCAGTGGCCTAAGTACTTGGGCCATCTTTTGCTGCTTTCCCCAGGCACATTATCAGGGAGCTGGATTAGAAGTGGAGCAGCTGGAAATTGAACTGGTGCCCATATGGAATGCCAGCACTGCAGATATTTAACCTTTTAAACGATAGTGCCAGACCCTACAGAAGGTTCTCAAATAAACAGGTGAAAGTACCTCTTCCTGTCAGAAGAAACCCATGAGAATCAAATGAAACAGTGCATGGGAAAGTTTACTCATTTATTTCCTCACTGTTTGTAGAGCATAGATAAGAAAAACACATTTCCTTTTTGGAGGTGATGTTCACAGTTGAAATGAGAAGAGAACAAATGGGTTTTCTTCTTATTAGTTTAATGATGGGAATAATCAGAGAAAAAATACCCCTCTTTTGCAGATCTGGGCATTTGCTGCTTCGTTTTTTTCCCTCTGGACTTCCAAATATAGTGGGTTTCTTCCAAGCCCTGAAAATGGGCCAACTCTTGGTAAAGAAATCAAGAAAATATTTGCAAGTTCTGTGATCTCCTCCAAAATGAGGCAAAGGGGATTAAGGTGCTACTGAGTTTGGACCATGACTATGTGATTCCATAAGCTTTCTTAAAATACTTTATAAGGTACAGCCTGGAAGGATTGGCATCATGTGACTAGACCAGGCTTTATTAGAATCCACATATTCCCTGATTGTGCAGATGCAGAACAGCATTGTGTTTAACACAGATGTTAGAAGTGTGAACTTTGTGCCAGGGACTGATTGTCCTTAAGCTCCAGGTTCCTTGTTCCTACAAAAGGAGGTAATGACAGCACCTGCCTCGTAGATGGAGGGTAGAGTGGAGTAGTGGTTAAGAGAACAGTTATGGAGTTGGACTGCCCAGACCCACTGCTGACTCTACCGACAGCCTATTAGCTCTATGTGAGATTGTGTAAGTTTTTCACCTCTTGAAGCCTCAGTTTCCCTTTGTGGGGAATGGAGCTAACAACAGGACTTAGCTCCTGGGATTGATATAATAATTTAGTAAACCAATAAAGGTAAACTAGTGTTCTTAGAACAGCTGCTTGGAACTCTGTGAATGTTAGTTCTTTGTATAGTTATTAGAAACAGAAATAGAGTTGAGGAGCAAATGTTAAAAAGTTTTAGTAGTCTCTAGTGATACTCAGCACCATGGTGAAGGTTAAGGAACTACAAGGTACAAGATTATCTTATGTGATGTGAGCTCCTTGCCTCGAAAGCTCCTTTATACAGAAATCTATGCCACACTTAATACGTTGATACTTAGAATCTAATCATTAGAAAATAAATTCATTAGTTTAAGACAGAATGTTTTAGAGATCTATTGCTACCTAAAAACTACCGCTAAATTTAGTTACTTAAATTAACAACAACCATTTATATTTTGCACAATTCTTTGGGTTGACTCTGCAGTTATGCTTCCCATCTTGTAGATGGGGCTTGCAGTCATAGGGGAAGCTCAGTTCTGTAGTGCATTCTAGAGGGCTCATTGACAGGGCAGCTATCAATGCGGGCTGTTGTCTGGAAGCTGAGCTGGGGCTTCCAAATAGGCACCATGGTTCTCTATATAGTCACACCATATGGCCTTGGTTGTTCACAGCATGTCTCTGGGTCAAGAGGTAAGGAGTGAAAATTGCCAGTTCTCTTAAAATGTGAGCTCAGAAATTCCAGGTTCTTTCACATTCTGCTACTTAAACCAGTCACAAGGTCAGCCCGGATTTAAAAGAAAGAGAAATAAATTTCATCTCTTAATTTGAAGGGCATTATGCAAGGACAGAAAGGGGCTGCATTTGGAGATTAGCTACCTGTATTATGTTTTGCAATACATAGCGACTTAAAACAAGGAACAGTTATTATCTCACAGTTACTAGGGGTCGGGAATCTAGCAATAGTTATCTCAGTAGTTCTGATTCCAGTCTGTTAGAATGCTACAATCAAGCTGCCAGCTAGTGCTGCTGTTTCTGCAGGAGCTGGAATATATGCTTGTAAACTCGCTTCTGTAGCTGTTGGCAGGACACTTCAATTGCTTGGCTCATGGTTTCCTCCCATGGGAGTGATAATTTAAGAAAAGAGAAATAGAGGAAGAGAGAGAAGAGGAAGAGAATAACAGGGCAGGTGGGCAAGTGGAGGGCTTAAGATGGAAGCTGCTGAATTCACAATAGCTAAGACATGGAATCAACCTAAATGCCCATCAACAGAAGACTGGATAAAGAAATTATGGGATATGTACTCTATAGAATACTATACAGCAGTAAAAAAAGAATGAAATCTGGCCATTTGCAACAAAATGGAGGAATCTGGAAAACATCATGCTGAGTGAAATAAGCCAGTCCCAAAGGAGCAAATATCATATGTTTTCCCTGATCTGTGACAGCTGAGCACCTAAAAAGAAACCTATAGAAGTAAATTGGACACTATGATAAAGAATGACTTGATCAGCCCTTGTCCTGACTGTCGAGGAACAACCTACTATTTTATTCCTTTTAGTATTTTTTTTTTGTTCTATTTAATACCATTGTTTCAACTCTGTAATTAACACACAATTATTCTTAGGTGTTTAAATTTAACTGAAAAGTGATCCCTGTTAAATATAAGAGTGGGAATAAGAGCGGGAGGAGATGTACAGTTCAGCATTTGCTCACTCGGACTTATCGCTAATGGTAGAGCTAGAAATGTGCCAGGGAATTCCAATTCAGTTCTATCAAGGTGGCATATACCAATGCCTTCTTGCCAGTCAAAGTGATCAGTTTTAGTTAATAATTGATCATAATGATAGGATTAAGAGTCAAAGGGATCACACAAACAAGAATAGTGTCTGCTAATACTAACTGATAGAATTAAAAAGGAGAGAATGATCCAATATGTGAAGTGGGATACACAGCAGACTCACAGAATGGCATTGTCCTAAACAGCACTCTGGCCTCAGAATCAGCCCCTAAGGCATTAGGATCTGGCTAAAAGCCCATGAGAGTTTCTCAGGCATGGAAAGCCAAGACACTCTGGAAAAAAAAATGACCTAAATGAAAGATCTCTGTGAGTGAGATCCCAGCAGAAAGAATGGGCCATCAAAGAAGGAGGTACCTTTCTCTGAAGAGAGGAGAGAACTTCCACTTTGACTATGGCCTTGTCTAAATAAGATCGGAGTTGGAGAATTCAAGAGGCTTCCATAGCCTTGGCAGCTCACGACAAGAGCCTAGGGTGATTACTGACTTCATAAATAAGAGTGTCAATTGTTAAATCAACAACGGGAGTCACTGTACACTTGCTCCCCATGTAGGATCTCTTTCCTTAATGTGTTGTACTATGGGAATTAATGGTAAAACTACTACTCAAACAGTACTCTATACTTTGTGTATCTGGGTGGGTACAGTCTGTTGAAATCTTTACTTAATATATACTAACTTGATGTTCTGTATATAAAGATAATTGAAAATGAATCGATGAAGAATGGGGTGGGAGATGGAGTGGGAGATGGGATGGTTGTGGGTGGGAGGGAGGTTATGTGGGGGAAGCTGCTATAATCCAAAAGTTGTATTTTTGAAATTTATATTTATTAAATAAAAGCTAAAAAAAGGATGGAAACTGCACTGTTTTTTATAGCCTAATCTTGCAAGTAAGACACTGTCACTTCCGCTTTGTGTTATTAGTCATATAGAACAAACCTTGTATACTAGTAATGTGAGAGGGAGCTGCAGATGGGTACAACTTGGCAGTCACTGGAGGTCATTTTTGAGAATTACTACCTTACTAATACACAGTGTAATTGTACGTGAATGTCTCAGGAGCTTGATAAATAAGCAACTCTCTTGGCCTGGATTCTTGTGTGGACCACACTTTGGGAAACCATGACGGTACCAAAGCTTTAGTATTATTGATAGTCCAGTTCTCAGAGGGCTGCTGATTGTCTGCTGTGAGCATATACTTACAATGTTTTCTTTTTTTTTAATGTTTTATTTGATAGATAGAGTTAGACAGTGTGAGAGAGAGACAGAGAGAAAGGTCTTCCTTCCATTGGTTTACCCCTCTAAATGGCTGTCATGGCCGGCGCTGTGCCGATCTGAAGCCAGGAGCCAGTGCTTCCTCCTGGTCTCCCACGTGGGTGCAGGGGCCCAAGAACTTGGGCCATCCTCCACTGCCTTCCTGGGCCACAGCAGAGAGCTGGAATGGGAGAGGAGCAACTGGGACTAGAACCCGGTGCCCACATGGGATGCCGGTGCCGCAGGCGGAGGATTAACCTAGTGAGCCACAGCACCGCCCCGACCATGTTTTCTTTTTTTCTCTAAGCCTCCTGGGTTGTTGGGGCTGATGTTGAGCTGTTCAGTGGAGTCCTTGTTAATGATTTATCCTAAGTTGCAAATTCCTACCGTTGATTAGCATACATGTTATCAAACATGAGAGTCCATATCAGTCCATATCCATGCTTCTTACATGCAGATACATATCATATGCATTTGTACATGTTATGAAGTCATTACCACTAGATTTCATGAGCATTCCCAGTGAAAGTTCTTAACTTTCTGGTTTAACTCTTACCACCACGTGGAATACTCTAAAATGTATTTGGATTTGTTCCTCTCTTCTCTTTCTCCCTCTCTCCTTTCCTCCCTTCTTTTTTCTCTCCTTCCCTTTTATCTAACAAAATGCCTGTGTAAGAGTCACCTTTTGGGTTGTCTGTTTAGCTTATAATGATTCTCCCTTCTTTTTGTCCTTTTCCTAGTGTTTCCACTAATTGTACTTGAACTACATATTCTTGACCACGTGGACTTAATAAATTGGATCACTGGACACCTGATTCAAGCTGGGCATTCTAATTCTTTCCTTGTCATTTTGAATTGAGACTGAAGGGAAGACACAAGGGATTCTTTGTGCATGGCTGATCCTCAGCCCTGTGGGTGCAAAACCTGTGGTAGAACTGAATCTTTCCGCCCTCGTCCTGCTCTTTTTCTGTAAAGAAAAAAAACCTATAGTGATTACAGAAAAACCTGTAGTGATTACAGAGTACAGCAGATGTTAGGAAGAACTGTGATGGAATAAAGGAGAATGACTTGGATTCTAGATGACTTTCCATTTCTTGGATTGGTTTTTCCCTGAGGCTTGGCTTGTATTCCATGAAATTCCCATGTATATTTATAATAACAACCCTTGTACCCTATAAGTTAGCTCCCATAAACTTCAATTTTTCATCAAAATAAGCTTATTTTTTAACTTAAAAAAGTTTTAAAAGTAATTTGAGAGGCAGACACACACACACAGACACACATACACACACACACACACACAGAGAGAGAGAGAGAGAGAGAGAGAGAGAGAAGGAGAGGGAGAGGAGAAGAGAGAGCCCTTACAACTGTCCTCAGTGCTCACAATGACCAGACTTGTTAGGCTAGTTTGACGCTGAGAGCCAGGAATGTATTTCTTGTCTCTCACACAGATGGCAGGGACCCTACCGCCTGAGCTATCACCTGCTGTCTCCCAAGGTCTGCATTAGCAGGAAGCCATAGTCAGGAGCCAGGGTTGGGTATCAAACCAAGGCACTCTGATGTGGGACCACAGGTGTATTCATTGGCTTCTTAAGCATTTTATTTATTTGAAAGGCAGAGACAGAGAGATAGAAATATACAGACAGACAGAGATCTTCTATCCACTGGATCACTCCCCAAGTGTCCACAACAGCCAGAGCTGGGCCAGGCTGAAGCTGGGAGCCCAGAACTCTATCCAGATCTCCTGTGTGGGTAGCAAGAACCCAAGTTCTTGCATCATCTGCTGCCTTCCAGGGTATACATTTGCAGGAAGCTGGAATCAGAAGCATCTAGGCCTGGAACTCCAATCACTCTGATACGGGATGTGAGAATCTCAAGTGAAAGCTCACCTGCTGCTTGGAATGTGTGTATCCCAAACAGTATCTTAACCACTGCAACAAATACCTGCCTCTTAATTGATGTCTTAACTGCCAGGCTAAAACCTCCCCCTATAGCTCACCTTTTTTTTAAAGATTTATTTTATTTACTTGAAAGGCAGAGTTACAGAGAGAGGTAGAACCAGAGAGAGAGAGGTCTTCCATCTGCTGGTTCAATCTCCAAATGACCGCGATGGCCAGAGCTGAGCTGATCCAAAGCCTGAGCTGAGCCAAAGCCAAGAGCCAGGAGCTTTTTCCGGGTCTCCCACATGGGTACAGGGGCCCAAGGACTTGGGCCATCTTCTACTGCTTTCCCAGTCCACAGCAGAGAGCTGGATCGGAAGTGGAACAGCTGGGACTCGAACCCCAGCCCATATGGGATGTTGGCACTTCAGGTCGCACCTTTAACCCATTGTACCACAATGCAGACCCCTCAACTTACCTTTTAATTCCATTTTTCCATTGACTTTTTAAAGTACCCTTGTGCAATTCCTGTGTGCAGGCACTGTGGCTATACCTTTAACCTAGGGAGTTCAGATACCCAAAGAGACATCTATTTCCGAAGGCCCCAGGTAGAAGAGTAGATGCATGGGACACAGGTGGTGCACAGGCAATGGGTGGAGGGATTTCTGCTTCACCTAAGAGTGCATACAAAGGTTGCATAGAGCAGGTGACATCTGCACTGGAATTTGAGGTTTGCTAGAAGTGCACTAGGAGCAACAAGAGACTAAGTCTGCTATATATGGCTGGGCTTTTGGGTAAATGTATGAGGGAGCAGAACCATGAAAACTGGAGGAGTAATTTTCTGCCAACAAAGTCAAGGGTTTTTCATGCCATGCTAAAAATAACAAAGCCATATTTTCAAAAGAGAAATGAAGATAATCTAAAAACGTAATTTGGAAACAGTTGGTCTGGAATATGTCCTCATTATGGATTTCATTTGTTAGGTAGTATAACAGAACTGATCCTTGTAAATGGGAATTCAAATGACTTCACACACACCTTCCATAAGATTTGGCCTATGCTTTAGATGAAGCTGTTGAAAATCATCAATAATCTTTCATTCTGATTGTAATGTTTCTGTGGCACATGAAAGGAGTTAAAAATGACTTCTAAGTTTACATTTGGCTCAGGCATATGTTAATTGGAAGCAAAAGCAATTTGTGTTTAATTTAATGGCAATGGGAGATATATATTATTCTTCTGTTATTCACAGTGTAGGGAAGGAAGATTTCTTCATTTTTTTCTTTTCATATTATTTTTTTCTTTCATAGTCATTGATTAATGTATTTCCTGGGTATTCTGACTTTCCCTCATTTACATTTTTCTTCTCACTTGTTTTTTTCTATATATTCACAGTTGTGTTTGAAATTCAGTTATTTTCTTCATGTAGGCTTTTGCTTGTTTCTGATTCCTATGCACTCTCATTTTCTTTCTGGTAGATGAAGTCAATAGTGGATTGGGAGTTGGCAGCCTGCTTACTGGGTCATGTAGATTCTCAGTGTTTTTGTTTTCATTTTAATCTTCTTCTTCCTGTAGCAGATCTTGTAATCTTTCCCTGCTTACTAACATATCTCTGGAATAATTACTCAGGGATGGAGGAGGAAACAGAACATGAACTGTTAAAAGTTGATAAGTTTTCAGAAAATTTCATGAAAGCATATGGGGGAAGAATGTGAAACTCATGGTGATAAGCAAGAACTGATTATCACTGGAGCTGATTTACTTGAGACTACTGACTGTCAAAAGACAAAATTAGAACACTTTAGTTTAAGGATCTTATTAGCTTTATTTTCAAATCTAGAGTCAGGCCAACAGTTCATTCCATAAAATGGAGTAAGGGTCCCAAAGAAGCAACTGGGAGAGGTTGGTTTTCTTCTGTTGAAGAAAGTAGAAACAAACAAACAAACAAAAAAAAACCAAAAAGTACATTGAGGAGGCAGGCCTCTGGTGCAGTGATTAAGTTGTTGCTTGGGATGCCTGCATCCCATATTGAAGTACCTAGCTTGAGTCTGAACTTCCTTACTTCCAATCCAGTTTCTTGCTAATGAGTACTGGAAAGCAGCAAGTTATGGTTAAAGTATTTGAATGCCTGTCACTCAAGTGGGAGACATGGACTGAATTCTGGACTCCTGGCTTCGTTCTGGCCCAGTCCTGGCTGTTGTGGGCATTTTTGAGGCAGATGTGGAATATTTCTCTGCAACTGTCTTTCTGTCTCTCTGTTTCTATCTCTCTCTGTCTTTCAAATAAAAAAAAGGGCATCACTCATTTTAAAGTTACCTTCTTTGTAAGATGGGGACTAGGAGACTGAGCAGTGGAAAAATAACGGATTGGTTAATGCCAAGTCACTTTGTGTAAGGATTAAGGCAAAAGAACTTCAGTGATGGCTATTGAAACTGGCTTACTTTCAATGTTTGACTTTCTAACCATGGTTCCTTCCAAGGATAGACAAACAAATTAGTTTCAGCTTTGTGAGTGGAAATTTAGCGTGAGTGACGTCATTTTGATTTTCACCCTGATCTGTTTGGACCCTGTGCAGGAACTTAGTCTGAAACAATGACCCAAAATTAAAAGAAAAACTGGTAATTTCATTTAAATGATTTTAGCTAGATTAAATTGCTAGGCTGCTGAGGAAAGGCTAATGGTATTTTGAAGACAAGCATGGTTTGAGTAAAAATTGCTTTTTGGAGGTAACTAAAATTCAAGGCACAGCAGGTTCTTTTCTCAATTTTTAGTGAATGTAAGAGAAACATTTTCTTTTTCTTTTTTAAAGATTTATTTATTTATTTGAAAGTAAGACTTGCACAGAGAGAGAAGGAGAGGCAGAGAGAGGTCTTCCATCTGCTGGTTTACACCCAGTTGGCCACAATGGCCAAGCTACGCCAATCCAAAACCAGGAGCCTGGAGCTTCCTTCAGGTCTCCCTCATGGGTGCAGGGGCCCAAGGACTTGGGCCATCTTTTTTTTTTTTTTTTTTTTTTTTGACAGGCAGAGTGGACAGTGAGAGAGAGAGACTGAGAGAAAGGTCTTCCTTTGCCGTTGGTTCACCCTCCAATGGCCGCCGCGGCCAGTGTGCTGTGGCCGGCGCACCGCGCTGATCCGATGGCAGGAGCCAGGAACCAGGTGCTTTTCCTGGTCTCCCATGGGGTGCAGGGCCCAAGCACCTGGGCCATCCTCCACTGCACTCCCTGGCCACAGCAGAGAGCTGGCCTGGAAGAGGGGCAACCGGGACAGAATCCGGCACCCCAACCGGGACTAGAACCCGATGTGCCGGCGCCGCTAGGCGGAGGATTAGCCTAGTGAGCCACGGCGCCGGCCAGGACTTGGGCCATCTTCTACTGCTTTCCCGGGCCATAGCAGAGAGCTGGATTGGAAGGGGAGCAGCTGGGACTCGAACCGGTGTCCATATGGGTTGCCGGCACTGCAGGTGGTGGCTTTACTGGCTATGCCACAGCGCTGGCCCCGTAACATTTTCTTTTAAGATGACTGGTCTAATGGAGTACTGATGACCATATCTCCTGGGATAGCTTGCTTATTTGGGAAAGCAGAAGAGCCAGAACTCTACTCTCTTTATTGAAAGGTGAAGGCAGAGTTGCACACCTTTCAGGTGCATGCCATGTGTCCTCTGCCTTGCCTTGCCACTAGCAAGCTATGAATCTACTTTAAGAAGTTTGTGGAGGGGCTGGCATTGTGGTGCAGCAGGTTAAGCTGCTGCCTACAACAGCACCATCCCATATGAGCACTGGTTCAAGTCCTGGCAGTTCTACTTCTGATCCAGCTTCCTGCTAATGAGTCTGGAAAAGCAGTGGAGGATGGCCCAAGTATTTGGGCCCCTGCCACTCACGGGAGAGCTTCCTGGAGTTTCTAGCTCCTGGATTCAGCCTGGAGTGTTGAGGCTCTTTGGGAAGTGCATCAGCAGACGGAATCTCTCTCTCTCTCTTTCTTAGTCTCTTTAACTCTGCTTCTCAAATAAATAAATAAATCTTTAAGAAGAAGTTTGTAGAAAAAGGAATTATAAGATAAGTTAATTTTGGTATGAAATATTTTGAAATCCATGCATAATTTTTTCATAGTAGATACTTTCCATGAACTTCAAAAAGATTTATTTATGTATTTGAAAGTCTGAACGACAGAAAGAGAAAGAGACAGGGATCTTCCATATTCTACTTCACTCTTTGAATGTGTAACTGGGCCTGGGTCAGGTTGAAGCCAGGAGCCAGGAACTCCATCCAGTTCTCCCATGTGATTGGCAGGGACCCAAGTACATAGGCCACTATCCTTTGCCTCTCAGGGTGCATATTAGCAGGAAGCTGGATTGGAAGGAAAGGAACTGGGACTCAAAAACAAGTTGTCCAATATGGATTGTCTCAAGAAGAGTTGATGCTCTTACACTACAATGCCAGCTCCTTCCATGAACTTTTTAAAAAGATTTATTCATTGTATCTGAAAGGCAGAGTTACACAGAGAGAGGGAGGAACAGAGAGAGAGAGAGAGAGAGAGAGAGAGAGAAATCTTCCATCTGCTGGTTCACTCAACTGCTGGACCAGACTGAAGTCAGGAGCCAGGAGCTTCTTCCAGGTCTCTCACAAGGGTACAGGCGTCCAAGCACTTGGGCCCATCGTCTGCTGCTTTCCTAGGTGCATCAGCAGGGAGCTGGGTTGGGAGTGGGGCAGCTAGGATTCGAACTGGCGCCCATATGGTTTGCCCATGCTACAGGTGGCTTGCCATGCCACAGTGTTGGCCTGTCCATGAAATTTTGAAGACCTCTCATGTGACAACAATAAAAGCAATATAAATAATTAAACAAAACTGAAAATTTATTGTGCTATTATTATATGCCAAACAATTTACTTATATTATTATGCTTTGTTCTTGCAAGAACTTTGTAAGTAGGAAAATTATTATCTTATTTCACAAATAGGGAAACTGAACCAGAGGTGACTTTATCCAAGGGTACATGGTTATCATAGGCAGAAAGCTTAACTCCAGAGCCTTTCTTAACCATTATAGATATTGGGTATTTCTTACCTGAGAGGTTTGGGACCAGGAAGGTGTTTCTTGGATTTCAGGTCCTTTCAAATTTTGAAATATTTGCATATACATAATGAGATATCTTGGAGATGGATGCCAAGTATAAACACAGAATTCATTTATGTTTCATACATGCTTTATACCATCACCTGAAGGTAATTTTATAGATACTTTTAATAATTTTGTGCATGAAACAAAATTTCATGACATGGAAATTTCTACTTTAATTGGTGCTCGAAATTTTTCAGATTTTGGATATTTGTTTTAGAGATGCTCAATCTGTGTTATATCTTTCTCCCAACACTTGATTATCTGGTCTCCCTGGGCCTGCTTCTTCTTACAAAAGGGAAACTCATGATTGTCCTGACATCCTCCTCCTATTTGATAGGATGAAATCAGAGTATGAAAGGGAAAATATTTTGAAGATTCTAAAGTAGCAGAAAAATACAAGCAATTATTATGATGGACATGCTGAGAGAAAGAGCAAGATAGAGGCTCCCTGGAACGAGAATTAGAATTTGACCTTCAGCAAAAGGGCTGCTGTGCCGGTGCTGACAGCCCAAGCAAGGAGCATGGGTCCTTTGTCCATGGCTGTCAGAATGGCAGGGGAAGGGGACAGACGCCAGGCCTGGGCATCCAGGCGTGAGTGCAGGACCCCCTGAACTAGAGTCTCTGGGCAGATTCACTCAGAGCTTGACCTTTTGAATGTAAAATACTTGTCAGGTTGCCAAGTGCCAACCAGCCAGGGAATGAATTCAGCCAGAAGAATGTTTCCGTGGTTGTCCCGGGGATGCTTGTTTTGGAGAGAAATGGCTTCCTCTGTGCTAGGTTATACCCGGAAACTGGAATCTATTCACTACCTGGTTTGCGTTTCTCAATTTATAAAAATGATGTCTCCATTTTATAAATGTTATGTAATTGGTATTATAAGAGAGGTATTTCTATATGTTTTCCATTTTCAAGCAATAAAATCTTCTGGCTTATTTGAGTATTTTCAAATCGTATTTCTTCTGTTCCACCCCTGCCTCAGTTCTGGAAAATTTCTCTGGGTGTTGTTGTGGGGAGGGAATGCTTGTTCTCTCGGGAGTCATTGACAAGCATAGTATACTTACAGAAATGTCTCAGTAAACCCACTTGGATAAGACATGTGATCAAGAGACGTGTAAAAAATGAAATTGTGAACTTTAAAAAAATGATTATTTATTTATTTGAAAGGTAGAGTTACAGAGAGGCAGAGGCAGAGCCTCTGGTTTACTCCCCAAATGGCCACAGGGGCCAAGGTGGGGCCATCCTCTACTGCCTTCCTAGGTCATAGCAGAGAGCTAGATTGGAAGTAGAGTAGCCAGGACTCAAACTGGTGCCCATATGGGACACCAGTACTGCAGGTGCTGGCTTTACCCACTACACCATAGTGCTGGACCCCCTTGTGGACTTTCCTATAAACCTGAGATTTGTAGAAAAGCTTTCTGTTAGGTATCAAACCACAGAAGCTAACATGAGAGGTTAGTAATTTTAAGCTATACATGTAGAGCCACTGAATTATTACTTAGAATATGAATTCACATCATTTTTATTTGTTTACAATTAGATTGATTGTGGAATGGCTACAGACTTTTCCATCCTGAATTATACTTTACACTCTGTGACTTTGATCCCCTTTCCATCAAGAAATGGAGTCTATTTCTATACCTACTAGATGTGTGCTTGGTCATGTGTTCTGCTTTGGCCAAAGGAGCAATAATAAGTGATGAAAGCAGGTATTTGAAAACTGCTTTCCTTCCCTTGCTAAGATTTCTTTTGCTACCAAATGAAGAAGCACATACCATTCTAATAGAAAAGGAAAGACCACATAGAATAAAGACTAACTAGCCCAGAGAAGGCCTTTAGAGCAACTGGTCTACCAAACATCAGAAAATGTGGGTGAAGTTGCCCCCAAGCTTTCAAGCCCTAGCTATGCTGACAACAGAGGCTTGCCAAGCTGGCCCAGATCAGAATCGTCCAAGCAGATCAATACAGTCATGAGCAATAATAAATTTGTTGCTTTAGCACACTAAGTTTTAGGATATTTTATTTTAAAACTACTTTAACTGATTCAAACTTTACTTTGTAAAATACAATCAACCCCAATTTTAGGGTTGGCACATTAAGGTCAGTAGAATGGCTGTTTTTCTAAGTTAATGTCACTGGAACCCAATTAATGTTTTGCAGATTTTCTGTGGTTGATTTTGAGAAATAACGGAATTGAGTAGATGGGACAGAGTCTTCCCAGACCTCAACACTAAAATATTTTTTATCTTACCCTTTACGAAAAAGTGAGCTGACCTCTACAGAGAATTGCTTCTAATTGATGTGCAGGAGTTCTTAATGCTAATTCTTTGTTGGCTGCAGGTATTGAGAATATTTGCTATATGTAACTTATTATTTCACTTTGCTTACAAAGCTTTATTACAAGTTATTAATTTAATTTTTAAATATTATTTAAAATTTTCATTTGAGAAGGTTGGAGAGAGATCCTGCTGGTTCAGTCCTTGAGTTCCTGGAAAGTCAGGGCTAAGAAAAGGAGCTGGGAACACTATCTAGGTCTCTTATATGTGTAACAGGAACCCAATTACTTGGGCCATCATTGTTGCATTCCAGGCTCTGCACTGGCCAGAAGCTGGAGTCAGGAATCAAAACCAGGTATTGAGGTTCAGGATGCAGGTATCTTCATAATTAGGTTAAATGCTTGCTCTACGTTTTTAATTTTAATTTTAGAAAGTATTTATTTATTAGATATTGAGGGAGAGATAAGGAGAGAAGCTAGAGGAGAGAGAGAGAAAAAAAAAGGGAGAGAATACAGAGAGAGAGAGAATCTTTAATCTGCTAGTTCATTCCCCTAATTGTTGCAACAGCCAGCCAGGGCTGGGCTAGGCTGAAGCCAGGAGCCAGGAACACCATTTGGGTCTCCCACATGGATGGCAGAGGCCCAAGCAATTATTTAGGCCATCATCTGCTGCCTTCCCAGACACATTAGCAGGAACTTGTATTATAAGTAGAGCAGTCAGGACTTGAACTGGCATTCTGATATGGGGTGCCAGTGTCACAAGCAGTGGCTTAACTTGCTGCACCACAATGCTGGTTCTCCAAGCTCTTTATTTTAGAGAGCCAAATTGAGGAATTAAAAGAAAAATACTAAAAAAAAAAAAAGCAAAGAAAAATACTAAACTCCTTTTGTGTCTTGTTTAAAAAATCATTCTTGGGTCTTGTGGCGTAGTGGGTAAAGCTGCCTGCAGTACTGGCATCCCAAATGGATGCTGGTTTGAGATCCAGCTGTTCCACTTCCAATCTAGCTCTATGCTATGGCCTGGGAAGGCAGTAGAGGATGGCCCAAGTCCTTGGGCCCCTGCACCCATGTGGGAGACCTGGAAGAAGCTCCTGGCTCCTGGCTCCTGGCTCCTGGCTTCAGATCGGCCCACCTCCAGCCACTGCAGCCATTTGGGGAGTGAACCAGTGGATGGAAGATTTCTCTCTCTCTCTGCCTCTGCCTCTGTCTCTCTGTAACTTTGCCTTTCAAATAAATAAATCTTTAAAAAAAATCATTTCCTACTGCAAGGTAAGAAAACTACTTCTATTTAACAATAAATTTTGCTTTGACATTTGTGTTCTTCAAGCATCTGGAGCTATTTTTGGATATAGTGTGAGGCAGTAATCCAATTTCTTTTTTATAAATGTTTTGCATTTTTGATTGCTCTGTTTATCAAATAATCTTTCCTTTCTGCACTGATATGTGACATGCCAGCTTTGTCATTGCTATGGTTTGAAATGTCCTGTGAAGTTCAAGTATTAGAAACTTATTCCCTGAAGTAACAGTGTTGAGAAGTGACACCTTGAAGATATGATTAGGGTTATGATGGCTCTGCCATTATGAATGTATTAGTGCTGCTGTCGGGGTACACTAGTTACTGTGGGAGTAGGTTTCTGATAAAAGGATGAGCTCAGCTCCCTTCTTCACTGTCTTGCTCTCACTCTCACTTTCCTGCCTCTTTGTCTTCTGCCACAAGCTAATGATGCAAGAAGGCCCTTGCCAGTGGTGGGTCACTTGACTTTGGACTTCTGAGCCTCTAGAAGTATAAGAAATAAATCTTTCTCTTTTATAAATTATCCTGTCTCAGGTATTTTGTTATAACAGCACAAAATGGACTAAGACAGCCATCTATCAACCTTATGAAGTATGTGAGTTTGTTTATAATCTCTATTTTTTTTTATCTTTTATTTAATGAATATAAATTTCCAAAGTACGTCTCATGGGTTACAATGGCTTTCCCCCCCCATACCGTCCCTCCCACCCACCACCCTCCCCTTTCCCACTCCCTCTCCCCTTCCATTCACATCAAGATTCATTTTCGATTATCTTAGTATACAGAAGATCAGCTTAGTATACCTTAAGTAAGGATTTCAACAGTTTGTTCCCACACAGAAACATAAAGTGAAAAATAATAGATGATTTTTTTTTAAATGATGATGAAATCAGATCAGACCTATTGTCATGTTTAATCCCAGTGAGAGTCAAGTTGGGAATTGATAGTTTCTTTTCTTTTTTTTTTTTTTTTAACAGAAGATCAGTTTAGTGTACATTAAGTAAAGATTTCAACCGTTTGCACCCCCATAGAAACACAAAGTGAAATATACTGTTTGAGTACTCGTTATAGCATTAAGCCTCAGTGTACAGCACATTAAGGACAGAGATCCTACATGAGGAGTAAGTGCACAGTGACTCCTGTTGTTGACTTTACCAATTGACACTCCTGTTTATGGCATCAGTAATCTCCCTATGCACCAGTCATGAGTTTCCAAGGCTATGGAAGCCCCTTGAGTTCTCCGACTCTTATCTTGTTTAGACAAGGTCATAGTCAAAGTGGAGGTTCTCTCCTCCCTTCAGAGAAAGGCACCTCCCTCTTTGAAGACCTGTTCTTTCCACTGGGATCTCACTCACAGAGATCTTTTTGCCTATAATCTCTATTTTATGCTACTTTATTCTGTTTATCAAAATATCTGACCTTGCACCTACATCACTTTCTTAATTACCATAACTTTATAATAAGTCCTGATAGTTTGTAGGGCAAGTCCTCTGCCCTACTGTTCCTTTGGAGAATCCTAGCTGTTCTTGATATTCTTGTATGTATATTATAGAATCATGAAGTTCTATGTAAAACATTATTGAGGAACTTGATTGAATACAGAGATAAATGTGGATAGAAGAACATCTCTATAATATTGTCTTTATACCTATGGTCATGATTTGCTTCCCCCTTTATTTAGGTCTTGTTAGTATTCTTATAAAATTGTCTTCTATAGTTCTGACACAGTGTGAATAGAGGTGGTATTAGTTGGATCCTGTCCAATTCCTGATTTTAAAAAGCATGAGTCTAGCATTTCTACATTAGAATAATGCTTGTTCTAGACTATAGATACCCTGTATTTTTTTTGGATTGTTATCATCATTCTTTGGGCTGTTCCTTACTTTCTGGAGCAAAAACTATCCTATCAAGTCCTGGAGCCAGCCATTTCTCCAAACAGCTTTGATTTTTCTAAGGGGAGAATGATATATAGAGACAAAGATCTGGGGACTAGGGGTACTCAATGCTACTGTTACATCATGCTTCTAGGCTCTCTTTAGTGAATAGAATGAGCACATTTATTTCTATATGTTAAAAGCCTTGAGTATACACTGTTATCTCTAATTTGAATCCAATACCACAGGGAATTTGTTTTTTTAAAAATATTTATTTTATTTATTTGAAAGACAGAGTTACAGAGAGAGGTAAAGACAGAGAGAGGGCTTCCATCCGCTGGCTCACTCCCCAGATGGCTGCAACGGCCGGAGCTGCGCTGATCCAAAGCCAGGAGCCAGGAGCTTCCTCCGGGTCTCCTATGTAGGTACAGGGGCCCAAGGACCTGGGCCATCTTCTACTGCTATCCCAGGCCATAGCAGAGAGCTGGATAGGAAGAGGAGCAGCTGGGACTAGAACCGGCACCCTTGTGGGATGCCGGCACTTCAGGCCAGGTCTTTAACCTGCTGCACCACAGCGCCAGCCCCAATATGTATTTTTTTTAAAAAATATTTATTTATTTATTTGAAAGGCAGAGCAACAGAGACAGGGAAAGGGAGAAAGTGATTTTCCATCTGCTTATTCACTCCCTAAATGGCCACAAGAGCCAGGGATGGGCCAAGCTGAAGGAAGGAATCAGGAACTCAAGTACTTGAACCATCATCACTGTTTCCCAGGCACAGTAGCAGGGAGCTGGATCAGAAGTAGGATAGCCAGGACTCAAACTGGCACTACAATATAGGATGTAGGAATCCCAAGCAGTGGCTTGACATGCTGCACTACACTGCCTACCCTATAAAAAAGTTAAAAACAAATACTAACAAACTGGCCGGCACCGTGGCTCACTAGGTTAATCCTCCGCCTTGCGGCGCCGGCACATCGGGTTCTAGTCCCGGTCGGGGCGCCGGATTCTGTCCCGGTTGCCCCTCTTCCAGGCCAGCTCTCTGCTGTGGCCAGGGAGTGCAGTGGAGGATGGCCCAAGTGCTTGGGCCCTGCACCCCATGGGAGACCAGGAGAAGTACCTGGCTCCTGCCATCGGATCAGTGCGGTGCACTGGCCGCAGCGCGCCGGCCGCCCGGCCATTGGAGGGTGGACCAACAGCAAAGGAAGACCTTTCTCTCTGTCTCTCTCTCTCTCACTGTCCACTCTGCCTGTCCAAAAAAAAAAAAAAAAAAAAAAAAAAAAAACTAACAAACTAAAGTTTAAAGGTGAGGAGAATAATAAATAAAAAAGGAAAAATGAGAGGAAAAACCAAAAGCAAAAAAAAAAAAAAAAAGAGATATTTGAAAGAAAAAAGGCTGGGGCCGGTGCCGTGGCTCACTTTGTTAATCCTCTGCCTGCAGCACCGGCATCCCATAAGGGCTCTGGGTTCTAGTCCCGGTTGCTCCTCTTCCAGTCCAGCTCTCTGCTGTGGCCCGGGAGGGCAGTGGAGGATGGCCCAGGTCCTTGGGCCCGCACCCCATGGGAGACCAGGAAAAGCACCTGGCTCCTGGCTTTGGATTGGCATAGCTCTGGCCGTAGCGGCCATTTGGGGGGTGAACCAATGAAAGGAAGACCTTTCTTTCTGTCTCTCTCTCACTATCTAACTGTCAAATAAATGAAAAAAAAAATGAAAGAAAAAAGGCTAAGGAACAGGGAAAATGAGAAAAACAAAACAAAGAATGAGAAAAATAAAAATGGATAAATGAGAAAAAGAAAAAATTAATAGCAAGCACAATAGAAAGCCCACAATACCAAAGAGAAAACAAAATAGTTTTGCTGATAGTTCCCTATGGTTGTTGAAAACCAGACCAAAAAACTAGGCCCAAGCAGGGACTATATAGGTGCTTGGAATTCTATGGCAGTGGCTCCATACGAGGTTACAGCAAGGAACTGAATCTGTTATGGCTGGTAATCATCCTCAGTGGTTTCTTCACGTTTTGGTCTCGAGAACTCTTTAGTATGGAAAATAAAATTGTTGAGAGCCACAGACAGCCATAGCTTTATGCTGACGTGGGTTGTAGCTATCAATATTTATCCTGTTAGAAACTAAGACCTCCATGGTGTTTCAGTGGCTTTTCATTTCTAGTTTGAAAGGCTGTCATACTTCCTGGATCACTGCTTTTAAACATCCAAACATGTGAAGATTTAAAATGTATCTCTTTTTAATAATTTTTTTACATTTTATTCATGATATGTTAGAGATTAGCATTTGAATCAGTAGATTTTCTTTTTTGGTGCTGCTACAAAAATGTATATTGGTGGGGCTGGTGCTGTAGCATAATAGGTTAAGCCTTTGTCTGCAGTGCCAGCATATCCCATATGGATGCCCGTTTGAGTCTTGGCTGCTCCACTTCTGATCCGGCTCCCTATTAATGTGGCTGGGAAGGCGGCAGAAAATGGCCCAAGTGCTTGGGCTCCTGCACCCATGTGGGAGGCCCAGAAGAAGCTCCTGGCTTCAGTATGGCCTTGCTTCAGCCATTGTGGTAATTTGGGGAGTGAACCAGCAGATAGAAGACCTCTCTCTCTCTCTGTCTCTCCCTCTCTCAGTCTGTAACTTTGCCTCTCAAATAATTACTTAAATCTTTTAAAAAATGTATATGGGTAATTTTTAAATAAAAGACATTTCTCAGTTCTAGAGGTTGGAAAGACCAAGAAGGATCAAGGTGTCGGTTCTAGAAGGAAGCCTTTTCTAGAAAGGTTTCAAACCTTTCCACAGTGAGCAGGCCTCATGACCTCATCACCTCTTAAAGACCCTCACCTTTTAATAATATCACATGGGCAACACCTGAAGTTTGGAAGACACACACGTTTAAACCATAGCACTAAATGAAAGAAAGCTTACCCTCCCTAAAGTGGGTGGAGTCATCTGATCTGATGATGACCCATACAGAGCAAGACAGAGGAAGGGAGAAGTCTTTCTCCGTTGAGTTGGGACGACCATCTTCTCTTGCCCTGGGACATTGGAGCTCCGTTTTCTCAAGCCTTTGGACTCAGGGATTTTTTCACTATCAGCTCCACACTCCCACTTCTGTTTTGGGGCCTTTGGTCTCAGACTGGATGGGCACTATTTGGCTTTTTGGCTGCCAGTTTTTAGGCTTGAACTAGAACTAAACCACCGGCTCTCCTGGGCCTCCAGCTCGAAGATCGCAGGCGGTGGGACTTCTCAGCCTCCACGATCAGGTGAACCAGTCCCTCACAATGTGGCTTTTCCTGTAGCTCTATATAAACCTCATGGATTGTGTTTCCCTGGAGAACCCTGACAGTAGAAAGAACAAAATACTAAATCTCTCCTCCCTTTTTCAATTCTGAGCTAGAGTACTAAAAACTGAGAAATGTCTCATCTATTATTACAAACTTCTAACTCAATTACCTTAGGTCAGAGATAATAGCCCGAGGATTCCCGTTACTGAAATTTATTGAAGGCCTTTTTATGGCCTAAAACATGATAATTTTTTTCAATTGTTTTTCATGTAAGTCTTCCAGGTAAAATTTTCCTTGAACAAATGTTCTTGCAGCAGAGGATACTTTAAAAATTTTAAATTAAGCTGGAGGGAGAGATTGCTAAGAGAGGGATTTCAGCATCAGAAACATGTCTTTGGATATTTGAAGTCCTGAGAATATTTGAGGTCTTGTTGGGACTGAAGAAATATAAAGTAGACATACAGAGCTCACCACAGCCCTTGCAATGTGCCTAAAAGACAATACAGTATTTGCTAGCATTATTAATGTATAAGCATCGCATAGGTGGAAAACTAGAGCTCATACTTTTGTTCTGTTTTTCAACAAATGTTTACTGAGCCCTTATTAAATGCTCCCAAGAGGCAGAATTCTAGGTGCTGGGGAAACCACACTCTCAACAAAGTCCCTGAGTTTCTTGGGCTTTGGTGTGGAGTGGGGAAAGTACAATAACAAATCAGTCAGTTTACAGATAAATTGAGAGGGTGATAAGTGATAGGAAGAGCGATGTGTTGGCATTACTGTGTATTAGACTAGGTTAGCAGGGGATGGGGACTAACATTTAAGCTGAAACCCCCTTTACAGGAACCCGATATGCAAAGAGAGATCTAGGAAAAGGATGTACCAGGCTGAGATTACTGCAGGTGTAGAGGCTCTGGAATAAGCCTGGTGTTCCAGGTGCAGAGAGAGAGGCAATCAGTGTGGCTGAGCCTTAATGAGCAGGCAGAAGGGTAGTGGAAGTTGCTCCTAGAGAGGCAGGCACAGGTGGAGGTGAGATTCCCACTACAGCAGTACATTTTGTGTTTCATTTTGCACGATTCTGGGTCCCTGAAGTCTGTGTTCGTGTGCAGCTGCAGTGCAAGTTTCTAAAAATCACCTTCCTCATCCTGTCTGCTACCCGCTCCGGTCTAGATCAGTCCACTAGAAAGTCCATTCTGAAAGAGTCATGGCTTGCAGCTGGCCTCACCCCCGGCTGCTCCCAGGGAGCGCTGGCGAGCTGCTGAAGAGCCCTCCGGGAGTTGATTCTGCTTTTTCGCTCTGCCCTGACCCCTGGTGGAATTGGCCTGTTAAGACATAGCTCTAGCGAGAACTGGAAGCTTTTGGCTGCTTTCCCCCGTTTGGGAGTATCTGCTGTGGTACAATGGACTCCAGTTTCTTAGGTCCTCTGTAGGTTTCCAGGACCTGTGGAGGGGCAGAATTTTAGACGCTGTCATGAGGAAGGCAAGTGGCTTTTGACCATCCAATGTGATGGAAGAAAAATTTCCAATTTGAATGAAAGTACCCCTTCCCCTTTTGTCAGGCACAATGTGTGGGCATGGGTCTCAGCCTGACCAATGGGAACATGACATTGCACTGGGCCCAGGATTGGGTTCAGAGAGGGGTGCATAACCCAGTATAAACCAATCAGATATTCTCTAAGTCTTGGAACCTGGGTTTTGAGAGATCTTTATCTGGATCTAGTTACAAGTCAACCAGTCAACATCTGTTTGGAGAAAGGCTGCTGCTGAGAATTAAATCAGCAGTGAGGATGAAGTTGGGGTGTGGAGATGCAAGGGAAGATGCCATTTAAGGTCCTTCTGGTTGTGCTTAGAGTGAGCCAATAAATATGCATCCCCCAAGCTATTTTCTCTGGGTGTCTGTTGTTTGCAATTGGAAATCTCCTAATACGACAATCAGGGCTTGTCATTACTTTTATTTTTAGAACTAGAGAATCCAAGATAAGTTTGAAGTGGATATACTATCTACTTTACTTAAGGACATTCACCACATTTGTAATTATATAGTGAATGAGCTGTGTGACTGTTTCTAAATCTCTCCTTCATTCCATGAAGGGTGGAACCATATTTGTTTTGCTCAATAAATATTTGTGGAATGAATAAATAATTGCATGGCAATGTTTACTGATGTGAGAGGGTAATTTCCATTATCTCATAGTATTGTGACTATCTAGAAAAATGTGCTTATTCTTGAATACTTCATGCTGCAGTGTTCAGAGGCGAAGTGGGATGATGCCTGAAGTTTAGCTGGCTAACAAAAAAACTGATCCATGTATAGGTTATGCCAAAAAGTTAATGGAAAGTGGAATTGAAATATTTTATTTTAATGCACAACATGTGAAATCCTTGAATATGCAGGGTCTTCAAAAAATTCACGGAGGGGCCAGTGTAGTGGCACACTGTTAAGCTATTCTTTCTGATGATGGCATCCCATACTGGAGTGCTGGTTTGAACTATGGCTTCTCAGCTTCTGATCCTGCCTCCTGGTAATGTGCAAGGGAAGGCAGGGGAAGATGTCCTAAGTGCTTGGGCCCCTGTCACACAGGTGGGACGGATGGATTTCCTGGATCCTGACTTCAACCTGTTCCAGCCTGAGTTGTTGTGGCCATTTGATAAGTGAATTAGCAGATAGAAAACCTTTCTCTCCTCCCTTCTATCTGATGATCCGCCTTTCAAATAAATAAATAAATCCTTTTTTTAAAAAACAAAGCTCATGGATATGCATAATATGAAAAAAGACAAGGATTTCAATTTTTGATCAAAAAATTTATATGCTAATTCCATTTTCCATCAACTATTTGAAGTTCTGTTGTGTTTAAGCAGGGGAGATAGAAAACACATAAGGGAAAATGTTTAATTGTTGAAATGTGGCTACAAAGACTGTTAATTGTACTATTTTTTCAAGTTTTATGCTTAAAAATTATCAACATAGAAAGTTAGGAAAAGGAGAAAATACTACCATTATCTGAATGGGCACTCATATTTATCTTGCCTTTAAGAAACTTAAAAAGTCTAAATTATAGGACAAATGTATGAAAGACTAAAATATTTGTACTATAAAGGAAATGTTTATTTTCTACAAAAAACCCTCAAGTCTTCTTCAAATAATCACAGTTAAAATGATCTAATGAAATCAGAGTTCAGTGGTAAATAAAACTGGAATTAACCCAAAAGAATGAAACATATTTATTTCCCCTCTCCCTCCATTCCTTTTTATTTTGCTAAAATAAATTTTTTTCAGATTACAAAAAATCTTTGTTAAAAAAAGGGAAAGCTCATATCCTAAGGAAAAATGTAAAAGAGAGCAAAAATTATCCCATGGTATCACTACTTAAGCATAATGGTGGAAACAGATCAAAGCACTGTCCTGAGCAGTTCACATATGTGAACATATGTGTCACTGATAACCCTAGGGTAGTTTTTACTACCACTCACATTAAAAACTTTAAAAAAAATTATTTGAAAGGTAGAGAGACAGAGAAAGTGAGAGAGGGACTGAATGCAACAGAAGAATAACTTGAATCCATTAGTTGACTCCCCAAATGCCAATGACAGCTTGGGCTGTGCCAGGAACCAGCAACTCAGTCTAGGTCTGCCATGTGGGTGGCAAAGTCTCCACTAGTTTTCTTTTTTTAAAATAATTCTCAAAATTTATGTAAGGTGAGCAAATTTCATACAGATTTAGGAACATAGTGATGCTTCTTACTCTACCCTCCTTCTTGCCCATGTTCCCACTCTCCCTTCTCCTTCCTTTATTATTAATTTTTACAATGATATGCTTTCATTTTCTAATCATAAGATTAAACCTCTGCTAAGTATCCAAAAAAATAAGGAAAAAAACCAAACTGTTCTACAGCAGTAGAAACGAGGGCTGTAAACTAGTCAATTCTCAAAAAGTCAGTTTCAGTAATAGACATTATCTTTTGGTACTCTATTAGTTACCATATATCAGGGAGAACATAAGATATTTGTCCTTTTGGTACTGGCTTATTTCATTAAGTATAATGATTTTCAGTATAATGATTTTGTTGCCCAAGACAGGATTTCATTCTTTTTTATGGCTAGTCATTTCTAGTCATTGGTTGATGTGTATGTGGGTTGATTACATATCTTAACTATTGTGAATTGAGCTACAATAAACATGGAGTACAGATAACTCTTTCATATGCTGATTTAATTTAATTTGTGTAAATTCCCAGGAGTGTGATGGCTGGGTCATATGGTAGATTTGTGTTCAGCTTTCTGAGGGATGTTCATAGTGTCTTCCACAGTGGCTGTACTAGTTTGAATTCCCACCAACATTAGATTAGGCAATCTTTTCCCCTACATCCTCACCAGCATTTTTTACAAAAATTTTTGTGTGAGAGCCATTCTAACTGGGATAAGATGAAACTTCATTGTGGTTTTAATTTACATTTTTCCAATGGCTAGTGATCCTGACCATTTTTTCATTAGTCTGTTGGCCATTTAAATTTCCTCTCTTGAAAAGTATGTGATCAGGTCCTTTGCCCATTTCTTAACTGGATTGCTTGTTTTGTTGTTGTTGAGTTTCTTGAGTACTTTACAGATCCTGGATATTAATCTTTTATCAGTTGCATAGTTTGTAAATGTTTTCTCCCATTTCTGTCAGTTGTCTCTTCACTTGAAGTATTTCTTTGGAGGTACAGAAGCTTCTTAGCTTGATATAATTCCATTTGTCAGTTTTGGCTTTGATTGCCTGTGCTTCTGGGGTCTTTTCCAAGAACTCTTTGCCTATGTCAGTGTCTTGCAGTTTCCCCACTGTTCTCCTCTAGTGATTTGATGGTATCAGGTCATAGATTTATATCTTTGATCCATTTTTCGGTTGATTTTTGTTTAAGGTGTAAGGTAGGGGTCTTGTTTCATACTTTGGCACATGGAGATCCAATTTTCTCAGCACCATTTGTTGAAGAAACTATCCTTTCTTCAGGAATTGATTTTAGCTGCTTTGTCACAGATTTTTTAGTTGTTGATGCATGGATTGATTTCTAGAGTTTCTATCTGTTCCATTGGTCTTCATGTATACTTTTGTGCCAGTATCAGCTATTTTGATTGTGACTTCCCTGTAGTATGTCTTGAAATCTGGTATTGTGATGCCTCCAGCTTTGTTTATGTTATTTAAGGTTGCTTTAGCTTTTAGGGGTCTCTTGCGTTTCCATATGAATTTTAGATCTGAGAAGAATGTCGTTGGTACTTTTTTTGGGATCACATCGAATCCCTGAAGTGCTTTCAATAGTATGGTCATTTTGATGATATTATTTCAATCCACATACATGGAAGATTTTTTCCATTTTTTTGTTACTTGTATTTATTTAATGTTTTGTGATTTTTACCATAGAGCAGTTTTACCCCCTTGTTTAAATTTATTCCAAGGTATTTAAATTTTTTGTAGCTGTTGTGAATAGAACTGATCTTACAAGTTCTTTCTTAGCTATGGTATTATCTGTGTATACAAAAACTATTGATTTTTGTGTGGATTATATTTTCTTCAGCTTTACCAAACTCTTCTATGAATTCTAATAGTCTCTTAGTGGATCTTTTTGGTTTTCTAGAGATAGAATAATGTCATCAGCAAACAGGGAAAATTTGACTTTTTCCTTTCCAATTTGTATCCCATTCATTTCTTTTCTTGCATAATGGATCTGGATAAAACTTCTAGGGCTATATTGAATAGCATTGCTAAGTGGGTATCCTTGTCTGCTTCCAGAACTTAGTAGAAATGCTTCCAACTTTTAGTATGTTGGAAATGCTTTCCAACATTTAGTATGAAGCTGGCTATGGGTTTGTTGTGTATAGCTTTAATTGTGTTGAGAAATGTTCCTTCTATCTGCAATTTGCTTAAGGTTCTTATTATGAAAGGATGTTGTATTTATCAAATGCTTTTTCTGTGTTATTGAGATAATCATTTGGTTTTTATTTAAAAACTTCTTTAAATTTTTTTATTTTTTATATTTATTTTTTTATTCATTTATTTGAAACAGAGTTACAGACAGAGGGCGAGACAAAGAGAGAAGTCTGATCTGCTGGTTTGCTCCCCAAATGCCTGCAGCAGGCAGAGCTGGGCTGATCTGAAGCCAGGAGCTAGAATTTTCCTCTGAGTTTCCCATGTGGGGCAGGGGTCCAAGTACTTGGGCCATCTTCCACTGCCTTCCCAGGCTGTAAGCAGAGAGCTGGTTCAAAAGAGGAGCAGCAGAGACACGAACCAGTGCAGTGCAAGCCCCTGTTTTTTTTTTTTTTTTTTTTTTAGATCTATTTATTTATTTGAAAGGCATAGTTACAGAGAGAAACAGAGAAACAGAAAGGAGAGAGGGAGGGGGAGAGAGGGGGTAGATCTTTGATCTGCTGGTTCACTCCTCAAATGGCTGCAACAGCCAGGGCTGGGCCAGGCTGAAGTCAAGAGCCAGTAGTGCTAGCTGGGTTTCCAATGTAGGTACGGGGGCCAAAACACTTGGGCCATCCTCCTCTGCTTTCCTAGGTGCATTAGCAGGAAGCTGGATTGGAAGTGAAGCAGCTGGGACCCGAAGCAGTGCACATCCGGGATGCCAGTGCTGCTGGTGATGGCTTTAACCCACTGAGCCACAACACTGGTCCTGGTTTTTATTCTTCAATTTGTTAATGTGATATATTACAATTATTGCATATCAGAGATGGTTCAACACACATGCACACACACATACTATAAATCCCACTTGGTCCAGGTGAATGATCTTTCTGATGTGTTGTTGGATTCAATTAGTTATTATTTTGTTGAGGATTTTTGCATCTGTGTTCATCACTGATATTGCTGGATAGTTGTCTTTGTTGTACCTTATTCTGATTTGGGAATTAAGTTGTTCTGGCCTCATAGAAGGAGTTTGGGAATATTCCCTCTATTTAAATGGTTTTGAATAGTTAGAGAAAAATGGGAATTAGTTCTTTTTTAAAAGCCTGGTAGAACTCAGCAGTGAAGCCATCTGGTCTTGTGCTTTTCTTTGTTGGGAAGGTCTTTATACTGACTAAGCTAGGGGCCAGGAGCTTCATCTGTGTCTCCCATGTGGGTGCAGTGCCCAAGCACTTGGACCATCTTCTACTGCTTTCCTAGGTGCATTAGCAGGGAGATGGATTGGAAGTGTAGCAGCTGAGAACTGAAGTGGAGCCCATATGGGATGCTGGCACTGCAGGCATTGGATTTACCCAATTTACCACAGCACCAGCCCCAAAGTTTTCTTGTGACAGCATTCAGATTATGTATTCCTGGCTGGAATGCCAATTGAGTAATGTTGTGTCTATCTCAGGCTATCACATCTGGAGGTACACAGTGTCCATTGGTGCTGCTGATTTTCATCACTGGTTTTAGGCATTACCTTGCTTTTCCCCACTGTATGACCTGCTTTTAAATATCTAATCACATAGGATAATTTTATTTACGAAGCACAAAAAGGTAGACCTATTGCATTATTTTTCATGGTGGTAGCATCATCATTGTCATCATCATCATTACCACCACTATGAAGACTTATTATATATTAGACACTGTGCTATATACTGTTTTAATTATTACCACCATCCTACAGATAACAGGAACATGTGACTGAGAGCTGGTAACTTGGGAAAGCTAAGTAGAGCTTCAAACCTCTCTGTTTTTATGCTGTTCTAACTTTTTATGTTGGCATTATTCCTTAGTCTTAAATTTCTTTTCTTTTTGATAGGCAGAGTTAGATAGTTAGAGAGAGACAGAGAGAAAGGTCTTCCTTTTTCTGTTGGTTCACCCCTCAAATGGCCACTACAGCTGGTGCATTGTTGGCAGCGCGCTGCGCTGATGTGAAGCCAGGAGCCAGGTGCTTCCTCCTGGTCTCCCATGCTGGTGCAGGGCCCAAGGACCTGGGCCATCCTCCACTGCCTTCCCAGGCCACAGCAGAGAGCTGGATTGGAAGAGGAGCAACCGGGACAGAATCTGGCACCCCGACCGGGACTGGAACCTGGGGTGCCAGCACCGCAGGTGGAGGATTATCCTAGTGAGCTGCGGCACTGGCCCTCTTAAATTCTATAAACAATACTTCTTTGAATATTCCAGAATACACATCTTGATGAGTCCTGAAAATTTCAGCTGTCATATGTTGTTGAAATATTACTGAAGTAGATATTCTTAAGTAAACAAATAGACAAGAGCACTTTACAAATGTTGTAGAAACTGGAATTAAAAATAAGTGATTTTTGTGAAAACAAACTTTGAAATCCATACATAGCTTTTTCATAATATGCATCTCCATGAACTTTCTGAAGACTTTTTTTTTTTGTTTCAGAATTATTTATTATTTGAAAGGCAGAGTTACAGAGAGGCAGAGAGGGAAAGAGAGATCTTCCATCTGCTGGTTACTCCCCAGATGGCCACAACGGCCCTAGCTGTGCCGATTCAAAGTCAGCAGCCAGTAGCTTCTTCAGGGTTTCCGAAGTGGGTGCAGGGGCTCAAGGACTTGGGCCATCCTCTACTGCTTTCCCACGCCATAGCAGAGAGCTGAATCAGAAGTGGAGCACCTAGGACTCGAACCAGAGCCCATATGGGATGCTGGCACTACAGGTGGCAGCTTTACCCACTCTATCACAGCTGAAGACCTTTTGTATGCATGGGTTTAAAAAATTTTTGCATCAAAATAAGTTTATCTTTTAATACAGTTTTCAATGAGCTTTTTGAAGTACTATCATATTATTTTTTTTCTCTTTTTTTCAACTTTTATTTGATAAACATAAATTTTGAAAGTACAACTTTTGGATTATAGCGGCTTTTCCCCTCCCTCCCACCAGCAACCATCCCATCTCCCACTCCCTCTCTCATCCCATTCTTCATCAAGATTCATTTCAATTATCTTTACATACAGAACATCAAGTTAGTATATATTAAGTAAAGATTTCAACAGACTGTACCCACCCAGATACACAAAGTATAGAGTACTGTTTGAGTAGTAGTTTTACCATTAATTCCCATAGTACAACACATTAAGGAAAGAGATCCTACATGGGGAGCAGGTGCACAGTGACTCCTGTTATTGATGTTAACAATTGACACTTTTATTTATGATGTCAGTAATCACCCGAGGCTCTTGTTGTGAGCTTCCAAGGCTATGGAAGCCTCTTGAATTCTCCAACTCTGATCTTATTTAGACAAGGCCCTAGTCAAAGTGGATGTTCTCTCCTCTTTTCAGAGAAAGGTACCTCCTTCTTTGATGGCCTGTTCTTTCTGCTGGGATCTCACTCACAGAGATCTTTCATTTAGGTCATTTTTTTTTCCAGAGTGTCTTGGCTTTCCATGCCTGAGAAACTCTCAGGGTTTTTTAGCCAGATCTGAATGCTTTAAGGGCTGATTCTGAGGCCAGAGTGCTGTTTAAGACATCTGCCATTCTATGAGTCTGCTGTGTATCCCGCTTCCCATGTTGGATCATTCTCTCCTTTTTAATTCTATCAGTTAGTATTAGCAGACACTATTCTTGTTTGTGTGATCTCTTTGACACTTAATCCTATCATTATGATCAATTATTAACTGAAACTGATCACTTTGACTAGCAAGATGGCATTGGTACATGCCACCTTGATGGGTCTGAATTGGAATTCCCTGGCACATTTCTAGCTCTACCATTGGCAATAAGTCCAAGTGAGCGAATGCTGAACTGTACATCTCCCTCTCTTATTCCAACTCTTATATTTAACAGGGATCACTTTTCAGTTAAATTTAAACACCTAATAATAATTATGTATTAAATAATTCAACCAATGGTATTAAGTAGAACAAAAAAATACTAAAAGGAATAAAATATTAAGTTGTTCCTCGACAGTCAGGACAAGGGCTGATCAAGTCATTGTTTCTCATGGTGTACATTTCGAAGTACCCTCAAATTTTTTTAACTTTTATTTAATGAATATAAATTTCCAAAGTACAGCTTATGGATTACAATGGCTTCCCCCCCATAACGTCTCTCCCACCCGCAACCCTCCCCTTTCCCACTCCCTCTCCCCTTCCATTCACATCAAGATTCATTTTCGATTCTCTTTATATACAGAAGATCAGTTTAGCATACATTAAGTAAAGATTTCAACAGTTTGCTCCCACACAGAAACATAAAGTGAAAAATACTGTTTGAGTACTAGTTATAGCATTAAATCTCAATGTACAGCACACTAAGGACAGAGATCCTACATGAGGAGTAAGTGCACAGTGACTCCTGTTGTTGACTTAACAAATTGACACTCTTGTTTATGGCATCAGTAATCACCCTAGGCTCTTGCCATGAGCTGCCAAGGCTATGGAAGCCCCCTGAGTTCACTGACTCTGATCATATTTAGACAAGGCCATGGTCAAAGTGGAAGTTCTCTTCTCCCTTCAGAGAAAGGTACCTCCTTCTTTGATGACCCGTTCTTTCCACTGGGATCTCACTCATGGAGATCTTTCATTTAGTTTTTTTTTTTTTTTTTCCCCAGAGTGTCTTTGCTTTCCATGCCTGAAATACTCTCATGGGCTTTTCAGCCGGATCCGCATGCCTTAAGGGCTGACTCTGAGGCCAGAGTGCTGTTTAGGACATCTGCCATTCTATGGGTCTGCTGTGTATCTCACTTCCCATGTTGGATCGTTCTCTACCTTTTTTATTCTATAAGTCACTATTCTTGTTTATATGATTGCTTTGGTTCTTAGTCCTATCATTATGATCAATGTGAACAGAAATTGATCACTGGGACTAGTGAGATGGCATTGGTACATGCCACCTCGATGGGATTGAATTCGAATCCCCTGGTATGTTTCTAACTCTACTGTTTGAGGTAAGTCAGCTTGAACATGTCCCGAATTGCACATCTCTTCCCTCTCTTATTCCCACTCTTACATTTAACAGCATCACTTTTCAGTTAAGTTTCAGCACTTAAGAAGAATTGTGTACTGATTACAGTATTCAACCAAAAGTATTAAGTAGAACAAACAAAAAAAATACTAAGAGGGATAACATATTAAGTTGCTCATCAACAGTCAGGGCAAGGGCTGATCAAGTCACCATTTCTCATAGTGTTCATTTCACTTTAACAGGTTTCCTTTTTGGTGCTCAGTTAGTTGTCACCAATCAGGGAGAACAAGTGGTATTTGTCCCTTTGGGATTGGCTTATTTCACTGAGCATAATGTTTTCCAAATTCCTAACAGGGATCACTTTTCAGTTAAAATTTAAACACCTAAGAATAATTGTGTGTTAATTACAGAGTTCAACCAATGGTACTAGAACAAAAAAAATACTAAAATGGATAAAGTATTACATTGTACATCAACCGTCAGGACAAGAGCTGATCAAGTCACTGTTTCTCATAGTGTCCATTTCACTTCAACAAGTTTCCCCTTTGGTGCTCAGTTGTCGCCGATCAGGGAGAACATATGATATTTGTCCCTTTGGGACTGGCTTAATTTACTCAGCATGATGTTTTCCAAATTCCTCCATCTTGTTGCAAATGACCGGGTTTCGTTGTTTTTGACTGCTGTATAGTATTCGATAGAGTACATGTCCCATAATTTCTTTATCCAGTCTACTGTTGATGGGCATTTGGGTTGGTTCCAGGTTTTAGCTATTGTGAATTGAGCTGCAGTAAGCATTAATGTGCAGACAGCATGAAGTACCCTCAAATTAACCAGGCAGATACTCCCAAGTATTTGGAAGAAGTCATTTAATTGGCCATTATATTTTTGGCAGAGAATTGATTAAGATAGTAATAATAGGGGCTGGTGCTGTGGGTAGAGACGCTGCCTGCAGTGCTGGCATCCCATCCGAGTGCCAGTTAGGGTCCTGGCTGCTCCACTTCTGATCCAGCTCTCTGATATGGCCTGGGAAAGCAGTGGAAGATGGCCCAAGTCCTTAGAACCCTGTACCCACATGAGAGACACTGAAGAAACTCCTGGCTTCTGGCTCTGGATTGGCGCAGCTCTGGCTGTTGTTGCCATCTGGGAAGTGAGGCAGTGGGTGGAGGACTTCTCTTTCTTTCTCTGTCTCTCTCTGCCATGCCTCTCTGTAACTCTTCCTTTCAAATAAATAAATCTTTTTTTTAAAGATAGTAATAATACCCTGTGAACATCTACTCACATGGGAGGCACTGGGGCATCCCTTTTTATTAAGCGTTATAATCACCATGGTGAGGTACGAGGTATCACTCCTCATTCAGATGAGAACAAACATTTTGACAGATGGTCAACCTCTGCTTATCTAGGAAGGGGAAATTCTTGGCTTCACAAAACTTTCTGGACCACATATGATGGCTCTGATTGCTTACTTAGCCCTGTCAATATGAAGTCGCTTAAAATTACTATGCACTTGACCTTGGCATTTACTAAATCGCTTTTCACACAAGAGAACTTGCAATGTTTCAATGCTAACAGTGAATGTAGCTGCCATTTGTTTATATTGGTAAGGGGCCAACGTTGGTTCTCAGTATAGTTCTTGCTGTTATTACCTCATTTATGCACAATGACCTTAAGAGGTGGTTGCTATTATTTTGTACATTTTATATATGAGGTGTCTGAAGCCTGTAGCTATTAAGTTTTGAGGCTAAGACATTCCCTTCTCATCTGCTTGTACATATCTGCTGACTTTAGAACTGTTCTCTTTAGACAGGTGCCCCAGGGCAGAAGAGTGATGCTAGTCAATAGGATTATTGCAGAAAATGTCATTTTAAACAGAAAGCAGATGGTTAAATTCCATTGTAAAACTTGGCAAAGTTTTCAGTTTTATACAGCATGTGACTTGGAACAAGGAATATTTAGATTGAAATCTTGCAAACATTATTATATCACCAAACCTATTTATCAACATCTGCTGATGTTATAGAGGCTGGCCATAAAAAGCTAATGGTAGAAGCCATGTTGTGTGCAAATTTCCTTTAGGCTCTCTTCTACGTGTCCTCTGTTGTGTTTCGAGTTAAACGCCCAAAGATTCATGTTTAGGTCCTTAGCTCCAGTACCTTTGAATAACCTTTTTTGGAAATAGAATATTTGCAGATGTATTCAAGTTAGGATGAAATTATTGGGGTGAATCCTACGATAATGTAACTAGTGTCCCTTTAAAAAAAGAAAAGTGCTGTGTCAAGAAAGATACAGGGAGAATTCCATGAGACAACAAAGCAGGGATTAATGCCCATCCCAGAAGCTAGCGAGAGAAAGGAAGGAGTCTGCCCAAAATCAGATTGAGAGAGACAAAAAGAGAGAGAAAGAGAAAGGCCTTCTTGACATCTTGATTTTAGACAACCCACCAACATCCACAAAGTAGGTGAAGAGATTGTGTTGTTTTAAGCCCAGTTTGTGGTACTTTGTTACTGCAGCACTAGGAAGCTATTATGGATTATGTCTTGTTCATGTCTAAGGATTTGATAATTATCTCAAAGACTGGAAACTTGTTTGATTGTGTAGACAATTTAATTCTGTTAATTCCTTCTAAGGTTTCCAAACTTCAATGTGAAGAATTGTTTTATGTACAAAACTGTATATATGCATTCTTAGGTTTTGTAGAGGATTCCTTGCGAATAATTTTCAATAAATGCAATTGTCTTCTTCTTTGATCATTCTGAACACAACTTTTATCATTTCTATGGTGTTTCTCTTTGCTTCCTGCCCCTGGGCATTTTTTCTTAGAGTATTTTGCTAGACTCCCCCGGCAACTATGAGGCTAGTGTGGTGGATTCCTGTCTCCCTTAACGTGGGGTACGTGTTAAGTATTTGTGATTCTTCAGTCAGAATGTTATTAAAACAGTGATGTCTTTGGATTGTATAAATTTTTAAAGAATAATAATACTATATGGTGGGGGCTGATAATGAAATTTACTAGTAATTATTGGATTTATTCCCATGTACTAGGCATTATTTGAAATTCTTGGGACCAGAAGTGCTTCAGATTTCAGAGTGTTTGGATTTTGGAATATTTGCATACACTTTATTAGTTGAAAATATCTAATCCAGAAGTTTGAAATCTGAAATACTCCCAAATCTGTAACTTTCTGAGTGCTAACATGATGCCCTCTGATTTCGGGGATAGGGATGCCCAGTCTATATTCTGGTTCCTTGAACTTGCATACTGTACTTTTGTCAGTGACATCTAATTTTGCTTGTTGATGCAGCCACATAGCAGTTATTAAATTGAAATCTCACATCCTTTTTTTTTTTAATGTATAGCTCCTAAATCCTATTTACTTCATCCAGTATCATTTAAAAAACTTGACTATAGGATGTTAAATTGCTGCTACTAAATTTTATTTTGTTTTCTCAATCTCTTTTACATTTATTTTCTCTGTGTTTTATTGAAATAGTCGATTTTTGTGACAGCAATTTCCCTGTTACTTGTATCATCTCAAAATACAAGGAATTTTACCATTTTAAAAATAGTGATTGGGACAGGTGTTTAGTCTAGTGGTTAAGATTCCTCTGTCCTATATTAGAGTGCCTGGGTTTGAGTCCCGTCTCCAGCTCCCCATACCAGCTTCCTCCTAATGCAAACCTTGGTTAAGTAGTTGGGCAGCTGCCATCCACGTGGGAGATCTGGATTGCTATCTCATTTCCCAGCTTTAGCTCCAGCCCAGGCTTAGTTGTTGGGGGCTTTTGGGGAGTGAACCAGAAGATGGGAGCTTTCTATGTCTCTCTGCCTTTCTTTGTTTCTCAAATAAAAATTTATTAAAATATATTCATTAAAGGTTTAGTCCCCTTGATTTTTATTCCTTTCACTTTGTGATATGTGTATGCCTTCAGGCCTGACGGGGTGCTCTGTCTTCCATCTATTTGTGTGGTGGTTGTTGTGGATTTATGTGTTATCAAATACTTTGCCTTCTTTGAATGCTGCCTTTTCTTTATTTTTCTTGAGAAGTATCTGTGATTCTTCAGTAAGAATGTAATAATTACCGGATATCTTCTCATGCACTAGGAATTAACATTAAAAAATGTGCAGAGGTGAATGTCACATAACATAAAGTGAACCATTTTAAAGTAACACTATAATGACTACATTCACAATGTTATGGGATCACCACTCTATGCAGTCCCAAATTTCCGTCATTCCAAAGTAAAACCATCTGCATTCTGTCTCTATGTATTTATCTATTCTAGAGATACCATTTAATATAAATGGAATCCTACAGCATTTTGTGTCAGCTTCTTTTGATTATTATAAGTTTTGGAGGTTCACCCACACTGTGGCATATATCAGTACTTTGTCCCTTTTTATGACTGAGTAATATTCCATTGTGTGTCTGTAAAGTCCTTCATGTGGTGAGAACCTTTTGTATTGTTTGCAGTGTTGGGTTATTGTGAATTGTGCTACCATGGACATGCATATATGCAAACTTTCTTTCAGATTGTCTTATAAACCGCACAATTTACAGTTTAAAAAATCAGATCGGCCGGCACCGTGGCTCACTTGGCTAATCCTCTGCCTGCGGCGCCAGCACTCTGGGTTCTAGTCCTGGTTGGGTTGCCGGGTACTAGTCCCGGTTGCTCCTCTTCCAGTCCAGCTCTCTGCTGTGGCAGAGGAGGGTGGCCCAAGTGCTTGGGTCCCTGCACCTGCATGGGAGTCCGGAAGGAAGTATCCGGCTGCTGGCTTCAGATCAGCGCAGCGCCAGCTGTAGCAACCATTAGGGGAGCGAACCAATGGAAGGATGACCTTTCTTTCTCTCTCACTGTCTATAACTCTCTCTCACGGTCTAACTTTGCCTGGAAAAAAATAAAAAAAAATCATATCACTATTTTTCCATGAACCATTTATTGGCTGACTATGCAATTCATAAAGCTTCTTACACAGAAAGTCCTTGCTATTTTCAGGGCCTGTTTTCCTTTCCTGTGGATTATATTCTAGTTTCAGACATTGTCTGGCCGGGTTAATGTATTATCACTGTCATCATCTTCTTGATGTTCATGATAGTAGCTATCATTTGAGGGTCTAACATATGGTATATACTATTATTATGCCCATTTTATAGATGGGAGAACTGATGCTTATAAAACTTAAAATACTTTCTTCAAGTTATACAGCAATAAGTGATAGAGCTGGGACTAAAACCTAAGTTTTTATATCTCCAAAGCTTGTTATATGATGCCATGTGCCAGAATTTCCTTTCATACTTTTTAGCTATTGATTAACAATAAATCATCAGCCCTGAAATCAATTTGGCAAGTCACCACATTAAAATACTGAAATGGAGTGGATAGGAAATAGATCATGCAGTAAACTCTCATTTTGATTATTTGTGTGTGTACGTATGTGTGTATAACTGCATTGAATCATGATGCTAAACATTTCTTTTTAAAATTTATTCGAAAGGCAAAGAGAGAGAGTAAGGGAGAGAGAGATCAGTTGAACTTCTGTTTTCTGGTTCACTCCCCAAAATGGTCACAATGTTTGGGCTGGGCCAAGTTGAAGACAGGAGCTCCATCTGGGTCTCTCACGTGGGTGGTCAAGGTCCAAGTACTTAGACCTTCCCAGGAGAATTAGCAAGGAACTGGACTGGGAAGTGGAGCAGCTGTGGTTTGAACTGGCTCTCCATTGAGGGATGCCAGTGTTGCAGGTGGCAGCTGAGCTCACTGAGCCACAACGTTGGCCCCTAAATGTATTTATTATTGTGAGTAAGTCAAAAAAACGTGGGCAACTCTGTTCTGAGCTACTCATATGTTCACTTTTTTCCCCCAAGTTTAAACTTTGATGTGGCTAAAAAGTTCCTGTTGGTTTCTGCATTCTTAAATTGTAAATATTTCTCTCCAAGTTAACAATCACAGAATCTTTGAAGGACAGTTTTTGTTTGGTTCCTCCTCACAGACGTCACTGACTGACTCTATAGGCTTTTTACAAAAGTTGGTTGGTGAGCGCTGAATGTTTTTGAAGTTCTGTTCACAGCCTGCAAGTGCAGAGTTCCCCTTAGTAATAACTTAATAAAGTGACAGAAAGTACACATTTAATAAGCACTTTAATAGGTGAGAGCCCACACTGGTGTCATTCTACCCAGACAGACCAGTTGTGCCTTTTTGTCATTCCTTGGTGCCCACATCAGACGGGCTGGGCCTATGGTGGAGACAGGGAGGAAGACATCTTCCCTGCTGGTCATGACAGGCCTGAGTCCAGCACAGAGCACGGGGCTCCCAGCAACCTCTGCAGAGGGCCCTGTGGATATGCAGACAACAGTTTGACTTGGCACATGTCAGGTTTTCTTCACGTCAGTAGCTATCCGCAGCATCTCTCAAGGGACACTTTCAAAAGAGTTTGAAATGTGTTCCTTAAGACACAGATTTTTATTAATCATGAGAATATATTAAAATTGCTAAATTATTGGTGGAAAGGTCCAAAAGTGGCCTTTTAGTAAACTAAAGTGAATTATAACTTACATCTGCAAAATAGAATTAAAGTTCTTAATTTTTATATGTTTATTTTAGATGTAAGAATCCAGTCTCATTAAAATGATACATAAAAACACATGTGACATATTCAAGGAAACCTTTTACGAAAACAACTTTATATGTTTTATTTAAAAGTATTTAATTGACAAGTAAGGATTTTAAGATTTATATACACATAAATTTTTTAATGATTATCATCTAATTAGGATATCCAACATGACTGCTCTGTATATTAGATCCTAAGAAGTCATTCTTTTTATAACTTAACATTTTTACCTTTTGACTCACATCGTCCCATTTCTCCCAGCTCTGAGCTCTGTTATCCACTATTCTACTCTCTGCCTCAGTGAGTTTGATTTTTCTACATGAAAGTGAGATTATATAGTGTTTGTGTTGTGTTTGGCTTATGTCTTAGTTTGCTGCTGCTGTTCCAAATACCTGAGACTGGGTCATTCATAGTGAACAGAAATTTATTTCTCATTGTTCTGGAAACTGGGAAGTCTTAAGAGCATGGCATTGACATTTGGAAGGGCCTTCTTGGTACATCATCATACGGTGAGACAGAGTAAGTGTGTTGGCTTACACCTCTCTTCCTTTCCTTCAAAAGCCACTAATGCCAGGGCTGGCACTGTGGTGTAGCAGGTAAAGCTACCACCTGCAGTGCCAGCATCCCATGTGGGCACCAGTTCGAGTCCCGGCTGCTCCACTTCCAATGCAGCTCTCTGCTATGGCCTGGGAAAGCAGTGGAAGCTGGCTCAAGTGCTTGGGCCTCTGCTCCCACATGGGAGACCCGGAAGAAAGCTCCAGGTTCCTGGCTTTGGATTGGCCCAACTCTGGTCATTGGGGCCATTTGAGGAGTGAACCAGTGGATGAAAGACCTCTCTCTCTCCCCCCTTCTCTCTGCCTCTCTGTAAATCTGTCACTCAAATAAATAAATCTTTTTTTAAAAAAAGCCACTAATGCCATCATAGGGCCCCCACTCTTGTGGCCTCATCTAATGCTAAGTATCTCCCAAATTTCATTAATATATGACCTTGGTAGTTATGCTTTCAACACGTGAATTTTGAGGGGACACAATGAAACAATAGCTCATTTCACTTAGCACAGTATCCTTCAGGTTGTCACAAATTACAAAATTTCATTCCCTTTTTATGACCAAGATTCCATTGTGCATATGTACTCTGTATTTTAAACAATGCATTTATCCATTCATGTACACTTAGGTTGTTTCTGTATCTTGGCTGTTGTGAATAATTATTCAGTGAACATGAGAGTATAGATATCTTTTCATGATTCTAATTAAAATTAATTTAAACATTTAAAAAATTAGAGATTACCTATTTGCTGGCTAACTCTCCAAATGACAATAGCAAATATGGGCTGAGCCGAAGCTGGGAGCTGAGAACTCAGTCCTGGTGTCCCATGTGGGTTGCAGGGATGCAACACTTGAGACATTACCTGCTGCCTTCCAGTATCTGCATTGACAGGAAGCTGGAATTGGGAGCCACGGCCAGGGAGCAAACCTAGGCACTCTGATACAGGATGTGGACATCTTAACTGTTAGGTTAAATGCTTGTTTTTCAAACTAATTTTAGTATATGGCACAAGATACAGGTTCAGTTTTATTTCTATTCATGTGAATGTCTTTCTGTATCACACAGAAGCCATCTATAGTCTGAAGAGTGTTGAAAAATTCAGTTTCCTAGGATTTCAAGCCTAAGAGGGTATGAGTGTTCCCTTGTTCCCAATTCCCAGACTTGTCTGATGTGTGAGTGTTTTCCTCTTTGATTCTCTCATTTTTTAAAATCACACTTGGAGGGGCTAAATGCAAAGTTCTTCCTGAAGATGAGCAAAGAGAGCTTTTCTATTCCACCTAACTGTCCTTCCTGCTCCAGCACAGAGAAACCTTTTCTTGGTAGGGGGACAGGTAGGCTCAATATGGGAATTTTTCTGGGAACTCTAATAAAACAGTAGGAATGGGCATTTGATAGGATGGTTAAGACACTGCTTGGGATGCCTACATCTCATATCAGAGAGCCTGGATTGGAGTGCCAGTTCCGTTTCTGATTCCAGCTGCCTGCTAATGCACACTCTTTGAGGGAACAGGTAGTGACTCAAGCAGTTGCATCCATGCCACCCACACAGGAGACCTGGATTGAGTTGTGGTTTCCTGGATTCATCTTGGCCCATTTCACTGTTGTGGGAATTTTTGGGAGAGGGTGAGGAGGTAGAGATGGAATATCTTTCTCTGTATGTCTCTCTGCATTTCAAATAAAAATGAAAATAAGTAATAAAAATACAGATAAAGTAGCAGGTAAAGGGAAATACACTTGGACTCTCCCTGGTGTCTTCAAATCAGATGAAGTACATGTGTAACTACTGTGCTACGCTTTGTATGTGTGTGAAAGGAAGGGGGTCCTGCCTTTACATTGTAGCAATAAATGCAATGTGATCTTGCCCAGGCTTTTACGTGACCATGTCCTCTGGCATTCCTTGGTCCGTGGAATTAGCTAGATTATAGAATGAGTGATATTAAAAATATTTAACAGCTGTTAGATAGGCAATGACCAGACTGGCCGCTAGGTTTAAAAATAGTGTGTTTCTGCTGTGAGAATCACTGAGTATGAGTTCTCAATGTACATGTTAAATGGTAATTATGAGGCTCACTTTCTTGGCAATTTCTGCAGGATGGGAAGGGTCTGTTGATGGTGATAACATCTTTGAGCATCACACATTTTTTTTTTTTTTTCACACTTTGGTCTTTAAAAGAGAAAGAACATTGACCAGTTCTGTGTGAGTTTTTTTTTTTTTTTTAAAGATTTATGTATTTGAAATTCAGAGTTAGAGAGAGGAGTGGGCAGAGAGAGAGAGAGGGAGAGGTCTTCCATCTGATGGTTCACTTCCCAATTGGCTGCAGTGGCCAGCGCTGTGCTGATCCGGAGCCAGGAGCTTCTTCCAGGTCTCCGATGTGGGTGCAGGCACCCAAGGACTTGAGCCATCTTCTACTGCTTTCCCAGCCTATAGCAAAGAGCTGGATCAGAAGTGCAGCAGCCGGGTCTCGAACCCGGGGATGCTGGCGCTTCAGGCCAGGGCATTAACCCTCTGTGCCACAGTGCCGGCCCCTCTGTGTGAGCTTTTGAGGTATTTTCCAAAGAAAATTTTTATTTACATGATTTCTACTTTGAAACATCAATTTTAAGCTTCAATCTTTTTTTTTTTAAAGATTTATTTATTTACTTGAAAGTCAGAGTTACACAGAGAGAGAAGGAAAGGCAGACAGAGAGAGGTCCTCCATCTGCTGGTTCACTCCTCAGATGGCTACAACAGCCAGAGCTGCGCCAATCTGAAGCTAGGAGCCGGGAGCTTCTTCCAGGTCTCCCACGTGGGTGCAGGGGCCAAGGACTTAGGCCATCTTCTATTGCTTTCCCAGGCTATAGCAAAGAGCTGGATCGGAAGTGAGCAGCTGGGACTCGAACTGGCATCCATATGGCATGCCGGCACTGCAGGCGGTGGCCTTATCAGGTACGCCACAGCGCCGCCCCCCTCCATGAAGTTTTAATCTCAATACAGGTATGTGCTGAGTAATTTTTTAGTCAATGGTAGACTGCATGTCTGACAGTTGTTTGATAAGATAATAATGGGGCTGGAAAATTTGTATTATTGAGTGATGTAGCCTTTGTGATGTCACAGCACATCACTCATACATTTGTGATGATGCTGGTGTAAAAAAAAAAAAACACTGCTTTCCTGTCATATGCAAACATGGCACCCGTGGTTATGTATAGTGCCCCATACTTGCTAATGATACCAGATGGATGTGCTTTAGTTTATATATTTACTATACTTTTTGTTATTTTAGGATGTGGTCTATTAATAAAAAAATCTAACCAAAAAGTAGCCTCAGTTGACTCCTTCAGGAAGTATCCAGAGAAGGGCTTTGATATAATAGGAGATGATAGTTCCATTTGTGTCATGGCCCCTGTAGATCTTCCAGTGGAACAAGATATGAAGTGGAAGACAGTGATGTTGATGATCCTGACTCAGTGTAGGCCTGGGATAATCTGTCTCAGCATTTAACAAAACACTTTATAAGTAAAACAAAATAGAAAATAGAAATAGAATTGAAATAGAAAATAGAAATGGAATTCAAATAGAAAAAAGTCTAAGAACAGAAAGAAAATATTGTACAGCTGTACAATGTATTTGTGTTTTAAGCTAAATGTTGCTGCAATACAGAAAATTAAAAGTTTATATGTTATGGAAAGGTAAGTTTATTGAATAAAGAAAAAATGTTAATTTAATGTAGCATAGGTGTACAGTATGGACAAAGTCTACAGTAATGTACAGTAGTGTTGTAAGTCTTCACATTCACTCACCACTAACTCACTGACTCACCAAAACAACTTCCAGCCCTGAAAACTTTATTCATGGTAGATGCCCTGTGCAGTTGCATCCTTTGTAATCCTTTCACTATATTTTTACCATAGCTTTTACATATTGTTAGAGATATTTCAAAGAAATACCACTGTCTACATTTGCTTATAGTGTTCAATTGTTCAATATGGTATTGTGCTGTGCAATTTTGTAGCATGGTAGCAAAAAGCTTTACTGTATAACCTAGTGCACTACATTGTTTTGTTACAGGGGGCATCAGTGAGCTCATGGAAAAATGGAATTAAAAATCATGTGAATTTTTCATGAACTTTTTGAAATCCCATATATGTTCACATAATGTTGCATTTCTCAGAACATAGTCCCAACTTTAAGCAACACATGGCTGTATCTAATTTTCTAAATTAGAAGACATGAATACAACAGATTGGACTGAAAAGCAGTGGAACAGAAAACATCATGTAAAAGGACAAAGGCACTAATAAAACACAAATCTTCATGTCAACGAGTAACTTGTAAGTACTTCCCCTGTGAGGCATGGCATGTTCAGAATACAGACAGAAAGTGACATCAAAAATTACTGGTCAGAGCCAGTATTTTATCCAGCTGACTGTGAAACTTCATGGGCAAGAAGTCCTGTAACACATTTTAAAAAGTTAAAGCCTTATTTCTTTTCTTAACATTCTTTGCTAGGCTCATTCCAGTCAAACTCTGAAGAACTGCTTTCTGTCATTAGGCAGACTCTGTATTTTGAATAGTGGTTCTAAAACTTTCATTATCACCTTCATGTGGGTGAAAAGTCAGGTTCTGATTTAGTTGGTCTGGATAAGGTGCAGCATTCTGCATTTCTTTCTTTCTTTCTTTCTTTCTTTCTTTCTTTCTTTCTTTCTTTCTTTCTTTCTTTCTTTCTCTCTTTCTCTCTTTCTCTCTTTCTCTCTTTCTCTCTTTCTCTCTTTCTCTCTTTCTCTCTTTCTCTCTTTCTCTCTTTCTCTCTCTCTCTCTCTCTCTTTCTCTCTTTCTCTCTTTCTCTTTCTTTCTCTCTCTCTTTCTCTCTCTCTTTCTCTCTCTCTCTCTCTTTCTCTCTCTCTCTCTTTCTCTCTCTCTCTCTCTTTCTCTCTCTCTCTCTCTCTTTCTCTCTCTCTCTCTCTCTTTCTCTTTCTCTCTCTCTTTCTCTCTCTCTTTCTCTCTTTTGACAAGCAGAGTGGACAGAGAGAGAGAGAGAGAGAGAGAGAGAGAAAGGTCTTCCTTTACCGTTGGTTCACCCTCTAATGGCCGCTGTGGCTGGCGCACCATGCTGATCTGAAGGCAGGAGCCAGGTGCTTCTCCTGGTCTCCCATGTGGGTGCAGGGCCCAAGCACTTGGGCCATCCTCCACTGCACTCCCGGGCTATAGCAGAGAGCTGGCCTGGAAGAGAAGCAACCAGGACAGAATCCAGCACCCCTGACAGGAACTAGAACCCGGTGTGCTGGTGCTGCAGGCGGAGGATTAGCCTATTGAGCCACGGCGCTGGCAGCATTCTGCATTTCTAACAGTGCTGTCAGGCAGTGCTGTTGTTGCTGCCCTGTGGACTGCACTTTGAGTAGCAAGAAGGCTCCGTTGAGATTATTTGTCCTGAGCTTTTTCTTTGCAGTTTTCTGGAAGCCCGGCTTCATGAGGAGGTTTCCCACCACCAGCATATTCATTGCATTAAACTTTGGTATAATTCTCTATTGTCATTTTCCTCTCCTTTTATTTGTGACTTAAGTTTTTGGTTCTTCCTTTCCCCCTGTTGCTCTTCTGGGTGTTGTGAGCTGGGATTGTGGCACTGAAAAAAAGGTGTCACATACAATTCATTGTGATAATGCGATCTTTCATTGTAATGCAATTAGTGGTGGGCATGTCTTGTTTTACTCTCGGACAGCAGTCTGGAGGAAGTTATTTAAATCAGTGAAAAAGTATTAGCAGTGAAAAATACAATTAATGCAGAGCTGCTTTGACAAAATCCCATCGTGTGTGGCACATGTGTTAGGCCAGACAATGACAACTATAGCCATTGTTCCCAGTTTTGATTCGCTGGCTGTCAGGCTGTCACCCATGTTGATTTCTATCTGCTGGTGAGGTAGGTGTGGGAAGGAGAATAATGAGAAACATTATATTCCTCAAAGACCCATTTTTTTCTATAGTGCTGAGAAAGGTCTTGGAGGTCTGGCAGGGATAGTAGCTAAACATAGTACCTAGGGACCTTGAGTTGATCATCAAAGCTTCCATTAGTGCAAGAGGTGGAACTTTTCTTAATAGAAATTATTGTAAATGGTTATAGGAGTCATGGGGGTAATTGACTAACCAAGGCGTAAGCATGTTTGCAGAAAGGAGAAGCCACAAAACAGTATGCCTTTGCCCATTAGCCCCTAAACAGAAATGAGTGGCAATTGTTGGCAATCCATCTTGGACCAAGAGTAGAGAGCTCTTTAGGATGTTAAATTGTGTGGAAATTTTAACAAGGATGTGAATACTCAGTGTGTCTCATAGACTGTGTCTTTTCTATGAGTTGGATTATTTTTTAAGAACTCATATTTTCCCTCTGCAAATGGTGAACCATCTTGGTGGTACATCTGGGTGGGAAGTTGCTTTTTTTTTTTTTTTTTTTTTTTGAGGTCCTTTGAGATTGTTCTTGCTAGTTTTTGTACCTCTGGGTTTCAAACTTCGCTCAGCTTGATTGCCTCTAATTTTAAAAGGTAAATAGTAGTGTCACCCAATGGTGTCTTGACGAGAGCCTTTTGATGGGGAAGAAAGGGGGATTTCCTTTTAGGAAATCAACTTCATAAAGCCATGATGCTCTGTGCTCAGTGTGGCTTCCAGGCCTTGTAGTTGTGTGTCTCTTGCTGGAGGGCCAGTCTCTCTGATCCTCTTCACTGTTGTTGCAGGTGATGCAGCAAGCTAGAGAGCTTGCTGGGTCAGAGTCATAATCTCTCCTGAAAATGGGGAAATGATACTTACTGTTTTTCTGTAGTTTTGAGTATTTGGCATCTTTAGTTTTTGAAAACAAGGACCTGATGTTTGACTATGAATCACTGATTTGCCATTATGCTACAGAAAAGCCATATTTTGAATAGTTACACCTGTTCACTCCCATTAAAAAAATCACATTCCCAAACTAACAATCCTGTATTAATGAGCAAGCTCTGTGCACTGGGACTTGTATAGCTTGAGCTCTTTAAATATTGATTATTGGACCTAAGATGTGGTAGATCTTCTCTGGACAGATGGGGCTCACACTATTCCTAAAGATCCTTGGGGAACTTCTAGATCCAGAACTCATGAACAAGAAGGACTCTTTACTGAAGGCTTCAAGAGCAAACAGGGAAGATGATTTGCATCATAGACCACACAATAAAAAACTAATAAAGCTCTCATCCCTGTTTGGTCCTCTGTCAGCCACCCCTCTGTTACTTCAAAAAGACTCTATTGTTCAGGCTTTTCAGTTGCGTCCCTAACTTACATATCCCATTCAACTAAACCAAACCCTGGGATTGTCTCCAGAGTGATCATTAAGTGCCTCTTGAAGGTCTCCTTTACCATCCACGTTTCTGATTTTGTTATTTACCTAATCAAAATCTTACTGAGAGTGAGTGGATATATACCCTGATTTTGGTGTATACCCTGCTACTTATAAAAAGATCTGGGAGCCTTTTGTGGGTTCTGGGGATCCATGAAAACAAGCAGCAGTTAATTGTGTAGTATAATACCAGACATAACCAAGCTGATTACTGATCATCCTATTGCCTTCTCAGCTCTTCTTCAAGTCACTTTGAAATAGGAAAAAATGGTTTTCTGTTCACCTCCCTTCAACCTGTTGGAAGCCACTTCCTTTACCTTATTGTGCTCCATCATCTATTCTTGTTTTTCCTGAAAGAAGTCTCTTAGATTCTCTCCCTCTCCAGGATTTCTACACCTTCTCTGTTACTGTTATGCCCAAAGGTGTTAATGAATGACAGTGAGGTGACTTGTCAGGACTGCAGGGCTGGGGACTCTGGTTTTTGCACAGTAGGAACTCAAAGAAATGCTCTTTGGGGAGGCCAGGGATTGGTAGAGTTTGACCAACATATATGGAGTAAGGACTGGGTACACAATGTGAGATGGGTAAATGAGTGAGAACTGAAAAAATACACTGACTTGTGATATAATTTATATTAGATAAATGGCTCCACAACAACAGGGTGCAGATGTAGTCATGTCTCTATGACATTCTTGTTCAGTGTTGTATCCTTGATGTTTTGAACCATGCATGGCACATGGTAAATACTCAATCATTTGTGAAGTGAATGGATGAATGATTAGATGGATGACTTCTTTTTCCAATAAATTAATCTCTTCCTCACATACAGACTCCAAGTACGTTTCTCTTGAGACTTCTGTGACCTGAAGTGTCCATGAATTCCAGGATATTTTCTTCATCTCACAGGCCAGGATGAGATATCCCTTTTTTTCCTTTTCTTTTCTTATATCAGGTGACATTAGACATCCCTCTGCAGTCTCTGCTGTTTATTTCTTGCTGCTGGAGTGTCACTGGTAATGCTGAGTTCTGCACAATCTAGATAAGCTCATTCACCTGAGAGGAATCTTTCCTGAAGGAGGACATTTCACTCCTTCAGAGCTAGCCTGGGCTGGGGGTACTCAGAGTTCTGGTTGCCAAAACTGCAGGTTTGAGCCTGTCTTGTGTTCACGTACATAGCCACATCCCAGGGCACAGGCCTACCCTAGGAAACTGGCATAAGACTGGCCCCAGAGTCCTGCACTGACCTTTCTCCAGATAACACTTTTCCGAAGAAGGTTTTCTTGGTCTTCAAGGATCACTGCCAACACTACATGGGTGTGACATGGCTGCAAGCTTCCCTTGTTAGTAGAAGTAGTGGTGATGGTAGTAATGCCATTGATGTCAGCACCATACAAAAGCTTGATTAATCCAGGAATCCTGTGACATGTCTATTCTTACTATGCCCACTGTAGAGATGCAGAAATGTGGGCCCAAAGAAGCTAAGTTAATTGTTCAAGTTATATTTCAAGGAAGGATGGTATAAGAATTAAAATTTAGGCTGCTTGCTTTCAGAGTTGTACACTTAAACTCTCTATAGTTGAATTGATAGCAGTCATATGAGAAATATAATAATATTTCAATGTTCCATTTCACAGATTAGAAAAGTGAGGCTTAGACACCCTTGAATGATTTTGATACTCTTGGACAACATAGACTTTGATTCCTTAAATCAACATAAAATTTTTCTCATTTCTATAACTTGAAGTTAGATTAAAACTGAGTCAAGTTTTGTGGGAGCAAAGTATGTTTTCTCCTAAAGAGAATGAACATTTAAGAGAAAAGTCTTAAAGTGTACCTTTCAAGCTTTGCCTTTGGAAGGAGCAGCAAGATAGCTCTAAATAGCAAAAGTATGCAATACTTCTCAGCCCTTAAAAATAATGTTCTTTGACTAGTGTTAAAAAAATCATGTAGTTCTGATCCAATGATGCTAATGTGCCCTTGGGAATTCAGTCCCCCCTCTTTTATTTTTAAAGATTTTATTTATTTGAGAGATAGAGTTACAGACAGTGAGAGGGAGAGACAGAAAGGTCTTCCTTCCATTGGTTCACTCCCCAGATGGCTGCAACAGCTGGAGCTGCATCGAACTGAAGCCAGGAGCCAGGTGTTTCTTCCCGGTCTCCCATAAGGTGCAGGGGCTCAAGCACTTCGGCCATCTTCTTCTGCTTTCCCAGGCCATAGCAGAGAGCTCGATTGGAAGAGGAGCAGCCGCAGGCAGAGGATTAACCCATTGCACCATGGCGCTGCCCCCATCAGGTCCCTTTTAAGAGTAGCTTCATTTTCTCTGTCTCCTCCAGCCAAGAAGATAGGGTTGAACTTTACTGTCAGGAATTTGCCTTAGGAAATCAATAGGCTTCTTCTCATTTTCTGAAGGCAGTATATTAATTTATCAGTGAGCTTAACTTAATGCTAGTGATTAAACTTGGATTAATCAGTCATTTTGTTTTTAAGAAGAACACCTGGGGTGCGATGTTTGGTGTAGCAATTAAGAATCCCATATCCAAGTCCCTGGGTTTGAGTCTTGACTCTACTTATGAATATAGCTTCCTGGTAATGTGTACCCTGGGGGGCAGCACATGCTGGTTCATGTACTTGGGGCCTTGCTACTCATGTCAGGAGACCCAGTTTGAATTCCTGGCTCTTGGCTTTGAGCTGACCCAGCCCTGGCTGCTGTGGACAGTTGAATAGTAAACTAGCTGTTTGAACATCTTTGTCTGTCTCTCTCACTCTCTCTAATGAATAAATAAAATAAATTTCAAAGAGAGATGAATCTCTAAGTTTGTAAAGAATAAGGGTTTTCCATGTGTTTGGCACATTGTAAGCATTCAGTGAGTATTAGCTAGTATTTTAGTTACCATTGCTGCTGTGATGACTATTATCATTAATGCTTGTGGTTCCTGACCAGGCATGTAGTCTTACTTGAGAATCTTTACTATAAGGATGAAATGGAGTTTGCAAATAATGCAAAATATTTAAAATGGTGCTTGGCATATAGTCAAAGTAAAATGAAGCAAATTTCTAAAGAATCAACACATTAGGGTAGCATAGCCTGCTGCAAAAAAGACTGAAATTTAATGATTGAATGAAAAATAAATTTATTTCTCTTATATTAAAGAGCTAGGTGAGTGTTTCAAGAGTTAGAAAAATTTTCAAACAACTTAACTGTGAGCATGATTGAAGTTTTCTTATGATCATGCATACAAGGGGAATGGACCTGAGAAGGCCACTTCCCAAATTTACTTTTGGCAGGGAAATTTTATAGAAAGAGACTGTAGTTAGATAATTATTGTTAGAGTAGACACAGAAAGAAAGTCTGGTTAAAGGTCAGTAGGCCCTTGAATGACAGTTGGCAACTGAGTGTGTGGGTAATTGGGCATGTGGGTAATTGGTTTCCCAGAGCAAACCTTAATCCCATTAAAGTTTGTAGAAAATTGCTTAAGCATTTTATAAGGAATCTTAACTTCTCAGGGGTGTGAAGCAAAAACATTCCCTCCTCCAGATCAGGCTTGGAACAATTTTTATTTTCTGCAACATTGGGCCACTCTGCCCTGCTCAGTCATTAAGGGACCCTGGTTGATCATAGCTTTGCCATTTTGAGCATGGTATATGGCCTTAATGTGATTCTGATCACTATACCAGCCTGTGAGAAGGAAATAAAGAGCAGAAGTCCAGCCATGAAGTTTTTTCTTAAGCACATGAATAAGATGTTGGACACACCTCTTCTCCTACACCAAGGAGTGCTGTACAGAGAATCGAGAAATGCAATCCCTGATTGTGCATCCAAGTTCTAGCTGCAGATATTTTTTAAAAAAGATTTTTATTTAGGTGAGAGGTAGAGTTAAAATAGAGGGAGAAACAGAAGATTCTTTATTTTGTTGAAGATTTATTTATTTGAAAGAGTTAGAGAGAGAGAGAGGGAGGGAGAGGGAGAGGGAGAGAGAGAGAGAGAGAGAGAGGTCTTCCATCCACTGGTTCACTCCCCAGATGGCCGCAATGGCCAGAACTGCATGGATCCGAAGCTAGGAGCCAGGAGCTTCTTCCAGCTCTTCCATGGGGACTCAGGGGCCCAAGGACTTGGGCCATCTTCCACTACTTTCCCAGGCCATAGCAGAGAGCTGGATGGGAAGAGGAGCAGCCAGAACTAGTGCCTACATGGGATGCTGGCACTGCAGGGGGCAGCTTTAACTGGCACAACACAACACCGACCTGAGAAAGTTCTTCTATTGGCTGGTTCACTCCCCCAAATGGCTGCAATGGCCAGAGCTGGGCTGATCTGAAGCCAGAAGCCAGGAGCTTCTTGGAGATTATCCATGTGGGTGCAGGGCATTTGGGCCATAAGCAGAGAGCTGGATCAGAAGAGGAGCAGCCGGGACACAAACTGGTGCCCATATGTGATGCTAGCACCACAGGTGGAGGCTTAACCTGTTATGTGACAGAGCCGGTGCCTAGCTGCAGATATTTTAAAATGGGGCCAAAATAGAGTTTGGGGGCAGCAGAAAGTGCACCTAGTATTTCTACTTCTACTGCTTCCTGGAGTAGGAGTTGGAAAACTATGACAGAGTTGAGATAAACACACAAAGCCTGAAATATTTATATTTCAAACTTTATAGAAAAAGTTTGTTCTGAATTCCTGTGGAAGCAGAATTGCTGGGTCAAAGAAAATTTGCATTTATAATTTCAGTAGATATTGCCCTACATATTTAAACTAAAAATGTTTGAGATTGTTCCCTAGCATCCTCAGCAGCACAAGGACCAAATTCATAGAAGAAAAACATTCCACTGTGGTTTTAGTTTACTATAGGAGGATACTTCAAATATCTTTTTGAAAAATGCAATTAAAAGATAAGTATATTTTGGTGTAAAGAAGATTTGAAATCTGCAGATAGGGACAGGTATTTAGCCTAGTGGTTAAGACGCTGGTTAGAACATCCTCATTCTTTTTTGGGCTACCTGGGTTTATTACCTGACTCCAGCTTCCTACTAGTGCAGACGCTGGGAGACGGTGGTGACGGCTCAAGTAATTGTGTCCCTGTCACCTGTGTGGGAAACTTGGGCTGAGTTCTCACCTCCTGGCTTTAGTCCAGTACAATCTGGGCCAGGAGCACATTTAGGGAATGAAATGGTTGATGGGTGCACTCTCTTTATCTCTCTCTTTCTCTGCCTCTCAAATTAACTAAAAATCTGGGCCCAGTTTTTTCATAATGTGTTTCCATGAATTTTTTGAAAACCCTTGTATATATGGATTTTTAAATGTTTTCACCAAAACCTGTTAATTTCATTTCCATGAAATTTTTGAGGTATCCTCATAATATTAATAACTTCCAGCATTTCTTATTATGACTGAAACTAATCATATTTTAAGAGAATTTGTACTTCCATTTTTATGGAGTCTCTGTATTCTTTGCACATGTATTAAAATTTTCAAAATTTATTTTACTTATTCATTTACTATTTATTTGAAAGGAAGAGACAGAGGGAGGGAGGGAGGAAGAATGGGGAGAGAGAGAGAGAGAAAGAGGCTGTAGCTCGCTAGGCTAATCCTCCGCCTTGCGGCGCCAGCACACCGGGTTCTAGTCCCGGTCGGGGCGCCGGATTCTGTCCCGGTTGCCCCTCTTCCAGGCCAGCTCTCTGCTGTGGCCCGGGAGTGCAGTGGAGGATGGCCCAAGTGCTTGGGCCCTGCACCCCATAGGAGACCAGGAGAAGTACCTGGCTCCTGCCATCGGATCAGCGCAGCGCCGGCCGCAGAGCACTGGCCGCGGCGGCCATTGGAGGGTGAACCAACGGCAAAGGAAGACCTTTCTCTCTGTCTCTCTCTCTCACTGTCCACTCTGCCTGTCAAAAAAAAAAAAAAAGGGGGGGGGGTGGGGAGAGAAAGAATCTATCCAAGCTGGTGGTTTATCCCCAAAGACCTGCAAAGAACTGTAGCTGGGCTGAGCTGAAGTTAGTAGCCCAGAATTCTATCTAGCTCTCCCATGTAGGTGGCAGAGACCCAAGAACTTTTGAGCCCTCACCTGCTTTGCTCCAGAGTGCACATAGGTAGGAAGTGGAGACAGGACTCCATCACAGCACACTGATATCGGACGTGGGCATCCCCAGATGGTGGCTTAGCAGGCTGTGCCACAAAGCCTGCCCCTAACTGCAAATATTAAGATATGGATTTTGTATAATAATTTCTAGAACCTTTTTATATACTAGGGAACTGAACCGGTTGTGATGTGAGTTGCACACATTTACTTCATTTTTTCCCCATTTGTGTAATTAAAAACAATTGTGTAGTTTAATTTAACACTCTTTTCTTCCAGGACTTCTCACATTTCATAGAAGGCCTTCCCCACTCCAACACTATATAAAAATTTCTTCTATTTTTTCTAAATAATTTTGTGGTTTTAATTTTTTACATTTAAATATTTACTCCATCTGTAGTTCATTTAGTTTTATAGTTAGAGGAATGGATTCAATTTTTTTTTCTCCCAGTGACTACCCATTGTGTAAATGCCATTTTTTTAATAATACATCTTTATCTTATATTAAATTTTGTATGTTTTTAGATGAGTTACTGGTATATTTCAATGACATGTCTATTTATGGACCAGTATTATGTTGCTTTAATTAACATAACTTTGTATCACATTGTGATATCTGACAGTGCTAATTTATCCTCATTGCTTTTTTAAAAATATAATTATTCTGGCTAATTTTATTTGTTCAGTTTTCCATATGAAAATGTTTAAAAATATTGTTGATAATTTTTATTTGGATGGTATTAAATATACATGGTAACTTGGCAGAACTGAAATCTTTATGAGTTCTTAGGCATGGACGTAGCATAAAAACCTTTGCCTTTGAGGACTAAGAGTCAAAGGAAGCACATAAACAAGTCTAGTACCTGCTAATACTAACCGATAGAATAAATAAAGGGGAGAGTGATCCAACATGGGGAGCGAGATACTCAGAAACTCATAGAATGGTGGATGTCCTAAACAGCACTCTGGCCTCAGAATCAGCCCTAAAGGCATTCCGATCTGGCTGAAAAGCCCATGAGAGTATTTCAGGCATGGAAAGCCAAGACACTCTGGCAAAAAACAAAACAAAACAAAACAAAAACAAAAACAAAAAAACCACACAAACAAACCCTAAATGAAAGATCTCTGTGAGTGAGATCCCAATGGAAAGAACAGGTCTTCAAAGAAGGAGGTACCTTTCTCTGAAGGGAGGAGAGAACCTCCACTTTGACTATGACCTTGTCTAAACAAAAGGCTTCCATAGCCTTGGAAACTCATGACTGGTGCATAGGGAGATTACTGATGCCATAAACAGGAGTGTCAATTTGTAAAGTCAACAACAGGAGTCACTGTGCACTTACTCCTCATGTAGGATCTCTGTCCTTAATGTGCTGTACATTGAGACTTAATGCTATAATGAGTACTCAAACAGTATATTTCGCTTTGTGTTTCTATGGGGGTGCAAACTGTTGAAATCTTTACTTAATGTATACTAAACTGATCTTCTGTAAAAAAAAAAAAAAAAAAAAAAGAAGAAGAAGAAATTATCAATTCCCAACTTGACTCTCACTGGGATTAAACATGACAATAGGTCTGATCTGATTTCATCATCATTTAAAAAATCATCTATTATTTTTCACTTTATGTTTGTGTGGGAGCAAACTGTTGAAATGTTTACTTAATGTATGCTAAACTGATCTTCTGTATATAAAGAGAATCGAAAATGAATCTTGATGTGAATGGAAGGGGAGAGGGAGTGGGAAAGGGGAGGGATGCGGGTGGGAGAGACGATATGGGGGGGAAGCCATTGTAATCCATAAGCCGTACTTTGGAAATTTATATTCATTAAATAAAAGTTAAAAAAAAAGAAAAAGAAAAAAAAAGAAATTATTATTTTTTAAAAATTACCTTTTTGGCTGTTGACTGCATTTTTCTGACTGACAGATTTCTGAAACTGGACCAGTAATTTGTCAAGTTGGCTTACGTTATTGTTTTTACTGCTGAAATACAACCTATTCCAAACATTCAGAAGATCTAGAAGCTAACCACTTGCTTGTCCAGTGATATTCATAAGGCAAACATAGCTGACACTGGGAAGTGATCAATTTGTGTATTTTGTCTTTGCTTTCCTATCTGTGTTTTGAGGTGATTGCTTCATAAAATAAGAGCAAGGGAGCCATGACATAATAGGAGGAGAACGAGATCTGGAGTGTAAAACATTAGTTCAAACTCTTAAATCTGGAAAATTCTTTCCTTAGACTGTGCTTTCAAGAAGCATACCCTAAACTAGGATTTGCAAATGTCAGAGTCCCAGAGAGTAAAGTGGGATGAAGTGGAGAAGAATACAAAACAGGGTACGTTGTGAGCAGTCTCTGGTGGGGAATTGTGGCTCTCTTGCACTCTGAACCTCTGGGAGAAGGTATAGAACAGGCCTCAGGGTTTCCCACCAGAGGGTTGAAGTCTCTGGGTTCTTACTAACTGCTATTTGCAATTAATGAAAGACTACCCCTAGTGCCATAGATTGCCAAGCACCCCTGGCTTGCCTTGGCTGTGTTGGCATACACCCAAATTGGCAAAAGCCCTAGGCAGAGTTGAACATACTTGTTGGAAGTGGATAGCCTACGCAGGAACAAAGAGGAGATGCTCTGATACAGCTGCCTTAAAAAAATTTAAACTCCTACATTCTTCGCTATCAGCTACCAGCTCCTGTTGGGAAATCATTGGGGAAGTTAAAATTTTAGTCTGTTTGTAGCAAGCACACTCCTTTCTTAGGAAATTCTGCCTTCAGTCTCAGCTTATTTATGCCTTAGAAGTGCCTCTTCTCATTCTTAGTCACACCACACTGACTGGATAGGATTCTGTACTTGTCTATGGGCTTGTCAATAACTTACAATTTGTTATTGGAGTTTGTTTCAGTTCGTACATGCAGGGCAGACTAGTCTCCTTTTTTGGGATCTGAAATTGAGAAACAGAGCTCATTGCCTGTAAGCAGTTGGAGTTAGAATTAAAATGTTAACGTATGAAGAGAGAAACACATGATGACAAGAACCAGGTCATTATTAGAGTGAGGAATATGGAGAGTGAATGTGTGTGAGAGAGAGCAAGACAGTGAGTAACAGACCCAATCCCAGAGGTGCCTTGTTTTTTGCTTTCTATATTTTGGTGGTTCTAATTTCCAGGTTTCCCATGAGACATTTATTTATCCTTACAATAAGCACATCATCCCTTCACTTGATTTAGTATGAGTAGGGTACCACTATTTGTCTTGACCAAAAACGTATTTGCAGAGAATTAGGCAATGGTCTTTTAAGTATGGCTCATGCTCCTCTCCATTTCTGCCATTTCTTTACCCTCCACCGTGTCTGAGGACAGCTGATCTGCCAGTCTCCTCCCTGTGGCCATTGGCTACGATGATGAAGGTCTCCAGGAAAATAAAATCCTGAAAAAAATTCTAGTGTTAGGTGGAACAGGCTTGTCCTTTCCAGAACAAGCAGTGATAATGTCATATAGCACACTGTATAAGGAAGCTGAATTTTCACCCTCTTAAGAAAGAGGAAATTTGATTAACTGCGTTATACAGTCATAAGCCCTGTGCTTCATAAATGAGTCCTGACAGTAAGGAGGTTATAGGGAGGATGTTTTAGCAAATTTCCTTTAATGAAACATGGTAGGATGCTTTCACCTGATTTTACCAACTTCAGCTGCTCTGAGGAACACCGTGTCATCTACTATCCACAGAAGAAACTTAGTTGATCAAGTAAGAATAGCAGATGTGAACCAGGAGGCCTAAGTCAACCCATTCACAGTAAACACAGTATGACTCACAAGTCAGCTTCATTAAATACACGGCTCAAGGACGTAACTACAGATATTTGTTGAACATCTTCTGTGTTCAGGCTCTGTCCTAGGGGCTAGCAGTGTACAAGTGGATGAGACATGTTTATGCACTAAGAGAATGTGCAGAAGGTGGGCACTGAAGATATATTGATAAACATCACAATGTTACCCAAGGCAAGCTCATGAGATCAGGTCAGGAAGGGCCTCCCAAAGGAACTGTTAAAGCTGAGGTACGAAGAATATGAGAAGGTAAAGTTGCTATGTGGAGAAGGAGTAGGGATACTGCCTTCTACTGGATTTCATATGATCGCTTTGTGCAGCTAACATCCCATTCCAGTCTCCCACAGGAATTGACAGTCTTGGCACTAGGCTAGGTGTTTTTTTTGAGAGGGGAGTAATGGGTATTCTTGGACCACCTGCTTGTTCTCTGCAGGGTATGCTGTGGGTTGTTGTGTGTCTCCTTCCAGCCTGCCCAGGGGACATCTACAGAGGACTCCCTTGCAGGCTGAGAATCCTCCTTTGAGTGTCTGCAATGGTTTCACACTGAGGCTGCGGAGACTGTAGGGCCCCTGTGAAGTAAACCAGAAATGCTTTAGAGTTGACACCCTTGCCGGTTTTCTACTGATGTGAGTTGGGGGATAAATACCCCAAATTTGTCACCTTCCAATAGGATAACTTTGAAGTGTGTTTATGAAGTCTCTCAGAACATCTCAAATAGAACAAAGAGGCCGCAGTTGTTCTTAGTCATAACCTGCTAATAATGATGCTTTTAATTGGCTTTTCTCCCATCCCTGCCTACTTCCTTATTTCCTCAGAGTGCTTCTAGTGATCACCTCCGTAATTGTGTCCTCAGAGTCTGCTCTCGCAGGGGAAGCCACACTACGACAATGTCTAAGTGTTCCACGTGTTGCTTTCAAGCCGATTGTCATTGTGTCTCCAGTTTGCAGGAGGGAATTCCTGGAAACAGAAATGTCTTCAGAATCCCTTCCTCTACTCCTCTTGTAATAATAAGATTTTGTGTGTGTGTATGTGTGTGTGTAATTAAAAGCAGATCCTCATTAGCTATAGGGAGATAATGTGCCAAGAATGAAAAGGGGTTGCCAGTGTCAAAGGTTGCTGAGAAGAAAGATAAAGAAAAGGGAGATCCCTTGGGTTTAGTGAGTTGCTCTTTGGTCGTTCCAACAAGAGGGGCCAAAACACATACTGGAATGAATTGACAATCATCTCTGTATGTTTTCTGGTTCTCCTGCTGAAATAAGCACATAGAGAGTCATTTAAAACAAATACACCTGGTTTGGTTCTTTAGTAAGTGCAAATTGGAACCAAAGATCAATATCATTTGCCATAAGGAGGCGCTGAATCAACATTCAAATATTTGCCTGACTCCAGCTGTCTTCTGATTCTCCTCTTCATACCACCACCTCTGATCAGTGTATTAGAAAACAGTATCTACTTAAAAATTTTTTGCATGGGAAATGAAGTGAAGGAAGATAATATGCTTGATTTTCTTTTCATATAATTTAATTGTATTCAAGTAGCATTAAAACTTGGAAATCCAGCATTGTAATCCATAAACTTTGGAAATTTATATTTACTAAATAAAAGTTTAAAAAAATATACAGCAAACTCATAGAGTGGCAGATGTCCTAAACAGCACTCTGGCCTCAGAATCAGCCTTTAAGGCATTCAGATCTGGCTGAAGAGCCCATGAGAGTATTTTAGGCATGGAAATCCAAGACACTCTTGCAAACAAAAAAAGAGGACCTAAATGAAAGATCTCTGTGAGTGAGATCACAGTAGAAAGAACGGGCCATCAAAGAAGGAGGTACCTTTCTCTGAAGGGAGGAGAGAACTTCCACTTTGACTATGACCTTGTCTGAATAAGATCAAAGTCGGTGAACTCAAAAGGCTTCCATAGCCTTGGCAACTCATGACTAGAGCCTAGGGAGATTTCTGACGCCATAAACAAGAGTGTCAAATTGTTATGTCAACAACAGGAGTCACTGTGCACTTATTCCTCATGTAGGATCTCTGTCCTTAATGTGTTGTCCAATGTGAATTAATGCTATAACTAGTACTGAAACAGTATTTTACACTTTGTGTTTCTGTGTGGGCGCAAACTGATGAAATCTTTACTTAATAAATGCTAAATCGATCTTCTGTATATAAAGATAATTGCAAATGAATCTTGATGTGAATGGAATGGGAGAGGGAGTGGGAGATGGGAGGGGTGTGGGTGGGAAGGAAGTTATGGGGGGGGAAGCCATTGTAATCCATAAACTGTACTTTGGAGATTTATATTTACTGAATAAAAGTGGGGAAAAAAGATATTCATTAGCATACAACTAAGAGCATTTGTCTAAGTTATTTGTCTAAGCTCCAGAAGCTTCTGTTGAGATGTACAGAGTAGCAAGCTATGGGGAGGAGGTGGGGGATGGGCCATATCTAGTCATGGGACCTGAGTTCAGGTTAAGTTACAGTCAATCGTTCTGTGACCTTGGATGAGGAACATTTCCCTGCACCTCCATTTCCTCCTCTCTGAAGTGGTAAAGTTTGAGTAAGTGATGGTCTACTTCAGCAGACTAGGATACTCTTGAATCTTTGGAGTTAGTCCTAGCTGTGATACCCAAGCTCTGCTCCAAGGACCCCTCAGGGCTTGTTAGCATCCTGGGAAAGAAGGAGAAGTTGGACTGGCCTTCATTCATTCACAAATAGCACTTGAAGCCTAATATATGTAGAATACTATTGTGGCGTTGGGGATAGAATGGTGATGAGATCTGCCCATTCTTATTTACAAAATAATAGTAAAATGTGTATACATGGAGGAAGGGAGCGACTAAGTCTATAGCCCGAAATGTTGGCAATGGATGATGGAATTATAAATGACTTGTATTTCTTTTTTTCTATTTTTTTCTTTACTCCTTCCTTCTTTCCCTCTCTTGTGTTGCATAAATCTTGTACAGTGAATACATAACAATCTAATATTAAATAAATCTAAGTTTAATGTATTTCAAAAAAAGGGCCCAAATGAAGGGAGGATTTGTGGGTAGAAAAAAAAAACAGTAGAAAACAAGTCTTCTCATTTTATTATCCAGTTGGCACCTATTATACTTGAGTACAGCTAGTTAAGGTGAGATTAATCTTTTGCTATCTAATAGAAAATATAGCCCTATGGGAAAATAGCAGTGAATACAGGGATATTTTAATGGGAAAAATTTGAGACTATGGATACTATCCCAGAGTGAGATGAGAGGGGGTAATTACAGCAGGGGGTTTGGGACAGGGACATAGATATCCAACTGTGGGTGGGAAGAGGGGACCAATCAAAGGAGGAAGAGGATTCCCTGTCTGGGGCCTCCTGGTTTTGCCAATGGCTGGCCCTAAAGTTATCTGTCAGGTTACAATACTGTTTTCTATAAAGGTAAGGAAGGGGTGAAAATAGAAATGATTTATTGTCCTAAAGCAACAGATCTGGGCATAGGCCCAATGCTACTGAAAGAGTCCTTTTCATGGTACGTGGGCATCTCTCTTCACTTCCTAAGTCATCAGAGTGGCGATTGGAATGACTTTTAAACGTGGAGTCTGTCAAGTGATGCAAAAATCCCATGATTTACAACCTCAAAAAGTTTATCTTTCTCTGGGAAAAAAGAAGACCTTGGAACCAAAGCCCCACATTTAGAAGCCAATAAAAACATCTTAAAATAACGCCCCCTCCTCCCTCCTACTCCATAATGAGAAATGGAGAGATTTAGCAAGAGGAGGGGGCTGTGGGTAGGACTATCGCAATCACCAGTGATTGAGCTTCAAGGTCCAAGGACTTTGTTGTGGGCACTGGAACCCTAATGATTTATAATTAACTCCAACAAGAAAAACCAAATGCCATGCACTTTCCTAACAGAGCTACAAAAATAACCACATTCATAGTGTTTGTAAAATTGGAAACAAATGTCCCAAGAAACATAAGAGCTCCATGCTGTCCTACCCAAGCTTTGGAGGAAGAAAAATACTGGCACTCCATCACGACCACAAATGATGAGCCAATATCGTTTGTCATGGGAAATTCATCTAGGCAAAATCGGATTGCACCATTAGCCCTCAATGACTCTGAGAAATAACCATCCTGAAATGCCTCAAATTAAAAGCAGCCAAGGGCTGGGCTTGACATCCTCTCTCCTTCTAGCTGCAGAGTTTCACTGCTCCCTTCTTTATATGTGGAAGAGCTGAAAGGGGGAAAATAAATGTCTAATTGTACACTTGTCCGTGAAGCAGCTCAGGTTCATCTCCTCCCACCCCATCCAAAGGTAGGGATGGAAAGGGTAATGATCATGAGGAGTAATGGGGGGCTCTAGGTTGTTTGCAGGGCATAGTGACCTTAGTTCACTGTTGAAAGATGCTAGGGGTAGAGGCTGGTGATTTGGCAACTGGATTAGTAATGTTAGCTTTTTTCTTAAGTTTTTTTTTTTAAAGATTTATTTATTTATGTATTTATTTGAAAGGCAGAGTTACAGAGAGGCACAGGCATAGAGGGAGAGGTCTTCCATTTGCTAATTCGCTCCCCAAATGTCTGCAACATCCGGAGCTGGGCCGTTTAGAAGCCAGGAGCCAGGAGCTTCTTCCAGTGTCTCCCACATGAGTGCAGGGGCCCAAGCACTTGAGCCATCTTCTTCTGCTCTCTCATATCATAGCAGAGAGCTAGATTGGAAGTAGAACTGCCAGGACTCAAACCTGTGCCCATATGGGACGCTGTCACTGTAGGTAGTGGCTTTACCTGCTCTGCCACAGCTCTGGCTCCTAAAAAAAAAATTTTCAGGGGTCCATGAATTCCACTTCATGAATAGTCTTAGTTCTTGTGCTGATGTGGAACATGAGAGGTTTAATTCTGCAAATTTACTCAGTCCTACCACCTGTAAGACTATGTTGATGTTATTGAACATGTCATCTAGCCATAGACAGAATTAATACTCTAAGCAATAGTCATCTAGGTCCAAGCATACTTTACAGATATCTTTTTTCACATTGCACAACCCTATGAAGCAGTCTTTACTAAAATTCCCATTTTACAGATGAGGAAATAAGTCTTTTGAAAACTTGCCATATTTCAGTTACTGAGAAGCAGAGCTAGAAAAAGGACCCACCATTGTTTAACACCAGGGCCCAAGCTTTGAGGTAATTTTTAAGTGAGTTTCTATGTAATTTCCCCCTGAAAGGCATTGTTTTCCAAACCGTGGTTCACGAACTCTGGGAGTCTGTTAGAAAAGTTTAGATGACCTTGCCATTATCCCCTTAAATCTGTGTGTCAGAGAGATAGCAAGAACAAAATTCTTTAAACTCTCACATCTCAAAATACTACCTGTGCTTCTAGGAATTAAGGAATATGCTTCTTCTCAGGGGACCCAAGACAGTAATTTTAACTGAATGAGAAGGACTGTGGATGAGTGAACTTTGAAATGGACTAGCCTTAAAGGTAGCAGCAATAAAATGTGAATTTGAAAAGTGCATGAGAATCAACTGTATGGACTTTGTCCATATAGGTAAACTTTGCACAATGAATATGCAGATTTCCTACATATTTTCATGGGCATTCACTTCTAAGGGACCTGGTTATAGCCTCCTGGGGAAAAAACTGGCTTAAATCTTTTAGCAAGTCACCTATGAGACCAAGAGTTTCTACTGCTTCTGTCCAAAATGTGGAATTAATTGAAGATTCTCACTCTTCATTTTCTGCTTGAGAGAAATTAATTCTTGCTAAGAGAAAATTTTTTTAATGTCCTAAAACTCTGAACTTGAGGAACTTGAGCCTTGCACTGAAACTGCCTTCTGTCCCTAAGGAATATGATCTATCTAAGCAGTCAAGTTGTTGTGAATACCAACAAAAGGGCAATTGTACGGTGTTCAGGGTATGAAATGAAAACATACTACACTGTATTTGCTCACATTTAAAAACTAGTTAAGCATTTCAAACCTCTTTAAATTTATACAGAGTTATTTATGACAAATTTCCTACACTTTGTGGAGGCATTGATTGATCTGTGATCTCTGTCGAGCTGCTCCTCTTTACCCTCCTACATTGCTACTTTTTTTGGTTCTTGTTTTTTATTTCTCTTTCTGCTTCTTTCATTATTTTTTAAGGTTGACCTTAATAGTAAAATAAAATCTCAAGTACATTCGGAAAAAAAAAAAAAAAAGCCAGTGGTACAATTGCTAAGTGAGAATGCAATGCTAGAGTTATGCAGCCAGGTTTAAACATTTTTATTGTTTCACTTCTCTGTTAATTAGGCTGCTCATTTTACATTTTAAACATGTACAGAGTTGTGAGGGATCTTGTGTTTTGAGAGAGGCTTTTCCCAGCAGCTCGATCACTGAGTATTCAGTTTTCCCATTGTCACAATAGACACCATCAACAACTCATGTTTTTTTAGTGCTTTCTGCAAAAATGGTATTGTGGAAAGAGGAATCAGTGAAAGCTAGAGCTGGCCTGAACTTGGATATCATTTACTCCAAGGGTTTCCATTTTTTCATTTTTTTTTTTAGATCATCAGGAAGCAAATAATATCCATAAGTCTGATGAGCTTTGACACTTGGAGCTTCTATGTATGTGAGTGTGGGTATATGAAGATTTCATATTTCTGTTAGGACGGAGTATTTATCTGGCATATTGGGAATACAAAATTTTTCAAAATATAGATTAGAAGTTTGTTATCTCAGACCAGCCTCTAACTTTATTAAGAGAAAACCAGAGTCCCAAAAAGCTGAACAGAGTTGTTCAAGCTCCCCCTGCTAGAAATAGGTGGTACAGGTGCTTGAACCAAATACTCTGCCCTTGTTTTTCTGCTACAGTGCACTGTGTTGGGTTTTATGGAATGAAAAGAAATTGTGTGTGTTTGCTAGTGAGAAATCCAATGAACTCTCTTTGTGAAAATATAGTTAGTATATATAAGGATAGGTTTGACTACTTGATAAAGGCTCATTAAAGTGATCACTAAAAATACATGTATGATGGGCGAGTTTGGAGTGTGAAAAATAACTGTGAAAGATTGGTATAACAACATTATAAAAACCAAGGATTTTACTTCTATTTAGATTTCTGCATAAGTGCCTTTGAAATCTTATTATTCTTTAAGGAACCTAACTGGAGTTTACATTTTGAGTTCACTTTTTGCAAAAAAGAAAATGAGCAATTGCTATCAACAGACTGAGAATGTATGAAGACTGAGAATGTATGAATGGGTGAAAAAACGTACAGTAATGTCTAAGGTTAAAATTGTGAAGTTATGTAAGTACTATTTCCAGTTGTTTATGATTGAACTGACTTAAAATTGTTTTGTTTACTGCTGGTCTCAATCACAGGGATATGAGAACTTCTTATTCCTAATCCTCTGTCTGCCTGCACTCATGGATGTCAATGTAAAACTTTTTGGTTGTCTGATTTACAGTTTTTCTCAAGGTTAAGAAAACACTACTATAAATCCAGAATATATGCTTTGATACTGAATTCTGGTTTGTTGGCCATGGGTAGCTGAAATCATGGAAAGTCATTGCAGATAAGGGTGGACTAGTATATGGCAGTTTCTGTTTTCATGGAACTCACTATCAAAAAAAATCATTTACTTTACCACTATCTGTTAGAATTTTGTGTTTCTTTGGTCATGAGGAGACATTCTTTATGTGGGTATATGATTAGTTTTAGAGTTGTCCTGGGTGTTCCACCAAAAAGGTTACTGATGTTTGAGCAGGCTTCAATCCAGTAGAATTTGATCAGCTGAGATGGGGTAGAGTAAGCAGGGAGTAAAGGCGATCCAGAATTCAGGAAACAAAGTTGCTGGCAAGAATAGCACAACAGAGACTTTCACTCTCTGCTTTGTCTAATCTCTCTCTTTTTTGTTTTTTAAAAAAGATTTATTTGAAAGGCAGAGTGACAGAGAGTGAGAGAAGGAGAGACAGAAAAGAGACATCTTATCTCTGCTTTTTTGTTCCTTGAATTCCCATAACATCCAGGGTTAGGCCAAACTGAAGCCAGGAGCTGGGGAATGGCCTAAGCACTTGAGCCATGATGTGCTGCCTTCTCGGTGCATTTGTAGAAGGCTGGGTTGGAAACACAGAATAGTCAGGACTCGAACATGCATTCTGATGTGGAATGTGTCCCAATGCCTGCCACTTGTTTAGTCTCTTGCTGAGTGCTGATATGGGCCCAGGTCCTAGTTTCCTAGAAGGCAGAATGGAATCATGGTACATTGGGCTGGGCAAATTCTTCCTGTGATTAACCAATTAACAAGGATACTACTATTTTCTTATAGCCACCAACTGATGTCATCCTTGTAATAGACTGATCAATACTGTAGACCAAAGCATTCATCTAGAGGCAGGATTTGTTCTGTTTTATCTTCTACGAATATCATATTGTGCACAGCTCATTTTTAGAGAAACTGGGCTATCACAGTTCTTCAAAGCTTAGGTGGTTTAGTTACCAATCCTTTGTGAAAGTTCTGTGGCATGCTAGCAACAACCATGATGTCCCAGAGATCATGCAGAGCTCTGTAGTGCCTTTGAGAACAAGCAGATTTTGGTGTACAGGTCTGTGTCCACTTCCCATGTTACCCTTGCAAAATGAGGGTGGAGGTTTGTCTCAGGAAAGTGAAGGGATGGGGAATGGGCTTTGGGCATTCATAGGTTCTGGGAGGCTGCCTCTCCTCCCTAACAAAAAAACACTGCTCTTTCTTCTTCCACATTAAGATTCATCACCCCTCTGATTCTAAAAAGTGTTTTGTTTTTCTTCAAATATGGAGAAATCACATTAATTGAATTAGCATCTTCATAAGAATTAGTACATTTCTTTTATTCTAAGATGCAAATCCTTCACTCTGCCACCCATATTTCAGCACTTATGAAATACTTGATTCGGGTAGAATGTATGTGCTTAATATGTTTCATGGTTAGTTTTTGGAAATCTGTCATGAAAGTGATTAATTTTTTAAAAACTTTTATTTAATGAATATAAATTTCCAAAGTACAGCTTATGGATTACAATGGCTTCCCCCCCATAATGTCCCTCCCACCCGCAACCCTCCCCTTTCCCACTCCCTCTCCCCTTCCATTCACATCAAGATTCATTTTCGATTCTCTTAATATACAGAAGATCAGTTTAGCATACATTAAGTAAAGATTTCAACAGTTTGCTCCCACACAGAAACATAAAGTGAAAAATAATAGATGATTTTTTAAATGATGATGAAATCAGATCAGACCTATTGTCATGTTTAATCCCAGTGAGAGTCAAGTTGGGAATTGATCATTTCTTTATTTCTTTTTTTTTTTTTTTTACAGATGATCAATTTAGTATACATTAAGTAAAAATTTCAACACTTTGCACCCCCATAGAAACACAAAGTGAAATATACTGTTTGAGTACTCGTTATAGCATTAAATCACAATGTACAGCACACTAAGGACAAAGATCCTACATGAGGAGTAAGTGCACAGTGACTCCTGTTGTTGACTTAACAAATTGACACTCTTGTTTATGGCATCAGTAATCACCCTAGGCTCTTGCCATAAGCTGCAAAGGCTATGGAAGCCCCCTGAGTTCACTGACTCTGATCATATTTAGACAAGGCCATGGTCAAAGTGGAAGTTCTCTCCTCCCTTCAGAGAAAGGTACCTCCTTCTTTGATGACCCGTTCTTTCCACTGGGATCTCACTCGTGGAGATCTTTCATTTAGGTTTTTTTTTCCCCCAGAGTGTCTTGGCTTTCCATGCCTGAAATACTCTCATGGGCATTTCAGCCAGATCCGCATGCCATAAGGGCTGATTATGAGGCCAGAGTGCTGTTTAGGACATTTGCCATTCTATGGGTCTGCTGTGTATCTCACTTCCCATGTTGGATCATTCTCTCCTTTTTTTATTCTATCAGCTAGTATTTGCAGACACTAGTCTTGTTTATGTGATCCCTTTGGTTCTTAGTCCTATCATTACGATCAATTGTGAACAGAAATTGATCACTGGGACTAGTGAGATGGCATTGGTACATGCCACCTTGATGGGATTGAATTCGAATCCCCTGGTATGTTTCTAACTCTACCGTTTGAGGTAAGTCAGCTTGAGCATGTCCTGAATTGCACATCTCTTCCCTCTCTTATTCCCACTCTTATATTTAACAGCAATCACTTTTCAGTTAAGTTTCAGCACTTAAGAAGAATTGTGTATTGATTACAGTATTCAACCAAAAGTATTAAGTAGAACAAACAAAAAAAATACTAAGAGGGATAACATATTAAGGTGCTCATTAACAGTCAGGGTGAGGGCTGATCAAGTCACCGTTTCTCATAGTGTTCATTGAAAGTGATTAATTTTAAAAGGGATGCCATCTTAGACTTAGAGAAATACCATATAGATTATTCAGTTAACTCCTAATTTTGATTCTTTTTTAAAAACTTTTATTTAGTAAATATAATTTTCCTAACCACAGTTTATGGATTACAATGGCTTTTTCCCCCATAACTTCCCTCCCACCTGCACCCCTCCCATTTCCTACTCCCTCTCCCATTCCATTCACATCAAGATTCATTTTCAATTATCTTTATATACAAAAGATTGATTTAGTATATATTAAGTAAAGATTTCAACAGTTTGCACCCACACAGAACATAAAGTGTAAAATACTGTTTGATTACTAGTTACAGCATTAATTCACATTGGACAACACATTAAGGACAGAGATCCAACATGAGGAGTAAGTGCACAGTGAATCCTGTTGTTGACTTAACAATTTGACACTCTTGTTTATGACGTCAGAAATCTCCCTAGGCTCTAGTCATGAGTTGCCAAGGCTATGGAAGCCTCTTGAGTTCGCTGACTCTGATCATATTTAGACAAGGTCATAGTCAAAGTGGAAGTTCTCTCTTCCGTTCAGAGAAATGTAACTCCTTCTCTGATGGCCCATTCTTTCTACTGGGATCTCACTTGCAGAGATCTTTCATTTAGGTCCTCTCTTTTTTTATTTTTTTTTCCAGAGTGTCTTGGATTTCCATGCCTGAAATACTCTCATGGGCTCTTCAGCCAGATCTGAATGCCTTGAGGGCTGATTCTGAGGCCAGAGTGCTGTTTAGGACATCTGCCGTTCTATGAGTCTGCTGTGTATCCCACTCCCCATGTTGGATTGTTCTCTCCCTTTTTTATTCTGTCAGTTAGTATTAGCAGACACTAGTCTTCTTTGTGTGATCCCTTTGTCTCTTAGACCTATCAATGTGATCAATTGTGAACTGAAAGTGATAACTTAGACTAGTGAGATGGCATTGGTACATGCCATCTAGATGGGATAGAATTGGAATCCCCTGGCACATTTCTAACTCTACCATTAGGGGTAAGTCCAATTGAGCATGTTCCAAATTGTACATCTCCTTCCTCTCTTATTCCCACTCTTACATTTAACAGGGATCACTTTTCAGTTAAATTTAAACACCTAAGAATAAATGTGTGTTAATTACAGAGTTCAACCAGTAGTAATAACTAGAACAAAAAAAATACTAAAAGGGATAAAGTATTAAATTGTACATCAACAGTCAGGACAAGGGCTGATCAAGTCACTGTTTCTTGTAGTGTCCCTTTTACTTCAACAGGTTTCTTTTTTTGTGGTTGGTTAGTTGTCACCTGAGTGAGATTTTTTCAAAGATTTATTTACTTTTTTTTTTTTTTGACAGAGAGACAGAGAGAAAGGTCTTCCTTTGCTGTTGGTTCACCCTCCATTGGCTGCCGTGGCCGGCGCGCTGTGGCCGGCGTGCTGTGGCCGGCGCGCTGCGGCCGGCGCACCGCGCTGATCCGATGGCAGGAGCCAGGTACTTATCCTGGTCTCCCATGGGGTGCAAGGCCCAAGTACCTGGGCCATCCTCCACTGCACTCCCTGGCCACAGCAGAGAGCTGGCCTGGAAGAGGGGCAACCGGGACAGAATCTGGTGCCCCAACCGGGACTAGAACCCGTTGTGCTGGCGCCGCAAGGCGGAGGATTAACCTAGTGAGACGCGGTGCTGGCCAAGATTTATTTACTTATTGGAGTTACAGACAGAGGGAGAGACAGAAAGGTTTTCCATCTGCTTGTTCACTCCCCAAATGGCCACAGTGGCTGGAGCTGGGCTGATCTGAAGCCAGGAGCCAGGGGCTTCTACTGAGTGTTCTAGGTGGGTGCAGGGCCCAAGCACTTGGGCCATCTTCTACTGCTTTCCCAGGCCAATCAGAGCGAGATCAGAAGAGGAGCAGGCGGGATATGAACCTGCAACTATACAGGATGAAAGAACCATAGGTGGAGGCTTAGCCCGCTACACCGCAGCACCAGCCCCTCTGAGTGAAAATTTGTAATTAGTAGATGATGGTGGTGGTGGCAGGAGGGTAGGAAGTAAGAGGAGGAAGGAGCAGTTCATTGAAATGTGGGAGGGATTGTGCTAGAGAAAATTTTCAGTATTTTTCATGTGTGATTCTCTTTTTTTTAATCTCTTCAGCTGAATTTAATTGGGCATTTACCCACCAACTGGAATGGGGATATTTGGATCTGTTTCATAGTTACTATTAAGAATCATTTATTATCTGCCATGTAAAATTATAGAGAAATAAAAGACATAGCCTTGTACTTTAAGATATGTTGATTTCTGAAAATTGAGAAGTTTTTGTGACTTCTTTAGTATAGGTAGGTGGTGAAAACCTTACCTTAAATATTGCTTTTTTGTTAACAGCTTTATTGTGATATGGCTGACAGGTCATATACTTCATCAATTTAAAGTACACAATTCTATAGATTTTCATGTGTTCATGGAATTGTGCAGCCATCACCACAATAAATCTTAGAACATTTTCAACACCCCTGCTCCCCAGTCCCATACTCTAAAGCAACCACCCCTTATTCTTATCTCCCCAAACTTTAGACACTACTATTACGTTTAAATTTGAAGACCAAAAATAGTAGTGTGGTGATTTTCTAGGGGTTAGAAGGTTCAGAAATATTACAAATTTTGCATTGCTCCTTAGAAATTACTTATTTGAGTCACATTCTCTTTACCTGTAAACTGATATAATAACAAGTTTGTCATTGTTATCAGTGATGCAGTTGTGAGGATTAAATAAAGTGGCACACATGAGAGCATCAATATAGAGTATGTCACATAGGAGGTTCATCTTACTTCACTCATTCATTTTCCTTCAAGATGGAGCTCCAAGTTGAATTGCTGTTTCCTGGTTCCTCTCCTTCCTTTATAGGAAGAGGAAGTCCTTTTTTACCCCCAAAGATTTATTTATTTGAAAGGCAGAGTTAAAGAAAGGAAGGGGCAGAGATTGAGAGAGAGGGCGGGGGGAGAGAGAGAGAGGTCTTCCATCCTCTGGTTCACTCTCCAAATAGCTGTAATGGCCGGAGCTGGGCTGGTCTGAAGCCAGGAGTTTCTTATGGTTCTCCCACATGGGTGAAGGGACCCAACAACCTTGCCTATCTTACACTGCTTTCCCAGGCTGCAGCAGAGAGCTGGATCAGAAGTGGAGCTGCCAGCATTAGAAATGGCACCCATATGGGATGTGGGCACTGCAGGCAGCAGCTTTACCAGCTACACCACAGCGCCAGTTCCAAGACTAAGTCCTTTGTAGGGCCAAACTTAGCCTTCCCTACTAGAAGGCCTCTTTTGGAGGTGTTACCAGTCATATCTCTTCTCAGTAGTTGAGCTGATAACACAAAGCAGAGGGTATAACTTCCATTTTCTTGGAAACGAAAAGCCATGTACTGAACTTTATTCAGATAATGGGAAGTCAACCTAAACTCTGAAAATTTTCACCAACTGGTAATTTTTCAGGGAGAGAATCCAGGAACCAAAGTGGCCAGGAAGAGTGATGATGTGGCACAAAAACTTTGCCCTTAGTGGACTTTCTTGCAACACAAGGGCAAAGAGATGAGTGTTACCAGACATCAAAATTCATCTTATTAGCATTTGACCTTGCAGAATGCCACAGAGCAGGGCCAATACTATTCTTTATAAATCTTGGAAGGGTTTGGCTCACCTTTACTTGCCAATCCTTGATTAGTAGGAAGGTAAGGTGTATTTCTGTGCCAAATGATAGAGGGTGGTAATTTCCATGGCCTGACATCCTGAAATCTTCCAAAGAGAACAACTATGCTGTTCTTCTCATGATTCCAAACTTTTATTGCTTCTTCTGCCAGAGTCAGGCTGCTGCTGAGAGTTTTGGGCTCTCTGTATTTCCCTATCAGTTTCTGTCAACACTAGCTCCAAGTTATTCAATTGAAAACAATTTAGTCAAAAATTAGTATATCCTGTGAAAAAAAGAAAAACACAAAATGAATATTCCCTAGACAGCAGGCCAAAAACCTTGGTAATTTGTAACTGTTTAGTATTCTTTATTTATCCTCAAGAATTTTAACTTTAAGAAATGAAAATTTAACTTTTTATTTTTTTCCTTTTACAATTATAATTCAAACTTTGTTTTCATTCCACTATCCTATACTTTGGTGTTGTTTGAAATGGAAAATTGGAATAGTAGGATGTAGTTGAGACATTATCATATCCAACAGTTCATAGTGTTGTAAACAGAGGTTTCCGACATATATTTGCTATAAGTATACAATGATAGAATACTATAATGTATAAAACATTTAGACAACTATACATCAAAGCCTGAATACTGCTTATTTTGGGTGAGTGGAATTATTTTGATATCTTCATTTTGTTAATTCATTAAAAATATTTTAACTGCCATTAAATGTCAGTCGCATTCTTTATGTTGGATGTATTGCAATAAAGAAAAAAGAATGTGGTTTTATTGGAGGTACATAGCAGTGGGAGTAGGAAACATATGCATGTATTAAATAAGATACATCATTGGTTGGATGATAACAAGTACTGTAAAGAAAAATGAAGCAGGAAAGTGAGATAGAGAGTGTTGGAGTCATCAGAGGATGTATCACTATTAGAGTTATTTTTGAGGAAAAGTCTAAAGGAAATAGCAGTATGAACCAAATGGATATCTGAGGGAAAAGTAATTCCAGTGGAAGGAATAACAAGTATAATAGGCTTGCCATAGAAACATGCTTGATGTGTGTATGCATGCAGGTGTGTGTGTGTGTGTGTGTGTGTGTATGTGGCAAGAGGGCTGGAGTGGTGGTGTCAGCCATGGGAAAGAATTGGAGAGGGGTATTCAGTGTGATATGGAAAGCAGATTATGTGGAGACTTATTAGCCATTGAGAAGGCCTGGAGTCTCACTCTGAGTGAGATGGAAAGCCCTTGGGAGTAGGTTGGGGTGGTTCTGAGCAGAGAGATGATGTGATCTGCTTTATGTTATGTATGTGTCACTGTGACTGTCCCTTTGAGAATAATGTGCAGCAGGGACAGTGGCAGAAGCATGAGGCTATAGGGTGGTGATGGTGACTTGGATCAAGGTGATAACAATAGAAGTGATGAGGCTGTTTGGGTTACAGATACATTTTGAAGTTGGAGACCACAAATCTTGCTTATGTATACAGAATATGGGGTATGAGGTAAAGAGCAGTGAGGGAATCTGGGCAGCTGGAAGGATGGGATAGCATTGGTTGAGATGGGAAAGTATTCAGGAAGATAAAGTGTGGGAGATGAGAGTAGGAGCTCAGTTTTGAGCTTGGTGAGTTTGATATACTTTAATTAGTCAACCAAAATGTTTATGTAATGAGAATCATTTTAGAAATTAGGCAAAAAAAATAAAAGGCATTTTCAAAGGCATTCTTTTGTGCAATTGAGTTGTTCTAAAACATTGCCTATTGTTGTCTTGAATTGCTTAGTTTTCTGTGGCCGAATTGTTTTCAGTCAACACATCTGGAGCACCTCTGGGGAACCACAGAGCTTACTTGTTTCTGAGACCACCCTGCTTAGAAGAAAGTCCAAAGCAAGAATCAGTATTGCCTTGCTGTCTTGTATTGAGAGCCATTGATTCAACTAACTTCCAAGACATGTAATTTTACCCCCTAATCCCATAACTCTTACCTGATTTCCTGGACCCTCTGACTCTTTTCTTGTTCCTGATTTCAGATACATATCTGAAATTTCAAGGCTTCAGAGTGCCTGGACCCTTAGTTCTTACTGCCCTCAATCGTCCCTGTCTAATCACAACTATGCTGTAACCAGTGCTCTGTCATCATTCGATGTACTGTATATTTCTTGAACACATACATGTGAAAAGCACTGTGTTAAACATTTTTGGAACAATAAAGAAATTGAGATATGGCATTGGTACTGTAAGAGTTATAGGGAAAGTATGTGTGTGTATGTGTATATATATTTAAATATATATGTAACATACACACATATAAAGTATATAGTAAGAGTATATATGTGAAATGTATTTAACAAGTATATATAACACATAAAACAATTATATATATATGCGCGCGCGCACACACACACACACACACACATATATATATATATAAAATAAGGGAGTGGTGATGAACTAATAGTGTGGAAAGACTCCAGGGCTCTGATTTTTGTATTAATGACCTACATGGTTTCACCAAGTCCAGGACTTTTATAAATTATTCTTGAGGCAGTGTTGTGCTTTTCCATCTCTAAAAAAAAATTGGCATTTGTTGTTTTATCCTAGTGATAAAGTAACAGATTCTCATTAGAGAAAACATGGGAAAATGAAGAAAACATGGAGAAAAAAATAAAAATGATTCATAATCTTATCATCCAGAGATGGAATGTTACTGTTAATTTTTGAGTGTATTTCTTCTCAATCTTTAAAAATGTTTTATTTCTGGCTCTTCCCCAGATCATTAATATTCTTTGGAAGAATGCTTTTTACTAGCTGAGTAGAATTAATGGCTCACCATTTATTTACTGGCTCCTACTGTTGGACCTTGCATGCTTTCATGACTAAGTTCCTCTTTGCCTGGGCTATGTACATATGGAAAACTGGTGTTACCTTGGGAAAGCTAAGTCTCATGAACAGGAGGGTGTGATAACATGGAATGCTCTGGGATGGAGAAGTGCAGGGACTTGGGAGTGTATGGTTGTGTTTAAGTAAGTCATATCCCTTCCAAGCTTGCACATTCCTGAGAAGAGTAGATGCCACAGCTGAAAATTCAAAGGGAGCTCCAAGTTCCATATGTGAAAAAACTGCTTGATGTCAGTAGACTCCACTGAGAACCCAAGAAGCCTGAAGTAGAGTACACTGGTAGGTCAAGGAGCTGGGAAATCACCTGATTTTAATACAGTACACCTTTAAATTTATTTAAGAGGCGCAGAGAGAGAGAGAGAATATCTTCCTACTGGTCACTTTCCAAATGTCTGAAAGGGCCCTCTGGCCAAATTTGGAAACTGGTAACTCAATTCAGGCCTCTGGTATGGGGTGGCAGGAATCCAATTATGGAGCCATCACTACTGTCTCTGAGGGTCTGCGTTAGAAGGAAGCCTGAAGTTATCAAACCAAGCGTTTAGATATGGAATGGAAGTGTTTCAACCAGCATTTTAATCACTACACTAAACACATACTCCAGTGCACATTTTTATTTTTTAAGATTGATTTATTTATTTGAAAGTCAAAGTTAGAGATGGAGAGGCAGAAAGAGGTCTTCCATCCGCTGGTTCATGCCCCAGTTGGCTGCAATGGCCTGAGCTGCGCCAATCCGAAGCCAGGAGCCAGGAGTTTGTTTGGAGTCTTCCATGCAGGTGCAGGGGCCCAAGGACTTGGGCTGTTTTCTACTGTTTTCCCAGGCCACAGAAGAGAGCTGGGTTTGAAGTGGAGTTGAACCGGCACCCATATGGATGCCAGCACTGCATGGGGTGATTTTACCCATTAGGCCACAGTGCCGGCCCCTCCAGTGCATCCTTTTAATGATAAACATCAGCAGTTGTATTTGTCAATTGATAACTTGAATAACCAGATAATGTTGGGAGGAAGGTGACATAACAGTTCCTCTAATAATGTAGATGAGATTCCTCAGTGATATTCCTGTATAAGAGAGAGCTTTGGAGTAAGGAAAAGAAATAGAAAAAAAAATAAGAGTAAACATATAAGGGCGCCTAAAACTCATAAGAAATGAAATTACAAGTTGTATTTGGTGCCAAATTTGTTTTAAAGATTTGTTTATTTGTTTGCAAATCAGAGCTACAGATTTAGAGAGGGAAAGAGAGAGAAATTAATGAATTTTTCATCTGCTGGTTCACTCCCTAGATGGCCACAATGATCAGGGCTAGGCCAGGCTAAAGGCAGGAGCCAAGAGCTGCTTCCAGGTCTCCCACATGGGTAGCAGGGGCCATCTTATGCTGCTTTTCCCAGGCCATTATCACGGGGCTGGAGAGGGAGTTGAGCAGCCAGGACATGGACTAGGGCCCATATGGGATGCCAGCATTGCAGCTGGCAGCATTATCGCTATGCCACAACACTGGCCCCATCCAAAATTTTTTGAAATTCATACATAAAGTAGTATTTAAAAAGTTCATGGAAAATTAATATTGTGAAAAAACTATGCATTGATTTCAGTTTTTTGCAACAAAATTATCATTTAATTCCATTTTCCGTGAACTTTTTGAAGTATCAGCATTGTTGTTTATTCTGAAAACAGTAATGCTGTCCAAGGCTGATATTTGAAACTTGCTTTTTTTTTTTTTTTTGAAATTCCAGCCACAGATGAATGTTCCCTTGCCAACTAGAACATTCTTGAGGTGTTTTACTTCTCTTCATGTGATTTTGGTTAGAATCCCATGCTTGCCATTATCTATAAATTTATTTCTGGCATTGCAGTAAATTCCAGGAACACCAAAAAACCACAACATACAGTTGCAGTCTTTTGTTTTCTATTTTTTTGGGGGAGGGACTAATTTTTTTTCCTGTGGGAAAAACAAAATAAAAAACCAAGCAAACTAAAAGTGTTTGAGGGAGTACTTGAGTAGTTTATAGTGTACACTTCTAACTTCCATTATTTTTTAATATTGTATTTGCTGTGACTGTGTTCTCCTATTTGCTTAAGGCTGCCTAATCCCTTTTCCTAATAAGAATAGTAATTAATCATGAGGATCTGGATTGATGGGAAGGAAATGAGAGAATATCTTTTTCTTTTGACAAGAAATGCCAAAAGTGAGCATTAGTATTTCTCTAAATGTACCCTTACCAGGAAACTAAGTAGAGCATTAATGATATCAATAATGGTTTAGTGGAGGTGAAGGGAAGTTGTCAGAGATTCTCCACTCTTTAAAGTTCACTTTCAGACTTCTCTGAGAAAGATTTTCTCAGGAGTTTTGGAGGCAGTGGTTGTGAATGCTGTAGAACATCGTCTCCTGTGAATTCTGTAGAATGTTGAAAAGTAGAGAAGATGCAGTTATTTTTGCCTGTCTTGAAGCTATTTTATTTTGCTAGTAGCAACAGCCTGATTTGCCTTTGAGAAGATACCTTTCTCCTTGTTCGTTCACATGGTATGGATGTGTTTGAGCCCATGGCGTGACTCCAGAGGTAGGCATGTGGTCCAGGCCTATTTAATTGGTACGTTCTATTTAATTACTTTCAGGACTTAGTGTAGGGAGGACCATGTGGCCAAAAATGGCCCAGTGAGATTCATACTGGGCCCTTTTTGGGATTACTGAGAAGCATCTTTTTCATGGAGGTGCTGATGGTTATTTTTCTGTCTTGTTGAAGGAGTCTGCTTGAGTGAAGTCAATGTAAAGGAATGTAGAGCCCAGACATGGAGACAGAATGGACCATCATGATATTGTTCAAGACCCTGAGTCCTGGGAAGTGTTTTGGCTTAAACTTAAATAATTTTTTTTGTTTTGTTTTCTCCTGTTTATCTTGGGCATATGTCACTTGCAACCAAAAGAGTTTTGACTAATTTGTGAAGAATGATCTATATACCATTGTATATTCTGGTTGTATTAGTCTGGATTGTTCCAGGAGTGGACTCTGCAGTAGGATTTGTATGCATGATATTTATTTGAGTTGCCAGGAGTGTGGAAGTAAGGCAAGGAAGGGAAGGCATTTAATAAAGGGGATAAGACCAAGCTAGCAACCACTACAGGTGACTAGAAACTAGTTCCGTGAGGAAGTTAGGGAAGACAGTGTAAAATACATGTCTTGTAGTATTTCAACCAGCCAGCAAGGATGTTTTCCAAGTTTATTTTACCATGAAACCTCTTCTTCATGGATTATCTTTGGAACTTGTGTTCTACAGTACCTATGTTGAGAGAGGTTGTCTTAGATGTCCTAGATATAAGGTATAACCTTGCTATAGAAACTTGCAGGGCAGGGCTGGCACTTTGGAGTAGCAGGTAAAGCTGCCATCTGTAGTGCTGGCATCCCATCTGGGTACCAGAGTACTCTGCTTTTGATCCAGCTCCCTGTTAATGTACTTGAGAAAGCAGTGGAAGATGGCCCAAGTCTGTGTGCCCCTGCACCCATGTCGGAGATCTGGATAAAGCTCTTGGTTCCTGGCTTCGGATCAACCCAGATCCAGCTGTCATGGCCATTTGGGGCGTGAACAGTGGATGGAAGATTTCTGTTTGTCTCCCCTCTTTTTCTCTGTAACTTTGCCTTTTAAATAAATAAATAAATAACAAATACTTGAGGGCTCAGCATCCACCTCAAAATTGTGGAGGAACAATTTGGTAAAACTGTCAAGCCTTTGGCTAGCAATTGTAATTATTTCATATTTTTTTAATTTAACAAATTACTGTAGCTGGTTCTACAGTCTCATTGTTTGGCCTTTGTTGCCTCACTATTCAGAGACTTTCAACCATTTGCTGAAGGTTTTTAATGAATTTGAGCACAGAGTTAAAATCATTTTTTCCTCCAACTAAACTACTAGATTCTTTGTGGATCAAACATTTTAAGTTTAACTCAAGGCTCTGCTGTAACCATATCCTCTCCTATAATTTTGCAAATAAAGATATTGGGTATTGTATATAATTTTCCTGGGACTGGCAGGAAGATGGCCTTTATTCTCTAGATTTGGGATTTGTTCTAGCTTTCTCAACAAGTCTGTTTCCTCCTACTTGCATTTTCAGATCATGGTTATAAGTATACTTAAGCTCATGAATACCAATGAGTCAGAGAGACTGGATAGGTCAAGAACTGTAGTTGTGATGCAGCTATGGATGATTCTTGGTATAAGAAATGTAGCTTTGATGTATAACCATATATATTAGACAGTTACAGGCATGCTCAAGGTGTTGGCAAATGTGTATACAAAAGGCATATACCCACACAAAGAAGCATTCTGACTTCTAATTACCCAGGATGCTTTGCCAAAGTAAGTGGGTTTTCTATGTCCAGGGATATGGCCTTGGTTCTCAGACTGAGATAATAGGGAGATATTTTTGCAGAAGATAAAGAGCAGGGAGTTATTGTTCATTCTTATCTTCTGTTTCTAATGTGATAAATGGCAACAAATAGAATTTTCTGCTTGTAATTAGTGACCATCAACCTTTTTATGCTGTCAGCTACCTTATATGTTCTTATATACTGATGCTCACAAATGAGGTATAAATCACTGGAGGTCTATATGGCAAATGCAGTAACGTAAGATCTTCTAGCTGTAAGTGATACAATTGCCAAGCCTCTTCTATTCATTTCTACTCATTTGTTTTTTAACTGTTCAGTAATTAACTAGTTTTCAACATTTTTTCACTGAGGGCTTTGATGGCTTTGGCACCTCAGAGACAGATATGTAATAACAATTTGTAAATTAAAAAAATATTTTGGGGGAATATTTATTTTTTGTTGATTTGAAAGGCAGAGTTATAGACAGAAGAGTAGGAAGAGGAGGGGAGAGAGAGGGAGAGGGAGAGGGAGAGGGAGAGGGAGAGAGAGAGAGAGAGAGAGAGAGAGAGACTGAGATTTTCTTCTGCTGTTTCACTGGAAACAAATGGACAAAACAGCCATGGCTGGACCAGACCAAAGCCAGGAGCCTGGGAATTCTTCGAATCTCCTACATGGGTACAGGAGCCCAAACACTTGGGTCATCTTCCACTGCTTTCCCAGACAGGTTAGCACGGAGCTGGATTGTAAGTGGTGCAGCCAGGTCTCAAACTGGTGCCCATATGGAATGATTACATCACAGGTGGAGGCTTAATCTGCTTTGCCACAACACTTACTCCCTATTCATTGTTTTTCTTTTAAATTAATTAATTAATTTTAAGGGGTATAATTTTCACAGTACAACTTTAGGAATATAGTTATTCTTCCCACCATATCTGCCCTCCTACCCACACTCCAAACCCTCCTACTCCTCCCTCACCTCTTCCCAGTCCCATTCTCCACTAAGATTCATTTTCAGCTTACTTTGTACACAGAAGACCAACTCTAAACTAAGGAAGATTTCAACAATTTGCACGCGCATATACACACAAAACTGTTTGAGAACTGGTTTTACAGCTAACTCATAATACAACTCACTGAGGACAGAAGTCCTGCCTGGGGAGTTAGTGCACAGTGACTCCTGTTATTAATTTAACAATTAACACTATTATGTATGACATCATTGATGGTCCGAGGCTCTTAACATAACTGCCTAGGCTATGGAAGCCTTTTGAATCCACAACCTCTGTCAATACTTAGACAAGGGCATAAACAAAGTGGAAGTTCTCTCTTCCCTTCAGAGAAAAGTACATCCTTCTTTGATGGCCCCTTCTTTCCACTGGGTTCTCATTTACAGAGATCCTTCATGTAGGACATTTTTTTTTTTTGCCACAGTGTCTTGGCTTTCCATGCCTGAAATGCTCTCATGGGCTTTTCATCCAGATCAGGATGTCTTAAGGGCTGATTCTGAGGTCAGAGTGTTACTTAAAGCAATTGTCATTCTGTGAGTCTGCTGTGTGGACTACTTCCCATATTGGAACATTCTCTGCTTTTTAATTCTGTTATTATCACCAGACCCTTATTTATATGATCCCTTTAACACTTAATCCTATCTATATGATCATTTTAACACTTAATATGATCCCCTATTCATTCTTTTTTTTTTGAGAACAATTTTTTTAAAGACTTATTTATTTGAAAGGTAGAGTTACAGAGAGGGAGAGGCCTTCCATCTGCTGGTTCTCACCCTCAATGGCCAGCTGGCTAGGAGCTAGGAACTTAGTCTGGCTCTCCCACAGGGGTACAGGGGCCCAAGGTTTGGGTCAGCCTCTATTGCTTTCCCAGGCCATAGCAGAGAGCTTGATTGGAAGTGGAGCAGCTGGGACTCAAACCAGTGCCTATATGGGATGCCGGTACTGCAAGTGGTGGCTTTACTTGCTAGGCCACAGTGCTGCCCTCCCCCCTCCCCAGGCCCCATTCATTCATTCATTCTTTTTTTTTTAAAGATTTATTTGTTTATTTGAAAGGCAGAGTTATGGAGAGGCAGAGAGAGAGAGAGAGAGAGGAAGAGAGAGACAGAGATAGAGAGGGGGATGGAGGGAGGGAGAGAGAGAGGTCTTCGATCTGCTGGTTGACTCCTTAGATGGTTACAATGGCTGGAGCTGTGCTGATCTGAAGTCAGGAACTTCTTCCTAGTTTCCTGTATGGTGTGCAGTGGCCAAAGGAGTTGGGCCATCTTCTGTTCCTTTCCTAGGCTATAACAGAGAGCTGAATCGGAAAATGGAGCAGCTGGGACTTGAACCGGCGCCCATATGGGATGCTGGCACTGCAGGAGGTGGCTTTACCCACTATGCCACAGCACTGCCCCCCCTTCATTCTTGAGACCAAGGGAAAGAAATATTCATCAGGTAATTTAGTTGTGAAAAGTTCCATTTTTCTTAAAGTAATAAAGATTTAGAAGCTTGTTTTCATTAAAATTACTGGGTGAAAATATCTGCAATATACATTTACTATGATTTACTTATCTGTACTATGTATAGCTGAAAAATAGTTAATCAGGCTTCAAATGCCTTCAACAGCCAGAGCTGGGTCAGGCTGAAGCTCGGAGTTTGGAACTCCTTCAGAGTCTCCCACATGAGTGCCAGAGACACAAACACTTGAGCCATCACCTGTAGCCTCCCAGGCTACACATTAGCAGGAAGCTGAGTTGCATGCACAGTAGCTGAGACATGAACCAGGTATTCTGACATGGGATGTGGGCATTCCAAACAGCCACTTAAATCCTATGCAACTGCTTGCCCTACATATTCTTTAAGTCATCTCAAGATTTCTATAATGCCCAACAGAATGTACATGCTATGTAAATAGTTAGGCTAAATTATTTAGAAAATATTGATGAGAAAAAAAACAGTATATGCTCAGTATAGAGCATTTTTGCCTTGAATATTTTCCATTGAGGTTGGTTGAATTCAGGGATGCAGAATCTGTAGATACAGGGAGCCAACTGTATTCTGCTACCTTATTACAGTGAATACACACACACACACACACACACACAAACAGAAAACTTTGAAGTACATTCACACACCTTGGTAGCATCTGCCTTCTCAGATTATTCCGAGTGCAGCATATACTATTCTAAAGAAGACACACGGATCAGATGAATTTTTTAAAAAGTTAAGCTTTATTTATACATCGGGAATTCAGAAAGACAGTGAGAGATGTATTTTTCACCCATTGGTTGACTCCCCAGATGCCTGCAACAGCCAGGGCTGGGTCAGACTAAAACCAGGAGACACTGAAACTGAAGACTGATACAGGTGGTAGAGACTCATGTACTGTCACCTGCTGCCTCCTGGGATAGACATGAGCAGGAAGCTGGAGTCTTGGAAATGGAGCCAGTAATTGAACCCATTCTGATTCACTGTGTAGGAAATTGCATCTTAATCCCTGTGCCAAGTACCCACCTGAGGTGGATTTTTGATGGAGGCAGTATGGATGAGAAGAGGCAGAAATATTTAGAATGAGGTAGACTCATTGTGGGTAAAGGAGGTCTGGTTGGGAGACGAATTCAGGAACTCCTGAACATTTGGCTGGGAGGTGGCTAGGAGAGGAAGGAGCGCTTTGGAAATAGGATGGTGAGTAGTGAGAGAGAGAAGGAGTGGGACAAACTTCACCCCTGTTATGGATGAAGTTTGGCTTATTGTAAAAAAAAGTGCAAATTGAAATATCTTTGGGCTTTTATTCATAGTAGGGTTGGAATAAAACTAACCCTCCTGGTGGTTCTGGGTAGAAGACTCCTTTCATTCTTTTTCTTGACAGATGGGATAAATATGGCATGTTTTCTTTTAAATTTATCAAACTTTTTCCTATTGTGCCAGTAAGCAGTGGATTCTATTCCTCTAAGTATCTCTGAGTGAATTCAGAGAGTTTTAAAATTCTGTTGTGGCTAAGGCCTAAAACTAGTTGATATTGATGTTAGTAGGTTAGTGCAAGTTCAATCAAAAATGAAGGACTAGGGATTGGCATCCCTTATGGGTGCTGGTTCATGTCCCAGCTACTTCATTTCTGATTCAGCTCCATGCTAATTGCCTGAGAAAAGCAGTAGAAGATAACCCAAGTGCTTGGGCCCCTGCTACACACGTGGAAGACCTATGAAGCTCCTGGCTTTGGCCAAGCTCAGCTTTGATCAGGCTCAGCTCTGGCCACTGCAGCCAGTTGAGGGAGTGAACCAACAGATGGAAGATTATCATATTTCTCTCTCTCTCTCTTTCTCCTCCTTTCCCCCATTTGTAACTCTCGAGTTTAAAGTAAATAAGTACATCTTTAAAAAGACATGATCACATAAAAAGTTTTTCCAAAACAGTATCTGTGCTGTGTCCGTGGTCTTCCTTGCTATTCTTTGTCATCTGGCCCCTTCAGCTCTGGCAGCTGTAGCAGTTCAAAATCAAGGCCCAGCTTTAGCGATCCTCTGCCTCAGCTGAAGATGAAAGGAAGAAGAAACAGAAAAAGCATTGATGTATTTCCCACAGAGCTACTGATTTTAAGCACGTATGTTGTTTGGTAACTAGTCCTAGTTTTGCAGTTGTGAGTTCAGTGGTAACACATCTGTGACTTTGTGTCACTTACTTAATTACTGAAAGTTCTGTTTTCACATTAACTCCCAGTCACCTTGCATGAGACACCCACAGACTGTGAGCGCTTTGAAGGCAGAGATACAGTCAACTATAACATTCTGTCCCACAGTACTCAAACCTGACAGGTGGTGAGTAGGTTTTTATTTAGGGAGTTAATCAGTTAGGAAGCCTCGCTTTTTAATTTTTCTTCTCCACCATGAAAGGACCAAGTAACCGCTTTCACTAACTTCTATTTCCCCACAAACTTTTCTGAAAGACAAAATCAATGAAGTTGAGATTTGACAGTAGTTGTAACACATACCTACTGACTTGATTTTTGCTGGATACTCTGATTTTCATTGACTAGAGTTTAATTTTTTTTGGAAGACTTTGGCATGGGTGAATATGTATTTTTCTGGCTAATGTATGCATTCATTTTGTGTTCACCATGGAAAAGATGCCTCCTAATCTTTAGGGTACAAAGAGTCATTCAGTCATACAGAACTCACTAGAATGTTCTCTGGATTTTCCAAACCGTGCATCCTCAGCTTCTATCATGACCCTGTCTTCACTCCCTTCCCTGTGGGCCTGTCCTTATTTCATATTTCTCAAGGCGTGCTAGAACAGTGTATCAGGCAGGATGTTGTCAGCTGTGAGTTTAAAAAAAAAGGAAATGTAAACAATCTGGACATTTTTATTATGTCACATAAGAAGTTTGGAGATAGGATAGTTGCAGAGTTGGCTTATTTGGAGACTGAAGCAAGTGAAGTACATTGGTGGTTTCCATCTCTCCATTCTGTCATTCTCAGCATATTTGCTTTTGTCCTCCAACATCTTTTCCTGATTTCAGTAAACCTACAGCAGCTTCAGACAATACCTCCTAACCAGCCATGCTAAGAGCGGAAAATGGGCTGCTTTCTTTTTGTGTCTTTGATTTTTAAGTAGAAGCAAACCTTTACCAGAAATCCCTCTGGAGATCTCACTTTAATCATATTGGATCACACCAGGCCACCTGCCCACCATTCACTGCAATCAAATAGGAATGACCATGATGTACCATTGGAAATGGGGAAGGGCTGCCTCCATGGAAGCATTAGAAAGGATCATCAGAGCTGTGTTATCAAGGAAAAGGAAGGGCTGTTACAAGAACTCAAGGGGGTATGATTGCAGGCCCCTAGGAAAATGAAGACTTCAGAAATGAAAGTGGTGACCATTTAGCCAGTGGGTTGTCTGAGCAGCTACTTGTGGAAACCTCAGGTCTTACCACACATTGCAACTTTTGTCTTTTGGACCGGTTGACATTGCACAGACCTGGTGTTGGGGGAAGACTCACCTTACCAGTGGACATGACTCCCACTTTGAGTCTCAGGATGCCCTACTAGGAGCAAAACATTAAAAAACAAAGGAGAAACAGAAGCTCTAACATAAAAAACCTTGCTCTTACCTCTACAAATCCCACTCTTCATCAATACCACTAGTAAAATAAATAACGATAATAATAAAAATCTGACTATTGCTCCAGATTTTGTAATGGCAGGTTTAAAAAATTACATAGTCAGGACATACTGAGGATAAGAGGTGGCATCCTTGTAACTGCAGCTAAACCTGAGCCCTTCCAAGTGATGTCCCCCTGAATAGTCTAATTCCGCACTGCACAAGCCACCTAAGGCTAGCCTACACCTTGATGATGCCCGGAACTGGACCAGAAGGTATCTCTCTTAGACATGGTGTGGTGATTATTAAACTTCCATGCACCAGACAATCATGAAATTTTCCGGGACATTGCATCCACTATTTTTTTTAAATAAAGCATATTAGTGTTGTTATAAATCAATGAACATGGTTCATAACAGTAATAATGCCCTTGAAATCTGTTCCTCCTGCCATCTAAGAATGGTATGCTTGAGAATTTGCTGCCCTTGGCTTCACCTTGGGCTATTAACTAACCAATCAGTTATTAGCTGATGGTAATGACCAATTTTCAAGAGATGATTACTTAAATATCACCCACCTTGAAAAGAGAATTATTACTCAACCGAGAATGGAACCCTTATTTTCGACTCAGTAGAGCTAATGATCTTATTTCCTTCACCCAGTACCCCCCCGCCCCACACCCTCACCTCATCTGCTCTCCTCCTGCCTACGAGGTGTGTAGAGATCACATGGTTACTAACTGCTTCCCTCTCAGCCTCAGTGATTTGAGTCCAGGAAAAGTTCCATATTTAATATTTATTCACCGAGCGGCAGTGGATGAAGACAGATGGTAATGAAATCAGTCTTGCTGAGAGTGACCACAATGATAATAGATTCTTTATGATGTCCAGGAATTCTGGACTCTTCGTCTCTGCTTAAATGCATGTTGGCGCCAACTCTGTCGTCTTAAGCTTTAGTATTCTTGTCATCCTCCTGACCTCTCCTTAGACCAGAGCAGGCAGGCTGTGCAGAAGGCATCAATCTGTCTTTCCCCTCATATAATTGCTTTAAACACCTATAGCCACGAATGACTCACCAGCAGAGATTTTTCAGAACAGGAGAAAAGAGAATGGCTGGCACTTGGTGGGGCTGGCTTTGCTTGTGCTCCTCACTGCCTATGACTGGTTCTTCTGAACAGTCCTGGCTACCCAGTGGGGCTTGCTGGGAATTTCAGAATTCCTCATCTCCAACATCACTTTATTGGCTTAGAGGGTGGGACAGGGGGGAGAAGCGGGGGAAAGGGGAGATGTAAAATGAAGCAGCATTGGCAAAGAATCATGCTCCTGTCAAATGAGTAAACTCAGAGCTGATTGCACTGAAGATAGCTGTATCCTGGGTCAGGCAGAGCTTTTTTAAGCAATCTGGCAATCCTTTTTAGTAATAAGAGGTAAATCATTCTGACGTTGCTTGCTTTTGAAAGCATTAATCATGTTGAATTCCTTTGTTATTCTGGGGTCTGGATCAAGTGTAATTCTGTAGGAATTCCATTGTAATCTAGTATTAATTAATCTCTGTGTTATATAAAGTGGTGCCAAAAACCTCTCTGCATTTATTTGCTTGTATATCAGTTACTAACTTTGTTAGTACCTCACTCTAACTAGGGAATGGTTAACTATTACTCATTTCTACCTTTATTTTTCTTTTAAATCTTGGTCTTGGAAATTGTCATTTTCTTTAGGTAAGATCTAGGGCAGCTCACATTAAGGAGGACTCTGTTTCACTACAGTGTTAGCAGAGGTGGTTGGCAAGGATGGCAAGAGGGCTGCTTATAGTCTTCTTGAAGAGTCAGAAAAACTGGGGTCATATCTCCAATTTTGCCACTAACTAGATGTGTCATTTTTAGAGCAAGTTACCTAAACTCAGTTTCCTTACCTATAAAATGTATATTATAATTGTTCCTACTGCCTGGGATTTTTGTGATGCTTAGACAACAAACAGCCCTCTCTCCACGTCCAAGACAATGGAATGGGCCTTAGTACCTAACACCACAGGACTTTCTTCTAGGGTGGAAGGGGTTAGAATGGATCATTACTGATGTTAACTTCCTGCTTGAAGATTTTGAGTGTTTGTAGTAGAAACCATGTGTTCATGGCTACAGGAAACACCTGCCTGCTTTTTGGCTCTTCCCAGAATAGGCCTAAGCAATAATGGAGGGTCAGAAGCTGAGACTCTTGGTTTTTCAGTGGTAAATAATGAATGCATCAGCTTCTGGAAGATTGTGTTTTGAGATGCAGAAGAAAAGGAAAAAGACAATAAAAAATACCCAATATGCATTTATCTGCTCCATTATCCTTAAATAGCTCCCTATAGATTTCAAAAAAGGTAACTCTATCCTCTTTCCTGGCTGACTCTCTGCATCCTGCCACAAAACAGGACTACTGGCCCTAGATTTTGACCTGGTATAAAAAGCAGTATACTTTTATGACCTGGTAACAGTCACATTTCTACACCATAAAATATTAAAGCAGGCATGACAGTGCCTTTAAGATCTTTAATGCAGGTGCTATCAGAATGTGCCCCTTTATTATTTATTTATTTGACTTTGTGTAGAGTGAGACTTAAATGCTTTTCAGGCCAATAATTAAATCCCATTATGGAGAGTGAAGATTGTTGGCCAAATGTACTCACTTTCGCTGTTAGACTTTTGAGTCCCCAGGGGCACTCCATGGAGGGGAATAAAAAAATCTGGCTTATGTTTATATGTTAGATATGCAGTGTGACATATATTGGGCTCACGGGAGTGACGTTACATAAGAAACCAAGTGAGGTGGAGACTGTTAGACATCCTTCCCTTCTAACCAGCAATCTGTTAGAGCAGGGATCTGCAAACTATGGCCTGAGGGCCAAATCTAGCCTACTGCCTGCTTTTGTACATCTTAGGAGCCAAATGATGATTTCTGCATTTTAAATGGTGGAGAAAATCAAAAGAATAATAATGTTGTATGAGTAAACTAACATTAATTTGATAAAGCTTGTAGGGAACATAGCCACACCCATTCATTTGCATACCATCTCCGGCTGCGTTTGTACTACTACAAGTTGAGTGGTTGTGACAGAGACCATATGGCTGCAAAACCAAAAATATTTACTATCTGGACCTTGACAGGAAAAGTTTGTTGACCTCTGTTCCAGAGGAATTTGGACTTAGGCTCTGGACCAGAAGGTATTGGGGCTAGAAGAGTTCAGGGTTCTTTATGCTGTTAATTCATTTGGATATTGGTTCTTGATGTTGATGAACCTGATTTGCTTCTGAAATGTACAGATAAGAGAAGGGGACCATAATACCTTAAAGTAGTTTTTGGATCCCATCACCTTCTTTCCCAAAAGTAGTCCCAGAGATTGTACAGTGGCTTTTTTTTTTTTTTTTTTTTTTTTTTTTTAGGGAAAGGGTTTATTGGGAAAAAAACCAACAGACTGGAGGGAAGGGGCGAAGAAGGAGAAAGAGAGAGAAGGAGAGCATAAGAGAGAGACAGAGACAGAGGTCAGGAGATGGAGAGGAAGAGAGAGTGACACGTGTTCAGGAACAAGTCCTTTTAAAACTTTGCCAGGGGGCGGGCAGGGAAATAGGAACAGTGAATCCCATTAGGGTGGGGGTGGGGCTGACCCCTATGGTTGGGCCATGTGGCCACCTGGCCTCCAGCAATGGCGACAGGGGTTAGAGCCTAGGATGGTGTCAGGGTGTAGATCACGCCATAGATAAGACTGCGCCATTTTACTAACATTCCCCCCTTTTGTTTTTTATAAAGCAGGAGTTGTAGGGATTACATTAGTCCTAAAAGTCCAGGAGGGGTAGAGGGACGATGATCTGTCTTTAGAGCTACTTCCTGCTGACAGGGGGCGACGAGTGTACAGTGGATATTATCTTTCTCTTCCCTCTCCAGTGTTTCCTGTTTTCAGTCCTCCTGATCTCCACTGCTACTACCCAAGTCTAAGGCATGGTCATCTCCGAATCTGTTCTTATACTTGCCCAATCAGCAGTTCATACTTCATGTAACAGCTACAGTGATGTTTACAAAACAAAACAGTATCACATAGCTTCCCACAGATGTTTGCATGGTTATAGCCCCTACTTTAAGGTGTTCCCAAATGACACCCACATGAAGAGCTTTCTTTGCTCAGTCTTTCTGAAATAGCGCCCAGCCTACCTTACTACAATTCGTTTTGTTACTTGTTTTATTGCTGTCCTAGAATTTGTCATTGTCTTTATATTATCTAGGTTGATTTACTGATTAAACTGATTTTACCTACTAGAATGGGAGCTCTATGAGAGTAGGTGTCTTGACTATGTTATTTGTTAGGGTATTTCCAACATCTGACATGAACATTCAAGAGAATTTTGTTGAGTCAAAGAATCAGTTCCCTGGGTGGAGGTCCATGTAGTGTTGGCATCATGTTTCACTTGCCTGTTCCCCCAGGGGTATGATGGTTTTCTTAATTTCCTTGTCCTTGCTCTCAAGGAGACCTGCAGCTAATAGGAGACACAGAAACTAAACACAACTTGGCTTTAACTTTCCTGCCATCTGCAGCCTTCCTCCTGGACCCTGATTTCTTCCAAGGATAATCTGACTATTTTACATGAATCCACTGGAGGTTGAGAAAGCTTCCTGTATGTAGTAGACAATGTCAGGCTCTACTTATATTCCCTTGGATCCATTTACACTCATTTACCTGGTTGCTTTTACTTCCATGATCTGTCCCTGACATTGGAGGATATTCTTTGACTACTGGAGCAACTTTGCACAAATTTATACATAGGTGGAATGCTTGGGGCTGCTCCTTGTCAACTACTGACTGACTTATACCAGAGTCAGAAAGCCTAGCTTTCTTGGCTCTAACTGAGGTGTACAAGTTACTTTCTGGGGTTCCCCATGGAAAGAGGCTAAAGTTACTCTTGAAGGGAATTTGCCAGAAATCCAAATCACTGTGAGTCTTTTTCCCTGGGCTTGCTCCTGAGGAATCCCACCTAAAACACTATTTCTACTTCTTGGAAAGCCACAAGCACATTTATTCTGAAGGACACATATAATGGAATACCAGAGACTGTGGCAGGAGCAGTATTGTGTATATTTTTTAGTGGGTGAGTGGCATGGCATGAGAGACAGGAGAACTTTGAAGGGTCCTGCAGATTGAACTGCGTTGGCAGTGTGACTTGCTATGATAACACGTTAGACTAGTTCTTATTGAAAAAATCATGTAAAAAGAGGAAGCTAGGGAATGCCCTTGGAGTGGATGTGAAGACAATGTAAGCATATATTTGCTTGTATAGACTGTGACAGCAGGGGTCACAGAGGGAAAAAGGATGATTTCATATTTAGGAGTTTCTATTTTAGGGTCTATCTGGGCAGATGTATTAAGATCCAATGAAGCCATCATGAAAATGTCACCAATTATTTTGATCCTGCACATGCTAGTAACTTTCGTTCACTATGCTCAAATTGATATAATTTTTATTTTTTACCAGATGGTTCAATTAGTCAAGATTCTGAAAAAGCCAACTGGAATATTCTTTTATCTATATCTACTGAAGTCAGCCAACCCTTCAAAGCTGGATGGAAATTCTAAGAATGGCAGATTTACCCTGCCCCAAGATGTCAGGGTTATTACTTTTTGATGGGCTCCTGGAGGGGTGAAGAAGGCTGCCAGTGTGGTTTATATATCGCATAGTGCCAACACCAGAAGAAAAGAGAGAGAAGAGCTTTCTTTCTGAATGAACCACCTGTTAAGGAGTCATTATGGAAGAACAGCTTTCCTGTTGCCCCACCATGAAACATTCAAAGTCATGCAGTCCTGTTGCTTTTGATGATCTAGTATCATGGTGCTACCTAGATGTCTTTTCTTGAATGATACATGGAATTAGTTCCACATTTATTCCATTGCAATTAGCTTAATATTGTGGCAGATTGATAATGCTGGAAGGATAGATGGTTGAACACAGAGGCTGCCTTCTTCTGAAGACTCTGACTAGCTGACTAGCAATGTGTTTTTTTTTTTTTTTAAAGTAAAACTCAACACAATGGCACCAAGTCACAGAAATCAAAATATAAAAGGTATCATCTAGTTTAACCTTCTATCTTGCCTGGAAGAAAAGTAAGGCTTAAACCTATGACATTAACTGATTAAAGGGAATCTTGTTGGGCCCTTTAATGAGAGACTGATTGAATGTAACAATTTTTTTCTTACAGTCTCCTATTTTAAGGAGGCAACTTGATGGTGAGAAAAGTGAGAAGAATATATGCTTTCTACTCAGTGTTCTTGAGTTCCTCTCAACTTTCATACTAGATGCAGTTTGGATCAAATTTCATTACTTTTTAAGACTAGAATTGAAATAGCTTCTTGGCAAGATAATTAAAATAAGAAAAATTCTGTAAAATGTGGTCAATACAGAATTATCCCATTGCAAATGCTGTACAAATTTTCTCATTCCCTTTCTTTCTTCCAAAAATCTCACAATTAGTAGCAATTCTGGTCTCTAATTCTTCTGATTCTTGGTTTTGTATTTCTTCTATTCCACCTCCATTCATCCTTTAATTCTTATTTAATCTGAACAATTTTCATTTTCATTTTGTGATTGAGTTGGTGAATAGTGTAGTCTGTATACTGGAGTGTACAGTCACTGCAGGTGACTAAAAAAGAAGCAAGCAGATAGAGTCCTTGTGCTTGCCAAGTTACTGGGGAGTGGCCTCAAGAATTTGTTTCTTGAGCAAACCTTGACTTATTTCTATTGCCTTTGAGCTTGTGAAAAGTACAATAGAACCATTTGAATAAAAGGAAGCCCTAGACAATAAGTTTGTAATTAGAATATTGGACTCATGAGATAGGAAAAGGTAAAAAACAGACATTTTTAAAACAGGAAAAAATTGTGATAGAGGGATGACCAACTATAAAGGGAGAGAAGGACATTTTGGGGGACATTCTCAATCTTTGAGCTGATGTTGAAGAAGACAAACCTGTTTCTATACTGAATTCTTCTAACAATTGGATAAAGTAATGATAACTTCAATTTGTGCACACATATTAAACAACTGGCATTTGTGCTCAGTGCTTTAAATGCATTATCTCAGTTTTCCCAAAATAAATAAGATTTAACATTTTTAAAGGTTTTATTATTTATTTGAGAGGTAGAGTTAAAGAAAGAGAGGGGGAGAGACAGAGATAAAGGTCTTCCATCTGCTGGTTCACTCCCTAGATGGCTGGCTGATTGGAAGTCAGAAGTCAGGAGCTTCTTCAGGGTCTCCCATGTGGGTGCAGGGGCCCAAGCACTTGGGCCATCTTCTTGTGCTTTCCTAGGCCATAGCAGAGAGCTGGATTGGAAGTGGAGCAGCCAGGACTTGAACAGGTGCCCATATGGGATTCTGGTGCCGCAGGGGGAGGCTTAGCCTACCATGCCACAGCGCTGATCCCTAAATGATGTTTTAATTTCATTCTTAATTATAAAGGTATGGGAACTGGGATGTTGCAAGAGGCTGACAAAGATTGAGACAGTTGGTCTCCAAAGTCAGGGCATTAAATCACTTCTTAGCCTAGATTTGGGGTGAGACCAAGTTGATAGTCTGAGCCTGGTGATTTAAAATTACTATGGTTTGGCCATGTTTGAGTTTGTCCTTCAAGGGTTCATGTGATAGAAACTTGGTCCTCAGTGTGGAGATATTGACAAGTGGAATCTTGAGGTGGAGCCTCATGGAAGGTCACTGTGCTACCTTCAGAAGGAGTTAAGGTAGTTCTTATGGGATCTCTTTGTTAGTTCTCATGAGAGGGTTGTTATGGATAGGGAACCCTTTTTCCGCCAAGGGCCATATGGATATATATAACATCATCCATAAGCTATACAACATTATCAACTTAGAAATTAGCCTGCTATATATTTGCTGAATTTTGTGCTTCCTGAAGTTGCCTTGGCAGGGCCAGACCAAATGATTTTATTGGCCTTATATGGCCCATGAGCTGGACATTCCCTACTACTGTAAAATGAGTAAGACTGGATCTTCTCTCTTGCTCTGGCTTCCTGTCTTGGATTGTCATCCTTAGCTTTCCCACATGCTCCTGCCCTTGTGATATCATCTACCAAGAGGCCCTCATGGGAGTCAAGTTCCTACTGGGAACTGTGCCTTTGAACCTCCAGAACTGTGAGCTAGTTAAACCTCTTTATAAAGTTACCCAGACTAAGGTATTCCATTATAGTACAATGACTATGCACACTTGACCCATTACTGAATATCTCTGTGGATCAGTCTCCTCTTCTGTAAAATAGGTTGTGTCTTAGAGTTGTGCTGCAAATCAAATGAGCTCAATAAAGTGTGTGGTTAATCTGCTAGGTAGGTAGGGTGATCACTTGTCCCAGGTTTCCAGGAACTTTTCTTCCATTTTTAGCACTCTGAAGTCGTGCAGCTTTGGAAACCCTTCAGTTCCAGTTAAATTGGGACAGTTGCTCATTTCCATGCGACTCTCATTCCAACTTGCAGAATGTATGGGGGAAGTGCTAATAGATTTTTGAGAACAGGAAACAGCTCAAGGAGGCAAATGAATTTCAGCTGGTGTTCAAAGCTGCTGTCAACTCTTGGGGGCTGAAAGGCTTCAGGGAAAGTCTCCCTGATAAAGCCTGTGAGAAAAGTGGGGGAGGTAGAGCAGAGTTTGGGAAACAGGATGCTTGCCAAGTCTTGGTGCTAATGCTTCATGTCTGTAAGCCTCTGATGCACAGCCTCTTCAGGGGCACTCAGAGTCTGGGGATGAGTTACTTGAGTTCAAGGGTCAGGGAGGGGGGATTCCAGTTGGCAGAGTCAGTCACCTTTGGCATCTCATGATAGTTTTCCCCTTTCTCCCTTTTAGGAAATAGATGTTGGTGGATTTGAATCTGACGTGACCATTGACTAACTAATATAGGGCAAGCTATTTCACCTCTTTAATCCTTAGTTACTACATCCCTAAAAAGGAATGGTGATAATCCTAACCTCCTGTGATGTGGTTCGGATTGGAAAGGAAACTGTGCTTGGCATGAAGCAAACACTCGATAGTTGTTGGTTACTATTACTACCATTCATATTCCTACTAGAATGATTAATTTTTCTTGGAGCATAGAGTTGCCAGAGTTCGCAAATAAAAATACAGGCTTCTCAGTAAAATTCCAATTTCAGATAAATAATAAGCATAGTTCAAGTCATACTGATACTGAAAAGTATTCATTGTTTATCTGAAATTCAAATATATGTGTTTGGCATTTTATCTGGAAATCCTATGTTAGAGTAACTGATGATTCTACTTAGCCAAGATCTGAGGGGGTTCTAGGATACAGGACTTTCAGTGTGAATCTGGGACAGTAGCAGGCAAGTGAGCACGGCTGGTCACCTCATTAAGGTAGCAGGCTGGGTGATTTTTGGAAGGCCACATTTGAGACTCAAATGAGGCTTACAGCACCCTTCCGCTAGTGACATATGCTTACATGAATGCAGTGTTTCACATACATTTTCAAGAATTTCTTGGGCCCTTTGAAGTCTATCCATGAATTCCTGCTTAAGAATACAGGCCCTGAAAAAGCATCCAGGTCTGTCAGTTGATTTTTAAGATTAGCAGAAGCCCTTTAATTTCATGTGACAGAAGGCAGTTGCACAGTTAATGAAGAAAAAAAAAACGGTTATATCAGGATATCATAAAAAACACATTTATACATTTTATTTTACCCTAAGACACATAAAGTATGTGTTCACTTACTCATCATTTGATGTCTGGCCAACGTCTTTATTTTCTGGCCAAGTGTCTGCAATTGGAGTTCCTTGCTTTTCTTGTACCAGGCACTCCATAATGCATTATCTATGATTTCTAGATTTTTTATTTTATTAAAATTGGCATAACAATTTAAAAGAAAATAGGAAAGTAATCTCAGTGCAGAATTCTCCCAGAGGTCCCTTGTCTTTTGTACTGATCTGCTGCCAATCAGAGGTCAAACTTGACAATGATTTCTCTGTAAGTATACCTTGATCAGGTCTGTACAGAGCATTCACTTTAGTTTTGATAGAAATGAGAGCTGTATTTTTTTTTACTTACTTTGTCTGTTTATACTGAATTAAATAACAAAAATCACAATGATATCATAACTGTCGCAGTCATAAGTTATGGGTAACATGATTTAATTAGTAGGCTAATCAATAGATTTTATTTAATGTGCTTCTAGTATAGCCTGCTGGAGAGCACGTGCAGGCTTCTCCCTAAAGTTTTAGGTAAAATCTTGATGTTCAGTGTTATCTCTCTGAGTAAATTCTCTGGGGACATGCGTGGAGGGATTGAACATCACCTGTGAATCCCTTCACTGGGGAGCAGAGACTGTCTGCTGGACTTGGGAGCCACCCAAGAGAGGGTATGGAGAGTAAATTCTAGGAAGTTACAGACATCTTGCAGAGATGAAAGGCTGTCTTCACATGACTGGAGTTGGGATTCTGAGGTCATTCTCCTTAGACTGCAAGAGCATGAGGAGTCTCAGATAACAATATAAATAAATAAATGTGTGCTAAGAGCGTAAATATTAATTCAAAAGGAAATTTGATATCTCTTTCATAGATGACTATGTGTTACGCAAAGACCATTAGAAAATCTCTGTACAGTTGGCATTCTCTTGGGCCACAGTCATTTGTATTGGCATTTCGCTGCTAGGCAGCACTGGACTTGTTTGCACTGTGTACTTGGGGATTAGCCTAGCTGAGGGGATTGAAGTAGGAGGAAGTGGGAAGCTTTGTGAACTACAGAGATCTATCCCACCACAGTGTGTGAAACTCTTCTCTTAGTGAAGCTCATGCCTTGTCATGTTTGCTCAGCATCCTACAGTTTGTAACTGAACCAGAGTTCCAGGGCTGCCCACTCCACACCAAGTCTTATTCACTGTTGGGGGAAGACTGAATGTTGTCTCTTTGGAATATTAATTACCCAGTAAAATGCTGATTTGATAGAAGTGGTCATAAAGAAAAATTTCATCCTCCTATAATACTTTAGAATAAATTAATCTTTCAGATTTGTGACAAGAAAATGTCTGAGGAGAAGGGAACACATGATGGGTTTACTGGGGCAAAAATATGACTTGGGGATTCAGAATACATGAGGTTACCAGAGAGAATACATAGCTAACTTTAAAACATTGGGAATCAGAAAGGCAACAGGTATTGTTGGGTGCCTATGGAAAGGTATGTCCTCCTATGCCAAAAAAGAGAATAACAAGATACTGAACAAAACCTTGATCCTCCAAGTTTTATTCCATGGTGCTGGCTTGCCCACTGGGCTCCACTGGATGACCTTACTTGGGTAATGTTACTTCTGTTCTCTTCTGTTCTTCCTGTTCTCTGAAACAGCTGGCAACCAGCCTTGTGAAATCCCTTGTTTATATGTTACATGCATTGGCTTCCATTTTCCTGAAGCACAGGGAAATTCTTGTTCTCTCCTATGAGCAGAGAGAGGCAAATTCGTTTTTGCACTGGATTCAATAGAGTCTGGAATTGCCATGTGTTGGCACTGTGTCCTGTGTTTTCTTTAATGTGTATTCTATAGATGAAATCACTGGGCATATGGTGACTTAGCTGGTTTTATTATCCAGGTTCTGAATTCCCAGGGAGCCTGGGCTGCTTTCCATTGATAAAAGAATTATTTTAAGAGATAAGCCTTAGTAAAGTTCTTAATATGAATACCGATTGGAACAAGGTATTTTTAAAAATTTTTTTTAAAAAATTTATTTGACAGGTAGAGTTATAGACAGTGAGAGAGAGAGAGAGAGAGAGAGACAGAGAGAAAGGTCTTCCCTCCGTTGGTTCACCCCCCAAATGGCCACCATGGCTGGCACTGCACCAATCTGAAGCCAGGAGCCAGGTGCTTCCTCCTGGTCTCCCATGCAGGTTCAGGGGCCCAAGCACCTGAGCCTTCCTCCACTGCCCTCCCGGGCCACAGCAGAGAGCTGGACTGGAAGAGGAGCAACCGGGACTAGAACCTGGCGCCCATATGGGATGCCGGTACTGTAGGTGGAGGATTAACCAAGTGAGCCATAGTGCCGGCCCCTGGAACAAGGTATTTTTAAGAATGTTTTATTGAATCTTAACAAAATTGTGAAGTGATTTTTTTTAAAATCTGGTGGGTGGTAGTTAGAATATGAACTTGGCATGTTGGACTTTAAAGCTGGTGCAGAGCAGGCGTTTGGCCTATACTTAAAGATAACTGGTTGGGGCACACCTTTATCACATATAAGAATGCTTGGATTCAAGTCCACTTCCAATTCATTTCCTGCTAAATCACACCCTGAGTGACAGTGGTGGCAGCACAAGTAGTTGGGTCCCTGCTACTGATGTGGGAGACCCAGGTTGATTTTCTGGCTCCTGATTTGGCCTGGGAGATATTTCTCTTCGTTTCTATTTCTCTCTCTTGCTCCCTATAGCTCCACATCTCAAAAACCATATCCAAAACTAAACCAAACCAAAATAAAACCCTGGTATTCTTGATGAATGTAGGAAAACATTGGCTTCTCAACAAGCAGAGCAGCTATAGATTTCCTCTCAGTTCTAGAGAAATTACAGGGAGTATCACATCACTCTTTTCTGCACACTTGCCTGAATTGAACTCTATTGTCAGCTAAGGAGCTATCAACTAATACTTGCCCAGTATGTGAGGAATGTGGGAATTGCTGCTCCAACTTGGGATCACAGTGTCCAGGTCGCAGCAACAGAGACACTTCCAAACATTCTGAAACTAATGACTCTATAAAGCCCAGGCTTTTGTTGGCCAAGGCCACAGCCACCATAGAACAGTGCAAAGAGGAATGGTTATCTGAGAAAATCCACCCAGAAGTATGGAGGAAAAACAGCAAACTCAAGAAAGAATTTTTTTTGGAGGGGGTATGCTTGTGGCTTACTAGAACACTTTGAAATTATAGCAGTTCCTAATCCCATGTTCTTAAGAAATGTTGTACTCTGCCGGCACTGCGGCTCACTTGGCTAATCCTCCTCCTGCGGTGCCGGCACTCCGGGTTCTAGTCCCGGTCGGGGCGCTGGATTCTGTCCCGGTTGCCCCTCTTCCAGGCCAGCTCTCTGCTGTGGCCCGGGAGTGCAGTGGAGGATGGCCCAAGTGCTTGGGCCCTGAACCCACATGGGAGACCAGGAGAAGCACCTGGCTCCTGGCTTTGGATCAGCGTGGTACACTGGCCTCAGTACAATGGCCACAGCGGCCATTGGAGGGTGAACCAATGGAGAAGGAAGACCTTTCTCTCTGTCTCTCTGTCTCTCTCTCTCACTGTCCACTCTGCCTGTCAAAAAAAAAAAAAAAAAAAAAAAAGAAGAAAAAAAAAAAGAAATGTTGTACTCTTTTTCATGTAAAATACCTCAAGCCCTCGTTTTCCTGGTGGGCTAAAAGTTCCATCTTTCTTATGTTGGGGCCTCATCCTTCCCTCATTCTCACAAATCTTAGGTGAGTTCTCAGCAGAGCCGGGAGCTTTGAGGGTACCCCAGTGCAGGGAGTGTCAGTATCTTGATTTCTCCAGTGACTTGAATATGTCTTCCAAAGCCTCATATGTTGGAAACTTGATCCCTAGTATGGCAGTATTAAGTTGTGTCAAGAGAAAAGGCCCAGTTAAAGGTAGTTGGAGTATTGAGGGCACTGCCTCAGAAGGAATTAACATAATTCTTATGGGACCCCATTTAGTTGCCATGAGCAAGGGAGCCTGACCCCTGTCCACTCTCTGGCTTCCAGCCTCACCATGTGATTCCTCTCACAAGTACTCACATCAGGTGACACCTGCCATGAGGTTCTCACTAAAGATCAAACAAATGGGCTGCCTAATCTTGAATTGTAAACCTCCAAAACTGTGAGCTAAATAATCTTTTCTTTATATTTTACCCTGCCTCAAGTATTTTGTTGTAGCCATGGGAAGCAGACTAATGCTAATGCTAATGCTAATGCTAATGCTAATGCTAATACTAATACTAATTCCTGCTTTGATACTCTTGTGCAAAGAACTGGGATGAGAAAATCATCATCAAATAAGGAGCTATGCAGCCTTACCTTGCTGAAGTCTTACTGCCTCTCTGGAGCACTACCAGTCATCCCCCTGCAGTCTCTGCTGTTCCTGGGCTCCCCACACCCTCTGGTCTTCTCTCTCAGCCACTGGACACATCCTTCATCTCCAGAGAATTTTTCTTCTCACTTCTGTTGGAAGAATTTTCCGTAGTCTCCAATCCTCTGCTCCTATCGCTTCAGAACTATAGGCATTCTGTAAGTTTATGCCAAGATGTACAAGTTTGAATAGCTACCCAGGCTATGTAGAAGTGGATGTGAATCAAGCTACCTGGTCAGGGATTAGCATCTGGTCTGTCTCAAGAAATGCTGCTATTCCTTTGTAGTTTCTGGTTGTCACTCATGTTGCCGTGTATTGTTGGAGCTTTGGATTTTACAAGAAAAGCCAGAAACCTAGATATTTATGGGTTTTTTTGTGCCAAACATAGACTCAAGCATTTAAAATGACTCTGTAGGCCAAAGCAAAATATCCAAGAGACTCCAGGTTGCTTTCACACCTGGTAACTTTTGAAAACAAAAACCAATGAAGAAAGTACTTAAACTTACAAACCTTCCCTTGGGTGTAGAACCACAGAGATTGGTACCAGATTGGATTTAGGGAAAAGGAAAGAGGAAAATAAGAAAAAGGAAAACACATAAATGAATACCTCAAGCAATTGTCTTGCTAAAAGCATGGTGCTTTGATTCATGATATCTGCTTTCCAGAAAAGAAAGCTTTTTAAAGTTTTTTGGCTTTGCTTTTATCAAAACAGTTGCTTAGGGACTAATAAGTTAACTTTTGGTTCAACCTGAAATACACACACATGTTTTGGTCTTGAGTAATATTGTGTTATGAACATAGAAGGAGTTTGTGAATATAGAATAAGGAGATTTGATGCTGAAATTGACATGTTTTGCATTAGTAAATAAATTTTAGTGGGAGGGATACTTCATTCCAGGTTTTTGGTGCTGATTTTGCTCATTCTATTTATCAAACAGCATTCCCAACTGTGGAGGAATGTTCGTGGGGATATGACACTGATCCAAATGATAAGTGTAGAAAGATATATATAACAAGTTTCCACTTCTATTAAGATTATAAATTTGTGGGCCGGCGCCGTGGCTCACTTGGTTAATCCTCTGCCTGCGGTGCCAGAATCCCATGTTGGTGCCGGGTTCTAGTCCCGGTTCTTCCTCTTCCAGTCCAGCTCTCTGCTGTGGCCTGGGAAGGCCCAGGTGCTTGGGCCCCTGCACCCACATGGGAGACCAGGAGGAAGCACCTGGCTCCTGGCTTCGGATCAGCGCAGTACTGGCCGTAGTGGCCATTTTGGGGGGTGAACCAACAGAGGGAAGACCTTTCTCTTTGTCTCTCTCTCACTGTCTAACTCTGCCTGTCAAATAAAGAAAAAAGATTATAAATTTGTTTATTGAGCACTCTATTAGTGAGATTGATTTGCCTGAAAGTGACACATACCTAATTCAAATGGTTTGAGCAGAGCAGGGATGTGTGTGCAAGAGTAAGGTGTGGCCTCTGTTTCAGGTGTCAAATGGCCCAAAGGATCACAGAATGTCATGAGGATACAGTTTCTCTCCATTGCTCATCTCTGCCTGCTCCCATGCTGGCTTTATTCCCAGGCTCCTTGTGATGGTCTTGGAAGCTCTACACTCAAATTCTCCTCACTGTTAGCAGACTCAGTGGAAAATCTGATACCTTTCTCCCATCAGTTTCAGGGAAAACCTCTTTGGTTCTGATTAGGTTACACACTTGTTTCCCTGTCTGCCCCCTCTGCCCCCCACAGTTGTTTGACTTGGAGAAAGCAGCTTTTAAAAATTTTTCTATTTATTTCAGAGACAGAGACAGAAAGAGGGAAAGCTTCCATTCACTAGTTCACTCCTCAAATACCTGCAAGGACCAGGACTATGTGAGCCTGAACCTGGAAGCCAGGAATGCAGTCAGAGTCTGTCTCATGGATGGCAAGAACCCAACCACTTGAGTCATCACCATTTCCTCCCAAGGTGTTCATTACTAGGAAACTAGAGTCAGGATCTAGTTCAAGAGCCAGGTATCAAACCCAGATACTCTGATGTGGGACAGGGGTGCCACATCCAGTGTCTTAACCACTAGACTAAATGCCGCCCCCAAATGTGGCCTTTTGATTGGTTAAGGCTGAGTTAATATTAACACCCTGCCATCTCCTCCTATTGGAGCTTGGAGTGGAATCAACACTTTACAAAGCACATATGCTGAGTGTTGGAGGCACCACAGCAAAGTTGGAATCAAGCATACAGAACAGTGAGTGAACTGTTTCATCATCATCATGCAAAATACATTGCATGCTCTTCAAAATCCCAAACAAATATCTTGATACTGAATAATGTCAGCTTGATAAAATGGAGATATAGGTTTTAGAAGTCAAACAGAAGGAGGACTGCTTATGTCTGGTTGGGTATGGAGCGAGAGCAGTAGCTCATCAGGTGCCTGTGTCTTGTCTAACACAACCAAAACTCTTTTATTTATTTATTTGAGAGGTAGAGTCACAGACAGGGAGATACAGAGAAAGGTCTTCCATCCATTGGTTTACTCCCCAAATGGCTGCAGTGGCTGGAGTGGGGCTGACCCGAAGCCAGGAGCCAGGAGGTTCTTCCAGGTCTCCAATGTGAGAGCAGGGACTGAAGCAACTTTGGCCATCTTCCATGCTTTATCAGGCCATTAGCAGAGAGCTGGACCCGAAGAGAAGCAGGTCGGACATGAACCGGCACCCATATGGAATGCCAGTGCTGCAGGAGGAGGCTCAGCCTACTATGCCACATTGCCAGCCCCAGGAAAAACTCTTTGAAGGTTAGAAGCACGTCCTTTTTTTTTTTTTTTTTTTTTTTTTTTAACAGGCAGAGTTAGACACTGTGAGAGAGAGAGAAAGGTCTTCCTTCCGTTGGTTCACTCCCCAAATGGCTACTACGGCTGGCGCTGCACTGATCTGAAGCCAGGAGCCAGGTGCTTCTTCTTGGTATCCCGTGAGGGCAGGGGCCCAAGCACTTGGGCCATCCTCCACTGCCCTCCTAGGCCACAGCAGAGAGCTGGACTGGAAGAGGAGCAGCTGGGACTAGTACCCGACACCCCAACCAGAACTAGAACCTGGAGTGCTGGCGCTGCAGGCGGAGGATTAGTCAAGTGAGCCATGGTGCTGGCCAGAAGCATGTCTTAACCAGCCTGATTTTATTTCACAGACCCTGTAGCATTACACACAGGAAAGATTTAATGGTTTGAATCATTGAGGAATTGACGACAGAAAAATAAATAACAGATACCACTTATAGAACATTATGTCCAAGGCCCAAACAGACTTGACTTTAAATACTATGTTAGTTAGTACATGAGTCAGTTATCTCAAACATCATCTGTAAAATGGGACTAACAGCAATATTTGTGCTAACTTGTTATGAGACACTAATATTATATAGAAGGCTCTTGACATGGTCAGTACTCCATAAATACTAGCTGTTACTGATTTTGTGATAACTATTTTTGATAAGCACTTTTTAAGTTTCCGTGTTTCATTCTCCCAACAAAGCTATAAGAAAAAAGAAAAATTTCATCTCTGCTTAACTTCACTAATTTTTTTTTCTGTGTGTGAATAAAATAAGCTTAGAAATTTAAGCCGCTCAATCAGGGTCATATGTAAGTAAAAAGTGGTTCTGGAATTTGAGCCTGGTTTTTCTTGACTCCAAATTCCATGTCCATGATTACTATTCTATTCTGTTTTCCTATCCTTTCATATACCAACTGAGCTGATAAAAGTTCACTCAAGTACTGGATTGCTGTTTCTGTGTCGGAGGATGAGGCAAACAACTGAAAATGTGGGATGAAACTAAAGAGCCCCTTGCCTTGTGTAGTTTATTTTTTTTTTCACATATAGAGCAGTTCTGTAGAGTCCGACATAAAGGCTTCTCTAACAAATGGAAATGAGTATGCAACACAAGACCATTCTTCAGGTAGACAGAACCTTTGTTAAATGCTCTGGCCTCAAACATCTAGATGGAGACCAGTGCATGATTCATCTCAGAGCTGTGATGTTGGTGCCAGATGGTGGTGACATGACTGAGTCCCCTTCTTGTCAGTTATGGGCAGCCAGAGGGGGATTTCATTCAAAAGTTCCATATCTCCTTCAAGGTTCTGGGCCAGTCCTAAACACTGGGCAAATGTTGTCATTTAGTCTTCTCAAAAGCCCCTTGAGGTAGCCTTTCCTCTGTGCTTTGATCATGATGACAAAACAAGGAAGTGCTGATCAAGTGCTTACTGGGTTCCAGGTGCTATGCTAAGGGATTCAAATATATTGGGTTTTCTTGTTGAATCCTCATGAACAGCCTACAGGGTAGATGTTATTATTCCTCTTTTATGGGTGAGGAGAGCAAAGTATGGCAAGATGAAGAAACTTGTTCCGGTGTCATACAGATGGTAACAAGTAGTTCTAGTAGTTGTGAATTCAAACAGGCTAGCCTCAGAAAACATACTTAACTACTCTGGGCTGCCGCTACCCATTCCCCTTCTGCTTAAAAATATTTGACATTTTTTGGTTTTCCATGAGACTTTAAGAAAATAAATATAGTTCTATCTAATGTGAACATTGGTGATTCTCTGTTTAAACTCATTGAGTTTTCTAGAATAGCATAGATAGTTAGAAAAGTAAGAAGTACTGAAAGGTATTGACTTTAGACTGTTAGATGTGCTGCTTACTAGCTGTATGTTCTTGGACAGAATTCTTTCGTTCTTTCAACCTAAGTTTACCCATCAGTAAATGGTGTAGCTATATGCTTACCTCAAGGAGTGTGGTAAGGAAACTATGTGAAGACCTCAGATAGTTCTCAGAATGAGGAAGACATCAATAAATAGTAGATTTAAAAACTACAGATAAATATTTAGTCATAATAGAAATTGTCTTAGTGTAGGCATCCTATTAAACATGCTATATGAACACTACTTTTTATCTCATCCACTTTGTAACTAAAGACTTGATTGTGTTATCTGATGAATGCTAGTTTCTTTCATAAAACTGTAAATTCCACTAGACTGTCAACTACATATGTGTATTCATATTGCTTGATGCAATTGGATATTGTCCAGTTTTGATGCAAAGGCCTTATTGGGTTTCTGGGTATGCAAAAGAATATCTAAACAGTGATGAACACACTTGGGCTCTGTATATAGGAACATTAGTTTGAAAAACTCAATTGGGGAATAATTCTGTGCTGTTGAGGATCAACCTGATGTCTGGTTGTCTGTTTCATGTTTGCCTGTGAACTGACTGCACATTTGAGTTTAGGTTGGTGGTCTCTGGAATGCATCTGTCACCAATTTGCTCTTGACCTTCCTTTTTGCCTGGGGCTTCTCCATTGCAGCATCCCACCTGAGAAATCATCTTCAAGCTCCATTTCCAAAAATTAACAGTATTTGGAAAAATCTTTTAAATATTATGAATGGTTCTCTACAGAGCCTAGCACTGTTTTCATAAAAAAAACAAAACAAAACAAAACAAAACAAAAAAAAAACAAAGAAGGAACATGAGGAAATAGCTAAACTCCTACATGAAACCTAGGAGATAGCCCCTCCCAGGCTTGCCTTCATAAGCATAAGACTTTTTTTCATGGTGACATTTTTAGCCTATTCTGAAATGTATTGATTTGTTTCCGGTGAGTCATTGTCTGTTTCTTCTTTCTATGTTAAAAAACCATTAAATATCAATGTGATGATATAAATATATATGTGTGGGTGGATGGGAGGGTGAAGGGAATTTTCTTTCAAATTCTAAGAAGGGAAATAGCTTTCTCATAGGTTCCCACATCATCAATCAACTCATCACATCCTCAATCTACTGTGTTTTCTGCTTCAAAACAAAACTGAGTAGTGGCTTCTGGTTGTAAAGCTTGAGAACAAAAGCTTCAGAAAGTTCCATAGCTGACTTTTGAGGTTTTAATTGTAGGTTGAGGTTGACATCCAGCCGCTATTTGCACTTTGGGCAGTAGAGGGCAGACGTCTCCACCTCTGCCTACTCAAGATTACCCCAGCAACATTATGTTTATGCAAACAGCCTTTGACATAATAGCTTTGAAACAGCTGAAAATTGAATTGTGCCTCGAGGCCAAACATCTAGACCACCACCTTGTTGTATTCATCTGCCACAGTAAATTGGGTTCTCCACTGGCTCTGGGAGCTGCTTTTTCCAGTATTCTGGCCCCACAGTAACTTTGTGTAGGGGTAAGACAAGTGTGGCCTTGTCACTCAGATACTGGCAGGGTTTCCTTTCACAAACTCTTATATGAGGGACCTGAGATTCCACCTGGATTTCTCCAACCCACTGAAGAAAATAAAACGAAAACTGGAAACCTAAACGCTATCCATCTCTTTCTGTAACTTCTCTGTGGGTTTCCATAGCTTTTTAGCTTCTCTTCTTAATCTAATTAGGATTTTGCCTCCTGAAATAAATACCTAATAAAGAATGAACCTATTAAAAGGCTAAATTTACTACACACCCGTTTGTGTGGAGCCTTTTCGTGTTTCCTTGAAGTGGTAATGTGGATGAAATTGAACGTTGTTTGACTGGGTAATGGTCTCCCGCTGTAAGACAGATTATAGAAAATAAACGTTGAAGGGGGGCAAGCCAGGCTTTATTGAATTCCATCGATGATGATGCTATCACCTGAAATTGCTGCCTGGGAAGAGTGTAAATGGGAGAGAAGCAGCGGCATCTAGACCCAATTTGCAACTGGGGAATAGTTCATTTTCTTGGAAGTAATTTTATTCTGTTTTGGGTTCACTGCCCAGGTTTGGGGGTGGGTTGACAAAAAGTAGATTTTTATAAGAATTCTGTTTGAGAGAATCATGGCTGCTTTTCACAGAAGGATATGTAGACATTGACATATTGATTTGTCCATAAATATTTCAGGAAGTACTACTCTGCAAGATAGTTTTAAGGGGCTGGGGATCTGATAATGAGCAAAACAGCTGTGTCATTGTGTGCACGAAACTCAGATGTGGTAGAGGCGGTAGAATTCATTCATTAGCACATGCCTATTAAGCACGTGCTTTGGATCAGGCCCATAATCTCACAATAACAGTAAAGTGGCAACCTGAATGGGTAATATGAAGGTAAGGTAGTAGAGTTGGCTAGACAGGTTGTATGGCATTCCTTTGAAGAACAGTTTTAAGGAAAATCATGTGATGGCAAGAGGACTCTGATCTGTTTGGGGGGTTGGCAGATTACAGAGTTTGTAGTTGTCTCCGTTTATCTGAGAGGGATATGGTATGAAACCCCCAGGGGATGCTTTAAACCATGTATAATACTAAACCCTATTTGTGCATGTTCTTATACTTTATACTTTTTCTTATAAATATATACTTAGGGTAAAACATTAACATTAATAACTAAGAATAGTTACAACAATACACTGTAGTAAGTTACGTGGTTGTGATCTCTTTCTCTCAAAATATTTTATTGTACTTTCATCTTTGCACTTCAAGGAAGCACTTCATGGCTTGTCTCAACCTACTTCAATTGCCAGCATCACTACTCTCTCACTTTGGGGTCATTATTAAGGAAAATATGGGTCACTTAAACATAAGCATTGTGATACAGTGACAGTCAGTCTGATAACACAGCTTATTACTAAATGATCCCCAAGTGGGTAGCAGATACAGTGTCGATACACTGACAAAAGAATAATTCATGTGCTAGCCAGGTAGCTTGGAATCGTGTAAGGTCTCATAATGCTACTCAGAACAGTGTACAATTTTAAATAATTATTTTTGGAATTTTCCATGTAGTATTTTTTGTATTATAATTGAAACTTTGGAAAGCCAAACCATGAATAAGGGGGAACTACTGCTTTAGCATGTTTGTGAGATCACTTACTGGGTCAAATCCAATCACCAGACTTTTCTGGGCCCTATTTCCTTTTGTTAATGGAAGTCTACAGTAATTCCTGTCACAGTTGCCTGAAAAGATAAATGTTTGGATAAAAGAATAGAGAATGCATAAAAGTGCTTTGGGGCCATTGAAAATAGTAGAGATTATTATTATAGACTGGTGCTTTTCTAGGATCTATCCACAGAACGTAGCAGTCTTTTTGAGTAGATAAGAGGAATATAAGTTGACCAACAGTGGTTTCAGGTAGTTTCTAGATAAATAGTATAATATATGCTACAGATAATATAACATATTAGGTGAGGACAGGGAGAAGATCAGCCTTGACAAATAGATGAGGTTTAGAGAGAGAAGAACAGAAGTCCAAGGCTGATCTACATTTTAAGCTCATGGAATGTAGGTGTCCACCCCAGCAGCTGGAATGGGGGTGTGGGTTGGATGTGTTCCAGGGGGTCCATCTCAATTTCAGATGGCTCCACAGTGTCCTTCATAGGCTCATCTGTTAGGTTGAAATCTGATGGTGTGCTTTCTAAAGTTGTGGCTTGGTGTTATGAAATCAGTGCTAATGTTGATGGGAGATCATGGAAACATTCATATTTTGCTTTGCTTTTTCTGACAGTGCTTAAAACCAGAGCTTCTTAAACTTGTGTAATATGTGGAACTCTTTTAAAGGAAAAATATTTTCTCAGTTCTAGAGAAGACAAGCCTCACTTAACAAACTTTCCATTGCAAATTGCCACTGCTAAGGAGAAGTTCTGGTTTTATAGTTGCTAGGATGTTTTCCTCTTTTCAAATTATCACTGAAATGAAAACACACAATTAAAAAGTGTTCTTGCAACTCTTAGGTCCTGAAGAAAATGTGCATAGAGTCCTTGGGGTAAACCTGGGCCACAGTGAGAAGAGAAAGGGAAGTTTATCACAGCGAATGTAGAGCTGTTTTGAATCCACTAGGGAGATATTTTAGACTTTTGACTGCCCTTTAAATTAAGGACTACAAGGGAACTCCCTATCCCTGCAGGGTGTCGTTTCTCCATTTATTTCCCACATTTCTTTGTTTCTTTGCACAGTTAAGCAGCATTTTCTTAATGATTAATGATGCTGGAGCCCCTCATCACCATCTCTTTTTGATGACTCTTAGGACCTTAACACTTGTTCAAGGGCACTGGATTGTCTTCATTGTCAGTTACGTTCGCCAATATTACACTTCACTGAAGTAGATTTCACCCTATCTAGAAGGCTACTATGCTGAGCTCACAGGTCACCTTCATCATCTGCCCTGTCATTAACATCTTCCCCAGCTTCATGGAGAAATCTGGCAGGAAGAAGAGAGCATCTTCATTTTTGATTCTGGTTGTGCCAAATCATTCTGCTTTGTGCCTTTAGTTTGCAAATATTTTGGGCAGCAGGAAAGGAAATAGTGATAAGAAAAAGGCAAAGGTGGAATGTAATAAATAAAGAGGAGAAACCATGATAGAAAATAAAGAAAGCTGTTTCTACACAGTGCCTAAGAAAAAGACATCAGGTATTGGGACTAACATACTGAATGCCTACAGTTCACCACCTGATGTACAGTGTCCTGTGCTGTGTAGTGTGGAGGAATTTGCATCTACAAAATCAGTTATGTAATTCAAATGTAATCCCTGCCTCCAGATGGCTGGAGGAAAGCCCTAATCATCAGAATTCCTTTAATTTCCTCTGCTGTTCCTTCTCTCCTCTACGCACAGATTTGCCAAGATCCTAGGCTTTTTCTTTGTGTCAAATAGAGGCTGTCATATTGGTCTTTGTAGATTAGCTCTCACTTCTCTGTAGGTTCTTTAGTTGCTGGCTCTTGGGGTCTAGCACTGTTAACGGAACTCCTGTTCCTGGGTTGAGACTCTGTTAGTCTTCCAAATAGCTGTCCACTAGAGCTTTGCTTTGGAAACTGCCCTAATGTCACCTGTTTGTGATTTCAGAGATTTACTTCTTCCCTTGCCACTCCCTTATTTCCTCAAAAGCATACCTTTTCCTCCCCCTATTAGTATTCTTTGATAATTTCTTCAAAGTGCTGGGATTTTATCTAAGATGGAAAGAACTACTGATTAAAGTAGCTGATTCCCCAAGGAAAGGAATCATTAAAGATTGGAATGGGGTGAGCGGTGTAGTGCTTAAGATGGTGCTTGGGGTGATTATATCCCATATCAGAGTGCCTGGATTTGAATCCTGGCTCTGCTCCTGATTCTAGCTTCCTGCTAACATGCCCCACACGAAGCAGCATGTGGTGGCTCAACTTACTGAGTCCTTGCCACCCATGTGGGAGACCCAGATGGAATTCCTGGTTCTTGTCTTTAGCCTAAAGTAGCCCTGGCTGTTGTAGGCAATTGGGGAGTGAACCTGCAGATGGAAAAATCACTCTCTCTCTCTGTCTCTGTCTCTGTTTCTCTCTCCCTCCCTCACTCCCTCTCTCTGTTTCTTTCTCTCTCTCTCTTTCAAATACATAGGAAAATTATGAAAATTTAAAACAGGACTTCACTGTGTATTTGGAAATAAGGAGGGAAAGATAAAGCAGAACACAAATTTGTATCTTAAACTTTTTCTACCCAATGATACATCATGCACATAAACCTACCTTCAAGACTCTTTGATAGTATGATGAAAGTATGGGGCCAGCCTTGTGGGTATAGCAGGAAATGCTGCCACCTGCAATGTTGGAATCCCATGTCCTGTATGATCCACTTCTCATCCAACTCCTTACTAATGGCCTGGGAAAAGCAGTGGAAAATGGCCCACGTGTTTGGGCCCCTGCACCCATGTGGGAGACCAAGGTGAAGCTTCTGGCTCCTGGCTATGGCCTGGACAAGTCCTAGCTGTTGTTGCCATCTGTGGAGTGAAGCAGTGGATGGGATTTCTCTCTCTTTCTCTGTCCCTCCTTCTTTCTCTGAAACTCCTTGACTTTCAAATAAATAAATAAATCTTTACACAACATGATGAAAGGGTTTGCATATTCATCTAATTTTCCTGCAGCTGTTTAAAAAAATATTTTGAATGGGTACTGCTTGACCATGGTTTAGAATCTAAAGGATATTTACAGTGAAAAAACACTCTATTTTCCCTTTTCCCCAATTACTCAATACTCCTCTCCAGGGACAACCACTATTATGGGCTTCTTGAATTTTGTGCCAAAAATGTTTTGCATAAATATAATCATATGTGACTATAATATATCATTTTGTATACCTTCTTGGCATAAAAACACTTTTGAATTTTTATTTACGTAATTACATAGGGATACCTCCTTCTTTTTAGTATCTTCATACTACATGCTATCATGTGTATTTACCATGATTTCTTTTTATCCTTTTTAAAGATTTATTTATTTGAAAGGCAGAGTTACTGAGGGAGAGGAACAGAGAGAGAGAGAATGAGGGAGAAAGGAGTACCTTCTGTCTGCTGGTTCACTCCCCAAATGGCCTCAAATGCCAGGAGCCAGAAGCTTCATCTAGGTATCCAACATGGGTATAGGGGCTCAAGTACTTGGGTCATCTGCTGCTGCTTTCCCTAGTGCATTAGCAGAAGCTAGACTGGAAGTGGAGCAACCAGGATTCATTGACCTTGTAGGATGCCTGTGTTACAGTTAGTGGCTTAGCTTGCTATGCCACAACACCAGCCCCTACCAGCACTCTTGTGGTGAATATTCTGATTGTTTCACTCTTGCTGTTTTGAACAATGGTGCAGTGACAATCCTGGTTATTATACAAGTGTAGATAAATTTCTGTATGAATCACTAGGAATTTAATTATTGGGTTAAGGGACATATGTGTTTAAATTTTGATAAGTATTACAAATTCCTTTCTTATAGGTTACATTGATTCACATTCTCATCAGTGGGGTAATAAAGTGCCTTTTTTCCCACCTTCAACACCTTCAATACTAGTTGCTGCAGGTTTTTTTTTTTTTTGTCTTCATTAGACTTTGAGATGACATTTCAGTACAGTTTTTATTGTTCATTTCTCATGAGGAAGTTACGTAACTTTAATGTGTTTATAAGTTACTTCAGCTATGAAGTGTATATGTTAGATAATTTTCCCTTGATAGTTGGATATTTCTTATTGATTGCTAAGAACTCTTTGTGTGTTAATGAAATAGCCTTCAGTCTATAACAGGTATTGCAACCTACTTTGTTATTTATGTTTGATTTCTCTTCCCTATATTTTCTTCTATACAGAATTTTTGTAGAGTGGAATTCATCAGTACTTCGTTTTACAATCTAAATTTTGTATTGGACTCAGAAATGATTTCTTCACTATAATATTATAACATTTACATCCAAGGTTATAACAGTTCCATCCAAATTTTCTTCTAGACTCTTTATGAATTCATATTTTGAGTTTTCATCTTTATGTGACATGCCTTTTGGTATAGGGAATGATTTAGAAATAAAACATTTTCCTTGATAGCTGTTCAGTATTTCCAATCCCATTTTCCTCATTTTACAGTTTGTTAAAAATTCTTTGGAATATCTGCTGTTTCTTAATTCTGTTTGCAGAGTCTGAGTGGGAATAGTTGGCAGGTAGCTTGAGTATCCAGGTACACAAGTAATGAATGACTGCCATTGATAAGTCAGGAAATGAGTCCCATGGGTAGGAGTGGGGGAGGAGTCCATTTTCATTTCTTAACCCCTTTCATGAATGTTTATAGCTTTGAGAAGAATGGCTTGGCTTTAGAGTTAACACTCTTGGGGTCAAGCCTGGCAGCAAATGGAAACCTAGTTAGAAGAGATAGTGAATAAGGTATAATGTGTCCATGTTAAATATATACTTTGCTATCACGTGGGAAGGCCATTTGGTTTATAATGACCTTTTTTCTACTATAAATTATTTCCAAGGAATTTTACTTTTACAAAAATATCTCAGAGAGGTGATTTTTATCTCTAGAGGCACTCATTCTGAACTGTTTCCTTTTTGTTTTTCCCCATAGAGTGATTTACTATGCTGGCTGCATTTTTTTCCCTAGTCAACTCTGTTATACTGAAATTCTTTGTCCTATGTCACAGTCACAAATCATTTATCTTAGTTATTTTTGGGAAAAGATACTTTCCAATAAGATGTAGTTGTTTGGTCTCATATTCCCCCCGCTGTCCTTGTCTCTCTCTGGACCTGTGTCTATATGAGGCTTTTGGATCATCAATCAGTTTTTGACTGGGCAGTTCATTGAAGCAATTTTGTTGGTATTTTTGGTTGGGTCGATCAGGCATTTGGCATTATGTGGACACAGTAAAAGCATTTCTCAACAGACAGTACTAAAATCTTCAGGAATGATGCTTCATTCTTAAGTCTTTTGTTGGAAAATATCTGACACAAGGAAACCTTCTGTGATAAGTATTAGGAATTCTTGGGAAAAGAGCATATTCCACAGGTCAATAGTTCTGACTAAAAAGAAATAGTATAAACAGTACCGGGGGATCTTGTTAATCTTACAGATCTCTGGATTCCTATCCTAGGGTTGATGATGTCTTAAGTCTGGGATGATTACTGGTAATTTTTTATTAACAGACTTCTCAGGTGATTCTCATGTAAGTTGCTCACAGACCACACTTGGAGATTTTCATCCAAATCACATTTACTTGGCAGTGCTGGTTTCTAGTAAAAGTAGATTGGAGTGCAGCTTTGACTTTGGACTTGCTCCTGCTTGTCCTGTCCATGTTCTCCTCTTGCTCTGCATTCAGTTGCAAACCTCTACTCCAAGAGAGGGCTTTTGTCTTTTAGCTTCTGCTGCTTGCCATGATCATTCTCCTAATGAAAGTAGACTATCTTGCTTTCTGTCACTTGAGAATCCGGGTGAAAAATGGAATGGCCAATTCTACTGAACTCATCATTTGAAATTCAATCACTTATTACTTATGGAGTTCCTAGCATGTGTTAACATAGTCAACATTTATCGATTGCCTGTTTGCGCGCTGTTGGGGGTAAGTAGATGAAATAGATAGCATCTGTAGAGAAGACATAGTCTGTAGCAGGATTTTGGAAAACTTAGACTGAAATAATTAATGTCTTATGCTTTGTAAACTATATTGTCTCTGTTAAAACTGCTAAATTCTGCCATTAGAATGTGTAGAAACTATAGAGATATGTGAAGAAATGAGTGTGGCTGTGTCCCAATAAAATTTTATTTATAAAAACAGATGGTGAATCCCTTGCCTGGAGGGTACTGCACAAGCAGTCAACTGTATGCATTGTGATAATACTGGAATGAAGGCTAGGGCACTGGCTGACAGTTACGCTTTGTCTCAAGGACTTGCTCTGCTCACTTGGAAGTGATTGCCTGTAGTAGTGGGTTCGTTCATTTTTTTGGTCAAAGAAAAAATTGCCTTATATTCCACGTTCAGTGGAACAACCTACTCTTATTCATTAGCTTTGTTTTCTGTGAGTAGGGAGTTAGAGTATTAGAACCATGTATTTCAGATGAATAAAGAACAGTCTACATGTATAAGCTCAGATATACAAGGAGCTCACAGTTTTGTGCTAACCTAGTGAAGTAGGCACTGTGAGTACTATGCTCCTTTTGCAGATGTTAAAGGGATGGTATGGAACGTGCTGAAGATCACTCAGCTAGTGAGATGCAGCAACAGCAATTTCAACTCATGTCTCCTGCTCATAAATCCAAGAAATTTCCACTATACCCAAACTGTGTTTAATAATAACAATTTATAGCACAAAGGTCATGGTTTGAACTATAGAGTAAACCAGAGGTCAGTGGCCTTTAAAAAGTGGCTGGCCAAAATTCCAGTCCCTTTCCTTCTGACATGTGTAGACAAGGTCAGAATTGGAGCAAATCATGACAAACTTGTCCCCAAGGGATGTGAGAAAAGGGTTGTTGAACTTAGGCTGTGTTTGGATGTGTGCTTGTGGGTGGGTATATAACCCTATTGAAGGCCCACATAGCCAGTCTCAGAGTGTGTTGTAGTAAAAAGCTTAGTTGAAAAAGCAAAAATAACAACTCAAAACAACTCAATTTCTTCATTTTAATTGCCTGAACATCCTTTAATGCATGAAACCCACTTTTATTTTTCAAGCAGTGTACATATTTATATGACTAGGTGACCACATAGTTAATGTATACAACTTGGGGATAAGCATACACATGTAAAACCATCACTAGCATTGAAGCCATAGTCATAACCATCAACTTATCATGCCCTTCTTCACCTCTCTTTCCTATTCCTTTTCTCTTCCTCTTCCTCCTTTACTTTTTTTTTTTTTGTAAGAACACTTAGTGTAAGATCTACCTTCTTAGCAAATTTTAAGCATGGAATGTAGTATTGTTACCTATGAATGGTGTGGTGTATAGCACACTTCCAGAACTTATTTACCTCTCATAAGCTAAAATTTTATACTATCACCTCCCCATTACCCAAGCCAGTGGTCACCACCATTCTACTTTGTCTTGTCATGAGTCTGACTATTTTAGATTCCATGTAGAAGTGAGATCATACAGTATTTATCTTTCTGTGTTTTCCTTCTTTCACTTAACATGATGTCCTCTATGATCATCCAGGTTTTTAAGAGTAGCTGAATTTCCTTTTTTTTGGTCTCAATTATATTCCATTGTATATACCATATTGTCCTTATTCAATTATCTATTGATATGCATTTATGTTGTTTTTTGCCGGTGCTGCGGCTCACTGGCTAATCCTCCGCCTAGCAGCACTGGCACACCGGGTTCTAGTCCCGGTCGGGGCACCGGATTCTGTCCCGGTTGCCCCTCTTCCAGGCCAGCTCTCTGCTGTGGCCAGGGAGTGCAGTGGAGGATGGCCCAAGTCCTTGGGCCCTGTACCCCATGGGAGACCAGGAGAAGCACCTGGCTCCTGCCTTTGGATCAGCGTGGTGCGCCTGCCACAGTGCACTGGCCGCGGCGGCCATTGGAGGGTGAACCAACGGCAAAAGGAAGACCTTTCTCTTTGTCTCTCTGTCTCTCTCTCTCACTGTCCACTCTGCCTGAAAAAAAAAAAAAAAGCATTACACAGATTTGCATTTATGTTGTTTTCTTTCTTTCTTTCTTTTTTTTTTTTTTTTTTTTTTAAAGATTTTTATGTCAGAGTTACACACAGAGAGAAGGAGAGGCAGAGAGAGAGAGAGAGAGAGAGAGAGAGATCGGTCTTCCATCCCTCGTTCACTCCCCAGTTGGCCGCAATGGCTGGAGCTGCGCCAAACCGAAGCCAGGAGCCAGGAGCTTCTTCAGGGTCTTCCCACGTGGGTGCAGAGGCCCAAGCAGTTGGGCCATCTTTTACTGCTTTCCTAGGCCATTAGCAGGGAGCTGGATTGGATGTGGAGCAGCCTGGTCTCAAACCGGTGCCCATATGGGATGCTGGCACTGTAGGCGGTGGCTTTACCCACCTGCCCAGGCTTTACAACCCTGTTGTTTTCATATCTTGGCTATTGTGGATAGCACTTCAATGAATACAAGAGTTCAAATTATTATCTCTTTGAGATCCTTATTTCTTTTCTTTTAGATATATAACCAGAAGTGGGAGGACTGGATTATAAATCCAGCTTTAATTTGTTGAGGACTCTCCATATTGTTTTTAATAATGGTTATACCCATTTACACTCTCATCAGTGCACTGGATTTCCTTTTTTCCATATGCTCACCAACATTTATCTTTTTAAAGAAATTTTAATAATAGCTGCTCTAACAAGTGTGAGGAGATAGCTCACTGTGGCCATGATTTCTATTTCAGTAATGATTTCCAATGTTGAGCATCTCTTCATATACCTGTTGCAATTTGTACATTAACTTTGGAAAAATTCGGGTCCTCTGCCTATTTTTAAATTGAATTTGCTTTTGCAATTGAATTCCATGGCTTCTTTATATAATTTGGATATTTTTTAATTTAAATTTTTAATGTATATAAATGGAACAAATTTCATGTATCTTATACATATACTTTTAAGTACATAATGACACTTCTCACTCCATCTCCCCTCCCTCCTTACTTCCACCCTTACTCCTGCTTCCTTTCTGTATTTTCTTTTAATTTTTATGATATATACTTTTTTTTCCTTTGAGGACAAGTTTTATCATTAATCAAAGAAGCACCTAAGGAAACAGGCAATGGAGTTGGGCACTTAGGCTTATCTAAAATTTATAAGACATAAGAATATCCTCCACTTAATGCACTAAAATGAAGTAAATCTCTGAAAACAAGTTTTACTATTAACTCTTATGATACAACTCTGAGGACAGAGGTCCTGCATAGGAAGTTAGTGCACAGTGATTCCTGCTGATAATTTAACAATTAACACTCTTAATGTATGATGTCAGTGATCACCTGAGGCTTTTGATGTGAGCTGTCTAGGCTATGGAAGCCTTTTGAATCTACAAACTCCTTCAATATTTAGACAAGGCCATGAGTAAAGTGGAATGTTCTTGTTGTCTTTTCAGGTGGACCAGAATGCTTAAAGGACTGATTCTGAGGTCAGAGTGCTACTTAAAGCAATTATCTTTTTTTTTTTTTTTTGACAGGCAGAGTGGACAGTAAGAGAGAGAGAGAGAGAGAGAGAAAGGTCTTCCTTTTTTGCCGTTGGTTCACCCTCCAATGGCCGTCGCGGCCAGCGCACTGCGGCCAGCGCATCGCACTGATCCGAAGCCAGGAGCCAGGTGCTTCTCCTGGTCTGCCATGTGGGCGCAGGGCCCAAGGACCTGGGCCATCCTCCACTGCACTCCCAGGCCACACAGCAGAGAGCTGGCCTGGAAGAGGGGCAACCGGGACAGAATCTGGTGCCCTGACCGGGACTAGAACCTGGTATGCCGGCGCTGCTAGGTGGAAGATTAGCCTATTGAGCCACGGCGCCGGCTTAAAAGCAATTATCTTTCTATGAGTTTGCTGTACGGACTGCTTCTTATGTTGGAGTGTCCATGCCTTTTTTAATTCCATCTATTATTATTACCAAACACTTAATTGTATTTTTATGATTGCTTTCACATTTAATCCTATCTATATGATCACTTTAATGCTTATTCCTATCTATATGATCACTTTAATGCTTATTTCTATCCCTATGATCACTTTAACACTTAAAATGCTTTTTTTTTTTTTACTACCCTGCTTATGGGGATTTGGGATTCTGTGGCAAATTTTTAAACTGTACCCTTAGAAGTAAGTCCATAGGAATGTGTGCAGAAGTATACAGCTTTACAATTATAAGCTTCATACTTTTCATAATTAGAACTTTAGGAATATGGTGATTCTTCCCACCATGCCTGCCCTCCCACCCACACTCCCACCCTCTTCCTCTTCCCTCTCTTATTCCCACTCTTATTTTTTACTAAGATCTTTTTTCAATTAACTTTATACAAATATAATTCAATTCAATATAACTCAATTAAATTTATACAAATATGATTAACTCTATGTTATGTAAAGAGTTCCTCAACAGTCAAGACAAGGGTTATTCAAAGTCAATGTTTCCCAAAATGTCAATTTTATTTCTACAGATTACATTTTAGGTACTCTATTAGTTATCACAGGTTAGGGAGAATATAAAGAATTTGTCCCTTTGGGACTGACTTATTTCTTATTTCACTAAGTATGATGTTTTCCAGTTTGATCCATTTTGTTGCAAGTAACTGTATTTTTTTAACTGCTTTGTAATATTTCATGGTGTACATATCCCGTAATTTCTTTATCCAGTGTTCAGTTGATGGGCATTTGGGCTGATTCCATGTTTTAGCTATTGTGAATTGAGCTGCAAAAAGTATGGGGGTACAGATGACTCTTTCATATGCTGATTTCATTTCCCTGGGCAAATTTGCAGGAGTGGGATGGCTGGGTCATATGGTAGGATTATATTCAGATTTCTCTCTGAGGCATCTCCAACCTGCCTTTCATAGTGGTTTTACCAGTTTACATTCCTACTAGCAGTGGAGTAGGGTACCTTTTTCCCACATCCTGGACAGCATTTGTTGTTTGCTGATTTCTTTATGAAAGCCATTCTAACAGAGGTGAGGTAAAACCTCCTGTGGCTTTGATTTGCATTTCCCTGATCTTTAGTAGTCCTGAGCGTTTTTTCATGTGGCTGTTGGACATTTGGATTTCCTCTTTTGAAAAATGTCTTTTTAAATCCTTTGCTCATTTTTAAATTCAATTGTTTGTTTTGCTGTTGTTGAGTTTCTTGATCTTTTTATATATTCTGGTTATTAATCCTTTATCAATTGTATAGTTTGCAATTAATTTCTCTCATTCAATTGGTTGCCTCTTCACTTTGCTGAGTGTTTCTTTTGAACTACAGAAGCTTCTCAATCTGATGTAATCCTGTTTGTCAGTTTTGGCTTTGATTGCCTGTACCTCTGGAGTCTTTTCCAGGAAATATTTGCTGTGCCAATATCTTGCAGGGTTTTCCCATTGTTCACTAATAATTTCATGGTATTGGTTGTAGATTTAGGTCTTTAATCCATTTTGAGTAGATTTTTGTGTAAGATATAGATAGGGATCTTGCTTCATACTTCTGCATGTTGAGATCCAGTTTTCCCAGCACCATTTGTTGAAGAGACTGTCCTTTCTCCAGGGGTTGATTTTTAGCTCCTTTGTCAAAGATAAGTTGGTTGTAGATGATTGAATTGATTTCTGGTGTTTTTCATTTTGTTTCATTGGTCTATTCATCTATTTCTGTACAAGTACCATGCTATTTTGATTATAACTGCCCTGTAGTATGTCTTGAAATCTGGTATTGTGATGCCTCTGGCTTTGTTTTTGTTGCCTAAGATTGCTTTAGCTCTTTGGGGTTTCCTGTTTCCATATGAATTTCAGCATCATTTTTTCTATAAATGAGAAGAATGTCCTTGATATTTTGATTGGTATCACAGTGAATCTGTAGATTGATTGTTCCAATCCATGAACATGGAAGATTTTTCCCTTTTTGGTCTCTTCTATTTCCTTTAAAAATTGTCCTGTAATTCTCATTGTAGAGATTTTTGACATCCTTGGTTAAATTTATTCCACGGTATTTGATTTTTTTGTAGCTATTGTGAATGGGATTGATCTTAGAAATTCTTTCTCAGCTGTGGCATTGTCTGTGTATACAAAGGCTGTTGATTTTTGTGTACTGATTTTCTATCCTGCTACTTTACCAAACTCTTCTATGAGTTCCAATAGTCTCTTAGTGGAACTTTTTGGATTCCCTATGTATAGGATCATGACATCTGCAAATAGGGATAGTTTGACTTCCTCCTTCCCAATTTGTATCCCTTTGATTTCTTTTTCTTGCCTAATGACTCTGCTGAAAACTTCCAGGAATATATTGAATAGCAATGGTGAGAGTGGGCATCCCTGTCTGGCTCTGGATCTCAGTGGGAATGCTTCTGACTTTTCTCCATTAATAGGATGCTGGCTGAGGATTTGTCATAAATTGCCTTGATTGTGTTTAGGAATGTTCCTTTGATACCCAGTTTGGTTTGAGTTTTAATTATGAAAGTATTTTATCAAATGCTTTCTCTACCTCTATTGAGATAACCATATGTTTTTTGTCCTTTAACTCATTATCACATTGTATCACATTGATTTGTAAATGTTGAATCATCCTTGCATAGCAGGGATAAATCCCACTTGGTTTGGGTAAATGCTCTTTCTCATGTGTTGTTGGTTTCAATTGGCTAGTATTTTGTTGAGGACTTTTGTGTCTGTGTTCATCACGGAAATTAGTCTGTGGCTCTTCCTCTGTTGTATCTTTTTCAGGTTTAGAAATTCAGATGATGCTGACTTGGTAGAATTTGAGAGGATTCCCTCCCTTTTAATTGTTTTGAATAGCATGAGAGGAATTGGAGTTAGTTCTTCTTTAAATGCCTGGTAGAATTCAGCAATGAAGCCATTTGGTCCTAGGCTTTTCTTTGTTGGGAGGGTCTTTATTATTGATGCACTTTTTGTCTTAGGGTTCTGTTTAGGTTTTCTGTGTCTTCTTGGTTCAATTTAGGTAGGTTGTATGTGTCCAGGAATCTAGCCATTTCTTCGAGGTTTCCCAGTTTATGGGCATAGAGTTCCTGTAGTAATTTCTGATTTTTTAAAAAAATTTCTATGATGTCTGCCATTACATCGCCTTTTTCATCTCTGATTTTGTTGTTTTGGGCCTTCTTCCACTTTTATTTTTTTGTTAGTTGTGCCAATGGTGTATAAATTTTGTTTATTTTTAAAAAAAACTGGTTAATCACTAATTTTTTGTTTTCAATTTTGTTTATTTCTTTGGAAATTTTATAGTCAGATAAAACAAAGATTGGTCTTCTAGTTTGGATATTATTTCTTCTGCCTCATCAAATCTGCTATTAACACTTCCATTGCATCTTTTATCTGATCCACTGAATTCTTCATTTCTAAAATTTCATTTTTCAAACTTTTATTTAGTAAATATAAATTTCCAAAGTACAGTTTATGGATAACAATGGCTTTTCCCCCCATAACTTCCCTGCCTCCCACAACCCTCCGCTTTCCTGCTCCCTCTCGCCTTCCATTCACATCAAGATTCATTTTCAATTATCTTTATATACAGAAGATCAATTCAGTATATATTAAGTAAAGATTTCAACAGTTTGCACCCACACAGAACATAAAGTGTAAAATACTGTTTCAGTACTAGTTATAGCATTAATTCACATTGGATAACACATTAAGCACAGAGATCCCACATGAGGAGTAAGTACACAGTGACTCCTGTTGTTGACTTAACAATTTGACACTCTTGTTTATGGTGTCAGTAATCTCCCTAGGCTGTAATCATGAGTTGCCAAGGCTATGGAAGCCTTTTGAATTCATCAATTTCGATCTTAATTTGACAAGGTCATAGTCAAAGTGGAAGTTCTCTCCTCCCTTCAGAGAAAGGTACCTCCTTCTCTGATGGCCCGTTCTGTCTACTGCGATCTCACTTGCGGAGATCTTTCATTTAGTGTTTTTTTTTTTTTTTTTTTTTTTTTTTTTTTTTTTTTTTTGCCAGAGTGTCTTGGCTTTCCATGCCTAAAATACTCTCACGGACTCTTCAGCCAGATCCGAATGCCTTAAGGGCTGATTCTGAGGCCCGAGTGCTGTTTAGGACATCTGCCATTCTATGAGTCCGCTGTGTATCCCGCTTCCCATGATGGATCGTTCTCTCCCTTTTTGATTCTATCAGTTAGTATTAGCAGACACTGGTCTTGTTTGTGTGATCCCTTTGACTCTTAGACCTATCAGTGTGATCAATTGTGAATTGAAAGTGATCACTTGGACTAGTGAGATGGCATTGGTACCTGCCGCCTTGATGGGATTATATTGGAATCCCCTGGCATGATTCTAACTCCATCATTTGGGGCAAGTCCGATTGAGCATGTCCCAAATTTTACATCTCCTTCTCTTATTCCCACTCTTATATTTAACAGAGATCATTTTTCAGTTAAAATTTAAACACCTAAGAATAATTGTGTGTTAATTACAGAGTTCAACCAATAGTAGTAGAACAAAACAAAGAGAAAATACTAAAATGGATAAAGTATTACATTGTACATCAACAGTCAGCACAAGAGCTGATCAAGTCACTGTTTCTCATAGTGTCCATTTCACTTCAACAGGTTTCCCCTTTGATGCTCAGTTAGTTGTCACCGATCAGGGAGAACATATGATATTTGTCCCTTTGGGACTGGCTTCATTCACTCAGCATGATGTTTTCCAGATTCCTCCATCTTGTTACAAATGACCGGATTTCATCGTTTTTGACTGCTGTATAGATTCTATAGAGTACATGGATCTGGCTGAAGAGCCCATGAGAGTATTTTAGGCATGGGAAGCCAAGACACTATGGAAAAAAAAAGAAGACCTAAATGAAAGATCTTTGCGAGTGAGATCCCAGTGGAAAGAATGGGGCCATCAAAGAAGGAGGTACCTTTCTTTGAACGGAGGAGAGAACTTCCACTTTGACTATGACCCTGTTGGAATAAGATCGAAGTTGGTGAGCTCAAAAGGTTTTCATAGCCTTGGCAACTCATGACTAGAGCCTAGGGAGATTACTGATGCCATAAAGAAGAGTGTCAAATTGTTAAGTCAACAACAGGAGTCACTGTGTACTTACTCCTCATGTGGGATCTGTCCTTAATGTGTTGTCCAATGTGAAGTAATGCTATAACTAGTACTGAAACAGTATTTTACACTTTGTGTCTCTGTGTGGGAGCAAACTGATGAAATCTTTACTTAATATATACTGAATTGTATATAAAGATAATTGAAAATGAATCTTGATGTGAATGGAATGGAGAGGGAGCAGGAGATGGGAGGGATGTGAGTGGGAGGGAAATTATGGGGGGGGAGCCATTGTATTCCATAAACTGTACTTTGGAAATTTGTATTTACTAAAAAAAAAAAAAAATCCAAAGGTTGGGGGTGGGGGGGAGAAACCAGACCTGAATATTTAATTTTGCTTCAAAATTGTTATTCTTCTGATTTTATCTTTGAATGTTGTTTCTGTTTTTCCTAGATTTTGGGGTGGTAGCCATGATTTCTGTTTCTTAGCTTTTGTATGTTAATCATAATGTATTTCTTTTATAAGGAATTAAATGCGCTATTAAATTTAATGAAAATTAAAAAAAAAAAAGAAAAATGTCTATTGAGGTCCTTTGGCCCATCTCTTAAGTGGGTTGTTTGTTTTGATGTTGTGGAGTTTCTTGATCTCTCTGTAGATTCCAGTTATTAACCCTTTATCTGTGGCATAGTTTGCAAATATTTTTTCCCATTTTGTCAGTTGCCTCTTCACTTTCCTGACTGTTTCTTTTGAAGTACAGATACTTCTCAATTTGATGCAATCCCAAATGTTAATTTTGGCTTTGATTGCCTGTGCTTCCGGGGTCTTTTCCAAGAAGTCATTGCCGGTACCTATATCTTGCAGGGTTTCTCCAATGTTCTCTAATAATTTGATGGTGTCCGGTTGTAGATTTAGGTCTTTAATCCCTGTTGAGTGGATTTTTGTGTAAGGTGTAAGGTAGGGGTCTTGCTTCATGCTTCTGCATGTGGAAATCCAATTTCCCCAGCACCATTTATTAAAATTTCATTTTGATTTCTCTTTATATTCTTGATTTCCTGGGAAATTTTTTATTCATATCTCGTATAGCTTCTTTACTTTGTGGATTTGCTTCTGATTTTTACAAATAATCTTATGATTAAGTTTCTAAATTGCATTTCTGGCATTTCCTCGATCTCTTCATCTTTGCATTCTATTATTGAAATGTTGTGTTCCTCTGAGGGGTTCATGGTGACTTCCTTATTCTTGCTGTTTGAATTTTGGTTCTGACTTTTTTTTGCATTTTTGGAGTTCTTCTGTTGACTTATTTTTTGGGCTATGCTTCTGTGGCTTCCTGGAATGTCTGCCCTTTCAGTGAATACCAGGTGGTATGTGGTAGATGTGACCTGGGGGCTCTGGTCAGTGCTCTAGGGCATGGTTAGTTTCCAGGGTCAGCATTCCCAGCTATGCCCTGCAACTTTTCATGTTGATACTTAGACCCCAAGGTCTCAGCATGTAAGGTTCCCCCAGACGCTACTGGCGCAAGTGCCTCTTTGTTTCTGGTAGTTTCCCAGCCACTTCCCAGTTGATCTCTGAGACAGTGGAGGCTGTGGGCTATTCCTTCACTCCTAGCTCTGGATCACATGCTTTGGTCACTGGTTTAATGCCTGCCTGCCAGTGCTGCTGGCAATGCATTCAGGTGCCCCATCTCAGTGGGCTATTTGGAGCATGCCTGCTTTCTTCCTTGGCTATAGCCTGATTTAAAATGGCATCCAATCTCTCTCAGCTGGGTCATGGGTTTTGTTTTGGAAAGATTGGTTGAATCATCTGCCTCTCTCCACTTCCGCTTGGGCCTCAGGAGACTGCCAGCAACCACTGGCTCCCTAGGTTCTTGATCAGACCAGACTACACTCTCGCCAGTTCTATACCCCCCTCAAATATGCTGCCGACGCTGGCTGTTTGTGACTGGTTCCCCTAATCCCATGGGGCTTCCAGGGTGATTTTCTCTCCTAATCTCATTGAGTGTATACCTCCTATGCTTGTCCTCAATGTTCCTCCCTACCCCTGTGTAATGTGCTGCCCCATAATCTGCCATTTTCTCTAGTCTTAATTTGGATATTAACATCTTATTAGATAATACATAATTTCAAACATTTTCTTTTATTCTGTAAATTGCTTTTTCATTTTGTTGTTTCCTTTGCTGTGCAAAACCTTCTTTTTTATTTTGATATTGTTCCACTCATTTATTTTTCCTTTCGTACCCTGTGTTTCTGGTGTTATATCCAAAATATTATTGCCAAGATCAGTGTCAAGGACCTCATTCCACATGTTTTCTTCCAGGAGTTTTATGGCTCCAGGTCTTAGGTTTAAGTGTTTAATTCATTTTCAGTTGATTTTTGTTTATGGTGTAAGATATGGGCTCAATTTCATTGTTTTACTTGTGGATTTCCAGTTTTCACAGAACCATTCTCAAGAGAATATTTATTCCCCAAACATTAAAAAGGGGATACTGGTGCCATAATATATTTTTAAAAATATCCCTTGCATGTAACTATTAAATACTCTTGTATATTTTGCCTCTCCCATTTTTTGGTAAAGATTTATTTATTTATTTATTTATTTATTCATTTAATTATTAGAATGACTCACAGAAAGGGAAAGACACAGAGAGAGAGAGAGATCTTCCATCTGCTGGTTCACTTCCCAAATGCCCATGGTGGCTTTGGCTGGGCCAGGCTGAAGTCATGAGCCAGGAACTCCATCCAGGTCTCCCATATGGATGGTAGGGGTCCAAGTAATTGGACCATTGTCTTTTGCTTTCCAGGTGCAGTAGCGGGAGGCTGGACCAGATGTGGAGTATCCTGGATTTGAACCATCACTCCCATATGAAGTATGGGCATCTCAAGTGGCAGTTTAACCCCCTGTACCACAACACTTGCCACTGACTTCTCCTTTTCCACAATTTTGTAAAATTCCTAGGAAAGCTTCATCTCCAGTTCTCTCGCGACTGCTCTTTGTCTATCTGCCCTTCTGGTCCTCTGTCACAAAATCTAAAGAACTAGTTTGACAGTGTCAGAGCCTATCTCAAAGAGCTGAGGGGAGAAGGAAACCAAGAGAGCAAAGCCAGAAACTTTTGTGCAGAACAAAGAGGACATAAAAGCCTGGAAACTCCTGGCTTTGGATCGGCCGGCACACCAGCCGTAGCAGCCATTTTGGGGGTGAACCAATGGAAGGAAGACCTTTCTCTCTGTCTCTCTCTCTCTCTCACTGTCTAACTCTGCCTGTCAAAATAAAAAAAAAGTTTCAAAGAACATAAATGACATTGATATTGCCTTCTAGTTTTAAGTAGGATAGGACCTAAGCTTTTTTCGGCAAAGTCCCTGTCCCAAAATTCCCAGGCAGTTGCGAGTGTCTGCAGAGATACAAAGTTATTTCTAACTTCTAATCTAAATGTCTTCTGGCTCTGTCTCAAGCCTGTTCCCTTTATCACATCCCCAAATGGAAATAGGAACTTTCTATGCTAAAAACAGTTGCCCGTTGGGGCCAGTGCTGTGGTGCAACTGGTTAACGCCCTGGCCCGAAGTGCCGGCGTCCCATGTGGGTGCCAGTTCGAGACCTGGCTGCTCTGCTTCTGATCCAGCTCCCTGCTATGGCCTGGGAAAGCAGTAGAAGATGGCCCAAGTCCTTGGGCCCCTGCACCCGCGTGGAAGACCCAGGAGAAGCTCCTGCGTGGAGGATCCAGGAGGGGCTCCTGGCTCCTGGCTTTGGATCAGCACAGCTCTGGCGGTTGTGGCCAGTTGGGGAGTGAACCAGTGGGTGGAGAACCTCTCTCTCTTTCTGCCTCTCCTCTCTCTGTGTAACTCTGATTTTCAAATAAAATAATAATAAAAAAAAAATAAAAGCCTGGAAATTCTAGGTGTATAAACTTATAACTGTATGTATACCTGGATCTACATCTACATCCTTCTATCATCTATATCCTGATTAATCTCTTTTCCACCTCTGTCTCTACTGAGGAGGACACAGTTGAGAATCAATGGAAAACAGAGCTGTAGCCCTTCAGGTGCCATAAACCAATGCTGAATTGCCTTGAACTTTCCACTTAAAAGAGCAAGTAAAGTTCCTTATTGCTTGAGTCAGTTTAATTCAGACATATTTGTTGCCCCTGAGAGGATCCTAAACATCCCAAGTTATAACCCACTGTCCTTCCAGGCCTCTTACCACTGTTCCTACTCATATTTGTTGAATATTAAGGTTAGTGGTGCAATAAGTCTGGCTTCTTTTCTTTTCTTTTCTTTGACCGGCAGAGTGGACAGTGAGAGAGAGAGAGACAGAGAGAAAGGTCTTCCTTTTCCATTGGTTCACCCTCCAATGGCTGCTGCAGCCAGCGCGCTGCGGCCGGTGCACCACACTGACCCGAAGCCAGGAGCCAGGTGCTTCTCCTGGTCTCCCATGTAGGTGCAGGGCCCAAGCACTTGGGCCATCCTCCACTGCCTTCCCAGGCCACAGCAGAGAGCTGTACTGGAAGAGGAGCAACCGGGACAGAATCCAGCGCCCCGACCGGGACTAGAACCTGGTGTGCTGGCGCCGCAGGCGGAGGATTAGCCTAGTGAGCTGCGGTGCTGGCCTCTTTTCTTTCTTTCTTTTTTTTAAAAATATTTATTTATTTTTTTATTTGAGAGGTAGAGTTACAGACAGAGAGAGGGAGAGACAGAGAAAGGTCATCCATCTGCTGGTTTACTCCCCAAATGACCACAATGGCTGGAGGTGAGCTGATCCAAAGCCAGGGGCCAGGAACTTCTTCTGAGTCTCCCATGCAGGTGCAGGGACTGAAGCACACAGGCCATATTTCACTGCTTTCCCAGGCCATGGCAGAGAGCTGGGTCAGAAGAGGAGCAGCTGGGACTAGAACTAGCACACATTTGGGATGCCAGCTCTGCAGGCAGCAGCTGTACCACAGTATCACATGCACCAATGTACCACAGTGCTGGCCCCTCTGGCTTATTTTCACATCAGGTCTTTAGGAAGACTCCTTCAGTAGCCTGTTTGACATTGTTCTCCTCAAGTCATTCTCCATGACCTTTTTAAAAAATAATGTTCATTATTAATTGATTATAGCACTAATTGTTTACCCATTAGTTGTTCATTTCTCAGCCCATTATTTCCTACATATTATGTTGATTTCAAAGAGAACTATTTTTTTATCCTATCACCTGGTATATAATATATCCTCAGTAAATATTTGTGGGTAATCTAGTTTTATAGGTAATATTGCCTTGACCTAAGGAAATCCCAATAGTGAGGTATAAGTCGACAATATCAATCAGGCTTATGGGGAAGATATTTTTGATCATGTGTTATTCTTGACATATTTTAATTGAAACAGGCAGGCAGGTAAAGGGTCTTGTTAGTGGTATATTCTGGACATTGGTATTAGAATTTGCTGTGCCTAGATAAAATTGGGAGATTTGCAACACTACAGTTGTATGCAGCTATTTAATATATGTTCATTCTTTGGTAAAAGGTTTGTGATTTTCATCAGCTACTTATGGGATCCATGAGCTTCCAATTTTTAGGAACTTCATCCTTCTAGAGCTGTTATACTTAGATAAAGGGTCTTTTATTAACTTTGTTTAGGAGTCCTGCCTCCCTGGGATTCAGAGAAATTAGAACCATTATAGCTGGTGTGGTATGAGTTTGCTTTCCCCATTTTTTGTGTTTTAGCCCGGGCTCATAGAATTGCAGTGAAGACTCCAAATCTTCAGGGTGCCTCTCTAGGGTCATGACTATGAGTTGCCCTGGTCTGGTGCTTCATTGGAAAACTATGCATTATTTAGAGCACACCCTTCTAGATTGTTTGATTCTAGACTTTTATTGCCCTTGAACTATTACTCTACAGGTTATACATAACAGAGAACAAAGTAAAATAATTCTTTTCTCTAGACATACAAATCAATTCAATGAAGAGACAACCCTTTTCCTTCTGGAAAAATCAGTTTTTTAATGAAAGCTTTTATTTAATGAATACATATTTCATAGGTACAGCTTTAGGAATATAGCAGTTCTTCCCTCTACCACTCTCACTCCTCTCCTACCTCCTACTCCCTCCCCATCCCATTCTTTGTTAAGATTCATTTTTAATTAACTTTATATACAGAAGAACAACTCTATACTATTAAAGAATTCCACAGTTTGTACCCCCCTCCACCAAACTAAGTACAAAGTACTCTTTGAAAATGAGTTTTAAAGTTAATTTTCATAGTACAACTCATTAAGGACAGAGGTCCTACATGGGAGTACGTGCACAGTGATTCCTGTTGTTGATTCAACAATTGACACTCTTACTTATGAAGTCAGTGATCACCCAAGATTCTTGACATGAGCTGCTGAGGCTATGGAAGCCTTTGGAGTCCACGAACTCCGTCAGTATTTAGACAGGGCCATAAGCAAAGTGGAAGTTCTTTCCTCCCTTCAGAGAAGAGTACTTCCTTCTTTGATGGCCTCTTCTTTCCACTGGGGTCTCAGAAATCCTTCATATAGATCATTTCTTGCCACAGTGTCTTAGCTTTCTATGCCTGAGAAACTCTCAGGGGCTTTTCAGCCAGATCCAAATGCTTTAAGGGCTGATTCTGAGGTCAGAGTGTTGTTTGGGGTGTTTGTCATTCTGAGTCTGCTGTGTGGACTGCTTCCTATGTTGGAACATTCTCTCCTTTTTAATTCTATCTATTGTTATTACCAGACACTTGGTCTTATTTATGTGATCATTTTGACCATTAATCCTATCTATATCATCAATTACACACTCAATATGATCCCTTTAACATGTAAAATGGCAGTAGTACCACCCAGCTTAATGGGATATGGAGTCCCATGGCAAGTTTTTAGCTTTACCCTTAAGGGTAATTCTGTGGAAATGTGTGGCAAACTGTAGAACTCCTCCCTCTCTTATTCCCACTCTTATTTTTTACTGGAATCTATTGGAAAAATCAGTTTTGCCTTTATCTTGACATTCATCTCTGTGTACCTTTACTCTATGGTATGATTTGAACAAAATTTGCCTTCTGAACCCTTGATGCATATGTTTAAATACCAAAGTCATCATTTCGTGGTGTTAGAGGGTAGGAACCTGACTCAATTATAATCTTTGGGAGTTGGGTCTAGTAGGGAGGATCCATAGGTCCTTGAAGGTATATTTCCACAAGGCAGTTCTCATGTGAATGTTGGTTCATGAATCTGAGTTGGGCCCAGCTGTTCTTTCCCTCTGATTTTTGGCTTGCCACAAGATTCTTATGCTTGTGCTCTGTACTTCACCATTGCTGCCCTCATCAGAGACCAAACCAGTGGGGACCATTTCATTTGGACTTGAACCTCTAGAACCATAAGCCAAAATACACATCTTTCCTTCTTAAGTAGCTTGTCTTAGGAATTTTATTATTGTAATGAAAATCTGACAGCCTCCATATAAATTTGTGCATTGTCAATTTTTACTTTGAATTGGTTATACTATCTGCTTGGTTCCCTCATTTAAACAATATGTTAAATAATAAGTGAAATGCTTAAGACATTATTCTATATGATACAAGCCTTAGTTTTCTCTTTTTGTTTTTGTGGATGTGATCCATTAACACTATTATTTTGATGTTTTTAGATACATATAAAACCATCTTTTATTTAATATTTTAAAATCAGTTAACTTTGAAATAATTTATTGTAGAAGGACATTTGGTATCCATGTTATAAATGGAAACCATTGGCTGTAAATGTAGGTTACAAAAATACAATGAAAATAAAACAGTATTATTGAGTTCTAATTAGAGAGTGTAGTTTGTGGAAAGCTCTGAATGTAAAGTCTATTTTATCTGTTATAAAGGGATATTAATAGGACTCAGAGGTCATTAAGGATGTACTAGCATCAAAGGGAAACTTTCTTCTTATGGGATCCTAGTCATGAGGATGAAAAGAAAATGGAAAGTGAAACAAATTTTTAGATTGAGACTCAATGCTATTGAGTGTCATACCCATATACCATTTAAAAACCATATTTCATATCACCTAAAATAATCTGGAGTGCATAGATAAGGGTATCTGAACACATTTTATCTTGTAATTTTATGGAAGGAGAAAAATCATAGCCCATATCAGCCACAGTAGCTCATGATAAAAAAATTTTCTTTATAATTCAGAACTAGAATGCATTTTATCGTAGTATCCTTTTATGTAAATACTTTTACTAGAAATAACATATTCATGAAATTGAAAATGAGAGAGGTCTCTGAGTTGCTACGACAAAAGTCTGGTACTTTTCGGACAGGATTAGCTACGTTCAGGCCTTTACATTGTAAAGGTAAAATAAAAGAAGATAAAAAGCAGATTCCCTTGACATCAGAATGACAAGTAAAGTCCAAAGGGGAGGAGTCCTGTGAAAGCAGAGTGGTTTGGACATAAAATATCAGAGCAAACAGCACAGCACACATCAATGAGCCACTTGGACCCTACCAGTGTTAGAGCAGTAACTGTAGAATGACTCTCTGATCTTTAACTTCAATTTAGAGCTCTTTCCTCAGATCCTGCTGCGTGTAATCCATAACCTAGCACACATCATCACTGTGGTTATCTCATAGATGTCAGTAGCCCAAGAGGCCCAGAAACCAACTATCTCCTATCCCAGTTGTGTTCTTCTTCTTCCGTTCCTTAGCTTGGCGAATGCATTTCTGTTCTCACAGTTCCCCAAGTCATGAAAATGAGGTAATTTCTTTATTCATAAAATTTTAGTTAATTCATTACTTTAAAAGGCAAGTAACAGGGATACACACACATACACACACAGAGAGAGAGAAAGAGAGATGTCTATCTGCTGGTTTATTTCCCAAATATCCGCAATAGCAAGGGATGGAGCCAGAATCCAGGAATTCACATGTGAGTGGCAGGGACTCAAATAGTTGAGCCATCATCTGCTTTCCTAGGTACATTAGCAGGAAGCTAGGTCAGAATTGGGACAGCAGGAACTCAAACTGGCCTCCAATATGGGATGCTGTTATTACAAATAGCAGCCCTAAATGAGGTAATGAGGTCATTTCTGAATTCCAACTCCCTTTTATTATATTCAGTTTGTTTTCATGTCCTTGTAAGTCTACTGTGTCAAAAAATTTAAATTTTCTGACTTCTTTCCATTATCTAATCATGTTATATTCTATTCTTTGGGCATCTTTGCAACTTCATACTGGACTATTCTATGTTTTCATGTGAATAAATTCATAGCATGACAATCTGTCTAGATATTTAATGTTCTTCCATATTTTACCCAGAATGAAGTTTGGATCTGTTATAGAAGTTTTTAGATGGCCTTTGATAGTTTGACCTGATTTCCCCCCCCCCTTTTTTTTTTTATCGATTAACAGCCATTCTCCCTAGCACCTACACTTCACTCTACCCACGAGCATCTACACTCATATACTGTGTCTCATGCTTGTTACAGTGAATATATTGCTCATGCTTCCATGTAAGGCTAATTCCTTTACTGGTGCCTTAGACCTCATCTGCTCTTGCCTACTCAGGGACATTATTTTACCATTCCTCCTCCCTCTCTCTGATATCTTTACTGGATGATTTTCAGGCAGTGATTTTTCATATCCTAAAAAAAAGAAATGCTATGAGACCTATTGGCAACTTTTGATAACTGGTGCTGCCTCCTTTGTGCTACACGTTCTCTCTTTGGCTTCTGGAACAACATAGTTTGCTTGATTTTCCGCCTCCTTCACTGGTTGGCTCTTTCAAAGCCCATCTACTGGTTTCCTCCTCTTCCTGATCTCTGGATGTTGGAGTGCCCCCAGAGCTCTGTCTGTAGTCTTCTGTTTTTTTTTTTTTCCTATCTATATTTGCTTCATTGGAGATTTTGGATAGTTGCTTGGCTTTAGATGCCACGCATCTGCTGATTACTTTGAAATTTTTATCTTTACACTGATTTTATTTCTGAACATTAGAATCATACATGCCATATTCTGAGCAGCTTTTTCATTTGGATACCTGTTAGATACCCCAAACTTAACCTGTCCAAAACAGAATTCAAGATATTCTTTTCCACAGCTCTTCAAACCTGCTTCACTTATAGCTTGCCCTTCTCAGTTGATAGCATCTCCATCCATCAATCTGCTCAAGCCTAAGCCTTAGAAACATGCTTAGATTTTCTTTCTCTTTCTCTCATATCTACAACCAATCTGAAAGGAAATACTATTGACTTGACGTTCAGAATATATCCAGTATTTAACCACTTCTCCCCACCTTCTCCCACTTTAGCCACTTAATTTCTAGCTTAGATTGCTGCAGTATCTCTGACAAATCTGTCCACTCATCTTCAGGCCTCTGCAGCGTGTGTTCCCCCCTGCCCAAAAGGCCTGCTCTTCAGGTATCTACATGGCTGAATCCTTTATTTCCGTTAGATTTTTGCTAAATGTCAGTTTTTCATTGAAGCCCAATATGTCCAGCCTGGTTAAAATTAGAACCTCCTCTTATCCCCTCCTTCAAATGTGGCACACCCTATTTCCTTTATTTCACTCTGTTTTCTTTTCCTTAGCACCTCTTATATGTTACCTGTTAACTCATGTATTATGTTTATTTTTTATTATCAGAGGGAATTGCCCACAGTGGGACACTGGATGGGATATATATGTCCTCCCTAGACTCATTCCTACTCCTGCAGAGGATGACTTTCTCAAATGGACAATGGAAAGTGGGACTGGGCTGCAGTTTCTCTCATCCTGTAGGCCATGATGTCAGGATTTTGTGCTCAGAGTCAGGTTAGTGAGGCAGGAAATCCATGTTCTGAGCACCGTTTGAGTCCTCTTTCCTTTAGGTAAACTTGGACATTTCTTCATTTTCTGGGACTTATTTTTTCAGCTTAAGAATTCCCTTTTTGAAGTCTCCTTGCACTTTGAAAACTTAAACTTGCCTTCTGTTGTTGTGTTAGCAAATTTAAGAAATACAGCGTATCAAGAAACATAGCACAATAGATACAAGTGCAGGCTCTGATGTCTGGTTCACCCTCTAATGGCCGCCGCGGCCAGCGCGCTGCGGCCGGCGCACCGCGCTGATCCAAAGCCAGGAGCCAGGTACTTATCCTGGTCTCCCATGGGGTGCAGGGCCCAAGTACCTGGGCCATCCTCCACTGCACTCCCGGGCCACAGCAGAGAGCTGGCCTGGAAGAGGGGCAACCGGGACAGAATCCAGTGCCCCAACCGGGACTAGAACCTGGAGTGCCGGCACCGCAGGTGGAGGATTAGCCAAGTGAGCTGCAGCGCCAGCCTGCTTGAGTTCTAACCCTGGCCTTACCACTTCAAAGCTCTATGATGCTGAACTTCATCTCTTCTAACTCAGTTTTCCTATCCATAAGATAGACACAATAACTAACTTTGCTAGGACGTGGATTTCCTTATTTTGATGTACAGGAGTCAGGAATGGAAGGATATGGCTGGAAACATTGAGGGAAGACAGAATCAAAGGTCCCCTTCCTATCCAGAAATTCCATGTCTATGAGAAAGTGAGAACAGTGACAGCCAATCATTAATTATGTGAGATAGTTCAGGATGACTAATTGACAGACTCTGTTCAGTAAGTACTAGTGGAATGGGTGAATAAATGAATGTGTCTGGAAAATAATACTCAGCCTACATTCTAGGACCTTTGGAAGTTGAATTAGATATCTATGTAGGAGAGAAATTTGAATTTATATAGCCCTTTGTCTCCAAGTATATACAGTCAACTCCTGGTTTGTGTGTGTGGTTAGCTATTGTAGATTTTTTTTAAGGTTTATTTTATTTATTTGAAAGTCAGAGTTGCACAGAAAGAGAATGAGAGAGAGAGAGAGAGAGGTCCTCCATCTGCTGGTTCACTCCCCAAATGGCTGCAACGGCTGGAGCTGTGCCACATCCAAAGCCAGGAGCCAGGAGCTTCCTCTAGGTCTCCCTCGCGGGTGCAGGGGCCCAAGCACTTTGGCCATCTTCCACTGCTTTCCCAGGCCATAGCAGAGAGCTGGACTGGAAGTGGAGAAGCCAGGACTCAAACCGGCATCCATATGGGATGCTAGCACTGCAGGCGGCAGCTTCACCCAGTATACCACAGCACCGGCCCCAGCTATCATAGATTTTTAATGTCCTGTTTTCTACGCAGTACATGACAGTTTGGTTTGAGGTTACGTCTCTTTGTTCTCAGGTTGTAGATAGGTATGAAGTCATGGCAAGGCAAGGTGAACTCATTTTGTAAGCTGCTTAAAAATAATGATAGTGGTAAGGATAAAATTGGGGGCTTGAAAATATATACTGAGTTTTCCAAGGCAGAAAAAAAATGTGTTTCGCTTGCATTGTTTACATAACATTTCCCTTCCCACAGTGTGAGTTATTATGTGGAAAGTAGAAAAAACATGAGATTCAGAATGGATTGTGTCTAGGTTTGAGCCCAAGTTCCTTTATTTTATAGTTGTGCTCCCTTAAGTCAGTCCATTAACTGCCTTTCACCTCAGTTTCCTTATCTGTAAGTATGAGTGTGATCATGAGACAGATGATTGTAATTATGGTGATAATAATGGCCTCACTGCCATAGAAGATATAGTTTAGGGGTTAATAGAGAAGCTTCTGGATCAGACTTAGCTGGGTTCATCATAGCTCTGCCACTTACTGGCTCTATAATTAGATTTTCAGCTATCCAAGCCCCAGTTTCTATATCCATAAAGTAAGCATCATCTAATAACACCCATCTCAGCACAATGTTATGAGACATTGTCATATGAATTATTGTTGGGTTAACACACTTCCTGTGTGTACCAGAGAGCATAGTGTATGACTCATATGTATTAGTATTTAAAAATCACACTTGTACTGTTTAAGGGTATTTGCTGAAGTTATTCTGAAGATCAAATAAGACATTGCATATCAAGATGCTGTGTAAAATTAGGTAATCTTATTATCAAAATATGGCAACTTTGGATGTATCATAAGCATTAATCATTTAACAAATAATTAATGTGCTGATATTATGTGCATTCATAAACTTTCATTCTGTGCCATCTGTCATAAGTTTTTCCAAATGAGGCCAAGTGATATTGAAAAACTAGGTGGCTGTGTTGTTGGTGAGAGTCACAGCCATCTCATGCTTTGATTGGCTTCTAGCAGGCTAAGCATTAGAACTATGTTGTATTGATTTCCATGACCCAGGGCTGGAAAGGGCTGGCTGCAAATGAATCAAAATCGTATTTTCAGGTAGAGAATTTGCCAGGAATAAAATTGAATGATAAAATGGAGTTCAGATCGACAGCCCTTTATAGCATCATGGATTTAAAGATCAGATTGCTTGATGTTTTCCCATCATGCCTAGTTTTATTTTAAAAGATTAAAAAAGTTTTGATTTAGTTTGTTAAATTATTCTTAGGGATTTTATGTTTTAATTTGTATCCTAAATGGTGTCTCTAATATTTTCTAATTGATTTATAACTGCTATATAGGAAAACTTAATTTTTGGTGTATTCCTCTCATCTTGTATCTCAGTCTACATTGAATTTCCTTATTAGTTCAAATAGATTTTCCAGGAAGAAGTTATAACTATGGTAACCATTTTGTCTTTTTCTTTCTAGTATTTTTCAACATTTCTTTTTCTTGCCCTACTCCATTAGCTAGGATTTTCACTACAAATCTCAAAGATAACAGTGATAATATTACCTCTGCTTGTTCCTGATTTTAATAGGGCCATATGTAGTGTTTCATCATTATGCATATTTTCTCTTTGTGTGTGGTATATGCATAAACTATAATAGAAAGTTTCATCTGATTTCTAGTGTAATACAAACTCATAGTTTGACTTCTTTATTTCCTCGAGTAGAAATCACATTGTTTTCATATATTCAGACTAGAGCCACCTTCTCATTCTCCCTGGACCCATAAAATTAGAATGACGAGGGATTTGGGAAGTTTGCATGAATTCTAAGAAACCACAGTGCCTTATTGTGTTGATTCTCCTGGCTTAGGCCAAGTGCAAGAACTTCAACTGCATTGATTAAATGAATCACTGAAAAAAATGAATACTAATTTTTTGAACTCTCAAATCAAACCCAAATGTTATTTTTTAATTGAGTGATGAATCAAAGAAAAGCCCTTTGCTATTTTTAAAGCTCCCTAGGAAATTAGTTCAAAGCAGAGCCAAAGCTATATATTTTTGAGTGCTGGTGAAATGGAACAAAGCAAAGACTTCAAATGTCTCTAAATTCAATCTGCTGGAGACAAATGCTTCAACCATGCAAAGTCACTGGAAATAGGGGGCATAATGCTTGGGAATAGGGGTGGCCAAACTTGAGAAGCAGCTGCAGAGAACTCCAGCTCCTGCTTCTGATGTTTTAATGTCTCAGTGACCCCTCACTAGAGCATCACCCCAGGAATTAAGCAGAGTATGAAAATTCATCGAACTGATAGTAGAAATTTAGCTCAAGTCATCACTTGTCAGGATATATTCTTTTTCTAACTGTTGAGTTATTTATTTAATTAATTTGAAAGTCACACATATACTGAGATTCTTCTGTGTACTGGTTCACTCTCTAAATGCATGCAATAGCTGAACCTGGGTCAGGGTGAATCCAGGAGCTGGAAACTCCATCTGATTGTCCCACATGGCTGTTAAGGACCCAATTACTTGAAACATTACTTGCTGCCTCCTAGGGTATGCATTAGTATGGAGTTGGAATTGAAAGTGGAACTGGGCTTGAACACAGCACCTTGATAGACGATGCAGGCATCCCAAGTGACATCTTACCAGCTACACCAAATGCCTGCCTGCGGAAGTATTCTTTGAGGAGGGGGAAGTAGGTTAAACAAGCTCATGTTTGCAGTCCCTTTGTAACTCCCTGTCATCCTGACAAAGAGAACGGCATTGGCTCTCTTTCCTTTTCCTTGGAGGTGCTTTCTCATGGGAAAGTTGTGACCTAAGCAAAAGTTACCTTTAGTCCTGAAGTTTTGCATCACAACCCATACTTTCAAGAGAGGGAAATCCTATTTGCTTCTGCACTCTGATGACCCAATAAGAACTGAGCACTAAAATGGTCTCGCCATGTAAAACTTTACTGTTTCAGGGAGGGTTTCTTTGTATGATGCCCCATCCCAAAATAGGTGAGTTTGAATCTTTTAATGTGTTTATAGAATATACTCTATATACAGTGTGTGAATATTAAAAAAGTACAGATTAATATTAAAAGAGAAAGAGTGCGCAGACTATAGTCATTTTGGAAAACCCTGCTGCAGTAAAGGTGATATTGGAGGTCTCCTAGAGTGGTCCTGCAGGCCACCTACCCTTCCATCCATTATTGACTGGGTGGAATCATGGAAATTAACCTCCAGTTGAAAAAGACAGATTATGAACATAGAAATGAATGACCATGCAGAAATGGCTTCTTGTGAAGAAATAGGACTGTGTCTTATTTATCTGTGATGGCCCCACAGTGCCTATCCCTGTGCTTGACAGTTACTCAGTGCTCAGTGCATCCGTAGATGCTAAATGAATTAGTAGTTATTTTCCATCTTATGCTTGTTTCTGACAATATAATGAGTTCCTTGAGGAAATTCTCTCAGAATTTATTACTAGGCCTTTTCACATAATAGGGGTGATTGATTTGACTGCTTCTTAGAGCTAATGCATGGGTATATATTTCATATTTGAATGTGTGTCTTTTTGGGGTTGGCTGTCATATACATCAAGATACATATGACATGGCTGGGTGTTTGTATTGTGCTTGGTAAGGGTTGTGGCTGAAGAAATGGGGCTATACGTACAATATGTCCAAATTTCTATACTGTGAGGATATACAGGTGACATAGCTGGTTGTGTATGCTGAGTTTTTGGGGTTGCATTTTTTGGTTGGTGCATAGCTTATCATGACATGTTATATATTTGTTCTGGCTAGATATGCATGTGGGTCATGAATGATGTGTGTTTGTGGTGGCTGCTCTTGGCCACAGTGATCAGGGATGACAGGAGATAAAGTTGTTTGAATGTAACTGCATGTTGTATTGTGAGGTATTTTTTGTGCCGGAGTGTGCCTGACCATGTTTGGATGTGCATGTTTTGCTCAGAGTACTGACTGGGGTGCTGGTGGTTGACTGTGGCTCAGGAGCCCGGATCCAAAGCTGTAGGCTCCTGTCCTGGGGCATCTGAAAGGCTGAGCAGGGCCCCATCCCCAGCCCTAGCAGCATGAAGTCCCTCTACTTTCAACAGACAGCAGTATCAACCATAATTAAAGCTAATTATTCCACGGTGCTCTGCATGTGTGTTGGCCTCCAAAGTATTCTGCAATGAGCAGGGAGGCAGCAGGGCTGTTTTTCTTCATAAAAACTTATGAGGAGCGCTGAGCAGATTAACAGCTTTAATGACAAAAATTACCGCTTACAACACTGACTTCAAATCAAAGAACAATATCCGCAGACAGATATTTTCATGGTTTTCATAACAATTCATTATAGGTGGCACCAAGGGATTACATTTTTATTTCCCCTGTGTCGTCTTTCTCAGACTCAGGTTCATTTCTCTTAATGAGGCGACGGAAGATAAAGGGCAGAGACAGTGTCTCCATGGTGGCTGCGAGCGAGAGGCATTTAGGGTCACAGAGCCGTCAGAGCAGGCGGGGAGGGACTGAGGAGAGAGAATGATGGGAGCAAGAGGCTTCCTGCCATAATGAACCAAAATTAAGACATAAATTCTCCCACCTTTGTTCCGACAGCTTCAACTCGGGGATTCAGCTTTTAATGAGGAATGGATCAGAAGCAAAAATTATTAGCTAATTAATTGTACAGAGAACAGGCAGAAAAAAAAACAATGAGCATGAAGGGTTGGGAATGGGGAGCTGTCCCATCGCGGTCCTTCAGAAACAGGACAGAAGGGACAGTTCCCAAGCCTGCATGATGGTATTGGGAAGTGGGGATGAGTGTGTGCAAAGCTGGCTGTGGCTTGCTAGGCCTGCCTGGGACAGGATGGTGGCATATAGGGGAAAGCCAAAGGGTCTACTGGGAGGAGGCTCCCGTGATACCTGACTGAAACCTTCCTTGCCATGTTAATAGAGCCGCATTCTGATTAAGCGGAACATAGCACCACCCTTTGAAGTGTCCATTGTTGTGTTTCCTCTAGTGTGGCTTATGCCCCATGAACCACTGGATTAGGGCACTCAAGTTGAGGGGTTCATTAGAAGTACCCGGGCAGTCTGAAAAAGTAAAGTCCTCTGTGACAGCCTGCTTCTCCCATCTTCCCTGAGACTCTGACTTGTCAGGTCTAGGCTGCAGTTTACAAATCTGCATTCCAAACCAGTATGGCGGTGATTTTCCTGCCCTTAAAGATTAAGACCCACTGTCTAGTGCTCAGAATCAAGAATATCAAGAATTCTATACCGTTTCATACCCTCTCCATATTCTGCTTGTGACTTTGGACTGTGTACTTCTCTATTCTGTGTCTGTGTCTTGCTTTCCTAGGCAGTGCACCGAGAATGATAATGCCAGTTGAGAAATTACTTTGAGATGAATGCCTCATTTACTCCCACTGCTTGTAAAATCCAAATTAAATCTTGCAAATCCTGACATACTCTTTAGAATCCATTCAGATCTCTAACAAGTTTGTAAATAAGAACAATTAACACAGAAGAATATATTGCTTGTCTTCAGCTTTTCATTTTGAGTTTTGTCTTTAGTTTCTTTGTTCCTATTTTTTCTTTATGTTGGTAAGGTATGGATTTAAAAAATGTTCCTTGTGGGACTCCAGATATAGGCATAACAAAATGATTGTGGAAGAAATATGAGAAAAGGCAGATGGATCTGTAGTGTGTTTAGAATATATCAGGTAACATCGGAGTGTCTTGATTAAAATTTGTTAGACTATATATCTCCTCCCATTTATTTCAACAGGTCAATTAACATTAACACTGCAACTATATGAAGGGCTGATGCCACTGCATGTGATTCTCTTTGGAAATTAGGCAGTAAAGGGATCTGCATCACAGGAATCTGATTATAGCTTGACTGTATGCTGGACATTGTGCTAGGTGTGATTATGAAGGAGGCAAATAAGACAGATTCTTTGCCAGTGAGTATCTCATGGTCTAGAAGAAACTAGAAGAGCATGAAATTATTATAGCACATGTTCATATTTGCTAGCAACCATGGAGTACAGAGGAAGGACACATCACTGGAGGTGGAAAGTAGAGGAAGACAACATTGTTGAATTGGGAGAATGTTACTGAATTGAAAGGCAAGAAAGGGAGATTCTTACAGGCAAGACTGACATTTGGTGAAATAGTCAAGTGGGTAAAGAGTATCTATGGCACACGTTCCATCTCTTGTCTGCACAACTTTGTTTCCACTTCAAGCTCATAGGAGCCTAGTGATTTAGATCTCAGAGATTCCTCTGCTTCTGTTACCACCAGAACATGCCATTCTGAATATCGCCATCTGCATAGAATGTTTCCTAACCATCAACTGTGCTGAGTTTTAATCTCTCAACTTTCTGACATGATGCCTTGGGACAACTTTAACTCTTCTCTTCATGTCTCATTTAGGCCATTAGGCAGTAACTAAAATTCCATGCTCCTGTGTTGGAAGTGTCTCCCAGTGCCTTTTTATTTTCTTCTTGACTTTTTCATCACCATAATTCCAATTCTCATTATCTCTGATGTAGATTCTTAATAACAGCATTAAGATAGTATTTTTAACTTAATTTTATGCCATTTGGTACATTCTCTACTTGACCTCTTTTTTTCTTTTTTTTAACTTTTATTTAATGAATATAAATTTCCAAAGTACAGAATATGGATAACAATGGCTTCCCCCCATAACGTCCCTCCAACCCGCAACCCTCCCCTTATCCACTCCCTCTCCCCTTCCATTCACATCAAGATTCATTTTCGATTCTCTTTATATACAGAAGATCAGTTTAGCATATATTAAGTAAAGATTTCAACAGTTTGCTCCCACACAGAAACATAAAGTGAAAAATACTGTTTGAGTACTAGTTATAGCATTAAATCTCAATGTACAGCACACTAAGGACAAAGATCCTACATGAGGAATAAGTGCACAGTGACTCCTGTTGTTGACTTAACAAATTGACACTCTTGTTTATGGCATCAGTAATCACCCTAGGCGCTTGTCATGAGCTGCCAAGACTATGGAAGCCCCCTGAGTTCACTGACTCTGATCATATTTAGACAAGGCCATGGTCAAAGTGGAAGTTCTCTCCTCCCTTCAGAGAAAGGTACCTCCTTCTTTGATGACCCATTCTTTCCATTGGGATCTCACTCGTGGAGATCTTTCATCTAAGTTTTTTTTTTTCCCCCAGAGTGTCTTGGCTTTCCATGCCTGAAATACTCTCATGGGCATTTCAGCTGGATCCGCATGCCTTAAGGGCTGATTATGAGGCCAGAGTGCTGTTAGGACATTTGCCATTCTATGGGTCTGCTGTGTATCTCACTTCCCATGTTGGATCATTCTCTCCCTTTTTGATTCTATCAGCTAGTATTTGCAGACACTAGTCTTGTTTATGTGATCCCTTTGGTTCTTAGTCCTATCATTACGATCAATTGTGAACAGAAATTGATCACTGGGACTAGTGAGATGGCATTGGTACATGCCACCTCGATGGGATTGAATTCGAATCCCCTGGTATGTTTCTAACTCTACCGTTTGAGGTAAGTCAGCTTGAGCATGTCCCGAATTGCACATCTCTTCCCTCTCTTATTCCCACTCTTATATTTAACAGCGATCACTTTTCCATTAAGTTTCAACACTTAAGAATAACTGTGTATTGATTACAGTATTCAACCAAAAGTATTAAGTAGAACAAACAAACAAAAATACTAAGAGGGATAACATATTAAGCTGCTCATCAACAGTCAGGGTGAGGGCTGATCAAGTCACCATTTCTCATAGTGTTCATTTCACTTTAACAGGTTTCCTTTTTGGTGCTCAGTTAGTTGTCACCTATCAAGGAGAACAAGTGATATTTGTTCCTTTGGGATTGGCTTATTTCACTCAACATAATGTTTTCCAAATTCCTAACAGGGATCAATTTTCAGTTAAAATTTAAACACCTAAGAATAATTGTGTGTGAATTACAGAGTTCAACCAATAGTACTAGAACAAAAAAAATACTAAAATGGATAAAGTATTACATTGTACATCAACAGTCAGGACAAGAGCTGATCAAGTCACTGTTTCTCATAGTGTCCATTTCACTTCAACAGGTTTCCCCTTTGATGCTCAGTTAGTTGTCACCAATCAGGGAGAACATATGATATCTGTCCCTTTGGGACTGGCTTAATTCACTCAGCGTGATGTTTTCCAAATTCCTCCATCTTGTTGCAAATGACTGGGTTTCGTTGTTTTTGACTGCTGTGTAGTATTCGATAGAGTACATGTCCCATAATTTCTTTATCCAGTCTACTGTTGATGGGCATTTGGGTTGGTTCCAGGTCTTAGCTATTGTGAATTGAGCTGCAATAAACATTAAGGTGCAGACAGATTGCTTGTTTGCCAATTTCATTTCCTTTGGGTAAATTCCAAGGAGTGGGATGGCTGGGTTGAATGGTAGGGTTATCTTTAGGTTTCTGAGGAATCTCCAGACTGACTTCCATAGTGGCTTGACCAGTTTGCATTCCCACCAACAGTGGGTTAGTGTCCCTTTTTCCCCACATCCTCGCCAGCATCTATTGTTGGTAGATTTCTGAATGTGAGCCATTCTAACTGGGGTGAGGTGGAACCTCATTGTGGTTTTGATTTGCATTTCCCTGATTGCTAGTGATCTTGAACATTTTTTCATGTGCCTGTTGGCCATTTGGATTTCCTCTTTTGAAAAAATCTCTGTTTAGGTCCTTTGCCCATCTCTTAAGTGGGTTGTTTGTTTTGATGTTGTGGAGTTTCTTGATTTCTTTGTAGATTCTGGTTATTAACCCTTTATCTGTTGCATAGTTTGCAAATATTTTTTCCCATTTTGTCAGTTGCCTCTTCACTTTCCTGACTGTTTCTTTTGCAGTACAGAAACTTCTCAATTTGATGCAATCCCAAATGTTAATTTTGGCTTTGACTGCCTGTGCTTCTGGGGTGTTTTCCAAGAAGTCATTGCCGGTACCTGTATCTTGCAGGGTTTTTCCAATGCTCTCTAATAATTTGATGGTGTCGGGTTGTAGATTTAAGTCTTTAATCCATATTGAGTGAATTTTTGTGTAAGGTGAAAGGTAGGGGTCTTGCTTCATGCTTCTGCACGTGGAAATCCAATTTTCCCAGCAGCATTTATTGAATAGATTGTCCTTACTCCAGGGATTGGTTTTGGATCCTTGATCAAATATAAGTTGGCTGTAGATGTTTGGGTTGATTTCTGGTGTTTCAATTCTGTTCCATCTGTTTCTGTACCAGTACCATGCTGTTTTGATTACAACTGCCCTGTAGTATGTCCTGAAATCTGGTATTGTGATGCCTCCGGCTTTGTTTTTGTTGTACAAGATTGCTTTAGCTATTTGAGGTCTCTTGTGTCTCCATATAAATTTCAGCACCTATTTTTCCAGATCTGAGAAGAAGGTCTTTGGTATCTTGATTGGTATTGCATTGAATGTATAAATTGCTTTTGGGAGAATGGACATTTTGATGATATTGATTCTTCCAATCCATGAGCATAGAAGATTTTTCCATTTTTTGGTATCCTCTTCTATTTCTTTCTTTAAGGTTTTGTAATTTTCATCGTAGAGATCTTTAACGTCCTTGGTTAAGTTTATTCTAAGGTATTTGATTGTTTTTGTAGCTATTGTGAATGGGATTGATCTTAGAAGTTCTTCCTCAGCCATGGCATTGTCTGTGTATACAAAGGCTGTTAGCCCTCCCAACAAAGAAAAGCCCTGGACCAGATGGATTCACTGCTGAATTCTACCAGACATTTAAAGAACTGACTCCAATTCTTCTCAAACTATTCAGAACAATCGAAAAAGAGGGAGTCCTCCCAAATTCTTTCTATGAAGCCAGCATCACCTTAATTCCTAAGCCAGAAAAAGATGCAGCATTGAAAGAGAATTACAGACCAATATCCCTGATGAATATAGATGCAAAAATCCTCAATAAAATTCTGGCCAATAGAATGCAACAACACATCAGAAAGATCATCCACCCGGACCAAGTGGGATTTATCCCTGGTATGCAGGGATGGTTTAATGTGCGCAAAGCAATCAATGTGATACACCACATTAACAGACTGCAGAAGAAAAACCATATGATTATCTCAATAGACGCCGAGAAAGCATTTGATAAAATACAACACCCATTCATGATGAAAACTCTAAGCAAACTGGGTATAGAAGGAGCATTCCCCAATACAATCAAATCAATCTATGAAAAACCCACAGCCAACATCCTATTGAATGGGGAAAAGTTGGAAGCATTTCCACTGAGATCTGGTACCAGACAGGGATGTCCACTCTCACCACTGTTATTCAATATAGTTCTGGAAGTTCTAGCCAGAGCTATTAGGCAAGAAAAAGAAATTAAAGGGATCCAAATTGGGAAGGAAGAACTCAAACTATCCCTCTTTGCAGATGACATGATTCTTTATTTAGGGGACCCAAAGAACTCTACTAAGAGACTATTGACCTCTTATATGATATATAAAATAGAAATATGAAGAGTTACTTGTTTTCTTAAATTTGTTGGGTGAGTGCAATCACTTCTATGTGACTTTAGAGATACAGCATATTCTCCCCAAATCCAGTCTTTGTAGGATCATCATCTTATGGTAGGTTCTAGTTTCTACAATGCTAATGGTTCCAATATTATATTTAGTGAACCCTTTGTCATTATCTTAGCACATGGTGTGCATGCTTTGCTAATTTGATTCCCCCTTCCTGGAATGCCTTTTGGACAAATTTATACCCACAATTCCATCCTAGCAGAATTAGAAATAGAATTGGAAGAATTAGTACCTCCATCATGAGTCCATATAAAGAAGACCATATAGCTTGGTCCAGTCCTTGATCTTAACAATTAACACCTCAAATAAGTCTCACTACTTGATTCTGACTATGTTGTCCCTCCCATGGTTCTGTGATCAATAATATGTTGGGGGATATTGAATATTACCACTTAGTGTTGTAAAAGGTTTGTGTACTTTTGGGCCTCTTCTGTCATTTCGTTGAAACTGAATGAGTTTTAAAAAAGTTAAGAGCTCAAGTCCATTTTTCATCCATTAAATGATCATGATGAAGATTCATTGGCTGTTTATGATGTATCAGGTAGAGTTCTAAATTATTTTCATAAAATTTACTTAAGAAATTTTTCCACATTAAACCTATGAAGTAGGTTCCATTATTACCTTAATTTTAAAGATGAGGAAATTAGAGGCACAGGAAGGTTAACTGGTGTTGGAAGGGACGACGTGGGTCCAGCACCTACACTGCTGTATCATGAGCCAATAATTATGTAAAAGTGTATATAGAGATATAGACATTTTAGGTTTTAGGTAGGCATCCAAATTTTGTTTGTTCTCAGCCACTCCTTCCCAGTTTCAGAGAAGTTCCCTAAGGACTTATGCCTACAGTGAGGCAAGAAAAAGGAACATTGGATTACCAGTGTGGGCTTTAACTTCCTACCTTATGTGGAACCCACTGGGCCACAGGGAGGACATTGGTTTCCTTGTGTGGAAGGAGATTGAGGCCTAAAGTTGAAGATGGTTAAGTTATAGAACAAATCAATCCTATAAGAACAACAATAAGAGTAAGCGTTTGTCTTGCTGCCTAGTAAAGATGCTGATTTAGACCATATGCAGATGGAGACATTCGGAGAACATTTTTACAGCACAGCACACATTCTTATTTTTTGAAAAATTAATAGTCATATCTTACTGGTCTTTCATATTACAGTAATGAACAGTTCTGGGTTTTATTCCATATAAAAATAAATTCAAAATTCTATACATGAAGAAACCCAGTGGAGACTTTATCATAATATTCACTGAAGCCATTAATAAGATTTTCTGAAACATTCCAAATATTCACTATTAGGGTTACTCATTGAGTGGAGTGTTTTGCAGTCATTAAAATGTTTCTTTTCCACAAGTAACTCTTAATGAAGTAAGATTATTTAATGATGTAATATTAAATGAGAAAGCAGAATACAAGATTATTATATAATGTGTTCTTAGCTATGTAAAATGAGGCATTAATAATTAATTATTAATTAATAAATAATTAATAATTAATTATTAATTAATAAATAATTATTAATTAATGATTAATTAATAATTAATTAATAATAAAATAATAATAAATTAATAAATTAATTAATAATTAATTTATTAATAATTAATAAAAAATAAAGATTATCCATGTGTGCTTCTCCAGGATATATGATTAGATGTCAAATCAAGGTGTAGAACAAGGTCTATAGAATATAATTTTATGTAAAATATATATACATTTATGGAAGACTACAAAAAATCATTGCTTAGGGAATAACACTGTGGGTGGTAGTGACTAGGATGGAAAAATAACTTAATTTTTATGATACTTCCTTTTGTGTTTTGAATGTTTTTGACCATGTTCACATATAGCTATGTCTATATATCTACCTGCACATAGATATCTTGAAGTACATGTACTAGTGAGAAATAATGGGAGCATGAGTGAGTTTGTGGGAAATTTTTCTTCTGTATTTTGTGAGGTTCTAAATGTTCTGCGATGAATATACCTTTTTTATTTTACAATTAAAACACATTAATCAGGATTTGAAACAAGATGAAAACCTGGAATGGGGGCCAGGGACAAAATCATAAAAATCTCTGTCATATTCTTATGGAGAGCTTGAACATTCTGATGATACCTGCTCAGAGGTCACCTCCTCAGAGTGGCCTTGTCCTGGGCACCTGGGCCCAAGTGGGCCTGCTTTATGATTCTCTCCACAGCCCCTGTGTGTTTTTTTTTTTTTTTTGCTTTTTCACAACCAATTTATTCATTAATGTTTTTTCCTATCTATTATTTGCATTTCATTCTAGGCTACAGGTTCTGATCTGCATTTCATAGACTTTGAAGCACATATCCTAGGTTCTGTTGCATACTAGGCACTCAGTGTTTGTTAAGTTGGTAAGTGAGTGAATAAACATTCAACCATTTTATGACTATTAGATCCCAGAAGTGTTTGTAGTTATGAGACGAAATGTCCACAATGGTCTTATGCATTGGCATGGAGGGTAAATATGGTTCCAACAGGGCAACCAAGGTAACAAGAGGGCAAGATTGGTTTGCATGAAATTAATGGAAGGACAAGAGGTATGCCTTGTCCTTACAGCAGTTCTGCAATGCTGACAAGTAGGCATTCTCAGTGGTATGGTGGCAGGTGTCAGCTTGTCAGATATATGGTAAAGGCTCCTTTATTGATACATGGGGACCAGTATTGGAAATTAGGGTTGGAAGTGGACAACCAATTGTTAACTATTAACTGTGGGGAAAACCTTCGCTCAGTGACATTAGATTGGAAAAGCATGAAATGGTAACAAGGATTTGAAGAGCTAGGTTCTGCTGTACCTGTCCGACTTGGGAGTTGGATGCATATCTTTGTTGTTGTCACTCCAACTCTAGTGAATGCTCTCTGGAGGTCCTTAATGGTTCTACAAAATAATGGGTTTGTAAGGTCTGGCTAGAGAAACCCTTCAGTGTGATTTCCAGCCACTGTGAGCAGTGTTCCAAATTAATACCTAGAACAAATGCAGAATGTGAATCTGGTCATAGGATGAGGGCCAGTATGGTATGATGAAAAGGTAATCCCAGTAGGTTTCCATAGAAAGGCATCAAATTGGCATGGAAAGGCCAATGATGTGGATGAAATGGATCATCAATATGCACAGGAAAATTTTAGTTCTACCATCTACTATTTGGGTGACACTTAGCAAGTTTGTAAGTTTCAGTTTTCTACAAAATGAGGATAATAGAAATAAAATATTTACTGCAATGAGGATTTTTTTCCCTAGGGATCAAATAAGGAGATGTAGTAAAAAAAATATTTAGAATGGTACCTGGTGCACTGCAACTGTTCAGCAACCATTGGTCTTCATAATTTAATGTAGCAGGCAGTTACAAGATGGCAGAGTAGGGAGGGAGCTTACTGCTCTATAGCCCAGGAGAAGATAGTTTAAAAAAAGTGGGGACAGTGTAGTCTCAGGGAGAGTTAGGGAAAAAATGGCAGAGGAAACTCTACTGAAATTAGAGGGACATGGTAGACCTATGTGGAGGGCATGGGCACCCACAGCTTGGGACTCCAACAGCCGAAAGCCTACACTCCAGCCCTGGAAAGTGAGGTGAGACGAGACTGCAGTAGCCTGAGACACTGGCAAAAAAGTGACAGAAAGAGCCTAGAAGGAACGAGGCTTGAAGCCCCATGGGGGAAAGTGTACCAGCAGACTAGAAGAGAGGGAAAAAAAGGATGGTGTGAACACATTTCTCTTTCTCTGATCACCTTACAAAGGCTTTCAAGCCGATAGAGTAGGCGCCATTTTGGAGATATTTAACAGCTACACCAGCTTGGTCTGCCCCTGGCAATCAGCTAAGTGGAGATTTCTGACTCTGGCAGGGAAAAATAACAGGGGGCTGGGAGTTTGTGACTACATGAAGCTCCTGACTAGGACTGTGAAAAACAAACAAATTGAGGATGTGTGGGAGAACTCATGGTGTGGGTGAGACTTTGAGTTTTCTCAGTGGGGGATGCCACAGGCTCAGGGGTTCCTGGTTAACTGGTGAGAGACATTGCTGGGGAATCTGAACTTATACTGAGGACAGAACAGATCCTTTGTGCGGTCCTTTGGACAGAACAGACGAATATTATACCCAATGAGGCTAGTGCTCAGGCTTTGGTCTCCACTGAGGAGAATAGTTCAGCTGAGCAGAATTACTTCCCTTCTGATTAAAAAAATGAGATAAGATTTACTTTAGGCATGCCTAAACCCTGGTAAACTGAACAGAGCTCTCTGGCCACACCCACTACAAGCCTCCAGAGATTCACTGAAAGCAGACAGTCCACTTACCTACAGAGTCATAGTACAAAAAGAAAAGCCTCCACAGAAGGGGAAAAAAAAAGAATAAACCAATAAGTATCTCCACAAATGCCAAACAACAAATGAAAACAACTGAGGAAACAAGAGCAGGAAGACAACATGACACTCCCAAAAGAACATGACACTTCAAGATTATGAAGATGACAAGATAGAAGAAATGTGAGAAATGGAACTCAAAAAATTAATCATAGGATACATAGAAGTAACCAAAAACAAATGCACAATCTACTGAAATCCATGTAGGACATGAAAGAAAACATCTGTCATGAAATTGAAATCTTTTCAAATAAATAAATCTTAAAAAAAGTTAGAGTTACACAGAGAGAAGAGAGGCAGAAAGAGAGAGGTTTTCCATCCAATGATTCACTCCCCAACTGGCCGCAGTGGCCAGAGTTGCGCCAATCCGAAGCCAGGAGCCGGGAGCCAGGAGCCAGGAGCTCCCATGTGGGTGCAGGGGCCCAAGGACTTGGGCCATCTTGTACTGCTTTCCCAGGCCATAGCAGAGAGCTGGATCAGAAGAGTAGCAGCCGGGACTAAAACCAGCACCCATATGGAATGCTGGTGCTTGAGGCCAGGGTGTTAACCTACTGCGCCACTGCACCAGCCCTGAAATTGAAATCTTAAGGAGGAATCAAAATGAAATGAGGAACTTAGTAGAACATGAAATTGAGGTATTGAAGAGAAATAAGCATGAAATAAAGAATTCAAAAGAACAGATAAAAATGCAGTGGAGAGCTTTAAAAACAGAATCAGTGAGGTAGAAGAGAGAATATCAGACTTAGAAGACAGAGCACAGGAAAGTATTCAGTCAAACCAAAGACAAGAATAAGTTATTAGAAATCTAAAAAATATTGTTGGGAATTTACAGGATACTATTAAAAAAAAACATTCGGGTTCTAGGAGTTCCTGAAGACATGGAGAGAAAGGATTAGAAGGTATTTTTAGTGAAATACTAGCAGAAAACTTACCAGATTTGGAGAAAGAGAGAGACATCCAAGTACAGGAAGCATACAGAACTCCCAATAGCAGTGGTGAGAGTGGGCATCCCTGTCTGGTACCAGATCTCAGTGGAAATGCTTCCAACTTTTCCCCATTCAATAGGATGTTGGCTGTGGGTTTTTCATAGATTGCTTTGATTGTATTGAGGAATGTTCCTTCCAAACCCAGTTTGCTTAGAGTTTTCACCATGAACAGGTGTTGTATTTTATCAAATGCTTTCTCGGCGTCTATTGAGATAATCATATAGTTTTTCTTCTGCAGTCTGTTAATGTGGTGTATCACATTGATTGTTTTGTGCACATTAAACCATCCCTGCATACCAGGGATAAATCCCACTTGGTCCGGGTGGATGATCTTTCTGATGTGTTGTTGCATTCTATTGGCGAGAATTTTATTGAGGATTTTTGCATCTATATTCATCAGGGATATTGGTCTGTAATTCTCTTTCAATGCTGCATCTTTTTCTGGCTTAGGAATTAAGGTGATGCTGGCTTCATAGAAAGAATTTGGGAGGATTCCCTCTTTTTTGATTGTTCTGAATAGTTTGAGAAGAATTGGCGTTAGTTCTTCTTTAAATGTCTGGTAGAATTCAGCAGTGAATCCATCTGGTCCTGGGCTTTTCTTTGTTGGGAGGGCCTTTATTACTGTTTCAATTTCTGTCTCAGTTATGGGTCTGTTTAGGTTTTCGATGTCTTCCTGGTTCAATTGAGGTAGGTTGCATGTGTCCAGGAATCTATCCATTTCTGATAGGTTTTCCTGTTTGCTGGCATACAAGTCCTTGTAGTAATTTCTGATGATTCTTTTTATTTCTGTGGTGTCTGTTGTTACGTTTCCTTTTTCATCTCTGATTTTATTGATTTGGGTCTTTTCTCTCCTTTTTTTAGTTAGTTGGGCCAATGGGGTGTCAATTTTGTTTATTTTTTCAAAAAACCAGCTCCTCGTTTGGCTGATTTTTTGTAATGTTTTTCTGGATTCAATCCTGTTGATTTCTTCTCTGATTTTAATTATTTCTCTTCTCCTACTAGATTTGGGTCTGGTTTGCTGTAGGTTTTCTAGATCCTTGAGGTGAATTGAAAGCTCATCTATTTGGTGCCTTTCCAATTTCTTGATGTAGGCACCTATTGATATAAACTTTCCTCTTAACACTGCTTTTGCTGCGTCCCATAAGTTTTGGTATGTTGTGCTGTTATCCTCATTTACTTCCAGAAAATTTTTGATTTCTCTTTTGATTTCTTCTATGACCCATAGTTCATTCAGGAGCATGTTGTTCAATCTCCATGTGTTTGCGTATGCTCTAGGGATTCCTGAGTTGCTAATTTCCAACTTCATTCCTTTATGGTCTGAGAAGCTGCATGGTATGATTGTAATTCTTTTGAATTTGCTGAGACTTGCTTTATGGCCTAGTATGTGGTCAGTCCTAGAGAAGGTTCCATGTACTGCTGAGAAGAATGTAAAATCTTTAGCTGTAGGATTGAAAGTTCTGTATATATCTGTTAGATCCATTTGGGCTATAGTGTCATTTAAATCTACTGTATCCTTGTTGATCTTCTGTCCTGTTGATCTGTCTATTTCTGAGAGTGGAGTATTGAAGTCCCCCAGTACTATTGTATTGGAGTCTAAGTCTCCCTTTAAGTCCCTTAACAAATCTTTTAGATAAACCGGTGCCCTGTAGTTAGGTGCATATACATTGATAATTGTTATATCTTCTTGTTGTATTGATCCCTTAATCATTATATAGTGCCCCTCTTTGTCTCTCTTAACAGTTTTTGTGGTAAAGTTTATGTTGTCCGATATTAAGATGGCTACGCCCGCTCTTTTTTCATTTCTGTTGGCATGGTATATCTTTTTCCAGCCTTTCACTTTCAGTCTGTATGGATCTTTGTTGGAAAGATGTGTTTCTTGTAAGCAGCAAATAGATGGGTTTTGTTCCTTAACCCAATCAGCCAATCTGTGTCTTTTAACTGGACAGTTCAGGCCATTAACGTTCAATGTGACTAATGATAAGTGGTAACTTTGCCCTGCCATTTGCCAAAGATAAGTTCTAATATATGCTTTGAATTCCCTGTGATCTTTTGCTGTGAGGTTTCCTTCCTTTACCTTCTTTCATATTGATGACCGTGTTTCTGTGTTTCTGTGTGCAACACATCTTTTTTTTTTTTTTTTCTTCTTCACATCTTTAAGCATCTTTTGCAGGGCTGGATGAGTGGCGACAAATTCTTTCAATTTCTGTTTGCTATGAAAAGTCTTTATTTCACCTTCATTCACAAATGATAGCTTTGCAGGGCTGGACGAGTGGCGACAAATTCTTTCAATTTCTGTTTGCTATGAAAAGTCTTTATTTCACCTTCATTCACAAATGATAGCTTTGCAGGATATAGTATTCTGGGCTGGCAGTTTTTCTCTCTTAGTACCTGGGCTATACCTTGCCATTCCCTCCTAGCTTGTAGGGTTTCTGATGAGAAGTCAGCTGTGAGTCTGATTGGAGATCCTCTGAGAGTAATCTGACGTTTCTCTCTTGCACATTTTAGGATCTTTTCTTTATGTTTCACTGTGGAGAGTTTAATTACTACGTGTCGTGGTGAGGATCTCTTTTGGTCATGTTTATTAGGGGTTCTGTGAGCTTCCTGTACTAGGATTTCTCTGTCCTTCTCCAAACCTGGGAAATTTTCTGCTAATATCTCACTAAAAAGGCCTTCTAATCCTTTCTCCCTCTCCATGCCTTCAGGAACTCCTAGAACCCGAATGTTGGTTTTTTTAATAGTATCCTGCAGATTCCTGACAATATGTTTTAGATTTCTAATTTCCTCTTCTTTTCTTTGGTCTGACTGTATCCTTTCCTGTTCTCTGTCTTCTAAGTCCGATATTCTCTCTTCTGCTTCACCCATTCTGTTCGTAAGGCCCTCTATTGTGTTTTTCATTTGATCTATTGAATTCTTCACTTCATTATGATTTCTCGTCACTATCACAGTTTCCTGTTGTACTAGTTGTTTCGTTTCATTTTGATTCCTCCTTAATATTTCATTTTCACGAGAGAGATTTTCTATCTTGTCCATTAAGGATTTCTGTAGTTCAAGAATTTGTTTTTGAGAACTTCTTAATGTTCTTATCAATTTTTTGAGATCTGCTTCTTGCATTTCTTCTAACTCATCTTCATAATCTTGAATTGGGGTGTCCTTTTCATTTGGGGGCGTCATGGTGACTTCCTTGTTTTTATTACCTCAGTTTTTGCGTTTGTTACCTCAAACAGTAGAGTTAGAAACATACCAGGGGATTCGAATTCAATCCCATCGAGGTGGCATGTACCAATGCCATCTCACTAGTCCCAGTGATCAATTTCTGTTCACAATTGATCGTAATGATAGGACTAAGAACCAAAGGGATCACATAAACAAGACTAGTGTCTGCAAATACTACCTGATAGAATAAAAAAGGGAGAGAACGATCCAACATGGGAAGTGAGATACACAGCAGACCCATAGAATGGCAAATGTCCTAACAGCACTCTGGCCTCAGAATCAGCCCTTAAGGCATGCGGATCCGGCTGAAATGCCCATGAGAGTATTTCAGGCATGGAAAGCCAAGACACTCTGGGGGAAAAAAAAACTAAATGAAAGATCTCCACGAGTGAGATCCCAATGGAAAGAATGGGTCATCAAAGAAGGAGGTACCTTTCTCTGAAGGGAGGAGAGAACTTCCACTTTGACCATGGCCTTGTCTAAAAATGATCAGAGTCAGTGAACTCAGGGGGCTTCCATAGCCTTGGCAGCTCATGACAAGCGCCTAGGGTGATTACTGATGCCATAAACAAGAGTGTCAATTTGTTAAGTCAACAACAGGAGTCACTGTGCACTTATTCCTCATGTAGGATCTTTGTCCTTAGTGTGCTGTACATTGAGATTTAATGCTATAACTAGTACTCAAACAGTATTTTTCACTTTATGTTTCTGTGTGGGAGCAAACTGTTGAAATCTTTACTTAATGTATGCTAAACTGATCTTCTGTATATAAAGAGAATCGAAAATGAATCTTGATATAAATGGAAGGGGAGAGGGAGTGGATAAGGGGAGGGTTGCGGGTTGGAGGGATGTTATGGGGGGGAAGCCATTGTAATCCATAAGTCATACTTTGGAAATTTATATTCATTAAATAAAAGTTAAAAAAAAAAAAGAACTCCCAATAGACATGACCAGAAGAGATCCTCGGCATGACACATTGTAATCAAACTCACCACAGTGAAACATAAGGAAAAGATTCTAAAATGTGCAAGAGAGAAATGCCAGATTACTTTCAGAGGATATCCAATTAGACTCACAGCTGACTTGTCATCAGAAACCCTGTAGGCTAGGAGAGAATGGCGAGATATAGCCCAAGTCCTAAGAGAAAAAAACTGCCAGCCCAGAATACTATATCCTGCAAAGCTCTCATTTGTGAATGAAGGTGAAATAAAGACCTTTCATAACAAACATAAATTGAAAGAATTTGTCACAACTTGTCCAGCCCTGCAAAAGATGCTTAAAGATGTGTTACACACAGAAACACAGAAACAGGGTCATCAACACAAAAGAAGGTAAAGGAAGAAAATCTAAAAGTAAAAGATCAATGGAAGTCCAAAGTATAAATTAGAAATATCTGGAAAAATGGTAGGGCAGAGTAATTATCAATAGTCACATTGAATGTAAATGGCCTCAACTCTCCAGTTAAAAGACAAACTGGCTGAATGGATTAAAAAACAAAACCCATCTATTTTCTGTTTACAAGAAACACATCTTTCCAACAAAGATGCAAGCAGACTGAAAATGAAAGGTTGGAAAAAGATATTCCATGCCAACAGAAACAAAAAAAGAGCTGGCGTAGCCATCTTAATATCAGACAAAATAGACTTTAACACAAAAACTGTTAAGAGAGACAAAGAGGGGCACTATATAATGATTAAGGGATCAATTCAACAGGAAGATGTAACTATTATAAACGTATATACACCTAATTAGAGGACACTAGGCTATTTAAAAGAAATGTTAAAGGATTTAAAGGGAGGCTTAGACTCCAATACAATAGTACTGCGGGACTTTAATACTCCACTTTCAGCAATGGAGAGATCAACCAGACAGAAAATTGACAGGAAACAGCAGATTTAATTGACACTATAGCCCAAATGGACCTAACAGATATCTGTGAAACTCTTCATCCTATAGTTGCAGAATATACATTCTTCTTAGCAGTGCATGGAGCTTTCTCTAGGACTGACTACATAATAGGTCATAAAGCAAGTCTCAGCAAATTCAAAAAAATCTAAATCATACCATGCATCTTTTCAGACCACAGTGGAATGAAGCTGGAAATTGGCAACTCAAGAATTTCTAGAGTGTATGCAATACATGGAGACTGAACAACATGCTCCTGAATGAACAGTGGGTCATAGAAGAAATAAGAAGAGAAATCAAAAACTTTCTGGAAGCAAATGAGGATAACAATACAACATATCAAAACTTATGGGATATATCAAAAGCAGTGTTAAGAAGAAAGTTTCCAGCAATAGGTGACTATATCAAGAAATTGGAAAGGCACCAAATAAATGAGCTATCAGTGCATCTCAAGGATCTAGAAAAACTATAGCAAAACAAACCCAAAAGTAGTAGAAGAAAAAAAAATTAAAACTAGAAAAGAAATCAACAAAACTGAATTCAAAAAAGCATTACAAAAGATGGGCAAAATGAAGAGGTGGTTGTTTTGGAAAAATAAACAAAACTGACAAACCATTGGCCCAACTAAAAAAGAATGAGAGAGAAAAAGGGAATGTAAGAGTGAATGTTATCGTAAAAAAGGGAATGTAACAACAGACAACACATAAATAGAAAGTAATCAGAAACTACTACAAAGAGCTGTATGCCAACAAACTGGGAAATTTAGCAGAAATGGATAGATTCCTGGACACATAAAAACTACCTAAATTGAACCATGAAGACATAAAAACCTAAACAGACTTAACCAAGTCAGAAACGGAATCAGTAATAAAGGCCCTCTCAACAAAGAACAGTGCAGGACTGACTGGATTCACTGCTGAATTCTATCAGACATTTAAAGAAGAACTAACTCCAATTCTTTTCAAGCTGTTTAAAACAAAGAAAAGGAGTCCTCCCAAATTCTATGAAGCCAGTATCACCTTAATTCCTAAACCTGAAAAAGATGCAACAGAAAAAGAATTACAGACCATTTTCCCTTATGAACATAGATACAAACCCTCAATAAAATTCTAGGCAATTGAAACCAACAACACATGAACAAGAGCATTTATCCAGACCAAGCGGGATTTATCTCTGGTATACAAGGATGGTTCAACATTCACAAATCTATCAATGTGATACACCACATTAACTAACTGCAGAAGAAAAACCATATGATTATCTCAATAGATGCAGAGAAAGCATTTGATAAAATACTTTCATAATGAAAACTCTAACCAAACTGGGTATAGAAGGAACATTCCTCAACACGATCAAGGCAACTTATGACAAATCCACAGCCAGCATCCTATTGAATGGAGAAAAGTTGAATGCATTCCCACTGAGATCCAGAGCCAGACAGGGATGCCCACTCTCACCATCTCTATTCAATTTAGTCCTGGAAGTTTTCAGCAGAGCCATTAGGCAAGAAAAAGAAATCAAAGGGATACAAATTGGGAAGGAGGAAGTCAAACTATCCTTATTTGCCTATGATATGATTCTTTATTTAGGGGATTCAAAGGACTCCTCTAAGAGACTATTGGAACTCATAGAAGAGTTTGGTAAAGTAGCAGGATAGAAAATCAGTACACGAAAATCAACAGCCTTTGTATACACAGACAAAGCCATGGCTGAGACAGAACTTCTAATATCAGTCCCATCATAATAGCTACAAAAAAAATCAGATACCTTGGAATTAACTTAACCAAGGATGTTGAAGATCTCTTTGATGAGAATTACAAAACTTTAAAGAAATAGAAGAAGATACCAAAAAGGAAAAATCTTCCATGTGCATGGATTGAAAGAATCAATACCATCAAAATGTCCATTCTTCCAAAAGCAATTTACAGATTGATTGTGTTACCAATCAAAATAGCAAAGACATTTTTCTCACATTTGGAAAAAATGATGCTGAAATTCATATGGAGGCACAGGAGAACCTGAATAACTAAAGCAATCTTATACAACAAAAACAGAGCTGGAGGCATCCCAATACCAGATTTCAAGACATTCTACAGCCTGGTACTGGTACAGAAACAGATGGATAGACCAATGGAACAGAATAGAAACACCAGAAGTCAATTCAAACATCTACAGCAAACTTATATTTGATCAAGGATCTAAAACCAATTCCTGGAGCAAGTACAGTCTATTCAACAAATGGTGCTGGAAAAACTGGATTTCCACATACAGAAGTATGAAGCAAGACCCGTTTCTCATACATTATGCAAAAATCCACTCAACATGGATTTAAGATCTAAATTTAGGACTTGACACCATCAAATTTAGAGAACATCAGAGAAACCTTGCAAGACATTGGCACAGGCAAAGACTTCTTGGTAAAGACCCAGGAGGCACAGGCCGCCAAAGCTAAAATTAACAACTGGTATTACATCAAATTGAGAAGTTTCTATACTGCAAAAGAACCAGTCATAAAAGTGAAGAGGCAACCGACAGAATGGGAGAAAATATTTGAAAATTATGCAACTAATGAAGAATTAATAGTCAGAATTTACAAAGAGATCAAGAAACTCCACCACAACAAAGCAAACAATCTACAAGAGATGGGCCAAGGACCTAAACATAGATTTTTTCAAAGAAGAAATCCATACAGCCAACAGATACATAAAAAAATGTTCAGGGCCACTAGCCATCAGGGAATTGCAAATCAAAACTAAAATGAGGCTTCACCTCACCCCGGTTAGAATGGCTTACATATGGAATTCAGCTAACAACAGATGCTGGCGAGAATGTGGGGGAAAAGGCACACCAATCCACTGTTGGTGGGAATGCAAACTGGTAAAGCCACTATGGAAGTCAGTTTGGAGTAACTCAGAAATCTGAATATAGCCCTATCATATGACCCAGCCATCCCAACTCCTCAGAATTTACCCATGGGAAATTAAATTGGGACATGAAAGAGCTATCTGTGCCTCAATGTTTATTGCAGCTCAATTCACAATAGCTAAGACATGGCATCAACCAAAATGCCCATCAACATAAGACTAGATAAAGAAATTATGGGATATGTACTCTATAGAATACTATACAGCACTAAAAAAAGAATGAAATCTGGCCATTTGCAGCAAAATGGAGGAATCTGGAAAACATCATGCTGAGTGAAATAAGCCAGTCCCAAATGGACAGATACCATATGTTCTCCTTGATCTGTGACAACTAACTGAGCACCTAAAAGGGAACCTGTAGAAATGTAACTGACACTATGAGAAGCAATGACTTGATTAGCTGTTGTCCTGACTGTTGAATACTATTATATTCTTTTTAGTATTTTATTTTTCTACTAATACCATTGGTTGGACTCTTTACTTAACACAGAATTATTCTTAGGTATTTAAATCCAATGGAATATTGATCCCTGTTAAAAATAAGAGTGGGAATAAGAGAGGGAGGAGATGCACAGTTCAGCACAAGTTTACTTGGACTTACCCTAAGGGTAAATCTACACACTTGCCATGGGAATCCAAATTCCATTAAGTTGGCAGGTACCAATGCCATCTTACTAGTTAAAGTGAGCAGTTTAAGTTCATAACAGATCATCAAGATAGGATTAAGTATCAAAAGGATCACATAAATAAGACCAAGTGTCTGCTAATAATAATTGATAGAGTTAAAAAGGGGAGAACGATCCAACATGGGAAGCAGGACACACAGCAGACTCAGAATGACAAATGCCCTTAAGGAATTTGGATCTGGCTTAAAAGCTCATGAGAGCATTTCAGGCATGGAAAGCCAAGACACTGTGGCAAAAAAATGATCTATAGGAAGGATTTCTGAGACCCCAGTGGCAAGAGGTGGCCATCAAAGAAGGAGGTAACTTTCTCTGAAGGGAGGAGAGAACTTCTACTTTGATTATGGCCTTGTCTAAATAATGTTGGATTTTGTGAACTCAAGAGGCTTTCATAGCCTTGGCAGCTCATGACAAGAGCCTCGGGTGATCACTGACATCATAAATAAGAGTGTCAATTGTTAAAGCAACAACAGGAGTCACTGTGCACTTGCTCCCCTGTCGCTCCCCCTCTTCGTGGAGGAACGACACTAAACGCTGCCTAGGCTTCATATCCGAGTCACGGCACCATTATGTCGCTCCCCCTCTTCGTGGAGGAACGACACAGGACCCTGCGCTGTTCTTTCATCTGCTCGGCCCTCCCCGGGTTTGCTGCTGGTTCCTCCCGGGTTGGCTACTATCCCTTCCACCTCCGTGGAAGGGCAGTTCCCCCTGGCCACATTCCCCACTTCCGCAGGGGAGCGGCACACCGCCGGCCGGTTCTCTGGGGGGCTGCACAGGTGTTCCTTCAGCTAGATGTTCCCCATAGATGTTCCTGGTGCATGCCGTCTCTCTCCTCCTTTATAGTCCTCCGCCAATCCCAACTCGGCTGCCCACACGCCGAGTACGCTGCTCTCCTCCAATCAGTAGCAAGTCCTGCAGCTTGTCAAGTTGGTGAGAGGCAGCTGTGCGGAAGCTGTTTTCTCCTCTCCCAGCGCCATATTGTGGGAGAGCAGATGCATAGAATAAGTCTTAATTCCAGTAACTCAGTCTAGTCCGGTTTGCTCCCCACAGTGGGAGAGCAGATGCATAGAATAAGTCTTAATTCCAGTAACTCAGTCTAGTCCGAGCTGCTCCCCACAGATCCCCCTTTCTTTTTATTTTTTGGCGTTGATACGCGCCTGTCTTCGGTGTCCCGCGGCACACACTCTGCTCTACTTGCTAGAGTTGCCACAGGCTCTTACAAGTCCTATCAATCAGGCAAACCGAATCCGGGTCCTCTCTTCGCCATGTTGTGAGGAGGTTTTTAGGCGCTGATGCGTGCCTGTGTTCGGTGCCCTGCAGCGCATGCTCTGGTCGAGCCTGCAGGGGCTTACAAGCTCTATCAGGCAAACCGAATCCAAGCCTTCTCATTGCCTTTTTGTGGGGGAGACTTATTAGTGTTGGTTCGTGCCTATCTTCGGTGACCTGCAGCTCATACTCTGGTCGAGCTGCTTGCTTGGTGCTTACCGCCTTAATTAGGCAGACCGAATCCAAGCTTTCTCATTGTTGTATTGTGGGGAAGCCTTACTGATGTTAATTCGTGCCTATCTTCGGTGACCTGCGGTGCATAAGCTGCTAGCTGCCCGCAGGTGCTCATCGTGCTCATCGCCTCACTTAATCAGGCAGACCGAATCCAAGCTTTCTCATTGGCATGTTGAGGGGAGGCCTTTCTATTTCTCTATTTCTCTATCTCCGGGCATTCCTATTTCTCCCATTTTACTTCTATCTTCCAGCATTCCTATTTCTCTCACTTTACTTCTAAAACTTCTGTTTCTCTTATCCCTGCGGCTTTCCGGCAGCGCTCGCCCCGAGGCTGCTTCTCCGCACCTCGCCCGCGGCAGCTTCACGGCTCTGCGCGGCTTCCCGGCGCCTCGCCCCGCCGGCGCCCGCCCCGCGGCGGCTTCACGGCTCTGCGCGGCTTCCCGGCGCCTCGCCCCGCCGGCGCCTGCCCCGCGGCGGCTTCACGGCTCTGCGCGGCTTCCCGGTGCCTCGCCCCGCCGGCGGGTTCCCGGCTCTGCGCGCACGCTCCGCGGTCTCCACGCACTTCGCGCCCGCACCACGGCCTCGCGCCAACGCCCCGTGCTCTCTCTGCACGCGGCGGCTTCCGCGAATGTTTCCGCCACCACCGGCATTCAGTCCAAGTTCCCCGGACTAACCTGGCGAATTCTGGCGGCCCACGTCTCTGCCTCTGGTTCCAGATCTTCGCCTCTTGCTCCCCGGGGTGACTTGAAGAATTCCAAGATGGCTTGGCCTGCACTCGCGGCTTCATCCTCCCTAACATTTTTCTCTACCCGGTATGTTTCCTTAAGTTTTCTTCCAACAATTTTCCTCCCTCATTTCTCCTGGCCTCTCCCCACAGTCCGTATCCAAGTCTAAGTTTCTTATAGGTTTCACTTTCACTTTCAACCTGCAGTCCGTATCTGAGTCTAAGTTTCTTCTTGCTTTCACTTTAAATCCTAACTTCTTTCCCACAGTCCGTATCCGAGTCCAAGCCTCCTCCAGGTTTCACTTTCGCTTTCAATCTCCTAGCTTCCCCGCCATAGTCCGCATCCGAGTCTATGAAAGCTTTCACTTTCGCTTTCAATCCTAACTTCTTTCCCACAGTCCATATCCAAGTCTATGCCTAGGCTTTCAATAGCTTCTTCCGGCACCTTTCTCGTCCGGCTTTTCCCTAGGCTCTTCGCTAGTCTCTCTCTCCGGTATTTTCCTGCTTCTTCCCGTTTCTTCCCTCCTAAGTTTCATATCCGTCCTAAGTTTCCTATCCGAGTCAGGTTTCCTATCCGAGCTAGGTTTCCTATCCGAGTCACGGCACCATTATGTCGCTCCCCCTCTTCGTGGAGGAACGACACTAAACGCTGCCTAGGCTTCATATCCGAGTCACGGCACCATTATGTCGCTCCCCCTCTTCGTGGAGGAACGACACAGGACCCTGCGCTGTTCTTTCATCTGCTCGGCCCTCCCCGGGTTTGCTGCTGGTTCCTCCCGGGTTGGCTACTATCCCTTCCACCTCCGTGGAAGGGCAGTTCCCCCTGGCCACATTCCCCACTTCCGCAGGGGAGCGGCACACCGCCGGCCGGTTCTCTGGGGGGCTGCACAGGTGTTCCTTCAGCTAGATGTTCCCCATAGATGTTCCTGGTGCATGCCGTCTCTCTCCTCCTTTATAGTCCTCCGCCAATCCCAACTCGGCTGCCCACACGCCGAGTACGCTGCTCTCCTCCAATCAGTAGCAAGTCCTGCAGCTTGTCAAGTTGGTGAGAGGCAGCTGTGCGGAAGCTGTTTACTTCTCTCCCAGCGCCATATTGTGGGAGAGCAGATGCATAGAATAAGTCTTAATTCCAGTAACTCAGTCTAGTCCGGTTTGCTCCCCACAGTGGGAGAGCAGATGCATAGAATAAGTCTTAATTCCAGTAACTCAGTCTAGTCCAGTTTGCTCCCCACAGTGGGAGAGCAGATGCATAGAATAAGTCTTAATTCCAGTAACTCAGTCTAGTCCGAGCTGCTCCCCACACTCCCCATGTAGGACCTCTGTCATTAATGTGTTGTACTATGAGTATTAATGGTAAAACCAGTCTTCAAACAGTAATTTATACTTTGTATGTCTGTGTGGGTGCAAACTGTTAAAATTTTTTACTTTGTATAGAATTGATATTCTGTATATAAAGATAATTAAAATGAATCTTAATGAAGAATCCGATGGGAGAAGGAGTAGGAGGTGGGATGGTTTGGGGCTGGCAGGGTGGGTATGGGGGGAAGAACAGCTGTAATCCAAAAGTTGTACTTACAAAATTTATATTTATTAAATATAAGCTTTCTATAAAAATAATTTAATGTGGTTTCAGAGTTAGAGAGTGAGATTGTATGCAAGACTTGCATTGGTTCTCCATGTTTCTTCAAACAGAATTTCCTCTAGAAAGGAGTTGAGGGTTCTTTAAGGGACTGCTATTATGCAAAAGTGCTTCTTACTCTTGTTTCTGTAACTGTGGATACCTGGGACTTTATCAAGGATTAGGATTCAAGGATGTACATGTTATTATTCAAGCCACCATTTTTGTTTTCCTAGTTCTTTACTTTCATCACATCCTTGAGGCCTCATAACTACCATTGTAAGGTCAGCCTTCCTCTCTCTTGTGTGCTGGAGGCTTGGCAAGATCACCTTTCTGAGTGAGCAGCAGTGCCACGATGGAAGCCAGGGTTGGTCTTCCTCCGAACCCACGCATTAACCACGAAGGTTTTGTGGCCTTCTTTTTTTTTTTTTTTCCTATTTTTTGTGTCTTCTTCTATTTCTTATTTTTTAACTTTTATTTAATGAATATAAATTTCCAAAGTACAGCTTATGGATTACAATGGCTTCCCCCCCACCATAACTTCCCTCCCACCTGCAACCCTCCCCTTTCCCACTCCCTCTCCCCTTCCATTCACATCAAGATTCATTTTCGATTCTCTTTATATACAGAAGATCAGTTTAGCATATATTAAGTAAAGATTTCAACAGTTTGCACCCACATAGAAACACAAAGTAAAAATACTGTTTGAGTACTAGTTATAGCATCAAATCTCAATGTACAGCACATTAAGGACAGAGATCCTACATGAGGAGTAAGTGCACAGTGACTCCTGTTGTTGACTTAACAAATTGACACTCTTGTTTATGGCATCAGTAATCACCCTAGGCTCTTGTCATGAGCTGCCAAGGCAATGGAAGCCTTTTGAGTTCACCGACTCTGATCATATTTAGACAAGGTCGTAGTCAGAGTGGAAGTTCTTTCCTCCCTTCAGAGAAAGGTACCTCCTTCTTTGATGACCTGTTCTTTCCACTGGGATCTCACTCGTGGAGATCTTTCATTTAGGTCATTTTTTTTTGCCAGAGTGTCTTGGCTTTCCATGCCTGAAATACTCTCATGGGCATTTCAGCCAGATCCGTATGCCTTAAGGGCTGATTCTGAGGCCAGAGTGCTGTTTAGGACATCTGCCATTCTATGAGTCTGCTGTGTATCCCGCTTCCCATGTTGGATTGTTCTCTCCCTTTTTTGATTCTATCAGTTAGTATTTGCAGACACTAGTCTTGTTTATGTGATCCCTTTGGCTCTTAGTCCTATCATTATGATCAATTGTGAACAGAAATTGATCACTTGGACTGGTGAGATGGCATTGGTACATGCCACCTTGATGGGATTGAATTCGAATCCCCTGGTATGTTTCTAACTCTACCATTTGGGGCAAGTCTGCTTGAGCATGTCCCAAATTGCACATCTCTTCCCTCTCTTATTCCCACTCTTATATTTACCAGCAATCACTTTTCAGTTAAGTTTCAACACTTAAAAATAACTGTGTATTGATTACAGTATACAACCAAAAGTATTAAGTAGAACAAGCAAACAAAAATACTAAGAGGGATAACATATTAAGTTGCTCATCAACAGTCAGGGCAAGGGCTGATCAAGTCACCATTTCTCATAGTGTTCATTTCACTTTAGCAGGTTTCCTTTTTGGTGCTCAGTTAGTTGTCACCGATCAGGGAGAACAAGTGGTATTTGTCCCTTTGGGATTGGCTTATTTCACTCAACATAATGTTTTCCAAATTCCTAACAGGGATCACTTTTCATTTAAAATTTAAACACCTAAGAATAATTGTGTGTGAATTACAGAGTTCAACCAATAGTACTAGAACAAAAAAAATACTAAAATGGATAAAGTATTACATTGTACATCAACAGTCAGGACAAGAGCTGATCAAGTCACTGTTTCTCATAGTGTCCATTTCACTTCAACAGGTTTCCCCTTTGGTGCTCAGTTGTCACCAATCAGGGAGAACATATGATATTTGTCCCGTTGGGACTGGCTTAATTCACTCAGCATGATGTTTTCCAGATTCCTCCATCTTGTTGCAAATGATCGGGTTTCATTGTTTTTGACTGCTGTATAGTATTCTATAGAGTACATGTCCCATAATTTCTTTATCCAGTCTACTGTTGATGGGCATTTGGGTTGGTTCCAGGTCTTAGCTATTGTGAATTGAGCTGCAATAAACATTAAGGTGCAGACAGATTGCTTGTTTGCCAATTTCATTTCCTTTGGGTAAATTCCAAGGAGTGGGATGGCTGGGTTGTATGGTAGGGTTATATTCAGGTTTCTGAGGAATCTCCAGACTGATTTCCATAGTGGCTTAACCAGTTTGCATTCCCACCAACAATGGGTTAGTGTCCCTTTTTCCCCACATCCTCGCCAGCATCTGTTGTTGGTAGATTTCTGTATGTGAGCCATTCTAATGGGGTGAGGTGGAACCTCATTGTGGTTTTGATTTGCATTTCCCTGATTGCTAGTGATCTTGAACATTTTTTCATGTGCCTGTTGGCCATTTGGATTTCCTCTTTTGAAAAAATCTCTGTTTAGGTCCTTTGCCCATCTCTTAAGTGGGTTGTTTGTTTTGATGTTGTGGAGTTTCTTGATTTCTTTGTAGATTCTGGTTATTAACCCTTTATCTGTTGCATAGTTTGCAAATATTTTTTCCCATTTTGTCAGTTGCCTCTTCACTTTCCTGACTGTTTCTTTTGCAGTACAGAAACTTCTCAATTTGATGCAATCCCGAATGTTAATTTTGGTTTTGTCTGCTTGTGCTTCTGGGGTGTTTTCCAAGAAGTCATTGCCAGTACCTATATCTTGCAGGGTTTTTCCAATGCTCTCTAATAATTTGATGGTGTCGGGTTGTAGATTTGAGTTTAATCCATGTTGAGTGAATTTTTGTGTAAGGTGAAAGGTAGGGGTCTTGCTTCATGCTTCTGCACGTGGAAATCCAATTTTCCCAGCAGCATTTATTGAATAGATTGTCCTTACTCCAGGGATTGGTTTTGGATCCTTGATCAAATATAAGTTGGCTATAGATGTTTGGATTGATTTCTGGTGTTTCTATTCTGTTCCATTGGTCTATCCATCTGTTTCTGTACCAGTACCATGCTGTTTTGATTACAACTGCCCTGTAGTATGTCCTGAAATCTGGTATTGTGATGCCTCCGGCTTTGTTTTTGTTGTACAAGATTGCTTTAGCTATTTGAGGTCTCTTGTGTCTCCATATGAATTTCAGCATCATTTTTTTCCAGATCTGAGAAGAAGGTCTTTGGTATCTTGATTGGTATTGCATTGAATGTATAAATTGCTTTTGGGAGGGTGGACATTTTGATGATATTGATTCTTCCAATCCATGAGCATAGAAGATTTTTCCATTTTTTGGTATCCTCTTCTATTTCTTTCTTTAAGGTTTTGTAATTTTCATCGTAGAGATCTTTAACGTCCTTGGTTAAGTTTATTCTAAGGTATTTGATTGTTTTTGTAGCTATTGTGAATGGGATTGATCTTAGAAGTTCTTCCTCAGCCGTGCCTTCTGCCACTGTTATCTTTAATTTTCTGAGATTTGTGTTTCTGCAGTCCGAGGTCACTCTTGACTCTCTCCTTCTGTTGCTGGCTTATGGGTCCCCATGACTGGGAGTCAGTCTTATGTACTCTCGGCAGGTTTCCCGGGCCCACCTTCCATCTCCTCTGGCTTCCTCTGCAAACCATGTACAAGGTGTTGAACCTGAGTCCTCCTGATGCTTCCCAATAAGAGAAGGTAACCCTGAATTCAGACCATCACAGGCTGTTTACAAAGTGTGGGAAAATTATCAGTGAGAAGCAAAAATTTTTCTCCCTCAAGAGCTGTTTTTGTAGGGCTGCATTTTCCACTGTGTAGAGCACATGCTTTGTTAATCTGCTTTTGGTGGCACATTGGGGAGAATGGGGACAGGGATATTTTATCTACCCCAAACAATTCATCAAACTAAGTTAGAGGATCCCAGATAGTTTCTAACAAAGAAAAGTCAACAGTGCTCACTTTTTCTTGGGCCACACAGGCATACTGTTTTTTTTTTGAAAGGTAGGAGAGGTCATCTTGATGTTTTTTTGGTTGTCGGCAGGCACCACATGCTTCCCTTTCCCCTCTGCTGGCCCCGTTGGTGACCTGGAGGTCTTCAAGGCTGTTTGAGAGGGATGGTGGGAACTAAACAAAAGTCAAGGGAAGAGAGTCTTTCAGAGCCCAGGCCTCTGTGATGGAGACTAGCCTCTGGGAAAGCACTTCAGGATAAAGACATCGTTATCCTTTTGGAGCCCCCCTCAAGAGCATTTTGGCTTTCCCTCTCTTTTGGGATAGGAAAGATAATAATGTTGCCAGCTTATGTTCCTTAAACACTTTGATAGTGTTGAACATGAGGTTAAAGGCCCATTTCATCTTGATGATAATCCTGTGAGGCAGGGACAATTATCCCAATTTTGGAACTGGCAACTGAGGCTCAGAGAGATTAAGTCATTGGCCCGAGGTCATACACCTGGTAGCTAGGGGAAACAGAAATTGGACATGGGCAATCTGATTCCAGTTCCATACTGGGAGCCCCAGAGGAGCTGTGATTTAACACAACCCCAAAGCTAGTTAGGGAGCAGAATGAGGATTAGAATTTAGGCCTTCTGATTGTCTATTTTTCTGACTATATCATTCTTCCTTTCCATTTAAACTGTCACAAGATTTTTTCAAGGGAACAAAGCAGAAATTCAAATGGCCTTCAGGCCATTGAAATTAATCTCATAAATGAGTGGACAACCAAGATGTGATTCCTCTTTAAATAGTGTTGAAAATAATTAATGTCTTTTTTAAAAGATTTTTTATTTATTTATTTGAGGTAGAGTTACAGTGAGAGCGATAGACAGAAAGGTTTTCCTTCCATTGGTTCACTCCCCAGATAGCTGCAACAGCCAGAGCTGGGCACTTGGGCCACCTCCTGCTGTTTTTCCCAGGTCATTAGCAAGGACTTGGTTTGGAAGCTGGTCCCAGAGCATCTGGGAGATAAACCAGCATCCTTCTGGGAAGCTAACATCACTGGATGTGGCTTAACCTACTGTGCTAGAGTGCTGGCCCAAACAGATGTTAAATCTAGTGTTGATCTGAATGATTGGCTTTTAGAAGTGTTCTTGGGGCTTGTATAAGTTCCTGGTGTGGTAATTAACTAATGATGGAGGCATCATTAAGGATGGCACCTGTGTGAGTCCCACTGCTCTGCTTCTCAACCAGTTTCCTGCTAAATGTGCCTTGGAAGTCATGGAAGATGGCCCGTACTTGGGCTCCTGCCATCTATGTGGGAGACCTGGATGGAATGGAGTTCCTGGCTCTTGTCTTCGTTCTGGTCCAGATTTGGCACTTGTATCCATTTGGAAAATGAATCAATGCATGGAAGATCTGTCTCCCTCTGTCTCTCTTCTCTGTTTCTCTTTTTGTCTATTTGCCTTTCAAACAAATAAATAAGTAGATCTTTAAAAATAATAAAATCATGTTTAGTTATGTAGTGATACCTAATTTTTTTTAAGATTTATTTATTCACTTTGAAAGTCAGAGTTTCAGAGAGGAGAGGCAGAGAGAGAAAGAGGTCTTCCGTCTGCTGGTTCACTCCCCAATTGGCTGGAAAGGCCAGAGCTGTGCTGATCCACAGCTGGGAGCCATGGGTTTCTTCCAGGTCTCCCACATGGATGCAGGGCCCTATGGACTTGTGCCATCTTCTACTGCTGTACCAGGCCATAGCAGAGAGCTGGGTTCGAAGTGGAGCAGCTGGGACTTGAATTGGCATCCATATGGGATGCCGGCACTGCAGGCAGTGGGTGGCTTTACCCATTATGCCAACAGTGCTGGCCACATAGAGCTATATTAAACTAGGTGAATTTTGGGATCATGATCCACATGACTGAAGATATTTTGATTATATGCTCTTTTTTTTAGAAAAAGATTTATTAATTTATTTGAAAGTCAGAGTTACACAGAGAGAGGAGAGGTAGAGAGGTAGACAGGTAGAGAGAGAGAGAGAGAGACAGAGAAAGAGGTCTTCCATCTGCTGGTTCACTCCCCAGATGGCCACAATGGCTGGAGCTGCGCCGATCCGAAGCCAGGAGCCAGGAGCTTCTTCCAGATCTCCCACGTGGGTGCAGGGGCCCAAGAACTTGGGCCATCTTCTATTGCTTTCCCAGGCCATTAGCAGAGAGCTGGATGGGAAGTGGAGCATCTGGGACTCGAATTGGTGCCCTTATGGGATGCTGGTGCTTCAGGCCAGGGCGTTAACCCATTGCACCACAGCACTAGCCCCAGATTATTTGCTCTTATTTACTTTAAGTTTACTGTAAGTTGGCAACTGGTGCAAGTTCCCCCAAAGTCAGATAGAACTATGGTTAGGAGTCTTGATGCCACTTGTATATATACTCATGGACTGCCCTGGATCAATATTTGAGCTTTCTAGTGTTCAGATCCTCAGTGTTCAAACCAGTCTCCATTCAGTGGGCACTGGGCATTGTAGTTGATCAGGATCACAAAAGAGAAGGGATGAAAGTGGCAGGTGCGGGGATGACCTATCCCAAAGTCCTGCCCATGAGTTCATGGCCAGGTTCCTCTTGCAGTGCTTGTTCTGTCTTATCAGGAGCCTTGGTAGTTTAATTATTAAAATACATTTGCTCATCCCTTGAAAGAATGCTGTTCCATCACATTATTTTTAGATCGTCTCTCCTTAGTGACTTGATGTCTGAGTGGTGTCATAACAAAGCTAATGAAAGAGGGGAAAAATGCACGGAGCCAAGTCACATTCCCTACATTCTGGGTTAGGTTCACTTCCCTTTTAGGACTTGCAGATGCCCTGTTCTGTTGGGTCTCAGAGCTGCTCCTCGGGAGACAGTTGTGTATTTTGTGGCCTGCACTGACTTCTCATGATATCACTTGGTTAAAAGAAAATGAGGTATAGGATTGAGGAAGTCTCATTCCTAGGAAGCAGGCCCATGGCATGGGGAGCCAAGGGCACATCCCAGAAAGAGCTGCAGGAAGCTGGGGAATGAGCAGAGAGGCCTTCTTACAGGATTTCCACTGCTTTCTCGCTGCCCTTGGACAGGTGGACTTGGCAGGTTTCTTCCTGTCAGTAGTTTGCAACTGAGCATGAGATCTGGCTGCAAAGAGACCCAAATTTCCAGAAAAGGAAACCTCAAATGAGTAGAGAAGCAACTAGGCTGACCAATATGTTGTCAAAAAATACATAACTAATGTCTACTCCTGTTTTTGCTCCCAGAAGCATATGGGTCTAACTGGACTTCATAACATATAGACTCGAGGCAGAGAACACTGAAAGGTTTCTGGTTCTGGCAATTCTGGGAAATTTATGTTGTTTAGGGGCATATTTGTAATTATTAGGACAGATTTTCTTTTTTATAAATTTCTTTAAAAATAATAATGCTAAAAAGAAGAAACAATAACGATGAACTCCATCAGGCCCAGGAATTTGGAAGGCTAGAAAGTTAGGAAAGAGATGTTAATCAGGGTCAGCAGCACTGTCTGAAGAGTAATTTTTGTATGGAAAAAGTACTGGGTTTAGTCTGAATATACGAATTTTTCACCTTTGTCATCAATTTGTGAGGACCGATAGATAGCTCTTTTACCTCCTGTGACTCCAGTCTCCCAGTCTAGTGGTAGGATTTGGGTTAGCTAATGCTTCCAGTTCCATATTGCTTTCAGATGACAAGCATAGATTTCTTTAGTCTTTTTGTGATGTAATTAAGTAACTGTTGGCAACTCAAAGACCCTGGAAGACGTTCTTTGAAAATATGCATTTATCAAGCCCATAATCATTAAATTGTCAAAATCTGGACCCAAAAACTTCAAGAGTCACTGGGAACCAGGTTTGCCGAATGCATCCACAGGGATCTGTAGGCTGCAAGGGTTTAGACTGCAAGCAAAAACAGGTAATGAAGCAGGCTGGAAGTAGGTGAAACTTTCATTATTCATTGTTAGTGGATGGATCTGACTTGGGCACTTTCATCCTTATGATACTACAATCCATGGAGAGTTGTTATTTAACAAAAGTAAACTGGGCAGAATTTTCTTAGAAAATTTTGTAACCATGAAAGATCATCCCCTAGATAGTTTCCACAAAGCCAAACAAAATACAGACAGAGAGGGGCATACTTTAGATGAGCACTGTGCTCAACTTGCAAACATATTGAAATATTTTAAAAAGTTCATGGAAAATGAAATTAAAAGATATGTTCAGTTTTTGTGTAAAAAATAGGAAATCCTTGGGGCCGGTGCTATGGTGTAGCAGGTGAAGTCACTGCCTGCAGTGCTGGCACCCCATATGGGCACTGGTGGAGTCCTGGCTGCCTCGCTTCAAATCCAGCTCTCTGCTATGGCCTGGGAAAGCAAAGGAAGATGGCCCAACTACCTGAGGCCCTCCACCCACGTGGGAGACCTGAAAGAAGCTCCTGGCTTTGGATTGGCCAAGCTCCACTTGTGGCCATTTGGGGAGTGAACCAGCAGATGGAAGACCTCTCTCTCTCGGCCTTTGCTCCTCTGTAACTCTGCCTTTCAAATAAATAAATAAATCTTTTAAAAAATATGAAATCCAGGCATATGAGGAATATTTAAAAAGTTCATGGAAAATGAACTCAACATTTTCTTGCCCCCAAATAAACATACTTTTTAACTTTGTTTTTCCATGGACTTTTTGAAGTACCCTCATATTTCAATATCTTCAAGCTAGAAAACCAAACCATATCCAACCAAATAGGTCTCAACAGAAACAGGTAAGAAAGACACTTTAACTTCACCTGCCTCCCAAACCACTGCTCTGTTTTACCCTTTGATTCCAGATGCTTTTTGGAAGAATAGATAGGAAATGTTGCCTTTCATTCAGTCTTGCTTCACTTCACCACATTTCAGGTCCATCACCAGTACTCCCTCAGTTTTTGTCACTTGCTGGATGCTTTTGTTGCCGTTGCTTGTTCTCAGATGTTAGAATTAGTTGCCCTGTAAAGTGTCCAACATTAGTGGCAGGAGTGCCTCCCTAAACTCCTTCCCCCACATGACTTTGAAAGCCTCCATAAAGAAATTATTAAAAACAGAATTTTGGCTCGTAGTAGAAAATTTACAAACTGAAAGAGAAGTAGAAAGAAATACAGAATCATCCTTGAGTTGATAACCTAACAACACTGTTACTAAAATGTTCGCGCGTTTTCTGGCCTTTGTAGGTGGGAGAATAGAGTGAGGAGAAAATCCAGCAAGTTGTGGTTGTAGAGAGGCAGGTACCAGATGCATGGAGGAAGGATTTGCTGATGGAACTAGGGATTTGGGATTTTCCTGAGAGCAATGAGAAGACAAGGTGAAGCAAAGGTCATCCTTGTGTTTTGGAAAGATGACAAAAGCCACAGCAGGAAATAGTTCTTGCTCATTCTCAGTTTTCACCTTTCATTATTTCCCCTGCTTCTGGAATATTCAGGAATTTATGGCAATATTTTTTCTTCCCCAAAATACTGCATCTCACGAGAAGTCAACTTCTTGAAGCACCCATGCATCCAAAGAACTGAAGATGATGCTGGAGAGTAGTGCTCAGAAAGTATGATCTTTATTTTTACCACATGCAGCATAATTAAATGATAATAGTTCGATACAGCACAGTTTTATGAAGCAATAAACCACCTCCCAAATGGGTAAACTCTAAACTTGGCCAAGTCATTTATCCCAATGAGGTACCTGATTATTATACTGGAAAGCAGGGGATTGCCCCGTTGTGATGATTTTGGTTTATTGAACCTCAAATACAATGTGAATTCTTAGGTGGGTAGTGAAGCTAGAGCCTTCAGTCTCAGAGAAGGTTGAAACAAGTGGAGGTCAGCTGGAAGATGTGTTTGGAGGGAACTAGGAATGACGAGAACTTGCAAAGGAAGCTGGATGCTAGGAATCACCAGACAGTTGTAGGTGGACACTCAAGTTTTTATTTAAGAGAACAGTAAACCTACAACTCAATATACTTATTTCCTTAGAAAGCAAGGAGCTATTTTCTAAGGAAAATGGGAAAGGAACTGTTAATTTTGAAATAACCTCACCATAACCTAAGGAATTACAGGTTGTCCTCTATAATTTAGGAAAATGGAGCTCAGAAAGGTGAAGTTATTTGCCTGGGAACATTTGCCTGGGTCATGTGCTGAAGCCAAGATTCAAAACTGTTTCTTTGGCAACTGTAGTTTGCCTCACTAGGAGACTGACCAGGAAGCGTCTTCACTGAAATCTGACCTGGTACTGAGTGGGGGCTCTTTACGGTCTACTTAGTGGTTCCTGATTACAAGATGTTCTTATACTCTGAGCAGAGAAGAATGATGAGCGTATTTTTTTCTAATGGGATTTTTGGAACCAGAAAGGCAGCTTCCAGTTTCTCAGAGAAGCCAGATGTGTCCTCTTCCATGATCATTTAGTATTGTCCTGCAAAGTAGTTGTTTTTGTCTGCCAAGCACATAGGCAAATGATGTGACCTCAATATTTTTGGGCAAGAATTTGAATCCCATGCAGTTTTTCATAATATACATTTTCCATGAACTTTATGAAGACCTTCCATATTTATAAATCTGTTTTTTTTCAGCAAAGTGAACTTTATTTTAAAAAATATTTGATTTATTCAAAAGAGAGAGAGAGAGAGAGAGAGAGAGAGAGAGAGAGAGATTCTTTTATCTGCTGATTCTCTCTCTAAATGTCCATGAAAGCCAGGACTTCACTGGGCCTGGCCTAAGTCAGGAGCCCAAAACTCTGTCCAAATATCCCACATGGGTAGCAGGGACCCAAGTACTTACGTCATTATCTGCTGCCTCCCAGGGTGCGCATTAGTAGATAACAAGAAGCAGAGCCAGGACTCAAACACAGGCACTCTGATATGGGATGTGGGTGTCTTAATGGCTGCTCCAAATGCCTGCCTCTAAACATAGATCTTTTAACTCCATGTTTCCGTGAACTTTTTGAAGTCCACCTCAAGAGTTGTTATTGTTTTTGTTCCTTGTTTGCCATGTGGAGATTGTGCCTCTCCTTTTATTAGAGTAAAGCAACATAAGGACATGGAGTGTATCTTTTTTAAAAAATTATTTACATTTTTAAAATTAGGAAAACATTATTTTAATGTAGTTCATAGATAAAATTCCAAGAGTAAAATAGTACTTCCCTTCCTCTCATGCTCCTTCCCTTCCCTTCCTTCCTTTATTTCTTTTTTAATTTTTGTGATAATGCAGATTTTTGTTTATTTCATGCTCCAATAAATGGAGTTCAACAAGTAAAAAGTAGAAAGACCACTCTACAACAGGAATGTAGACATATGCTATAAACCATAATCAAATTCAAACATGTCTATTTCACTCATATATATTAAAATGTTTTATACTCTTTACATTATTAACTACTACAACTAAGAGAAAACATGTGATATTTATCTTTGTGGGTCTGGCTTGTTTCACTAAGAATAATGATCTCTAGTTGCATCCATTTTGTTTCAAAAGTCAGGATTTCATTTTTTTTTATGGTTGAGTAGTATTCCACGTTTTCTTTATCCAATCATCAGTTGAGAAACATCTAGGTTGCTTCCATATCTTAGCTATTATGAATTGAGCTGCTATAGAAATGAGAGTGCGACAACAGCTAGAGTTGTGCCGATACAAAACCAGGAGCCAGGAGCTTCTTCCAGGGCTCCCACATGGGTGCAAGGGCCCAAGGACTTGGGCCATCCTCTACTGCTTTCCCAGGCCATAGCAGAGAGCTGGATCAGAAAAGGAGCAGCCGGGATTTGAACTGGTGCCCATATGGGATGCTGGCATTGCAGGTGGTGGCTTTACTCCCTATGCCACAATGCCAGCCCCAAAAAGTTTTTTTTTTTTTTTAACCATGAAGGGATGTTGTATTTTATCAACTGTTTTCTTTGCTTCTGTTGACATAATCATATAGCTTTTTATCCTTCACTTCGTGGATGTGATGTATCGTGTTTATCAATGTGCTTATGTTGAACCGTTCTTGCTTTCCTGGGATGAATTCCACTTGGTCTGGCTGGATGATGTGTTTTTATGTTGTTGGATTTGATGTGAAGTATGTTCTTGAGAGTTTTTGCGTCTGTGTTCATCTACAGTTCTCTTTTTTTGTGTGTTTGTTTCTAGTTTTAGAATTAAAATTATGCTGGCCTCATAAAAAATGTTGAGGGATTTATTCCCTTTCAATTGTTTTGTATAGTTTATGAATAATTGGCTTTAGTTCTTTGAAAGTTTGATAGAATTCAGTGACGTCATCTGGTGCTAGGCTTTTTTTGTTGGGAGACTATTTATTACTGATTAAATGTAAACCTGTGTTATTGGTCTATTCAGGTTTTCTATGTCTTTATGCCTCAGTTTTGGTAAATTATATATGTCCAGAATTCTACCCACTTCTTCTAGATTTTCCAATTTGTTGTCATAAAGCTGTTTGCAATAATTTCTGGTGATTATTTTTATTTCTGTGGTGTCAGCTCTAACATCTTTTTCGTCTCTCATTTTATTAATTTGGGTCTTCTCCCCCCTTTTTTGGTTAATTGGGCCATTGGTTTATCAATATTGTTTACCTTTTCAAAAAAACAGCTCTTCATTTCACTGATCTTTTGTATGCCTTTTCTGATTTTATTTCTTATCAAATTTTTATTATTTCTTTCCTTCACTAATTTTGAGTTTGGTTTGCAGGACCTTAAGATCCATTACTAGATCATTTATTTGATATTTTTCCAATTTTTGATATAGGCTCTGTTGCTATGAAGTTTCCTCTTAGCACTGCTTTTGCTGTATCCCATGTTTTGATGATTGCGTTGTCATTTTCATTCATTTTAAGGAGTTCTCGAATTTCCCTTTTGAGTTCTTCTATGGCCCATTTTCATTTAGGAGCATGTTTTTCAGTCTCCAGGTTTTTACATAGTTTTTTAGAGTTTCTTATGTTAATTTCAAGCTTCATTCCATTGTGGTCTGAAAAGACAAAGGGTGTGATTTCATTTCTTTTTTTTTTTTTTTTTTTTTTTTTTTTGACAGGCAGAGTGGACAGTGAGAGAGAGACAGAGAGAGAAAGGTCTTCCTTTGCCGTTGGTTCACCCTCCAATGGCCGCCGCTGCAGCCGGCGCACCGCACTGATCCGATGGCAGGAGCCAGGATCCAGGTGCTTTTCCTGGTCTCCCATGGGGTGCAGGGCCCAAGCACCTGGGCCATCCTCCACTGCACTCCCTGGCCATAGCAGAGAGCTGGCCTGGAAGAGGGGCAACCGGGACAGAATCCGGCACCCCGACCGGGACTAGAACCCGGTGTGCCAGCACCGCAAGGTGGAGGATTAGCCTATTGAGCCACGGCGCCGGCCTGATTTCATTTCTTAAAAAAAAATTGCTGAAGCTTGTTTTATGGCCCAGTATATCATCTATTCTAGAGAATGTTCCATGCACAGATGAAAAGATTGTATATTTTACAGCTGTGGGGTGAAATGTTCTGTATATATCAGTTCCTTTTGGTCAGTCTAGATTAGTTATTTGGTCTCTTTGTTAATTTTTTGTCTAGTTGAATGTCCATTGATAAAGTGGGGAGTTGAAGTCCCTCATTTATTATTGTATTGAAACATATGTTTCTCTTTAAATCCATTAATGTTTGTTTTACATAACTGAATGGCCTAGCCCTGGGTGCTTATACATTTACTATAGTTACGTCTTCCTGTTGAATTGATCTCTTAATCATTGAATAATGACCTTCTTTATTTCTTGCAACAGTTTTTAGAGTCTATTTTGTCTGATCTGAGTATTGCCATTCCTGTTTATTTCTGTTTTCCTTTTGCATGGAATGTCTTTTTCCATCCTTTCACTTTCAGTCTGTTGCTGAACTATGTTTCTTGTAGGTAGCATATAGATGGGCCTTATTTTTTCATCCGTCTCTCAAGTCTATATCTTTTAATTGGATAATTTATTCCATTTACATTCAAGGTTACTATTGATATGCAATCACTTGCTATGGACTGTATCTTAATACTTCTTTGTCTCCCAGAGCTTCTACCCCAGCATCCCATTAGAAGGGGCTTAACAAATTTTGGCTGAATAGTCTAACTGAATATGAGGAGGCAGAAGGCATGATGACCAAAATGCATGGACTTCAGAGAGGGAGCAAAACTATTAAAATATGGGAACATGGGCAAAAAGAGCGGCTGCTTTGAAGGTTGGTGTAAAGGTTAAATGAGGCAGAGCATGGCAAGTACTTGGAACATGGCTTGGCATATGATCAGTGCAGATAGCAAAGGAGCTGGCCTCAATTTTCTGACAACAGGGAGCGGGTATGAGTAGGGAATAGAGAAATCAGGGAATCACTTAAGTAGAGCCAACACTGATAATGTTGGCAAGCATGCCTCAGTTGCAAAAGCCAACTGGTCTTAGAAGTTGGAGCCTGTGTTACTGTCTCCTATAACTTTGAGATACTATTAGTTACCTCTGTCTTCTATCCCTTATTTGGGAACAACAGGTCAGACCCACACTTGGTGCATTTTTGTTGTTTTCAAGTCTCTGTGAAACTACAACTAATTCTTCCCCACAGTGAATAGGAAATCCATTTAAGAATACTCTCCTCCCCACCAAAAGCAAAAAGAGCACAATGAGGTTAAAATAGAAGTGGAGGGACTGATATTTATTGAGTATATTCCAACACTAAGCATTTATTGAGATTGTGTTCTACTGAATATTATGAACAAAAGTCAGAAATTCTAGTGGGAAATAAGGCAGTAAGTAAATAAACATTATGCAAAGGTTTTTCAAAAAGTTCATGGAAAAATGTAATTAAAGGGTAATGCACTTTTCTGACAAATTTTATGAAGTATGCTTGTGTTTAATGTCAAATCCATAAATGGTATGAAACAGAAGATCAATTGAGATAATGGCATAGCATATTATGAAAGGGCTGCCTCCTCTTTAAGGGGATGATTGAGCCCAGACATGAAATCCTTAGAGTGTCAGTCATAGCAGTATCTCAAGGAAAGACATTCTAGATGGAGGGGAAATCCAGTCCCAAGGGGACTTAACATACCATTGTGATCAGGAAACTGCATGAAGGCAAGTTTTATTGAGATGGGGCTGAGAGGAAGAGAGTAAGAGGAGATGAGGGTGAAGTAGTGCCCAGGAGTTGAATCATACAAGCTTGTACAGGATATGTTAGGGATATTGTCCTTAGATCCAAGCAAGAGTGTTAGAGGGGCCTAACACAGAAAGCTTAAATTTATTAGCAAATTCACAGCCTCTATTACTTATGTGTCACTGCTCATTGTACACAGAAAAACCATAACCTGAGACATCCACTCTTGTGACTAACATTGTTCAGGCCCCAGAGAAACACATCCCCATTCTTTTTGCCCCATGTCTTCAAAGCAAAAGTCTGCTTTGTGGTATGCATTTAGCCTAGTTTTTAAGACATCCATGTCCCACATTGAAGTGCTTGGATTTGGTACCTGGTTCTGGCTCTGGCTCCTGACTCTAGTTTTCTGCTAATGCAGACCCTGAGAGGCTGTGGTGATGGCACAGGTGATTGAGTCCCTGCCACCTGCATGGTTCCCAACTCCTGGCTTCTATCCAGCCCTGTCCCAGCCATTGTAGGCATTTGGGGAGGATGGAAGCAATCTATCTACCTACCTACCTGCCTACCTACCCACCCACCCATCTACCCATCCACCTACCAGTCCATCAGTTTCTACGTCTGCCAGGGCTGGGGAACCATCCTGCATTTTCTGCCCACGGCCATTTAGATATTTATAATGTCGTTTGTGGGCCATGCAAAATTTATCAACTTAAAAATTAGGCCACTATGGGGGTAGTGAATTTCAGATTCTGCCTTTGGTTGCCTTGGCAAAGTCAGAACAAATGCCTTTTATGATCCATGGGCCTGATGTTCACCACCCTGCAACAAACAAAAAAGGCTTCTGCATCCAAATGCTCTAAAGGTTTGACGGAATGTTGTGTTGCTACTGACTTTGGAAACAGATACCACTTCCTCAATATGGGAAGGAGTGAAGTGAAATGCTTACATAAAAGGAAAGACAAATTACTTTGTTAAATTCTTCTCAGATATAAAAAACAGTAGCATAACCCATCCACGTTTTTGCCCCACCTATTTCTTTTTTTTTTTTATGGATATGCTATTTTCTTTCTTTTTTTTATCTTTTATTTAATGAATATAAATTTCCAAAGTACGACTCATGTGTTACAATGGCTTCCCCCCCCATACCGTCCCTCCCACCCACAACCCTCCCCTTTCCCACTCCCTCTCCCCTTCCATTCACATCAAGATTCCTTTTCGATTATCTTAATATACAGAAGATCAGCTTAGTATACCTTAAGTAAGTATTTCAACAGTTTGCTCCCACACAGAAACATAAAGTGAAAAATAATAGATGATTTTTTTAAATGATGATGAAATCAGATCAGACCTATTGTCATGTTTAATCCCAGTGAGAGTCAAGTTGGGAGTTGATAATTTCTTTTTTTTTTTTTTTAACAGAAGATCAGTTTAGTGTACATTAAGTAAAGATTTCAATCGTTTGCACCCCCATAGAAACACAAAGTGAAATATACTGTTTGAGTACTCGTTATAGCATTAAGCCTCAGTGTACAGCACGTTAAGGACAGAGATCCTACATGAGGAGTAAGTGCACAGTGACTCCTGTTGTTGACTTTACAAATTGACACTCCTGTTTATGGCATCAGTAATCTCCCTATGCACCAGTTATGAGTTTCCAAGGCTATGGAAGCCCCTTGAGTTCTCCGACTCTTATCTTGTTTAGACACGGTCATAGTCAAAGTGGAGGTTCTCTCCTCCCTTCAGAGAAAGGCACCTCCCTCTTTGAAGACCTGTTCTTTCCACTGTTTGCCCCACCTATTTCAAAGTGCAGTTCTGAAAGTACTCATGAATTCAATTGTGTACAGCACTGAGAAACATTTTGCAATAGTAACAAATTCATAAGTTTATATTACTCTTAAATTTGTATATATATTTGTCTACATGTCTAGTGGTCAAATGTGTGGAGTATGGTACTGAGTTTTTATATCAGCAATGAAATAATCTTTATATAAAAATATTAAAAAAGTGATTTAAAAGTTTAGTTTTATTTAAATAATTTGCTTTAAAGTATTGGGATTCATTAATGAAATTATTCTTTTGTTTTTAAATTTTTCTTTTATTTGAAAGACAGAGACACAGAGATAGATACACAGGGAGAGGATACTCCCATTCACTGGTTACCTCCCTAAGTACACTCAATGCCTAGAGCTGGGTTAGGCCAAAGCTGGGAGCAAAGAACTCAGTCTAGGTCCTCCACATGGGAGGTGGGGACTCAATCATTTGAGCCATCACTGCTGCCTCCCGGAGTCTGCATTAGCAAGAAGCTAAATCTGGAGTTAGAGCTAAGTTTTGAACCCAGGCACTGTAAAATGGAATGTGAGCATCTTAACTCCTAAGCCAAATGCCCATCTCTTGTCTTTTAATTTTAATAGATAATGTGCATACTGCAAAAAAAATAACATTTTTGCAAATAGAAAAAGTAATTTAAAGTGTTTTGATTTTGTGCAATTATATTAATGGTGAAGATTTATTCAAATATTATAAAATTTGAATAAAATTACCTTTTAATATTTTAGGTCATTTCCATCAGTGTATCATAAATTAAATGAAAATCTTGCTCATAATAACAATTATTTTTGGTGAAATTAAGGTAATAACATTTCATGGAATGAATACATAATACTTTATTAGTTACCTGTATATTAATTTTATCATTCATCCAAATATTGCTGCCTATCCACAAAATGCTAGGATGGCGGAAGTAGAATTGATGAGAACACTTATTGATTCATTTGTTTGAAGGTAGAGCAAAGAAAATTTGCTTATGGATTGCTATGGAATGTAAGAGAGGTCTAATGATTCCAAGGTCAGGGAAACTCAAGCGATGGTGCTGTTTATATGTTAGCATTGTTGTGAGGGTTACTCAACTCGAATGATGCATCTGTAATATCTAGTACAGTTCCTGGCAACATGAGTTACTCACTAAATGGCAGCCATGCAAGATACTATATCCATCTATCGATAGATAGATCACCCCCACCACCCCCAGAAAGGAAATTGACTAGGAAGTTGAATGAGTTGGTCAAGATCACACAGATAAATGACAGTTTCTAACTTAAGATTTCCCTATGGAAGGAGAATGTAGAGAACTTTTTTTTTTTTTTAAATCCACATATTTATTTTTATTTGAAGAGCAAGGGTTGGAAGGAGAGAAAGAGAATCATCCACCTGCTGATTCATTCCCCAGGTATCAATAGGAGCTTGGGCTGGGGCAGCCTGAAGACAAATACATGGTACTCTCTCCAGGTCTCTTATCTAGGTAGCAAGGACCAAAGTACTTGAACAATCGCCTGCTGCCTCCCAGGGTACACATGAGCAGGAAGTTAAAGTTGGGAGCAGAGCCTGGATATAGCAGGCACTGTGCTATAGGATGCAGACATCCCAAGCTGTGTGGTAACTGTGATGCCACAGTGCCTGCTCCTGTAAAGGGCCTTTGAAGGCAGCTAAGCCAAGGCAAAAGTTGGTGTTTGCTATGTGTGGTTTGGAAACCTGCAATTTAATCTGGGTATCTAAGTTTATTATAAGAGGAACAGGTAAAACTGACTCTTCCTGGGAGCAAGGGTCAAGATTCTGAGTCCAGGAGTTTGAATCAGTGACGAGTCATAGTCATCAGAAAATGGGATTTCACTTTCTTGTCTTTGGCTCACAGCCAGGTCAGATACCAGTTTAATCCTTCCTATACCTCTTGGTTTCAATGATTCACAGAGTATTTAGCAGCAGCTGCATCTAAAATTGCTGACTCTCATGTCCTGGGCCCTTTACCTGTGTTTTCCTTCCTTTCATCCTCACAAAAGCCTCATGAGGTAACTAGTATAGTTGTTTCTAGTTCACCAGTCAGAAAATTGAGGCACACTCTGGGTAAGTACTGTGCCTAAGGTTGCACAGCCAATTAAGTGGTGGAGCCAGGTTTCAAACCCAACTGTGAGAACTTATACACATTCATATTTCATATAACAGATCCTAAAACCGAAGCTCAGATAGGTCAAGTACTTTGCCTAAGATCACATAGCTAGTTGGTGACAGACCCACAAGACTTGGATCCCAGCCCAAGTCTTTCCCACTGTCTCAAGCTGTAAGGTTCTTTGGCTTGCCTGTTGGAGGTTTTGGCTCATGCAGGGAATAGACCCCAGCTCTGGGCACAGTGCCTGATTTTGGCTTGGTGGTTTTGGAATTATAGCTTCTTTTATCTTTTAAAATCTTGTTTTATGAACTTGATTGGGGAAACTTGTTCACAGTTCTCTGCTTGGTTTCCCTATGTAATCAACAGCAGACTCCTGCAAACGAGTCATTGCAAGAGTTCTCTTTCAGACAGTAGACTTGGAAGGAATTTTGTTGGGGTTAAGACTTCTCTCCCTCCCTCCCTCCCTCTCTCTCTCAATCTAAAAGGGAACAGAATCAACAATATAAAGAGACAAGGTCCATTTCTAATCGCTTCTCCTTGGGCAGTTTCTCTGCGACCATAGGCTTACAAAGATCATTTCAATGGTTAGGGAGTCAGGAGAAACCAGCAGAAAGGATGTGATCCTCAACCTGCACTGAACTTAAAAATTCTCTGTTTTTAATAAAAGCAAAGGATTTTCCTGCAAGAACCAATGATTTATTTCCTAAATATTATTCCTAAATAAATCACTGGAGTTGGTTAGAAGGAAAACAGCTTGCACTTGCTTCCCCACTACTACCCCAGCCCAAACTACTAAAGTTTCTTGCTGAGTCCTCTTGCTGTTTTTTTTTTTCTCCTCTGATGGTAGTCAGATTCAAGAAGCTAGTACTTGGTATAGATTCTTCAACTCTAATATTTCTTCCTTTGTTTTTGGACTTCCAGAACACCGAAGAGGATTACAAACAATAGAAATCTGTGTTTCAGACAGGAGAATAACCTGCCCCAAGCAGAATTTCTTTGAGATAACAGGAAAAAAATGCCATTTAGCCTCTTGTGCAGTCTGGCCAAAGGTTCACTCTTGCAGCCTTGCCCTCAGTGAGTCAGCCTGAGCTGGGCTGGTTCATATCTTCTCTAGGTGAATGGCAGACCTGTCCCCATCATAGATTTAATTTCAAATAAAAATGCCAGAGCTTTGGGTTTGCTTCCTGAAGCTCCAGTGGATGTGATTGCATTCTGGGGACATAAGATGGGGCTAAAAACTCTGCAAAGCTGCTCTTCTAGATGTCTAAACTCACTAGCTAAAATCACAGCAGGGACCACAGACGTCACACCTGGAATCTGGAATGAGCATTATAAAATTGGCAAGGCTGAAAAGGCATTAGTAAACATTATTAAGAATTCCTTGCAGGCAATTAGACTCTAACAATATCTTTGGAGAGGGTACATTTTTCCTTTTCTTTCTACCCCCTCCTTTTTTTTTTTTTTTTTTTGCATCTTTATTCCTATCTTGCTAATGAGAGAGTAATGAGCCACATACTTGTTACCTAGAAGGGCTATGTCTGCAATGCTCGAGTGAACTTAAAAACAGTATTTACAAACTGATTATTGTTCGCATTCATTATAAATTTTAAATGAGAAGGAATTGTAATAAAGAGAGCCAGGAAACTGGCTGTTCCTCACTCAGCGTTTTATGTTCCCTTACATGGTGAAATGCGAAGATCTCTGCTACATACAAACTGGCAATGGGAGGGACTTTCTGCAGACTCTTCACTAATTCACACAACCACATCCCTTCTTCTTTGTACTTAATGATTTCTTTCCTGAGGCCCCATCTCCAGGAGAGGGAGAAATATCATTTGATAAGATGAGACTTTTGACCTTGGTTGAGACTGTCACCTCTCTGCCTCAGGGACAGGACCAAAAAATACATCCCCATCTCAGTCTGTCTTGAGCCCCAGCACCATTCAGAAAGGCTGAGAAAAGATATACTTCATTCTCTTCCTCTCTTCTCTGACTTTAATTTTCAATATTTTTTCCTTTGGCTGCAACAGGAAGGTTGAAAAACTGCATGTCTGCTATCTGTTATCATTTCCCCTTCTCCTCGGCCTGCTATATCTATTTTTATCATCTTTGCTTGTTTTGGCTTAGCATCTGGATAAGTGTTTCTTCAGGCCTCTCCTCTCCCAGTAATTTTGATGCTCTCACTTTCAGGGCATGGTTGCACCTGCATGGGGACTGAGGCTCCTGGGGGTAATACCTTTTCTAGCCTAACCTGTCAGGGGCTTGTGGTTTACAGCGGTGCCATTATTATTTTTTTTTAAGATTTATTTATTTATTTGAAAGTCAGAGTTACACAGAGAGAGGAGAGGGAGAGGGAGAGGAAGAGGTTTTCCATCCGATGGTTCATTCCCCAATTGGCTGCAACAGCTGGAGTCGCGCCGATCTGAAGCCAGGAGCCAGGAGCTTCTTCCGGGTCTCCCACACAGGTGCAGGGGCCCAAAGACTTGGGCCATCCTCTACTGCTTTCCCAGGCCAGAGCAGAGAGCTGGATCGGAAGTGGAGCAGCCAGGACTTGAACCGGTGCCCATATGGGATGCTGGTGCTTCAGGCCAGGGCGTTAACCCACTGCACCACAAAAGCCGTGTCTTATTACCAGTGCCTTATGCTCCTCTGCACTCTGGTGTGTGGTCTGTTTAGATGATCAGTTAGATTAGCCTCGTAGTTCAATGATCTCAAGATGTGACCTTCAAACCAGGATCATCGTGGCCTGGGAATTTGTAAGCCTCAGGCCTCATCCCTAAACCACTGAATCTGAAATTCTAGTAGCTGATGTGCACCAAATTCTGAAAACCACTAACTAACCCAGGCAGGTACTGGGGTAGATCATTCGCATCACTATTTCCTTTTTAAAAGTTTTTATTCATGTATTTATCTGTCTGTTTTTATTTATTTATTTGAAAAGCAGAGAAAGAGAAAAACACAGAGATTTTCCATCCACTGGTTTGCTTCCTGACTGCTTGCAATGGTTGGAGCTAAGTTAGGCCAAAGCCAGGAACCCAGTCCAGTCTTGCAGATGTGTGGCAGGGACCCAGCCAACCACTTGAGCCTGATTAACAGGAAACTGTAATCAGAAATGGAGTGGGTCTTGAACCCATGCACTCTGATATGGGATATAAGCATACCAACTGATATCTTAACTGTTGAGCCTAATGTCCGCCTCTACTTCCTTATTTTATGTTTGTTTATTTTTGTCTGCCTGAAAGGCAGAATCACATAGACACATGCACACACACATACACACACACACAGAGAGAGAGAGAGGGAGGGAGGGAGGGAGGAAGAGGAAGAGGAAGAGAGAGCGTGAGCTTCCATCTGCTGAAGATTCACTTCCCAAATGCCCACAACAGCTAGGCCAAAACCTGGAGCCCAGAATTTCATCCTGGTCTCCCATTTGGGCAACAGGAATCCAATTAGTAGACCATCATTTTGTGCCTCCCAGGATACATTAAAAGGAACCTGGATCAGAAGCAGAGCAGCTATGACTCAAATAGCACTCTGTTATGGGATAGGGGTGTCCCAAGCAGTGGTTTACTCCATGGTACCACAACTCCTATCCCTTCATTATTATATTTGACACTTGTGACAGCTAAGGAATCTGAGGCTTAGAGAAGTTAAAATAAATTTTTGAAACAAAGATTTAAATATTTGAGGTCATACATCTGAACACGTGTACAAATGTGTGCTGTTGAATTGGGCCAAACCCACTTAAATACAATGGCTGTTCATTATTTCTCTAATGAGTGCATTTTTTTTTTTTTGACAGGCAGAGTGGACAGTGAGAGAGAGAGACAGAGAGAAAGGTCTTCCTTTTGCCGTTGGTTCACCCTCCAATGGCCGCCGCGGCCGGCGCGCTGCGGCCGGCGCACCGCACCGATCCGATGGCAGGAGCCAGGAGCCAGGTGCTTTTCCTGGTCTCCCATGGGGTGCAGGGCCCAAGCACCTGGGCCATCCTCCACTGCACTCCCGGGCCACAGCAGAGGGCTGGCCTGGAAGAGGGGCAACCGGGACAGAATCCGGCGCCCCGACCGGGACTAGAACCCGGTGTGCCGGCGCCGCTAGGCGGAGGATTAGCCTAGTGAGCCGCGGCGCCGGCCGAGTGCATTTTTTTTAAAAAAAAGTTGGCATTTCTAAAGAAATGTAAAGGTGGGCAGGAGTGCTAAAAGGGGCACAAGAGACTAGACTGGGATTTTCTTGGTTTTAAATACTTGGTTGCTGTATCCAAGAAGCAAATGGGCTCTGATGACTGAAAAAAAAGTCTATAATGTGACTTCTTTTTATGGAGAAGATGAACTCATATTCAGTTCCCTCTTTCATATATTCTCCCATTCTGTAGTCTCTGGAAGTGGCTATGTGTGGACATGCCTACTATTCATGGACAAGAGACAGTTAAACAAAGTCACCAGGTGCCACAAAAGAATGAGTGGAGGCTGTTGTCTGTTCTCCACTGGGAATATTTTGGACCTGGAATCAGAAATTTGCTGGGGCTTACAAGAGATTCCTGCTGAATCTAGAAGAGTCAGAATGCCTTTGTTCATTTCAGAGAATAAAGAAAAAATACAAACCTCTTGTGTTGTGGGGTATAGCATACTAGTTAAGAGCCTAGGTATTAGAGACACATATAAGATCTGATTTGCTTGGCCTCTGAGCATGTGTGACCTTGAAGGGATTCTTAACTGTGTAAGCATCAATGGAGATACCATTTCTATATGCATTTATCTCAGAGATATTGAGAAAGTTAAATGAGATAGTGTGTGTGAGACAGTTGTCCCTGTGTGGGGATTGTAGTTACTGCTCAAAGAGGTGGCTGTTTCCCACAGACCCCAAAGAATATTTTGTTGGTGATGTGAAGGTATGATGGGGATGGCTATTTCAAGCATTAAAGAAGTACGTATGGGGCCAATTTGAAGGGCAGTGGAAATTGCTGGAAATGACATAGAAGTAACTGAGAGAGCCATAGGAAGCTGGCAGAGAGGAGGCATCATAAGGATTCTATCAGGAAGACAGCAACACCACTTCTGGCTTAGCACAGAACTGGCCTCAGGTCATTTCCAAATATGAAAGTATGTGGGATGGGCAGCTTCAGGGCATATTGTGAATGTGTTGAAGCTAGGCTATTAGGTAGGCATTTCTCTGGTTAGAGGGTCCAAGTTGCAGGTGACTTCATTCAGGAAAAAGGTATAAAGTAAAATCAGAAACCAGACAGAAGAAATTAATGCAACACACACACACACACACACACACACATACACGAGATCTCACATTTCTGTTTGTATTGTGATTTTTAAAGTACTTTCATATTCACTGTTATTCTGCAGAGCAGGACAACCCATGAGTAGTCAGTTAGATGACTAGAAACCTGGCAGGCCCAAGGGAATGCCACAGCTTTTAGGAACAGTGAGGTCCACAAGGATAAAGGCCAAAGAAGGAAGGCAGGGGACAGCTGTGAAATACAAGCATTCACAAGGTTAACCATGTAATTTTGGTAAGCTTTAGTTTCCTCATCTTCTAAATGGGAATAATTATGGTAGCTGCCTGAGCAGGTTGTCATTAGGATTGGTTCACATAATAAAGGCAAAATGCCAAATGCTGGGCAAGTGTTGATGTAACTGGGAGTTTGTCAAAGTGAGGAACATCTGGGACACTCAGTGGAGAAGGACACTTACTGAGAACAAGGAAGAGAAGGCAGGCAAGAGAGGTGAACATAGAGGAATTGCTTATTTGATATTTTGGCCTAATTTAATATTATCAAAGCTTGAAGTAAGACTTTGTGGCCAATGTCCTTTCTCCTATATTAAGGGTGTAAACAAGAGAACTCGGTTCCCTTGAGCGACTGTGCCTGCACAGTAGACATCCACCTGGCCTCTACTTTGTGTCAATGAATTCCTAATGCAAGACACCCTGTTATTGATGTGAGAACCCAGGCTTGTGCTGAGGGCTAAATGGAAACTCTCTGTCCCTCTATTTCAAATAGAATGAAATCTTTCTGTTTCTAAAGGAATTGGCAGTGCTTGCTGGAAATACTGCTGAATGGTCGGGTCAGAGCTTTAGCTAGGTTTGGGAGATGTCTCTGGGAAGTTTACCTGGGGAATAGGAGCTGGTTCATAATTCTAGGCTTTACCAGATTTCTGGTAACGTCTCTGTGTGCCTCAGTTACAGGATAGCACTCATGAGCAGTGTATGCAGAAACTTTTGATTGTAATCACCATCAGGGTATCCAGGACTATGTCATTCACCATTCCCATCTCTAGGATTCTTTAATTGTGATAAAATCTCATCAAATATTACCTTCCGAACTCACTGATTTGCCTGCCATCCATCCATCCATCCACCCATCCATCCATCCATCCATCCATCCATCTATTTCATTGAAAACTGGAGTTTCTTCATATTACTAGACTTACTCTGAATAATTCTTACTCATAGCTTTTACTGAAAATTTAAATGGATTTCCAAATTTCCCCGTTTCTTTGGTATCTTCCATCCACCCCTCCCCCCTTTTCAAAGAAGCCTTTTATTTAATGAGTACAAATTTCATAAGTACAATTTTTGGAATATAGAAAATCCTCCAACCATACCCACTCTCACACCACCACGCCCACCCCACATCCTCCTTTCTCTCCCATTCCCAATCCCATTCTCCATGAAGATTCATTTTCAGTTAACTTTATACATGGAAGACCAACTCTGTACTGACTAAAGATTTCAACAATTTGCACACATACACACAAAATATCAAAACTGTTTGAGAACAAGTTTTATAGTTAATTCTCAGAATACAACTCATTGAGGACAGAGGTCCTGCATGGGAAGTAAGTGCACAGTGACTCCTGTTGTTAATTTAACAATTAGAACTCTTTTGTATAACATCAGTGATCACCAGAGGATCTTGATATGAGCTGCCAAGGCTGTGGAAGCATTTTGAGCCCACAATCTCTGTCAGTGTTTCATCAAGGCCATAAGCAAAGTGAATATTCTCTCCTCCCTTCAGAGAAAAGTACATCCTTCTTTGATGGCCCTTTCTTTCCACTGGGGTCTTATTCACAGAGATCCCTCACGTAGGATTTTTTTTTTGCCATGGTGTCTTGTATTTCCATGCCTGAAATGCTCTCATGGGCTTTTCAGCCAGACCAGACTGCCTTAAGGGCTGATTCTGAGGACCGAGTGCTATTTATAGCATGTGTCATTCTATAAGTCTGCTGTGTGGACTACTTTCATATTGGATCATTCTCTCCTTTTTAATTCTATATATTGTTATTACGAGATACTTGGTCTTACTTATATGATCCCTTTAACACTTAACCCCCTCTATATGAGCACTTTAACACTTAATATGATCCCTTTAACACTAAAGATGGCATTATTACCACCCAGCTTGATGAAATTTGGAGTCCCATGGCAAGATTTTAGCTGTACCTTTAGAAGTGTGTCCATAGGAATGTACGCAGAACTAGACAACCCCTCCCTCTCTTATTCACACTCCTATTTTTTACTGGGCCTGTTTTCACTTGACTCTATACACATATGATTAATTCTATGTTAAATAAAGAGTTCAACAAATAATATCAAGTAATTGCTTCTCAAAGTGTCAATTTCACTTCTACAGGTTTCCTTTTAGGTGCTCTATTAATTATCACAGATCAGGGAGAACATATGGTATTTGTCCCTTTGGGACTGGCTAATTTCACTAAGTATGATGTTTTCTAGAATCATCTATTTTGTTGCAAATGACCAGATTTCGTGGTTTTTTTTTTTCTGCTTTGTGTAGTATTCCATGGAGTACATATCCCATAATTTCTTTATCCAATCTTCAGTTTATGGGCATTTAGGTTGATACCATTTCTTAGCTATTGTGAATAGAGCTGCAATAAACTTGGGGGTGCAGATAACTCTTTTATTTGCTGATTTCATTTCCCTTGGGTAAATTCCCAGGAGTGGAATGGCTGGGTCATGTGGTAGGATTATATTCAGATTTCTGAGGTATCTTCATACTGTCTTCCATAGTGGTTTACCAGTTTACATTTCTACCAACAGTGGATTAGGGAGCCTTTTCTCCCACATTCTCCCCAGAATTTATTGTTTGTTGATTTCTGTGTGAAAGCCATTCTAACTGGGGTGAGCTGAAACCTCCTTGTGGTTTTGATTTGCATTTCCCTGAGGGCTAGTGGTCCTGGGCGTTTTTTCATGTGTCTGTTGGCCATTTGGGTTTCCTCTTCATCTAACCCCTTTTAATGGTGTCTGCGTCTTGTACACTCAATCTTTTTATATCTCATGAGTATCTAGGCTTAATATCTAATGCTGGTAACTTTGATTTTCAGGAGACTTGTTGAATCTTGGATAATTGTTGGTTTTGAAAAATCTGTTAAATTTTAGTGAAAGAAACAAGCAGCTTGGTTATCCAGACTGAGAATGGAGTATGACAATTGGAGGATTGGTCTAGTCTTTGCCATCAGTTGATATGTCAGGAAAGAAAATATGCTTCTGTGCAGTTCTGGGCTTATTTCCAAACTACACCTTTATCAAAGGGGTGAGTTTCCTATGTGAGGAAAGCAAGATGATCAACACAGGTACTGAAACACCAGTCATTCTTGTTAATCATTTGTTCTTACTGTCTGTAGAGTAAGTGCTACGGACTTTTCAAATCCACAAATCCTGAATCAATAGATCCTGATAATGAGGGGCCAGTGAAGAAAGGGATGAAATATTACTTCCAAACCACATTTTTATTTTTCCTATAAATTGTATGGTCCACCCTTTTTTTGTGTCCAGAAACCTGTTAGTACATAGTAGACAGATTGTTACCTGTTGATTATTATGTCATCCCCTGGTGCCCTATCTTTAAAGTATGATAATAGTATAGTCTGCACCATAGATGTCTAATTTTAGGAATGTCATCATTTTGACATACACCTTGTACTACTCCTGACCCTGAACAACATTCAAACCTTTGAGGAGAGTAAAGTTGCTTACAACACAAAGTCATCCAATTTCACTCTGCTCACCTCTCTACAGGGCTTGGCCCCAACCCGCAGTGTGGCCTTCCCACCTGTTCCCTGGTTTTGCTGCTCCATTTGTGGTTCTCATAAAGATGGTAAGCAATTAGGCTGTTCAGTTGTGGCACATGGTAGTGTAAAATTATGGAATTTAGGATTTTAATGAGTTCAGGTGCCTTACAAAAGAACTCCCCCCACTCCTACCCCCACTCCTTGTCCATAAAATTATATGACTTTAGAATTGGAGCTTTACACAGCCCAAAGTAAGCCATTTTATTTAAAGAAAAAAATGGACCAGGGAAAGAAACTCAACGCAATTATATGCAGATTTGTTCATAAATCAGGCACTGCAGCAGCTGCACGGCACATGTTGGTGATCCCAAGTTTGTAGCTAGGACTTGAAAGATAAACATGAACCTGCTTCCATAGAGGAAAATGTGTTCACAGCGAGGAGCTGACCCTATACTTTAAACAAGGTTCATGGTGTGGCAACCTGCTGTGCCCTGCTCCATGTGGTTGCTTGGTGGTGAGGGTCACATAAAGAAGAGACCAAAGAATGAAAAATGATTTACCCAGGGCACAAAGGACTCAGCTGCAGACCCCGAACAGTGGTAGAATTTGACTCTTACACCCAACATTCTAGGGCCTAATTAGCTAGGTCACTGGAGCAGGCAGGTTTTTCTCAGGTATTTTCAGAAGTGAAAGATCTTTTGCCCTGGAGCTGAAGAATGTAGGAAAAAATTGCAATTTATGGTAAAAGACTGGTCTTAAGACTTATATCCTTCTAAATATATGTGTGTCCCCAGAAACCCTGCTAAGCCCTGTGCTTGCCCTAGGTATATGGAGAAGGACAAACAGAGGGGTCCATCTGTTTCAGGAGTCATTGCCAGACCAATTGCTTTGCTCTGGCCTGGTGCCAGTTGTAACTCATTGTAAGGTCCAGCTGTTTCCTTGGTCCAGGTATTCCCTGGGGAATGGAATATAATGTAATATATTTTTTAGCTGGCTTTTTGTGAAAATGGGAACTGTGGGTTGACCTGCCTCTGTCTGCTTCAAACAGAAGGTAAAACCGTGAAGGTAATGCTTTGTGGCAATATGGTAGAAGTTGATACCTCTGTGGGATCTGTTAAACAACCAGGCTTCAGGGTGATTTAAACTGCCCAAAGCAGACTTGGCTCACCCTTTTTCTTCTCTTACTCAATAAATTAAGAGACTTTTGGAGAGAGAGTCTGATTTTTTTTCCCCTCTCTTTTCTTTCTAGAACATTATCTGTTTCAGTGCTCTGTTGAGAAGAGTTAGTAGTAAAGGAAGGCCTGTAGCCAATCACAGGTTAAATACCTTAGGTAGTTCTATGCCTTTCAAGAACTTTACTCCAAACTGTTCTCAGCATCAGGCACTGGCCAAGTACAAAGCTGTCTCAGCACTAGATAATTTCCTGAACCTGGAAAAATGGTGAGGATCCCAAAGGTGTGATTTTTCATCCTTTCAGGTGACTGTTGTTCAGTCTGTCAGCCTCAAGAGTATAGAAGAAAATTTAAATCCTCAACACACACACACGTGCACACACACACATACACACACACACGATCATATATATGCACACACATACTCACACATGAGTGATGCATCATGATTAATAAATGAATGGAGCTATTTGTTATTTATTATTTAAGCCTTCAATACTGGCTGGCCTGAGTGATACATGAAATATAGGCAAGTAATTTATTTATTAGGGAAAATAATGATTTTTTCCCCCATAGCATAACCCCCTCTGACCCAAAACAGCAAGAGCTTTATCAAATACAAATTCAATGGCTTGTAATTTTAGAGTCTTCCAGAGCATTGTAACTGACAACCTTTTTAACATAAGTACATTGAACAAATAATTTATAGATGTATTCTGGGAATATTTTAGGGTGTTTTATGACTACTTCTGAAAGCTATGGCATGTTATCGATTTTGGTATATTAATATAACCTAAAAGGGAGGGCACATACTCAGCTCCTAATCCACATCAGCTTTGATGGCAAACAATATATTTTACTGAAGGCAGCCTTGAACCAAAGCAGCAGAGGTTAACAATTACACATCATAGCCAAAAGTTTAAGATAATGAATTTCACTCATTACAGAACTCCCACTTTGGAGACTGAAACATGTTGTTTCTACTTGGGGTTCCATCCAAACTTCCCAACTACCATTTGTCAGCACGAATTTCCCTTTCCTTCAACCCATTCATTTCTTGCCGCTGGCTTGGGATTCATGAAGCCTAATCTCTGCCGAAAGCACCACCATTACCCCTTTCCCAAAAATGTATTTTAGAGTGGATTTTTAGGGCTTATTTAAAGGAGCTTGTTATGTTCCTCCTGCTAGTATTTACTTACTTCTTTCTTGATGGTTTCAAGGTAGTTCATGTTTGTGTTACCAATGTACTTTCCATATTTGATATTTTAAAGTCATCCATCTCTTTGCCATGTTTAGGTCCAGAGCTTTATTACAAGGATGCCATTGTCTACATTACTGACTCCAGCAATCATGATCCTCCCTAAACTGTCTATTCTGTCAGTAGCCTTCAATAAGAACTTGAGCTTAAGCAGAACTGGCTTTTTCCTGCCTCTGAGGCTTGCCTCTTTTTGCTGTGGATGCCATGGCTCTTCTCTGTTTTGCTGTTCCATATATTTTGTATCTAAAGATTTTCCCAACCCTTCAGTACACAATTGCCATCTTCTCCAACCTCCGTACCACCCGGAAGCTCATGGCTGTGATTTAGTGTTTTACTGTGAATGGCATTGCGTTAGTCCTACTTTCTCTTTCAAATATATTGGCCATCCTAGGTGGGCTAGAAATAATTTGAGGAAAGAAATAGTAAAGGTTATGCTCCCCTTGTAACCCCACAACTTTTAGGAGGCCACTGAACCAATAATGGCAACTCGGCACTCTTACACACTAAATTCAACATATACCAGATTTAATGCACACTGAAATGTAAGGAATATAAACAACAGTTTTCAAAGTAAGGCTTAGCTTGGAAAATATGACTGCCTCTAATAATTTAAAAGTTGTAGTATGATCAGAAATATTCTAAAATGCTATAGGGTTAAATGATGGGGGGTGAATTTTCTTTAATTATTCTTTAAAAGTAAGTAAATTATCATTGTGATTACTATAAATGCTCCTCTTACAAAGATCTGAAAATTTGGAAACAAAAAGAAGCAAAAAGAAGATAAGAAAATAATCTCTTCATTTCTTTCACCCACAGCAAGTACTGTTAATACCTTGGTATATACCATCCAGACTCTTTTATGTACATGTGTTCTGGTTTCTAGTGGCTTGCTTACTCATGCTTTTACATAAAGTACTACTTCTGATTTCATTAATTCCATAAGCTAAATCACCAGAAAAGGAATAGATGGGACATAAGGCATGTATAACATGTAGAGAAAATCATGTTTGTATAAATACTTTTGAAAAGTATCACATACTATGCATTGTTTTGTAGCCTGTTTTTCCCTGTGTTAATAATGTGGCTTAAATAGCTTCATACCAAGTCATTGTATCTTAATTACTTAACTAGTTAGTTATTATTGAACATTTAGGATTTTCAGATTTTCACTCCTGGACATTGATAAACAAAAGAAAGCAAAAAGAAGAAAAGAAAAAAATAATTTCTATAATCCTTTTGCTCATAGCAGGGGAAGGAAAAAAGAAAGGTCTTTCTTATATACATGTTATCTTTTAATTCCATTTTTCCATAAACCTCCTGAAGTCCATTCATATCTCTGGAATCAACATAATTCAGGCTCTAAAATGAATGCAATGTCTAGCTGTGACTCTGTTTCCCTTGTCCGTGTACATCAGATCTTCTTGAACTATGGTGGTAGTGACTTTTGGTAGGGCAATTTTTGTTGTAGGGGGATTGTCCTGTGAATGGTGGGGTATGTAGGAGCATCCCTGATCTTATTCCACTGTAGGCCAGAAGCCACTATCCCCAGTTGTGGTGACTAGAAATGTCTCCAGACATTACTGACTGTTACCTAAGGGGACACAGTTGCCCCTAGCTGAGAGCTGTCCAAGCACGTGCTCCATCTGCTTTCTGGAGTCCCACTTATCACCTGTGGTGTGGATAGATTATGTATATAGAACAGAGCAGATGTAGAGAGAATAGAACTTGGGAAAGAGAAGAAGGAAAAGAAGGAAAGAATTCTCTACTTGGAGTATCAGTGAGGCTGGCATGGGACCTCTCACTATCACTGAGTCTACAAGTGGGAAGATCTTTCCTCCTGAGTGCAGGTGACACAGCCCCAAAATGTCTTGCAAGAGAAAAACAATGCCGAGCATAAAGGAGGGAAAATGAGTAAAGAGATCAATATCTAAGGGTAGAGGAACCTGCTAAACCAAAAAGGAGTGTTTTGAAGTGAATAGCTAAGGGAGGCTGAATTCAGAGACAGCACAGCTATAAAGAGAAAGAGGTCAGCTTTTGGAGCGAGACAGACATTGGCTTGATTTCTAGCTTGGCTGTCATTTTCTGTGTGACTATGGGCAGAATGCTTGTCTCTGAGTTTCAGTTTAATCATCTATAAAACAGGAATATGTAAAAAATTAACATGTGGGTAAGTGAGTTTGAATTTGGTACACATAGAAAATGCCTAGCATTGGGGCCGTCGCTGTGGCGCAGCAGGTTAAAGCCCTGGCCTGCAGTGCCGGCATCCCATACGGGCACCGGTTCTAGTCCCGGCTGCTCCTCTTCTGATCCAGCTCTCTGCTATGGCTTGGGAAAGCAGTAGAAGATAGCCCAAGTGCTTGGGTCCCTGCACCCATGTGGGAGACCTGGAAGAAGCTCCTGGCTCCTGGCTTCAGATTAGCACAGCTCCGGGCATTGCAGCCATCTTGGGAGTGAACCAGTGGATGGAAGACCACTCTCTCTGTCTCTACCTCTCTGTAAGTCTCTTTCAAATAAATAAATCTTTTTTTTTTTGACATGTAGAGTTATAAACAGAGAGAGAGACAGGGAGAAAGGTCTTCCTTCCATTGGTTCACCCCCCAAATCGCCACTATGGCTGGCGCTGCGCCAATCCGAAGCCAGGAACCAGGTGCTTCCTCCTGGTCTCCCGTGCAGGGGCTCAAACTTGGGCCATCCTCCACTGCCTTCCTGGGCCACAGCAGAGAGCTGGACTGGAAGAGGAGCAACCGGGACTAGAACCCGGTGTCCATATTGGATGCCAGTGCCACAGGCAGAGGATTAACCAAGTGAGTCACAGTGCCGGCCCTTAAATAAATCTTTAAAAAAAAAATGACTGGTATCATGTTGTGTACACAGCAGGTGCCCAGATAAAGACAGTAGCTGTTTTACAGGCTTTCATGAGATATGCATGCAATGTTTCTAGACAAAGACTGGAACATTGTAAGCACACTATCTTTTAGGTAGGATAACACCAGATTGGTGATGGTCTTGAAATCCAGACCCAGAAGTTTAAGTGGATGGGGAGGAGAGATTTAGTGCCTTTTGAACAGGAATGTGAGATGAGGAAAGTGTGATTCTAGGCAGAAGAGCTTGGCAGTGGTTGTAGGATGACTAACTGAGAAGAGACTGGACTTATGTAGATCATTTAGGAGATGGATGTAACAAATAAGGCATGAAAAATGCAGACTCTGTCATATTCCTGGTATAAGCATTCTTGAAACAAATGTATGAATAACAGAATGAAGTATATACCACGAAATCTCAATTGCTATAAAAGCTTGACAGAAGGAACCTAAAGATCCTAGCACTGAAGTTCTCTTAGGTCTGTTGCTTCATGTTCCTTGGACCCACTCAGATTTCTTTCAGATTCTGAGAGCAGATTCATGTTGGACCAGCACCCCTTTCCTGCACCTGGGGATAACAGATGCTGTCCTTTCTTCTTTTTTTTAAATTTTATTTATTTATTTATTTGAGAGGTAGAGTTAGGAAGGGAGAGAGAGACAGAGAGAAAAGTCTTCTGTCTGCTGGTTCACTCCTCAAATGGCTGCAGTGGCTAGAGCTGGGCCCATCAGGAGCCAGGAACTTACTCTGGGTATCCCATGTGGGTGCAGGGACCCAAGCACTTGGGCCATCTTACACTGCTTTCCCAGTTCATAGCAGAGAGCTGGATTGGAAGTGGAGATGCCGGGACTTGAACTGGCACCCACATGGGATGCAGCACTGCAGACAGAGGCTTAGCCCATTATGCCACAGTGCTGGCCCCAGATGCTATGCTTTCTGCTTCTCTCTCTGCCCTAACCTCTGAGGTGCATGCATGATCTAAGCCAGGCTTATCATAGTCCTCTGGGTACAATGATTGGCCCAAGGATGGGCATGGGCCTGAGGCCAAGCCAATGAAACTCTTCCCTGGGATTTTATACCTGGAAACTGGAGAGAGAAATCCTATTTTTTCCTTTGATCTGAGAGTGGTAAAAATTTGATTCTATAGCTACTTTTGAGGTTTGAGAGGATGAAGCTGAGATGAGTGACAGCAGGGACTGGGCATGAAGGGGAAGAGGATTGAAGAACTGGGAATGGAGAGAGAAGGAAAGAACAGAGACTCCCAAGGCTCCCTATGTTAGAGATCTCAAAATGGCATGATATGGTCTGGTTTTTGCTTCAGTTTTGTAAGTCACTCCAGTGTCCTTCAGATAAATTGCTTTATTTTTGTCTTACACTGTTCAATAATGGGTAACTGACAAAGAAATTCATATCATGGACTTAGGGTGATGATATCCAGAAACCCTAGAAGGATTACTTTGCACCTGCTAGTATTGGTTTAGTTACATCATAAATAGTTATTGAGCATCTGCTGTTTGCCAGCCAGTATGCCGATGCTGAAACTCTAAGAGTCATCTATCTCCACTCACAGGATTCCTGCTCTCTGGAGCTTTCAGCCTGGTAGAGTGGACAGCCAAGTGTGAAACAGAGGAAGCACAGAGTGTGGGTGAACAGTATCAGGGCCACCTTGCATGGTTTTGGAGAATGTTCAGTTGAAATTCCTAGAAGAAGAGATGTAAAATCTCATGTCTGAAAGAGGAGCAGCAGTAATCCATGAGAAAAGGCTATGGAAGAACATTCTGGGCAGAGGATAGAGTCTAGGGTGGAGAGAGACAGAGAGAGAGAGAGAGAGAGAGAGAGAGAGAGATTGAAATTGGTATATATATATATATAGATATAGTTAGATGTAGAGGTAGACAGATGTATACATAGAGACATACAGAGGGAAATTACACAGGTGTGTATGTATACACACACACACATATAGATATAGATTGATATTGAAAGGAATTATACATATATAGAGAGGGAGAGAAAGAGAGAGACAGATTCAGATCCACAGGAAGACTTGGAGGACTGGAGCAGGTTTTGGTGCATTCTTTGTAGCTGCAGAACCATGCAGGGGAAGTCTCGGAGTTGTAATTCCCACAGGCTGTACTGGCTTGGCAGCCACTAGTTCCCTTCTGTGGCAGTGTAACTTGTTAATGTCTGCTGCTCTAGGCAGTCTCATCAAAGTCAGGGTGGAAAAGGGAGGGAGGAGATTAGAATAGACATCTATTTATTTTTCATTTTGCATTGAGCTTGGTGTGGGCTGACTGCTTTTCAGGATCTGATTCTTTGCTCCCAGAGGGTCTTGTGGTCAGGCACCAGCTGTGAGGATCTGTTACCATGGGTGACATTTTCATCCAATGGGAGCGGTGCTGCTTGTTTGCAGCGTGGCAGATGGAGCAGCTAATCGATACAGTCTGGGAGGTAGGCAGCCCGCACCCCAAGTGGCCCCACCACACAATGAGAGCTGGACCCCAGGGGCTTGTGGAACACATGCCTGTGACTGGGCCTTTGATTGGAAAAGACCTCACTCACCAGGGGTTGTGGCCGGAGACAATGTCCTGTTCTTTACTAAGGTGGCCTCTTCACTTCCAGGATTTTTACAGCCCCTCTCTCAGGCAACATTGCCTGGAGAAGCTGCTGCCAAACCCTCCGTAGCTCTGTGTGCATGACACTGAGATTTCAGTCCAGTAAGAATCAGCAGGCATTTTGAGTATCGTCCTTATTCAAGCAATAGACTGAGTGGTGGAAAGAATAAGGCAGTGTCCTGCCCTCAAGGACCTTGTGATGAAATTAGGGATTTCCAGTCTGGTCATGAAATAGCCAAAAGCCACTCAATCATTCATCCAACACACTTATTGAATAAACTTGAAAGGCACATCAACATATGCCAGGTATATTTTTAGGAGGTGGGGACACAGAAATGGCTAGGAGATGCCTGGTGCCGCCAGTACCTCATTTCACCTCATGTTATCTAACAAGAGGATTAGCTAGATCTTAGTGGGTTCTTCCTTTGCACTGTCTTATTAAATGTGTATAACTTGATGAGCTGGGTTACCAACACTATCTCCATTTTGAAATAAGAAAATGAGGTCTGGAATAGAAGTGACTTTTCCATTATCACCATGTTTTGACTTTGAATCTGGGGCCACTGCTAATATACAGTTCAGCATTAATTTCATTGTAGTCACATTATTTTAACATATGTATATATACATGCAAATTTTATTGGTAAAATGTACTGAATGTATAATGCATGCTAATAATTTTATATTGCAAATGATTAGAAGATGAGCAATAAAAGGTTCTTTGATTTCTTAATTCCAGTGGATGAGGTATCAGGAAACCTGGGGACCGTCCATTGAGCAAACCCTCAATTTCCTCTTTCTCAAGGAAGAATATTTAGGCTGGCCTTGTGCCTACCTTCTGGTGTTTTATGATAACTGAATGGAATTTTTATATAGATGTAACCCTTGATCCTAATAGGATTGCACACAAACTCTCATGAAGTTGTGTGTTCTCCCCAGGGTCAATTGCTGGTGCTGTTCATGTTTTCTGCTGTTGCATTGAAGAAGGTGGTGGATAAGAAGTTCCTGAAATTGTAGTTCACTGAATAAACAACATTCTTGCTCTTCACTCTTAAGAGAAATGTGAAATAAAGCAAAACCAAGTTTCCATCATCTCCCTCTCTCCTCTCTTCTTTATGTTTTTAAAGTCTTATCTCACAACACTCCCACCCCCTTCCCCACTGGTAATTTATTTCTCCAAGCCACTACACATAGAAGCATCACTATTTTAATTAGCAAGAAGCGAACAGAAGTAAGAAGCTAGAAGGCACAGCAAGGGAGCCCACCACTTGCATGCTTTAATTATTCATTGAGGTAAATAAAATTAAATATTTTCTCAGCAATCCAGAGCAGGATGTGAAGTAATTACACTGTCAGATTCATCAAAAATTCCCTCATCAAAATAAAAACCTTGATGCCATTTAATAATTTATAATACAAATACACAGAAATTGTAAAATATTATAAATAGAAAACTGCTGGCTAAGTGAGCATGAATTAGTCAGGGGTTATATTCTAGAAAGATGCTGTCATGAGCTGTATGAATTTTTAATCAGAAATATTTTTGAGGCCTCATTTAGAGTATGGACTATACCAAAACTTTAAAATACAAACAACACAACAAAACAACAACAAATTCCTGCTGCTTGGAGATTTGTCAACACTGCATTTTAAGGAAAATTGAGGGCACACAATGATTGCCGGCAGGAAAACAGTTTGTCTTCTTTGGTACAGAGCACCTCTGACACATGTCTACATGGATAACAAATTAATTAATTAACATCCATGTAACAACCATTGGAAAAGTCTCATTTCCATCAAGGCAGAAAGGCTAGGTCAGCCATGGAAACTTGTAAGATGGTGGGTGATTGTGGAGATACGATTTTTTTCCAGTTTGAAATAGTGCAATCTGTTGAGTTTCTGTATGGAAAAAGCCTGAAGAAAATAGAGGAAATTCAATTTTTTCTTTTGCTAACTCTCCAAGAAGTGTTCTTGTGTGTACATGAGAACATGTGTACATGTATACATGGCCTGCCTATGATAGGAAACCGTCTCTGGAGATTTAGCTATCCCAGGTTGGAGGAGGAATGGGCAAGACTTTACTGAATGGGGAGAAATCAGCTCCATTCGCCAGAAATGAAATGTGTGCTTGCAAGACAGTTAATTTAAAAAGCGAGCCAGCTTCCATTCAGGAGTCTAAGAGACTAGTAGGAATGACAGTGTGGCAGTCAGATCTTTTTACAAAAAGGTCAAACTGATCCCTTTTCTACTTCAAATCTGTCAAAAGTTTTCTCTTTGGCTCAGTATGAAGTCTGAACCCATTGATAAACATGTTAAGGCCCAAAAGTTGTGGCTCTAGGTGAAAATCTCCCCCTTTGTCTTGCTCCACGTGCTGCAAAGGCACAGCCCCTCCAGCAGACCATCGAGCCTCCAGGAACACACAGTGTCCTCTGTTGGATACATTCTTCTCCCCTTCTTTCTTGGGCAATCTCTTCCTTTTATACTTCAGGACTCAGCTTAGATGTCCCCTCTTCTAGGAAGCCTTCCTGGGTCATCAAATGCCATCAGGTTATCCTGTTCTATCTCCCATTGTGTGTGATACTTCCACCTTATGAACTTGCCACATTTGTTATATTTAGAATAAATTATCTATAGCAATGTGTGTATTATTTGTCGTCCAAGATGACTAGAACATCAGTGAAGGCAGAGATGATAGACGTCAGGGATCTTTCCTTTGACGCTCACAATGAAACCCCTTTATGAACTGTAACTCCTCACCTCCCACACCTACCTATTTACTTCATTCTCTGACCTCCTCTCCTACACCCTCGTGTATATCCACTTGGATTGAACTCTTCCCTGTTCCTTACCGGCTCCCAAGACAGGGTCTATCTCTGGAAAGCTCTTTCTCCAGATACTTTCTTTCCCCTCCCTCTTCTCCACTCTCTTCTTCCATCTCCCCAGTATTATTACCCTTCTTTAGATCTTTACCCAAGTTTCATCTCCCCACTAAAGTCTTCTGTTTTAAAAATTTCCTTTTTTCTAAAAACAATTTATTTATTTATTTGAAATGTAGAGTTATGGGGGTGGGTAGTGAGAGAAGAGAGAGAGGAGAGAGAGAGAGACAGAGAAAATCTTACATCCCCTGACCTCTCCCCAAATGGCCATAATGGCAGGACTGGACCAGGCTGAAGCCAGGAGCCAGGAGTTTGATCTGGATCTCCACTTGAGTGCCATGGTCTCAAACACTTGATCTATCCTCTGTTGCTTTCCCAGACTCATTATTAGGGAGATGGATCAGAAGTAGAGAAGCCAGGACTTGAACTGGTGCTCATAATGCAAACCATCCTTGCAGGTGGCAGTTTAACCTGCTATGCCACAATGCTGGCCCCCCTTTCCCTAATTTCAATCCACCCCTACCGACCAATACTTCTATCCCCCTTTTATTGGGTTTTGCTTAGCATTAACATCAATGGAATTCATAAATATTTACTTAGTTTATTTGTTGTCTGCATCTTTCCTCTATGATATGAGTTCCACAGGGCAGGGATTTTTGCCTGTGATTTTCATTCTTTTATCACAGGAGTATAGAATCTGTCTTGGCCCAGAGTGGAACTCGGCAAATATTAGTTGATAGAATGATGGAAATAACTACCCTTATATTAGTGGAGTGCATGTGAAAGGCTTATATTTTTGTGGAAAACCTTTTTTGTGAGAGTTCTGGGGCTTGGATGATGCCTTGTAGGCAAGATGGGTGTAATGGGGAACATTTTAAGAGATAGATTAGTCTTTCCCTGTTTGCCAATGTAGGCCATCCAAGTTTGTATGCAATCTCAAAACTTCGCAAGTTTCTTAAGAAAGACACACATAGCTGGTGAGATAATAGGTAATTTGAATAGACTGAATACTTGGAAAGGAAATAACTCTTTGGTGTTATAGACCAAGGACAACAAATGGTTTCAGTACCAACTGATGGTAGTTGTTGCTTGAAAGGCCATGTTGAAAAGTGTTTTGAGCCTATTTCTATGTCTAGTGGAAAAGTGTTATCATCAGCTGGTGATGTCTTGGGCTTGGAAGGAAGGTGTGTCAGTATTTGTATCATTGCATCTGTGTCCTGATTTCTTAGTTTCTAGCCTTTTACATGGAAACCCAAGCATACAGGGGGACCGTTACTATCCCCATTGGTCTATTTTTTTCTGAGATTCTAGTGAAAGCTAAAGATTGAGGTATTTGGAAAAGGCCTTAGTATCCAGACCCTTTAGGGACCTCGCTATATCCTTTGGGCTGAATGCTTGAGTGTTTCCTTCAGGGAATGAAGTAGCTGAGCTATATTGGTAGTTTATAGATGAGGGGCTCACACAGGGGTAGCAGAATTCTTCTAGTCTTGTTCTTGTAGATCGGCTATTCAAACTAATCCCCTGTTGCTAAGACTGTCTGCAGGGAGGGGAGCGGGGAATGACCCAAGACAGAGGCTTGGCCTGAAGTAGAGACCCTGACCCTAATGTCATTAGTTTAACTTGCCAATCCTATGAGCTCACCAGCCCATAACAAAGCTCTCCCTTCCCCTCCTGGTGCTGCCCACAACCTCATCTCTAGCAGCCCTCGTTGTACAGTTCACCTGGCTCTCTATCAACGGTAAATGCAATTTCTTTTTCTGGAGGCCTCTCCTGTCCCTGCACTTGAAAATCCTTCACAGTGCCTAATTTTCTCTTAGCATTTCTGTTTTTTAGTGGCTGCTTTAGCAAGTGTCCAACCAGGTTCTAATACCATCCAAGTGATTTATGTGTTTCTAGTATTTTTCTGTCTTGTCTCACTGCTTCATTAGTATTAAGCACATTGAAAAGATGGACCATTGTAAATATGTCTCTGAATCATTTTCACTGACTAATATAAAGATCTCAGGACCTACTTCTGTATAAAAGGGTCATTATCTAACACACTGTTGACTGGATTCAATGGGCCCATAAGTCCAAATGGAACCATTGGTATAAATTTTTTGAAGGATGATTTGGCATTATCTATCAAAATTTTGAATGTGCCTACCTTTTGTTCAGCTTCAACTTCTTGTAATCTACATTATAGAGTGGTATTTTAAAAAATACTTATTTGAAAAACAGAGGGGCAGAAAGAAGGGGATATCTTCCATCCACTGATTCACTCACCAAATGACCTAAATAGCCAGAGCTGGACCAGGTCAGACAGGAACCAGGAACTTCATCCTGTTCTCCCTCATGAGTGACAGTGGCACAAGGACTTGGGCCATCTCTTCTGCCTTCTCAGGCACAGTAGCAGAGACCTGGATGGGAAATGGAGCAGCAGGGACTTGAAATGGCACTCTGATATGGGATGCTGACATCGTAAGAAGTGGTTTAACCAGATGTACCATAATTTATGTCCCTAGAGGGCTATTTTTTATAATAAGATATGCACTTGGAAATGAACAAGAAGATAAGTAGTAAATTATCAGCGACTTATCTGTGGTGGGTAAGATTGGGAAAGCAAGGTATTTTACTTCATGTTTTAAACCTTTTATTATTTTGGGAAAATTTATAAAAGATTCATTTGAAAGAGTTAGAGAGGAAGAGACAGAGATCTTCCATCTACTGGTTCATTCCCCAGATGGCCATAATGAACAGGGTTGGGTCAGGCTGAAGCGAGGGACCAGGAGCTTCTTCCAGGTATCTCATGTGAGTAGAAGGAGCCGAAGCACCGGGACCATATTCCACTGCTTTTCCCAGTCCATTTTCAGGGAATTGGATCACAAATTGAGCATCTGGGTCATGAACCAGCACCCATATGGGATGCTGGCATCGCAGCTGGCAGCTTTACTTGTTACACCACAATGCTGGCCCCTGAAAAAACCTTTTAATAGACATATTAACATTCCATTATGAAAAATTATTGTAAAGAGTTTATAGTAAAAGAGCATGGCAATTGTGCTGTTTCATAAAATACTCTATAATTTAGCAATACTTACAAAATAATTCAGTAGCCCTTTTCATTATTTCTAGAATGCTTAACTAATTTTCAGAGGTGTTAAATGCAGACTAAGTGTGGGAGAGTTTAAATAAGGAAATTGCTCTTTCTATTCTTGTTGGTATCATGTTGGACTATGTTATATTTCTGGTTAATGGAGTGTAAGTAAAACTAATGTGTCATTTCTGAGCAAAAGTTTCAAGAACCTGTTCATGTTTTTGTTTTCATGTTCTCTTATTCTCCTTGTCACAGACCAGCAATATTTCAGGAAAAGTTTATCTATTACCTTATGTCTCTGAAGCAAGACTCCACCAACTCTGATATATATGTTACACAAGCAGGCAATAGAACCTTGTTCTTGTAAGCCACTGAAATTTGGGGTTGCTTCTTACTGCAGCCCATTCTAGACTACCCCTGAATGATAGAATTTCTGAAACCTCCACTAGTTCCTTGAATATTGGCTTTCCTGGCCAATAAATTATGGTGTGTGATTGTAATCCTCATTACTGTGTGATTGAATCAGCCAGGAGGCTTTAGACTGCAAGCAAGCTGAAAAGAAGAAATGAATTAAGGAATAAGGATATATTAACTCAGACACAAGAAGTCCAGAGTTTCAGCTTCATGACTTCTCTGAGGACTCAAGGTTTGCCATATTTTGGCTTAACCTTCCTGTCATGGTTGTATGCTAGCCTGCTATAGAAGTTCCAGATGTCATTCATGGGCATTATAGTAACCCTTGAAGAACAGAGGTATTTCTTTTGATGTGTTCATTTTTCTTCTTTCTTGCTTTTAATTGAGGAAAATATTTCCTGAAAATTCTCTAGCAAACTACCCTCAGATCTCATTGACTAGGATTGGCCACATGTCCATGATTAAACCAGTCACTGTTAAGTGCAGTGAGACCACTTGGAATGGATTTGATCTCACTCTGGAAGTAACCATGGGTGCCTTTTCTGAGCAGGTAGATGTATGGCAAATGATTACCCAAACAAAACTGAGGATTTGTCTTCAAGGAAGATGAGGAAGATGCAAGTAGCATGTGCTTCAGTGACCTTTAGTGTGTATGTACTCTCCTGGGACTCTAGGTTCCCATTAGTAAACTGAGAATTTGGAGCAAGATGGCTTCTAACATAAGGATTATTACCACAGAGTCCATCGATCTTGACTTCTGAAGGGATGGAGTCCACATTTCCTTTCAAGACCTTGAGTGGGACAAAGAGATTGTCTGTGCTCTAGGGTGCCACTGGCTTAGGTCATCAAAATTCTTATTTCAGCAGCTTCCTGAGAGGCAGGCCCATTATGGGTTCTGGCTCCCATAAAACTTTGCTTCTTGGATTTTACATGCCCAGGATGAATGTGGTCTAGGTGAGGGGTGTATATGTGCAGTCTCGTTAGCTTTTAGTTACATATCAGATTGACTTTAAAAGTGCTTTGAAGACTTATAAAGCGCTTTGTGCTTGGAGATTTTTCCAATAGCTCCCTCTTCTCCCATGCTCTATACTCCCAAATCTCTGCATCCCCTTACAATTTGCCTTGACTCAAGGCATTTTATTGGCCAAATTAAAATAAGTTAGTCCCAAGGGCTCTTGAGCCATGAACTTCAAAAATAATTTATCATCCTCATTATTAAAAATAATAGTCAGAAATGATTTGGGGCACGGGGCTACAAAACCAAGTGTGTAGGTCTTATGGGACTGGTGCTGAGGTCTTCACTTCTTTCAGGGTACCAGTTGTCTTGTATTAAGGCATTAGCTACAAACTGCCTGGAAATGAGATGGGCTTATCTGAGGAAAGTGCTGGGGCTCTTATTTTATTGGGCCAGGATGGACACATATGCAGCCAATGTCTGCTTAGGCAGTGGAAGGGGACTGGAGAGGGATCTGTAAAATTTGACATAGTTGAATTCATCTTGTCTTCCATGTCTTTTGGGACATTTTCAGCAATAATCTCTCCCACCCTACTACATCCCTAGAAGGGTTTTATGAACTATTTCTAGCTTTGCCACTTGTTTATATCTGAGAGGAGTCCTAAATGGTGTATGATTTCTTGACTGGCTTTGATGAAATCCTCTTTTTTCATCTTGGCATTATGCTGGGATGCTGAAGTAACCCATTCCCCATAGCCACACTGGCATCACATTCTGGTCAATAGGAAGGCTGACTCAAAAGTATTGACTTCAGCTCCCACACTAACAGTTCTATTTGTCATCACTAGATCTCCTGGGCTAGATTTATATTCCTAGAGGGCCTCATAGAAATATTGTTCTGGGGCCAAAGTAAACCCAAGATGTGTCAAGGACAGAATCCAATCACCAGATTAAAATGGACATAGCTATTAGAAAATATTTTTACATTTGGCAATGTAAGAATAATAGACACAGTCTTTTATAGATTGTAGGAAACCATTCTCAGCCTGCAGCACTCATAAACACAAAAGAAGAAGAATAGATTGCTCATTTTGCAAACTTTGTTTTGTTAAATCAAGCACAGATCCAAAAAGCCACACAAAGTAGATGTATTCAATGAGTCATAAGACTTCATACTTATAATCACCAAATGTCAGTTACCCGAGAAGGTTCTCAATGCACCCTGTGCAATCTCATCCCTACTCCCACTTCCCTGAAAGTTACTCTGTCCCTTTCTTTTTCTTACAACTTATCTTTTGGGGGCTGGCTCTTTGGCGTTGCGAGTAAAGCCATCGCCTACAGTGCCAGCATCCCATATGGGCGCCGGTTTGAGACCCGGCTGTTCCACTTTCGATCCATCTCTCTGCTATGGCTTGCGAAAGCAGAAGATGGCCCAAATCCTTGGGCCCCTGCACCCATGTGGGAGACCGGGAGGAAGCTCCTGGCTTCGGATTGGTGTAGCTGCAGCTGTTGCAGCCAGTTGGGGAGTGAACCAGCGGGTGGAGGACCTCTCTGTCTTTCTCTGCCTCTCCTTCTCTTTCCGTGTAACTCTGACTTTCAGATAAATAAATAAATATTTAAAAAAACACTTATCTTTTGACCTACAGAGTTTCCCTACAATATGTATATTTGCTACTCACATATTCATGCTCCTATGTCTTCTGCAAATTGGGTGCACTATCCAGGGACCCAGTTAGATTCAGGTTCAACCCACTGGGGAAGAGGCATAGTGTTCTTTGAATAGGAGGCATACAATGTCTCATTTTTGCTCTGTGTGTTTGTATGTGTGCATGACATCAGCCAATGTTGTATCTGGATCTGCTAATATACTGGGCATTGCTGAATGGTGATATCTAATTCCATCTTTTTCCTTTTATTTGTTAGCTGGAATATGTATAAACATATGCTTCCACTCATCTACCCTTCGATTACCCAGCAGTATGGTTCAAATAACACATGCAGGATAAATGCTTGATTCTCTTGCTTTAGTTAACAGCTTTAAAGATAATGAATTGATTCCTGTCATCCTCTGAAGGTGCCCAATTAGTTATTTTATAATAAAATCAAGGACTTGGGAATAAATTCTGGATTGCTATTTTAGTCTGTACCTTAGATGTCTTTAATATTTTGAAAGCCTAGGTCAGTGTGCATCTGCTTCCAAATCACCCTGAAAGGAAGTCCCAAAATTCTCTGTGGACTACCCATCTTGAGACCAGTGGAAGGAGCTTGATTTCAGTTTCGTATCTTTCTGTTTTGGGTTCTAGTGGCAGGTTAGGGCAAGTATGGTGTATGGTCATGAATCTTGCTGGAAGACTTAGAAAATTTATGGTCCGTTCAGCAAAATTGTTGTTCCTATGAGATGGATGCTGTCAAATAGCCCATTCATTTAGTCTTCCCCTGCTGATTGCATGAGCACCAGGCCCCTCATTGACCCCCATGCCTTGCTTTCCGTGTGGCTTGATGGCAGGAAGAGAATATCCTAATCATCCTTGCACAGAAATTTCCACTTTACTCAATGGTTAGGTTTTTTATTGGAAATGAATAAATTGCCTTATTGTCATCAAAATTATATTTTATGTTCTTTTCTAAGGAAATGCGAGCTCTGGAAATGCTTTGCTTACAACCCTTTTGTTACAGATTGGTTCTGTTCAGTTTTAGGATGAAGTTGTACTTGAGTGCTCTTTATTTAGGTTTTTTTCAAGGGAGAGAATTAACAATCCTTTTAGGTAACTGAAGAAAAGCACATTCTTTCCAAGGGGTGTCCACTAACCCACATGGCCCTTTGCAGGCCACTGATTCCTCACATGCTCTCACTACAACCAGCAATGAGGTACTACTGTTAGAAACCAGGTACCACCCCTTGGCAACAGCTGCCAAATAACAAGAGGGTCATTAAGTAGGGGCAATGCTGGATACAACCAGACTGCCTTGCTAGCCTTTAAAAAAATCTCTCCTTACCGAACCCTCCCTCTGAATACTGAGACTGAAGACTGTTTGGGTTTTTTAAGTCTGTAAATGAACATTTTGAATCTACAAATAATCTAAAAGTGTATTCTCATCTCCATCTCTCTATTGGGGAATAAAGTCAAAATTTCTGTGTTACTTTCCTGCTCTTTTTTTTTTTTTGCATGCTCTAGTAATACCTAGGCTTAAGTTAAAAAAAAAAACTGACTCCCAACAATAAATCTAATATTTTCTGTTGTCTATAGGGAGTCAGTTCACAAAATTTCAAAGTCCTATTCTCCTTGACTGACTGAGCCAAATGGAAAATTAAAATTAATGAAAAATAGTAACATACTGATTTTTCTATAGCCTGCTAAGCAAAGTCTAAATTAAATGACTTTACTTAAAGCTTTGGTGGTAGAGACCCAATTAATTAAAAACACCAGGGTTAAACAATTGACCATCCATCTTTAAGTATAAATGAAGGACAGAGTCCATATGCCATTCTACCGAGGATGAAAAACGAGCAATTGCATGGGTCCTTGGTGATTCTGATTTGATGGGGCACCCTGGAGACCTAAAATGTTCCCCTATTCCTAAGACATATGGACCCTACACCATTGTCATACTTAATTTGAAAAACTGGGTTCCCATGCATTCTGTTTGTTTGTTTCCTTGCTTGAGGCCTGTGGTTAGGGCCTCGTGTGTTTGCAGCAATTGGAGTCAGCTTTTGTTTGGCCTTTAAGATGAAGGAAGACAAAACCATAAACATGCTACAAAACACCAGAATATAAAGGGGATTACTGGTGCCACAACAAGAGAACTGGGAGGTCATTATTCTAGATGTCCTTTCCAACCACATGCCTGTCTGCTAGTCCAGGGACTAAAGAGACTTAAAATCAAACAACCAGCCCTGAGTTTATTTTAATGGGAGTCCTCTTAAGTCTGGGCATAGTTGGAGGGTGTTTAATTCACAAATGAAGAAGTTTGCTCTGTCTGGGGGTCTTAGAAGTCAGAGAAACAGCAAAATAAAGTAGCTCCAGATAACCATAAAATCTGAGCATCATATTTTAGCAAAAAGGACATGCCTGTGTGTGTGTCCTTCTAATGGCCTTATTGTCTGGGTCCCCTACAGTCCTCAAGTCAGCACATGGCTGGAGAGGTTCGTTTCTCTAGAAATGAGTTGTTCATTGTCGGAGATGTTTAAGTACAGTCCTGAGGGCCATCTGTCTGGGGTAGTACCCCAAGAACTTATGAACACATGGGATAGATGTTTAAACATATAACTCTTAAGAGACTCTCCAACTCTGCTAAGTTACTCTCCTTTGATACCCGTTTGAATGCAGATATGCAAATTTAAAGGGCAGGTTAGCGTTTTAAGATTCAGCAAGCTCCCTTCTAGGAAATAAGTTCCCAGGGGAGTTGGTACCAAAGACCTGCTTTTGGAGTCTAAGAAAAAAACACATAAGAGAAGCAAGCATGGTTCTATGCGAATTGATTGGCCACTGAATTACCCACATTTTAATGTTTCTGTGTACCTCTTTTTCCTCTCTGGTTCTGTCCCTGCATGTAGAGGCCACTTAGTAACTTGGTCATTATATGTACAGTTATTGATGAAAACAGAGTAATAATACAAAACTATAAATGTGGGAATCTGAATTATCCAGTGTGTTTTCCAGGGAAAAGGGAATATACAGTATATATTGAAGGGAATAGTATGCATTGCACAGCTAAATGTTGATTTTTAAATTTTTTTTTACTCTTGTGTCTCCTTGCATAATAGTTCAGGTGAAAAATGTGATAGTTTATTAGAAATTCAGATTTCTTTCAGGATACCAAATTTTCTTACAAATTGTTTTTACATTAGAAACTAGTTTAAAATTATCTACCTGGGATATAGAATTTAATGAATCATCTTTTTCTAGTCAAGAATATCTGAATGTTGAAGAACCATGAGTTCACTAGAATGATAGTAAATTCATCTTTCTTCCTTTCTTCCTGCACACACCCCCCCAGTCTCTTTTTTCTTCTTCAGATTTTTCTTTCTCTCATCCTTTCTTTTTTCTAAACTAAGGCTAATCTTCAGCAAAGTTTTTGCCTTTACCTTAAATATATATCTAGAACCTGACTACTTCTTACTACCTGCATGGCTATTAGATCGCTAAACACCTCCTGTGGAGCACAACTCACTTCTGGAGAAGAGAGTTCTCTCCAGCAGCCACTCGTCTGATATTGGCATAAAAGTGGGGCTTGGATGTTTAAGTATTGGAGGGAGGGCAGAGGTGTGTAGGGTGGTATGTCTTCTTGCATAACTTACAGATTTGCATGTAATAAGATGCTCAGATTCTTTGGTTGTCTGGGGTTAGTTATCTCTTGTCTGATTGTTGCACTAACCACCCAGCTGGTCTTTTTAATGCCAGCCTTGTCCATTGCCCTGGCCTATTTTTCACATAGCAGCCAGAAATATAATTTAAAAGCAGGTTAACTATAACTGAATTTTCCCTTTTCTTCCTCAGACTAGCCCCTCTGGCCTCCTCACTATTCCGAAACACACTAACGATGCTTCCTTCTCAGGGCCTTTGCATGTGTTCTTCCCTTTGCCTAAAATATCCTTCCCTAAGATGTTGACATGCTTTTCTCACTTCTTTTGGGTCTCTTCTCAAGTGTCCTTATCAAGAAAGTATATTCTGATGTTACTATTAAAAATAACACCCTCTTCATTTTCTGTTTTCTCTACTTTGTTTCATTTATCTTCATAGTGTTTATTACTACCTAACATTATATGATTTTATTCATTTCTGTTTCTTTCACTCCCACTTCCCATCACTAGAATATAAGTTTCATGAAGAGACTGCTATCTTTCTAATACCTCATGTGATTATGTCTTACATCAGAGTTCCTGGAAGCAGACCCTGCAACTCGTGTGCAGATTTACTGGGAATGTTTGCAGGAGCAAACCCTGGGAGCACATGGCAGTGTAGGATGAGCCAGATATCCATGTGGAATTGAGTGGATAATACAACTGAGTGTGCAGTCTCAAGACTGAAATGGTCCTTCGGTTGAGTTAAATTGAGGTAAAAAGGCTAGTGCCATATTTCAGAAAAGAGCAGTTGCTGGTTATGAGCTTCTACTGGAGACATATCATAATCTCTGGCCAAGGCAGCTTCCTACTTCCTATTGCTTAGAGTAATTCTTAGATAGGGACTTCATTTAAAAACTTTGGTAGCTAAGATTACCAGAGGCTGTGGAAATGAATGTGCCAGTCTTGAAGTATGGATGTGGGTGGCATTCCCAGCTCCCTCTACAAGAGCTCAACATGTGGTTAACATTTGAAAACATTAGTTCAATGTCTAGATGTGAAAAGCCTGAATGGTGTTCTGCCTGTGACATTGCTCTTTGGTCAGACATATTCCTCCCTGCTGTCCCATTGCTCTTGACCATGAGAAAACTATGTTCTGGGGTCCCTATTCACTCTCAGTGAATCTTTGGCAATAGCTTCTCAATGTTGAGCGAAGGTATGCAGAGGGCAAAGGTGGAGACAGCCCCGGCAGTCAGACCTGGCCTTTCAGCAATGGAAAGCTGATACCAGGCATGAAATTAGAGGCAACTCTGTTCTGTGTCCTTGGGAACAAGATCCAGAAGGGTATGTTTCCTAAGAAAGTAACATGTTGCATTTGGGAAAATATTACAAAGAGATTCTTAAAAATAGAGAAGGAACCATTAAATTTGATGCAAAGCAGATTAAAAGCTTTTAGAGCATGTGGTTCTAAAAGTTTTATCATACTGCAAGATCAGCCTGCTTTCAGTGTCTCCAGCCTTCAAGATTTATGCCCCTAGAATGCTCTTAGCAATATAAAAGTTGTTATTCATTCATTCATCCCTTCATTCATTCACAAAATTTTATTAAATGTCAGGATGTACCCTAGGTGGGATGTAAATTTATAAAACTAATAATGACTCTTTAGAAAATTATTACAATGTGCTATGCACTCTGCTAAGCAGTTTAATACATAGATGATCAGAATTCATCTTAGAATAATTCCATAAAGTAGGTACCATTTTCCTTACTTTTTTTTTTAATTTAGAGAGATTGAATCTTCAAGATCACACAACTGGTAAGTGGCAGAGCTGGGATTCCAATCAAGATGTTAGAAGGTGTAAAAGATGCTAGTACACTCCCTCTCCAAAGAACTATTAGATATGGTCCCTGCCCTCAAGAGATAACGGACCAGTTGGAATACAGGCATCTACATGAAACAGAGTGACTAAGGAAGTCAAGATGTACATCTGTGTCCAAGTCTTAAGTCTTTTTTCTCTGCCTGTTTGTGTACTGTAAAGATAAAGATTCTAATATTTGTGAAATCTAATCTGTATGCTTTCTTTGAAAAGTAACAGCATATCCATTAGAACCTGTTTTGAATGATAAAATGATTGCACATAAGAAGAGTTCTGGAGGTAGGTGGTACCTAGGTTGGTTATTTTGTAGCTCATTGAGGTCAGGCTCTAGTTTGGCTTCTCCATGACTCTTGCCCAACCTCGTCAGCCATTTTGAAGGACAGAACACTGTGGGTGGTACTAAGTTCTAGGGGGAACAGTAGAGAAGACCCCATACTGAAGACCCTATACAAGGTTGGGTAATGACATGCATAGGACATGAGTGGGACCAATTGCCTTAATTCACTTTGCTTTTTACTTGGAATCTTTTCTACTCAAAAATACTGACTAATCCTCAGCCTTCAGAGTGCTGGGGATATTGGACTGAGGCTCACGTAACATTATAAATGGTTGGAAAGTGGCCAAAGGGCTGCAGGGCAATGCTAAGGTGAAGGTAGGAAGTAAAGTCCCACTGAGGACCAAGCAGAGAGGCTTGGTTGTGCCCGGAGGCACAACTGAGGGCATGGGGTGCAACAGAAAAATAATGAGAGAAATTAGGAGATTGAGGTTGAGTGAACCAGTATGGAGTGGAGGTAACTAAGTCATGGCCATTGTTGGAAGCACTCCACTTAGCCTGTATGGGACTCTGATGGGCCTCTTTGACCAGTGTCCCTTCAACAGCTAGGGAAAAGAGCTGAGCTGTTTAGGTGCAAATAGAATGAAGAGGTAAATGTGGAAAAGAACAACAAGGGTACTTTCTTTCCATTTCAAGATAACCAACTTCAGTTATCTGGAGTAGGAGGGGTGATGGCTACCTGAGTTCTAGTTTTGAAAATGTTCAGAATTGTAACATACATTACCCATTGCTGACAGTACTTCTTTTAGTAGAAAAATTTTTTAATAGACTCTAGGGGAATATGTAGCACTTAAGGAGTCTCCTTTGTTTTTGATGCTCTTGATAGAGTAGGTGCACCTTTGCCTCTTAGTGCTGTAATTGTACCACACATGGATTCTGGTACTTGCCCAAGGAAGTTACTCTGTGTTTCTTCTTCCTGGAATAAAGTGTTACTTAACACTGTGAATATATTTCACCCAGTCTGTGAACAATGTAGCAGAGCTGAGTAATAAACAGTATGCTGTCAAATATATATCTTCCTATAATAGATCCTATACCTTAAAATGCCTACAGGGAATCACTTTTTAAAGTCTATAACATGCAGTAGTTTTGATACGACTGGTTGAACCACGCAGAAAAGATTAAAAAAAGAGTAATAAATTCAGATTTTACACCAGGCACCAAACATTAAGCCAAAATGAAACTACCATACTCAAATCTTCTACAGCTTAGAGCTAATTAGACCTACATTTCCAAATGGCATGAGCATTGTGCAAGGTGGCAATTGTTATAATAACTATATCCTTACTGAGTGTGGGGTGGTGATTTACTCCAGCAATTACTGCCTGGGCTAATGAATGTTCTAGAAGGAAATCTCTGGGTGCTCTGGAACTAGGATGGTAGTTTTGCTCCTGGCCATCTCCCTGCTGGATTTCTTGTGATTGTATTGATTATTTGAGAAAGCAGAGATAAAGCCCAGAGATCAATCATGTCCCTTGGAATTTTAATTATGACAGAAACACAGTATTTGAGATAATGACTGAGTTTTATAAAGACTGGAGGAGAAGCATAGTTTTTAGTGCCTCTTGGGGTTTTATGAGAATCAAGTATGACTGTTAAGTTCTTATTTTAGTGCCTAGCACATAGTAAGCACCCAATAAATGAGAGCTCTTCTTAGAAATAAATATTCCATCTATGAGTTGGAGTGGATTTTGGGTCCTAGACTGAATTTTGGCTCTAAGAGGAGGCACTCATTTCAACTGATGCTGGGTGGTTAGTGATTTTAATGCCATGGATTTCCCCAGAAAATTACATAAGCAAAGGTAATCCAGGGTCTCTGTTGATCCTGGCTGATGTTCTACATGTGTAAATTCACCCTGCTTTTGCCTGAGAAATACAGTCTTGATTCAGTATGAAGCGTGTCTGGAACACTGCAGCCCTACTCCTCCTTCCTGAAGAGGGACTGCTGTACAGTGGGAAGAACTCCAGGTTACCTGCAGATGGGGCGGCAAGTAGTGCAGTGCAGACCCATTGGGATAAGAAGGGGGATTCCTCATACATGCCACTCAGAGATACTACCCAAGGAAAAGTCATTGTAGGGTATGTTCCTGGAAAACTGGATTGCCACATGATAGCCATGACAGGGATAATACTATTAGTACTTTGTGAGTTTTCTCAGGTTCATTATTAACATCTTCAGATGAAATTCTGATGTAGTGAATGCTACTTTTCTGCCAAGAGCAGGGACCAGACTTTGGAAATGTGATCTTTTCTAATCCTCTCACTGACCATATAACATGGACATTTTGAGCTCCATTTTTGGCAGTGGAAAGGGGGCACAGGAAATAGATTTGATGCGGCTACTTCACACAGTTATTAGGTTACCAAGCTGGAGGTGGGCGGGAAACTCACCCAGTTTTGTCTGACTGGATTTTGCCACTTTCTCCAGGTTTCCTGCTATGAAGTTGTGGATGGCATTTGCTCATCATCCCTAGATACCCTAGAGTTTGTGGTAGTACATGACCTCATGTTTTTTGGATACCAGACAAGGAATGAATAAGCCCTCCCACCAGCCTTGATTGATCCCCCTGCCTTGTTCTTTGCACCACACTAGTTGGAGTAGGTCATAAATAAAAAGTATGACATGTGGTCACTGGTTTCAAGGAAAGAGCTCGATTGAAGTATTTAGTGAACAGTACAACCCATTGCACAGAGAATAACTTGGCAGCATCCTGTAGCTCACAGCATCGACTTCTTCTACCCCATAACAGATGTCTCTCATTCTTTATGCTGCTCTTTTGTGATGATTCTGGATATGATCTCAGGATACTTCTCAACATGGGCCCCTCCCTCCCCTGCCCCGTGCTTTCCCCCAGGGAACCATGACATTGGATACAGTCAGCATCTCTCCTCTGTGGGATGCTGTCACTCAGAGGAGCAGGAGACTGGGGAGACTTAGCTGGGTGATGGCTTTAAGGGAGTGATAGAGTCAAGCCCAGGCCTGCAGGAGGGGAAAATTTAGGTGTGGAACTGCAAGAAAGGGGCATATTCCAGACAGAAAGAAGCTTGTGAGTCAATGCCCTGAGTTGAGAGTGAGAGGACAGCCTTCTGGGAACAGAGAAGGGAATAAATTTCTTAACGTGGATACTCTTGGGGCAGGAAGAAACTATTTTGACTTGCTTCTGACCTATTTTTGAACAACATAGCCTATCTCAGAGATAATAAGATAGTAAAAATATTAATTCCTATTTATTGAGGTTATTGTGCCACTCATCCTGCTTACTGCATACATGCATTGACTTATTTTATCCTTAGAACAATCCTGAAAGCTAGGTATCAGTACCCAAACTTTATCAAAGAGAATAACTAAAGTTTAGAAACAATAGGTGATGTAGCTAGTTACATAGCTAACAGGACATGTTATTGAAATTCAGAATCATCTTGCAGATGTTACAAAAAACATATACTATTGACTTTTTTCTACTATGTTTCTCTCTTGCTCATGTGCACAAACACATGCATATATAAGCTCACAATCCACATATATACTTCATGCAGTCTCTTACACACAGAATCATATGCACAGATACCACGTATGGATGCATCTATGCAATGCACATGCACATGTCATAAAACATACATATCCACACATACATACACATGCACTATATACACACCATTGTTCTGGGAATAGTCACTGCTCTTTAATTCCCAGAATAGGCAGTTTTCCCCCATCATTTGAATCTTGAGCAGATGCACAGAGAGACAGGCAAGCAGGGAGTCATCTGATAGCAGCACTCCTAAGAAAATATCATGAGTTGAATGATATCCCTTAGCTGCCTGGTTCTTATCCTTCTTGTCCTTGATTAACCAACTCTTGCTTTTATTCTACAAGCTGAGTGGTAGACTTCCAACAATTGCTCTTTTATCCCGTTAAGTAAATTTCTGTTGCTTGCCACCAAAGAACCCTAAGTGATATAAATCATCTCTTAGTTTAGCCAACATAAGTTATTGCAGTGACTGGGTCCAGTCCAATGAGAATTGTGGCCTGTGAAATGCTAAAGGCAAGGAAAGAAAACTTTGTTGCCTTGTTACAACACTGTCCGTGGGGTAGGGTCGTGATGAAATTGAGACTGATATTTGATGGTTTTCTAGAATTTACAGTAATAAACAATTTATGGAGGGGAGCCAGTACTTATTGCCCTTATTCTGATTCTGTGAATTATGAATTCTGGTCTGATGTTAATTTTTCTTGCTTGCAGCTTGCTTTATGGTTCTCCTCACTCCTTTCCCTTCTGGTACTAGCATGGTGATTGAGTAATGTATTATTCCTTCTCCCCTCAGTCCTTCAGAAGGATTCCATATATGGCAGATAATCAGGGGAACAGAGAAGTATCTCAAAGTACATAGGTTGAAATTGATAGCTGGAAGATAAGTCCAAACAGTATAGTCCAACCTTTATTGTTCCTACAGAAGAGAAAATAGAAGCTCAGAGCAGTGATGTAAGTGATGTGAGATCAGAGAGAGTAGTGTTAAGTCTATGACTATCTAGGTCTTGAATTCTAGATAGTGATATTAATGGTTGTTGAACACAGACTTGGTATCCAGTTGGGGATAGGGGGCTTCCAAGCAGGAAGACATTGTCAAACCTAGCCCTGAAATAAATTACCATCTTTTTTTTTTCTTCAAATGAGTGGTTCTACAAAAATAAAATGAACCAAACACAAAATGAATGCTTGCTAATCTGTACTAGACACTTGATATGCCTTCAAGTTCTTTCATTGTACAATTAGGGATTTTGCAGATGATAACCACCCAAGGAGAGGATCAAATTTGTTGTGCCAATGGTACAACCAAAAGCCACTTAAGCTGTAGAACCGTACCCTACACCTGCAGGTACAAAGAACCCCAAAAGAGGAGAAAAAGAGTTCTGTGTCATGAATGCAGTGACCCTCATATATTAATTCTGCCCAACAGAGAACTGTGGATGTCAAAGTTCCTTGTGTTTAATCACAGCCTTTTATTTCCTTTATATCTCTAATATCAAATAATGGACTATCTCTTCTTCGTTAAAATTCAGTTTTTGACTACTATAGTACCACAATAACTAGATTTTCTTATTTTGTGAGTATCTTCCTAATATATGCTCTTTGTGTTCTTCTTCTCCCACAGTTTGTTCAAATGTGGTGCCCTACAAGGTTTTATCTTTGTGATGTCTCTTTCCTTGGTTTATGAGCTCTTCCTGTTCAACTTTTTTATGTTGGCCATCTGCTGTTTTGGTCCACTCAGCATTCATTACAGCCTTCTCTTAGTAAGAACAAAATGATTTGTTTTGGTAGAACCCATAAAGCCTCTACTGGTCTTCCTATGTGAGATTTTAGTGTGCTGGAGAATGTTTAAGAGCCAGCTGTGGGTTAAGGGAGCAAATGATTTGTAGGGTTTCATTGGTGTAAATTCTCCCATCATGATAAGAGCTTATTAATTCAACACATATTTATTGAGCATCCAGTATATGCCAAGAGGTACTGCTTTAGAAACCATGAATCCAGAAGGTGAAGAGAAGCATGGATTTTTATATCCTCATGGATTTTACATTCTAGATGTGGTGATAGATAATAAACAGATAATTAATTGCATAAATTAATTATTGTGATAATAGCAAATAGGCATAAGTGCTATCAAAATAAAGCTAAATAAAAGTGAAATGAGCGATTGAGGGAGCTTTCTTTGATGATGTGGTTGTGAGATCTTCACTGAGAACCTGATATGTACGTCCAGTGCTGAGTGAGAAGTGAACCATGTGAGAGATGGGAGAACAGCACAATTTTTTTAAAGATTTATTTGAAAGTCAAAGTCACACAGAGTGTGAAGGAGAGGCAGAGAGAGAGATCTTCCATCTGCTGGTTCACTCCCCAATTATTGGCCCAATGGCCAGAGCTGTGCCGATCCAAAGCCAGGAGCCAGGAGCTTCTTCTGGATCTCCCACATGGGTGCAAGGGCCCAAGGACTTGGGCCATCTTCTACTGCTTTCCCAGGCCATAGAAGAGAGTTGGATCAGAAATGGAGCAGCCAGGACTTGAACCAGTGCCCATACGGGATGCTGGTGCTGCAGGTAGTGGCTTAACCTGCTACGCTGCAAACCGACTCGAATAGCCCAGTCTTGCAGCCAGGCACTTTTGCTGGATTTATTGAAAGGAATAGTGCTTTTTCAAAGAAGCTAATGATTTTGTAGGACATAATTCTGGAGCTATTGGTGGCTATTTCTCTCCTTCAAAGAGAGAAAAACACTGAGATAAAAGATGGAGAGAGACTGCTGAGGCTACCTTTGAACATTTGACGTTTAGCTATGTCTAAAGCCAACACATTCCTCCACATTTTAGAGACATAAGGCAACAAGTACCACCTTCTCCTCCTTTTTTTCCTTGAGAATTTCTATCCTAATTGATAGGATATCCTAACTGTCTGAACATATTTATATATCTTCCTTCACATCTTTAAAAAAACTATGTATATGTGAATGATTCCACAATCTCTGATACTGAATTTCAGAAGCATATGTGCACCTGCCTATCAGATACAGTCACTTACAGTTTTGTTTTTTTTTTGCGAACATCAGACATAAATGTACAGTTCTTTAAATTAATCATCTTTCATTTCTAAGCTGTTCACTATATTTTCTATTTTTTTTTTTTACAGGCAGAGTGTACAGGGAGAGAGAGACAGAGAGAAAGGTCTTCCTTTGCTGTTGGTTCACCCTCCAATGGCCACCACGGCCGGCGCGCTGTGGCTGGCGCACCGCGCTGATCCGATGGCAGGAGCCAGGTACTTATCCTGGTCTCCCATGGGGTGCAGGGCCCAAGCACTTGGGCCATCCTCCACTGCACTCCCAGGCCACAGCAGAGAGCTGGCCTGGAAGAGGGGCAACCGGGACAGAATCTGGTGCCCCGACCAGGACTAGAACCCAGTGTGCCGGCGCCACAAGGCGGAGGATTAGCCTACTGAGCCGTGGCGCTGGCCTGTATTTTCTATTTCTACTCACTAAGCCAAGCCAAAACCCTAAGTGTCATTCTACGTTCCTTCTTCTCCTTCAACCTCCCTAATCAACTGGCCACTAATTCCCATGGTATATGGCTTATAAATAGCTTGGGAACATACACTCTTCTTTCCATTTCAACTACCAAAGTGTAGACAGTTGTCTCATATCTAGATTACAGTTCTTTCTTACTGTGTCTCTCTGAATTCAGTCTTTCTCCCTTTTATTTTTAATAAAATTATTTATTTGAGAGGGAGAGGGAAAAGGAGAGAGGGGAAAATATAGCAAAAGTGAGAATATTCCTTACCGCTGTTTCTCACCCCAGTTCTTTCAATGGCTGTGGTGCTGAAGCTGAGAGCCAGGAATTGAATCAAGGCCTCCCATACAGGTGCCAGGAACCCAATGACTTGATCCATTACCTCTACCTCCCAGGGTCCACATTATCAGGAAAGGAGAATCAGGAGGCATAGCCAAGTACCAAACCTAGTTACCCAGTGTTTCCAAATGCCTTAACAAGTTACTTAACCACCAGACCAAACATCTGCCCTTTCTTCCCCTTTGGTTTCAGTTTCCACTGTGTAATGGGAATAAACATTCTCTTTTTAAAAATTTTTTAATTTAAATTTTTAATTAGTTTTTAGCAGATTCAATGTGCTTCGTAGATACAATTCTAAGAACATAATGATATTCTCTTCCTCCCTACTCTCTCTCCCTCCCACCCTCCTTACTTTTCCTTTTTTTTCCTACTTTTTGAGATAACATTTTACATTTACATTACAGTAAAAAGGTTTATCAGGTGTTGTGGTATAGTGGGTTAAGTCACAGTTTGGGAGCTTGGGATATCTGCCTCCCATATTGGAGTATTCTTGGAGTGAAATTTTGTTTCTATTACCTTTGTGTGGGAGCATGTTCTGAAATGTATTTCTTTCTAATTGTGAGTCAGAGGCAAGGTCACAAAGTTTGCAATGCCTTGGAGAGGGATGTGGTCATTAGTTGCCACTATGATCTGATTTCACTCTTTCCTCTCTTATTGCATGGACTTGCATTGCCACTGACACTGCTATCCTTCACTTCTTGGCTGTGTCTTCATTTCCTGGCCTCCCTGAGTACAGAGTTTGTAGAGTAATTAAAGGGTAAGACAATGAGGGTACAAATGAGGGTATGAAATTCACATATCAACACTCCCAGGAACCCCCTCCTTTCCTCTAGTTCCTCCTCACTCGTCTCTGGAGTCCCTCTTTGAAATTTGTTTGACTTTCTGTTCCCTGTCCTGCAGGGAAAACAGAAGCTTGAAGTCAGATGTAGGGTCAAGCACCCCACAGATCAGAAAGCAATAGGGAAGTGTGCTTTAAGAACTCTGAGCACTTGAGCAGCTTGGGGAACCAAAGTTGAAATTTCTAGTGCCGTTCCTCGTTCCTCCTTGGCTCACTGGCCTGAGGGAAGATCTGACTGATAGCTTTGAATATCTATCAACAAATAATAAATAATAATAATAACCTGCCTGCCACAGGGTTGTTGGACTGTTGGAGGCTGGGTTTGCTGACATGTCCTCACTTCTTAAATGCAACCTCACAGTCAACAGTAAGCACAACTCACAGTGGCTTTGCCCTGAGTGAATTTCTCTTTGCCACTACCTTTCAGTCTGATTCAGAATCTGAAGCCTTTGGGATGAAATTATGACATTAAGTGGTTTCTCTGTAGTGAACTTGCATTCCCAGATCTGAACTCCTGAGGCCTTCTCAAACACCCTGTCTTCAGTACCTTATCAAATATCCCACACATCCCTCTTTGCTCTCAGGTTATGGTTTGGAAAAGGCCCTGGTTGACTAATAGAGTCCTTTGGGTACAAGGGTGTCTCCCCAGGAGAATGTGGCCTCTATGATGGTTAAGACCTTGGCTCCATGTTAGAAGTCCTGAATTTGAATTTCTGCCCTTTCTTGTGTGTGTGTGTGTGTGTGTGTGTGTATGTGTACCACTGAGAATATTACTTCTCTGAGTCTCAATTCCTCACACGTAAAGCAGTGATAATATTAATGGTGTACTTATAGTAAGTAACATCTGTTTAGTGCTTATTATGTTTCAGCCAGTGTTCTAAGTACATTACTTGCATTATCCCACTGAATCCTTAAAATACGAGAAAGGTTAAATATAGTTGTCTTTGACTTACAGATGGGGACACTGAGGCAGAGAAAGGTTAAGGGGTATGTTCCAGGCCACACATCTGCTAGGTGCTAGGGCCAGGATTGCCTACAGGGCTGTCCCAACTTAGTCTAAGCCTCTGCTCCAGAGTTAAAGTGGCAATAAGCAGGGGCATTGTCACAGACAGGCTTAGGGGAGGAGGATATTTCCATTTAGGATTTTGATTATCCTAAAGCAAATATTTTTAGTTCTGAAGTTTCATGTCCAGCAAGATTGCTGAGGTAGGTAAGTATCCTGACACTGCCGAAAGCTGCCATAGAAACTGGGCACTCCTCCACTCACCCTGTGGACCAACCTTGTACCTGAGAGCCAGGTGTGCGATTTGCCTCTTCCAATTGGCAGCTCCTGGATAAAACAGACCTGGTATTCCCATGCTTTTTACAGCACCTGACCTGTTTGAAAGCTGATTCTCATTATCCAGTTTTCAAGCCCACTCAGCAGGTTGAGTGGATGCCTGTGTGAGGGCCCTGGTTTCCTAGCCCATTCTTCTCCCAGTCATGTGGTCGACTTGGTGAAGTTCCCTTTTGACTTGCAAGTGCTCTTGATGGGGAAGCCATTGGCACCTCCTTTTCTCAGCATGCCTTCCTGTGTGGATTGCTTTTCTTCCCACATTGATCAAGTAGGCCCCTCCCTGCATTCTGGGGAGAGAATTTGGAGGCAGAGCATGCCTGTTGAGTTTGCCATGGGCTGGCCGCCCTGGGCTGGCCTGGACCATAGTTTCCCTGGGGACTACCATTCTGTGCTGTGACAATGACCAAGGTGACCCTCCAGAATGTTTGACAGCCCAGGACCCAGCCTGGGACCTTGAATTTGCTGTTTGCACAGACTAGCTGTCACCCTGCTATTCATTTCTGGGTATCTCATAGAGAGTAGTGGTAAAAATCCCAGTACTCTGATCTCACTTCATTTGGGATTTACATTTGGCAGCTAGAGGTTGGTGGGAGAGTGGCTGAGAAAGACTGAAAACCCAGATAAGTCGTGGCTTTAGGGCCTCCCTCACAAAGAATATTTGCAAGGCCAGGCATGCAATGCCCCAAATCCCAGCCGGGAGAAGCATGATCCAAAAGGACTCTTGGAAAATGATCCAGTCGAGTGCACTCCTAATCCGATCAAATGATTGTATTCTGATAATATTTCACATTCATAGTTGCTAGTTAGGAGGAAAAAAACCCTCCTCCCAAGGCCCCCCTGCAGGTGCTCTGAAAGCAGGGCTGCTGGAAGAATCAGCCACTTTCTCTTCCCTCCATTCTGGGGCCTTTGGTCTCTAACGTTGAGAGTATGGCCATCAGACGTGCTGGTATATTTGAAAGGGCAGGGATCAGGGTGTGGGTGGTGGTGCTAAAAGTTCTGAACCAGCCAGCTGGGGCAGGAGTGTGGTGGTGGTGGAACGTTATCTGGTGTGATTCTTTGTGTTCATGGCATCACCTCTTATTTCGCAGGCCCACAGAATCGCCAAGCTGTAAACGGAACACCTTACAAATCAGCATCCCCGACGTGGCTGGAGCGTTCATTACCAGCTGTAAAGGTACACCAGCAAGAGAGGTTGCTGTTCTGTAGCCCAATTTTCCATCGCAATAACCCAATTAACTGGTGTGTGTGTTTGTTTTACAAAGCTCTAAGCTACAATAAACCATACAGATAGGCGGGCTGCAGAAAGCTCTGTAATTAGGACAAGGTGTACAAATTAAACTACTCTTTTTAAACTTCAAACCAGCTAACTTCTGACATACTGTACTGCTGGGGCTTCTGGGACTGAACCCAATTAACATCTTAGTATTTTATAAGCATCATTTTAATTGCATTTGTATGCAATCTTCTCTCCAAGTGCCTTTCAAGGTGCTCGTCCTTGCCCAGCTTTTATTACTTTGGTGATTTAAATCTTCTCTCTCCAAGGTTCCTGTTAATAATGACTACTGCTTCTTCAAATCCTGGTCCGACATAAAACTCATCTCTCAGAAGAATTATGCTTTAAAACAGTTACATTTAACTTGATTATTACATTTTTAATTTTTTTCTCTGTTTGAACATTATGCCCTTAAACGTTTTATCAACCTGTCAGCTCTTGTAACAGCTAAAATAAGGGATTCTCTTTAGGAGCCAGGATGATGATTTTTAGTTTTTTTCCTCCTTCTCTATTCACCTTTAGTCTGAATTAAAAGTGTTTGGTGCCATTGGATGCCATGATGATGAGGGGATGTCTGAATGAGTGAACTGGGGGTTTTTATTTCTGTATGGGTTTTGTAGCATCTTTGTCTACATTTGATGACTAAGAGTGGGGTTCTTCCCACTTGTGCTAAATTTAAGGAGGCACCAAAAAAGCCTCCACAGGGATCAAGAGAAGAAATAGCTCTAATGCAAAGTTTAAAATAAATAAAATCAGTAAACTGTGATTCAGTGACCAGCTGCATGTTTTTTCTTCCATTTTAAATTTATTTTTAATTTGCATGTATCTCATAAATACAACATTATGTACATAGTATTTTTTCCCACTGTACCTACCCTCCCACCCCTTCTCTTTCCCCCTTCCTGTTCCCTCTCCTGTTTTATCTGAGAGAGAGAAAGAAAAAGAAAGAAAGAAAAAGAAAAAAAAAAGAATGAATGGAGTATAGAAAACTAAGAGAAGTGTTCTTCAACACTCTATACAAGGACTGATCTATGTTGTTGATTCTTTTGGAGCCCAAACTGGGATTAGGGTGAGCAGATGAGAAAGTCTGAGTGCAGATGCATTTCCTCTTTATATTTAAAATAAGGGAATTTCATTCATGATGTTTCATTCATGATGGATTTTTAAGTATTCATGCAAGTCTTTTTTTTTTTTTTTTTTTTTTTTTGACAGGCAGAGTGGACAGTGAGAGAGAGAGACAGAGAGAAAGGTCTTCCTTTGCCATTGGTTCACCCTCCAATGGCCGCCGCGGCCGGCGCACCGTGCTGATCCGATGGCAGGAGCCAGGAGCCAGGTGCTTTTCCTGGTCTCCCATGGGGTGCAGGGCCCAAGCACCTGGGCCATCCTCCACTGCACTCCCTGGCCACAGCAGAGAGCTGGCCTGGAAGAGGGGCAACCGGGACAGAATCTGGCGCCCCAACCGGGACTAGAACCCGGTGTGCCGGCACCGCTAGGAGGAGGATTAGCCTAGTGAGCCGCGGCGCCGGCCCATGCTAGTCTTAAAAATATCAATCTTATTTATATTGATTCCTGAGTTTTTGGAATAGCATTTGATTTTGTGCTCAGGTAAGTGCTTCACTTGCCTCCTTCTGGGCATTCTAAGTGCAATGAAGACTTTAAAAATGATGTAAAGACCTGTAGGAAATAAGCATAAAAATAATAAATAAATAAATAAATAAATAAACAAACAAACAAACAAACACAGGGAAAGGGCGGCCATTTGGTTCAATGTTTAAGATGTGGCTTGGGATGCCTGCATCCCACATCAGAGTGCCAGAGATTTGAGTCTCAGCTCCGTTCCCAATACCTGTTTTCTGCTAATGTTGACCCTGGGAGGCAGCAGGTGATGGCTCATGTTCTTGGTTCCATGCCATCCACATGGGAGACCTGGATTGAATTCCCAGTTTTTGGCTTTGGCTTGGTCAGCTTGGCTCTTGTCAGCATTTAGGAAGAACACCAGCAGATGAAAGCTCTCTGTCTGTTTCTTTGTCTTTCAAATAAACAAACTAATGAAAATAAAACCCCACAAACCAAAACAGGGAAAGCCCCAGCCCTGGGTGAGCCTTTCTTGGAGCACAGAGCACCCCAGAATTCCCACTCCTGCCAAGATCTCCTAAGCCATGCCTGAGTTTCCAGGAACAACCCTTCTTCTGCATCACCCTGCAGCACAAAGCAGAGTGTTTCCATAATTTCCCTTTGATGCTTCTTATTGCAAGAAGTAGTTAGGAAAAAATGAGTACTAATGTTGTGCTCAATTAGGATTTCTGTTATCTGGATAAAAATATACAATCTTGAGCAGGCAGTGAGAGCCTCCTGGAATATTTTAAACCTTTTTGCTTGATTGAGTGTCTTGTCAAACAAAACTGGCAGCCTCTCTCCCAGAGCTGCCTGAATCTATGCAGATATGATTTCTATCATGCCTTTATTATGTGTAGTCTGTAATAAGGATGAGCACATATAAATCATCTCTGGATGGCAGTTAGGATGCAATACTCAAAGGAGAAAGACATTTCTGCTTTCAAATGTCTAGTGATTTCAGATATTATATAGCAAGTCTCCCCTGAACTGCACAATCTTCAATTCTACTCCAGTCCTTCTGCAGAAGAATGAGACTTTCATATCTTTCTTTGCAAGAATCACTAGTGAGATAAGAATTGTGTCACTAAGACCAGAGCACCGATCTTTTCGGCTATTCTCACATGGAAGTTGTATTTAAAGAAGGATCCTTCTGGGAGAGGGAGCTGGAGAGGGGAGGGTTGCGGGTGGGAGGGAAGTTATGGGGGGAAAAAGCCATTGTAATCCATAAGCTGTACTTTGGAAATTTATATTCATTAAATAAAAGTTAAAAAAAAAGAAGGATCCTTCTATAATTTGATTCAAGAAGCTGAATTGAGATAGAGTGGGGGAAAACTCAGGTTTTGGGTTTTGCAGGTCACAGGCCTTGCAACAGGGAGGAATCAAACTCTGATTATTTGAATCTGGAGCAAGGAGCAGTTGCACTTCTAGTAGCATTTCGAAGGATTTTTCTCTTCCCCAAATCAGGAACTGAGTCATAAATACTTCAGCTACCCCTCTACGACACAACTAGTGGTTGGGCAGGTAAAAATAACAAAAAAATCTAAAATTTTACTGTAAATCCAAAGTCAAGGGCTCCAGAGTTTGCTACAAATATTGTTAAAATGTATTGAGTACTTATTATATGCCAAGAAGTACCTATCCTTGCATTGTTTTGTTCAATTGCCAATAAAGTTCAACACTTTGGGTGTTACTTAAAATATCCATTTCCAAGCTGGTGTTTGGTGCAGTGGTTAAGATGCCAGTTGGAATGACCACATCCCATACTCTTGTGCTTGAGTTTGAGTCCTGTCTCTGCTCTGGGTTCTAATGCTTGCTAATGTGCACTATGGACGACAGCTGGTCATGGCTCAGATCGCTGGGTCTCTGCTCCCCACAATGAGAGACCTGGATTGAATTTCTGCCTCCTGGCTTTGACCAGGACTAGCTCTGGCTATAGGCAGCGTTTGAGGAGTGGACCCATGAATAGTATTTCCCTCTCCCTTTCTCTCTCTCTCTCTCCTTTCCTCCTTCCCTCCCTCTCTCCTCCCCCTTTTCCTTTCGAGTACACAAAATAAAAAAGTGCATTGTACAGATAAGGGAAGGTAAGCAAGTCAAGTGATGAGGCTATATTACAATTGTAAGTTTAGCAATGAGCTAGTATTCAAACCCAGTTATATTGGTACCTCATCTGACTTCCCATAAACTCGTATTCACTTACTGTATGGTCTTGTGCCACTTCATTGCTCAGATTTCTGGAGAATCAGGATAAGAATGAAATAGCTGGCGTGAAAATCAAAGCAAGGAGGTACTCATCCGGTCTCAGAATCCCACTGCAGTCACTGTTAAAGACAGTTGCCATGGATTGTTTGGTTGGGTTGTGCTGTGTGTGTGTGTGTGTGTGTGTGTGTGGATGGATGGGGTGGCAGTGGTGATGAGGCAGTAGGGCAAATCCCAGACATATTGTGAAGTAACATTTGCCTTCAAGACCCTAATTCTCTGGTTTGGGGTTTTTCTTTCTCCTTCAGTGCCTTTCCCTGTGCTTTCTCCTGGAGTCTTGGATTTCACTGAGGTGGATTCACTTGACCTGGGCTCAGCGTCTCTTATGGTACAGCATGCATGAGTGGGTGGGTGGGAGAGGTCCACTATCCAACTGCCCCAAGGGCTAAGGGAGCTGAGGAGGTAGCACCCAGTAACAGCTAGAGACATTCTGAAGCAGACTATGAGTGGTTTGAAGCCTGGGACCATGTTTCCCTTTGCCCAGCACAGTGATTGGATAAATAACTAGATCTACTCCTGATGCAAAAAAAAAAAAAAAAAAAAAAAAAAAAAAAAAAAAAATCCTGATAAAATAATTGCCACCAATTGCCATCAGATCATTAGAGGCTGATCAAGTCAAGATGGGCATTTCAGACTGCCCTTCATCTGGGGGCATTTTTGCCTTTGGGAGTGGGAGATCTTTGGGACAAGGGACTTTTTTCAGCACCTGTTATCATGCCCAGTGGTCTCTTTGCCCTGCCAGTGAGAGGTGAGCCCTGGCATGGCTGAGCGAGTGAGTGTGCTAAGATAAAGAAGGAGGCTTGGGCAAAGAGTAAAGAAGAGAGAGAAGACACGAAGGCAGGGATAGAGGAAGAGTTCATGAGTGGAGGCTTTTTAATGGTACTCATAAGGAATGGTCCTCTGAACACAAACCCAGGAAGCTGCTATGACGCGTACTATCTTTCACTTATCTGCAGGCAGCTCCGGCTAGATAATGGGGTGTCGCTGTGATTTCTCATTCTTGGCTGCCATGGCCTGAGTGTCTGTGTACAGACTTCCCTGGGCTTTCTCAGAAATCCAAATGGCTTGGGAACTGAGTCTCTGATAATCAAGATCCTGGCTAGTAAGATGTGTGGTTCTCTGCAGCTTGGTGGGAAAATCATCGTCCTGTTAGTGCCCCAAGATTGCAGCCCCAATCCCATCTTGGTCTCTTACTGCTAGAATCTTGACATTCTTCATATCTAAACTGGAGATGGTAATTTCTTCCAAAAATGATTTCCAGAATTGTCATAGGTGATACACAGGGGAAACACACGACTAAAAGTCAAAGTAGCAACCATTTCAAATGGGAAAGGGGATGTCTTGGTAGAGGTCAACTAGTCTACCTCTTTATCTAGATGCAAGGCTATTTGTCCTGAACAATTTGATATTATGATTTACAAATCCTACTCTGAGGCTCTCTGGGGGTGGGGGTGGGCATTCTACAGCCTCATTCACTCTTGCAGTCAGGATGTCCTTATTCACACTTAACCTAAAATTTGCTTGTTGCAGAGGGAGTTCTTACCTTTACTTCTGATTCAGACTGAGAAAAGTGAATCTAAATCATCCACATCACCATATCCCTTTATGTGCTTGAAGACTTCTCAGGGTATTCCCCATCTTCTTTTCCTTTGACTAGAGGCCCTGCTCCGAGATACCAGGTCCCTTCACCTCAGTCTCCAGTCCCACTTCCTTTCATTCAGCCTTTTGAATTGTTCTTTGTGGATGTGGATGTTAAATTCCTCATCTTCTGTCTTTCCTAAAGCCCAGTGGCAAGGACCTAGAAGAGAAGAGGTATGGTTGAGAAGTGCCTGTGGCCAGCACCTTGTGATAGAAGGGAGGTGACCCCTTTGAGGCCACTGTATTGCTGATTGGCCATCTAAAAGTGTTTCTAATGGCAGTTCTGGCCAGATTTAGCCTGGCCCTTGACAGCTGGGAGCTGGTGGCAGGTGATATTTGCTGAGCAGATTCACTTTTCTAGCTTGCTGCAGACAGAGTCGGGACATGGCCCAGATAGGACTAAAGTCAGGGTATGCTGACGTCTGCATGGAGAAGACATTTAATACATGATTCAGTAATGGCTTAGGTGGCAGCCTGAGGTCAGCAAAAAGAATCCTAGAGAAGCAGACACAGTTCCATGATGCTAGCTCTAGCTTTTGGCAAATAGTGTGACTTGGGCAAGCTGCTGGGCCTCTCTGAGCTTCAGCTTCCTGATCTGTCAGACCAGGACAGTATCACTGGGAGACTTGTAAAGACTAGAAGAGCCCATGAGTGTGTAGATGTAGAGAGAAGTTTATAATTTAAATTAAATAAAAGATGACTATTATCAGTGCCATTCACTTCGTCTGATAAACTGGTCTGTCTCCTTAGTAGCAAGGAAGGGAAGCATGTATTCTTAGGACTCTAAGTGGCCAAAACAGAAATTGTGCCCAATTTCCCATTCATCCCTTGAAATCCCCACCACAGTGGGGCATTGCTTTTCCATGGTGGAGACTCTGCAGGGCAGGGAAGTTTCCTTATCTGGAAGGGCGTGGCTTGTTGTATGACTGGAGGGGTCTGAGTAATGATTCATCAAGTAGCAATCTGAGTGTTGTATGAAAACTCTCTGAGTCTACAAAAATGAATCTGACACTTACTTTGCATTTATGAATCTTCCAGGATTGAATACTTTTTTATTCAATAATCCTCTTTGGTGTTAATAAGTACCAGTGCCAGATTCTGTCCCGGTTGCTTCTCTTCCAGTCCAGCTCTCTGCTGTGGCCCGGGAGTGCAGTGGCGGATGTCCCAAGTCCTTGGGCCCTGCACCCACATCTGAGACCAAGAGAAGCACCTGGCTCCTGGCTTTGGATCAGCGCTGTGTGCCAGCCCGCAGCGGCCATTGCGGGGTGAACCAATGGAAAAAGGAAGACCTTTCTCTCTGTCTCTCTCTCTCACTGTCCCCTCTGCCTGTTAAAAAAAAAAATAATAATAAGTACCAGGCAGTGTGATATGGATCAGGATACCAGGGTAAACAAGACAGATATTGTCTCTTCTCTCAGGGAAGCTATCCTTTAAATGATAATAGATGGTATTTCTGGCAACTGAATTTCCTGAAGTTGGATATACAATTGTGTGTGTTTGTGTAATTTTTTTCCTTGGTAAAAGTGTACTTTGGATGAATTTTCAAAGGAGCCCAGGACCTCTCTAAAAAGGTTAAGAACCATAGTCTAGTGGGAAAGACAAGCTGTTCACATGAAACAGTAACTGTGAGGCAGGAGTGTCTTGATGTTGAGAGTCTCTCATTTTTTTTAATTTATTATTTGACAGATAGAGTTAGACAGTGAGAGAGAGGCCAAGAAAAAGGTCTTCCTTCCATTGGTTCACTCCCCTAATGGCCGCTACGGCTGGAACTACACCGATCCAAAGCCAGGAGCCAGGTGCTTCCTCCTGGTCTCCCATGCAGGTGCAGGAGCCCAAGCACTTGAGCCATCCTCCACTGCCCTCCCGGGCCACAGCAGAGAGCTGGACTAGAAGAGGAGCAACTGGGAGTAGAACCTGGCTCCCATGTGGGATGCCGGTGCCACAGGTGGAGGATTAACCAAGTGAGCCATGGCACCGGCCCAAGAATCTCTCTACTGTGGGGATACTGAAGAGAGTGACTCTTGCCAGCCGGGCTGTCTGGGGTAGGCTGTCCAGAGAAGGATGTGTTTGACCTGATCCTTAACAGATGAGAGAAAGCAGTTCAGTGCCTCTTTACTGCATAAATCCTGGAGGAACCATTTATATTACAGTCTGCGTGACTAATGTCACTTGGAGTTGAACAGTGCACCGCTTATGCAGACATACATGATGATCCTGATTTGGTTTGAGGGAGAGAAAGCATCACTGTGCTGGTGAATTACGGATTTCTTCAGCAAGTTATTTCAACTGTCCTTTTGTCATATTATGTCAATGGAATACAAAGAGAGGAAGAGTAAAGAAAAACTTCGTGATAGTACAGCTGTAGCGCAACCTCAGGGTGCATGTAGGATCCATTTTCTTTTCCATGTAATTGTTTGAAATCCTCACTTACTTTATTTAAGGAAGCTCAGGCTTTTCTTCTCTCCTTTGAACAATCTTAAACCCTCGGGGGCTTACCTAGCCCAAAGGGTGGTGGTCAGTTCTTAGTGGACATACGCGACAGAGAGACTTGGGAGTGCAGCTGGTGAAATGAACCCTGCATGATTCTCCAGCAAGGTTCCAGTTTGTGTCCTGCTGTGATTGCACCAGGATCTCAGGCGCTCCCTTTACTTGTTCATCCGTCTTCCACGGATGAACTTGTCTGCGGCTTCATTGGTTAAGGCCTCACTTCAAAGTCCACCCCTTCACCAGCCGGAAACATTGATCCCTCTTTCTCCCCACTGACTCCCTCCCCTGGAGTGAGGCTGCCTCTTTCTCAAACTCTTAACACACAAGACTTTATTACATCTCTGAGAACAATAGGGCCTTCTCACAACATCTCCCTTTTGAAGAAAGGTTCCTTTGGTGGTTTATACTGTGACACAGCTGGTAACTTCTTCCACTGAAGAATAAGAAACATAGCCCATGCTCAGTCTATGGCAGGCTCCCTCTCTACATAAAGGTTTTATAGGCAAGTGGTACAATGGGAAGATCATAAGCTTTAGAGTAAAGTTTGGATTTGGATGGGACATTAGATCTGTAATCTTGGGGAGTTTATTTAACCTTCTCTGAACTGCAGTTTCTTTCTCTCTCAGCTCTTTATATATTGTCTTCATAGAGGAGTTGCTCAGGTGAAATAAGATGATGCAGATAAAGCACCTATCACTGTGCTCTGCCTAGAGGGAGTTCTGAAGCTTTGTGGAGAAGAAGTAGAAGAAGACAAAAGAGGAGGAATTGGGCAATTAGCTATAGCAGACCCAGGTGGACACCCAGCACTCAGAACGCTCTGCTGTACCCCTGTTTTATGCACCAGCACCCCTATTCCCATTTTCCATTAATGTAGAAGAAATTGTGTGACTTAGGGCTTTTCCTCAAGCTTTAGGCAGCATGGGCGCTAGTGCCTTTTATCAGTAGCTTTTGTTTTCCTGATTTCTTAATATATAAGAGTCTTTTTGATACTCTGAGCTGACTCTGCCTAGCACCAAGGCCCAGACAGCTGTTCCCAGCCTCCAAGCACATTTCTGTCATTCTCTCTGCCAGGCTGTCCTGGGTGCCTAGCCAGCCTGCTACTCAGTTTCTTAAAGCTGATCCTTCCTGCTTGTGCCTTGAAGGCACTGAGAAATCAGAACCCACTTCTGTTGGCCCTGTTCTGCCCATGCTCATTGAAGGGGATGAGAGAGCTCTTTTCAGAAGACTGGGGGCTTCTAGTGAGGTGTCCTGTGGGGTTGAGTTGTGCTAAACAATGACCTCATAACAGGAGAAAGGGTATGTGTCCCATGCTCTAGTTGTCCCCCATCCAGAGTGTGACTTGGGGTGTGTTTTTAGCAAAACTTGGCATTTGCATATTGATCCCTTCTTGACACCCACTGGTCTAAGAGAGAGTGATGTGCTGGGACTATATTTGACCCCAAGTAAATTAACAGAAGGAGGTTTTCTGTCTTTCTGGGGTTTGGCAAGTGGGACTCAAGCAGGGCACCACCCCTGCACCATTTATTCAATCTGTGCATGGTATTGTGTGGTGATTCAGTTTCTGACCTGAACAGTGAGACAGTCTAACCACACCTAGTGAAAGAGAGAAGCTCCAGCATATCTAAGGGTGGAGAAGATGAGCACCACCCTCACTTATCTATCTGTCAACATTAGCTCTACTATGTGCTTGTTGGATTCATTTGATCAAGTTACTGTTCTTATGAATACAGTTCCTCCACTGTAAAATGGCAACAATAATGATTGCTGTGGTAATAAAATTTTATAAGCTCAAGACACAGTTCCTAGAAGGTAGTAAGTGCTCAGTAAACATTGTTACTGTAACTATTGTTGTTTTGAACAGTTCCTTTTATCTTCAAAAGCTTTTACATACTTGTTAGTTAAAATTTCAAGTCTCATGGAGCTTGATGTTGGAAGTCAATTTTATTTAATGATTGAAGAAGCCAAGGCACAGGATAGTAGGGTGACTTGACTGAGGTGACACAGTAAGCCATGGTCAGTTCAAATTTTCTGTTGAGAGCATTCCTTCCTGGAACTAACAACTCCATTTGAGAATAAATCCAGAGACTTTAACATGTACAGATGCAGTCCACACTAAGAAATCCCCACAATAGTCTTTATTTCTCTCTAATATGTTAATCTGTTGATGAAGACTTATGGCAAAACCTCATTCTTTCTTCTAAGTCCTACTTAAATGTATGGACTCTGTAAAGGAACTTCTCCAGCTCCCAGGTTGAATTACTCTTTCTTTGCATGTTGTGCCAATATCTGACTTGGCATCTGATATCAATAGAACTAAATTATAATTGAGCGTTAACTTTGTGGAGTAAGAGGGTGCTGGGTTGGAAGAAGCTGACCAAGTATCAATAGTTCCATGTAGATGCACATGCTTTCAGCTTCTCAAAAGTGTCTCTGAGCAGCCTCATGGAAGGTTGGGGCATGTTGGAGAGCCTCAGAGAAATTGTATCTCCTCTTTTGTAGTTGACTTTTTCCAGGATTAGAGAGCTAGTGGACCTTTGTGTGTCCTTTCACCTGCAGTGGCTGACAGATAACTCTTTAAGAAACAGTCCTTGCCTATTACTTGCACCAAATAAATGGAAGTTACTAGTGCTCAACTAGGTCTTGGAGTCTTTCTCTCACCAAATGACTCTGGGGGTTGAATGGACAAAGGCCAGAAATAATTTCAGTAGGATTGAATTTAGGGGTGCATCTCGGTCAGGAAGCTACAAGGAAAAGAGGTTTGTTCCAAAAGCCATTGGAGCAGGTTATGTTACTGGGATAGGCATAAGAATTATCACAGCGTGTCCCTTAACTCAGCTTTTTAATTAATATTCAAGAATTTGCTTTCTGACTCCTGCCCAAGTCACTCACTGCAAGGTCTTAACACAAAATCAGCAGCACCTGGAAAATCTATAACATTCATGTTTCCACTCTCCAGGCCAATGCCTGTAGCAATGGCATCCGTCACTAACTGGTGCCACTATGTTCTCTGGAAAGGTGAAGGTGTGGCTTCGAGATCGTTTGTGCCTAGTTATCTGAGCAGCCATGGAGTCGGTCACAGACTCTAGCCAGAGCTCCCACTCTGGGCAGTGCTCTTCAGATGTTTCCTTCTTGGGTGAATGAGATTGCAGGACTTGGGTACTCTTGTCGAGGCAATATGAATTTCTACCCCTACTGAATGTCACTAGAGGCAACCTGAGATATTGGAAAGGATGATAGAAGAAGAGATATGAGGTTAGGGTATAGTCTTGATATTGCTACAAAAGAGCTGGGAGGTCTTATGTAAGACATCACCTGACTGGCCCTCAGTTTGCTTCCTCTGTAAGAGGAGGGGTTTGAGAAGATTAATTGCTGTGGCCTTGGAATGTCTTTGGTGTTATGCAGCAGCTGGGTCCTGCACATGCTCTACTCCAGGGAAGGCAAACATGTGACCAGCATGCGGCTGCCGTACGTGCCCATGCCTTCAGCAGGCACTGGCAGTGTTTCACAGCAGTCTTCCCTGTTTATGTGCACTTGGTCTTAGAATCCTTCTCGGTCTTTTTGGTAGAGGTCTAATAAGCTGCTACTGATTGATCAGGCTATGCAAGGGAAATAAAAATGATTTGCCTTTCTAATGGGCTTAATTGTGTCCCTCCCATAAATTCAGATGGAAATAGGGTCATCACAGAAGGGATAAAGCAGAAATGACAGAGGAACAAAGAGTGCCACATAGCTCCAGAGAGGGGTCCAAGCCATTATTCAGATATCCAAAGCCACCGGGTTGAATCACCACTTCAGATCTGGTGGAGTTTGATTGGCTGAGAGAAAGAGAAATTGGAGCTGGGAGGTTGTCTCAGCACTTAGCTAAGGGTTTGGAATTTCACCTGCTAGATGGCGCTGTCCTCTAAGAAAAGGCACCGGCTCTGCTTGAATGGAAGCTTTGCTAAGGAAACAGGAACAGCACAAGTTGAAAAGTATTGTTGGGCTGGAGGTAAGGGGCTGGAAGCAGCCTTTTCTCCAGCAGCAACATCTCCTGTTGTAGTGCTTCTGGTTCCTTTTAGAATTTTTATTTTGCAGTGTGAGAGTTGGATGCATTACAGCTGAAAAGGGCTGTTTACTCTGACAAAAGATTTGTGTGTGCATGTGTGAGTGCATGCGTGTGTGTGTGTGTGTGTGTGTGTGTATGTGTATCATGGGGAGGGCGCAGTTTTAGTCATGAAGTCCCTCCCCAAAGCTACATCTTACTAATGACATGTCTCAAACCTGATGTTTGGCCTTGACTTCCACGAGATCACTGAAAGAAAGGAACAGTTGGTTCTTTCTGCCTTCTGTGCACTGAGCTGGATGCCTGGCATGCGGAGTGACTGCACTCTGAAGCCTTCTAGCTCAGCTCTAGTCAGGAGCAGACTGCATGTAGGCACCAAGACCCCTTGTCTGTGCAGTTTTCATTTTAGACAGACAGACTGGCTCCTGGGGCTCAACTTCTCCTACTCTATCAGCAGCCAGAAGGAAGAAAAACAAAGATAAGGGGAGGGGAAGGTGAAAACCAGGAGGGGACTCAAAGGGCTGGAGGGGAAGACAGATGAGAGTCTCCGGAAGCAAAGGGCAGAGGTGAAGGGTGTGAGGGAAGGAGAGTGAAAGAAGGGGACCAGGTGTCCAGAAGGAAAGGGGAGTAGCTATGGAGGAGGAGAGAGGATGGAGGCTGCCGGAAGTGGGAGAAGTGGGAACTGGAGTGAGATTTCACGTCCTCATTGCTGGAGCCAAGACACTGAAAAGGCAGGGAATGGAGGCTGTGTCTGGCCAACAGGAAGATGGGGGCAGGGAAGCTGAGTCACTGGGGAAAATCTGATCAAGGTCCAGAAGGAGGGGAAACCGCCACAGTGAGGAAGTTGCAGAAAAGCCAGGTGGGAGATGGGCAAGCAAGCCTTGATCAGGAGGTCCTGGAAGCTAGGAAGGCAGAGAGCAGAGCTGAGCTAAGACAGGAAAAAACCAAGGAGAAGGAACAAGCAGAGCACAACACACAAGTGAGAGTGAGGGAACAGGGAAGGGGCCATTAATAGAATGCTTACCTGCATGTCGTAAAAACTGGAATGTGTGTGTTTTGGCCTGCGGCCATTGTGCAGGAAACACAGTGTGGCTTTTAAGCAAGTTGTGGAGTGGTTGAGTCCACACGTTAGTAGCTTACCTTAGTGTGTTGCTTTGAAATGCAGCTGTGAGCAGCTGCCCTCTGACTGGCTGGCAGCCTGCTGTCGGAGACATCTGACAGAGCTACTGTCCGAACAGAGGTTTTGTCCCTGCTCTGTTACGGTGCTCCAGGTTCGGAGGCACCACTTCTCTTCCAGGATAAGAGTTGAATTGTGGTCCCTGTGACAGTGTCTTGTGGTTGGACAGGGGTGAAAGCTCTGAGAGGGCAGAAGAGGGGAAAAGCGGTTAAGGGTAATGTGGGATCGGGTCTGGCGCTGTAGCTTAGTGGACTAAGCCTCTACCTGCAGTGCTGGCATCCCATATGGGTACTGGGTCATGTCTCAGCTATTTTCCCGATCCAGCTCTCTGCTTATGGCCTGGGAGGACAGCGGAAGATGGCCCAAGTATTTGGGCCCCTGCACCTGTGTGGGAGCCTCAGGAGAAGCTCCTGGATCCTAGTTTGGATTGGCTCAGCTCCAGACATTGGGGCCATCTGGGGAGTGAACCAGCAGATGGAAGACCTTTCTCTATATCTTTTCTTCTCTTTCTGAAACTCTACCTCTCAAATAAATAATATCTTTAAAAAAAAAGGTAATGTAGGATGGAGGTTAAGAGGCCCCTGGAGACTGATGGCCACAGTCTAGTTTCTAGTTTTACCACTTTACTCTGACACATGAGAAGTCTTCTAGAGTTTGTGGAAGAATGGAATGAAAAGTGAGTTTATTTTAGTAAATTTTTTTTTGTGAATATTCATGTGTAATTTTTATGTGTTACGTATTTTCCATGGGCATTTGGCAGCCCTTGTATGTGACATTTCACTGCTATGGGCTTTAACAACTCATCTGTAGAATTGAGGTATGGGGGTGGGATTTGTGCTGCTCCTGGTTAATTAACACTTGGGATGCCTGAATTCCATATCATGTGCCAACAACTCCACTTCCAATCCAGCTTCCTCTTAGTGTGTCTGGGAGGCAGCATGTGACGGCTCAAGTACTGGGGTCCCTGACACCCTTGTGGCAGACCTGGGTGGTGGAGCCCCTGGTTCCTGGGTTTAATCATGCCCAGCCTTAACTGTTGGAGCCCGTGGGGAATGGGCCAGCCGATGGAAGATATCTGTCTGTCTCTGTCTCTCTGTCACTTGTTCATATAAATGAATAAATATTTTTTTTAAAAAAATTGGGACTAGGCCGGCGCCGTGGCTCACTAGGCTAATCCTCCGCCTAGCGGCGCCGGCACACCGGGTTCTAGTCCCGGTCGGGGCGCCGGATTCTGTCCCGGTTGCCCCTCTTCCAGGCCAGCTCTCTGCTGTGGCCCGGGAGTGCAGTGGAGGATGGCCCAGGTGCTTGGGCCCTGCACCCCATGGGAGACCAGGAAAAGCACCTGGCTCCTGGCTCCTGCCATCGGATCAGTGCGGTGCGCCGGCCGCGGCGGCCATTGGAGAGTGAACCAACGGCAAAAGGAAGACCTTTCTCTCTGTCTCTCTCTCTCACTGTCCACTCTGCCTGTCAAAAAAAAAAAAAAAATTGGGACTATAATCAGATATATCTGGTGGGTTTCTAATGAGGATTGAATGAGATGACCCATGGATGTTAGCGCCCTTCCCTTTATGATTGCTGAGGACCAGATAATGGTTCAGGGGACCAGTTCTTAAATATGGAAAAGGGGCTTAAACCTGAAGATGTTTTAGAGAGGAAATGATCTGTACCTAGCATCATTTGGGAAGATAAATCCACCAGTTACATGTGGGCTGCTCTGGGATTAGGGGAGGCCATCTTGGTGACCAGAGCTTGTTTGCGAAAGTGGGGTCCTGGACTAGGTGTGTGGGTCCTGAAAAAATATGTAGGCTATTCTGAGATATGTAGAAAATGTCAAGAACCTTTTGGTTGGATGAATAGGTGATTGGAGAGAGAAATTCCAAACATGGTGCCAAGGTTTTGAGGTCAAGGACAGGAATAAGAGGGAGCTCTCAAGCTAAGAAGGATTTTTACATTTTTAAAGGGTTGAAAAAAACCAAAAGCAGAAATGAAGACTAGGTGACAGAGTCTGTATATAGTCTGCAACACCTTAAATATTTATAATCTGGCCCTTTATAGAAAGAGTTGTCCCACTCTGGCCTGGCTGAGAGACCCAGAATACTGGCCTAGAAAAAAGGAAGCTTGGAGCGGTTTTAGACAGAGTGCAGTGTCCCCCAGAAAGCTGAAGCTATGGGACTAAAGCCAGGCGAAGTGTGTGAATAATATGCTGACTGTAGAGTCAGTGTTCATTGCATAAATATTTTCCCACGGTGTGTTTAGGAGACAAATAGTCCTGGTTTAAATCCTTGCTGCTTGTGATCCCAGCCAGGTTATCAACCTGGGTGAGACTCAGTTTCCTGACTTGTAAAATGCAAATAATAACAATACTTATCTCTTGGATTTCTTTGTCTTTGGAGGATTAAATGCACTGAGATACACCAAGCATCTGGCATCCAACACACAGTAAGCACATGCTTTTATTATTATTGAGGACCCAGAAACCCAGAGTTGGCAATGGACACAGCACATGACATACAGGAAAGGATGGCTTAGTCTGGAGTATAGCAGGAGAAAATACACCATCAGTTGCCTCTAATATTATCATCAAAACCATTGATCTTCTATTGTTACTGGAACTTGACATCTGGTCTTGGGTCCCCCGCACTGCCCATCTCTATAATGCATAGGGTTTGCTTAGATTCCTTTCAACAGTTTTTAAAGCAATATTTTCAAATTCATTTCTTTTTCTTCCTCTCCCTTCCTCTCTTCCCTTGTTGCAGGGAGAAGCATGCTTAATTCTCTTTGACATTTCTGACAGCCAGGTCATCTCTGCTCCCTCCTCTTTAACAGTCCTGATCGTGTAAGAGCAATCCCCTTCGCCTCTCAGCATTCCCAGCCCCTCCCCTCCCAGCCATGCTTCCCCACAGAAGGAAGAGTGAGTTTCTCTTCATGTGGAATCAGCCCAGTATCAGCCTCCGAAGCATCTGTCCTTGTTCCTCTGAGCGTCAGAAGTTCTCTGTCTTCCCACTAGGACTTTCTGAGAGCGTGGAGTGGATCCCAGAATTTCTAATTCTTCCTGCTGCAAGCAAACCTACTCCTGCACTCTGAGAAAAAAGAAAAAGAGAAAAAGCTGAGGCCTGGTCGAGCACAGTGCTGTGTCTGCTCCCCGGCCTTGCGGCTTCCTTGAGAGGCCAGTGGGGGAGAGAGATTAGGGTCATCAAGATAAGGTGGAGAATATTCAAACTGGAAGCAAAAAAGGGCTGTTTTTCCAATAGTAAGTAATCAGGGAACAGGAGGATGTAATTTGCAGATTAGGGAAGTGAACAAAGAACATAAAATTAACTTTATAGCAAAGAGGAGCACAGTCTGTTTGAAGAACTCAACCTCCACAAAGCATTATGGTTGATAAAATCAGACTGTTGATTTAAACTAAATAGGAACTATGACCAGATCAGCGAGACGAGGGGCTCGGTGGAAGTTGAGGTCGAGACTTCAGGCAGGCACGGAAGGCTGCAACGGGCCTCATGTGCGTGCGTGTGTGTGTGTGTGTGTGTGTGTGTGTAGGCTGTGTGTGTAAGCTAAGTGTTTACAGATTGAGCATGTACATGTGTGTAGACTGTGTGTATATGCTGTTAACTTGCATATGTGCGTATGTGTATTTGTGTAGACTGTGTGTGTATATGTGTGTGTGTATATATATATATATATATATGAAAGAGAGAAAGAGAGAGGAGTTGGGTATGTATACAGACCATGTGTATACAGATTGTGCCTGTGTATGTATGTAGGCTGTGTGTGTGTAGACTATATGTTTGTGTAGACTGCTTGTTAAATATGTAGACTGTGCATGTGCGTGTATATGTATATGTGTATAGGCTGCACTGTGTAGACTGTGTGTGTGTGTGTAGGCTACATGTGACAAGGTATTGAGAAGAAGGATGTGCCTTACCAGGATGCCTAACCTGCCTTTATGTAAGGCTTGTCTTTATTCAAAAAATGGCATTTACTTCTGATACATAGTAAATATGCCATGCATACAGACAGTCTCTGTTTCTGTCCCTCTCATCTCAAATACCCACACATGCTCACTGCAACAGCAGCAGCTCTCTCCTCAAACATAAGCACTGCCCTGGCTTCCAAAGCAGAGGAGTCCCAAAGCAATGCCTTTGGTCCCTAGATGACCAGAGGTGGGCTTCTGTCTGCTTTGATCAAAGATAGGTTGACCAAATTAGGGAAACACCCTGCAGTGGGCAGTGAGAAATCCTGCCAGGCTGATAGATACCTTTTATTTCCCAATGCAAAGCCTTCTGGGTCCCACATTGACTGGAGTGTGAGACTTGTGCTGTTTTTGTTGTTTTTGACCTGCTGAGACAGGACTCTCTTTTCCCAAGGACTGAGACCCATGCAGCAGCATACCCTGAAGTCTTTGTTTACCTATCCAGGCATCCTCTCTTCCTTTCTCTGTCTTGCTCTGGGACAAGGAAACTGCATCATGGGAGTCTTTTGCTATCTGACTTTCTGTAGTGTTCAGCTGAGAGCAGGCACTATAGGAGACTAGTGGGTGTTAGGAGAGAGAGAAGCCTGGATATTTACTCCCTCCATTTGCCTCCTCCCAGTGCATGGACTGGCAGTGGTTTTCTCTACCAAAGTTCAGAGCTCTCCCCACAACTTGTGCTACAGCCTCAGTTACGGCTCTCTCCCGGCTCAAGGCCCTGGCTTTTCCCTTCAGTGTAGGGATGATAATGCCCTCCTAAGATGCTGCTATACCTAGTATGCTTCACTATTATTTGTTTCTGTCCTTAAATGTGTCCTACATCTAAAAGACCTTTCCTTTAATCCCTCTTTAGCTATGCCTTTCTTGAAGAACCCTGAAGGATATAGGGGATGAGAGCTCCTACCTAGAAATGAGAACCTTGAGTCACAGCTGAGGTCCTGTCACAAAGAAATCCTTGATCTGGGAAAAGTTGCTTCTCCTTTTGGACTCAGTTTCTTCATCTGTGAAAAGGGGTTGATGATGAGATGATCTTTCAGCTAAAATATACCGATTTTGTTTTCACTAGGGATGTAGAGAGCAGGGCTTTGGGAGAGAAATAAGATGAGCTTGAATCCTGGTTCTTAGGCTGACTAGGTATTTGACCTGGATCATGTCATCATGTCATGTAATCTCAATAAAATAAGTATGATAATGCTTTGCTTGGAAGTTGGGGGTGGGGATAGGAGGTGGAGTCATAAATCAGAATGCCATGAGTGACAGCAGCTAGGGCAGTTTCCTTGACAAAGGACTCGTGCAGTTGCGTGGAGCCGACCACTTCTTTACCAGCTTTTCTGCAGGAAGCTGCCTTGGCATGAGGAACAAGACGTTTGTTGCTTAAGAGGTTCTCATCCTTTCTATCTTGCACGCTGCTTATTTATTTTGTTGATGTTTCAGTCCACAGGCTCCCTTTCATTTCTGATTTCAAGTCTGTCTGGTCCTTGCAACCTTCTCTCTGGGTCTTTCCCCTGCAGGAATGCAGATCTGTGACTGCTGGATGGTGGAAATCCAGCATTGTAGCCACTTAGTGACCAGGGTCTGAATAGTACAGGGATTTCATTCAGCTCAGAGATCTCTGAGGCGGTTGACCTATTTCAGGGATTTGATAATTTCTTCTGCATGCAAATGTCATCTTTGTAACTAACTGAGTAATAAGGCCTTAGATTTTACATGGCAATAACTCAGACCTAGATTTAGGCCTAAAAGCACTCCCCTTCAACTAGCCCTGACTAGTTCCAAACCTGCCATAAGTGATTTTGTACCAACATTTTTTCTGAAGTTTGCAGCATGGAACTCTTGGCATTTTGCTTAAAGTTTTAAAATTTCAGTGGTTGACTTGCCCATAGGTACAGACGTAGACAGTTGTGAGTGAAAGAAGTTAATCATTCATAGTCTTACATTCATGATCACTGTCCTCTATTTCTTTGGCATTTCAACTCTAGATGTTCAGCATTCATTATTGTCCATAGTTAACCAAAGACCCCCTTAATAGTGACTTTGCCAAGGGGTCCCATCATTCTGTCCACACTAAATATAAACTTGCGTGTCTACATATATCAGCACCCACTGGATGCTCCCAAATATACAATTTGGTTTACTCTTCCTTCCTTCTGTCCATCTAGCCACCCATCCATCCATCCATCCATCCATCTTCCTATGTAAAAAATGCCTTGGTAAGTTTTCTGTTATCATTTCAGAAAATGTGTTAATTGCTGCTCCAGACTTAAGAAATATTGAGTCTGTATATTTGCAGCCATGAAACAAATGAAGATAAGTTCTTGCATAATACCAGCGCAAGCAACAACCAAGTGTCTGGTAGTGGCAGTAGGCATTGTTGAAGTTCAGAGAAAGAGGAAACATTAGAGAAGAAATAGGGTAGAGTCAGGCCTTAAACTAGAAAGAAAAGGAGAAAGCCTATCAGAGAAGGCAAATTGTTTGGGAGAATGAGAAAGAGTAGGAAATAGAAATCTAAATGTATACTGTTTTTCTGGAGTTGAGTTTTTGAGAAGGTAGCCATGGCAAAATTGGAAACTGGATAATGATGTTTTGTGTGAAAGAGAATTGATTGGGAGACTGATGAATATTTTTCTCATAGGCAACAGAGAACACCTGATTATTTTTTCTATCCTGGGAGATGGAACTAGTAGAAGTGTACAGAACACCTTATGATATGGAGAGTCTCCATGATCTATTGACTAATTCGAAGATTTATTCAATAAAGGTTTGGTGAATTCTGCTATGTGCTTAATTCCATGGTCAAGGCTGGGCACTAGTTATTATGTCCTAGCTCCATTAGAAATCAAAGGGGATTTAGTCTTTACTATGGGGGGGCTTTTTATTATTTATGCTCAGGTAGTTATGACAAAGGATAACTAACAGTTGCATTCGACTCTTAAGAGTACTTATTGTATATTTCTAAATAGCTAGAAGAAAGACTTTTGAATGTTCACACTATAAAGAAATCTTGAAAATATGAAGTGATGGATGCTAATTATCCTAATTTGATCATTACAATATATGTATGTGTTGGAATACTACACTGTATCCCATAAATATGTACAATTATTGTGTCAATAAAAATAAACAATCTAAAAAAATACTTAGTGACTAATTATACAGTGAATATTGTTAAAAACTATCACCAGACCAAGAAATAGAATTTCTGGTTACTCATGTAACACTACCACATGTCCCATTCTGAGAAAATTTCTTTTGCCTCTTCTTCTAAAAGTAACCACTGTCCTGACTTTTATAATAATCACTTTCTTGTATTTGTTTGTGGTTTTATAAGTCAGTATTTTAACTCTATAGTTTAATTTTGCTTGTTTGATTTTTTAAAACGTGATATAACTTTTAGTTCTCTCTTAATCTATGGTTTGCCCTCCACCTCTTTTTTCTTATAATTTATCTGTTGATACTCTTGTCTATTTGACTTGCAAGTATCTGGTCTTGAATGAAAAGTTTATTTATTCTAAATTTTTTGAAAGACAGGGAGTCACAGATAGATAAAGAGAGATCTTCCATTTACTGGTTTACTCCTCAATTGTCTATACCAGTCATTGCTGAGCCAGGCTGAAGCAAGAAGCCCAAACTCAGTCTGGTCTCCTATGTGAGTGCAGGGACCCAAGTGCTGGTGCTATCATCTGATGTAAACCAGGATGCATGTTGGCAGTAAGCTATAATTAGAAGTGAAGTTACGGCTTGAACACTGGTACTCTTATATGGGGTGCAGGTGTCCCATGTCATGTCTTAACTGTTGAGTCAAATGCTTGCAACTACAATTTCAATTTTTATGACTCATTCACAGTGTGATTTAACAGATTCTTTTGTCTTCTGCATTTTGTGCAAATTGAGAACTGGGTCAAGAGGCTTGATCCAAAATAGGTTTGATTTCTTAACAAAGTTATAAGTGAAGTTATATCTTGCCTTTTATCAGGAGGCATATGGTATCTGGTTCATGCTCTTTTCTGGTGTTAGCTAAGATAAGGTACTCAATGTCCACATATATTAATTCATTGAGAGTTGACAAATAGTAAAGTCTTAATGATATATTTTGTTTTTATTTGTCACCTGAAATACTTTTCTATTAAGAGACTCTTCCTTTCACCACTATTTTGTTACCCAGCACTTCTATTCATATAGTATGACATATAGGTTGGATAAATGTAAGTAATATAAATATTTGATTATTTGCTTTAATTTACTCAGTTTCAAAATAAATTGGATCATTACTCCTTCAGAAGGTTACTATTATTTCTAAAATATATATCGTTATGAATTCTTATATTTGAATATATTCAGTGGATTTCAATCTTTCCCAAAGCTCAAATCTTTGACCAATGGAAACCTCTTTCAGATGCTTCCTGATTCCTTTATATAACCCTAGTCAGTTTTGATAGCTGCCTTCTAACTTCACATTAACGCCTTCCAATCTTATCATGTGTATTTCCTGCTTCAGAACAGGAATCAGCCATTTGTCTAAGAAATTCTGGTTAAATTTGATGGAAAGTATGATATAAAGACCAAATTAGATACAGAAATGTTATTGTTATTGGGTTGGTCTTTGTTTCTAGGTCCTTATAGTGGAGAGTTGGAATACACAAAAACTTCATGAGTTCACACTGATATTTCAAATTCAGATTGAGGTCTGTAAGATTTTATTTAGCATCTTCTGTATTACTTCAGTAGCTCTTTGTGTCACTGAAAATCCTGGAAGGCACATACTATGATATAAATTAGAATGTCCCATATTAGCATTTGCTGTTTTCTACTTTATATAACACTCTCATAATAATAGTACTAGTACTATCCAGGCATTATTATTACTAACAGCAGACAAAACCTTTCTTGCGTATCCTACTTGTTTCTGTCTATTTTTATGGTTGTTGTATATTTGCATTTTAAATCTTATAATCACTTCAAATGAATCTCTTCCTTCTAGCCAGCAATATTTTATGTACAAGTAATTATATGTTGAATATTAACTACCAGTATATTTCTGAAAACTGTTCCTTTTAAAAAATTTTTTATTTATTTATTTGAGAGGTAGAGTTACAGACAGTGAGAGGGAGAGACAGAAAGATCTTCCGTCTGCTGGTTCACTCCTCAAATGGCCGCAAAGGCCGGAGCTACACCACTCTGAAGCCAGGAGCCAGAAGCTTCTTCCAGGTCTCCCATGTGGGTACAGGGGCTCAAGGACTTGAGCTGTCTTCTACTGCTTTCCCAGGCCATAGCAGAGAGCTGGACTGGAAGAGGAGCAGCCGGGACTAGAACCGATACCCATATGGGATGCTGACGCCACAGGTGGAGGATTAACCTACTGCACCACAGCACCAGCCCCCAGAAACTTGTTCTTTAGTAGATTCCTTAGAAGGAGCTCGTGGGAACAATATTCTCCAAATATTTACATGTTATTAAAAGTTTGTGAATTTTTATATATACAATTCTTAATTCACATTTTCTCTGTTTGCTTTAAAGGAATTACTCTTATTTCTATAGCACAAGTCTTCCTGTCAAAAAAAAACCTGGGGATAACTTAATTTTTCTTATAAATTATGTGCTCCTTTAGCATGGAGTATCTTTTTCCATCCTTTCCATGCTAGTGGAAACCAAAAGAGGTCAGGTGTAACCATCCCAATATCAGACAAAATAGACTTTAACACAAAAACTGTTAAAAGAGACAAAGAAGGGCACTATGTAATAATTAAGGGATAAATTAAACTGGAAGGTGTGACTTAAATAAATGTATGTGTACCCAATTATAGGGCACTTGGTTGTTTAAAAGAAATCTCAGCGGATCTAAAGGGAGACATAGACTCCAATGTACTAGTAATGGGAGACTTAAACACCCCAGTTTCATCATTGAACAGATCAACTATACAGAAAAATCAACAAAGAGACAACAGAGCTAATTGACATCGGGCTGCCTGGACCTAGTTGACATCTACAGAACTTTTCACCCCATAGTTGTGAAATATACATTCTTCTCATCAGTGTGTAGAACTCTCTATAGGATAGACTATATGCTAGGACGTAGAACAAGTCTTAGAAAATTCAGGAAAATCAAAATTACAACATATATCTTCTCTGACCACAGTGGAATGAATCTGGAAATCAACAATACAGAATCCCTAGAATACATGCAAACCAATGGAGACTGAACCACATGCTCCTGAATGAACAGTGGGTCATTGAAGAAATCAAAAGAGAAATCAAAAAATTTCTAGAAAAAATGAAGATAATAGTATACCATATCAAATTTTATGGGATACAGCAAAAGCAGTGTTAAGAGGAAATTTTATAACAATCGGTGTATACATCAAGAAATCAGAAAGACACCAAATAAAGGAGCTATCAATGCATCTCAAAGACCTAGAAAAAAACAACAAACCAAATCCAAAATTAGTAAGGGGAAATAAATAATCAAAATTTGAGAAGAAATAAAATTGAAACAAAACACAAAAGATCAATGAAATGAAGAGCTGTTCATTTTTTTCTCAAGATTTTTATTTATTTATTTGAGAGGTAGAGTCACAGACAATGAGAGGGAGAGACCGAGCGAAAGGTCTTCCGCCTGCTGGTTCACTTCCCAAATGGCTGGAGCTGTGCCAATTCGGAGTCAGGAGTCTCCTCGGAGTCTCCCACACAGGTGCAGGAGCCCAAGGACTTGGGCCATCCTCCACCGCTTTTCCAGGCCACAGCAGAGAGCTGGATGTGAAGAGGAGCAGCTGGGACCAGAACCGGTGCTCATATGGGATGCCGGCAGCGCAGGTGAAGGATTAACCTGCTGTGCCACAGCGCTGGCCCTGAACTGTTCTTTTTTAAAAATAAAAAAAATTGATTCACCATTGGCTCAACTAATGAAAAAAAAAAAAAAAGAGGGAGAAGACCTAAATCAATAAAATCAAAGATGAAAAAGGAAATGTAACAACAGATACCATAGAAATAAAAAGAATCATCATATATTACTACGAAGAGCTGTATGCCAACAAATTGGGAAAACTAGAAGAAATGGATAGATTCCTGGACACAAGCAATCTAACAAAATTGATTCTTGATGACACAGAATACCTAAATAAACCAATAACCAAGATGGAAATTGATTCAGATGGCTTCACTGCTGAATTCTACCAGACATTTAAAGAAGAACCAACTTAAATTCTTCTTAAGCTATTCAAAACAATCGAAAGGGAGGGAATCCTCCTAAACTCGTTCTTTGAGGACTTTATCATCTTAATTCCTAAAGCAGAAAATGATACAACAGAGATAGAGAATTACAGACCAATTTCCCTGATGAACATAGATGGAAAAATCCTCAGCAAAATATTAGGTAATTGAGTTCAACAACACATCATAAAGATCATTCACCTGGACCAAGTGGGATTATCCCTGGTATGCAGTATGGTTCAGCATTCACAAATCAATCAATGTGATACATCACATTAACAAATTGAAGAACAAAAACCATATGATAATCCAATAGATGCAGAGAAAGCATTTTATAAAATAAAACACGTTTCTTGATGAAAACCCTAAGCAAATTGGGTATAGAAGGAACTTTTCTCAACACAAGGCAATTTATGACAAACCCACGACCAGCATCCTATTGAATGGGGAAAAGTTGGAAGCATTCCCACTGAGATTCAGTATTAGGCAAGGATGCCCACTCTCGCCGTTGCTATTCAATACAGTCCTGGAAGTTTTAGCCAGAGGCACTAGGCAAGAAAAAGAAATTAAAGAGATATAAATTGGGAAAGAGGAAGTCAAACTATCCATTTTTGTAGATGACATGGTTCTATATATAGGGCAACCAAAAGACTCCACTAAGAGACTATTGGAGCTCATAGAAGAGTGTGGTAAAGTAGCCTTTATGTACACAGACAATGCCTTGGTTGAGAAAGAACTTCTAAGATCAATCCCATTCACAATAGCTAAAAAAAGAATTAAATACCTTGGCTAAATTTAACCAAGGTTGTCAAAATTCTCTATGATGAAAATTATAAAACATTAAAGAGAGAAATAGAAGACGACACTAAACAATGGAAAAATCTTCCATCTTCATGGATTGGAAGACTCAGTGTAATCAAAATGTCCATACCTCCAAAAGCAATTTACAGATTCAATGGGATCCCAGTCAAACAATGCCATTCTTCTCAGAACTAGAAAAAATGCTGCTAAAATTCATTTGGAAGCACAAGAGACCCCAAATAGCTTAAATAGTCTTATACAACAAAAACAAAGCTGAAGGTATTACAATACGAGATTTCAAGACATACTACAGGGCAGTTATTATCAAAACATCCTAGTGCTGGCACAGAATTAAGACATGTAGACTGATGAAACAAAACAGAAACTCCTGAAATCAATCTACACCATCTATAACGAACTTATCTTTGACAAAGGAGCTAAAATCAACCCCTTGAGCAAGGACAGTCTCTTCAACAAATGGTGGGGAAACTGAATCTCCACCTGCAGAAATAAGAAACTAGACCCCTACCTTACACAAAAATCCACTCAAAGTGAATCAAAGACCTAAATCTATGACCTGATACCATCAAATTACTAGAGAACATTGAGAAAACTTTGCAAGACATTGGCATAGGCAAAGACTTCTTGAAAAAGACCCCAGAAGCACAGGCAATCAAAGCCAAAGTTGACAAGTGGGATTACACCCAGCTGAGAAGCAAGAGAAACACTCAGTAGAGTGAAGAGGCAACTGACAGAATCGGAGTAAATATTTGCAAACTATGCAACTGATAAAATGTTAATATCTAGATTCTATAAAGAGCTCAAGAGATTCAACAACAGCGTAACAAACAATCCAGTTAAGAAATGGGCCAAGGAGTTGAACAGGCATTTTTCAAGAGAGGAAATTGAAATGGCCAATTAGTTAAAAAAATGCTCAGGATCACTAGTCATTAGGGAAATGCAAATTAAAACCACATGAGATTTCACTTCACTGCCCTTAAAATGGCTCTCATACAAAAATCAACAAACAACAAGTTCTGGTGAGGATGTGGGAAAAAAGGTACCCTGGTCCACTGTTTCTGGGAATGTAACTTGGTGCAGCCACTGTGGAAGACAGTGTAGAGATACCTCAGAAATCTGAATATAGACCTACCATATGATCCAGCCATCCCAGTACTGGGACTTTACCCAAGCCAAAAGAAATCACCATATAAAAGAGTTAGCTGTACCTCCGTGTTTGTTGCAGCTCAATTCACAATAGCTAAAATATGGAATCATCTCAGATGTCTATCAACTGAAGACTGGATAAAGAAATTATGGTAGTACTATGTAGTACTACTCACCTGTAAAAAAAAAAATTCTGTCTTTTGTAACAAAATGGATGCAACTGGAAACCATTATACTTGGTGAAATAAGCTAGTCCCAAAAAGACAGATATCATATGTTTTCCCCTATTCTGGGGTACCTAAAATGTAACATATTGGATTGAAATGGACATTTTGAAATTCGATGACTCTTTATAGCCCTTGTCTCTTCTGTTTAGGAACAGTGCTTTTTTTTTTTTTTTTTCTTCCTTCATACTATTTGTTGAACTCTTATACTTAGTGTGGGATTAACCTTACAGTCATTATGTAAACTGAAAGTAGATCTTTATAAAAATTGAGTGAAAATGGGAGAGGGAGGAGGAGAAAGGGTTGGAGCATGGGTGGGAGGGAGGGTGGGGGGACAGTATCACTACATTCCTACATGTGTATATATGAAATACATGAAACCTGTATAACTTAAAATTTTCAAAAAATTATATGCTCCTTTTGCTTAGACACACAAAAAATTTTTGGCATACAATAATTTTCCTAGACTGTGTCATTCGAAGTCATTATTCTGAAAATTATGCTATGCTCTTACAAATTTTTTGGTATCAGAAAAACTATTTTTGGCATCTGAACTAATATTTTGTGTTTTCTGTGTTTTCTTGGGGTTCCTGTGTTCTCTTGTTTTCTTCTTCATGGTATTCTCTTAGGTGTTTATTGGATTCTCTTTAGCTGTCTTCCAGTTAATTCTTTTTAATGTGAGTTCTAATAGTTTTTTTTTAAGAGGCCTGGGAAAATGTCTACCTATTTTAAAACTGATTTATAACTTGTGGTAATGACTAAACATTTTAAAAAATTATTTTTTATTTTTGGGATAGGTACTAGAGAAACTGAATTATACTCACAAATGAGCAGCATGCATTTATAGTGCCATAGCAGGCTAGTAGAAGCAATGGTGTGGTGCCCCTCTGATCATACAGTCTTGCACTGGAGGCAAGAACTTCTTACTTTCATGAGATGAGACATCTTTTCTTACTGTTTTATATTGACCAATGCTTATTACAAACGGAAAACCTAAAACCATTTCAATTTAGGGAGATTTCGTTTATTTTTTTTTTTTTACTTTTTTAAACTTTTATTTAGTAAATATAAATTTCCAAAGTACAGTTATGGATTACAATGGCTTTTCCCCCCCATAACTTCCCTCTCACCTGCAACCCTCCCATCTCCCGCTCCCTCTCCCATTCCATTCATATCAAGATTCATTTTATTTTTTTTTATTTTTTAATTTTTTTGACAGGCAGAGTGGACAGTGAGAGAGAGACAGAGAGAAAGGTCTTCCTTTTTCCGTTGGTTCAACCCCCAATGGCCGCTGTGGCCGCACGCCGTGGCCAGCACACCGTGCTGATCCGAAGTCAGGAGCCAGGTGCTTCCTCCTCGTCTCCCACGCGGGTGCAGGGCCCAAGTACTTGGACCATCCTCCACTGCACTCCTGGACCACAGCAGAGAGCTGGACAGGAAGAGGAGCAACTGGGATAGAACCGGCACCCCGACCGGGACTAGAACCTGGTGTGCCGGCACCGCAGACAGAGGATTAGCCTATTGAGCCATGGCACCGGCCAAGATTCATTTTCAATTATCTTTATATACAGAAGATCGATTTAGTATATACTAAGTAAAGATTTCAACAGTTTGCACCCACGCAGAACATAAAGTGTATAATACTATTTCAGTACTAGCTATAGCATTACTTCACATTGGACAACACATTAAGGACAGAGATCCTACATGAGGAGTAAGTACACAGTGACTCCTGTTGTTGACTTAACAATTTGACACTCTTGTTTATTGTGTCAGTAATCTCACTAGGCTCTTGTCATGAGTTGCCAAGGCTAAGGAAACTTTTTGAGTTCGCTGACTTCGATCTTATTTAGACAAGTTCATAGTCAAAGTGGAAGTTCTCTCCTCCCTTCAGAGAAAGGTACCTCCTTCTTTGATGGCCCGTTCTTTCTACTGGGCTCTCACTTGCAGAGATCTTTCATTTAGGTGTTTTTTTTTTTTTTTTTTTTTTTGCCAGAATGTCTTGCCTTTCCATGCCTAAAATACTCTCATGGGCTCTTCAGCCAGATCCGAATGCCTTAAGGGCTGATTCTGAGGCCAGAGTGCTGTTTAGGACATCTGCCATTCTATGAGTCTGCTATGTATCCTGCTTCCCATGTTGGATCTTTCTCTCCTTTTTTTATTCTATCAGGTAGTATTAGCAGACACTAGTCTTGTTTGTGTGATCCCTTTGACTCTTAGACCTATCAGTGTGATCAATTGTGAACTGAAATTGATCACTTGGACTAGTGAGATGGCATTGGTACATGTACCCTTGATGGGATTGTATTGGAATCCCCTGGCATATTTCTAACTCCACCATTTGAGGCATGTCCGATTGAGCATGTCCCAAATTGTACATCTCCTCTCTCTCTTATTCCTACTCTTATATTAATGGGGATCACTTTTCAGTTAAATTTAAGCACCTAAGAATAATTGTGTGTTAATTACAGAGTTCAATCAATAGTATTAACTAGAACAAAAAAATACTGAAGTTTGTTTTTTGCCATAGCACCTGAAGTATTGAGGATGAGGATGGATTTCTAGAGGGGAGTGATACGAGCAAATGCATAGAAGGCATTCTGAGAAAAACAGGTTTTGTGGCTTAACAGAATAATTGTCATAGAGGAGATAAAACAATTGTACCGAAACATGCTGTGTTTTTGTGGTTCAAAGTAAAATTATTCATTGGCAAGTTGCTGATCCCAGTGACCTGGACTCTTATTTCTGGAGTGTAGAAGTTCCTGTTTCTGCTTTAGTGAAATTACTACAGTTTTTGTGGCTTAAGCCTGCCATGTGTTCTCTTATGGTTCCAGAGTTCAGAGATCCAAAACAGATTTCCCTGGGCCAAGTAAAATCAAGGTCTGGGTAAGGTTCCATCTGAGGTTTTGGGTAGAATTTGTTTCCATGGTATCCTCAGCTTCTAGGGGTCATCTGCCTCTCTTTGCTTGTGGTCCTTTCTTCCGTCTTTAAATCCATCACTACAGCATCTGTGTCTTCTTTCTAGGCAGATCTCTGTTTTCCCCTTATAAGGATACTTGTGAATAACGTCCAGGCCTACATTGATAATCCAGGATAATCGCTCCATCTCCAAATCCTCTACTTCATCATACCTTCAAAGTCCCTTTTGCCATATTGGTATGGTTCATGGGTTCTTGGGATCAGGGCATGGATGTCTTTGGGGACCCCTCTTTAGCTGACCAAATGCCTAAACTCCTTTCACCAAGAATCCTTAATAACAGAGGAGGGTAAATTCATTTCTGGCGAGGTGATAGGGTGAAAGCTCAAAATAGTCTTAAAAGTCTGCAGTTTATTTGAAGGCTAACATTTTATCTTAAAGATCTGTTTGAATATTCTAGTTCACGGTCATGCTTGCTTGTTAATAGTAAGAATTTCCCTGCCCTACTTTATGGTACCTAAAGGAAAATTGGTCTGGGAATATGTGCCGTGATTCTTCCCTGGCTATGAGGACCCTGGAGCACTTTAGAGGTGTCTGGATGTTGTTTGGATGGCTTGGTATCCCATCATAGGCAAGAGTGCAAATTAAGAGATTCACTGGTCCTGAGAATAGTTGACTCAGGCCTACCCCACTGACTGGGGGAGAAGAGGAACCCTAACAGATCTTTTTCCAACCCTATTGTCTTTTGTTCAGAATTCCCCATTCATGCATGAGCCCATGAGGGTAGGCAAGAGTCTCAGTGGAGCATGAGGTAAAGAACCAGTAAGATTTGCTAATTAGAAAGAAAGTCCCTGGAGATCACAGACACTGCTTGGTCTTCAGTGTTGAGTCAGTAGCTGATCTCATGGAATACTCATCTGTGGAGTGAATCTCAGAGTGGACTTCCTGGCTTTTCTGACCCAGGGTCACAGCTGAGCTCTAGTTCCCATAAGGGTGTTAGCTGGGTGTAGAAATCAGCATCCTGGGCTTGGTTTCTGCTATAGGAGTGAGGAGCCTTCATTTCTGCCCTGCAGCTATTTGCATGATAGGCCATGCTTGGTTATTATGTGTGCTTTCTCTGAATTCCCTCCCCCTCAGCCTCCCCCAGCCCCTTCTGCTCTGTAACTGCTCACAGTCCCAGGACAGTTGAAATCTGACCATTCGCAGTGCTATTTTTAATGTCTCCACGCATCACAGCTGAGGACTTGGACTGAACACACAGGTGCAGCCCCGGCCGCTGTTGCTTCCTCTCTGAGGAAGCAGGCTGAAAACCAATGTCTTTGCCTGGAGTAGAGGGGGGCACAGGAAAGGGGGGCCAAGTGTGTCTCCACCTCTTGGTCTACCCAGTGCTGCTCACTGCAGCGTGTAGTGCGGCAATACAGCAATTCATAAAATGTGACATTCATGTGTGGAGGCACACTGCTGTGAGCCCGTCATATTCTGTGATAAAGACTACATCTGTCAGGCCCTATCTGCTCATGTTTAGGCCAGGAGGAGAATTATATTGCCCAGTTTGCTCTGTCTTGCTAGAGGCAGCTTTCTCATCCCTCCTTAGAGAACCAGCTAAAGGGTCCTCTCTCAGGAGAGGTGTCCATGATGGACCTCCTATTATCAGAAAAAAAGAGGAATTAACTTCAAATTATTCTTTGTTTAAAGGGGCTTGCCATAGAATTTCAGATAACTTCTATGACCTATTAAAAAGTAGATAAACTTTATCTATGAATGTATATCGATTATTCCATGTATGTGTGTAATATAAACCTTTACTAAACATTTTTTAAAAAGCTGATTTTGGTTTTGTAATGTTCAGCAAGCTTTTTTGTTTCAGTTAATCATGTGTCTATTGCAGCCTGGGGATTTTTAAAAAACATTTATAGAACCTCCTATCTTATTCCCAAAGGCTTAAGCATTATTTGATAATTAGCCTTCACAATTATGTTCTGAGTTTTGGAGAGAAGTGTGCACTGGAGGAGGGTGGGGGGAAAGTTGTGTGTGTTAGTTAATGTGGGAGGACTGGGGGTGTTATCTGGGGAGTAGAAGAATGCTTATGAGAGAAACAAGTTCACTCTGTCAGCATCGTATTGGTTGCTCGTTCTCTGTGAAACCTTCACATAGGACACAGTGAAGGCGAAACACTGGAGAATTTCTCGCCTTTCCTAATTAAAATGATGGCAGAAAACAGGATTTGCATAGTGGCTGCCTTCATGCTATTTAAATGAAATGTGCTTGGATACACTCTCTCCGTTTCCTGGAACTCATGATGGGATTGAGAGACAAAAAGAAAACTTGTTAAAATGTTGGATGTAGTACTTGGGGATTTGTGCGACTGTGACTTTGATAGCACAATGGGCTAAAATGGCACTTTCTCCCTTTTTTGGTGCCTTGTGTTCATATACTTTGTGCTTCTCAACATCCACACACTCAACAGGACTAAAATGCAGTATTGCATACTCCTGCTGTCTGTTCTTTTGGCCCGTGGTCTCTCTTTTTATGATCAAAAAAGCATATTAAGCATATTTATTATTTCATTTAACAGAAGTTATTTTCTTTTTAAGGAGACATTTTTGTGTTTATTGAATCGTATCCCAATAAAATTGAGTATGAGGCTGATTTTGAGAGAGGAAATGAGAGTGTGTTGGCTGTGTATTGTTCTCCACCCTTCCCATCCCCACTGTGTGTGTGTGTGTGTGTGTGTGTGTGAGCACACATGTGCCTGTATGCAGAAGATCTGAGGGCTCTTACTGTCAAGAATGACCCTCTGTAAAATGTTAGAGGATATCAAGGTGGGTTTCACAGGCCTCTTCTTTTTCTTTTACCACTCTTCTTCCAAATCAATCTGTTAGGGGACCACAAAACTTCCCCAGGACAGAGTGGAGTTTTAGGCAGTACTAGACAATGATAAAAATATTTCATTTACTTTCTGGTCTGCTATGTATTACTATTATTGTTAGTTGTGGGGGGGGTTTCTAAAGTTCTTGATCCATCTAAGATCCTATCACATGCAGAGCTGCCTGAGGCTCTTAGTGTAAAACGATTTTTTACCCCCTTGGCCAGGTGTATTTTCTTGGCTGTATAGCAGGAGTTACTAGTTTATTAATTTTAGAAAAGTACTTATTTGAGAGGCAAACACACACACAGAGAGAGAGAGAGAGAAAGAGAGAGAGAGAGAGAGAAACTCATCCACTGCTTCACTCCTCTAATGCCCACAAGGGCTGGGATAGGTGAGGCAGAAGCAGGGATCCAGTAACTCAGCCCAAGTCTCCCATGTAGTGGCATGAACACAACCAACTGAGCAATCACTGCTACCTCGCAGGGTCTGCTTTAGCAAGAAGCTGGAGTTAGGAGCCAGAGCTGGGAATGAAACCCAGGTACTCTGATGTAAGACACAGGTGAACTATAAGTTGTAACTGGTGTCTTAACTGCTGTAGAAAATGCCTGCCCCAGGATTTACCTGACCCCCAGGTCATTGGGGGTCATGGCCATGATGAAGATCAGTGAAAGATCAGTGAATGTGCTCGGTGTGAGATAGCAGGGAGTGAAGGGGTCAGTGCAAAAAGGGGTATGGGACTGCCCAACCACAGCCCATTGCTGCTGGGAAGGCATATGAAACCATTGCTGGTGGATCTCTGGTCTTTCTGCATTATGTGAAATTTCCTGATTTCAAAATGTTGATTGGGAGGCTGGACTCATGGTGCAGTGGATTATGCTGCTGTTTGACACCAGTATCCTATATCAGAGTGCTGGTTCTATTCATAGCTATTCCGCTTCATATCCAGCTTCCTGATAATGTGCCTGGGAAGGCAGCAGAAGATGGCCTAAGTATTGGAGACCCTGACACCCAGAAGGAGACCAGAATGGAGCTCCTGGCTCCTGGCTTTATTCTGACTCAACTCTGGATATTGTGGGCATTTGGGGGAGCAAACCAGGAGATGGAAGATGATCCTTTCACTACCTCTCTGTCTCTCTGTACCTCTTCCTTTCAAATCAATCAGTAAGTAAATAAATATTTAGCAAAATGTTGATTGGTCATTCAAATTAAGAGGAAAAAAAATGGGGCTGGTGCTGTGGCATAGCCGGTAAAACTGCTGCCTGCAGTGCCGGCATCCCATATGGGTGTCGGTTTGAGTCCTTGATGTTCCACTTCCCATCCAACTCTCCGGTATGGCCTTGGACCCTTGTACCCACGTGGAAGACCCAGAAGAAGCTCCTGGCTTCAGATTGGCACAGCTCTGGCCGTTGCAGCCAATTGGGGAGTGAACCAATGAATGGAAGACCTCTCTCTCTCTCTCTCTCTCTCACTCTCACTCTCACTCTCTCTCTCACTCTCTCTGCCTCTCCTTCTCTCTGTGTAACTCTTGACTTTCAAATAAATAAATAAATGGATCTTTTTAAAAAGAAAAAAAAAACCACCACTATACAGGCCAAGTAGAAAGCCCTCAAGGGTCTGGATTCTTCTGCCAGAGAGGAAAGGATATTGAATGTTCACAGCCCACACACATGCTGCCTGACCATGGAAAGGTATGTTTACTACTTTATGAACCAGAAGAATTGGAGTAGATGAGCTCTCAAATTTCCTTTTGTTTAGACCCTTTGGGATTTTATTGCTCCCATGTTCTGTGTTTAGATCTTGAAGGTATTTTACCAAGAGCTAATCAGATGCCCAAAGGGAGAAGAGGCACAAAGAAGTGTGTGTAAGTGAGGGTTAGAAATGTCTGGGACATGGGAGACATTGCTTGCCCATGTGCCCATACATTGTGTTGGACAAAGGACTTCTTTTGGGTTCTTCACAAGAGCCATCCTTTCCTCTTCTGAACCCACGTGGACCACATCCAATCCTCTCCTTCAACAAGTATCTCAACTGAGTTATTAATTTGTTACCTGGAGTTAGGCATATTCTTATGGTTTCTATCCCTTTCCTACTGTATTATAATTATTTGAGTAAAATGATAGATAAAACATTAAAAATTTGTTTATCTGAAAAGCTGCCGGAGGTAGATAGGTTGATGTATTGAGTGAGTGAGAGAGCACTCTCCTATCTACTGGTTTACTTCCCAGATATCCATAGTTCCTAAGGGAGAGGGGCAAAGCTGGGAGCTGGAAACTAAGTCCAAGTCTCCCATGTGAGTGGAAGGGACCCAACTATTTGAGCCATTGTCATTGCCTCCCAGGGTCTGCAACAGCAGGAATTGAGAGTTGGAGCTGGTAAATGAACTCAAGTACTCCAATATAGGACAAGGCCATCCTAACTGTGTTGTAACCACTAAGAAAATGCCTGCCTGCCTGTAAGACATTGGAAATGTTATTTCCCAAATTTCTAGTATTCCACGAAATACTAGTCTGTTGGAAAAGGCAGAGTGGGGGCAGGCTACACAACACAAAGAATGGTACAACATGAAGTGACCACCTTTTTTGAGAACCTATACACTGAGATTCAGAAGAGAGTGAGGTAGAGAGCTACCGGTATGGCAGAAAACTAGGTTGTATGTGGTAAAATCCCTCTCTGCTCTTGGTATTTATTCAGCAAACCTACCAGTCATGAGGTGCTGATTCCCACACAAGGCAGCAGGCTCAGATGTGGCAGCAGGAAAAGAAGACCAGGAGATTTCAAAAGTCATAGACAGACCTGTGGGTTTGAAAATGCTGTAAGATTATCTGAGTTGATTTATGAGAGGTAGTGAGGTCCACTGGTAGCATCTGGCCAAGTTTGGGTACATCTGGGCCCATTATCTCCTGAGCTAGCTCTGACTAGTTTGAGAGCAGCATCCTTGTGAAAGTTGCTCCTGTAGGCTGTGTTGGCCCAGTACAGTACTTTTGTATACAGCAGATGCTCAGTAAATACTTGCTGAATGAATGAATGAATGAATGAGAATACTGTTAACTGCCAGTCCATTAACAGGGAATGCAGGTGTTGCCTGAAAAGATATACTAAATATAAATCAGACTGGAGAGAGTTAATTTCTGCCTTCAGCACTCACAGGAAGGATAATGTATGCTGGGGAGGGAAAGCATTAGTCTTTTCCTTTTGAAACCCCAAAAAGATTTGTCTGAAGCATGTGTTTAAATGGGCAGCATACAGGTGTTTTCAGAGCTGCTCCAGCCCCAGAGAAGGCCTCAGGGCAAACCAGAGAAGACGGTGCTGGGTAACGAGAAACACTCCTCAGCTACTCTGCATGCTTCAGTGGGAAAATGCAAATCAACTCATTTCTGCTTTTGAGGACAACTTCAGATAAAGGGGTCCCCGGGCAAAGTAACCCCTTCAATGTGCCCAGCTGTCTTTCCCCATTGCTATCTTTCCCTGTACTGCCTGCCGTGTGAGCTGTGGGGGGCAGGGTGGTGTTGTGGATGGGTTGTAGGAAGAGGAGAAGGGAGATGCATAGCAATGAGGAGCCAGGGGGAGCAGAGAGAGGGAAGGGAGCTTGGGCGTTTGTGTGCATGGACAGCTTTGTGGAAAAGGCCTTGAACTAGCAGACAGAAATACTTCTAGTTCTGTTTGGTGGCCACCAGCTGTGGGTGACCTTGGGCAGAATGTGGCAATCATAGGCAGTGAAAGCTGACATGAATAATGTCAGAAATCATATTAACTCTACCATCTAGTTTTTTGTTTTGTTTTGTTTTTTAATAGTTGGGAAGCTGAGATCTGAACAAGATATCAGTGGAGAGCAAATGGAGGCTAGGATGAGAATCCAGGTCCTCCAACTTCCCAAATGGAGCCCATCGTAGTACCCAAGTGCCATGCTGAGTATCAGCAGGCATGCGTTTCCATATTTCATAATTCGGATGTGAATAAGCATGCCTCAGGGTTCAATTAAGATGTTAAAGACCTGAATACTTCAAAAAATTGTAGATGACCTCCCCTGACCACCAATCTGGGTAATTGAACGTAAAAACGTGCAAAATTTAACATAAAGGTAGGGAAGTAGGATAAAGAATTAATTTTTCCTGTGATGTCTACTCTGATGATTTTCAAATAGCAAATTCTGTTTAACATTTTCTTGCATGCTTGGCTCCTGTGTTTTAGTGGCACGGCAAGCACATGCTCTTTATGCTTATGTAAAATCTAGTTTGTGACTCTGAACATAAGCATGTACTTATTTTTGAGTGACTTCATGATAGCATTATATGGACACACATTTGGGCACTTTTCTTTGGTTATTTTTGTTTTTATGAGTTTTTAATGCTATTGAGTACGTGCAAAGTATACGTGTGTGTGTGTATATGCACATGTGTTTGTGTGTATGAGAATGAGTATGAAAACAAAATCAAGTTTCTTTTCTTTTAATACGGAGTGAGGTAATCAACTAATTGCTCAAATTGGAAAGCTCCAGTTTGTTAGGTGACATAGTATATGTATGCATCACACAGCCTGTGCTAGCATAGCACTTAAACTTACAATTTTTTTTTTCCAGGAGGAAATTCTCTTGATCCATTATCCCTAACCCAATTATAAGTTTACCTAGAAGTGAATTCAAGCTGAACTCTAAGTTAAAGCATTTTTGTACCTAGTGCATGAGGGTTACTTTTTCTTACCAAGAAAAAGATAAGACTGCTCCAAATAAATCTCAATCTAAACTTGAAATAACCTAAATTAGAAAAGCATCTGAGACCTGATTTTCCAGAAAAAAGTTATATGTCGAAGAAGTCAGCGAACAGGTTTGCTTTGGGCTTTATTGATTTCATACTTTGCATCTTTAGGGGTTAGGTCTAAATAAAATTCCATTTTTCCTGCATCAGCAAGAAGTTTACTATTGTTTTTCCTTGCTTATATATCAAAAGCTTATATATAGGTGAAATACATATATCATATACATGTAAATGTGTTCCTATACACATGCATATATTTCATATTGGTGGCCCCTTTTGCTTTTGGCTTAACTTGGCTCCCCAAGAGCCTGAGGTTGGGGTGGATGATGTGAAAGTGGTTCCTACATATATTGGCATATAATCTATTACCTGAAATCAGAATAGTTGCAGGCCATGGTTTCTTGTTTGCTGGTGAGAATTTGATTTTGTCTAGAAAGAAGTTCTGTATGACAGTGGGAGACATGCAAACTTAGGTCTGGAATTATTCCCTATGATGATAAGAGTTGGAGGAATTCATTGTAGAATATCTTGCATGATGTTTCCCAAGTGGTTTTCTCATAGATGCTGTTACATCCTATAGAAGATATTCACTATGCTAAGACAGTGTTTATAGAATCTTTTTAAAAAGATTTTATTTATTTATTTGACAGGTAGAGTTACAGTGAGAGAGACAGAAAGGTCTTCCTTCCGTTGCTTCACGCCCCAAATGGCCGCAACAGCCAGAGCTGCAGCGATCCGAAGCCAGGAGCCAGGTGCTTCTTCCTGGTTTCCCACATGGGTGCAGGGCCCAAGCACTTGGGCCTTCTGCTGCTATCCCAGGCCACAGCAGAGAGCTGGACTGTAAGAGGAGCAACTGGGGCCAGAATCGGTGCCCACATGGGATGCTGGCGCCGCAGGCAGAGGACTAACCCAGTGCACCATGGCACTGACCCCTGTTTATAGAATCTTTAGTGCAAGCCAGTGGTTCTCAGGAGTGGTGATTATCTCACTGCATCTGCTTTACTCCCAAAGGATGTTTGGAGGCAAATTTGATTGTTCCAGTTGGAAAGGGATGACTGGCATTGGCACCTAGTGGCTAGAAGTGGGGGAAGATGCTAAATAGTACAGTGCACTGCCCTCCCTCCTGCCCCATCTCTGCACCAGCAAAAAAATGACACATCCCAAATGTCCATTGGCTACATGTGAAAAACATTGCTGTGTGCCATGCTCTGGGTTCCTTTCATTCCAGAATTTAAAAGTGGGGGCTGGCGCTGTGGTGCAGCAGGTTAACACCCTGGCCTGAAGTGCTAGCATCCCATATGGGCACCAGTTCAAGACCCGGCTACTCCACTTCCAATCCAGCTCTCTGCTGTGGCCTGCGAATGCAGTAGAAGATAGCCCAAATCCTTGGGCCCTGCACCCATGTGGGAGACCTGGAAGAAGCTCCTGGCTCCTGGTTTCTCTCTCTCTCTCTCTCTCTCTCTCTCTCTCTCTCTCTCACTCCTCTCTTTGTGTAACTCTTTCAAATAAAATAAATAAATCTTAAAAAAGAATTTAAAAGTGAATGTTGGAGATTGTTCATTCAAAATAAAGAAATCAACCCTCAGTTCTCTCAAGGGTTCTGCAAGATAGATACCATTGTCCATTTTAAAGTGAAATGTAGTATGGTATGGAGAGAAGAAATTCCATGACCAAAGCCACCAACTTCCAGGTACAGATCTGCACGTGAGCCAGACCTGTCTCCTTCAAGATCCTAAGCAATAAGCACTACTTTGAGCCATAGACCTCCTTAGGCCTGCCTGACCAGCATCCCAGAGAATGAGCTGGGATTTCCACTCTACACACTGGCTGCTCTCACAGAGAAGGTGAATTGTTCTTGTCCTGGAGCGATCATGCCCACTAAAATTTTTGCCTTCTCCCACAAGACAAAGGCCAACTTCAGTAATGTCCTACCTGAAGCATTGTTCTTGGTAGTGAAGGTATTGATTTTTACCCCCAGAACAGAGACTGGACATTTTCCTCTGAAACTTGACAATCCATGATATTCACTATTGAATCCTTTTGATGAAATTCTCAGTTCACAGGCTAAGAAAACCAACCAACCAATCTGAATTTATGTTTCAGGTTGTGCCAAGATTTCACAGGAAATCTTTGCCTTCCACAAAAGCCTTCTGAGGAAATCTGTTATCAGGAGAGAAGAGCATTCCTAGAGATCTCATTAGGTAAATTACTCTCAGATTAACAGATTTTATTAATTACCTGTTACGGAACCCCAAAGCTAAACAATCATAAAAACAACAAAAAGAAGTAAATATAGTTCCCAGCAACCAATAGATGCCATGAAAGACATAATCAGTAAAATCAATTATATGCATTATTATAATGAAAGGTACAGTTAGTGCTTTAAAAAATAATTAGGTTATTGGCTAAGAGGAAACCAACCCCCCTCCATTACCCTGGAGCAAGCCCCGGAGGCTTCACTCAAAGGCTTTTAGTATAGAAATCATCAGTTTTATTGGCCTGGCAAATTAGTGACTCCATTAGCTTTGCCAGTGGGGTCCCTGGTTGTCCTAAGTCATCAGGTGCTTTTGATCAGTTGTGCATTTTCTCGAGTGGAAAAATAAACGGTTGGAACATTACGTTCAAATGTGTGGAAGGCATATGTCAGTCTAGCTTTATGGAGAGGTTCGGCATTGAGGTAAAAGTGGTGGGGTTTGGCTGTGTGTGGTATGTGTACTATTTGTGAAGTCCTGACTTGTGTGCTGTGTGTGCCCAGTGCAAATGGACATGCCGTTTGAGAGCTGATCAGTTCCATTCTCAAACCTCTGTCCGGAACTCAACCATCCTGCCTTGCTTTGTATGTAAAAATATTCCATTTAAACCTATAGCAAAGCTTCCTCCAAAGGGCTAATAAATAATATATGCAAAGTTTTTTTTCTTATCAATATAAAGAAATGTTGAGTTGTGAGGCTGGTGAACATTCGCATTAGACCACGTAATGAAGCAGGAATTAGAACAGCACAGCTCCTCTGGCCATTATAAATGAGGACGGCAGCTACCTGGAGAATGGGAAAACTGATGAGTACAGTCTGTTGGGGAGAGCAGGAGGAAAATTTCCCTGAGGAGCACATTTCAAATTACTTATTTATGAACTGATGAACTGGGAGACCACCTATCGAGACATCGGCGTAAGCAGTCTGCTGCAGACAGCTACAGAACTCCAGCTAATTGTGCGGCTGTTTTCTGTTAGAGATCCTGCTATCCAGCTGGGCTTCGGAGGCAGGAAATTTAGGCACCAGCTAGAAGTTACACTTTTTCTGGTTTGCATAAATATATACATACATGTATTGATCCACTTGAATCCTTTGGTGAGAGCCTGGGAAAAAGCTGCTCCACTTGGCCAGAGAGGGGCTGGAGTGGAGAGGAGGGTCTGCTGTAGAAAGGTTTGCAGGTTATGGCCCGTGGTCAGGGGGGTAGAAGGAGTTCTGGGTTCTGTGGCAGCTCTCAAAAGGCTATTGGGTCACACCGTGGAGAGCCATTTCCTCCTCCCCTTCTTGGTCAGCATCTTCCTCTCCCTTTGCAACACCTTCATCTCCATGGCGACAGGGCATTGAGTGCTTCCACCGTGCTGGGCTTTCTGCAGTGTTTCACATGAATGATCTCATTTTATCCTCACAGGAACCCTAAGAAATATGCACCCTTGTCTTCTCCATCACATAGCAAAGGTGAATAAACAGATGGATGAGAGAAGCGTGGGGACTACCAAGGTCATGAGCCCAAGTCCATCTGACCCCAGGGCTCAGAGCCCTCATCACCTCCTGGATGATTTCAAACATTTCCTGTAAAGGAAATAGGATCTCCTATTGGGATGTGCTGCAGACTTATTCTCTGTTACAGGCAGTGTGGTGAATCCAGTAGACCATGGGGAAACATGGGTGTGGTTGTGGGAGAGTATGGTATAGACAATAGTGAAGAACTAAGTCTTTTGAGGATTTTTATTATTCATTTTAGAAATGAGGTTACAGTGGCTTAACAAAGTGAAGCAAACTTGTTCTAAGTCACACATGTAAGTGGCAGAGCAAGGGTATGAACCTAGTTTGGGCTGAGAGCTTCTCACTAGGTAGGGGGCTCCTTTGAGGGTGGAATAATCTGTTTCTTTAAAATTTTTATTTGTTTTCTTTTATTGGTGGGGGGGAGAGCAAACATATTTTCCATCCGCTGGTTTACTTCCCAAATGCCTGCAACAGCTGAGGCTGGGTCAGGCTGAGTCCAAGTGCATGGCACTCAGTCCAGGTCTCCCATGTGTGTGGCAGGGACCCAAGTACTTTAAACATCACCTGCTTTCTCCCATGATGCATTTAAGCAGTGAGCTGGAATTTGGAGTGGAGCCAGGATGTGGGAGTCCCAAGTGGTGAGTGAACTGCTGTGCCAGACACCAACCCCTTGAAATCTAAGTCTTTTTTTTAAATGTTTATTTACTTGAAATTCAGAGTTACACAAAGAGAGAATGAGAGGAGAGAGAGAGAAAGAGAGAGAGAGGTCTTCCATCTGCTGGTTGACTCCTCATCTGGCTGCAACGGCTGGAACTGTACCAATCCGAAGCCAGGAGCTTCTTCCAGGTCTCCTAAATGGGTGCAGGGGCCCAAGGATTTGGGCCATCTTCTACTGCTTTCCCAGGCCATAGTAGAGAGCTGGATCAGAAGTGGAGCATCCAGGACTTGAATCGGTGCTCTTATGGGATGTCGGCACTGGAGGCAGTGGCTTTACCAGCTGTGCCACAGCGCTGGCCCCCAGGAATCTAAGTCTTATTCAACCTGTAATTTCCAGGATTTGGCAGAATTCTCATAAAAATGGATCCTCAATATGTATTTGCTGATTTGAATTTTCAATTCCAAATTCAGAGATCTCATGCAGTTTTTGCAAAGATCCCCATTCCTCAATAGGCACTATAGTAATGACACCGTATAATATTGATTGGCCTTCTAACTCTATGCCAGCTCCTATGCCATACCAGTACATGATCATCTTGTTCAATCCTTAGAGCTGGAAGAAACAGAGCTTTTTGTAATTATCTCCAGATTATGGTTGAGGGTCATTGCTGTTCAGAGAGGTTAAGTCAGGTGTTCTCAACTGGGAAAATTTTTCTGGCCCCTCCTTTTTCCCTAGGGACATTTGGCAAAGACTGAAGACATTTTTGTTGTCACTTTTGGAAGTAGCACTGTTGTGCTACTGGCATCCAGTAGATAGAGGCTAGGGCTGTTGCCCAAAACATAAATGTTGCTCAGGTTGAGATATCCTGGGTTAAGTGCTTGCCCACCACAAGCTATTCTGTAGAAGAATCAGATGTAGACTCCCTTGCCCTATTCCACCCTTGGTACTAATCAACCACTGAACTCTTTTCCAAGCTCCTTCCTTCTCGGGTAGACTGTGTTTTGCTCAGAAGACACAGTGCTATTCCAGGTGAGATGTGGGACGGGTAGGTGGCTCAGGGAAGCAAAAAGGTAGCTTTTGATGTGGATCTCAACTCAAAGTAAGTTCTTAATCTCATCAGAATGCTTGGGACCTGACTATAAAATAAGTAAAGTTGTCTGCATGTTGGTTTTGTCCAGCTCAGATGTAGCTGGAGCTGGGAGGACTTGGTGGAAAGACTAGAAAGCTGGGACATGCCAGATTCCAGGCTGGCTTCAGCAGTTCCTAGTTTGCAGTCTCTGCAAAGCCACATACACTCTGGGGTCTCCATTATTTAGCTGTGAGTCAGAGAAGCCTCTGCTCGCTTCTCAGAGCTGTTTATGAAAAGCATGTGAGAAAATGGCCATGCAAGCATTTAAAAAAAGGTTAAAGGACTTCACATCTCCTGGGAGTCTCTTCATTACTTCAACAAACATGTAATAATGATGGTGACAGCTTACACTACTATTATTGAGTGTTTGCTCTTTCCAAGACAATGCTTTAAGGACTGAAAATGCTCATCTCATTTAGTTTCCAAGACAATTCCATGAGAACGTACTAAATTATAAGGGCTTCATGCTCCATTCTATGTTCTGATGTTAAGCTTTTTGAAACTCTTAATGATATTTGAACAATGGGCTTCATATTTTTGTTTTACAAATTAGTGTAGTAGTCAGGTTCTGGGTTCAGACAGCCTCACAGCAACAAACAGGAATCTACAATAGTCATGGTAATACTGATAACAGAAATAGTATTGTCCACAGTAAAACTTTGTTCCAGAATTCATGTGCAAAACCCTATGGCAAGTGCTTGACCTTCATGACTTTTGTTAATCCTCACAGAAATTGATGTGCTACACATTGCTGTGATTCCTGTATTTCTGATGCTGACTGAGGTTAAGCAGGTTACTCACCACATCATAAAGCCTGACATGGGGCGGTGCTGTGGCTCAATAGGCTAATCCTCCGCCTTGCGGCGCCGGCACACCGGGTTCTAGTCCTGGTTGGGGCACCGGATTCTGTCCCGGTTGCCCCTCTTCCAGGCCAGCTCTCTGCTGTGGCCAGGGAGTGCAGTGGAGGATGGCCCAAGTGCTTGGGCCCTGCACCCCAAGGGAGACCAGGAGAAGCACCTGGCTCCTGGCTTCGGATCAGCACGATGCGCTGGCCGCACCGCGCCGGCCGCGGCAGCCATTGGAGGGTGAACCAACGGCAAAGGAAGACCTTTCTCTCTGTCTCTCTCTCTCACTGTCTACTCTGCCTGTCAAAAAAAAAAAAAAAAAAAAGCCTGACATGGAGCCCTTTCTACATTTGCTAGCTGTCATGCCTTAGGCAAGTGATGTAACCATTCTTGCTTCAATTTCCTTATGTGTAAATGGTAATAGAGCTGATTTCATAGGGATGTTATAAATTTTGAATCAGATAGAATAATCAGTAATGTAAGAGGAAGAACTTGCCCATTTTGTTGACTGCTGTGGACACTGAATTTTAGAACCATGTAAGATATGTAGTTGATGTATCAGTTATCTGTTACCATGATGCTGCATAACAACCACACCGAAAACTTTAATGGTATAACAATAAGCATTAATATATAGTAACAATGGTATAAGCAAAAGTGGCATCAAAATAAGCAATAAAATGTGTTTTTTAAAAGATTTATTTATTTTACTTGAAATGCAGAGTTACAAACACACACAGAGAAAGAGAGGGAGGGAGGGAGGGAGGGAGGGAGGGAGGGAGGAAGGGAGGAAGGGAGGGAGGGAAAAGTCCTGCATTCACTGGTTCATTTCCCAAATGGCTGCAGTTGCTGAGGTTGTCCCGATCCAAAACTAGGAACCTCTTCCGGGTCTCCTACATGGCTGTAGGAGCCCAGGTGCTTGGGCCATCTTCCGCTGATTTCCCAGGTGCATTATCAGGAAGCTGGATCAGAAGTGGAGCAGCCATCTTTGCTCATGGAATAATCATTTCAGATTCTGAAGGATAGCTGTTATGGTAACACAATGTTGGTGGAACTGGACAAAATGAGTTAAAATAAATGAACAGTGGCAACTAGACCATTAAGCAGCTCAAAGATAAACACTCTAATTCCCTCATCTCTAAAAGACAACAGAAGAAGCAGGTAAAATGCCAGGTGTTTCATGTATCAATTTCTTCATTTTTCTCTGCTACAGTGCTAAAATTTATACTGATTGTGAAATGAGAGAATTTCACTTGACATCTCATTGTGTTACCTGCTAGACAAAGTAAAGGATCTCCTTTTTTATTATTAATTCTTTGGTGTGTCCCTGTGCATGCTGTAGGGTACCAGTATCCATATGGAATAATGGTGCTGCAAGTGGTGCTTTTACCTGCTATGCCACAATGCCTGCCTCAAAATGTGAGTTTGTTGTTCGGATGTCAAGAGTCATTTGGACGTTGGCTAGGTAGGTCTGTCATTCTTGTCTGGGCTTGGTCCTGGGTCTGAAGGTCAGTTGGTTATTGTCTGGGGTGCCTGGGACAACCTGGTTTTGTTTTACATATCTCCCACCTTACAGAAGCCTAACCTAGGCACATTCCCAAGTTAATGGCAGGAGTACCAGCATGCAAGTAGACACACAAGTCCTTTTTCAAGTCTCTGCTTGTTGCTCATTTGTTCACATCCCACTGGCCAAAGCAAGTCACCTGTCCAAACTCAGAATCAAGGGGTAGGACAGGTCACCCTGCCCAAAATGAAAGAATGGATAGGGGCCCATTTTGCAATCAATCTTACACATTTGACTCACAGTAAACTTTTGAAGAATGGATTTAAAAGTGCTTAGCATATAAAAAAGCATCAAAAATGATAGTTTACAATTCTAATGGTAATAATAGTCTGATAACTATGGAGTTTATAAAAGGGTTGAGCCAGAAGAAGGATTTCTCCATCCAAGCCTTTAGACCAATCTTTTTTTTTTTTTTGACAGGCAGAGTTAGAGAGACTGAGAGAAAGGTCTTCCTTCCGTTGGTTCACCCCCAAAATGCCCGCTATGGCCGGTGGCCTGTGCCGATCCGAAGCCAGGAGCCAGGTGCTTCCTCCTGGTCTCCCATGCAGGTGCAGGGCCCAAGCACTTGGGCCATCCTCCACTGCCTTCCCAGGCCACAGCAGAGAGCTGGACTGGAAGAGCAGCAACTGGGACTAGAACCCGGGGTAACGGTGCCACAGGTGGAGGATTAACCTATTGAGCCGTGGCGCTGGCCCCAATTGTGTTTTTTGATTATTGTTGTTACTTTCCCTGTAAGCTTCCAAAATATTTTAGGAGTGTTAGCTGGATATAGTTGTAGTTTTTCTTTTGAAAAGGAATAGAATTACACAGATCACAGAAGTACTTGATGAAACAGCTTTTCCTGAACCCAGGTAACAACAGGGCTCTTTGAAATTGTCAAGATGAATCCCATTCTCAGCAGATTTCACCTGACTGCCTTTCATATTAGGAGTCCATTCGTTTGTTTTAATCCAACAGGACAGACACCTTGGTTTTGAGGGTAGTGATTATTTAAACATTGCTTTGGACAACTGCTGACAGTCTCTAGGACAGAGGCAGCTTACCTCAAGCCTGAACTTGACCCTGTACCCTGTCTCTCTGCCCTTGAGCTCTGATCATGAAGCAACAGGCCCCCCCAATGGTGATTTCTCTTCACTGGTTGAAGAGCCTGGTTCTCTGTGTGTGTGTCTTTCTTTCTGAGCTGCTACTGTGTGCAGTGACGATGATGACAGGTTGGTTTAATGCAGCTCTTGCCAAGATTAAGGGGTTGTCAGACAAGTATCATGGGAGACTGAGGGATTGCTCTGAGAAGTCATTCTGAATTGCTAACTAACAGAGAGCTGACACTTGGGTGGGGGTGGGCTTCCTTAGATTTGAGAAGCTGCAGAAAGGCCCTTAGCAGAGCTGTCTTCTTTTTTCATTCTGAGGGCAGAAGAGGTGGGCCTCTGAGATACCTCCAACCTGGGATTATGGGTCCCAAGAGAGTCCAGGAATGGACACAGGAGAATCCAATAATCTTGCAAAACTATGTGCAAAACTGTCTGCTCATAAATATACGGAGCTTTTTCTGGGGGAGAACAATAACTTGTACAGAGTCTCAGGGGTTCGTAACGCCAAATAGTGGGCTACCTTGTTCTGCCTCATCAGTGGTACAGTCACTGGCACAGGCAGGGGTTTGCAGACAAGATTTTTTAAAAAAATTGTATTAGTTATTTTAAAGGCAGAGCAACAAGGACAGGGAGGGAAAATGAGGGAAGGGAGACAGAGTTAGAGTCGGAGTTATATACTGATTTTATATCCACTAGTTCATTCCTCAAATGCCTGCAGGCCTGCAATAGCCAGGGCTGGGCTAGGCTGAAATAAGAAGCCAGGAACTCCATCCTAGTCTCCTACATGGGTAACATGGGCCCAAGTATTTGGTCATTTTATGCTGCTTTTTTGGGTGCGTTAACAGGGGGCTACATCAGGAATGGAGCAGCTAGGACTGTCCTGCACACTGATACGGGATGCCAGCATTGCGAGCAGTGGTTTTACTCTGCTTGCACCATACTCCTGGCCCCCGTAGGTAAGATGAAGGACCCTGAGATCCATGGCTAGTCACTGAAGAGCTTAAAGAACTAACATGATATGAGTAGGCCTGCTTTTCAAAGAGATGAAGCTACAAAGTCTAGCTATAGAATTGGTGTAAAATGGTATATCTCTACCTGTTTTTCACTCATTTACATTTTCTGTAAACATATGAGGTAATTCAAAGGGTTCAGGGAAATATGAAATTAAAGGATAAGTTTATTTTAGTGAAAACATTTTCAAAATCTATGCATATAGGGTGATTCAAGAAGGTCATGGAAACTGAATATTATGAAAAGTAGGTATGACTATCAAAAAACTTTTTGTAACAAATCAACTTATTTTTTTTCATTTCACTTCCATGAATTTTTTTGAAGTCCCCAGAGCACGGACAGTGAGGAGCTGTTATGAAAATTCTGGCATTAGGAATGCCTGTCCTTGTGGAGAATTAAAGAATTTGGAGGGAATTCTAGCACAGAATGAATAGCACTTATTGCTCATCATATATCAGTAAACTTAGTATTTGTTGAGCTCCTACTATATGCCAAATCCTTGGATCACCAGTGAACTTCAGAAAGCATAGTCTCTGCCCTCAATGAATTTTAAGTCAAATGGATCACATAGGTGGAGGAATGAACTGTTAAAAACACAGAAAAATGTGAAGAGAGGGGATGTATGTATGAGGGCAGTAAAGATTCAAGAGAAATGCACCCAACCTAAGCCTTAGGACTCAGAGACAGTGATGGCACACACACAATTTCAAATAGAGATGCGGAGTGGGGACACCTAATAGGAGAAACTGCAAACTGTTCTGCCTAGCAGGAACTTGAACATTTCGGGTGAGTTTTCTCCCTTCTTGTTTATTAATACAGTTATGGATTTACTGAGGACACAGACAATGGAGAGGGTTAGGAAGGGTAAGAGTCCAACTCTTGTATTGTGAATAGATTATTGGGTTTAGTTGCAATTTTTTCTTTAAAAATTTGTATTATTTACTTAAGAAGGAGGAAGAGAGTGTATGTGCTTTCAGCTGCTTGGTTCACTCTTCAAATGTCTCAGAATACTAGGGCTAAAACTGGGAGCTGAGAACTCAATCCAGGTCTCCCACATAGGTGGCAGGAGCCCAATTACTTGAGCCATTACTACTGCCTCCTAAAGTCTGTGCTAGCAGAAAACTGGAATCAGGAGCCAGAGCTGGGAGTCAAGTCTGGGTACTCTGAGATGGAGTGTGGGCATCTTAAGTAGGTATCCTCAATGCCTCATCTTTGTTTCTACTTCTTATTCATTTTGTCACCTTGGGAAAACCATTTTACCTCCCTGAACCTGACCTCTGTGAAACACAGGTAGTAATAGCTGCCTTGCCTTTGATAAAGGAATATTATGAGTCTCTGCCCTTCTGTCTGAGCAGACTTCTAGCACTCCACAGAAAGTGTCTACGGCTCCATTTCACAGCTATTGAATCCCTCCAGGCTCCACCTCCTAACCTTTTCTTTGTGTCTTCTTATCGGTTCTGTTGTCTTTAGATTCATCCAATTAACTTGTACTTGATTTCATTCAATCCCTCCAAATCCCTTTGATCAATGAATCCATTCCACTTCCACTCTAGGATGTTGCTCCCAGAGGACTCACCCTGGCTTTATGTTCCTGATAAACCCAGGTAGGCTCCTGGGATCCAGCAGGCCAACAGGGGTCCAGACACCCAGGCTTCTGCCTGTCTGGCAGTGGGATGGAACACAGGAATGAAAGATGTGGTAGAGATAGTTGTATCACCAGACTGGTTGCATTTTGTGAGCAAGAAGGAAGATTCTATTTCCTGGCTTTATTTAAAGTGAGGTTGGGAGCCTGTGACCAAGTCTGTACACTAGGCTGTCAGCAGAAGTGATGTATGCTAAATCCTCATGAATGACTCAGCAGCCTACTCCTCCCCTCCCTTGGGGACCAGTGTTCCACTTGGTGTTGTGATGAGACGTATGAGAGCTGCCCCCATTCTGAGGACTGTGAAGTGAATGAGAAATAAACTCTCGTTATGTTAGGCTTTTAGGGTTTACTTGTTGCAGCAGTTTCTGTCTAACTTAGTTGAAGGTTCTCTGTAAACTTTGAAAACAACTTAAACCTTTATGTTTTAATTGATATTCATGTTTGTTTACTGATTGTCACTTTTTCCTAACTGCTCTTACTTTACCTCTTTCTGTTCTAAGTGACAGAATCCTGTTCAATTTAAAATCTACCTAAGATTGGAAAATTTGGAAGGAGATCTATATGGGAGTCAGATGAGCCTTCTTTAGGTCCAGAGTTCTAAATACTATTGTGAGTCTTGTTACCTCTTTGTATCTCTTAGCTCTTCTTCCTTTCTATTGAGTTTATAGGCTCTCTTCACCTGGTGATCCTTTGCTGCTCTAAGCTGTGTCCTACCAGCCAAGAAAGGTTACCCAAGACTGAGCTAACTTTTCAACAATGATTTCAGCAAATCTCCAGGGAGAGCCCCCCCCCCCCCCCTTTTTAAACCTGGCTTGAGTCATCAGCCCATCCTGTTAACTATCAGTCACTGTGTGGTTATTTGATCAGGTCTGGATCATGGGTTTGTCCCTGGAGATTAGAGGTGGTGACAGCCTATTGAGATTGGTGTAGAAATGCTCCTCCAAAGAAAAATGGAATGTCAGCATTCAGAAAGGCAATAGATGTCCACTAGAATTAAATTATAATAGTGAAACCTAATTGTATTAGAATTCTTTGGAGAGGTAGAACCAATATGGTAGATAGCTGATAGATAAGAAGGGATTTTTTTTTTTAAGGGGAATGATCTCACATGGTTATGGAGGCTGAAAACACCCATGATTTGTAATCTGCAAGCTGAGACCCAGGGAAGCCATCCATCAGAAGCAGAGAAACTGATGGCATAACACAGTCTGAGACCAAAGGCCCAACACCATGGAAGGTCTGCTCCTAGAGACAAAAGACTGAAGAAAAGGGAGTTCTGATGTTCAGAAGCAGAAGAATCAGATCCCCACACCAAAAACAATTTGCCACTCTCCTCTCCTCAGGCCTTTGGCTAGATGGATAGTGGCTGAGCACATTGTGAGGCTAGATCTTCCTTATGCAGTCCAGTGACAATAATACTAGAAGCACCCCTGCTGACGTACCAAGAAATAATATTGTATCAGCTGAGTATCCCTTAATCTACCTAAAATTAAACATCACAGTGATATTTAGTAAGTGCTTGCTATGTTCTAGAGTCAGTGTACCTCCCAATATTGTTAGAAGGTAGATTCTGTTATCTACGGAGTAATAGCAATGGGATCATCACTTTCTGTATTGTGAATATCATGTGAATTAATATATATTTTTTAGTATAAAGCTGATTGCAGAGGTGACTGTACCCATTGATAGTCTTATTTCTCTTCTAGTAAAGGAACAATGGAATTCCAGGGAGAACAATTGCCTGGTATAAGAATGTTCTTGCTTTAGTGATTCAAGCCATTCTAATGAAGAACAAGAAATACAAGGTTTACACTGTATTTATTTGTGGAAAGATATTCATATAACACTGTTCCAGTGTCATCAGTACAACAGTAATTCATGATGCTGACAAGAAAGCAATGTATTCTATGTTGTCTCGCCATCGAGGAAACCTGAATTTGAAGCTGAAGCTGCCAAAACAAAAATAAAAGCCATAAATCACAAATATTCAAATTCTCCCTCCATTCTGACACATACATCCTTAGCATTTCAGGGCCAAAGAAGTAAAAGAAATCTGTTTAGAACTTCCTAAATTCTCCCCTCCAGTTGGATTTAGGCTGTCAAATGGTCTGGCACACTTTGAAGCTGATCATGGCAGGTGGAGAAAGTTGGGAAAAAGTCATATCTGGGCCAGTCAGCAAATACCATTAGAGATTGGGACAGGAGAGGGGCCTCTTTATGGAGGCATGGGGAGAAACAGTTAAGTGGGGGGCTGCTTTCCCTATTCACAGGCAAGGAGACATCTGAAGGGCATTCTGTCTTTAGATGTTTGCTACAGATGTATGCTCTGACTTCCTGTTTGGAGAATTGAGTTCAATGATATTTTGATTAATGTTATTCCTCTTTTCATGGAAAGTGCAGTAGCTTTTACTTGGGGCCATGTATTTAGTCTTTTCTCAGCTCAGATGAAGAATCCAAGCAGAGGGCTGATGCTGGCTGTGGCGAAGATGGATATCTGTTGACCAGACATTGGTTATCTTTCTGTGCACGCAGTTGGCACCAAGAGGCAGTTGCCTGGCCAGGGATTGCATTTCCCAGCACCCCTTGCATCCCATCTGTGGCCACATGATGAATTCTCCAATGGAATCTGAGAAGAACTCTTTCTAGACGGATTTTCCAAGAAGTTACTGTGCCCTTTCTGTGTTGTGTCTTCCCATTTAAAGTGCCAAACATAGAGGCCTAGGCCTTACGGGATGATGAAACAATGAGACAAAAGTTGTCTAGGTCCTAAACCACCACATGGGGGGAAAATGCCCTTTAAATGGGAAAATCCACATTTGATTGTTACATGAAAATTTATTTATTTATTTATTTATTTATATTTTTATTTTTTTGATAGGCAGAGTGGACAGTGAGAGAGAGAGACAGAGAAAAAGGTCTTCCTTTGCCGTTGGTTCACCCTCCAATGGCCCCGCGGCCAGTGTGCTGTGGCTGGCACACTGTGCTGATCTGATGGCAGGAGCCAGGTACTTATCCTGGTCTCCCATGGGGTGCAGGGCCCAAGCACTTGGGCCATCCTCCACTGCCTTCCCGGGCCACAGCAGAGAGCTGGCCTGGAAGAGGGGCAATTGGGACAGAATCCGGTGCCCCGACTGGGACTAGAACCTGGTGTGCCGGTGCCGCAAGGCAGAGGATTAGCCTAGTGAGCTGTGGCGCTGGCCTTGTTACATGAAAATTAAGTTTACATTTTGTAAAGTCACTGAGATGTTAAGCTTTTCTGGCTATAGTAGTTGGGTAACTTTGATAGATCTACTAATCAACAACCTAGTAAATAATGCTCAGGATTATAATTTTTTTCCGTAGGCCAAAGAAGGTATTTAACTGATTGTTGCTAACCAATCACGTCTTATTTGAAATTAGTTGCTATAGAGAAACAGTTCTGAGTTTGTTATAAAATATAACGAAGAAAGAAGCATAATTCAATGTTCTTTTGATATCACACATAAGCCGCTAATGAAGATGCAAATAGGTAAGCAAATAGATATCACTCAGAGCAGAACTCTAGGAAGCCCTGTTTACAGATTTGTTGGTCCTCAATAGATGGTATCTAGGCATTAACTGTTGAATTTTTTTTAAATTTATTTAAGAGGTAGAGTTATAGACAGTGGGAGAGACAGAGATAAAAGTCTTCCATCCATTGGTTTACTCCCCAAATAGATGCGATGCCTGGAGCTGGGCTGATCCAAAGCCAGGAGCCAGGAGGTTCTTCTGGGTCTCCCACACGGGTGCAGGGGCCTGAGTACTTGAGTCATCTTCTACTGCTTTCCCAGGCCATAAGCAGAAAGCTGGAATGGAAAAGGGGTAGCCAGGACATGGACTGTTGTCCATATGGGATTCTGGAACCTCAGGAGGAGGCTTAGCCTTCTACACAACAACATTGGCCTCAACTGTTTTCTTGTTATATGAATTATGTAGGCAGTTGTAATTATTTCTGAATTTGATGGTATAAAATATTGAGGATACCATCTAAATGTTTTGTAGAGTACCTACTGTGTGTGAATCATGATGGTGTGTTTGCTTTTTTTCCCATTAATTCCCTAATTTTTAAGCACATATAATATGTCTGCCACAGTCTTTTCTCCTTTTGTCCCTTTCTTTAACAGCCATTTACTGATCACCACCCTTAGGCCAGAGACAGTGCTAAGTGAGGCCTGGAAAAATGAAGACCTGAGGTCACCATGTTAAAGAAGAACTATGATTCTAAAGTCATTCATTCAAAGTTGTGATAACATAACCTAAATTGGGAGAATAAGTGTTCTACTGGCACATTTTATCATCCCTTTTCCACTTCTGGTATATCATCCAGCTTTACAGACATGCCCAAGGAGCTGTGACCTGCTGGGATCACATACTCCTTTGATTTATTGCAGATCTCCTTTCTCTAGTCATTCTTTATTGGTTAATTCTATAAATTATTGGCAACACTTTTCAGAATCTGTTATATCTGCTCTCTGATCTGATATTATTCCTCTACTTAAAATTAGTCATGATGTAAACTTTCAAAACATAGGAAGCACATTTAGGGATCAGTGTTTAGAACCCTATCCCCTCATTGTTCTCTGAATTCTACAATCTCTGACCAATATTTGTGAACCCTGGAAACATTCCTTATTCTGGACCTATAAGGTCCAGTATGGTACCAAGTAGTCACACATGGCTACTTAGAATTAAATTTAAAGTAAATAAAATTAAAACTGAGTTTTCTTGGTTGCACTAGCCACATTTCAACAGCTCAGTAGCCACATGGGGTAAATACATGGCTGCTGTATTTGAAGGCATAAATACAGAACATTTCCATCATTCCAGGGAGTCCTGTTGGACGGTGTTGCCCTAACCCACTGGGAGTTTAGAGGATGAATTTATTTGAAGAAATAGCAGGAACGTCTGTGAGTAGTAATAGGGCTTCGGCATGTAGGCTACAATTTATTTATTTTTCAATTGTGTGCTTTCTTGCTAGAGGCTGTGAAATCCTTCCAGCAAGATTACCTCATGCATCTTTGTATCTGTAACATTTAATACATAGTAGACATTCAATAATGTTTATTGAGCAAATGAAGAAACCTTAGTTTTCAAGATAGTGGTGGCGGTTGGGATTTCAAAGAGGTCCTGCCATTGCTTATGTTCTTTCCCTCCTTGTTGGGTGAGGACTGGTCCTGGAGATGGAGCTCAACAAGATGGTTTCAGGACAAAGAGAAGAGATGCAGAGAAATCAGAAACCAGGCAAGGTTTGACACTATCTGAATTTCCTTGAGTTTATTGGGTGACTGACTAGCTGATCTGCTAAATGAAGTTATCCTAAGTGATCCCTTGTGTACCCTATCTTAGAACTTTTGTTGATGTTGCACATAGTAGGCACTTCATTGATACTTGTTGAATGAAGGCACTTTACCAGTGTTACATTTATGTATTTACTTTCTGTCTCCCAGCCCTGCCACTTATCCTTCTACTCCTCAAGTGAATGTAAACTCCAAGAGGATAAGGTCTTTGTCCGTTGTGCTCATTGCTATATCTTCAGCACCTAGAACAGTGCCTCATACATTGTCTCAAAAGGAGATTTTCTGAATAAATGAAGGAAGAGTCTTTCATAACTTAACCACAAGGACTACATAAGTTGAAATTTCCATAGACTGTGGCAACAGAATGGGAGAAAGTATTCTGGGGACAGGAGAGACATTTTTGAAGCCTCTCAAATAATCTCTTACTTTAATCCTCTAAATTTGCCTATGTGCAGTGCTAAGCCAGGCCTCATAAATGATGTGCCTCAATTTGAAATTTAAATCCCCACAGGACTCTAGGTGCATACAAGGCATAATACTAAATGGCTGATAACTTATGACATTTATTTCCCCACATGAAGAACCACAGGACAGCATCTCTTGTCAGGAAGGAAACAGATTTGCCAGAAAGGAAACCAGCCATCATAAGCTCTTTGTATTTTTTCTGATTTATGGATTTATTGGATACATCCACCAGTTAACAACCTTTGGGTACTCTTATACATTTCATAGACAAAAGGCAGACACTGCCATTTTGGATTAGAGGTGGAGAGGTACCAACAAAATAACATCCATAAATCCCCCAACACATCATAAAATCATCAAATGCTACCGAAGCTATACTTAGGCTCCCTTAAGTAATCAGACACCTGAATGGAAAATTCTGAAGGCCTGAACTTCAGCTCTTGCCCCTGCACTTACTGGAGTTCATGGCCTTAAGTAAGTTTCTTAATCTCTCAGCCTCATTTGCTCTTCTTTATACTGGACATAATAAGAAGAAGAACCGGAATTGTAACAACAATAACAGTGATTGGATCCTGGGGAATCTAATGTTCATGACTGCTTATGAATCACAGAGAATTCCCAACCAAATGTACCAGACCAGCACTAAAGAAATATTGAACTCCGTATCTGGGTGAATTTGAATTTTCTTTTCTCTCTCTGTGATGGGAACCCCTAGAGATATTTTGCTATTCTTCTGTGTTGCATTCTTCCCCAAATGTGATCCATAATCTCGTTTTGATGAGGTTGGTTATGATCTTTTTCCTGTTTCGAATTTTTTTCCCAATTATTAAGATCTTTTAGAGAGTTTTAGCCTCTGGATTCTTACCTTAGCTAACAGAGATAAAATAATGATTTTTATTACATTCTAACTAAATGCCTGGCATCATGATTTTATATACACAGTCTTAGAAAATTTTGAAAAATCCTGATGAGCAGGTGTTTATTGTTATTATTATTATTTTTTTGACAGGCAGAGTGGACAGTGAGAGAGAGAGAGACAGAGAGAAAGGTCTTCCTTTTGCCGTTGGTTCACCCTCCAATGGCCGCTGCGGCCAGCGCACCGTGCTGATCCAAAGCCAGGAGCCAGGTGCTTCTCCTGGTCTCCCATGCGTGTGCAGGGCCCAAGGACTTGGGCCATCCTCCACTGCACTCCCAGGCCACAGCAGAGAGCTGGCCTGGAAGAGGGGCAACCAGGACAGAATCTGGCGCCCCGATCGGGACTAGAACCCAGTGTGCCGGCGCTGCAGGCAGAGGATTAGCCTATTGAGCCATGGCGCTGGCTGGTGTTTATTATTAATATTATTATTATTTTTTTGACAGGCAGAGTGGATAGTGAGAGAGAGAGACAGAGAGAAAGGTCTTCCTTTTGCCGTTGGTTCACCCTCCAATGGCCGCCATGGCTGGTGCGCTGTGGCCGGCGCACCACACTGATCCGAAGGCAGGAGCCAGGTGCTTCTCCTGGTCTCCCATGGGGTGCAGCTACTCCTATGGGGTGGGGGTAGGAGGGAGACTGAAAGAGAGTGCTTCCATCCATTAGTTCACTCTTCAAATATCTACTGCAGCTCCAGGCTGGGGCTGAACTTGGGAGCCACAAACTCAATCCTAGGTCTCCGACATGGATAGAAGGAACCCAAGTACTTGAGCTATCACCCCAGCTTCTTGTGATACACAGGAAACTGGAATCAGGAGCTGGCACTGGGAATTGAACCAGTATTCCATTGTGGGTTGTGGACATCTTAATCATGTGACCGTCATCTTCATAATTCTGATGAAACTTTCTTATCAAAAGCATAGTAATTGCCATCTTGTTTAATTCAGAGATTGATAATCTGGCCTCACTCATTTTGTTAGCAGCATTGTTCAGAGTTGATCACGCCTCCTGCTTGAACTATTTTATTCACCTGAATTGTGCTGTGCCAGTCTCCTGGTACCCCTCTTCCCCCAGTGCTTACCACCTTCTCGTTGCTGTGAGCTGGCTCTGGGGCTCTTTCTTCAACCTTCTTTTCTTTCATCTCCATCCTGACTCCCTAGCTAAACTTGTCCAGATCTACAGATCTACTTTCAAAATTTTTACCCTCATCAAAAATAGAGGAATTGTCTAATGTAAATATACTTCAGTGTTACCATGACACTACAGCTACAGTGACAGCTACAGTGACTAGAAAAGCAGACTTTAGGTGTTATTATAAAGAACTTAGTACAGAGCATTAGAAGATGAGATGTTGGCCGGCACTGCGGCTCAATAGGCTAATCCTCCGCCTTCGGCGCCGGCACACCGGGTTCTAGTCCCAGTCGGGGTGCCGGGTTCTGTCCCGGTTGCCCCTCTTCCAGGCCAGCTCTCTGCTGTGGCCTGGGAGTGCAGTGGAGCATGACCCAAGTCCTTGGGCCCTGCACCCCATGGGAGACCAGGGGAAGCACCTGTCTCCTGGCTTCGGATCAGCGCGGTGCGCTGGCCGCAGCAGCCATTGGAGGGTGAACCAACGGAAAAGGAAGACCTTTCTCTCCCTCTCTCTTTCACTGTCCACTCTGCCTGTCAAAAAAAAAAAAAAAAAAAAAGGTGAAAAAGGTGAGCTGTCTTTGGACTTGTGGGTATTGTGAAGCATATGTGCCAGATCATTCGGGTCCAGGTATGATGATGAAGGCAACAGTGAAAACTGGACATCACTTGTCTTTTATACACATGCAGGGTTATGTGCTAGTGTGTAGCAGTGTCATTTTCACTGGTGTGGCCTGGAAGTTTTGAAGCATTCACCAGCTTATAGCTGGGTCACAGGAGAAGGGAAGTTCATGGTGTGCTCGGATGGTCAGAGAAACTTCTGTTGGAAAAGTGGGGCTGTTTGAGAGAGTAGCTGCTGCTCAGCACCAGTTAGTTCTCGCCACATGAAAACAGAGGGTCACATATTCTTTAAGACATGCAAAAATCACAGTGAAATTTAAATGTTGGCAATTTTTAAAAAACAATAATAGCACTGTTTAGAACATAGACTAGATTGCTACTGCAGACTGTAGCATGCATTTCATTGTTGGGAACATATACCTGGCTTTTCAGAAATTACTTTGGAATTAGTTTCTTGAGGAGACTTCTTTTTTTTAAATTTTTTTTTTTTGACAGGCAGAGTGGACAGTGAGAGAGAGAGAGAGAGAGGGAGAGAAAGGTCTTCCTTTTCTGTTGGTTCACCCCCCCATGGCCGCTGCGGCTGGCGCGCTGTGCTGATCTGAAGCCAGGAGCCAGGTGCTTCCCCTGGTCTCCCATGCGGGGTGCAGGGCCCAAGGACTTGGGCCATGCTCCACTGCACTCCCGGGCCATAGCAGAGAGCTGGACAGGAAGAGGAGTGACGGAGACAGAATCTGGTTCCCTGACCGGGACTAGAACCTGGTGTGCCGGCGCCGCAGGCAGAGGATTAGCCCAGTGAGCTGCAGTGCCAGCCGAGGAGACTTCTTAATGTGACACTGAAGCGTGACTTAAAGATCAAGTCTGTTGGCCCTTGGTGACCAGATCTGATGCATCTACAGGCTTCCCAGTTTTTTTTTTTTTTTTTTTTTGACAGATAGAGTTAGACAATGAGAGAGAGAGAGAGAGAGAGGGAGGGAGAGAAAGGTCTTCCTTCCGTTGGTTCACTCCCCCAAATGGCTGCTATGGCCGGAGCTATGCTGATCCGAAGCCAGGAGCCAGGTGTTTCCTCCTGGTCTCCCATGCGGGTGCAGGGCCGAAGTACTTGGGCCATCCTCCACTGCCTTCTTGGGCCACAGCAGAGAGCTGGACTGGAAAAGGAGCAACTGGGACTAGATCTGGCGCCCATATGTGATGCCAGCGCCGCAGGCGGAGGATTAATCAAGTGAGCAATGGTGCCAGCCCCTAAAGGCTTCCCAGTTTTAAAGGCCAGTTCTTCTGCCCCTCTTCACCCCAACTGAACTTCTGGGTACCATTGTGTATCTGAAGACATCCGGGGAGTCTGGAATTGATGATGCAGCAGTGTGTTTTAGGAGCACCACTTCCGGAATGAATTTCTCCTTTTACAGATCAGTCATAAGAGGAAGCTGATTGCTCCCCCATCCATATCATACTTTGATTCATTTACACTTAAGTGATGAAAGTGGTTCCCCCCCCTTAAATGGATACTAACACTGGAGGGGCTTTGGGAGTTGTAAAGGGGGAGTACTGACTCCTTGGACACAGTCTTGGTTGCATTCTCAAATGGCCCACTCAATTAGGGGTAATATTTCATTGACTTGTGTGCCTGATGGCTCCCTAGCCAGCAGTGTTTTCTAAATGGTCCTGAGGCAAGACTTTGGGCTGTGAAAACAGCTCTTCATCACCTTTATGTCTGTGGTTGCATTGGCACAGCCCAGATTGAAGCAGCTATTTCCATCTTGGGAGCAGCCACTGTCTCTGGCTGGAACATCTTGGTTTGATGGTTTTCCTCTTCAAAAGAATGGGTATTCTGATTCTGTCTGCACCAGTTTATGCAGCATCATTACCTGCATGTCGAATTTCTGGTTGGATTAAAAAGAAAACTGTTTCTTTGTACCTTTTCCTGGGCAGCACAGAAAGTATAGATACATCTGGATAACAAGTCTTGTTTCTCTAGAAGGCTCCACGTCAGTCTATGTTCCAAACCAGCTTGAGCTTTAGGTGCGAAGCAAGTGGTTGCTTTGCTTGATATTTACATCAATAGTGCATCTTTTGCTATGGAAATAATACAGTGAGAGTGTATACATGTGTGTGTCTAGTCTCTAGGAATGTGAACAATGGTAGAAATTTTCCAGCTGATTGGAAGAATACACTAAGCAGGTGACCTGCTCTATGTGATTGTAAAACTGGCTTGATCTGAATTTATATGAAGTAATTGATAAGGTTCAGTGATAAAATGTTCCCACTAGATAGACCTCAGACAGCTTATTCAGCTACAGCTTTGTCTCTGAATTACTGCCTGGGTAGAATTTTATGGCAAATCCAAAGTTTTAGAAGAAGTTTCTGTTGGAGGAATTTGGGAGATCATATGGTAGCCTTATAAGGACAGAAACTATATCATTAATAGCTAAAATTCCTTGAAGCTACTCTGGGCAGACACTCTTCTGATAATGCCGATATGCTTTATGGTCATGTACCCATTCAATCCTCAGAGCAACGCTGTGAGATGATTGTTACTGTTATCCTCATTTTACAGATAAGAAAACTAATATGGAAAGATAAATCATTTTTGCCGATTGATACCACTGAAAGTAGCAAAGCTTAAATTTGAAAACAAGGAACCTAGTTCATAGAACTTGTTCATCTAGCTACTTTGGAATCATGATTTCTTGTTCTAAGTTGAATCTCTAGGTCTTGTGCAGTATTTGGAACCTAGCAGATGGGTTGGATAAATTCTAATGCTTAGATAAAATCCATCTAGTGGAAAAGAACTTGCACACAAATGAGTTTTTTCTTTATTTGAAAAGTAGGTTTACAGAGAGAGGGTGAGAAAAAAGACAGAGGGAGAAATCTTATATCTGCTAGTTCACTCCCCAAATGGCCACAACTGCTAGGACTAAGCCAGGCCAAAACTGGGTGCCAGGAGCCAGGGACCTACAACTCCATGTGGGCCTCCCATATGTGTGGCAGATTCACCACTTGAGTCATCTTCTACTGCTTCCCTAGGTACGTGGGTAGGGAGCTGGATTGGAAGTAGAGAGGCTGGGATTCAGACAAGTGTTCATATGGGATGCCAGTGTTGGAGGCTGTAGCCTAACCTGCTGTATGACTACACCACAAATGTCTTTTTTTGTTATAATTGATGCTACTATTATTGATAATCATAATGTTACCATAATTTGTGGTAAACAAATCTTTCTGTATGCTAGGCAGCAAGCTAGTACTTTGCCTGCAGTATGTCATTTTCTCCTTATAACAATTCCATTTTGCGAATGGGAACACTGAGGCAAAGAGCAAGTTATTGTTTACATTTAGAGGCCATCTTGCTAGAAAATAGAAGTACCTAAGCTGAAATGGAAATCTGTTCTTACTGCACAGTTCATTGCCTTGACCATTGAGACAATAAGATTTGTTTGCTATTGTGGGGAGCAGCCCGGACTGGACTGAGTTACTGGAATTAAGACTTATTCTATGCATCTGCTCTCCCACAATATGGCGCTGGGAGAGAAGTAAACAGCTTCCACACAGCTGCCTCCAGTTCAACCAATAAACTGTAGGACTTGCTCCTGATTGGAGAGCAGCGTACTCGGCGTGTGGGCAGCCGAGTTGGGATTGGCGGAGGAGGACTATAAAGGAGGAGAGAGACGGCATGCACCAGGAACATCTAAAGGGAACATCTAAGGGGAACATCTAGCTGAAGGAACACCTGTGCAGCCCCCGAGAAGAGCCGGCCGGCGGTGTGCCGCTCCCCTGCGGAAGTGGGGAATGTGGCCAGGGGGAACTGCCCTTCCACGGAGGTGGAAGGGATAGTAGCCAACCCGGGAAGAACCAGCAGCAAACCCGGGGAGGGCCGAGCAGACGAAAGAACAGCGCAGGGTCCTGTGTCGTTCCCCCACGAAGACGGGGAGTGACATGCTATGAAAGTCTATATCTATTTCCTTATTCTTTCAAAAGATATTTTCCTTGGGGTTTTCTCTGATTAAAAAATTACAATAATAATTAATAAACAATAAAATTTGAAATGTACTCAAATAACAAATATTTATTAGATAATATTAAAAGACTTGTGCAAAATGGTGTAGGGCAGTGTTTTCTACGAGTTCAACCTTTGGATATCATATTCATGATTTTGCCAGATCTAAATTCCATTTTAATTCTTACTTAATATTTTATATGGATTTAACTTTTGAAAATACATTTCATACTTATGCCATCTTGAGAGTGTATTTATATATGTTTCTAGGATATGCTAAAATAAAACTATTGTACTAAATTGCATTTTTTACAGAAGCTTTTTATTTAGGATGCAGTCAGATTTACTGTTAGTAATGTTTTCTCTTTTGAAAACACCTGTGCACTACTTTCTCACGTCTTACTTCACACCTCCTTTAGTTCACTTACCACACCATTGAAAACACAAATGGATCAAAGGTGCACATACATTGTTTCATCAGACAATAAGCCAACAAGCCAACCTCAGACTAACTGATGAAGCAAGAAATAGTTTGGGAGCTGGGAGAAGGAATCATGCAGACTTCTAATGGTTGTCATCCAGCTGTCCCTCAAGGAGCTAATACTCTTTGAGAGAAGTGAAGTGTATGATCCAATGATGGTCCCATTAGCAGGAAAGGAGTTCAGAGGGGTCAGGAGACCAGTGGCCTGGGCAGTAGGGCTTCTTGCAGGCACTTTGGATGGATGGGGAGGTTGTGGGAAAAGGTGAGTAGGCACATCCAAGCATTTGTGGAGCCAGCTTCCAGTTCACTAGTCGCTGACTGGCAATTCACACCTCAGTCCTTTGGGGTACGCAGCTCTGAGCCAGAATTACAAATCAGATCTGAGTACAGGTCTTAACAGCAAAGGGGTTAGGTTTGAAATCATCTCACCTCTGTTAAACTGAAACTGACCTTTTTCACTTTGTCTTAGTTCCATAGCTCATACCATCTGTTTTCAATTTTGTGAGGAGTAATGAAAAAAATCTAATCCGATTTTGCAAAACACTTAATTTTTAAAGAAAAAAAAAATAGTCTCTTTTTTCTCTTTAGAACTTCAGTGCTTAACAAATGGTATTTACTTAACAAGACAATCTATGCAATTTCCCGTTTAGATAATACATCTGTTTTCTCCTGGCCATTCTTAGACTTACTGTATTCTTGTGCTAGCTATTAAAGAATGAGAGCCATGAAAGATGTAAGCCAAAGTAGGTAATTTCATGAAGAGAAGAAATGTACCTTGCATGATTTCTCTTTGTTAGATCATTGTATTCTCCCTTCCTTTGGCTGTTTATGAAAAACAAAAATGGGTGGGGGATGGGCGTTGAATGTCTTTTGGATCCAAAGAGGTGACAGGAAAGCTCTGTGAGTAGGAATAAAAAAAAAAAAACTAATTTCCTAGAACCAGAATTGGAGCTGGCCTTTTAGCACGGTTGCACATTAATGCGGCTTTGTCTCCCGTTGGGAAGCTAAGGCCCAAGTGGCAGTCATTACTGCCAAAAGCACAGTTACCCAATGGATTCCTGGAAGGGCTCACTTAAAAGATTCAGCCAGATCATCTCCAGGGGCTTCCAGTTCCCATCATCCCAGGAATGAAATATTCAGTATCATCTTTCTGCACCTGAGGCTGCCATGGATTAAATTCATGCTGCCTCCATTACTGGGGCAGCCAGGAGCTCAGGCTGTAGTGATGGGCTGTGAAGTACTTAATGGCCGCACTTGGCTCAGAAAAGGAGAGGGAAAGAATAGCAATGGTCATAGGCTGGAGAACAGGCCCTGCAGAGACATTGTAGCTCCAAAAGAATTCACTTAAGTCTTCCCTCTACTCCCAGCCCTTCCTGAAGAGAGCATATTTTGCAACCAAACTCCCCATGACTTATAGTCACCCCCAGAATGATATACAAATCTGGACAAATGGTGCTGTCTGATAGGGTCTTCACTTGGACAGTTTCATTGGTTCCCTCTTCTTTGTCTGCCCTTGATAGATTTCCCAAAAGCATCATTCATGTTCAGTCTTCTGCTTTTCTCTTTCTTTATTCTGTTTGTACAAACTCCTATCAACTATGTGCCATGGGCATGAGTCCCCAGTTGACTTCTTTGGTGTGATTGTATTTTTGGTACAAATTAACTCTTAATAAATAATTATTGAATTGGTTGAATGAGTGAGTTGAATTCAGCTCCTAAATTCACTCACTTCCCCAATTCTTGATTGTATTTCTGACTGCCATTGAAACATCTCTTCCTGGAAGTCTGTGATGGGCTGAGTAATGACTCCAAGTATGTACATGCCCTCATCCTGTGACTCTTAACCTTAAATGGCTGCATGCACTTTGCTGATGAAATTACATTAAGGGTCTTGATATGGAGTTTTCCAGAATTATCTATGTGGGTCTGATATGATCACAAGTATACTCATGAGAAGGACACAAGAAGAGTCAGGGATAGAGAACAGTGTGATCATGGAAGCAGAGATTGGAGTGATGCAGTAAAAGCCAAGAAATGCTGGCTGCATGCAGAGTCTGGAAGAGGCAAGGACTGGATTCTTCCACGGAGCCTCCAAAAGGAATCAGCCCTGCCAACACCTTGATTTTATTCTGTAAGATTGGTGTTGGACTCGGGATATCCAGAATTACAAGAAATTAACTTTGTGTTTAAAGCCAGTAAGTTTGTAGTCATTTGTTACAGTAGTAACAGGAAAGCGATAGTAACAGCTTATGACAATTCTAACTTAACATACCCGAAAGCGAACTCACTGTTTCTTTCCCAAATCCTGCCCATCAAACTCAGCTAATGGCTTACTCATCCTCGCAGTCTCCTGCACTAGGGAAATGTTTCCTTTTTTCTGTTAATTTCTTTACTAGGGCTGCCCTGTTTTCTTCATTCTATAGCTAGAATGTTTGGAAAATCTACTGGCTGAGGCAATATCCCTAGTAGTTAGACACTGCCTTGTAGATGGTCAGTTCTCACTAAATATTGAATGGGTATGAGTAGCTACTCCTCTTTTCTAATTCCTTGAAATTTTTTTCTTTGTGTATAGCTACAATTATGAAATATCTTAGGGCAGGGCAACATATTTCCCCTGAACTCTATATAGGACTAGATCATATGATCAACTAAGCATGGGAACTGATACATACATGGAGTAATTCCTCATCACTACCCGACTACTGAAATATGTTAGGTTGTCAGTTGGAACTGGGTTTAAGTCCACAGTTTATAATTACTTAGTAGGCTCCTCTACTATAAAATGGGGATAATGATGGCATTCACCATTTGGGCTGTTCTGAAAACTACACTGGGATCAAGCTCAGGGTAACAAAGGCCCGCAAAGTGTGAGCCCCTGTCATTATTTCCATGTGGATAGGGAAGCATTCACAGTAAGAAGTGGCTGGGGTGTGGGTTACATATGCATGTGCAGGGCATGCAGGGGCCTTTGGCAGGAAAGGAGGGCAAAGAATGGGGATGGGGAAGGCACAGAGGCAGGCATTTTGCATTCAATAACAGAGTACAATTTGGAAACACTTGCCTTGTGTAGCCCTCAGCTGCCTGTGAAATTCATCTGAATCTTGTTCCGTTGGCCTATGGGGTATTTTCAAATACAAATTAGGTTGGCCAGAATTCCTTTTCTGCACCAACTCTCCTGGGTGCAACTTAGAGGTTATTAAGATGCCTAATAAAAGGAGAGAGCACATTTAATAACATTACCATCAGCTCTACAGAGCTGAGCTGCACGGGCCCACGGTGCCCCCGAGCCCCCCGCGGTCTCCCCTCTCTGGTGCACTTGCTTAGAAGAGGCCTTATAATTATCCACATTTAAAAAGCACCATTAAATCCATCGAGGCAGTCATGTCCCATTTGCAGGGCCTTTCTGCCCACATTTCTTGCGAGACCCAGGCCCTAGCTCCTTTTGGTGGGAGGAAGAGGAGAAATAGAGGTTTCTGGGCTAACGTGATGGCTGGTTAAATTCACAAGATGCTAAGGCTGCCATTGTAATCCCTGCAGGAGCCTGGCCTCCCTTTATCTTGTGTATTTATGTTGCAAACCTTCATGGACTGCTTGCCAAGGCTCCACATAGGACCACTGCTTCTTCTGGAGGGTTCTGCTGAATCCTCACAACAAATCACTCAGGAGAAGAGTGGTTCTCAATGGGCAGCATGCCAGGAGACATTTGGCAGTATCTGCAAATGTTTCTGCTTGTCCCAGCTAGGGTGGAGAGGTGCTACCAGAAACCACAGGGTAGAAGCTGGGCAAGTTGCTAACCCCCCAATAGCACATAGGCAGCCCCTTACTACAAAGAACCATCTGACCTGAACATCAATAGTGCTGAGGTTAAGCAACTCACATGTAGTGGCCCAGAGAGTTTGGGAGAGTTATCTGGCATCACATAGCATGCAGGGGAACAGTTGTAAGAGCCCAGGCTGATAGCACCATGCAAGATACTGTTCCCCTCGTCACCCGTCCTTAGTGGCTGAGCTCTGTCTCTACCTCTGCTGCCATCCCTCAAGGGACAATCAGAATGACAAGGGCCCTTTAAGGAGTCCATGGAAAATGGGCTTGAAAGATAAATTTATTTGGGTGCAAAAAATTTTGAAATCCATGGATAACTTTTAAATAATGCGCAGTTTTCTATGAGCTTTTCGAAGGCTCTATGTATGAGTAATAAGGTGTTGACTTCAATGGAAGTTATGGCCTTTAAAGAAGATTGCTTTGAAGAATATAAAATACTCGCACATTTTGAATGAATCAGTAATCTATGCAGGAATGTCATCTACTAGATTTAGCTTTAACCTACATGAAATGTGAACAAAAGGCTATGTGCGAGTTCAGAGAAGTTTCACTTTAAATACGGAGCCTCTGGTTGTTTTAGAGGAGGGTCATTTGGTGGTCTCCTGGAGCATAGAAGATGTGGAATAGTGATCTGGAATCAGGACCCTTCTGGGCTCAGGACCTTTGCACAGCCGTCCTGTTTCTCAAGAATTCTCTACTTTCCCCACTTTTCCTGGCTCATTCCTTCTGCTCCTGTTGGGATGCTTTGCCTAGATCTTGGCTAGGGATACTCTGAAGCTTTTAAATCAGTTGTGTACAAAATGAATATCAGCAACTGTATGTCATTTTAAATTTTCTAGTCACCACACTACAGAAAATTAGAAAGGGATAGGTGAACCCATTTTATCCATAATATTAACATCTTGATATGTAATTGACACAAAAATTATGAATGAAGTATTTTATATTTTTTCGGAATGAAGTCTTCAAAATCTGGTATGTCTTCTACACTTCAGTTTAGATGCTATGTTTCCGGTGATTAAAGTGAAATATAGTTCTACTAAAATAACACAGCTGCATTTAATACAAAATATTTTATACTGCTTTAATTTTAAAATTTAAATGAGTGTATCTTAAATTAAAAATTCAGCTCTTCAGTTTCAGAAGGTATACTTTAAATGCTCAATAGCCACATGTTCTAGATTGTTACAAATTACAGTAAACAGAAATTGCCCATTAACCTGTCTTTCACTCCCACTAGATCATAATCTCATTGAGGTCAACAATGATGTTTTGTTTGCTCTGTTTGCCACTGTCTGGCACAGATTTTCACATACAGCAGGCACTTAATAAATATCTGCTGCATGGATTGAGATCATACAGCACTTCTAATTTTGGCTTTGCCCTTGATTTACTGTGCAACTCTGATAATTCAGGTTCTTTTCTAATACAATTAGATACTTTGACATTTTTCAAAGTATGTTCCACTGAATGGTAATAAATGTTTATGATCAAAGGAATTTGTAGTCACACAGGTGTGAGAAACACAGGGCTCAACACAAATAGCACTGTAGAACTTCTCAGAACTTTGAATATTTTAGTGCATTGTGCATCACCAGGAGGAGGATCCTGGATGTCCTATTCTCCCTGGATAACTGACCTTGGAAACTTTTTCTGAGAACATTTGTGGGGCTGGTAGTGCTCCCTGGATCGCAGTTCAGGAATATCTAGGGAGCTGTAGGCTCTTTCAGCTGTGACTTTCCTCTAGATTTAGTTTATGTTTAGGGAGATGGTCTCAAGGACTGATGACAATGAACCTTTTAGTTTGATTAGATCTGTCCTTTGGTACAAAAAGGTAGGAGAAGAACAATCATTCTGTTTTCATCAAGTGATTCAAAACCAATGCCTTACTTTGTTGAAGAACCAATTGTTTCAAGGCTGGAAAGTGGGATTTCTTCAAATAATTGCAAGTGTTCAGAGGGGTAGTAGACGTAATCTCCATTTATTTCTTCCTTCCATCCTACCTGAAAAGATGCCCATGCAAATATATAAATCACTTTTATCTAATAGCCAAGAAAACATTTGATATGGAAAGACCTAGCCTACATTAGATCCAATTATTATTATACATTATTATTATACATTATATAATTATTATTATACATTAGATCCAATTATACATTTATAACATTTATAACCCAAAATTCAAAACTCAACCACTTTTTTCACTATTTTTCTCTTTTTTAAAATTTCTATTTAATAAATATAAATTTCCAAAGTACAACTTTTGGATTATAGCAGCTTTTTACCCCATAACCTCCCTACCACCTGCAACCATCCCATCTCCCACTCCTTCTCCCATCCCATTCATATCAAGATTCATGTTCAGTTATCTTTATATACAGAAGATCAATTTAGTATATACTAAGTAAAGATTTCAACAGTTTGCACTCAGAAACACATACTATAAAGTACTATTTGGGTACTACTTATACCATTAATTCACATAGTACAACACATTAAGGACAGAGATCCTACATGGGGAGTAAGTGCACAGTGACTCCTGTTGTTGATTTAACAATTGACACTCTTGTTTATGGTGTCAGTAATCACCGAGGCTCTTGTCATGATTGCCAAGTCTATGGATGCCTCTTGAGATCACCAACTCCCATCTTATTTAGACAAGGACATAGTCAAAGTGGAAGTTCTCTCCTCCCTTCAGAGAAAGGTACCTCCTTCTTTGATGGCCCGTTCTTTCCGCTGGGGTCTCACTCACAGAGATCTTTCATTTAGGTTTTTTTTTTTTTCCACAGTGTCTTGGCTTTCTATTCCTGAAATACTCTCATGGGCTTTTTAGCCAGATATGAATGGCTTAAGGGCTGATTCTGAGGCCAGACTGCTGTTTAATACATCTGCCATTCTATGAGTCTGCTGTGTATCCCGCTTCCCATGTTGGATCGTTCTTTCCCTTTTTTATTCTATCAGTTAGTATTAGCAGACATTAGTCTTGTTTATGTGATCCCTTTGACTCTTAATCCTATCATTATGATCAATTATGAACTGAAAATGGTCACTTTGATTAGTGAGATGGCATGGTACATGCCACCTTGATGGGATTGGATTGGAATCTCCTGGCACGTTTCTAACTCCACCATTAAGGGTTAGTCCGATTGAGCATGTGCCGAACTGTACATCTCCTCCCTCTCTTATTCCTACTCTTATATTTAATGGGGATCACTTTTCAGTTAAATTTAAACACCTAAGAATAATTGTGTTAATTGCAGAGTTCAAACAATGGTATTAAGTAGAACAAAAAAAATACTAAAAGGAATAAAATAGTAAGTTGTTCCTTGATAGTCAGGACAAGGGCTGATCAAGTCACTGTTTCTCATAGTGTCCATTTCACTTCAGCAGATTCCCATTTAGGTGCTCAGTTAGTTGTCACCTATCAGGGAGAACATATGATATTTGTCCCCTTGGGACTGGCTTATTTCACCCTCAGCATGATGTTTTCCAGATTCCTCCATTTTGTTGCAAATGACTGGATTTCATTGTTTTTGACTGCTGCATAGTATTCTATAGAGTACATATCCCATAATTTCTTTATCCAGTCTTCTGTTGATGGACATTTAGGTTGATTCCAGGTCTTATCTATTGTGAATTGAGCTGCAATAAACATTGAGGCACAGACAGCTCTTTTATTTGCCAATTTAATTTCCTTTGGGTAAATTCCAAGGAATGGGATGGCTGGGTTGTATGGTAGGGTTATATTCAGGTTTCTGAGGAATCTCCAAACTGACTTCCATAGTGGCTTTACCATTCCCACCAACAGTGGGTTAGAGTCCCTTTTTCCCTAGATCCTTTCCAGCATCTATTGTTGGTAGATTTCTGAATGTGAGCCATTCTAACCGGGGTGAGGTGAAACTCATTGTGGTTTTGATTTGCTTTTCCCTGATTGCTAGTGATCCAGAACATTTTTTCATGTGTCTGTTGGCGATTTTGATTTCCTCTTTTGAAAAATGTCTATTGAGGTCCTTGGCCCATCTCTTAAGTGGGTTGTTTGTTTTGATGTTGTGGAGTTTCTTGATCTATTTGTAGATTAATCCTTTATCAGTTGCATAGTTTGAAAATATTTTTTGCCATTCTGTCGGTTGCCTCTTCACTTTCCTAACTGTTTCTTTTGCAGTACAGAAACTTCTCAATTTGATGCATTCCCAAATGTTAATTTTGGCTTTGACTGCCTGTGCCTCCGGGATCTTTCCAAGAAGTCTTTACATGTGCCTATATCTTGCATGGTTTCTCTGATATTTTCTAATAATTTGATGGTGTCGGGTCATAGATTTAGGTCTTTAATCCATGTTGAGTTGATTTTAGTGTAAGGTGCAAGGTAGGGGTCTTGCTTCATGCTTCTGAATGCAGAAATCCAGTTCTCCCAGCGTCATTTGTTGAATAGACTGTGCTTACTCCAGGAATTGCTTTTAGATACTTGATCAAATATAAGTTGGCTATAGATGTTTGGATTGATTTCTGGTGTTTCTATTCTGTTTCATTGGTCTATCCATCTGTTTCTGTACCAGTACCATTCTGTTTTGATTACAACTGCCCTGTAGTATGTCCTGAAATCTGGTATTGTGATGCCTCTGGCTTTTGTTTTGTTTTGTTTTGTTTACAGGCAAAGTTAGACAGTGAGAGAGAGAGAGAGAGAGAGCCAGAGATAAAGGTCTTCCTTTTCTGTTGGTTCATCCCCAAAATGGCCGCTACGGCCGGCGTGCTGTGGCCAGGGTGCTGTACCAATCCAAAGTCAGGAGCCAGGTGCTTCCTCCTGGTCTCCCACGCGGGTGCAGGGCCCAAGCACCTGGGCCATCCTCCACTGCCTTCCTGGGCCACAGCAGAGAGTTGGACTGGAACAGGAGCAACTGGGACAGAATTTGGTGCCCCAACCAGGACTAGAACCCGGTGTGCCAGCGCCGCAGGTGGAGGATTAGCCTATTGAGCCGCAGCGCTGGCTACGGCTTTGTTTTTGTTGTACAAGATTGCTTTAGCTATTTGAGGTCTCCTGTGTCTCCATGTGAATTTCAGCATCATTTTTTCCAGATCTGAGAAGAATGTCTTTGGTATTTTGATTGGTATTGCATTGAATGTATAAATTGCTTTTGGGAGAATGGACATTTTGATGATGTTGATTCTTCCAATCCATGAGCATGGAAGATTTTTCCATTTTTTGGTATCCTCTTCTGTTTCTTTCTTTAAGATTTTGTAATATCATCATAGAGATCTTTGACGTCCTTGGTTAAATTTATTCCAAGTTATTTGATTGTTTCTGTGGCTATTGTGAATGGGATTGATCTTAGCAGTTCTTTCTCAGCCGTGGCATTGCCTGTGTATACAAAGGCTGTTGATTTTTGTGCATTGATTTTATGTCCCGATACTTTGCCAAACTCTTCTTTGAGTTCCAGTAGTCTCTTAGTAGAGTTCTTTGGATCCCCCAAATAAAGAATCATATCATCTGCAAAGAGGGATAGTTTGACTTCTTTCTTCCCAATTTGTATCCCTTTATTTTCTTTTTCTTGCCTAATGGTTCTGGCTAAAACTTCCAGTACTATTTTAAAGAGCTGTGGTGAGAGTGGGCATCCCTGTCTGGTACCAGATCTCAATGGAAATGCTTCCAACTTTTCCCCATTCAGTAGGATGCTGGCCGTGGGTTTTTCATAAATTGCTTTGATTGTATTGAGGAATGTTCCTTCTATACCCAATTTGCTTAGAGTTTTCATCATGAAAGGGTGTTGTATTTTATCAAATGCTTTCTCTGCATCTGTTGAGATAATCATATGGTTTCTCTTCTGCAGTTTTTTAATGTGATGTATCACATTGATTGGTTTGCGAATGTTGAACCATCCCTGCCTCAACCACTTTAAAAATACAAAAGTGATAATTTTATATAGTTCAGCCGCCCAGCTATAATAAGTCTCTGTACTCATACTAGTTAGCAGGAATCTAAAGCAGAATTCGAGAAAACTCTGGGAATGTACAAAAAGTTATGTGTGCCTTATTTTGACCCTATAGTTTCACAGCTAGGAATTTATCTTAAGACCATAAAGGATAAATATGGTAAGCTGTATGGTCAGGGATGTCTGTTACAGTGTTATTTATAGTGGCAAGACTTGGAAGCCACCTAAGCTTCCAAATTGTTAATAATATTATTGTTATATGCTGGACTATTATGAAGGCATTAAAACAGCACTATACATATCCATTCATTTGGCATAGAATGGTATCTAAGATATTTTTAAGAAAAAATGTGGATTTCAACATTAGCATGTCTAGTATCTTAGTTAAATAAATATTTGTGCATATACATGTATATATAGAAATATATCTGAAAGGACATACCTATATTAATAGAAATTTTACTTGGATAAGTATAAAAATATTAGTTTCTATAAGATTTAATATGTAATGATCCTTCATATGTAATGCCCTGACATATAATAGAGGTTTCTCATTATAGGAATTTCAGGACTTTTGACCCTGGAAAGCTGGCTAGATGAGAGATGAAGACAAATTTGTTTTAACTCTGTGGGCTTTTGGCCTTTTGAGTCATATTCTCTGTGAGTTTGACAAAACGGAAGAAAACTCTGAGATGACTGTAATCTTAGAAGAAATTCACTGTTACTCCCACATATAATAATACTTTATACCAATACTAATGTCTTACTTTCAACTCTTTGGAACATGCTGCCACACACATGAAATCATTGCAATTTATTGAGTCACATACATTTCTCTATTTCTATACTCTTGTAGGAGTAATTTTTCTCATTTTACTGATAAGAAGGCTGAGACTTGGGGAGGTTAGGTTGCATAAGGTCTCATTGTTAGTGACGATGGACCTAGGTTGATACTGTTCTCATTGTACCATTTTGTGTGTGTGTGTTTTTATCCTCTGTCTCCCTCAATACCTGATTCCCATACATCTGATTCCTCTCAGACTGTCCAGACTTTTCAAACAAGTGTGAAGAAACAACTAGCAGCAACAACAACAACAACAACAAAAAAACTCCACAGTGTTGCAATTACAAACAGAGCTGTGGGGTTAGACTTAAATCAGCAGTTACTCACTGTGTAACTTGGGCAAGTTACTTAACTTTTCCTAGTCTGAGTTGTTCCTTCTGTCAGTTGGGGGTCATGACAGTCATGTTTTGTGCGAGGACTGATGGAGGCATTCTAGGTAAAGTTGCTTGGCTCAGGCTCTGGCTCATTGAGAGTGGTGAATAAATGCTAACCCTTGTCAACTTCCTCTTGATTATTTCTGTCAAATAACTTCACATGGGTCAGGTAGCAGATTACGTGCAATGGCAAAAGTCGTGCAGCTGATAAAAGATGGAGTAGCTATTTCGTAGTCTCTCTGTTCAGCTAGAGACACACAGGGGCCAGTCTGGGTAGAGGTTAGAAGGTGTTCAAGGAGGAATCAGGGTAGCATGGTGTTTTCCCTGGAGCTACCAGCTACATGTAGTAGGTGAACGGGATGAAACAGTAACTAATCCAACCCAGCCCCAAACCACAAATGTCAACAGATATTTTATAGCCGGGAAGGTGCCAACGAACATGTCACATGCTCTTTTGAAAATAAATTAAGCCACATAGGGACTCTAAAGTAAAAAATAAAAACGGGGCTGTTTATGGATCTCCTCTGGCTCCAGTTTATGGTTTCCAAATGCTGTGGCAGGAAGAGGCACCATGGGAGGAGCCTCGCAATGTGGTGGAGAGGTCATCGGACTTTGCTATCATCTAATTGCATCTTACTGGGCAAGGCACTCAGGGCCTCACCTGCTGCATCTTTACAAGGGGATGGGGTTGTGGTAAGGCAGATGAAACTCCTGTTTGCACATTTGGTATGATTTCAGGATTGAAGGCTTGGAAGCTGAGGATCAGGAATGTGCTTAAATTCCATTTCATTTGTTTCTTTATATCTACTTTCACATGAAAATGGGATCTACTTTCTCTGATTTGGTTCACACCTGTCAACCTCTTGTCTAAAATAAACGCATTGGTCAGTTTCCCAGAGGATGTGATACATGCTTCTCTTTGGAAACCACACAGGAGGTGTCACGTGGAATCAGAACAGTAGGGATCTTTAGAAATTGTCTGGTGATTCTAGTCCACTGATTTTTTAACTTTTTCCCCTAAGTGGTAGAGTTTGTTTTGTAGAGAAAATCTAATGTGGAATCTCAAAATCTAAATATAAAAGGAGACAACTCTACTCATCACAAAATTGCCACCTACTTAGACTTTTCCTTCTTCCAGAAACAATCTCTATGGTTCTGCATAGAACACAGTGCCCTGGACAGTATTGTTTGAAAATATGGTCTTAAAGTCTGGTGGGTACAGACTCACTGCTGGCTAGAAAGCAGGTATATAGGCCCCATCCCAAAAATGCCTGAATCAGAATCTAGATTTCCAACATGGTCTCAGGATGATTCTAACACTCCCTAAAATTTGAGAACCACTGACCTTTTCCACTGCTTTCATTTTACTGGTGAAGCTAATAACTAGGGTAAAGGAGCAACTTCTCTGTAGCCACATAGCTAGTTGAGGATGGTACCAAGCCTAAATATCTTGTTTAGACACACACTCTTGTTGTAAGCAACAGAAATTGTAGTTAATATAGGCAGAAGGACTCCCTGGGTTGCAAGTCCGTGGCTCATGAAATGGAAAGACTAGAACAGGAACCAGGAGCCAGACTTCGGCATTCCCGTGAATGGGAGGAACTAAGTATCTTCAGGATGAGTTGACTTCCACCATTTTTAGTCCAAGTGGCACTTTATCAGTAGTTAAAATTGTGGGATAGTCTGATCAACTCAGCTTGAACAAGTAGCCCTCCTGCACCAGGGACCACAGACAACCTTGACTGACAGCTGTGAATGAGTTCTCTTAGATGGTGCTGCCTGTAGACACTGGAAATAGACATTAGCGAGCAAAAGATGATAGATGCCTATGAACTCTGCCACCTCTGTCACCACACCACACTGTCTTGCTGTTAGGGTCAATGCTTCATGAAAATTTCAATTGAAATGAAGGGGTTAAGGTAAGTTCTATGGCTTAACTCTCAACCAAATGGCATTTTAACAGCCCTTTTAGCATACTCTGGCTGGACTGAGACCTTCCTTGCAAAATACCTTAATCCTTGGCCTCTAAATAGAGAGTTATTTTCAATTTCTGCAGTTCCTAATGTTTTAAATGGAGCTACTGTTCCCCTTAGAGCACCCAGTGGCTGGTTGGAGACCTTTATTGATATATGTATAAATTACCCAATCCCCTCTGCTGCCTACAGATCCAATCATATTGAACTAATGTGCATATAAATAAAAACCTGGAAGTGTGGTTTATGGCAATAAGTAGTGCGGCCGAAGTTTATACCATTCTGAAAAGACACCTTGATACATTGCTGATAATTTTCATAATGCATTTAAAGAAGCAGTGTGTCAGCTCTGGCCAGAGTACCCTGGGATCCAAATAGAAAATATGATTCCTGAGCTTCTGATTGACCAGGAGAGGAATCTGTCTGGCCAGGAGGATGTCTGTCCCAGAATGTACAGTGCTGAGAGACTGGGACTCCATCCCCTAAGAGATGGGCTGGTCTGCAAAAGATGCAGGAGTTGGGTCAGGGGTTCTTATGTCATCTTTTTGGAGTGCCAGTTCTGTAATTGTTTCTCATGGCAGGTTGGCTATAAGGGTATTGCACGAGGCCCCAGAATACTGAAAATACATTAGGAACATCCCTCAGGACAAACGTCTTTTACCTTGCCAAGATGTTCCTCTTCAGAGCCATGTATCCACTATTACAGGAAAATGTCTAGGTGATTAAATTCCCTTACCTGCCTTCTTCCAATCTACTATGTACACTCTATCCAGAGCCATGTTTTTAGAAGATAAATCTTTTTACATTTGTTCTGCATACTCATACTCATCCACTCAATGACTTATCCTGTGAGCCTTGCAGGGCCATGGCCATCCCCATTACTCCAGTCTTATTAGGTTTCACACTCCCTACACTGGCTGTTTCAGGCACTCTTGTTTTTCATTGTTTGACCTTTGTTCTCCCTACCCGGAATGCATTGTCCACAGAGCACAGTACCAGCTCTCTTTCGTATTAACTTGTGCACATGTTTTGTTCTGCTTAGAAAGTTCTCCTACCTCTCTTTACCTTTGCTGCTCATTACTGCCTGAGCCTGAGGTACACTTCCTGCTTCTTCTGAGTCATGCCCATCCCCAAGTTTCAGCCTCCTTATCCATACACATTGCCTGATCCTTTCAGCTGAACGTCATTTCTCCCATGTTCCTCTTAGTGAGCTTAGCACTTTGAACTTCATAGCATGTTGATCAAGATATGGATATTAGCTCCCATTGGGATCTGAGTATATCTGGGACTAGTTAATTTTTGGGCTCTCCAAACTTCTGTAGTACCTGCATGTAACAGGTGCTAAGTGCTCACTGGTTGTATGAATGAATGAATGAATGAATGAACATGTAAATGTATAGAGGTTGTTCACAGTAGGAGACGCCAGCCCTAGCTTTAAAGTGGAGTTTTGGGTAGTAGGAATGGGAAAGCTGGAAGGTACAATTATGCCCAGGAGCTTGAGGAAGACAAGTGTGGAGTACAGGTGTGTGTGGGGAAGGTGGGTTGGGGATGGAGGTAGGTGGGGGAGGGTAGGAGAGGGAGGAGTCCTGTTCTTGGACATTTTCCCCAGGGAAAGCCCTGAAGCTGAGCTCAGAGAAAGCAGAAGCAGAGTAATCAGAACACATCATTCTTATCTGGTATTATGGAAAGTGGTTGCATGTGTCCCACAGATTGCACATAGCAATCCAATTGGAATTTGGGGGAGAAATACTGGAATTATTATTATATACACACAAATACATATATATATATACACACACAAATATATATACATACATATATACACACATATATTTCTCATTTAAAAGTTTCTATTTTTGATATATTTTATTGTGTCTAACATATTAGTATCATATATATGCAATTTAAAAATAAATACATATGCATAGATGTATCTGTATTGAATTGGATGACACAATATTACTATTTTTCTTTAACTAATGGAGTACGGAATAAAAAAAAAATTACAGACAACTGTTTTAGAGGTTCAATTCCTGTGCTGAGCCAGAGGCTACAGTAGTCTTCCAAATTTGAGCTGATGCTAACAATTTCATTTAGTGTTCTGAAAAACCTTAAGGAGGGTTCCTTGGTTCACCTTTATTTATGTGGTGTTTTCTGATTCCAGCTGAAGCTCAGTGTGGTGTTGTGATCATAGAGTACATTGACCTTGGGTTCACTTGGCCTTTGTTTCTAATTCTGTCTACCACAGACTAGTCCTTGGACAAGCAAGACTCACTGGGTCTCTGTTTGAGTCTATAAAATGGAATTAATATTAGTCCATAAGTGAGATGATACTTGTAAAATGCTTAGTAAAATGCCTGGAACATAACTCATACTCTTGCATTGTGGTAGCTACAAAAGGAACCAAAGAATGCAAATCTTCTTGGTATCACTTCTCCATCCTGTGACCATAGCAGTTTTTACTAATTGAGCATGGTGGCTTTCCCTTCTTGACCTAGAGTATGTATATCTCAAAATTGGGTCAGATTACACACACAAACACACGCACAAAAACATACACAGATATGTATATATAATTTTTTTTGGCTGAAAAGCATTTGTTCCAAAACTGCTACTGTACAGACACAACCCTGTGGACTGCTCCAGCAGCACGAGAGATCTCAGTGAGACTCAAAGAAGAGCTTTCCTATTAGGATCTTAGTGGGATGTTATCAAGAAGGTCTTTGAAAACTTTTCTCTAGGGAATTTTGGGGCTATGGCAACAACAATGAGGATAGTGCCTCACATTTTAAACAGTGCTTTATAGTTTTCAAAGTACTTTCATGCACATTTTCTAACTTCATCTTCATAGCAACCCTGCTTGGCAAAGTAGAACAGACATTAGAATCAGAAAAATAGCAATTTTTTTTAAAGTGAAAAGAACCTTAGAAATTCTGCCCAACCTCCTCAATTTATAGACAAAGAAACTGAAGCTTGAGAAGGTGACCCATAGATACTGGAAGCTCTGGATGCTAATATTCTACTGTGTAGTGTCACCCCATGTGCCCTGCATGTCCTTAATATATGCTAGTTAAAAAAGGCATGAATGTACAAAGGAATGCGTGACTCTGTGAATGAATTTGGTCTTTTTTGCCAAACTAATTTTTTTTTATTTGCCACCTGGAACCTTTCAGTGATGCGGAAAGAATTTTTTCCCAGAGGCCCTCTTACATGAACTTGAACTGGATGTAGAAGAATGATATCTATATTATTTAACAAATACTCTAATAGCACTTTCTATAAGCCAGGGACTGTTGTTAGTAATTTACAAATGCTTACTCATTTAATTACCCTGACAAACCTATGAAGTAGGTTCTATGACCATCATGTTATAAGAGAGGAAATCAAAGTTAGGGAGAGATTGAGTAAGTCAATAAACGAAGAGGTGGAATTTTAATCCAGGCAACCCAGCGTCTATATTCTTAGTAACTGTACTATGCCACAATAGATACGATTTGGGGGACAGGAGAGTAGAAAGGTGTGGGCAATATATGAGGAAATTGGTATTGCCAATCTGTGTTAGTCTGTTGTGCTGCAATCACAAAATACCACTGAATAGGTAGTTGGGAAACAAACAGAAATCTAACATCAAGGCACCACAGTTCCATTTTTCTGTTGAGGGCTGTTCACTGCTTCTCAGTTGGCATCCTGCTGCTGCATCTTTCAGGAGGGTGGAATTCCATGTCCTCACATGGTGGAAAGCAGAAGGGCAAGTTGAGCCAAATATTGAATGAAGCCTCTTTTAGAACTGCCAGAATCCCATTTATAGGAGAGGAGCCCTCATGACCTAATCACTTCTCAAAGTATCCACCTCTTGAAAAAAAAAATAACATTGGCCATTAAGTTGGAGGGGATACATTCATACCACAGCATAAGGGATATCTGTTCAGGGGAGCCTACTGGGTTGGAGTACAGAGCTTAAGCCTGGGAACACCAGTGTGAACTTATGAAAACAGGTAAATAGGTTAGGATCTGATTATAGGTGGATTTTTGTTTTATATATGTTAATGCCTACAATACTTTTACATTCCTCACTTCTAGAAATGGAAGTTGATATTCTCCCTCTCTCTTATTTTTCTATGTATTTTCTCCCTCTTTTTTTAAGATTTATTTTATTTATTTGAAAGAGTTACAGAGAGAGGTAGAAACAGAGAGAGGTCTTCCATCTGCTGGCTCACTCCCCAGATGGCCACAACAGCCAGAGCTGCGCTGATCCGAAGCCAGGAGCTAGGAGCTTCTTCTGGGTCTCCCACATGGATGCAGGGGCCTAAGGACCTGGGTCATCTACTGCTTTCCCAGGCCATAGCAGAGAGCTGTATCAGAAGAGGAGCAGCCGGGACTTGAACTGGCACCCATATAGGATGCCGGCGCTACAGGCCAGGGCTTTAACCTGCTGCATCACAGTGCTGGCCCCTCAGTTAGGTCTCTTAATTATTCTTCATTTATAAGGTAAATAAAGAGAGAAGGAGGGAGAGAGTGTTTCAATTGGCAGATTCACCCTTAAAATGCCCTGGTTTTGGATGAAACTGAAGTTGGGAGCTGGGAACTTAATTGAGGTGGTAAGAGCTCAACTACTTAAGCCATTACTGCTCCTCCCAGAAAGCTAGAATCAGGAGGTAGAGCTGAAAATTAAACCAACGTACTCTGATCATGGGCATCTTAGCCAGCATCTTTACTGTTAGGCTAAATGCTCTCCCAATTCCCTTTTCTTGAGTGTGAACAGGATGTAAGGACTAAGTTATAATATATACTTCTAATATGAAGAATAGAAGCTAGCTGATGAGTATTAGAATATTCTTCTATGAGTAGAATTTATCAGAAGTGATGATGTGTAACTTCCAAGACTAGTAAGTCATTAGTGTAAAGGCATTGTGGCTTTCTGCCCTCTCCCTTCCCTGTCCCCTCCTCCTGACCCCACACACTCACCCTGACAGGTTTCATTCTCAGTGAAACCATTTTCCATGTATCAAGGATACTTAGGAAGCCCTATGGAGAGACCCACATATTGAGGAACTGAGGTCTTCCACGAATGATGATGCAAGAAAACTCTTTTGGAAGTAGATGGTTCTGCTTCAGTCATCTTTGGATAACTGGCTGATAACTTGACTACAAAATCATTTTGATTGCTTAGATTCTCCCAGATTCCTGACCCTCAGAAACTGGATTGATAATACTCATTGGCTGGGTTGTTTTAAACTGCCAAGGTTTGGGTTATCCTTCTATACAGCAATAAGTAACTAATACGGTGTTATGCTGAGTGTAGACCTTATCTTAAAATCCTAGCATTATACATAATTTGGAGTACTGGGTTGATAAATATGTCATAAATTGAACTGCAGATATTAGGAACTGCTAGGGGTCTTTCAGAAGATCAGCAACATGGTGACAGTAATCGTTAAGAAAGACTATAGAATGGGTAAGATAGGTTGTGGAGAGATTTTTGATGGCACAGCGACTTAGACTATTGAATGCTCAACCATGTAATGGTTTGATCAAATTTTAGGTTTAGGGTGCAGAGAAGAAGTGGAGGAAAGTATGTTCTATGAGAGTTGGGCCTTTACTTGTCTTTCTTGACTACTAAAACCTTGGCGACTTCCATTGTGCTTGCATGAAGTAGGCATTCAGTGATACTTACTGGATGAATGAATGAATGCATGAGTAGGTGAGTGAGAAAATTTTTTAAAAATGGAAATGTGGTACCCTATAAAGTTTTGTATCTACTTTGTTTAGACATGACACCCCTCCCACAATAAAAAGATTGTATAGATATTGTCTGGGGAAGATTTCTGTTGCCTTAAACTCTGTTTTCACTTTCTGTGATTCTGATTGGAGTCAGCCTGTTTCAAAGCCCATTTCTGTTCTGAAGTTGATTTTAAAACACTCCTTTTCTTTTCACATCATTCATGCCACAAACATTTATTGAGCATCTATGATATGCTTGACATTGTGATGGGCCCTGGTGGGGAGATGATGAGTGAGGAAGGATCCTGCAGTGCTTTGGTATTTCTTCCTCCTCTTTTATCTAGAGGCATCTTAGAAGTTTATTTTTGAAATAAAGATTCATTTTCGTAGTGGAATTCTTAAGTGGGGAGTGATGAGATGAATTTGAGCTTTTAGGAGCTGAATTTAGAACTTGAAGATGACTTCGACTGTTTCCTGTTCACCCTTGCTGATATGCCCTATTAATATTCACAAGCTGTCACTTTATTTTATCTTTGTTCTGTAGTAGACTAGACTGCTGGCTGAGAGAACCTGGGTTGTCTGGTTTAGTCTTGTCACATTGTGGGGTAGGACAAAAAGAGACATGGCCCAAGGTTGTTAGATTGTTTTGTCTTTTTGAAAAGCAATTTTTGGGAGTTTCTGCCTATTTTTCTTGTCATCACTCTTTATTTAATTGACTTTTGTTGTTTTTTCTTGGAAATGAAATTTGGTGCTGCTAGAAAAATCTCAGATGTGAGCACGGCCTGCTATTGGGTAGATAGTTGCTAGAGGGCTTATAGTCTGGCTTACAGTCTAGATTCGAGTGAGGTGGAGGAAAGCTCTAGGGATGGGGATGCACACATACACCCACACACACATACACACTAAGATCTGAGTTCCATTTAATTACAGGCACAGTGAGGAAGGCTGTGTTAGAAAGGATTCTGATGAGTACTTGGGCTTGTTTAGAAAGAGAAGAGTAGTGCTTTAGTGATGACTTCCAATGGGCATGTGTATGGAGACCTGCAAGGCTTGTTTTTGGAGTAACTGTGGAAAAACTGAGTCTCAGTCTAGGTGTTAAGAGTCAGAAACCTGATGCATGGAGACTAGATTTCTTGTCCTCCTCCATCTCTTTCCCGTTGTCTTCCATCATTGCTTTTTTTCTCTATCCACCTACTTACCTGCTTTTTCTTCATGCTATCTTGTTTCTCTCATTCTTCTTCCTCTGCCTTTACATACATCTCAGCTGCTGCAAAACATATGTTTCTCACACCCATCTCTACTAGTCTTGGTACAGCTCAGAACTATCTAGTGGCTAGGGTGATGGAGCTCCATAGCTTTATAACCTCACATGTCCTCCAACTGCCCTGGCTCCATTTTTCTCACGTCCCTTTGGCCTTCTGGACATGTGGGTAGAGGCACTATAGACGCCATGACTTTCAGGGCCACAGCCAAATACATGGTCAAATAAGAGCTCAGAATACAAAGAAGATATGCATATATGTGATTGTCTGCTCTACACATAATCTCCCCAGGGTACACCCCTCCCCCAGTTCTTCTCATCAGAATTAAATTCACTTAAAAATTTAAAAGAAAATATATCCGAAAATATTCACATTCAACTCCAAAGGACAAACTGTGTTTCATTTAAATTTGCCTCCCACTTAAGTCAAAGGGAGCACATTTGCAGCTGCTTTTTCTAGCAGAGGCAGACTCAACTATTATCATAATGCTGTCTCCTTTTTTTCCTTCTCCCATTTGATAACCACATTTTACTCTTAAATATTTAGTTTTCTTTTATTCAACCATTTTAGATTACTGTATTGGTACAGAGGGAGGGGAAGGGGAGACAGTCATTTTTCATCCCAGTTGATATTAATCTGTCTACCTAAAATGATTTTTTTTCTTCTTTTTTCCTGTTTTTTTTTCTTTTCTTTTTTTTTTTTTTTGTCATTTACCGCCATTTTGGCTGGTGGGTGTAGGGTGTGTGTGTGTGTGTGTGTGTGTGTGTGTCTGTCTGAGTCCATGCCGACATGTGTGTGTATAACCTCTAAGCACATTGAATGTCTTTAGCTTGCATGTTAGACAGGAGACTGATAGGATAATGATGATGGAATGTTAAATGGTATCTATGTAAATCAGCTCTATCAATGGGTACAAGATTCAGCTACTTTAGATCTTTTTTTTTGACATACACTTTCATTTTTTTTTTTAAGGAAAATGATCTTGGATAGTTATTAACCTACTTTAGAAGAATTTTTGCATTACCAGACACATTTCTATTTTGCATATAGTCATATTAAATTTTGGTATAATATACCACATTGTTTTCTCTATTATGCTCATTTTTAACTTCCAGGTAGTTTCTTTTGTATGTGGAAAATTCGTTTCTGATAGCCAGATTTTGACTGCAAAGTAAGAGGACGGAAATGAAGATCTTTCCATGCAGTTTTTCAGGATTCCCCACTAACTTGTTGTAGGGAAGCCAACTGCATAGCTTCTAAGAGTCTGTGTATTTTGAGGTCATCAGGGAAACCTCTGGTTTGCCTTTGGATTCTTGAATGAAGTTGATGAGAGCCAGGTTTGCAATAGGATTTAGACTGACTGAGGGCATTTACCTGAATATTACTCTTGGCTGTAGGCAATGGGACCCAACTCCAATCATGTTATAAGCCAGAATATACAAGATGCTAGTGGTGTCAAGGTTGGTCTGGAACAAGGACCTCATGAGACACCATCAGGATTCCTTCTGTTCTTTCTCTGATTTCTCAGTCATCCTTCCCATCTCTCTCTTCACATCAATCTCTCCTCAACTCTCCCCCATCTTCTGCCCTATCGTTTTACCTCCCTTTCCCTCATTTCTTTGTGTCACTAGTGTGTCTATGTTCATTTATCTCTCTCCTCCCATCACTTTTTCCATCTCTCTCACCTGTTCATTTCTCTTCACACGTCTCTTATCTTTCCAATCCTCCTTGTTTAACAATTTTCCCAGATTTCTCATCTCTCCTCCAACTCAGTTTCCCTCCTCCCCACCTCTAGCTCTCTCTTCCTATCTCCACCCAGCTCTTGGTGTCTTCACACAGACCTAGGGAGCCCCTTCCTCACCCAGCACCTGCAGTTTTACATATTCCCAGCTTTGTGAGTCGAAAGAATGCTTTATACTCTAGGGTCCCGTTTTATGTAACTTTCAGGGGGAGGTTTTCACCATTTGTTGGGATGAATTCATTCATGCCAGCAAAATAAAAAACTGCCTTGCTTGGGTCAAATGCCCATCCATGTGACAGGTGGTGATGGGGGCAAGGCATTAGGATTGGAAGCCCTGCCACAATCATTCAGAGTTGGAAAAGACTGTACCATTAAGCACACAGGAATGTTATTAACAAAAGAAATGGAAAAGAAGTCTGGACAGACAGAAGCAGCAGATTGTCCTACAACCCCCAAAATGGGATATGAGAAGAAAGAGCCACCTTTGTCTTAGAAATCCTTTCTGTTGGTTGAAAAAGGCCCACTTTTAATTCCTTCAGTGACCTTCCTTCCTTGTCACTAATATCATCTACATTTAAGCCTGGTATGAGGGGCAAGCCCCCAGGGACCCAAAGTAAGCACATATCTGTCACCCTCTGCCTCCTTAGAAGCCTGCTTTGGCTTCTAACCATCTTGACTCTTGCACTGTGTTGTGCGACTTCCCAAGCCCCACGGAAGATAGGGAATACGCCCTCTTTTTCCATGGTTAATCCTATAATGGATGGGCATATTTTAAAAATTATAAATGAAAAAAAGCAAAAATGATAAATAAAACAATCATCATCAGAAAGAATAATATAATTTAGTGGTACCAGTACAAGGGGGGGGCATTTTTGGACATCTGAAGGTGCAGAGGCTTACATGTAGCCTTGTGGAACACGGGTGACTTGCTTACAGCAGCAGAGATAGAATCTATAAGTTGGGCCTGGAGAATAGAACAGAGGGGACAGGAGGCTACTTATACTAAACTTTGCTTTATTTAGTTTGCAAAATGTCTTTTCTACAAAGTAAGCATGCCAGGATTTAGGAGCTGTGTAGGGAGAATGACGAGTACAACTTTAATTGGAATAGGAACCATTTGGATTTATTCATTTCAAAATACTATGAGAGAGCCAATCCCAAAGTTGAGTTGAGGCCAATTCAGCTTCTCCCCAACAAATAGAGCCAGGAGTGCTGACAATGTGCATCGGCAGAGAAATCAAGCTCATGGGTCTCTCTTAACATGCTCGTTGGGGAGGTCGTGGGGCAAGAGGGAAACTGGGCTCTGCGGGGTGGTACTGAGTGCTTGATCCGCCACCAGGCTGTTAATAGTGGTTTCTGGCCAAGCCTGGGGCTTGAGCTGCCCATATTGGATTTGGCTGGCAACTCCTCCGGGCAGGCTTGGTGCCTCTCCCTGTTTGTGTTAGAATGCGACACATGGACCCAGCAGTCAGCCAGGTGCCAACCATGTAATCCGACGCCATATGTTCCCAAGTCAGGAGAGAATAGAGCAGATTTTTTTTTTCCAATTTTGGAAGTAGGTTAATTACATTCATCTACAATTTCAGCTCTAGGGGTCACAGATGCTAAATTATTCCTGACATATTCAGGTGGTCATTTATGACCAAAGTTACTAAGTTAAACTTCGCCATTTACAGGGTGGTAGAAAGAGCATATTCCTAGAATGAGACCACAGTTCAAAAAGACGTTCCTATCATGAGAATGTTCCTCACTGGCCCTGCTTTTAAAAGTGGATTTACAATATTGTTTGGCAGCGGTGGGGTGGGGGGGGCAGAAATAAATGCTGCTTTATTAGCATCTTCCTCTGCCCAGATACTGGTTTGTTTGTGTTATTTAACTAATTTTTTAGCGGATATTGATGGATGGAGCTAGCTGTGTTATTTCTCTGCTGTCTTTTGTTCTTCAAGTTTAAGTACAAAGCCTAAACTTTTGAGTTAGAAAATGAAGTCTCTGATTCAGAGCATTTTACCACTGCAAGCAGATGATGGTTCTTTACATGGTTGAGAGTTTGATCAATGCTAAGGAAATACTATGTCTGAAATGCTTACATGCAATATCTTATTCAATCCTTGAACAAATCATGTGACAGAACTTGCATTGTTTCTGTTTCATAGTTAAGCAATTGGATGTGCCTTTTAGCTTCTCTCGCCTTTTCAGGTATATTCTTTGCACTGTACTCCACTCTGTGCTTTAGCAGGCTGACCAACCTGGATATACTTCCACCCTTCCCCTGCTCACTGGCTTACATTTGGGTTTGACTAGTGAGGGTTCCTGATAAGAGACTTTAGGGATAAAGGGATGAGGGTGCACTAAAAGTAAAACTAGATTAGACAGTTTTGGATATAAATTTAACCCCTGTGCTTACCAGCTATGTTCTCCTAATCAGCTGCTAAGTCTCTCTGGCCCTCAACTTTATGTCTATGAAATACACATGATTCTACCCATTTCCTGGGTAGTAGGGAGGAGGATTAAATTAGATGATGGATGAAAAAATACCTTACAAGATTTCTCCATTCTCAAAGTGTATTTCACTTATTTCTTTGCATTTTGCAGGTGGTCAATGTGTGAGGTGGTATTTGGCTGCCTTAGTCTGTTCCAGATGCAGCATGTGACTATGCTTTGTCTACCTGCAGGCCACCTGCATACAGTGAGTCCACTGCCATAGCTGCTGTTTTTCCCTGTTTAGGGGAATGTGCTTTACCTTCATGAGGAGCAGACTTGGAGTGCCCATGTTTCCATGGGGGTCTGCATTTAAAAAAAAAATTTTAAAAATCTTTCAGATTTGACAAAAATAGAATTTTCTCAAATACCTGCTGAGTGTATATGATTCGTATGATTTATGTCTTTGATTTCTCAACCTGGTGAATTATACTAATGAATTTCCTAGTACTGACCTCTTGAATGTATAGAACATTATTTTAATTGACTATTTGATTCTGTTTTTGCTACTTTCTTATTTATTGTATCTGTGTTTGCAGGTGAGACTAGTCTATAGTTTGCATAATTTTTATTTATTTATTTTATTTGAAAGAGAGGTAGAGAGAGAGAGACATCATGCATTGATTGGATCACTTCACAAATTCCTGCTATAGCCAGGGCTGGGCCAGGCTGAAGCCAGGAGCCTGGAATGCAATCTGGGTCTTTCATGTGGCTGGCATGGACCTGAGTACTTCGGTTATTGTCTGCACATCAGCAGAAAGCTAGATCTGAAGTAGCGGAGATTGTACTCAGACTGGACTTTCCCATATAGGTGTGGGTGTCCCATGCAGCAATGTGTTGCTGATGAAAGAGGGGGCTTTCTGGTTTTGAAGATTCCAGCAGAGGCTGCAGTTCTATGTGTAGGAAAGATCATAGAGGAGACTTTTGTTTGGGTGGGCCAGAATACATGGTTGCTTTAATCTTTCTCAGTGGAGAACCTGTGGCAAATGTTGCTGTACTCCTTTCACTCTTGTGATTACTGGGACAATATATGCTTTATGTTCAGGCTGTATGCTCTGTAAGGACAAGGACTGTGTCTATCTTGATTGCTCTGTATTACTAGGGCCCAGCATAGGGATTTGCACTTCAGAGGTTCTCAACAATTCCTTGGTGAATAGAAAAGAGTGGTTTGCCATGCTGGGTAGCCAAAAGCAACGGAGCAATTTAGCCCAGGGATCCGAGGGAATTAATCAGTTGATTTTGTTCCTTCCATGCCCTGTCCTTCATGTGCCAGATATTGAGCCAACCAGATGCCTGATCTTACTGCCAAATTTATCTTCTAGCTGTAGACTTGAGTTTCTCTGTGGATACTTGGTAGAGAATCAATATGGTGCGTGGTTAAGAGCACAGTTGCTGGAATCTGACTGCCTTGCAGTACTTGGTAGTTATTGTAGTTTCATATTCTGTATAGGGAAGAAAAAACTAATACCTTACTCTTGGACATGAGCTTCAAATTAAAATATGCATATACAATCTTCCTTATCCATGGATTCTGCATGCACGAATTCCACCAACTGTGATTTGAAAGTATGTATCTGAATGTGTACAGATTTTTTTCCTTGTCACTATTTCTAAAATAAGGCCATATAACAACTATTTATATACCATTTACATTGCATTAGGTATTATAAGTAATATAGAGATGATTTAAAGTATATAGGAGGATGTATGTATGTTATATGGAATAATGTGCCATCTTTGTAAGAAACTTGAGCATCCATAGATTTTGGCATCATACAAATGGGGTCCTGGGATCAATCTCCCTTTGATACTGTGGGACAGTTGAGTGTGTGTGTGTGTGTGTGTAATCTGTAGTTATAAATTGGTGTGTTTTTTTAAAATAAGCCATTAGAAAAATATGACATACAATAGGACAAGTTATAGAGATGTCTGTGCATGCGCAGGCACTCATAAAAGCACTTTTCTGAAGTTCTCATTTATCTGTATATAACAGAGGGAAGGAGTAGGCAGAGACTGAATTGGAGTCCAGCTTTTCCACAAGCCATGATCTCGACTCATCTGTCTTTTCTAGAACACAGGTAATAGGGGGCTGAAAATATAAGTCTTGACCTCTTCCCACTTTGGTTTGCACATAAAATGGCTGAAATATTTGACAGGGTCTTGTTATCTGTATGGAATAAAGTACTTACCTTTAGTTCTATTATTGCTCATACCTTTGACCACACACATCATTTGTAGTGGGCATCTGCCGTAGGTGCTAGTCTTTAGGGAAAGGAATTTTCACAGCTTCTGATTTAGCTCCTCTTCTTCACAAACTTCTTCCTGGGAGGTGGAAAGTAGGAATTTGTCCTCTGTACTTTATTTTTTAAATTTTTAAAAAATATTTATTTTACTTATTTGAAAGTCAGAATTACACAGATAGAGATGGAGAGGCAGAGAGAGAGAGAGAGGTCTTTGATCTGCTGGTTCACTCCCCAATTGGCCCCAATGGCCGGCACTGCACTGATCTGAAGCCAGGAGCCAGGAGCTTCTTCTGGGTCTTCCCATGTGGATGCAGGGGCCCAAGGACTTGGGACAGCTTCTACTGCTTTCCCAGATCATAACAGAGAACTGGATCAGAAGTGGAGCTACTGGGACTCAAGGCGCCTATGTGGGATGCCAGCACTTTTTACCTGCAGAGTTACAGAGCAAAAAGAAGGGAGAGGGAGAGGGAGAAGGAGAGGGAGAGGGAGAGAAGGAAGGAGGGATCCTCCATCCACTGGGTCACTCCCCAAATAGTTGCAACAGCCAGGGCTGGGCCAGGCTGAAGCCAGGAGCCAGGAGCTTCTTCAGAGTCTGCCATGTGGGTGCAGGTTCTCAAATATTTGGGCCATTTTCTGCTGCTTTCCCAGGCTTATTAGCAGGGAGCTGAATCAGAAGTGAAGTAACTGGGACATGAACCAGTACTCATATGGAATGCAGGCATTGCAGGTGGTGGCTTAACTTGCTCTGCCACAATGCTGGCCCCTTGTTCTTTAAAGCTGATCCACATGCTCTGATGCAAGGTCCTGCATCAGAAAGAAAAATTATTATTTTGATTTCTACTCTCTCCTTCTATTCCATTTCTCTCTGAGTTCCTTTCACAATTTCCTCAGTTCTCCTGTGGCATAAAGTGAGTCAGAATGGCAAATGAAACATGCAGAAGACATAAATTCCAAGCATAAAATATATATCAAATATACATCTATCAATTGGCTTTATGCTATTGGAGCTGCCCCCAGGGTGTCAGTGGATCAGGTGAATGGATTTCTGCCACTGTGGGTAATTCCATAAGGTAATAGGGTGGGCCTTAATGTAGTGCAGAGGCAATCTTCTCCCAGTGATATATCATGCTTTAAGAGGGGGATTTGTATATTTTGATTTTGCGAGTCAATGAAGTTGAGTCCCTAAGGCACTGTCGGAGCGCAGCTCTCTGAGGCTGTGAAGAGCTGGCTTAAGGACAGAAATGCGGCCTGAGGAAAATGAAGCCACCAATGCTATGGAGGCCTGATCCAGAGAGGCCCTCAGAAAGGCTCTGTCCTGTGGCCTCAGATAAAGCTCAAGATAGAGCAATTATAAAAATATTTCATGTTTTCCTCATTTAATTGGCCAAATTCACTATTGTACCAAATAGTGAATTTGTCCATCCCAATGAAAAAAAAAAATCAAGCGATTTGATTGACCAACAATGTCTGACCAGACCGGAAGGTTCTATGAATTAGCTCTGCTAACTGTGGTGACATGGCTCTTGCTGGTGTAATAAGAGAGAGAAAAAGATGGAGAAGTAGAGAGGTCTTTATTGAATAGTGAGTTACTAGAGCAAAGCAAGAAAGGAACCTGAACAAGTAACTACCTGTGGACTTCCTGTTATATGTCCTAAGAAGTTTCTCTATGATTAAACCTGTGTGAGGTTTCTATTACTTTTACCAAAGATCACTAAACACAGATAAAATATTCTTAAAAAAAACTTGATAAATGAATGAATGAATGAATTTGAGGTTTGAATTCTGAGGATGGAAGTCTCTAAATATATGACTGGAATAGATGAAATTACAAGAAGGCAAGGATAAGTCAGTTTTTGATACATTGAGTTATACCTATTTATTTATTTTATTTGAAATGTAGAGTTATAGAGAGGCAGAGAGAGTCTTCCATCCTCTGTTTCACTCCCCAAATGACTGAATAGCCTGTGCTCGGCCGATCTGAAGCCAGGAGCCTCTTGTAGGTCTCCAAGTAGGTACAGGGGCCCAAGCACTTGGGCCATCTTCCACTGCTTTCCCAGGCCATAGCAGAGAGTTGGATTGGAAGTGGAGCAGCCGGGACTTGAACTGGCACAAATATGGGATGCCGGCAGCACAGGCAGCAGCTTTACCCACTATGCCACAGCACCAGCCTCTGGAATTATATTTTAAATATACTGTGGAATATACAGTGAGTTCTGTTGAAGAGTTATATTTTATTTATCTTAGCAAGTTTCTATTTTTAAGAAAATTAGTGTATAATTATTGTCATTAGGGTTGAAAGAAAGTATTTCTCTAAATAAGCAGACCTCTCTTAGATGGTTATAAAGTTAGGGAGACTAATTGGCTGTGCCCAGAAACTATTTAGTTATACATTTGCCAAATATTTGTTGGTTGCCTACAGTTGGTCAGGCACTGTTTGGGAATACAACAATGAATAAGACACAGTCTTGACTTTTGATATTTTGGAGTCTGATATCTCAATTATTTCCTGTATGACTTAGAGATCTACATTAAAATATTCCTAACTGATATTAAATAAGTAGAAAATAAGTAGTACCAGTTTTGTTATAATAACAATTATACTAATTGAATATGTAAAATCTGCAGGTTATATAGCACTTACAAAAACTGGAATAAGTCACATATTAATGAATAACTACTGTGAGTGAAGACTTGCTGCACAGTTTAGTCTCCAGCACTCAGAGACTAGGACACTCTTTAGTGTACCTGGAAACCTCTTTGTGCCCTCTCCAGTCACTGCCTCTTCAAAGGTCTCCATTACTTGATGCCATAGATTAATTTTGTCTGCTCTTGAATTTAAATAAGTAGACTCACACAGCACTCTATCTAGTTTCATTCTGTCACTATGGTTGTGAGATTTATCCCTGTTGTGTCAAAAGAATATGGTATGTTAAAACTCATTGTTGTATAGTTTTTGGTTACAGGGACATACAATACTTTATTACTCCATTCTTCTACTGATGAACAATCAGGTTATTTCCATTGTAGGTTGTTTATGTCAATGCTTCTATGAACATTCTTGAACATGTCTTTGGTGAACAAATTTGTTCACATTTTGATGAGAAACTACCCAGGATGTAAATTGTTGGGTCATAACTAATTTCATGTTTTCAGCTTCAGTAGACATAGTGTGGTTTTCCAGTCTAAAAAGATTCAGTTTAATGTTTTAAAGGAAAGACCTAGTGGAAAGCATTGAAAGCTCCACTGAGAGTGAGGCTACCGTTGGGCATCAGAAGCATCTCGTTAACAAATTCATTTGTTCAACATATCTTGATTGAGCATTTAGTAAGTGCTACACATTGTGTTAGAGGTGCTGAGGTTTCTTGGACCTTATGGTTAATGAAAGGTGAGAAGCTGAATATATAAGCACAACGATTAACTCAGTGCTTACAGTCTGTGAAGGAAAAGCATGAAATGCCATGAGACCAACAGATGAGTGCCCTCTCCCTTTTTCCCTTAAAGAAGGAAAAATAAAAAGCAATGTACCTCTAACTGTAATAGCCTTAATTGTGAACCAGCTTCTAAGCTGTCAGGTTGGAACCTAATTAATCACCAAGGGTAGGATGGAATTGATGAATTGCCTCAGTGCTCTTTTACTAGTATAAATCTTTGATTTAATGATTGCTGCTCTCTGATTCATACCACACTACCCTGGTGATCAATATGCATGATGAATGGCTGATTTTCAAGAACCACCCACTTGGTAATGCTCCTTTTCCTATACAGTGCGTGTGTATATGAATTAGTACTCAAGACAGTTTCTGACAAAGAGGCAGACGGTGAGGTAATATCATGGGTGAGGAGGAGGGGCGGAGACGGTGGAGATGAATGAAATTTTCTCCCAGAAGTTGGAAGGAAATTTCAGAAAAGGCAAAATAAAGTTCTAAATGAGAGGATCCTTGTTTTGCATTTGCTTTTTGAACGATCTTTCTCAGTTTAAATCTGTTCAGTTCAGGGCTCTGGTGTTGCTTGCAGGAGACTGACAGTCCACAGCTCCTTCAGATTGAGAAACTCATTTTAGAATAAGAGCTCTAGGTAATATGCTAGCTGGATTTCTTTGCTTTATTTCAGGTTCTTTCTTGGTGAGTAAGGATGTGGGTGGGAAGTTGATTGTGATTTGTGGCTTGCATGGTGGTTTATTCATTCATTAAATCCAGAGATATTTGTTGAGAACCTATCAAATTCCCACTCCCCAGCTAGCCACTGGTAACACACTGATATGTATTACTGCTGCCCTCAGAGAACTTTTCATCTAGAAGGATATGTGGAGGTGCTGCTCTTGTTTTGGTCCAGGGAACACACACACACACACACACACGCACACTGTACTTTGGTTTTTGTTGAACTATTTGGTTTCTAGTTTCAGGGAACCGTCTTTGAACTTCTCACTTCTCTCTCATGTTCTTTTCACACACACACACACACACACACACACACACACGAACACACTTTTTTTTCTTCATTTGTCAATCTTTTTCCTCTCAGATTTATTAAGGAAAGTGAGGGGAAGACCCTGTAACTATGAAACAATGAGATCAATTTGAAAATGAGTTTTACAGAACCAGGTTTTATGTTGTCATTCTATGAGTATAACACCAATATGAATAGTCAGATATTACATAAATGTAAAGTAGGTTGAATTGCTAGTGAATTTTATCTGGAAGATATAATCTGAGATATATTAAAAGGATTCTTATATCGTTGTTCTTAATAGAAAGACACTGGGAAAACCAAAAAAAGTTAAAGGCCCAGAATTGAAATTATGGTGAAACTTGATAAAATGCTTCAAAATGAGATTTCTATCCACATGAAAAGAAGATCATTTGTCATACTATTGGATGAAAAAAGGTTAAAGAATAGCATGCATAGTTATGATATCTAGTAGATATTCAGTTTACATTTCAATAAGTGAGTTATTGTGGTTCTCATTCACCAGTCAGCAAAAATCAGTGTGTGAAATGATGCTTCCTGAAATGTCGACCACAGCTATGTTTAGGAAATGGAGTTTCAAATTAAAACATGTACTTTAAAAATATGTTTTCTGAATAACTTGGTATTACTTATTACATATGTGATTTATTTACCCAGAAAATACTGTTTTCATTTTTAAAAAGCACTTTTCTAAGAACACCTGCCGTCTGTTCAAAGGGAGGCTAGAAACTTCTCTTCTCTGGGATTTGGTCTTCTTGAGCATGTGAGAAATTTTAGAAATGCAGCTCTTGGGCAGGCAGTGGAATCTCTTTCTACAAGGCCTGGAGGGCTGATTCTGTTAAGCTCCCCCTGGAGAAATCTCTGAGATTCTGCTGTTCCTCTCTTGGGAGGTGGCTTGAGCTCCCTCTCCTGAAACTAGGGGATTCTCACATTTATTACCATTGTGGCTTCTCCTCCCCTTCCCCTACCCATCTCACCCGGGCAGATTTCGTGTTGTATCTGGCACCCAGTAGAGCTCTGCTGAGCTGAGGGTCTCTGTTTCCCACCAATCCTCATCCTAATAATTGATGAAAAATTAATAATTTAATTTTAGGGATGGGAATTACACACCATTCTCTGAGGTCCCTCTACAGCAACGTCCCAGAGTTGGCTCATACAGACAAGCACCTGAAGCAAGAGGAAGCAACATTTTTCCATATTTTAAGTGGATTTTACCACTTGAACATCTTTGATCGGAGAGCTGGCGAAAGCACAGGAGGCACAGAGTGAAAGCAGTCCCTCTAGAAATCAGGAGGTTAAAAGGAAATTGGTTGGGAAAAATCACATTTGTTCCCTCTGTGCTTGTGGATATATTTGGGACTTTTGCCAACCTACTTACTTATTTTAACCCTGAACTGTATGTATGTGGCACAACTCCATTGATTTTGGATTCATTTAAGAGCATAAATTCTGAATTCAGTTTTCACTAGTTGTGGGGAATTTGGCTTCAATTCTTTTCACGCAACCTGTCTTCCAGGATTGTGACCATTAGTGAGATAAACATTTTTATTATTATTAAAAAAATTTTTTGACAGATAGTTAGACATTTAAAGCACTTAGCAATGCAATTATCATGTGCAAGGGCTCACAAAGTTTCAGATGTGATAACTCTCTACAACTGAGTACTAGTGATTGTTCCAACAGAGGCTAGCCAAAGTTTATGAGTTAGGAGGCTATGTTTCTCCATGAACTAGTTTTAATTTAGGAAGAAAGTTTTCTTTCAAAATAATGCTCTTTACAGAAATGATATGACGTTATTGCAATAGTTATGCCACTCAGTTTTCTTGTTCTTATTTGTGTCTTAGAAACCCTGCTCATGAGTAACCGACAAAGAATTCACATATTTTTTGATCAGTGGTATTTTTGAGTTATAAGATTTTAATACTATTTTATTAAATTTGTTCTCTGAATCAAATGTTTCCTTAAATGAAAGAGACCTTTACCTATTTTGAATAAACTGGTAATATTTCAATATATGGTAGATTTGGTAGTTTGTATTTTACTAAAATGGTAATAACATTTGAATAAAACTGTTGGATTTTATTCATATAAATTTCATGAAGTGAAGAACCCTGAGTTTATTTTAAAATGTCTTATCCTTGTATCTATTTATTCTACGGTAAAACCCTAGTGAACAGTAACTACTTGCCTTTTTGTCACACACATATATCACCATCATCATCAACAACAGTATCATCATTCTTAGAAATGGATACTTAAAACATTTTGAGTGAATGATGGCCATGAGTTTGTGTGAACAGATATTTGGGGGGCTGGCTAAGGAGAAGATAATCTGAAACATGAAATTTTCATGTAAGTCTGCTTGTTTCCCTCCAAAGGATTTCAAAATCTTTATGTTCATTGTGTGTTTTGTATTTCTTCTGTGTCTTTCCCAACAATGCCTACAGTGGTAGACTGTAGGGAGTGAAGAAGCTATACAGTGACTCCTTATTGAGTTAAAGTAAGTAGAGGCAGCAAAAACTGCTCCTGATTTTAAACTGTAAAGCAATTGTTCTGATATCAGCTTCACAGCGGTACTTGGTGGGTCTACCCAGCTTTCAGGTACTTTCAGTAGTTGGTCACCCTTGGGAAACTGATCATATGAAGAATACAGTCTCATTTTCCCAAGTTTTGCACAAATCATTGTGAGTTATTTAAGAAGGTTAGCTGTTAATGTACAGTTTGAATTTTCTAGCTGACTGCTGTATGTCCTCAGACTCTGCTTTCAACCTTGTAGTATAGTTACCTGGGTGACGATGTTTCCAAGAACCCTTCACAAAGAGATATTGAGGAGGTCTTTGGGGAAATATTTGTGTCCTTTCCAAACTGAACTTCCTCTGCTAGTAAAGCATAATGAAGCTACAATCCCAGTCTCATGGAGTCTCATGACACTGACTGTAGCATTGGAAGGATATCGACGTTTCCTCCCACATCAAGGTGACAGGGCTGACTTGCTTAGAAATCTCATGCTTTTGTGGAGCTGGGAACACAGGAGTGGAAGGACTAGAGGGTGAAGGGAAGGGATTGGGGTTGGTGAGGGGCTGAAGAGAAGTCTTCATTCTCAGTGGTTACAAAGAGGAAGATGGCCTGAAGCCCCAAATCCCATAGTAAAAACCATGTTCTATTTAACAAGGAATTGCTATTTAATTTATGAAAAGTAGCCAAGAATAGACAGGTAATGTGAGAGAAGGCCTTTGAGGGTCAGGTCTTCTGCATGCTTTCCTGTCCCAAATCCTAGAGAGAGAGTATAGAATAGCTTGGTGCACAGTGAAGCAGCTACTGAAGTGGACAGCCACAGCCAAGTATACCCAGCCTTGCAAGCAGTACAAAGCTCCCCAGCCAGTGTAGCTTTCATGACAGCTGCAAAAGCAATGGCTACATAAACTTTCTCAAGGGGGGAGAAAGCAGAATGTGAGAGACGCGCTTGCAGTAAGAAAAACATAATAAATCCAAGAGCTACATACAGCCTGGGGGTTTTTATGACCATAGCTGGGCATAAAGGAATGACTGAACTTAACTAAAGCTGTTAATTACCTGGGGGAGATCAAAAGCCCAAGTAAAGGAGTGTATTTATGATGCACCTTACAGGATATGCTTCAACATCTTGCTTTTTTTTTATTAATTGGTTTGATTAAATAGATTTAAAGAGCCTGGGCAGAGCCTTTTAAATCATATTCCATATTGATCTAATGAAATAGTCAATAAATTTACTAACATAGCCCCTTTGCTTTATACAGTCTGGAGGGAAATGCTTCACTGAATGGTTATAACTCAACTCCAAACCTCACCACTATTCCCACAGTGACTCATAGAGAACAAAGGGATGCTGGGAAAATCTTCTAGGCCATCTGTGGGAGTGCTTGAATAAGTGGTTTAACACCTGTTTACAGACTACTGACTACCCTCCATCCTTCCCCCACCTCAAGCCCTTTGGTGTTGTGTGGTGGACTTCACTGGAGCCAGCCAAAGTTGGGTGCCTTGCAAATTCTATGCATCATTTACCAACTTTACTAATGCATGCAACCATCTGTTACAGCCCTGACTTTAGGCTTTAAGACTCCAGTCATATTTCAGAGCTTTCAACTTCCATGCATTTGTCCACTTAGCTCTGTAAATATTGATAAAATTAGGCTCATAAATACAATAAAATGTGCCCAGGTAAATAACAAATCTATAATGAAGATTCTTTAATCTCTCAATAAATTTAGACTAAATCATAGGAAACTTTTTTGTGTCTCTTATCCCATCTCTTAGGGCAATGGAGGGAACTTAGCAGAGAGCACATGTTTTTGTAGACCCTGACATTTCATGAATTTCTACTGAGTATAGAATGGAGCATGTTAAATAAGGAAGAAGTAATTGGCCTACGGCTTTATGTCACAACTGCATTTAAAAAAAATTTTTTTTATTTATTTATCTGAGAGGCAGAGTCACAAACAGTGAAAGGGAGAGACAGAGAGAAAGGTCTTCTTTCCATTGGTTTACTCCCCAAGTGGCCACAATGGCCGGAGCTGTGCCGATCCAAAGCCAGGAGCCAGGAGCTTCTTCCAGATCTCCCATGTGGGTGCAGGGGGCCAAGCACTTCGGCCATCTTCTACTGCTTCCCCAGGCCATAGCAGAGAGCTGGATTGGAAGAGGAGCAGCTGGGACTAGAACCGGCGCCCATATGGGATGCTGGCGCCACAGGGAGAGGATTAACCCACTGTGCCATGGCACCGGCCCCTACAACTGCATTGTTAGTAAACTGAAACCTATCTTGTGTTAGAAGTATAATTTTTCCAACAGATGAGTGTTGGTGAATCACATGTAATGGAGATTGAGCCAGTCACAAGCTTCCAACAGATCTTACCATATTGAAATAAGGTGACAGCTTAGCTCTAATCAGTTGAGCTATTTCTGTGCCTTACTTCTATTTTCTCTCTATGAATACTCATGGCCCATGTTGCAGAAGAGAGCACTCTGAAACTCTTCTGGTTCTGAGTGTTGCCTGATCTATTCTTTGTCTTTGCTAATTTAACTTTATTAAGTTTAATGTCTGAAGGTTTTCTTTCAACAAGCAATATTTTGTACTTGCCTTCTAGTTATGAATCTCAAAGACAGGCCAGAAAATAGTGTTCTGGGGACAGGATATCTTTGAGCTTAAGATGTTAAGTCAGCACAGAGGTGACAAAATTAACTTTGAAAATCTGTTAATATACTCATACTGGGCATTGCTGCCAGTTTGTGCCTATCACGCTGCAGATACTTCTTGTTAATGTCTCTGTTTTCTGCTGCCATAACAAAACAGTCGAACCCAAGCAGTTTATGAAAGATAGAAGTTGATTTGGCTCACTACTGTGATGGCTGGGGAGTCTAGAAGCATGGTCCTGACATCTGCCGAGGGCCTTCTTGCTGTATCATGGCATGGCAGAGGGCAGCACATTATGAGACAGAGCAAATGAGCTGCTTTGAGTTTCTCTTTTGCCATCTTTTAATCACTAACGAGGACCCCACCGTTATGACATCATCTGATTGTAATTACTTGCCAGAGGCCCCACCTCCAAATACTTTTAACATAGGAGTTTGAGGATATAGTTTCTAACCCTGAACTTTTGGGGGGCACATTCAAACCATAGCACTTACCCTGAAGTATGAGAACCACAGCAAAAAAAGGAAGAAGAGTGAAGTAGATGTGCAGCTAAGGGAAATTTAAATCTCATGCTTAAGATTACCATCTAATTCTGAGCTGTGACTAGGGGATGTGTTGTAGTCCTGACTGCCTTCAGGCTTTGGTCTACTATTTTAATATTAAGGCCCTCTAAACCTTAGTACAGTTTTATAGTTATATTTGTGATTGTGAAAGTTAAACCAGGAATCACATCTTGGTGGATGGGGCTGATAAAGTATGGGTAGGATCAAGCTTTTGTCTGAAGGTCTATATTCAAATTGGGTCTTGATGATACTTCACTGTACTTCAGAGAGCATCTGATTTGGGCATCTCAATCAGGGCATTTGTGGGTATAAAGTGAAGTGAAGATGAAATGACATCGTGAACTGGAATGTTGAACTCATTCAGAGTGAAGGAGAAATCTTGTAATTGAGGGCTTTCCCCCCTCCCTCCATCTTTATTCCATCTTCAATTATTTGGGTAATTTGGTCCTGAGGGCATAAATTCCTTTATAACTCAAATCCATTATGCAGAGAGGAATCATCAGGAAACTACTCAGATTGCATCCCAGACATTGTGCCTAAGGTTTTGGAGCAGATTCGCCCTTCCATTAGCCAGCACTGCTCTCGGGTTTAGATACAGCCTGAAGGCTGGACATCCACAGCTCTTCTCTTCGTCCCTCTTTGTTTCAGCAAGAGCTTCCTGTAGGGAAGCCCCGTGCTGGTGCTGGCTCTCACATCCTTCTCTCCACCCGTGGCCGCTCTCATTGCCAGCTTTCCTTGGCCGGCATTGATGTGTTCATCCCAGGCCAGAGAGAGCTACTGCCAGGCGGGCAGGCATATGCTTTCACCTTGTCTAGCCATCTCCAGGAGCCAGGGACGCAGGTCTTTTAATTCATCTAAACCTCAGGCCTTCTGGTGGAGAGCTGGTTTCCATGTCTGCGCCTTGACAGGAGTTGTCTCTGTGCTGAAAGTGGCCGTGAGCTGCCTGCCTTTGGGTTTACAGGCACTCAAGCCAACTGCAAACATTTTCAATTTAGACTTTGGAAGAGAACGTTTCAGTGTTCTGGGCAAACTCATGGGTCTGGCTTTGTTCTTTCTACATTTCTTTCTCACCTGGAATACGCAGCTTGTGTGCGCATGTGTGCACATAGGTTTTCCCACATGTTCTTTTGTTTCCCACACAATGATGACTTAGAAGGAGGCAATATGCAGAAAAGTCTTGAATTTTGGCATCGGGCAGAGAGTATCTATTGCTTTCTGCTTTTGTACTCACAATTACATACATACTACAGAGATTTTGTCTGTCTGACTTTCCCCAGTGCCTAGCATAGTGCCAGACCCTTATAAGTGCTCAATAAGTAAGGGGAGTGAATGAATCAATAAGTTCAGATCCTGTTCCTTACTTTGGAGCTTTGTGATTTCATGTGAATTATTTTAACCACCCCATTTTGCAGTTTGTCACTTGTGAAAATGGTTGCAAAATGCCTAGGAACATATAGGAACTGACTTGAATAGTCCTGTGTTGAATAAATGTTGGGTTTGCTTTCTCCTCTTTGTCAATCATGCAATGAGCTAACTCTTCACAATCAAAGAATTTTTAAAAATTTAGTCAGTAGCTGTTTATTGTACATATTTTGTGCCAGGCACTATTTTATGAAATAGAGCTATTGCTATGCATGGAATTTATAGAGTCTACTCAGTTGTACAGCTTACATTCTAGTGGAAAAAGACACATAACACTATGAAAACAATATATACTATGTGTATATATTTAATACTTTGTAATTTTTTCCCATGACTTTTATTTAATCAACAAAAGCACCTTGTTTCATTACTCACTATATCCCAGTGCCTAGCACAGGCCATGCACTTACATGGTGGATGCTCAGTAACTGTTGAATGCATGAATGAATGCACTTTTTTTCAATGAAAATAACTGTTGAGAGTAGCCCCTAAAGAAGATGCCTTCCTGTTGTATCTTGCTCTTGTATCTCAGTTTCCATGCAGGGAATCCATAGCATTGGGATCTGTGGATTGTATGGAGCCTTTGAAATGGAATTTTTGTATTAGCTTCTGTTTTTTTTTCAGTCCTCTCCTCCAAACAAATGCCTTTCACAATATAAAGTCCAAGGTTTTGTATAGATTTACAGACCATAATGACTTATGTATTTATCAGATTTTACAATTTTTATAATGTGATGTTTCATACTTGGTACCATTACACCTATTTGGCAGTTAAGAAAACTGAGGCACATCGTAAGATTTGTCCAAGTCATAGAGTTTTTAAATGATATACAAATTGAAAACTCGATTTCCTGGTCCAAAGCTCTTTCATAAGACCATGTAAATTCTATGATTATTAATCCAAAAGGAGGGAATAGGTATTTTGTCCTCTTCTTCACTTTATTAAAAATTTATTAAGGGAAAGATAGAAAGGTGGTTCACTCCCCACATGGCTGTAACACCCGGTGCTGAGCTGATCCAAAACCAGGAGCCTGGAGCTTCTTCAGGGACCCCCACAAGGCTTCAAGGGCTCAAATACTTGAACAATCTTCTGCTGCTTTCCCAGGCACATTATCAGGTAGTTGGATTGGAAGTGGAGCAGCCGGGACTTGAACCGGCACCCATACGTGATGCCGGCGCCGCAGGCGAAGGTTTAACCTACTATGCCATAGCACTGACGCCTGATTTGTCAATACTGCTTATTTGTAGAATCTCCTTACTTTTTTTGGGGGGGTTATATGAACTGAAGTCTGTATCTACCGCAGCACTTACAAATTGCTTTATTATTATTATTTCTGACATACATCAGTTTCTTAGCTTATAGCTCAATTAATAATGCTTGAATAATTTTGAAGGGAATATTTGTGTGGCTGAAATTTGGAAGGTGTTGAAGAATCAGTCTTCTAGCTTTCAGCACTATTTTTTCCCAGATATAAATCAACTGAGAAATTTTACTTTATTTACCATGTTAAGATGTCTTTTTCAATGTTTAAGTGGGTTATCATCATTAATTGTATTTCTCTTTGGGGAAAAAGGAAAAACAAGAATCTCTTTGTTCCTGTCTCAGAATAAACGTTGCTAAAGATGATTTTATGATGGCAATTTGAAGCCTAATTGTTGTTGTTTTTTTCCTATGATAAAATAACGTGTAAACTACACACAAATCAAATGTGACATGATTTATTTACTGTTGACAATCCTGGCCCTGTCCAAAGCCACACAGAATGATAAATTAAGTGCTTCTTCACTTAGTACTGGTGAAGTTCAATGCAAACCTTTTAAAAATGATGTTGAACATTTTTACAATGGGGGGCTTAATGCAACACAATAACCTCCTAAGGAGACAGTTACTGCAAAGGAGATTTTTTTTTAACAGGTATAACCATTGGTCATTTGTATGTCTTCCCTTGAGAAATGTTTGTTTAGAATGTCACCCTTTTCTACATTGGATTGTTTGTGCTTTTTTTCTTTGTTTTGCAATTGAGTTGTTTGAGTTCTTTGTAGCTTCTAGATATTAACCCCTTGTTAGATGTATAGCTTACAAATATTTTCTCCCAATCTGTAGGTTATGTGTTTGCTCTGTTGACTGTTTCCTTTAAATGGCCTTCCAGCACATGAAAATATGCACAGTAGTACTAATCATCAGGGTAATACAAATCAAAAACCACACTGAGATATCACCTCACTCCCATTAGATTCACTGTTAACCAAAATAATAAAAGATAACAAGTGTTGGTGTGAAAATGGGGTAAAAAGGAACCCTTGCACACGGTTGTTAAGAGTGTAAGTTAGCAATCCCATCATAGAAAAACAGTATGGAGATTTTTCAAAGAGCTAAAAATAAAACTGCCAAATGATCCAGCAATCCCACTTCTGGATATGTGTCCAAGAAAAATGAAATCTACCTGTCATGTAGAATCTAAAAAAATTAGGTGATATTATAGAAGTTAAAAATAGAAGTGTAGTTATTAGAGGCTGGGGAGGGAAGTAGAGTGGGGGGATTGATTGAAGAATACTAGGCTGTAGCTAAATAGGAGTAGGAGGTACTGAGATTCTATTACACAGTAGGGTGAAGATAGATAATGATAAATTTACTGTATATTTCCCTGTAACTCGAAGATAGGATTTTTGGTTAGTTTTACTGTGAAGAAATGTTAAATATGTTTACCCTGATTGGACATTACACATGTATACATGTAACATCACATAGTACCCCACAAATATGTACATTTTTATATGTTAAATTTTTAAAATTTAAACAATTTTTTTTTAACTTTTATTTAATGAATATAAATTTCCAAAGTACAGAATATGGATTACAATGACTTCCCCCCCATAGCGTCCCTCCAACCCGCAACCCTCCCCTTATCCAATTTTTTAAGAAAATTGTACCTTGATGGTTTTCTCTGATATTGCTGACAGTGTGAGCATTCAGCCTCAGGAGAATCCTGAAATGATGGAGGATCAGCTCAGGGATACTTTTGGTTAATTGTAGAAACATGATGAACTTATGATTTGGGTTGATGCATTTATCCTTTACTCTATGGGACTAGTAGCTTCTATATCAAGAGTGTGTTTCGTGGCATAAATGTAAACACTTTTATGGCCTGTCAGGTCCTTACTGATTGCCTTCCCTCCTACCCTTTCCTTCTATATTTGGTTCTCTGCTCTCTCGTGAAATTCACATTTGGCTTTCTTTGTTGCTCCAACATATCAAGTTCATTTTCAGGGTAGGAATTATCTATGTTGGCCCTTCTCTCTGGAAGGCTTTCCCTCTGATCTTCAAAGCCCAGTGGTGCTCAACAACTTTTCCTTCAGGTGATACTTGGCAATGTTTGAAGACACTTTTGATTGTCCTGACTTGGAAGTGATATTGCCACAAGCTTCTAGTAAGTAGAGGCTATAGGATGATGCCAGACAACCTACAACATACAGGATAATTCCTTATAACAAAAAATGGTCCAGCCCAAAAGATCACTCATACAGAGGCTAAGAAACTTTGAATTACTCATGATATTTCTCTGCTTTCAAGGGTTAGCACAAATGTTGACTCTCCCTCAACGGAGGGCTTCCCCACCACCTTCTCCAAATCAGCTGCACTGTCTATTACTTTCTCTTTCCTCTGTAGTCTCAAGAATTATCTAAAGTTTTAATTCTTCATGTATTTGTTTATTCGTTTCTTGTCTCTCTTCTCTCTAATGAAAAACACACTCAAGGAAAGATCTTTGATTTTTTTAAAAATTAAAATTGTTTTGATTTATTTGAAAGAGAGGGAGAGGGAGGGAGAGAGGGAGATCTTTTACACAGTGACTCAGTCCCCAAATGCCCCACAAAATCCTGGGCTGAGTCAAGCAGAAACCAGGAGCCTGTAAACTATATCTTAGTCTCCTATGTGGGTGGCAGGGACCCAAGTACTTGACCCAGGGTGTTAAGTAGGAGGAAGCTGGAATCAAGAACAAAGCTGGAACTTAAACCCAGACACTCCAATATGGAGTATTCCTTAACTGTTGTTCCAAACAACCACTGCTTTAAGGAGGAATCTTACCTGTTATGTGCGCCACTGGCTTTTTAGAGTCATTAAGAGTGCATGCCATATAGCAGATGCTCAATATACATCTCCTTGAAGGAAGGAGGGAGAAATAATAAAGACTGAAAAAAATCTTATACACATAAAATATATCCCACTTTGTAATGGTAATGTGCTAAAAATCTCTAGTAGACACTGTTGTACTATTACATGTAATTGATGTGTTGTCATGAGAATGTGCCTGGTAATAGTTCCCAATGAGTCATGGAAGTGTATACTGTGAACGCCCATCAACATGGAACCTAGTTTTCAGAAGAGGCTCAATGGTTCATTAACCCTAATTGGGAGTCTGAAGGAGGCATGGGCTTCATTAGTTTGTTAGTAGCATAGCTGGGACTTAGTTGAGTGAGTCTGGGATCTAGTCAGTCGATATGAGTATTGATGTTTTGACATTGTGACAATGAAAGATCCTTTCCTATGTATTTATTATAGGGCTATAGGACTTTTTCTCCATTTATTTCTTAGTTATGACTAGTCTTCATTTTCACTACTGCTGATAATTGTTTCTGACCTCTTTGGTGCTTACATAGAGACTGGAACTAATTTATATGAACTTTGTTCTTTGGCATCATTATTAATAATTCAATCATGTATTAAAGAAAATGATCATAAAAGTCACCTGGGGTGAGCATTTGGACTAACAGTTAAGATGCTGCTTGGGACTCCCACATTGGAGTGTCTAGATTCAAGTCTCATCTATACTCCTCACCCAAGCTTCCTGCTAATGCAGACTTTGGGAAACAGTTGATGATGTCTCAAGTTGTTGGGTCTATGCCACCCATGTGAGAGACCTGGACTGAGTTCCTGGCTCCTGGCTTCAGCCTGTCCCAGCCCCAACTGTTGTGGGCACTGGGGAAATGAACCAACAGATGAAAGACTTCCATGTCTTTCAAATAAAATTAATAAATAAATTTTTAAAAAGTCACCTGGATTATCAATTGCAAAATAAAGTTAATGCAATTAAATGCATTTAATGCTAATATTAGACTTGAACATGACTGAATCGCTATTTGATGATTGAGAAGGCAGCACAGGATAACAAAGGACTCACAATCATCACAATGTGTTTGAATTGTCCTTACCCACAGTTAGGAGAGGGTGTCAGGTCCCACAGAGCTTCCCTGGGAGTAATGGCAAATACTTTTAGCACAGAAAGCACATGTTTCATAAAGACATGACTTTATCGACTTTTCCTCTGGCTTCCTACTGAGCCTTTAAACTCTGGAACTTTCATCAGACTTCCATCCCCCACTCTCAGCCTCTGTCTTTATCCTCTAATTACAAGAGCTTAACTTCCCCTGACCTACAGAAAGTCAAGAAAAATTGGCATATAAAGCCCCGTTGTGTTTTGGTCTGACCTATGGGTCCTTTAAATGAAGCCAGGATACAGTGTGGGAGTTTGAGCTGCTAATGTCTGGACGCCCTTAAGAAACATAAATCTTTCCAGACCCAAAGACGGCTTGAATGTGGTGATTTCCAACCTTCTTGGATTTGTGACACCTTATGGCTTGATTTGCTAACACCTTCTTCCCTCTTTTAAAAAGTTGCAGGTGTGTCATATATTTATTTAAAAATTAAAATAAATCATTATTTATACATTTTTGCTATTTAGCATTATTTTTGCCAGTAAGGGAGGTACTTTGTGAACATTTTAGTAGGCATATAAGCTGTATTCCTTCACTAGCTTAAATTTAATTCTCTGTACTCCATTACAGTGATTTTTGCTAATTTACCCTTGCCTTCTTTGAACTGTTGTTTGTACTCTCTTGTGGGATACTTGACCATATGTTGTTGTCTATTGTGCTCAGATTGCTTCTCATATGTTCTATATTCCCAGTCACTTCAGATCTGAGCCAATTCTAAGCATAGAGTAGATGCACAATCTAAAATCAATAGAGTAATTGGAGACTTACCTGACTGGGATGGGTTACAACCCAGGTTTGGAACAAAAGCTCTCAGGGCTCATTGGATAACTTCCCAGAGAAGAGAGAAGCAAATCTTCCCCATTATGGACTCAGAATACCTGGTCCACAAATTTTGCAGAAAGAACAGTGATAGCCACACTGTCAGACACTACAGGTGTCTCTTCTCTGCATGCCTGGAGGGAAATTGGATCTTGTGAAAAGGAATTTGGAGGGCTCCAAACAGTGCCCTTCAGTATTGCTGTGATATAGCCAGGAATGCTTGGCTTATTATTCCAGTTGCTTACTCCTGCTCTTTGGTAATGTGAGAAGAAAAACCATGGGCATCTGGCTGACTTAGTATCTCACCAGCTCTTGTCAATGGAATGGCCTCCATATCTCTCAGTAAAGGTGAGATGAGAACACTCTCCCTGCCAACATTCCTTGGAGGAAGACTCCAGTAAGGCTTTAGTTTTTCCTAGCTGTCAGTTTTACACTCTTTTATTTTGTATATTTTGTCACATCTCATCTCAAGGATCTTGGGACAAGTTTCTGTCAGTGAGATTGAGGAGAGCTTTGTGAAAGGCATTCCTTTAAAAGATGTTTATTTTGGTGTTAATAACTTGAAGTCATGTTTAGTTTTTTTATAGTATATACTTTCCATGAAATTTATGAAGACCTGTCAAATATAACATGATAAAGCTTCCTTTTAAATGTGTCCTTGAATTTATTCTCAGCATCTCCAGTGCTTCTTTATCCAGGATGAACATTTTGACCATGGAACTTCCCAGATAGTCAGGGAGGGGGCATTCCACTCATTGCTATTTGAATCTTATTTTTTTAAACACTTGAAAACTCAGCTCCTATCTCACCACCAACAGTACTTCCTAACAGATACTCCATTACTCCTGTACCTCACCTGGGTGGGTCACAACTGGTTAGAAGAGGAATGGCCGTATGACTATGACTCAAGGGTGACCAGGGAATAAGTTTGCCAGTGAAACAGCTTACTGTGAGAAATGAGCTGGATCAAGTCAAATCTTCCCCTTAGGAGTTAGAACTGGGAAATATGTACAGCCCAATGCAGCTAGAAGCAGGGCAGGAAACCACACCACATTGGAGTTAGAAACAACCAGAACTCGTAGAACTTAGGATGATAGCAGAATCAGCAGACAGATGTGGAGAACGGTACAGCAATGCAGAGAAGCCAAGGTAATATGAAAAAGAGTCCACGAGGTCTTTCTGAAAATTGTGAAAAATATTCAGCCCCTCTGTGTAATTCCATTTTTTCTTTTAAATAAAGATTTAATTATTTTACAGGCAGAATGAGAGAAAACAGTGGCAGAAAAATCTTCGCTATGCTAGTTCACTCCTCAAATGCCTGCAGTTCCCAGGGCCAGGTTGAAGCCCGAAGCCAGGAACTATACCAGTTTCCCATATGGGTGGCAGGAACCCAAGTACTTGGACCTCCATCTGCTACCTCCCAGGTGAATTAGCAGGCAGGTGGATTGGAAGCATGGAGTAGCTGGGACTCAAACTAGGGACTCCCATATGGCATGTGGGCCTCTCCAGACATGGCTTAAGCTTAAAAGCTTCCCACTAGTGTTTAATGTGTATCTTTACAATACATTCTCCTTTTCATGAGCTTACTTTTAGCAAGTCCTTCTTGGACACGAAAACAATCTGACCCTAACACTTACTCAGCCATCACAGGCCATATGATTATTTTCTTCAGAAAGCTCCGTGGAGGATGTGGCTCTAAGTGGATGACTCTGACATGTCAGAATCCTCTAAATAGATAGGCCAGTAATGTATCTGACTCTAGATAATGTTTTTAAATCACCAGACGGGCTGGTTTTGTGACAGAACAGGTAAAGCCACTACCTGCAACACTGGCATCCCATGTGGGCACTGATTTCATTCCTGGCTGCTCCACTTCCAATCCAGCTCCCTGCTAATGTGCCTGGGAAAGCAGCAGAGGATGGCCCAAGTGCTCGGGCCCCTGCATCCACATGGGAGACCTGGATGAGGCTCCTGGCTCAGGGCTTCAGCCTAGTCCAGCCCTGGCCATTGTGACCATTTGGAGAGTGAGCCAGCAGATGGAAGATTTCTTTTTTCTTTTCTTTCTTTCTTTTTTTTTTTTGACAGGCAGAGTGGACAGTGAGAGAGAGAGACAGAGAGAAAGGTCTTCCTTTTGCCGTTGGTTCACCCTCCAATGGCCGCCGCGGTCAGCGCGCTGCGGCCAGCGCACCGTGCTGATCCGATGGCAGGAGCCAGGTGCTTCTCCTGGTCTCCCATGGGGTGCAGGGCCCAAGGACTTGGGCCATCCTCCACTGCACTCCCAGGCCACAGCAGAGAGCTGGCCTGGAAGAGGGGCAACCGGGACAGAATCCGGCGCCCCGACCGGGACCAGAACCTGGTGTGCCGGCGCCAGAAGGCGAAGGATTAGCAGATGGTAGATTTCTCTCTCTTTCATTCTCTGTTTCTCCTTGCAACTCTGCCTTTCGAATTAATAACATAAATTTTTAAAACAACCACCAAATACTAGTTTTGCTTGAATAGGCAATGTCACTCTATCTTTGGATAATACTAAGCATCCCAGACAATTTCTCCAACTACAGTCACAATTCTTTTCTCTGTTGATCATTTCTCCATCCATTTACAGGGAAGCTTGGTTAGTGTCTTACTTTGGCCAGTGGATCATATAGAAGTGGTAGAGACAAAGATTTACAAGGGATTGTATGCATCTTCACACTCCTCTTAGACTTCCGCCATCATCGTGAGAAAACATGCTCACAGAGCTTTGCTGGCTCCAAAAGAATGAGTCATGTAGAGCAGAATAGTTGCAGTTGGTGTCTAGGCCTGTAGCCTGAACAGAGCCATCAGAGCTGACCTCTAAACCTGAGAGTAGGCTAGCAAATGTTTGTTGTGGTGTGTTGCTGAGAGTCTGTTGTTATGTAGTCACAGCCGATGAACAATCTGTCTTCTGTAAATTTATCCTTCATTTGACTGTACTTCCTCTTGGTTTTGCTGTCTTCTGTGACCACCCATTCTGTTTTCCTCATGAGCTCTTTCTCTCATTTGCTCTGTTGATCTTGTTATTGCTCAAGCTTCTGGCCAAGATCCCAATGTTTCTCCAGCATATTTTCTCTTTGGATGGTCTGCGCACTCCTGACTTCAATACCATTTACAACTTTATGATTCTAAAATTTTAATCTTTAGTCTGGATTTCTTTTCCTCCCATCTGGCCCATATATGATATATAGATGCTTCATATAGATTGGTGCCTGGTGGCCATCTCCTCCTACATTCTTGGCAGCACATCTTTGGTGGAATTCATCCTTACTTTTCCCAGGTTCAATTTGTTCCTCCTTCTGCATCTTTTCTCAAAAATCATTGCTATTTGCTTAGTTCCAGCCAGAAGTGAAATTTCATCTTGATCTAAGTCCTAGGGTTTGCTTTACTCTTATTCATCAATTGAGTAGATTTCTACTTCCACCGTGTTTCTCTACGCTACACACAATCTCTATCTCTATTATCTATGGCTGTAGGATAGTCCTCTATCCTCTTAGACCTCTACTGCAGAAATCATTTCATTCCCTAAGTAGTCTTAGAACCAATAGTGTGAAGACCTCAGCATCCATTCTATCCTCTGAAAGTTTGTTCTCTGATGTTACTTCCAGGATGATCTTTCTCACAAGGCACATGTGATCATGACAACTGTCTTCAATGACTTGTTTCTCTATCCTTCAGGATAAAATCTATATTTTTAGTGAGACTTATAAATCCCTTTATGCCATAGACTCCTCTGCTTTTCACTATAATGAACAAGACCCAGTTACTGTACTCAATCCTTAAGGGGATAACAAATACACAGAAAGTCACTTGGATTATAAATGTTAAGGAATGGGGCAGCGTCATGGTACGGTAGGTTAAGCCTCTGCTTGTAGTGCCTGCATCCCTAATGGGGTCCAGTTTGATTTTCAGTGGCTTCACTTCTGATCCAGCTTCCTTCTTGCTAATGGCCCAGGAAAGCAGTGGAAAATGGCTTAAGTGCTTGGGCCCCTGCACCCATGTGGGAGACCCAGAGGAAGGTCCTGGCTTTTGATCAGTCCAACTCTGGCCATTGCAGCTGTTTAGGGAGTAAACCAGTGGGTAGAAGACTTTCCTTTCTATGTCTTCCTCTGTCTGTAACACTGCCTCTCAAATAAATGAATAAATCTTAAAAAAAAAAAAACTTTTTGAAGTGATACTACATAAATAGAAGGACTACATAACATATGGTGGGGTAGGTGGAGAAAAGGAAGGATTCTTGATCCTACCAGCTTGAGCCAAGGCCTGAAGGAGGAATGCCTATATTTTGTTTCCAAGAGCCTGAGTTTGAATCCTGGTTCTGCCTCCTGCCTCAAGTTTCCTACCAGTGCAGCCCCTGGAAGGCTACAGATATGGCTCAAGTAATTGGGTTCCTGCTTATATGGGGAACCTGAATTGTGTCTCTGGCTCCTGACTCTAGCCATGACTTAGTGCTAGTTGTTGTGGGCATTTGAGGAATGAACTACTGTACAGGAGCCCTATCTCTGTTTCTGTGCCTCTCAAGTTGATAAAACAATAACAAAAAAGTGGCCCAGGCAGGATGAATTATGTGGGTTAAGGTCTAGAAGCAAAAATCACTGTAATGAAGAATTTTAAAAAAATAGCAGTCAAGTAGTACATAAAGAGCAATGGTGCCAACTGGGACTTCTGAGTCTTCTGAGCCATGATAATGGGTTTGGACTGTATTATAGCAGCAGTTGACAAACAAGATCAAAATGTTGATCAAGCAAAATAAGGCATACAATTATGTAGAATATCTTTTTTGGGGATTCCTTGGATAGACTTGATTGCATCTTAAGTTTGTAATTTTTAAGGGTCACAGTAAGATTATTCTAAAATGAATTTTTATTTATTTTTTAAACACAAAGTTTAAAGAAAACTCCAAATGCCATTGAGACTTTACCCTTGCCTTCAAGTAGAGCCGTATATAAGTCTTTCCAGACAAATGGGTGTATCTTGGCAAAGGTATTCAGCCACAAAAAAGTAATTACCTCTTTTGTTGACAGATTTAGAGATGTCTTGCCAAACACTCTTTTCAAATAGTATGATTAGATGTAATTTTGCAAAAATGAGTCTATAATGGAGGTGATTCACTTGCTGTATCAGCTAAGGAGTATCTTGTATTTACAGTTTATTTAATTTACATTTGATTAATTTACACTGAGTACAAGTGGTTATTCTATAATTATCCCTTTGCCTGCATAAGGATATATATAGCATTATGTTTGGAGAATTGCAAAGTCAGAAGATGTTAACATAGAAAGTAGCCATTAAGTAATCTACCTTACTTTTTACTATCAAAGCAAAGCCTTTATGACTTTAATTTCATGAGGAGTTTTTCAAATCTGTATATTCTACACATCTGAACACAGATATTATTTTATCTTCTGTTTTCACTATTTAATATCTGAACTGTCACAAGCAACAATTTTTGGTTGTTTAATTCTGCTAGATCCACCATTTTAGGCAAAGCAGTTATTTAAAAAATAACTTGCAAGAAATCATATGCATGGATATCCTATGAACTTCTAATGGACAAGAACTATGTTTTCTTTAGCCATTTATTTATTTAAGTTTTCAAATATTTATTGCACACATTGGAATTTATAGTAGATGGTACTTCAACATATTTGTGACCCCCCCTCCAAAGAATGTAATCTAAGATTCAGTGATTAGGGCAAACCTCCTGCATATTTTTATGTATGCTTCCACCTACAAATGGTTCTTATACTTTTTAAATGGTTGAAAAATATCCAAAAAATATTTGATAACATGTGGGTATTCAGTTCCCATAAGTAGTTTTATTAAAACATATCCACACTCATTCATTTAACTATTGTCTATGGGTGCTTTTGTGTTATAAGGCCACATTGATTAGTTGCAATGGAGATTGTCTTGTCCACCAGGCCTCAGATATTTACTGTCTGGCTCTTTAAAAAACATGTTCACTGATCCCTAGCCTCAGGTAATTGTGGTAATCTCATTTCCCTTGTGAATGATTGGTTTGGGAATGAACATAAAAACCTAATCCTAGGAAATGGAATAAAAGATGTCAGATAGGGGCTTCTAGGAAAAGTTTCTGGCTGCTTTAAAGTTGACACAGGAAATGATAGTCCCTTTCTTCCTTTGCTGTGGTTGCACCTGGTTGAGGGGCCTGATGATGTGGCAGCCGTCTTGTGGCTATGAAGCTCCAGCCTAAAGGAAAGGCTGAGAAAGACAGCAGGGATACAGGAAAAGTCAGATTCTGAACCACTGAATGATCTCTGAGTCTGCCTCTGTACTTCACGTTGTGTGAGATAACACACTAGGTAATGTTGAACGTATGTTCTGTTCCTTGGTTCCAAAGCTTCCTACATAGCCCTCCACAGTACACTAGCCACTATGCCAGGTACTGGGAATACAATAACACCAAAATAATAACAAAACATAGTCCCTGTTTTCCACCAGCCTTTTCCACTTAGTCCATTAAGGAGATATTCTATAAAAATGGGACAAGGAACATTGAAACTTGCATTGGGCAGTCAGGGTGAACTTCAGTGCAGTGCTGTGTTTCATCTGAGATACAGATGGTGACTTGGATCTCACTGGACCAACTTACAGGAGGCCCAATTTTTTTCCAGGAAGGGAAAGAGAAGAAAATTTAAAGAGGTGCAGGACAGGTGAGATGGTCTTGTTTGGGTAACTACAAGCAATTTCGTATGCTGCAGAGGTAAGGAATATTCAGAATTTTCTTAGCAGAGGCCTTGGCTGCACTGTGGTAACAACCCTACCACCATTACTACCAGTATAAGAATAACTCTCATAATTATTTTAAAATTACTACTACTATAAATGGATATTAGTAACAGGTATCATTTCTTGAGTGCCTGTATAGGCACTTTAAATGTGTTAGCTCATGTGAGTCTCATAGTAAGTTCTATGGAAGTGGGGTCCCATAGCCATTCCCATTTTAAAGATAATTAACCAAGGCAAATGAAGTTAAAGGACATGTCCAAAGTTACATAGGGATTAAATGTAGAAGTGAGGGCCAATCCTTGATTTTTGTGATTCAAAGCCAGTGTCATGATCACTATGCAGAAAACCTTTGAGATCCTAGAGCACGGAGTGTGGCTAAATCTTTGCATATTGCATAGCCAATAGGTTATGTGACTCTTGCCCATCATGCATAATCATTGTCATGGCTTTAGGAGCTGCAATACAGTTGCATTTTAGAGGTTTTAGAAACATATACATTTGGAAATGAATATGAACATTTTAAGACATGAACTTTAAATTTCAAGTGATGTTCACAGCTGTACCAAACAAGCACCCTTGGTAGTGCAGTTTATACAATACATGACTTGAAGATTAAAAAATATGCCAGTGTATATATATTCTAATACCTAGTTACAGGATAAATGCAGATTATTTATGTTAATTGCATTCTGCAAATACATATCCTAAGAGGAAAATGTCCAGTATCTTTATGAAACACAAATTTGAGGTGCAAGGAAAAAGAGAACAATTTCAGAATTCAAAGGTAGTGACAAATAGCTGCATCAAATGAAAAGCAGAGCAAAACCTGAGTTGTCAAATGTCAAGGTGTCAAAGGCAATTAAGAGAAGTGGTTTCAAATGAGTGAGGCTGTTGGAAAAGTGAAAAGGAAGAAGGAGCATTTCTGGGGTCAAATGGAGGAAAGTGACTAAGAAAGGAGCAGGAGGGTAGGTTGTGGGGAGTACAGAAGGTCAGTTGTGGTTGGATCTGGGTGAGTTTGCAGAGTCCAAGTCGGAGGGTAGTGCTCTGTAGTTGTGTAGGCCATAAACACACACCTGGGCTGTGGGGTCAGCTGATCTGCATTCAGATCCCAGCTCTACTGGCCACTGTGCCACCCCAGAAGTGTAACGAGACTTTTTAGCTTTCATTTACCCATCTGTAAACTGAGCATAATAATAGCACCTAATTTGTAGAGTTGTTCAGGGGATTAAATGAAATCATGTATGTTAAATGCTTAGCATGGTGCCAAGTACATAGTAAAGTGTTCAATAAATATCAGCCACACAAATATTATTATCCTATCTGTCAGGCTGGAGCTAAATCTTTCTTAAAAGGCAGAGCACTGATGCCTGTCCACAATAGGCATTTAATGGCATCTGTTGAATCAGTGAATGGCTTTTACCCCTTGATTTGTCAACATTATTATTTTTTGGTTGGACCACTTCTGCAGTTGATTTACCCGTTCTTGTGCAAGGGTACACAGTGGTGAGAATTTTAATGCATGAATGGTTTGGGCAACAGCCCCGAAATGTCTTATTTTTACTACATATTATTATAGCATTACATTCATAGTTAGGGGTCAGCTGCCATTTCCTGAGGTTTATAACATGCCTGTTTTAATTAACATCAAGCTAAATTTTGGCATACAGGTGGTCAGCCCAGATGTGAATGTTATTTTTAAAAGTGCCTTATGGCTGTTAAATCTCTTTCTTTAAAATAGCAAAACATATATGAGTGTGTGTGTGTGTGATGGGGGAGGTGGGAGGGGAGCAGTAAAAATCTGAAATGCTGATTATTTCAGGCCTTCTTTAGACAAGCTTCAATGATGGAAAGACTCCTTCAAAATTATTGAAATATGCTTACATGGGCAACAAAGTCATAAATTGAATACAAGCCAGAATAACAATACAAATGAGGTGACCACACACTAGACAGATAAAACAAAGTATGTAGTGGGTTGCATGTGTAGTCTGCTTTAGCAGAGCAAGCACTGAGCATGAGTGATGTGTCACAGGGATGATTCATAGAGGAGGGAGAAAGGTACAAACCTTCTAGTTTCAAGAGATAAAACAGTACTGTAATTTTTACTGTATCTAAATGATATGCGTCTGACCACACAATATAGCATAAATACCTTTCCTCGCTATCTTGCAGGTACATATTACACACAGACAAGCCACTTACATTAACCTCAGTCATTAGACGTGTGTTAATTTATTCTCTCAGCCTTATTCTTTGATTTCTTTTGAAGAAGATTTATTTCTTTATTTGAAAGGCAGAGTTACAGAGAGAGAAAGAGAGACTCTTCCATCCTCTGGTTCACTCTCTAAATGGCCGTGACTGTGCCTGGCTGAAACCAGAAGCCAGGAGTTTCTTCTGGATCTCTCACATGGGTGCCAGTTTGGGCCTTTCTCCCTTGCTATCCTGGGCATATTGGCAAGGAGCTGGATTGGAAGCAAAGCAGCTGGGACTTGAACTGGTGCCCATAATGGGTGCCGGCATTGCAGGTGGAAGCCTTATCTACTATGCCACTATGCCAGCCTCAATTCTTTCATTTCTAATCTAGGGTGCTGAGGACCCCTGCAAGTCATCATTGATATTCCCTCCTTCTTCATCACCTATCCAATCTATTGCCAAGTCCTGTTAATTTTATCTCCTATGTAGTTAGCCAACATTTCTACTTTTATCTATCTACTACCAATTCCGCTAAGCTGCTGCCATCTTGTTCTGACCACTGTCTTAGCCTCCAGCCTGGTGACACTCTTGTCCTCCTCCAGATCTATGCACACTACTTCCAGGGTTCTCTACTTCAATAAAATTTAGACCAATCTGAACACATACCTGCTTAGGACACTTCAGTGGCCTTCCCCGCATTGCTCTTTGAATGAAGACAAAACTCCTCATCAAGGCCTTCAATGGTCTGCAAAATGTTGCCTATTTCTCCTACCAAGACCTCTGGAAGTCTACACTCTCAATGTTCTGACTTTCTTTTAGTCTTTTGTATTTCCCAAATTCCCTACTCACACAGAGCCTTTTTGCCTACATCCTCTCTTCCCTTGTTATACAAATAGTTGGACTCCTCTGCAGTGAAAAGGTGTGTGCAGATGCAAATATCCTTGGGAGGAGAGTGAAGCTGATTACATGAATGTGTAAACAACATGTCCTGCTTTCCTTACTGAGAGTATATTTTGATAGAGGAGAAAAAAAATGAGATTCAGTGACTGAATTTCCAATCATTATTCAAAGACACGGATTCTAGAGAACATCCAAAATTGATGTATCTCTCCCTTTGCAGAATCCCATCTGACATATAGTATGAAGTAAATGCTATCATTGATCCCATTCTGTAGGTAAGAAAACTGAGGCTAGGGGAAATGTAATAATTGAGGCATACCCAGTTAGTTACTAGTTGACTTTGATTCAAAAAGAAGCTCCGTTTGATTCTGAATTATAGCCGACTTCTGTTACTGCTCAACTACCTGTATGTGGAGGACAAAAACCACATATTTAAGGTTGTAGACACCAGTGCTAATAACTATCAGAATTCAATACAACTTCCAGTATCAAGCCTTGTAAGTCAGTTGTTTATCCAGTGTTAAAAGAAGGTAATGCAATAAAATTTGACCCAACAGCAGTGTATTGCCAGCATTGCGTAGCTGGGAATTGCATGTATCCTGAAGATATTCCCAATGGCTATGTCCTGTTCCCTAGATAATACCCTGGAAATGGCAAAGTGATTAGATGCCACCCACAGAGAAGGTATCCCTGAGTCTCTTGCCATGTTTATGGCAAGCATTCAGTGAGCCTGCTAGAATTAAATGGCAAAATTCATCACAACTAATTTCTATTTGTCATCTATTAAGCTACATTGTTTTGTCCTCAACGTCAGGTTAAATAATGAACCTCTTGCAATGGAGTAAATTAACCTCCACTTTATGTTCATGTCATTGTCAAATGGAAACATCACTTTCACAAATGAAAAAGATTCATTAGTAACACAAATGCACACGCTCCACTCTAGGAAAAGATAAGAGCGACTGAGACTCTGTCATAATGCGCCATCACAGAGCCCCTTGTTATTTATGACACCTGCTGTAATCTTTGGGATTATTTTCAGCAATGACAATTAGCTCACAGTGCACCCAGGGCAATTAGGGGACAGAGTCTGCTTCTGATAGGTATACTGCCCTAGTTTCAAATGACCATGAACCTTCAGACATGTAATACCATCTGCATGCTGTCCAGTGGAGGATGGGGAAGGAAGCTACACATGGCCAACCACTTCTAAGTGCTTAGCTGCATGACATGAGGGGTGCTTTGCATTCACATTGCTGCCTGCTTCCTGAAGGAAGCTCATAGATAGGACAGGCATAATACATTATCTCACATGGACTCATTCATACCTCTAAGCAGTTCTAAGCTGTTCAGTTCCTGATGGTCTAAGTGGTGATTTGTTTGGGCCTTTTACTTTCCTCTTTACTGTTTCGCTTGCCCCTATAGGCCATTTTATTGTATGCTGGCCCTTGTATTAGTGAGCAAATAAAAATAATAGTGATAATACTTCTAAATACAGATGTAAATGCAAATTTGTACTCCCTTCTGAAAAGCAGATTAGTGAAGAGAATGAAAAACTTCCAAAAAAAAAAAAAAAACTGAAATAACATTTGACTCAGGTATTCCACTTCTAAGAATTTATCCTTTGGAGTCAAGTATGGTTATGCATAAATATTTAGCTTTAAATCATGTTTACATTAGAATGCTAAAGACAAGGAGTGAATAATGTAGATGTATTTGGCTGCCTCTTTGGTGCAGAGGAAGATTTCTTGATACAGCGTGGGGTGGGTGCTTAGCCCGAAGCAAATTTTCCTGTGGGTTAGGCCTCTGTGAATCCTCTCCTTCTTGGCAATATTCATTGCTTTTATGGACCATGAGAGTGACCCCTGTGATCCAGGCTTGGCCAGTCAGTCTCCATCTCTTTTGCCAAAGCAAGTCATTTAGGTGTAGAAAGCAACTCAAAAAACTCATTTAAATTTTTTCCTGAGATTTTTAGGAAATGAAGCTTGGGCAGATACCTTCTCTATTTCTGCTTGTAGAATTATAATGATGTGAGCTACCAGCTGTTTTTAACCTTATGGAGCACTCATATATGGGCCAGTGCAACCGACATCCTAAGTAGAGTATTTGTGGGGTGATAGACGCCTGATAAGGAATCTCAATCAGCGGCACTTAAAAGGTCTAAAGTTTAAATGAGTCACATTGTTCTTTATTTCCTCTTGAAGTGAAAAATTGTAAGTGAAGACATTCTCATCTTTCTTGAGAAAGGCCTCAGTTTCTCCACATGGTAAAATGAACTCAACAATACCCATCTATTTGACTAAGAGGTGAAGCAAGGTTGTATGAGATAAGAGTTCATCAAGTACTTTGAGATCCTGGACTGAAATGCATCAAAAGCTCTAAAGTGCAATTAACACTTTGCTTCTCCTTTCCCTTTTTTTGGCATAAAGTTTTTGAAAAATTTACCTTAAAATGTTCTATTAAATTGATTTTCAGGATCATGAATGCCGGGAGATTGACAGCCCTGGGAAGAGAAGCATCTTTCAAGCACACATTTTGCCAGGAGAGACAATGAGTTGAGATGGCACTGCCACCTTAGGAGGCTTCTCCTGACGTGATGAGCCCAGCACTCAGCATGGGAGGAAGACAATCCTGTGTCTGGTGCAGCTCTTGCGCTTATTCACCATTTACTCCAAGTTCCTGTGACTCCAGAACATGTCTTTGAGAATGTGAATTGAAGTACCACTAACTTGTGCCGCCTGGCTCACTGAATGTGGTAAGGGGGAGTTGGGAAGCAGAAACAGGTTTCCTTTGACCTTGGCTGTCTGACTTGAGCAGAGATTGACAGCAAAACTTAGAAACACATCCTGGCTGGTAAAAGTAAGGATGAAAATGGAGTATTTATTGTAGTCAACTAGCTCATGTTTACAAAGAATAAAAAGTAAAACTGGACTCTTTATAGAAATCCAGAAAACTGAGGGGTCTCCCTTTGTGTATTAAAGGTCAACAGAATTTCTCATTGTTTTTCTTTGTGCTTCAGCTTCTCCTTGCTTATGCACAGTCTGAATGGGCAGCTCAGCCTCTGCATATCCCCTTAGACATCTAAGTTAGGATTTGCTGTGTTTTTTTTTTGTTGTTGATACAAGAGATTGCAAGAGAGAGAGAGAGATGATGAGAAGAGGAGGTAGACGGTTTGTAAGTGATGACTCAGTGTACCTATTACTTGGTTTTCATTGGGTCAGGCGTCATTCCCAATCTACTCATCTTTATCTAGAGATGCTCACAGCCGTGTGCTGCTATGAGGCAGCAGACTAGAAGGTAGTGTTGGTGGGTAGTTGGGAACTGACATTCCTAGTGCATTCTTCAGTTGATGATGGCATTGCACACTGGCTAGGCTGAACTAAATGTCCTGTCCTGGGATCCCTTTCTTGATATGGTCAAGTTAGGACAAGTGGCTGGCAGATTGTGTGAGATTCAGAGATTGGAGGGGAGGCAGTAGCCATTTTGTACCTCAAAAACATTGACACTTGTCTGTAGGTTTACCTACTTGACTTTGGGAAGCAAAGAAGCAAGTCTGTGAGACTTCTCAGACATGTGGGCCATGTGTGTGCTTAGCTCCATGTTGATAGTCCTGACTTATGCAAGAAATGCACACCCTCCAGATCAGAGACACTGAGAACTTAGGTAGGCTCCAGGATGTAACCCTGGGCTGCAGTTCATGCAGTGGCTTTCAGTTTGCTCTGTTCTTCCTCTTTTTATACTTATCTTTCCTTTCCCATTGCCTGCCCTGCTGGCTCCAAGCTCCAGCATCAGATGGGAAGACAGCAGCCTTAGAGAGAATGCGTAAGCAGCTCCACAATTGTGTCAGGTCATATCCTGGTAAGAAACACTTTCCTATGCAATATACATTTCCCTCCTGGCAGTTCTGCCTGCCTGATGGAACCCTTGCTGAACTAGGTGATCCTCGCAATGCACATCTAGCTGACAGCAATTTCTTTCTTTCTAGCTGTATATTCAATGGTTCTGTCTTTCTCATTTCTATATCCCCTACTAAAGACTGTTTTCATTGGGGGGGATTTATTTTTTTTCTGCTTTGTATTCTGCACTTATCAAAGTATTAAGTTAGTGTACACTAAGGTGTTACCAGGTAGTAGCCATTGAGCAATTAGGGACAATCTCCCACTTTCCCCTTCTCTGCCTTTATATCCTGATACTCCTCAATGCAATTTGCTCATTGCGTTGCAACAATTATCTTCTTCCAGGTCATAGAGTATAATTTTATGTTCACCACTTTTACTTCTACTTTTTCCTCTACCTAAACTGCTCCCTTATTGACTCTTCATGTCTCTATTTTATCTCTTTTTAAAAGCATCTTTTAAAAATATTTGAGAAGCAGAAAGAGAGCGAGAAAGAGAGCTTCCTCCTCTTTGGTTCCTTCCCCAAGTGCTTGCAACAGCCTGACCTGTGCTGGGTCAAAGCTAGGAAGTGGGAATTCAGTTCAGGTGTCGCATGTGGCTGGCAGTAACCCAACTACTTGGGTCATTGCTGATTCCTTCTAGGTTATGCATCAACAGGAAGCTGGAGTCAGGAGCCAGAACTGGTAATTGAACCCAGGTACTCTGATGTGGGATATGAACATTTTAACTGAGGTTGTAACTATTAGGTCAAATGCCCATCCCTCATTTAACTCTGATCTGAAGAGGCCTTTCCACATCATCACGTATTATGTTGAACCTGTGAGTGGATCATGGCTATTTGGGGCATTGTCTTAGGAAGGAGACTGCTTCTGAATCTGGACTTGAAAAACAAGTGTTCATTGAGTGATTAGTGTTGTCTGCCCCGGCATGGCATAGAGAGCTGTAGGATCCTTTCTGTGTATTCTCCGTCTTTGGCTCAAAGTATCTTACATGAACTAAAATCTCAAATTTTGGTCTTGCTGATGACTTGATATATGATTGTTAGTTAGTCATGTGGCCATTCTGCCTAACTTCTCTCACCAACAAATATCTGCAGTTTGCCCTTAAATAATCGATAGTGGGACATTTTCCAAGAGCTATCTAGTCCTGCTGCTAGTAGGTTTGGGAACTTATCCCAGATTCTGGTACTTTATTTTTCTAGCTAACATCTGTAATGGTGTAATAAACTGCTTTGATTCAGGAAATGAAGCATAGTGCACTTGAGCAGTGGTGGGGTAGGAGTAGAAGAGGGTGTATAATAGATAAATGGGATTATTCAATGGTATTTAGAAACATTTAATGCCCTGTTTCTAAAAGTTTAGACCAAAGGGAGTCCATGTACAAATACCTTTTGACTATCCATTCTCTGATGGAATTATAAAGGAGACTGGATATTTCTCTGGCCTGTGCAGTTACTAACTAACATTATGAACTATGACTAAGTTTATTAACTTCTCAGGACATGGATTTTCTAATGGGTAAAAGACATATTACACTTCCTCTACGATTGAGTGTCCAACTTCCTATAATAAAAATGTTGACAAGATGAAGAGACTTGAGACAGTGGTGAAATTAAAGGGTTGGAAAGAGATTCTCTGGGGAAAGCGAAGGGTTTGCTGGCTGCTGATTCAGAATAGCAGTGCTGCATTAGAGAAAGGGGAGTCTTCAAACCTCCCTTGGTGTCTCTCCAGTTTTGATCTGGGACTTCAAATTAGTGTGTGAATGACAAGACGTTACAAAACAGTATTAGGGGTTTTTGCAGGCAGACTTCATGTGTCCCAGGTGGGAGTAGGTGCAGAGCAGGGGATCAGTATTGGTCCAGAGACAGGCTGCTGCCTGCCAACTGCCCCTTGGGGAGCCCAGCAGCAGGCTGGGGAGTTACATGACTCGGGGCGAGTCTGATCAATAAAGGGTATCCTTACTATAGCAACAGCAGCACAGTGGCAGAGCTGTCTGAGGATCACGTGTCCCCTTCCTTGCACTCTGTAGAGTTTGGATCAGGCAATTAGAACTTGGGGGCACCTCTCTAAGAGGTCGAAGAGCTGACAGAGGAGCAAAGAGCTTTCTTGCTCTTCCACTGTGGGCATGGAAGACTTTTAGACACTTAGCTTTTAAATCTGCCTTTATTGGACTGTACCAGGAATATTTAAAAAAGGACTTAGTAATAAAATAATGAGGAAGTCACCAAAAGGAGGAAATTCTCTTAATAATATCAGTAACAGGGTTCATATTTGACATAGCAATTAAAACACTGCTTGGGATGCCTGTATCGAATATCAGAGGATATGAGTTTGAGTTACATCTCTTTGACCATTTCTAGCTTCCTGCTAGTATGCATCCCGTGAGGCAGCAGGTGAAGACCCAGGTCGTTCGGTCCCTGCCACCTATGTAAGAGATCTGATTTGGGTTCCTGGCTCCAGGTTTCAGCTTGGTCCAGCCCTGGCTATTATAGATATTTGGGAAATGTACCAGTGGATGAGAAATCTCTTTCATTCTGTCTGTCTTTCTGTTTGTTTCTTTCTCTCTCTCTCTGACTTTCAAGTAAATACAATAAATAAAGAATGAAACAATGACTACTGACTTTTATTATTATATGACTAAAAATTGATACTGAATGCATAGAGGGTGTTTTCATGTGCCTGCATATCCAATGTTTTGATCTTAATATATATGAAGGCACTTCAAAAAGTTCATGAAAAAATGGAATTAAATGTGAGTTTATTTTGGTGCAAGAATTTTTTTTTAATCCATGTATGGTAGGTACCCTCATCCTGATATTTCCTGAATAAATGAAGCATTTGTTTATTGTGTTGTAGACACATACTATGAAATTAAAATAGATCCTTTTGTTCAGTCCTGAATGATTCTGTAGGTCAACTATTATTATTACTCCCATTCTATTGACAAGGAAAAAGGAGGCTGTGAGTGTTTTACAGTTACTAAAGCAAGGTTTCTTCCCCGTGACAATATTGATATTTTGGGACAGAAAAATCTATGTTGAAAGGGATGTCCTGTGCAGATGTTTATTAGCAACATTGACTCTACGCCCACCTTCCCCCTGCTATTTGTGACCATCAAAGCTGTCTCTAGAAGTTACCAGATGTCCTCTTTTACTGCCAGTGGAGAGCTACAGTACTGAAGGAAGCTCAAGCTAGAGTGGGCTCTGCAGGATGGTGCATTTTGTCTGCCCTTCACAGTGTGCCTCAACTGACAGTATGTGCTACACTTTACTGTAGTGAAGTGTGGCTCTGGTCCAGCTTTAGTAGGGGTCTTTTCAAGACCACCCAGGTGTGTGATCATGGAGTGCTCAGCCAGAAGGTACATCTTACTTAGGCTCTGGGCTCATAGCACAATTATAAAGTGGGCAAGTTCATCAGTCTGGAACTTGGAAGAAGGGAGAAGACTGAGAAGTCTGTGAAGTTGTTCTTGAGAATTCTTCAGCTCTGAATGGCTATTGAAGGTGCCCTACTAAATGTAAGGGACAAAGGCTTAGGAGACTTGTAGATTTGATGTAGATGCTCTTTACAGCAGTAAAATCAAGGATTCTGAGAGGAAGGGCTTAGATGGTGGTCAGTGCTTTGGTAGCCAGGCAGACATTGCCTCCTTCCTGGAGCTACTGGCATGTGTGTGATAGCAAAAAGGTCAGGTCAAGTCAGATGTTCCTCAGGGATGACATTGTCCAGTCCTGTCTCCCTCTAAGCACTTTGTATGAACCAGGCCCTATTATAAGAGTTTCATATATCTTGATTTGTTTAATTCTCTAATCCCCAATAAACACAGCTGTGTAAAAATATCCAGCTAGCTGATCATGGAACTGGATGTCAGTGCCTTGTTCTCATTGGCATTGTTAGAGTGCCCAGTGAAAGTTTTAACTATCAGTGAATTCTAAAAATAACACCCAATTTTTACTGCTATTTGCTATCTTTGGATTTTTAAGACGTGATATTTTTAAGAAAAATGCTATATTAAGGTAGGAGAATTTCATAATCATTCTCACAGCAAGTTGAAACCTCCATGATGATGGGAGAGGTAAAATAATTTCATATGATTCTTATACAATACAACACATACAATTTTCCTATTTAGAAGAATGATGTTTTCCAGATGCAATCATATATAAAGCAGGGTATAATTTAAATTAACTTTCTCTACTTTTTAGAAAATGCATTCCTTCCCTACTGAGATATTTTATTTGTACTTAAGAAAACTATATAACTTGAATTTTTAACTATTATGCCTAATTCCTCAAAGGGAGACAGTGACTTTTTGGAATTTCTTTCATTTTCTGTAGCAAATCTCCTGTTGTCATTCTGTTTAGTTCTTCCTATTTTCTGAGTTATGAGTTTCTATGTAGTCCAGTTAGACAATTGGGTTGGCTCTCTCATTTATCAGCTCAAGAATTGTTCATAGACCCATATTCTAATATGTTCCCTTTTTTCAGCTTGCTGAAAGTTATTTACAAACTTTTGATGTCATATTGCAATCTATAAACCATTTTTCAGCATGCACCAGCATGTGTATACAATTATTTAAAAATTATATATATTATTATTTTGTATTCATCTTAGTAAAATTGAGTTTTTCCTTCTTTTGAAAACAAAAACAACTACCATGTGTCATGTTTTCACACCCATATGAGTCATTTGGAAGTCCACTGTGACAGCACTACAGTCTATTATTATAAATGGGAGATCTTATCCATTATGTTTATCTCACAGAATTGAGAAGAGCACCTGTGTTAGCCAGCTTTTCGTTACTTTAGTGAATATGCATAAGAGGGAGGAGCTGCTTACCAGGGAGAAAGTTTATTTTGGCTCATGGATTAGGAGGTTCACAGTCCACATTCTGGCAGCCCCATTACATCTGGCATCTGATGAGGATGGTGGATGGCAGAACATGTGCAAAGGGAGGATCACATGGTGAACATTGATAGCTCATTTATTTGGTGCCTTCTGATTTTTTCATGTAGGCACCAATTGTTATAAACTTCCTTCTTAACAGTGCTTTTGCTGTATCCCATAAATTCTGATATGATGTATTGCTGTCTTCATTCAGTCCAGAAATTTTTTGATTTCTTATTTGATTTCTTTTGTGACCCACTGTTCATTCAGGAGCATGTTGTTCTGTCTCCATATGTTTGCGTACGCTCTAGAGATTCTTGACCTATTCATTTCCAGCTTTATTCTATTATGGTCAGAGAAGATGCATCGTATTACTTGAGTTTTTTTTGAATTTGGTGAGACTTACTTTATGGCCTAGTTTATGGTTGGTTTTACAGAAATTTCCATACACTGAAAAAAAAATAATGTGAATTCTGCAACTGTGGGATTAAAAGTTCTGTAGATATCAGTTAGGTTCATTTGGTCCATAGTGTCAATTAGCTCTGTTGTTTGTTGATATTTTTGTCTAGTTGATTTGTCTATCAATGAAAGTGAAGTGCTGGAGCTGGCACTGTGGCATAGTGGGTAAAACTGCCACCTACAGTGCCAGCATCCTATATGGGTGCCGGTTCAAGTACCAGCTGCTACACCTCTGATCCAGCTCCCTGCTACAGCCTGGAAAAGTAGTAGAAGATGGCCCAAGTCCTTGGGCACCTGCAGCTGCACCTGCATGAGAGACCTGGGAGAATCTCCTGGCTTAAGATTGGCCCATGTTTGGCTGTTGTGGCCATTTGGGATGTGAGCCAGCAGATGAAAGACTTCTATCTCTTTCTATAACTCTGCCTTTCAAATAAAATCTTTAAAAAACAAAGTGGAGTGTTGAAGTCCCCCACTGCTACTGTATTGTAGTGTATGTTTCCCTTTACGTCCATTAACATTTATTTTAAATAGCCAGGCACCCTGGCATTTGGTGCATATACATTTACTATAGTCAAGTCTTTCTGTTGAATTGACTTTTTAATCATAGTGCCCTGCTTTGTCTCTCTTAACAGTTTTTGTGTTAAAATCTCTTTTGTCTGATATTAAGATAACTTCACCTGCTCATTTTTGCTTTTCAGTGGCATGGAGTGTCTTTTTCCAACCTTTGACTTTCAGTGTGTGCCTTTGTTGGTGAGGTGTGTTCCTTGTGTGCAGCAAATAGATGATCTTATTTTTTAATCCATTCAACCAGGTTGTATCTTTTAATTAGAGAGGTTAGACCATTTACATTTATGGTTACTATTGATAAGTAACAACTTGGCCCTGCTGCTTTTCTGTAAATGTTCATATTGTTGCTTTGGATTTCCGTTGTACTTTCACTGGGAGATTTTCTGCCTTCACGTTGTTTCATGACTATCTTTCTGTGTTTCTCTGTGTAGCACAGCCTGCAACATCTTTTGTAAGGCTGGATGAGAGGTGATAAATTCTTTGAATTTCTTTTTGTTGGGGAAGGTCTTCATTTCACCTTTATTCAGAACTGAGAGCTTTACAGGGTACAGTGTTTTGGGTTGACCACTTTTTCTCTTCAGACTTGCACTGTTTCTCCATTCTCTCCTAGCCTGAAACGTTTCTGATGAAAGTCAGCTGTGAGTCTAATTGGAGATCCCCTGAAGGCAATTTGTCATTTTTCTTGGGCACATTTTAGAATCTTTATGTTTTTTTTTTAACTTTTATTTAATGAATATAAATTTCCAAAGTACGACTTATGGATTACAATGGCTTCCCCCCCAAACCGTCCCTCCCACCTACAACCCTCCCCTTTCCCACTCCCTCTCCCCTTCCATTCACATCAAGATTCATTTTCGATTATCTTAATATGCAGAAGATCAGCTTAGTATACATTAAGTAAGGATTTCAACAGTTTGCTCCCACACAGAATCTTTATGTTTTACTGTTAAATGTTTGCCTACAATGTGTTACAGTGAAGATCTTTAATGGTCATGTCTATAAGGAGTTGTATGTGCCTTGTGTACTTGGATGTCCATTTCTCTTTCCAAATTAGTGAAGTTTTCCATAATTATTTTGCTGAAAAGTTCTTCTAATCCATTCTGTCTTTCCACACCTTCAAGAACTCCTAAGACCAGTATGTTTATAGTATCTATAAATCTCCAACTCTGTTAAATTTTCTTCTTCCTGTCCTCCTCCTCTTCTTCCTCCTCCTTCTCTTACTGAAAAATTTCCAGATATTTGTCTTCTAGCTCAAATATTTATTCTGCCTCACCCAGTCTGTTCTTAAGGCTTTCTACTGTATTTTTTATTTGACATATGGAATTCTTCAATTCTTGTATTTCATTTTGTTTCTTTCCAAAATCTGAATTTCATGGGAAAAATTTTCATTCATATCATGAATGGATTTCTATAATTTTGAATTTGTTTCTCATTGCTTCTGATTAATCCTATGATTAATCTTTTGAATCCCATTTTATTCATTTCATGAGTCACTTCATCTTCACACTGTAATATTGAAGTATTTTTGTGTTCCTTTGGAGGGGATCATGTTGTCATCCTTATTCTTGTGTCTTGAATTTATGCATTTATTTATTGGCATTTGTCAAAATACTTACTAGTTTTTTTCCTCTTAGGTCTTTTGTTTTTGAACTATGCCTCTGTAGATTAGTTAAATGTTTATTCTTTCAGTGAATACCCAGAGGTGTATATTGGGTGTGGCCAGGGATCTGTGGTCAGTTCTCCAGGGTGGCACAAGTGTCCAGGGTGACCCCCAAATTGGGTTTGGTAGATCTAATCTTTATAGCAGAAAAAAGGGTATGATCACTTTAGTTTGTATATAACTCCCTCATATCCTCTCTTCCAAGGTATTCAGTGCCCACACTGGGTGTAATACTCATCTGCATTGCTTGTATGAACCACACAAAGGATCTGTGAATTCCTCAGTATGAGCATCAATCCCATTGCAATGACCCACCCCCGGTACTTGGGGGTCTCTGTGTTTCTGGGACTCCTTATATTACCCAGATACCTGGCTACACCCTGTGCCCTCTCACGCAGCCACAGAGTTCCCACGGTCTCAGCACACAAGGCTCCCACAGTCACAGGATGCAGAGGATCTGCTCCACCCCAGTAGCTTGTCCTGTCCACATAGAGGCAGAGATTTTCCCAAGCCAGCTGCCCATGGGTGGTCTGCCTAGATGGTTTGAGCCCAGAGCCTGTGATGTGTTAAGAGGCTGGGGGCACTCCAAAGTCCTATATGACTGGCCAGCCAGTCCTGTACTCTACTCCCAGTCAGACTCAAAGTCAGTGGGGAATGCAGATTGTTCCCCCGATAGATTCCCTTGGTCACACTCCTGCATAAGAGTAACCTGCCGCAGCTGCTACTCATTTCACAAGCCTACCTTCTCCCTGCTGGGTGCTGGGCGTGATCATAAGAGCTTCTGAAGCTGCTGCTCGTTCTCAAAAAGGCACTTGCCCTCTTCCAGCTGGTTGCCGGGTGCTGTTGTAGGGTAATGGGGAGAGAGATAGGGGTAATGGGGAGAGAGAAACGTGCCCCCTTTTTATTCACTTGGATAGTGGGTACCCATTCCCCCTTAAGGTTCCAGTCTGGACTCATGCCAAGCATCCTCTCTGTCTATATCACCAATGGCATGGGCTGCCGTCTGATCTCACTTCACTCTCCCAAGCTGGCACTTTCTCTGCTCTTGACTGCTGGGGTTGTGTGTTGTGCCCATGCTCATGCTGCATGTGTGTGCCTTCCACATGGAGCCACCATGCTCCTTTTCATTCTGTAGAATTTTCACTTTATTTTTTTTTTTTTTACACTATCTACCCACAGCCTAGAGCAATATGCCTTTCTCCATTCTGTCATCTTGGAATCCACTACAGAACTTAAAAAAAAAAAACTATTTTGTTTATTCATGTATTCAAAAGGCCAAGTTAGAGAGAGAAAGGGGTGGGGTAGGGAAAGAGAGATGGAAAGACAGAAACCTTTCATCTGTTGGTTCACTTTCCAGATGGCCACAACAGCTGGCTGGGGCTGGGCCAGGCTCAAACCAAGAGCGTGGAACTCCTCATGGATCTCCCATGTGGATGGAAGAGGTGCAACCACTTAGGCCATCTTCTGCTATTTTCTCAGGTACATGAGCAGGGAGCTGGATTAGAAGTAGAGCAGCTGGGACTGAAAACTGGTACTCAGATGGATGTTGACATCACAAGTGGCAGCTCAACCCACATCTGCCACAATGCTGACCCCATTAGAGAACTTTTATTCTCTTCCTCATTACACTGAAGGATGAGTTTGTTAGTTATCAGCTAGTGTATCTTGGGTTTTTTTGGTTTGTTTTTTTTTTTTAAACGTTTATTTACTTATGTATTTATTTGAGAGGTACAACCACAGACAGAGAGAAGGAGAAATAGAGAGAAAAGTCCTCCATCTGCTAGTCCACTCCCTCAACGGCCACAACAGCAGAAACTGGCTGATCCAAAGCCAGGAGCCCGGAGCCCCCTCAGAGTCTCCCATGTGGGTGCAGGGGCCCCCAGCACCTGGGCTATCCTTTACCACCTCCCCAGACCACAAGCAGAGAGTTGGATCGAAAGAGGAGCAGCTGGGACATTAACTGGCAGTGCCCACACAGGATACTGGTGCCACAGGCAGAGGATCAATGCACCATGCCACAGTGCCGGCCCTCCATCTAATATATTTTGAATTCTCTCTGTTTACTAAGCAATCATATAGGTATCTTTTATGAGATATATAATTTCACTCTTGGGAGCCTATCTTTCAGCAGATACTATTACTGTTTTTATTTAGTATGTGAGTCAGTGTGGGAGCGAACAGTTTAAGGAACTTGCTGCAAGTAGAACAACTGGCACTGCAGCATGTCACTCTGACTCCAAGGACTGTGTTTATAACTTCTATGCTGGATTCGTGTCCTATGTCTTAGATTGTAATGATCCCATCTTTCTTTCAGGGCATGGGTTGTGGTGAGAGAAGCAGACGAAGAAAAGATGCATCCTTGGAAGAACCTGCTGCTGCCTTTCACTCCTGCTTGTTCTGACTGGTCCTTGGGAACAGCAATTTGAGGCACTGGATCTCGGGATGTACCTTCCATCCTCAGCAGTCAACATGGAAAACTGACCTCATGTGGCTGCCGCACTTGTTTCTTTTATGCTGAATACAAAGCCTTTGCAAGAACCCCAAGGGACATCAGATAAAAAAGCAAGTATGTGGGGCTGATTTGGGAAATTGGTGCTGTGAGCTCCTCAGAATCACAAACCTAGGGTTTCCTTAATTAGAGAGGTAGCCCCCTAATCAATAGTCTTGCTGTTCCTTGCTATACCATTCCCCTCACTGTCCAGGCAGCCACTCTGGGGATTTTCAGCTTACGACAGTGCAATTCCCCTGGGGCTGTGCAGGCTACAGAGTGGGAGAGAGGGTATAATTTGTTGGCCTGTTATGTGGGGTTGCTAAAGCACAGGATTGCATTCATCAAAACCATCCAAGTTCCCCCTCCCCCAACTTTATATTCAGAATACACGTTCCATGGTTCACTTAAGAGTGGTGGCAAGATGCTGCAGAAGCATCGTTTGGAAATGTTTCTGACTTTTAAATTTTTTCTCTTGCTACAAGAAGAGAATATCACCCCCCCCCCCAAAAAAAAAAAAAAAAAGCTCTAGGAAACCACGCTGTCAAAGACCTGATCTCTGCCCAGTTGTCTGTTACCTCCTGCTTAGGAATATGCAAGGATCTGAGTAAGAAGGATGGAACTTTATGATTCTATGGCAATCAAAAGCTAATTTGAACTTTGTCTATTATTGGTACCAGTGAAGGAAACTGAATGTGACAACAAAATGTGATAACAACAGCATATCTCTTCCAGTTAGTTTTTGAATACTGTATTAGACAGTGAATGGTTAATGTATTATCTCATTTAATCTCAGAGTGGTCCTACAAGGTAGGTCTGTAGCATCCATATGCTAGGCAGGATTAACTGAGGATTCAAGTGGCAGAGTAGATTGTCCACAGCTTTACAGGATTTGAACTTTGGTCTCACTGTAGACTTACTTTTCTGAACCATTGGTTTGAATTATGTCCACATGAATTTAGGAATTCCCACTTTAGATTTGCTTAATTAGAATACTTGTATAATCCCTGCCTTTGGTATAAAATAAAACTGATTCATCTTAATGCACGGTTGAAACAGGCTATGTTTATAGGAATAATGTAATTAGAGCAATTTTCAGGAGTGTTCAGCTGGCCTCAAAGTAAATATTAGTAAGGAAAGATAAGTTAGGAGCCCCGGTTGGTCAGATTGGATGGGTTTCACTGGCTACATGCCTAACTCTCCAGTAACTCTGCCATTCCCCTTTCTTATATAAACACAGCTGTGAAGTACCAATGTATGTCTTGGTACACCAGAATCCAGAGGCAAGATGGAAGCTCTTAAAGACAGGTCTGGAAACTGTGTTTATCATCTTATTCCTTGCCACCTTGCCTTGGGACTATGTATTTATTTGGCATAAAATTGAAAAAGAAAACATAAGTTCAGCTAAATGGTTCCTTTATAACCTGAAGGAAAAGACCTTGAGTTGTGACCTCAAAAGAGTTACATCAATAAAAAGAGAAAAATCTCTCAAAATGCTTCTTTCAAGCTATTTGCTGCTGCTGCTGTTGTTGAAGAATGAATTGGAGTTTGATTTAACTTCCTCCTCTCATTGGGATAGTGAGTATTCTTATAAAATGTGTTTGCTGTCCAGGGAGTGTGCTCCACACTGGGAGACTTACATGATTCCTGGAACTTAGTCTCCATTTTGGTAGTTTGTTAATGACAATCAAAGAATGTGTTAAGAGAAGCAGTGAAGAGAAAGGAAAACAGGGAATTAAGTGAACAGGGGCGAATTTGTACCCTGTAGCTGCAGCCTTTGAAACAGTGTGAAATTCAACAGCTATGCACTGACGATTTCCTCAGTGGAAGGGATTAATGCTCTGCACTGGGGATAAAGACCTGAGCTTGTGAACTCTCAGTACTGGCACTCAGTGACTTTATAACCTTAAGTGAATGGAGACTAATAGCTGAGTAGTTTAGCCTGGTGTATGTTTTTAAAAATATTTACACAACTGTCTGATTAAGGAGTGTTCTTCCCTGTGTGAATGTTAGCAGAGTCAAAGGGGGAAGCCAACTAAATATGGAATGGCAAATAGATTTCCTTTCTTATGACAATACTGACTAATTGATAGAGTCAATTTTGAGAAGATGATTGAGGTCAGTCTGGGCTTGATTAGTGATGTCTGTCATGGGTATTAAAGGGACCAACAGTGGCATGCATATGATATATTTGATATCCCTGACATAAATTGTATGATTTGAGCCATAACAAAGTCTGTGTCTGTTTCAAAATAACTTCCCATTATTTTACTCTAATACTTTTTTTAATACTTTGCCTACATGATTAGGATTTTTAAGTGATAAAAGGGAATTGTATTAGATTCTTTTCAGGGAGAAAGTAAAGTATGTAAGTAAGCATATAGAATCTTATTTATTTCTAGTTTGTGGGTGAAGAAGTTGAGGTTGTACTCTCTAGACATTAAACTGAGTTATCCTGGGCTCCAAAGTCTATACCTCTAACCACTGTAATTTTTTATGACTCAGTCTTCTTTGGCTTTTGCTGAAGCATTTCAGCCCCTATACATGATTTTGGGGGATCATGTCCTGAGATACCAGATAAATATTGAATGATCCATTTATAACAAGAGTAGGGAGAACAGAGAGTGTGAGAACAGAGACCCAAAGCAACTTCATCATAATATGCCACCAGCCATAATTCCCAGGGCCAAGGATGGCACTAAGGCCTGTTAGTGAAGGGTCTTCCCACAGATCTATTGTGTTCTCTGAGATGGAAGACATGGATTATGTGTTACTTTCATTAAGAAATATAATTTTAGAGGACTCAGAATTGGGATTGTCTTAGTCACTGTTGGCCACAGTAACAAAGTAGCTTAGACTGGCTTATAAAGAGCAGAACTTTATATCTTGCAGTTGTGGAGACTGAAAGTACAAGATCAGGGTGCCAACATGGTCCTGGTGTTGTGAAGCTCTCTTCTGGGTTGCAGACTACTGACTTGTCGTTGCATACTCACAAGAGGCTTCCCTGATCTCTCTTTCCTAAGGGAGCTAGTCCCATTCACAAGGGCTCCACTCTTGTGACCAAGTTGTCTTCCAAAAGCCCCACCTAATACATCACACTTTGGTGATGAAGAATTCAGCATGTAAATTTAAGTGGGGGGTTATGTTCAGTTCATTGCAGGGAAACAATGAAAGGGGAAGGCATGACATGGTGGAAGTGAAGGCAGATGAGAGAGGAACATAGTTGTAGCAGAGAAAATAATATTCATTCACTTCTTTATTTGATTGCTCATTTATCCAACAAAAGCTCATTGAATATCTACCCTCCTCTAGGCACTGTGCTGGGGATATAGGTTCCTGTTCACTGGGAGGTCTCAGAAGGGAGGGTACAAATTCTGTAAATGATATCCTTACAGATTTTGCCCAAGGTCTCCAGTCTTCTACCACTTGAACTGAAAGAGCCTCCTTTTTTTCTGATTTGATATCACTGTTTTTACAACATTCACATCAGCACTCTCATTAGAAACAGCATGGTTGAGACATGAAAATACGTATGCACCATATTAAGAAAAGAAAGGTCAAACACAATATTTTATCTGCAACATTGTCATAGCCATGCAAAAATTAGATGCATGTTTAACAGGATGACCTGAATGAAGATGTGTCTGAAGAAGTTGAAATATTTATGAGTAGAAGCTAAAAAATATATAACCTGTCACTTAAAAGCTGCAAAGATTTTGACTCAGAAAAAAAATTAACTTTTGTGAACTTCTGTGCTCAAACTGCTGTTTTAGTCTAGGGAAATCACCAAATCATCTGTATGTTCATCTAGTGTCAATCAAAAGCTCAGTTTTTCTTTGGGGGACTTGTGAAATCAGAGAGGCAGAGAACTTTGAGAAACCAGAAGTTCTATGTGATCATGTACATTTGTGCCTTTGCATGCAACAGAGCTCCCTGTGTTTCATTTAGCTGTGTGGGTTGAGAATGAATTGTGCCCTAACTGTGGCTGCCTGGTCTGAGGTGGCCTGGGGGATTTTTCTTTGAGTCGTATGCTGCATGTCAGGGAGCATAAAAAGACAGGATCTACATTACATGCTGGGAGGATCAGATTAGGCTGGGAAAGCCTGGACTGGGTGGTCAGGGCCTTAAATGAGATCCAGTGACCAGACTTTGAGAAGTGCACTGATTCTGGTTGGGCTTTGCACTGGGAGAGAATGGGTGTTGCCGTCTGTATTGATCACCATCTGTATTGATCACCTTGGCATGAAGTAGATTCACTGGGAATAGAGATTATGGTCTGTGCTAAGGAGCTATCTTCTTTCCACCCTTGGAGATGTGGCTGTGGAATGTGGACAGAGATGAGTTTGGCTGCTTTTTCAGCTCAAGCCAGGCAGGGGATAGCTCTATAAGGGGTCCCAGAGGAAGCATCTGAGCTTCATTCTAAGTCTGGAGGAAGGTTTCTCTGTGTGTTGTAGTTTCCTTTTGTTCTTCTGGGACTATAAATAAACTCTTGTTAAAAGTTAGTGCCTGGTCCCAGTACTGCTGTAGAGAATTCAGTGAGAGGCCTCTTCATTTTTGGGGACTCGAGGACAAAGATGAGGCTCGCATGTGCTAGCCCTCTGGGGCAAATGTGATGAGCCCCACTGCAGCCCAGAGAGACTTGAGGCCCTGCAGCTCCAGGAGAGGCACAGTGCAGTGAAAGCTCAGGCAACTTCCCCAGCCCCTCACCTTTTTCAGTTCTTCTAGGTGCTGGGAAGGGAGGAGAAGGAGTGCAGCATGGATGAAAAGATCTAGCAAGATCGAGCTGGCAAGGGTTTGGATAGCTGTATGAAGAACAACAACACAAAGAAATTATACAGAATTATTTTCATTATCTAATTTTTATAGCTGTAATACTGTTTCTGGAATACATCAAGAATGCATGGTGACACTATTATTGTTACTCTGTCATCTACAAATGTAGTTCCTGTACAAGGGGTTAACATTTTTTTTAAGTTTATTTGACAGGTAGAGTTATAGACAGTGAGAGAGAGAGAGAGAAAGGTCTTCCTTTGGTTGGTTCACCCCGTAAATGGCCGCTACGGCCGGTGCTGCGCCAATCTGAAGCCAGGAGCCAGATGCTTCCTCCTGGTCTCCCATGGGGTGCAGGGCCCAAGCACCTGGGCCATCCTCCACTGCCCTCCTGGGCCATAGCAGAGAGCTGGACTGTAAGAGGAACAATGGTACTAGAACCCAGCGCCCATATGGGATGCCAGCGCCGCAGGTGGAGGATTAACCCACTGTGAGCCACAGCGCAAGGGGTTAACATTTGACATTAACTTGATCAACAAAAGTCCAATGTAAAAACTTGAAATGTACCATCTGTAATGACCCCTTTCACACAAATATATTAATTGAGCTTTTTTTCACATCCCAGGTGGGAGTTTCTTGTACTTTAATATATGCTGTTTCTTTTTGTATAGTTCTACAAGGTCTCAGCATCAGGCATGTTGGCCGCTGAGTGCAGCTAGCCTTGAAATCTCAAATTCCTGAGTTCATACTATGGTTTGCAAAATAATTGTAATTTTTTTTAATCTGTAGAATACAAAATACATACTCATAATTCTAAATTGAAAGGAACCAAAGATAAACAGTGGAAAGCCTTTCCATGAATTTCCAGACTCCCATTTTGTTTCAGAGAATATTATATTACCAATTTCTCATTTTTCCCCCAGAAGTACATAAGTGAAAACCTGTATCTCTGATTTCCTGCACATTTAAACACTTGAGCCTAGCACTATGTTAAGCCCTCTACATTCTTTCTTTCGGTTACTCAACTCTCATAATCCATGTATGAGATCTGGGAAATGACCAAACAGGCCTTGGAAATCTCAAGTTAATTTTTCTCCTATTTTCCAAGATGATCCCAGCTCAGATCATGGGTTCTGGAGTCAGATCTAGGGTTGAGTTCACATTCTGACTCTTGCTTTAGTTTGTGATCTTCAACAAGTCATTTAACCTCTCTGAGAGGTGGTGAGCTAGTAAACACTGGACAACCAGCTGTGGAGGATGGGAATGGGATTTGTAGCATTTGCCTATTTCCATAAGTACGCATTCTACCACTATGGCCAATTACAAGCTTCTAACCTGTAGTCAACCAGATCACAAAATGCCAAACAATGTAACAGTTGACTCACCTGAGCTGGTGCAAACCAACCCAGTATATCACAATCTCTGAAAATCAGTTAATAATATTTAAGAGCCTACTCATGTGGCAGTTGTGGTGTAGCAGTTAAGTTGCCACTTATTAGAATGCTTATGTTTGAGTTCTGGCTCCCTTGTCTATTCCAGCTTTCAGCTAAGGCACACCCTGGGAGGCAGCAGGTGATGGTTCAAGTAGTTGAGTCCCTGTTACAAACCTAGAAAATGGATTGAGTTCCTGACTCTCTCATCTTTGGCCTAGTCCAGCAATGACTGTGGCAGGTATTTGCATAGTAAGCAGTGGATAGGAGATCTCTGTCTGTGTATCTGCCTCTTGGCCTTCAAATAAATAAATGAAAAAGCCACTGTAATCCAAAAGCTGTACTTTGGAAATTTATCTTCATTGAATAAAAGTTAAAAAAAATGAGAATTTTTTAAAACAGGCAAATATTAGAATCATGTTTTTCCCAAATAGAAGTCGCTTCCATGTCTCTCAAGCAATGCTTCCACAGCTCTGGGGATACTGAAGGAAGATGATACCTTTCACTCTTACTGCATCCATAGGATTCTTAGCTGTGACTTGGGCTGCAATTAACCCCATTTGAGAACACTCATATTTAGCATCGCCTAAAAAGGGAATATTATATATAGCATTATTCTTGAATTTTCCGCAGTGTGACAAGAGGCTCACAACATGACAGGCTCAGGAGAACCAAAACCCAGGGAAGAAATCACCAATTGACATTGATCACAATCATGATGTGTTGTCTTTTAAACAGAATTAAAAATAGAATTATTTTGAATTGAATAGTGCACAAAATCATACATGCCATTTATATTGCTATTTTCTCAATTATTTTAAGAAATTAAAATTATTGTATTTATTTGAAGGTCAGAGATAGAGAGCAGTTCAGATAAACAGAGCTCTCCCATATTAGTTTACTCCCCAGATACCAACAACAGGCAGGGGTAGACCAGGCTGAATCCAGGAACCAGGGACTTAATCTGGTTCTTCCATGTAGACGGCAGAGACCCAACCACTGGAGGCTTCACCTGTTGTCTCCGGGGCACATATCTGTAGGAAGCTGGAATCAGAAGCAGATCTAGGACTTGAACCCAGGCACCTGAGTATGAATGTGTAAATCCCAAGCAGCATCTTAACTGCTATGCCAAATACCTGCTCCCACCCCCTATTAATTTTTTGTCTACCATGCTTATATGCAATTTGCAGTAGTCCCCCCTTATCTACCATTTCTCCTTCTACATATTAAGTTACCTGGGGTTAACCATAATCTGAAATATGACATGGCAAATTCCAGAAGTAAATAATTTACAAGTCTTAAATTTCACTCCATTCTGAGTAGTTTGGTTACTCTCATACCATCCCACTCCATCCTGCCTGGGACCTAAGTCATCCCTTTTTCCAATGTGCCATGCTGTATATGCTACCTCCCTACCCACTAATCAACTCTAGAGCCATTTTAGTTATGAGATGCACTGTCATGGTGTTCCAGTGAAGGCAAGAGTAGTGATGCTGGTGATTTTATTATAGTATATTGCTATCCTTGTACTATTTTAATCATTAAATATTGTTATTCATCTCTGTGCCTGTTTTATGAATTGAACTTTATCATAGGTATGTAGGTATGGAAAAACATAGTACATGCTGGGTTTGATGCCATTTGTAGTTTCAGAATTTCCCTAAGGCATCTTGGAGCATGTCCCCACAGATAACGGGGGACAACTGTAGTTGAATTTATGTAACTTGAATGCACAGATGCTTTCTTGAAAAAGCAGAGACCCAAAACACCTCACGTTCTAAAATGTTGAAATGGATTGCTCAGTATTAATACACTATTACATTTTGCTGTTAAAAGCTAACAGAATATATTTTCCCTCTATACTATACAGAATTTGGTATTTTCCCTCTAGACTTAATTCTGTAAGAAGACATCTAGTTGTGTGTGCACACACAAGTGTGTCTCACTATACACACACACACAATCAAAAGATCTCATTCTGTATAGGTAAATGGATTAAGGAGTCTTGAAAAGAGACATTTTCTTCACGACGTTTTGATAATGAATAAATGGCATGGAGAAATACGGGCTGTCCCAAGAGGCAGTGCCTGTCCTTGGCTCTGGGCTATGCAAGCCCTGTAGGTTCTGAGCACCAGCAATACAAATTGTGCCAATCTGTTAGAGCAGACCCAGCTTCCCAGTGGTTTTGTGACTGTCGCCTGCCTCTGCATCTCTTATAATGAAATGGTTCTTGGACAGCTGGGTTATCAGCAAAGAGCTATGTAGGAGGTGCCCTGCCCAATTAATCAGATGTCATTCTGACCAGATTTCTTTAGCGCATTGCTTCATGGTAAACAGCAGTGTATTAATAAACTAAAATAAAAAAGAGACAAAGGAGAAAGGCATTCTAGCTATGTATGCTTGTCTTAAGGCATATTTTTCCATTTCTGAAACTTGAAAAATAACCATCTGGAAAGAATCATATTATAGACAAGGCATGTCATGACATTTACAGCAAATATTTCTGCTGTGAGGATCAGTATTCTCTCATTGCCCCATCAACTGCCATATAATCAGATACCCATAAAGGATTCCATAAATAGAGGGTTCCTGCCATAAATCAATAGTGCGGGAATAATACGTTTTAAGTATTCACATTTTCCTTTGTTTATCCTTTTTAAACATACATCTTTGCATCACAAACCTCCTATAACGTTTGTCTTTGTTTCCTTGCCTTTCAGCCACCCAGTCTCAGGCAAATGACATTAAACTGCATCACTGCAAAGAGATCTCTGGCATAAATAAATGTATCAGGAGGTCAAGAGGTCAAGAGCATAAATGAGGCAAAGATTTCAAAGAAATCACTGGCCACATGATTTATAAATCATGGAAAACACTGCTCCAGCCATAAAAGAGAAATTAAATTTATACATCATGAGCTTCAGGATGCTTTGGGTTCTGGTGGGTAACTGGGTTAGAAATGGAAGCGCTTATGTCATCCTGTTGTTGGTTTGGAGCCTATAACAGTGGCATTTATCCTAGGACTCTAAATCAGTAGGACTGAGATTAAACCCCCCTCCCTTCGCTGTGTCTCCAGAAACATTTGCTTTTACCTCTGACCTAGAGTTCCCACTAGTGCAGGCTCACCTCTGGAACAGGTTGGGAATCAATTCACTGTTGGGCAGGGCTCATAATACCTGTGCGTGAAGATGGGCATTATCATGCCTACCATCTGTTGGCAAAAGGCTGAAAGAGCCCTACGTTTGTAGGAAAGCAACACCGAATCCCAGTTTCTGCCCTGGCTAGTCAAGGAGGCTGTGAAATAGCAGAAATAGTAGACTTCTGGAATGTAACAACAAGCCATCTCCAGGACAGAATAAAAGTGAACCAGTCTCTGTAAAAAGAACAATAATACTTTATACTATAATGATCTGCAAAGAGAATCTTTCCAGAACTTTTATAGCTTAAAAATCACCCTTTCTCTTTTTTGCCATATTTTTTTGAAAGACACACTGTTCAGCCATTCCTCTTTTCTACTGCCCCCCACTCAATTTCTTTTCTTTCTGTATTTGGGGAAAAATATATCAGATGGAAAATGGCAAAGCTAGAAAGTGTTTATTTATTTTAGCTCTAGATGATTTCATGAACTGTACCCAATGATCTATGCATAAAACAAGTAATTTCACAGGGAACTTGCTGAAAACACACTCAGCTGGGAACGTCACTTCCGAGTGAAACAGATGTGAAGCAGCAAATGACACCATGAACAGCCCTCAGTCTTTGGAACTGATTGCTGCTCTTTATGACCTAACTGATGGAGACTTAAACTTGGGGCCAGTTTTAAAGTTTTCCTGGAAACAAATTTTGTTAATCCCATTCAATGGAAACAATATGCTGGTTCCTAGCTTGAAATACAAATTTGTGGTGATGACAGAGAAAAACAATACACTTTGTCAAGATTCCTTTGCTCTCACAACCCAAGGTAGGATTTCAGTGGAGCACTGCATTTCTTTCTCTTTTTGTTTCTCTTTCCCTCTTTGTTTCTGTGTCTATCACCCTTGCTTGCTCTCTCTCTTTTTTTACTTTTCAAACTTCTCATTAGCTTTTAGCTATTTGCAAAAGGTGGAAAGAGGGAGAGAGGAGAGAAAAGATTATTGTGTTCTTAGACTTATATCTATAAATCATATTGAATTTGTTTAAAATTAAAGTAGAAAAAAATCTTTGCAGTCAGTTGTTAGGTGTTTTGTTTTTTAAATGTCTTAAGACACTTCCTACTAAAGCATTTGGAGAAGGAAATGTAAAGTACTTTTTTTTTCTTAATCTTTTTTAGTTTTCTCAACAGAGGCATATGTTGAAGGAAATTGAATCCACAGCTTACTTATGTGTTTATGCTTACATCATTACAATTAGGAATCACCTTCTTTCATACATTTCTCCAGTCCTCTTTCTCTTTACAGTTGGGAAGTGAACCTATCACATGGGGCCACAAAATTCCATGGCTCTGTTTGGGATTCAGATCCTAAGAATTAGTTGAAAAAATTTTCCATATTAGAAGGATTCTTTGTCTTTCCTACCTCAGAAACACTCTAAATACTAAGTGGTTCATTTCTCCTTAGACTCTTTCCTTTCCCCCTAAACATTACATATGCAAAGTTGAATAGTTTCAAAAATGATAATCCCACATAAGTTGTATCTCCTGTTTTCTATCTCTTTATTTTTCAGTTTCAAGAGAAATAAATCTGAAAAATAATTTGAAATTTTGCAAAGATTTGGATGTGATACTGCCTGCTTTTTCATTGATTCTCCAAACAATCTCATAGCAACTGGCTTGAATTATGTCTTCATTACTCATTAAAGAAGAAAAAAAATGAAGATGTTAACTTGTATCTTAGCAAAAATGTATAGTTTGTTTGGTCAGAGTATGTTCATCCCAGGACAGGCTAGTGATTCATTTTATATGCATTTTCAGAGAAGTTTTAAGAATTTTGCATGGTATCTGCTGAAACTGGATTGGTATCCCTTTTTCTCTCTCCCAACTCCATGGTTCAAGTGACTGAGGATCAGCTGTAGCTTAAATGCAGTCAGGTCTGTTGGAAGAGGACAATCTACCACTAAAAGAACTGCTGTTTTGTTACATCTTAAAATTTTATTCGTTTTCATGAAAGTGTACAAGTTGTATTGCCACACCCACCTTTTCTTGTTGGTAGGCTTTGAACCACGTCTCAGGACTTTTTAACCTAGCATCCTTTATTTACACTAATAAAGCTCTAGACTTGACCATGCGAATTGAGAATGCAGAGATACCCTGTAAACAGACTGTGTGATGAGGTCCACGTACAACTGAGTGATTGCTATAGATCATATCACACACCTATGACAGCCGGGTCCTGCACAGTGGGAGTCTGAGTAGAGAAGACAACACAGTAATTCAGTAACACTAGTATGATTAGGGAAAAAAATCTAATATTTTTTACTTGTTCTGGATGGACTTTCTTTAATAATACTCTCTGGGTTAAGATATCAAACATAATTCCTCAGGGCCTGTTTTAAAGAACAGAGAAGAACCTTTTAGATATAGTGAATCATGTACTGAGGACTGTGATTTAAGAGTTCTTGACGTTTTATTTTTCCTTCTGCTGTCTAAATAAATGCTCCCTCAATTCCCCTTTGTCCTGCTGACAATCTTATTTAATTTGTACTGAAAGTGACTAGGAACCTGGTCTATGTAGTTAAGAGTTCAAATCCTGCCTCTGCCTTATATTACAGTGTGATCTTGTGCAGGCAATTTAATCTCTCATTACCTCAATTCTCTGCTTTGTAAAATGGCAAAACATTACCCATCACAGAGACATTACCATGGTGCAAGGTTAAAAATTGAGTAAATATTAGGTGCTGCTATTGCTACTGTTGTTTAGCAAGTTGTTTAGCTTCCACTTTTTTCATAAATAGTTTAAAGCAAACTGGGCTAGCCCATGATAGCACAATTCCAAGCTGGTTAAATGTCAATTATTAAAATAGCTTAGATACTCCCAAGTTAAGGCTCTGAAACCCTGAAAGGCTAATCACAAAATCAGGTGTTTGGTGATGTGCTGGGTAGTAGTGGTGGAAGCACAGTTATATTAGGATTGAGCAAAATGGAAAAGCGGAGTGGAAACAGGCTGCAGAAGGAAGCACACGGGGTTAGGAATGGGACGATGTATCACCAAAAGAAGTGTGACCTTGGGCACATCGTGTGTCCTCCCAGAAGCACGTCAGCCAAATGAGAGCGGGAGGGATGAGACCCACTCTGTGTGTTTCCCAGGGTTTTATGAGATCCAATTAGAGAAGCATGGGCACAGGAAAGCACTCTGAAAAGATGAATGTGTTGTTCTGGCAGGAGGTGATGCGAGTTGAATGGCAGAGCAGGCTCCTGCCCATCAATTCTGCACTTCCTCTGGTTACTGCTCCAGCTTGGGATGCTGGAGGATGGCGGATTGCAGATTCCAGGGTACACACAGGGCCTGTTGATTGTAGTAATGCCTGCTGTGCGCAAGGAGCTGAGGTGCATTTTTATGTGTCAATTCTGGACAAAGAGATAGCTTTGCTTTGGAAATAAACAGGCTTTCCTGGGTGAAACAGGACAAATGCATACAACACAAATACACCCCAGTAGCATCTAAGCGTTTGCAACATTGTGCCCTCTGTTGTCTGAGTGATGCACTAGTAATTTTGTGACAACATAGTCCATAGTCAGAGTTGCAGAGTTCAGCAGCCACCCCCTAGAGCCCTGGCAAAGGCAGTGTCTGAAAATGCCAGGATAGAGAGGAGTTAATGTACAGCGTGGAAGAGCAAAGGCCCAGGGAGCCGCGCTCCAAGCCAGCAGACTGTTTTCAACAATGTGAGTGAGAGCGGGCATGATGCAGACAACAAGGAGGACCAGAAATCTCACCTCTGCCACTGATCCAGATGCAGAAATAAGAGGAGGTGGCCCAGCTGGGGGCCTAATCCATCACTGCTTGGAGCCAGCTCAGCCTGCAGCGGGCAGGGAAGTCAGGAGCCTGGCACCAGCCGCTCTGGGCCGCCTCCCTGCCTTGGGCGGCAGAAGGGCCGCAGGCTGAACTGTGACGCCTGGGCCTGTGTTCCTCAACAGATGGCACTGTAAATCTGAAATATTCTACAGGAGAAAGACAAATGGGAATCAGCCGAGAGGGCTCGGAGCCTGGCATACGGAGTGGAATAAGCAGAGGCCCAGCATCCTCACCGTTCCTTCCTCCTGCTCTTCAAAATCACACTTCTGAAGTCATCTCCCCCTGGATCTCGCCACAGCTGAACAGGCTCACAGTCACAGGCAGAGGGGAGCTGGGAACTGAGGCAGTTACCCCCCGAATGCAAGCACATGGCTACATGTGGGGATAGTACCTCGACTTTCCAGTGATTCCACACCCTACTCCTCTCTGTTGATGACTCTGCCCCGACCCCACCCTCCCTCATCTTTCAGGGATAAACAAGCACATCTCATCTCTTCTTCATTTCTCAAATGGTTACTACCTGCGTACTATATACAAGGCCCTGCCATTCATTCATTCGCTGTACTATATTCTCCTCCCATTGACTGGTTTCTTTGTGCCATGTGTGCTGTGAAGGGGATTAGTGCTATAATGATGAAGACGAAGGTGTCGAGGAGTTCAAGTTTGGTATAATGGACGGATACTAAACAGTCCTACAAGAGTAAATAAAATGGATAAAGGGCCATCCCTATACAGTGAGAGAGAAGCTCAGTTTGCAGTGTTAAGATTCAGAATCCAGTACAGTGGTTTTCAGAGAATTCAGGAAGAGGCTGAGGTTTGGCCTAGTGGGATGTCCACATCTCATATCAGAGTGTCTGGGTTTGAATCCCAGCCGAGTTCCTAGTTCCAGCTTAACAATGTGGATTCTGAGAGTCAGCAGATGACACCGTAAGTAGTGAGAAACCTGGATGCAGTTCCTGGCTCAAGGCCTTCAGCTGGGCCAGCCCTGATTGTTGTGGGCATTTGGGGAGTGAACCAGCAGATGGGAACTCGATTTTTTTGTCTCTCTTTCCCTGCCTCTCAAAGAAAATAAAACTATTTGTGGAAAATGAACTTTAAAAATAAGCATATTTGGTGTAAAAAGTTTTGAAATGAATGTCTATGAAGGTCTTCAAAAGTCATGGAAAAACTGGGCATGGATTTCAAAATGCTTTTTGCAGCAACATAAATGTACTTTTTAACTCAATTTTTCCATGAACTTCCTAGATCCCCATCATATTTATCTTATCAGTGTTTAAGGAGGTAACTTAGAACATCTTCAATCACAGCGTTTTAGAATTTCTGGGTTAGAACTAATATGTGTATTTTTTAACTTAAAAAATGTGTATTTCAACTGCTCTTATAATTGACACAGAAAGGATAAAGTTCATCTCCTGTCTTGCCCCAGCCCCAGCTGTGGCTGCCTCCTTTAACACCAACAAATATCTGACCTCTGGATCTTCATACTCACTGTTACAACTTGACTGAATGATCTGTCCCTGCTTCCTGTGTGGGTACCTCATTGCAGGAATTTAGGCTTCACCATAAAGGCGATGTGGTGCAGTGGAGCAACCCTGCCAGGGTCAACAGCTGAATCTGGTTACTGCCTGGTGATGTGATCTCTTGGGCAAATGTTTTCAAACTTCCTGTTAATCAGTTTCCTCATACAAGAACTGTAGGTTGTGTGATATATACCACACAGGATTGCTAAAAGTTTAAATCAGAAAATAGATGTAAAGTATTTAAAGCAGCAATCAATAACTATTAGCTTTTATTATCCCTTGACTATCATACATCAGTTGGTTTATTCTTATTTTCTGTTATGTTCTCATTTATTTTTTAGCATATCACTTGTACCACTAAGTAATCATATTTATTTACTTGTTAGTTATCTATCCCACCAGAGTGTAAGCTCTACAAGGCTAGGGACTGTGGGTATATTACTTATTTTTTAAAGACTTGTGTATTTATTTGAAAGAGAGAGAGAGAGAGAGAGAGAGTGAGAGAGTGAGAGAATGAGAATATCTTCTATCTGCTGTGCTGGTTCACTCCCCAAATGGCTGCAAGCACCTGGTTTGGGCCAGGCTGAAACCAGGAGCCAGGAGCTTCAACCAGGTCTCCCATATGGGTGCAGGTACCCTGGCACTTGGGTTGTCTTCCACTGCTTTCCCAGGCACATTAGCAGGAAGCTGGATCAGAGTAGTGGGGCTCCAACCACCTCCCTTATGGGATTCTAACATTGCAGACAGTGGCTTAACTCGCTATGCCACAATGGTGACTCCTCTTTTACCTACTAAGTTATCCTCAGCATCTCATATAAGACCTGGGAATAATAGATTGTCAGTAAATATTTGCTGAACAAGAGGATGAATGGAGAAAGAAAATTTCCTTGGGTGGAGGGTAAATACAGAGGATGTAATCAAGAAGTGTTACTGGGAAGATTAGTTTTAAAAAAAAGTTGGGAGTTGTTCTTTGAAGTATGGCACTGAGAAAAGTTTGTGTCTTGATTTCCTGACAATGGGAAGTTCTGAGCACTACAGATTTCCATAAATTTTAACGTGTTGAAATAGGCTTCTAGAGATATTCCTTTGGGACAACTGTGATGTTCCCACGTGGGAAAAGGATATCTGTAGGAAGGTGGGAAGGTTGCATCGAATCTTCCTAATGAAAATCAATAGTTTAAAAATTAAATTAAGTTGATGCAACTAAGTATTCAATCCAACTTGCTCATTAGCAGAAATAATCCACTGCAGGAATCCCTGTTGCTAAGTTGCCACAAGAAACAAATTGATTAATGGATTTTATTTTTCCTAAAGGCTTTGCTAGTAAGCAGGTCAAGTAGCTGTGCTTTCATTAGGTCCACTCTTTGCAGCAATAGCTATGCAGTTTGGTTCCAAACACCCAATTTATAGATTGGCGCAAGCCACATGGAATTGATTTTGTTTGGGGCATTTGGGAAACCAGTGCCTTGTCATTAACTATCCTTAAGGAATTTGAGGTCATGAATAGGAGAAAGCTCTGCTGAGAAGCAAACATTTGCCCATTTTATTCAGTGAAGTGAAGTGTAAGGCTAGCACACTCCACTTTTTACCACACACCCTAAACTCTCCCTGTGTCTTACAACTCCCATGTGTATTAGAATTGTCGTGAACATTAGTAAGTTTTCTGATAAGACCATCTTTAATGGAGGATTGAGAACCACCAAAATACAGTCATACACTGATGAGAGATTTGGAAATAGAAAGAAGATGGTGGAAAAACCCCAAAGCTGAAATTTGTTATGGGAAAGTTTATTTTTGGTAACAGAGACCTCTCTTCTTAAACTTAGCCAGATCTTGAACTGACTGCTTCATCTACTTAAAGTACCAGTATAAGGGGTTATAACATCAGGACAATAAAATTAAAGGCATCTCTCTATTTTACTTTAGTTTTACTTAACACATATATGTAATATGTGTATGTAAATATATATACATATACACACATGCATATATGGATTGGTATTCAAAAAGTTTGTGGAAAATGCTTATTATGAAAAACCTACACAGGGTTTCAAGCATTTTTGCACCACATTGCCTTTTAATTTCATTTTCCATCAACTTAAAACCTCTCAAGTGTGTGTGTGTGTGTGTATACATAGGATTGTGAAACAATTTTTTTAAAGAATTATTTTATTTATTTGAAGAGTTACAGAGAGAGAGGTAGAGATAGAGAGAGAGGTCATCCATCTGCTGGTTTACTCCCCAGATGGCCGCAGCAGCTGGAGCTGTGCCGATCCAAAGCCAGGAGCCAGGAGCTTCTTCAGTGTCTCCCACACGGCTGCAGGGGCCCAAGGACTTGGGCCGTCTTCTACTGTTTTCCCAGGCCATAGCAGAGAGCTGGATCGGAAGAGAAGCAGCTGGGACTAGAATTGGCACCCATATGGGATGCTGGCGCTTCAAGTCAGGGCTTTTAACCTGCTGCACCTTAAGTGCCAGCCATGTGAAACATATTGTAGACCAATATAGTGAGTATCTGTAGAACCAGGGAAATAAGGACTAGAAAACCCTAATGCTGTGAAACAAAAGCTGAGTGCCTCTAGGATCCATATATACTTGATTTTATGAAATAAACCTATATCAGAAACAGTTTTAGGGGCTGGCATTGTGGCACAGTGGGTTAAGCTACTGCCTGCGATGCTAGCATCCTATCTATCTATCTATCTATCTATCTATCTATCTTGTTTCTTGGCTGCTCTACTCCTGCTCCCACTCCATAATAATGTGCTTAGGAAAGCAATGGAAGATGGCACAAGTACATGGGCCCCTGCAACCCATGTAGGAGACCTGGATGAAGCTCCTGGGACCTGGCTTTGGTCTGGCCCAGCCCTAGTCATTGCAGCCACTTGTGGAGTGAAAGAGTAAATTGAAAATTTTTCTGTCTTTATTTCTCTCTTTATATAGCTGCCTTTCACCTAAATAAATAAATCTTTAAAAGGGAACAGTTTCAGAAATTAAAGCTTTCCTGTTAATTTCCAGGTATAGTTGAAAATCAATAAATGGCCAACTGGAATTTTGACCACTAGACCTCAAGAAAGATTGACCAAAGTATTTTTCTTTGGATATGCAGTTTTTAGATGGAATAAATTTTATAAGTTCTAATTTTTAAACTGTAATAAACTTTAAACTGGTTTAGTGGTTTTAGATTAACAAAAATGGTATATGAATATGATAGCATGTTCCTGTACATGGTGCATTCATTTTGCCCTATTGCAACCATCACTATGGTGTTTTGTCATGACTAATTAACCAATAATCCTTTCTTGTGCAGATTAGAATACTGGGTACCACAGGGTTAGTGATTTCCAAAGGCAATGGCAAGGGAGGAACCAGGACCCAGTTTCCCCAACTGTCAGGCAAGGTCTCTTTCTAAGTTGTTTCCCTGTCTTGTGATTTCATACTTTTTCTTTTGTTGCTTATGAGCCCTTAGAATAAAATCTGGTTCAGAATTTCTAGGTGTGAAGTAGATGAAAGCAGAGCCCTTCTGGATGAAGTTATTCCTGCCCCCTCGCACCCCATCCCTCAGGGACACCTGAGACGCCTTCGGGTAACTTCTAGGACTCAAAGGAGAAGAGTTTGGCAAGCTCTCTGCAGTTCGATTGCAGAACTTGCTGTACGTTAACCATCTGGCACCATCTGCCCTGCGAAGTTTGAGATGGGGCTATAGCAGCCTAAACAAGAGCCAGCATGATGGAAAGGCGGATCAGATACACAGTTCATTGGTGGACAGGTTATTTGATAAGAAGCAGTTTCTTAATCCTTGAGATTGAATGCTTAAAGAAATAGAGTCAAATGGGCATCTTTGGGATCATAAAACTCTGGTTGCATAAAACTGATTGCATCCTTAGCATTGTGCGTTTTTGGGATAAAGGGAGATGAGTAAAAGTATAGTTGAGTCCTCTGGGCTGTGTTCCTGCAGCTGACTTGGTGTTCTCTGTGCGTAAGATGAAAACTACTCTTCCTTTTCTTTAATTTTTTCTTCGACTGGTAATGGCTAGAGGAAAAAAGGTGGACCAAGAGGAGATAATGGAAAAAGGCAATAAGCTATAGGGAATGGGGTAGCAGCTCATAGAAAATTTTGGATTTGATGCCCAGCATTGCTTTCTATGATTTTGGAATGACTCAATCACCCTGTGACTCAGTTTCCTCTTTTGTGAACAGGATAATCATGACAGGTGCCCCAATACATTGCCATGAGAAGTAAATGAGATAATGCATTTAAATGGTTTTTCCCAGAGTCTGAGTCATCATCAGGAATTGATAAACAATGGTGGTTATTACTTTTCCTATACCATAACAATCTGTATTAAGAAGGGAGCTGATGCATAAGAATGCACAAACAACTTTTCAGAGGGCAAGTCCACCAGTGTTCTGCTTTCCCAAAGTGTTTGCTGTTATTAGAATGTTCACTTTTCCCAAAGCATTTGCTGTTTTCTTTGCATCTTTTTGATTATTTAATAGTAATAATAATAATAAAGTCTGTTGCTCATACAGCATGGTAAAGTTGCCAAAGAAATTGAATCAACTAATATTTACTAGTTTTTCTTAAAGATAAATATTTGACTTTCAGCAACTTTGTTCAATCACTTATTCACTTTATTGAGTGCCTACTGTGTGCCAAATCATTTCTTTGTACCTGAAACTCATAAAGCAAAACTTATGCCCTGAGGTCTTTGAACTGAACCTAAGCTCACATAATAATAAATTATACTGTGTATTACAAGGTGGTAACTGCTATGAAAAAAGAAGAGATTAGGGCAGAGTAAGAAGAGCTGAGAAGATAGAAGCTGAGCCTTTTTTTTTTGTTTGTTTTCATTCACCAAATATGACTCTGCTAAGAACTCTTGGAGCTTCACAAGATAGATGTAGCTTTTGGAACAGATAACTAGATGCTGAAAGACTTGGTCTTAGAACTACTGCTTTCTGATACTCTGTTGTATTCTGTGCCATTTACAGTGGGTCAATTCCTCCTGTCCCAGCTGCCACAACAGTCTTGCTAGTCCACTCTCACCTCATACAGCTAAATTCCTGCCTGCTACAGGGGCCTGCTGCCAATTCTAGCAGATCCATTCTTTTTGACAGGTGAGAGCCAGGCCCACCTAATTACTCCCACCCATAACCCAGCCAGAGGCAGATGAAAAGTGACATTCCAGAGCGTGAGCAATTCCTCTCCTGCCTGCGGTTTTTTAGGATTATGGGCAAACGAGGGAACTTTGTCTGGACTTCAGGTGGAGGTCACTAGTTTCTCTTACCCTTCTTGTAGGAATTCCAGCTTTCACTCCCAGGTAAGCTGGCAGCATGCTCAAGCAGAGGGTAACATTATCATTAATTTCCCAACCAGGGCTCCTATTAATGTGTCATGGAAACAACCTATTTTCTTACACCAGTCCCCACCCCTTTGATATACTGGACATGTGTCAAAAAAATCAGAGGCCATCCATATCTTATCCTACATTAGGAAGAGTCATGTAGAAATGGCCCTTCGTTACTAGGACAGTCATGTCAGAAAGAATCGACTTATTGTCAGCGTTTCTAACCTAACAATGTTAATGGAGCCTTTAGACATCCTTTCTCCTCATTTGTTTCTTCGATGCCTATCAAGGAGACAGTTGCAAGTGAGTTTCCGAGCTCTGGGGAGCCCTGTGTATGTGTATTAAATGACAGCACTCTAGGCTGCTTATTATAAAGGATGCAGGAGTAGGTTGGAGGATTGAGATGGTGGGAGGAAACGTGTGACTGGCACGGTGCCAGGGTGGTGAGAGACTCTGAGCAAGACTTCAGGCTCCAAAGATAGCTATTGTTTCTCCCGTCTCCTGCTCTTTCCTCCAACATTTTCCAGCAGTGCATAACAAATATATTTACCAAGTGAAGGCAGGCTTTGAGATCATTCCCAGCAGTGTTTAAAACACATCTCTCCCTTAATTCATACGCGGGAGTTCTCTCTTGCTTTTTCTCCCCTGAGCCAGAGGAGGATAGAGGAGGAGGACACATAGACTAGGGAGTTTTCTGAGGCCTGTAGGAAGTACAGGTGCTGGGTGGAAGAATTTTCAGGTCAGGGCTGGTCTTGGGAAGACCCAGCTCCCCGCCAGCATGCTGTGGGCCATCCACTGCTGCTCAATAGTAATGAGATGACAGGTTGATATTAGTGAGTAAAGCAATAAGCCATTTCCCCTGTGCAAGTGACACAAATACCTTGTCTTAACAGCATGGAGCTATTGGGATTTTTCTAGGAAATGCCCATGGGCTCTTACAGTAAATCTGTTTCGTGTATGGATAATTCATCCTTTGTTTTACAGCGCAGTGAATGTGCTCCTTAGGTTTTCAAGTTTTACTTGACCTCACTCATAGGCATTTGATCTCTGTCCAGTTTGCATGATTTAGAAAGACAAACGGCCTTCAAGTGTGTGCTAAGTACTTTCATATCCTTCTGGGGTCTTTTACACCCAGATGAATGACCAGCACCACACACGGCTCCTAGTGGAGGAGAGAAGAAGGGAGTGTTCTGCCCTCCACTTTGGGATCTGACAGGGTCCAGAGTCCTCTCTCCCCAGTTCTTGGCAGCTAGTGAATAGGATCATGATCTAGCCTCAGCCAACTGGAGTTCCTGCCTGGACCTTTGGCTTGTGGATCAGGCCATAAATTTGGGGGAAGTTTTTCACAGTGGTGGTATCAGCTGGCAGTGGCTGCAACTTCTGTGCTGATGGCACTGGTGTCTAGTGGTGGCCGTGTTCTCCCTGGAGTGTTAATTTGCAGATAGCTGGGGGGTTCCTCAGAAGCTGTTTGCTTGGTTTTCTAGCCCTCAGGCTAATAGGAGGACTCGCCTGATAATCTTCTAAGCGAACCTTTCTGCTCCAGTTAGCCAGAGATGTCATTTCACGCCATATGCTTTAACTTATTAGAGTTCAATTCAGCACTAAAAGTGTGGGATGTCATATGTCACTTCGTACAGTTTATAAAGGAGAAAGCTGAGGCTCAGCAAAGCCAGAGACTGTGAGTTGCTCACATTTTCTCTAGTGAATGGTAGAATTGAGACTTGGAGTGATTCTGTGAGATCCGTGGAGGCAGGGCCCATGTCTTATTTAATGGACCATGTTCAGGGTCTGGAAAAGGACCTTGTAGTGTGGCCGGTGCCGTGGCTCACTTGGTTAATCCTCCGCCTGTGGTGCCGGCATCCCATTTGGGCACTGGGTTCTAGTCCCGGTTGCTCCTCTTCCCGTCCAGCTTTCTGCTGTGGCCCGAGAGGGCAGTGGAGGATGGCCCAAGTACTTGGGCCCCTGCACCCACATGGGAGACCAGGAGGAGGCACCTGGCTCCTGGCTTCGGATTGGCTCAGCTCCGGCCATTGCGGCCATTTGGGGAGTGAACCAATGGAAGGAAGACCTCTCTCTCTCTCTCTCTCTCTCTCTCTCTCTCTCTGTAACTCTAACAAATCAATAAAAAAAAAAATTGAAAAAAAAAGGACCTTGTAGGAAACAAACTCTCAAGACTATCTTTACTCCATACCTAGCCTGCAGAATAGATGGTTACCTCTGCTTGATGTGGGTGACTGTGCCCTGTAGTACATTAGGACATTTCTAATACATAAATCTAGCTGTTGTTTCTTTTTTCAAGGAAATCAGACTCAAAGCTGGAGCCAGTCACCACTAAGCCTCTCTATCCACATCAATCCCCAATTCAGCATCCTTGAAGGAGAGCTTAGCATGGAAGGACATTGTGGGACATGTATACTAAAGAAAAGAGGAGAGAGGAGTGCCATCTTTCTGTAGTTTTAGCCAACACACGTCGAGTGGGTACTCTGTGCCAGTACTACACAAAACATTCGCCATCTCTCGATCTCATTTGATCCTGACCATGATTAACGAAATGATGCAAGTACTATTGTGGCCCTTCAGTCACAGATGAAGGGTTTGAGCCTTAGGGAGGCCAAATTCCTGGACCTAGATCTATAGCCAGTAAGCCAAAGCACCAAGTCTACCTGACGTCATGGCCCAAGCTCCTAAACCATATATTATACCAATGGGGCTTGTTGACATTTGAGTCTGGGGCTTTTTGATGATGGTTGACTGCTTTTGAGCACATTTCAATTTTTAAAAAGTACAGAACTGCTTATGTAATTCCAAGATCATGGCCTTGAAAGAGGTATCTTTTCCTATACTACTTTTATTTTTTTGTGGGGAACAAGTTGGAATTTGGAAGACTTGGCAAAGAGAGTGTTAATGTGTTAACATCAAATGAATTCCATGGATTTTCTATTCATTAAGGCCCATTTCCCTATACATAACTCACCTCAGCTTGGTTATACTACTCCAGGGCATGCTAGTAAAAGGAGGAAAAACAGGGAAGCCAGCCAGAAAGAGGTGTTTTTGGCTGCAAAAATCACCTTACACCTACCAACAAAGTAAAACAGAAAGACTTTGCCAAATGGTAAATATCAAGTTCATTGCTTAAGCCCCAGAAGAAAATGTATTAAGAAATTGGTGATACCTTTTTGAGCCTATGGTCACTTAATACTGCTTGGCTGTGAATTTGGGGAATTAAAATCAGCAGGTGGAAGGTGAATCAGAGCAGAAATTCTGATCATTTCACAGCTTGGTTAAAGTGTTGGATTGCGGTAAAATGTGAGTTTCCTTTGCCTTAGATAATTAAAGGTACCTTTATTTATTCATTGTATTGATTTACTAGGCATCTGCTATGTAGCAGTCAATCTTTTGACTCTATGGATAAGCAGTCATCTACACTCTAAAAATCTTGTGGCATTTGCTGTCTAACCAAGGAAGAAGAGTGAAAATAGAAAATAATGGACAGTGTCAGAGAGGATTAAGTAACTTAATTAAAGAAAGTAAATCAGCGGCCGGCACCGTGGCTCAATAGGCTAATCCTCCACCTTGCGGCGCCGGCACACCGGGTTCTAGTCCCGGTCGGGGCGCCGGATTCTGTCCCGGTTGCCCCTCTTCCAGGCCAGCTCTCTGCTATGGCCAGGGAGTGCAGTGGAGGATGGCCCAGGTGCTTGGGCCCTGCACCCCATGGGAGACCAGGAAAAGCACCTGGCTCCTGGCTCCTGCCATCGGATCAGCGCCGGCTGCAGCGGCGGCCATTGGAGGGTGAACCAACGGCAAAAGGAAGACCTTTCTCTCTCTGTCTCTCTCTCTCACTGTCCACTCTGCCTGTCAAAAAAAAAAAAAAAAAGTAAATCAGGTGAGATCACATGGTTTGGAAGCTCTCCCTGTGGCTGAATATTATAGAAAAACAGCATTCAGAACATTCTGGACCAGAGAGTCCTTAAGAGCCAGGGGCCCCAGGGACAGGGACCTTGTTCTGTAGGAGAACCAGAAAGAACTCTGGACCAGAACACAGTGAGCAAAGAAAGAGGTGAACGGTCAGAGGTTGGAATAGCCAGGTCCTGTGGGGCCTTCGATCATGGTCTTTTCCTTATCTCAAGAGTAGCGATGGGGCATTTGATATTCAGGCAGGAGCATTGACATATCTGATTTACAGTTATGGAAGGCTCCTTAGCATTTTTAATAGATGGTGGTTTGAAGATACCTAGGAACTGAAACAGAGAGTAGGGATAGAGCATAACAGCCAGATCATAGTGCTATCATGTTTGCTGGGCAGTAGTGCGTGTGTCAACCCTTGATGCACATTCAGATCACTTTTTGAAACTTCTTGGAAATACAGCTACCTGAACATTCTGACTCAGTATGCCTGGAAAAGTCATCTATCTTTTAAGAAATACACAAAGGATATTATGGAGTATTACACTGAAGGAGAGCGACTAGTTTAAAGTGTTTTCACATGAACTATTTCTTTGATTATCCCATAACCTATGAAGTAAGTTCTGTTGTTATACCCATTTCATGGAGGACACCAAGATTTAGAGGGTAAGGGATTTATTCAAAGCTAGTTAGCAGAAGACAGAATCTTCTTCTCTACATGCTAATTTAATGGTGTTTTACCCTACAACTTACACCTGAAAGTAACCAGTGATTAAGTTGCTGTTTTTAAAAATTCAAGATTCAGAAACTGCTCATCACCAGCAAGCAGAATGGAAATTGGGACACCCAGTAGGAGCCCTGGCTGCAGAGTGCCGTGGAGCTCTGTGCACCTGATGACATTTAGGAAGGAATAGCTGACAACATGAAAGGCGAGGGGGTGATAACTGTAGGTCTAGGGGGACAGCTGGGGAGAGGGTGGAGTTGAGGAAGACGCTTCCATGAGCTAAGACTCTAGTGAGGGTCTCTTGCTTTTTGGATTTTATTTTATTTGCAAGGAAAGGTAGAGATTTCTTCATACTGACTCCTCTACCAAGATGATTTGATATTGTTCATTTTAGGTCTGGGTTTGCATCTTCCCTTTGATGCTGAGAAATTCTCTGTAAGTCTTAACACATTCCCTTTGACACCTGTAGGTGTCCAGAACTAAATTCCACTGTTTTGCACAGATCACTCTGGTTGTTATTTGATATGGTGATCATTTGGAGAGGGAGGACTAGGTGAGTAGTTCTTCACATTGGCAAGCAGGCTACATTTGTACCCTTCCCAGGTCGCCCCCACCCACACACCCATCCTCTCCACTCCTTAAAACCATCAGTGACTTCCCCCACATTGCTCTCTTCCATTTACTGATAGTGAAATGAATGGCAAAAAAGAGATATTGATTATTTGAGAAGGACTACTTTTCAATCTGTTCTTCATTTGGTAGCCAGAGAGATCTTTCAAAATCAAAATCTGATAGCAGCATTCTCTGGCTTAAGACCCTCACTGATTTCCTATTATTCCTAGGATAATGATGGACCCTGGAAGTGGTCTACAAGAGCCTAGGAGAGTGACACTTCGCAGGACTCAGCCTTATCTTGCTGTACCTTTGATATCCATGCTTTAAGCACACAGACATTTTTGTAGTTTCCATGTTCCAGTCTTCCAAGGGCCTTTGCACATTCTGTCTTCACTCAAGAGGTTTTCTTTTTTCCATTTTGTATGGTTAACTCCTTTTGACGTTTCAGAACTTCCTCATTTTTCCAGATAAGTCTTATCTGGCCATTTTGATAGGATAATCTCAGTTCCTTCCTACTAGTCTATAAACAGTATAAAAGTAGGTTCCTATCTATTTTTTTCATCACTGTACTCCAAATCACAGTTTAATGCTTGGTGCCTAGTAATAAAAAAAGTTATAATACTAGGTAGCTGTCTTTAGCTCCTTATAAATAAAGGGATATTTTAAAAAGGTATGGAAATAATGAATTAAAAGATCAGTTTATTTTGGTGCAAAAAATTTGAAATTATGCAGTTTTGTCATAAAACACATTTCCATGAACTTTTTGAAAATTAATTTTCGTGTGAACCTTACGAGGTGAGTTTTACATCACTCCCAATTAAATATGGGGAAATAGATATATAGAGGTTATATGACCAAATAAAGATTACAAAACTTGGGGCTGGTGCTGTGGCGCAGTGGGTTAAAGCCCTGGCCTGAAGCGCTGGCATCCCATATGGGCGCTGGTTCCAGTCCCAGCTGCTCCTCTTCTGATCCAGCTCTCTGCTGTGGCCTGGGAAAGCAGTAGAAGATGGCCCAAGTCTTTGGGCCCCTGCACCCACGTGGGAGACCCAGAAGAAGCTCCTGGCTCCTGGCTTCAGATAGGCACAGCTCCAGTGGGCATCTGGGGAGCGATCCAGCAGATGGACCTCTCTCTGTGTCTCTACCTTTCTCTGTAACTCTGTCTTTCAAATAAATAAAATAAATCTTTTAAAAAATAAAGGTTACACAACTTATAAGTACAGAAAACTAGAATGAAATTTGTTCCCCAAATCAGCACTTTTAACTGTAATGCTCTCCTTCATTTGTGCATAAGAGGTGCTCAATAAGTATTTGTCAAATAAAGAAGTGAATGAAAGTATAAATGAATGAACATACATTCTGGAGATCCGGGATGGAATCCTGGAGATGAGAATTCAGGTGACAACTCTTGACTGATACATCTGTGTAGTTTCATATGTGAATATTGCGTAAGTGAGGGGAGCTGAGAAAGGTGTGAAGCACCAACAGTCTGCAAATCCAAGCTTGCATGATTTGAAAGGCTGCATCTGGATTCCGCTCATGGGTTTTGAAATCTGAAAACTAAGAATGACTGAGGTGGACAGATAATTCTCTAGGCCACAGAGAATGCAGGACTCCTTGGAGATCAAACAATGAAAGGGAAGAGTGTCTCAATGGAACTTTGATCGTGCTTGCAGACCAAGCAAATGGGAAGTTGTAGGACTGTGTTTGCCTGTCATTTTAGGTACCACGTGAGGTGGGATTTAGGGGATAATTATAGACAATCACTTCCTTCTTGAGATGGATTCATTATTAGCAGTCGCAAAGGCTTGTTGGAGAAGGTGCATTGTTAATTTTTTCCCTCTTTCCTAATGTAGTTATAGCGAAGTCTGATTGCATTAATACTTCTGAAATTGTGCTGTAACTGAAGCCACAGAAAACTGCTCACCAGGGATCCTGAGCTTTGCAAACAAGTCTCTGTAAGCCTGCATGAAAAATGCAGACGTGCCCCTCTGTTGCTAGTTAAGCTTGCTGGGACTTTAATGCATGCCTCCTACAGCATTTCAGACCCCAGCCCAGGCCCAGGCTCCCACCCCTACCCCCAAAGCTGCCACCAGGGTCCTGTGTGCCTACTAAACACTTGGCTGCGGCACTTGGGACATTTTATTGAGGCAGCTTTACTGGAAGGATCCAATTACAGGGTATGGCAAGTTAGATTCTGTGCCCCGGTTAACAATGCTACAGAGAACAGCGAGGTTCCCCTAACCCTTCCTGGTCTGAAAGAAATGAGCAGAGGTAATGGCAAACAGCCCCCGAGATGGCTGCTGCTGCTGGACACAAACACTCCATTTGGTTTTAAAAAATCTTGATATTTTTTATTCATGTGTAAAAAGCAATACATCATAGTTGCAGGGGAAAAAAAGTCAAACAATGGGAAATAGAATGAGCAGAAAGTAAACCTCTTTCCTCCTTCCCTTAAAATCCCACATATGTCCCCTGAGGTAGGCACTATTTTTAGTCTGCTGTGTACCTTCCAGATCTCTCTTTATTACATTTATAAATAAAATTATATTAGAGTGAAAAGTTTTTGTCTACATTTTTCTACCACTTTATTTTCTTTCTTAATAATACATCATAAGCATTTTCAACATCAACATATTCACGGATTCTTTATTCTTTTTCACTGATGCATTGCAGTTCTTAGTATGTTTATACCACAATTCTCTTAACCTCTTCCCCTGTTGATACATATTTAGGATGTTTCCAAAATTTTGTCTACTTTGGATAATGCTGCAGTGAAGATCTTTGTAGTGTCTTTGTGCACACAATGCTCACATGAAAGACTCCATATAAGATAAATTCCAGAGAATTATCCAGAGTATTAAGTGAAAATATTAGTTCCAGGATGTTCAAGCTCAGCCTTCCGAAGAGCTCAGACAAACCTTCTGAAGGATTTGTTTAAAAAAAGAAGAAGAAGAAGAAGAGGAAGAAGAGGAAGAAGAGGAAGAAGAGGAAGAAGAGGAAGAAGAGGAAGAAGAGGAAGAAGAGGAAGAAGAAACCTCAGAAATTTCATGGAAAGATAGAATTAAAAGATTCTTTTACTTTGGTGTAAAAAAATTTTAAAGCCATGCACTTTTTATATAATATGTATTTTTCATGAATATTTCCAAAACCTTCATATGCCTGGCTTTTACAGCAAAGAAGACTTATCTTTTAATTTTATTTTCATGAACTTCCTAGAGGAATATTGTGTAACTACAGAAAGAGAGATCTGTAATCACATGACGTACATCTACATATTTTCTCTCTCATAACCCCTCATTCAGTTCAAGTGCCAAACCCACAGGAAACTACTATTATTAGTTTCTTAAGTATTCTTTAAAATATTTTTATGTGCAAATAAGAATATATGATTACACTTTTATTTCTTCCATTTCTATGTAAGCATATTTTATGTACTTCTCAGCTCTTGCTGTTTTCTTTTAAACAGACCTTTCCATTTATATGTAGAGATGTCTGGAATTTTAAAAAGATAGTTCATAGATAGCATTTTGTAGAGAAGTTGTCAGTCGATTTTTGTCAAATATAAGGTCTATGTCTACATTATGCATCTTCACTTGCTCTAATACTACTTAAGAAAAGAATACTTTTTCATCAAATTGTTTTTGTTCCTTAGTCAGAGTTCAACTGTGGCTCTATTTCTAGAGTCTCTATTGATCTATTTGTCTATTTTTTGATATTGTTGTCTGTACCACACTATCTTGATTATTATAGCCTTACTGTAAGTCTTGAATTTGTGTAGTGTCATTCTTCCAATTTGGTCTTCTTAAGAGTTGTGTTGGCTATTCTAGGTCTTTTTGCTTTGAATATGAACTTTGGACTCACTTTACTGATTCTTAGTGGAATTATGTTGAATCTCTAGATCAACTTAAGAGCAACTTGAAATGTTAAAACTATCACATCATCCTATACATTGATATAGAATATGTCTCCATTTCTTTAGATCTTCTTTGACTTTTTAAAATCAGAATTTTTAAAGTTTTCTTAATATGGGTGTTATATATTTTGCTTTTTAAGTATAAGTATTTCATTTCACTTTTGAGAGAATTCATATGTTACATATTTAAATTCCAAACTCTAATTTTTTCATTGCTGATTTATAGGGAAAAGGTTGACTTTTAATATTAGCCTTGTATCCTGCAACCTTTCTAGAATTACTTATTGGTTCCACAAGTTTTTCTGGTGAATTTTTGGTGTTTTCTATAGAAACAATCATGTCATATGAGCAAAAAGACAATTTTATTTCTTCCTTTACAATCTGTCTTTAACTTACATTTCCTGTCTTATTAAATTTCCTAGGAATTCCAGTAGGGCATTGCCTACAAGTAGTGCTATGGTCTAAATGTATGTATACCCCTAAATTCATATTTTGAATCTTTATTTTTATTTTTCTAAAGATTTATTTATTTATTTGAAAGTCAAAGTTACACAGAGAGGAGAAACAGAGAAGGAGAAAGAGAGGTCTTCCATCCGATGGTTCACTCCCCAATTGGCCGGAACGGCTGGAGCTGCGCAGATCCAAAGCCAGGAACCAGGAGATTCTTCCTGGTCTCCCACACAGGTGCAGGGTTCCAAGGACTTGGGCCATCTTCTACTGCTTTCCCAGGTCATAGCAGAGAGCTGGTACGGAAGTGGAGCAGCCGAGTCTCAAATGAGGTCCATATGAGATGATGTTGCTTCAGGCTAGGGCGTTAACCTGCTGTGCCACAGCAGCCCCGTATTTTGAATCTTAATCACCAGTGTACTAGTAGTATTAAGAGGCAGATCTCTGGGAGGGAATGAAATGACGGGATTAGTACTCAACTGATTCCCTCCCATGCTCCAACCCTTTGTCCTCTCCCTCTCGGACTCCCACTCTTAATTTTTACAATGATCTATTTCAGTACACTTAATGATCGTAAGCTAACTCTACCCTAAGTAAAAGCTTTCATAATATTCTTTTATTATCTTTTGAATGTCTTTCTGGAGTTAGTACTGATGACCTCTCTTTCCATTTCTTATATGAATAATGAGTATTTTCTCTCTTTTTTTTCTTGCTGTGCCTGACTGGCACTTTCTAAATTCTATTGATCTTTTCAAAGACCTAGGTGTTTTAAAAAATATTTTGTTTGCCTATTTGCAGTTTAATTGATTCCTGATCTAAAAATTTATTTATTTTATTCTTTGGATTTAATTTTTGTCCTAATCTTTCTAATTTTTTGGGGTGGAAGCTTGGATGATTGATTTTAGCTCTTTTTTAATAATATATGAATTTGCTATAAATTTCCCTCTATATATTGCTATTACTGCATTCCACAAGTTTTGATAAGTTGTATTTTTGCTTAATTATGAATATTTAAAAATTGCTCTTTATATTTCTTCTTTGATTCATGTGTCATTTAACCTCTAAATATTTTGAGATTTTCCAGCAATTCTTCTGTAACTTATTTCTGGTTTAATTCCAGTGTAGTTTAAAAGCATATTTTGTATGATGTCTCTTCTTTTAAATTTGTTTAGATGTGTTTTCTGACCCATAATGTCAACTATTTTGGTAAATGTTCCATTGAACTTGGAATATATCTTCTGCTGTTGTTGGATGAAGTGTTCTATAAATGTCAATTAGAACCAGTTGATTGATGATGCTATTCAGTTCAACTACACCCTTTCAGAATTTCTGCCTGCTGGATCTCTCAGTTATGGAGAGGGATGTTGAAGTTTTCAACTACAATAGTGGATTCATATGGATTTCTTTAGAGTTCTTGGAGTTTTTTTTGTTTTTCAACTAGTTTTTTTTGATGCTCCATTTGTAGGCACATGCCTATTAAGAATTGCTATGTCCTTTTAGGGAATTCATCCCTTTACCATTATGTCAAGCTCCTGTTTGTCCCTAATTATTTCCTTTTCTCTGAAGTTTATTTTGCTTGAAATTAATACAGAAACCTCTTTACTTATAACAGGGTTGCAGTGGTAAGCACATTTTAAGTTAGAAGTATCATAAGATGAAAATACATTTATTTATTATAGATAACTTACCAAATTATAGCTTAGCCTATCCTACCTTGAACGTGCTCAGAATACATAAATTTACCTTCAGTTGGTTGAAACCATCCACACGAAAGCTATTTTATAATATAGCAGTGAATATCTTGTCATTACCTTACTGTACTGAAAGTGAAAAACAGAGTGGTTACATGAATACTATAATGGCAGTGAATTACTATACTGAACACTATAATAAAAATGAAAAGTGGAGCTTTAGTGCCCCACTGTCATCAATGGAAGGCATAGTATTTTATGCTTAGATCTATTGATATTAATGTAATAGATCATATTAATAGATTTTTAATATTAACAATTCTTCTTATTCTCGGTATAGATCTCATATGATCAACTGTTGGATTGTGTTTATTAATGTTTATTTTAAAATAATTAGTTCATAAATGAGATTGGTCGATAGTTTTCTTGTTTTTGTATGTATGTGTATCTGTAGACATACATTCTCAATCTTTGTTAGATTTTAATTTCATTTTAGGTAATATTAGAATTTTTTTGTCCAGCAATATTTAGAATAAGTCCCCCATGAAATCATCTGGATGTGTAGATTTTGGATAGCATGGTAGTGCTATGGTTGTAATCAGTAACTTCCTCTATATCTTCTTTACTGTTTACATTTTCCTGTCCCTCGCGGTGTCTGTTCTTGTAAAATATATTTTCCAGGAATATTATTGGCTTCATCTATCACATTTATTGACATAGATTTGTGCAAAATTATTTTCTACTTTGAGATTATTTGCCTTTTATAATTTTTATTTTTAAATATTTGCATCCGTTCATTGATTAGTAGTCCATCTTTTGTTTTTAAAATTTTATTATTTTAATTTATTTGAAAGGCATAGAAGATAGAGAAAGAGAAACAGATAGACAGAGATCTTTCATCAGCTGGTTCTACACAAATGCCTGCAATTACTATAGCAGGAAATCCAGAACTCCAACCAGGTCTTCCACATGAGTGGTAGGGACTCAGGTACTTAAGCCATCATCTGATGTCTCACAGGATATGCAATAGCAGGAAGCTATGTTGGAAACAAAGTAGCCTGGACTAAAAGGCATCCCAAGCAGGAACTTGAGCACTGGTCCAAACTCCCATTATATTTTATGTTTTCAAAAAAAAATTTTTTTAAATATCAGTATTTCCAAATGTCTAAAAGAATATTTGCATTCTTCAAGAAAGATAGAGGTATAAAAATATGCATGTATCTATTCATTTGGACCAAAACAAAATACAGGAAACATAAATAAGAATCAGATTGTTTACTTATAAGGATGGATTGTACAAAGTGAAAGGAATGAGAGAATGAGAATGGGGCAGAATAATAAGTGGGAGGCAGTACTTCTCCAGGTGCACACTTTTGTAGATCCATAGCTCTTAGAATCATAGTAATTTTTCATATATTGAAAAAATTAATAAATCCATCAGTATGTGGGTGTATTACAAAATATAAAAGGAAGAAATGAATGAACTATATTATGAATGAATAGCATAACCACACTTAAGGTGATGTAGGAGGAAAAACTAAGCAAAGTGGCTTTGGAAACAGTATTTTTATGAACACTACAAGGCTTAAGTAAAATATATCTATACACAGATATTGTTTGAGAAGTGTGGATATTGGTATATTTGACTTAATTTCCCACCATTCTAAGTGTTGGATCACTCAAATTTGTTTATGCCTGTAATGTAAAGAAAAAATAACAACTCACTTATCTGCACAATTACTGAGCATGGTAGACTCTTCAGAGTTGAGACAGCTAATAAGGGAGAACCTGGTTTGAAGAAATCTCCTGTCACAGCAGACACCATGATTTAGGACAGTGGTTCTTAAACAAGGAGAAATTCACCCAGAGACCTTTCTATAAAGACACATGCCCTTGCTACACTCACAAACTACAGAGTTAGAATAAATGGGTCACGTGGGCTTGCGCATGTGGCAGAAGTTACCCAGGTGACTGGGATGTGCATCAGAGGATTGTGGCCTCATCAGCTTCTACTGGAAAAACTGTGACAGTGTCTTTACTACATCCTACTGACATTCTTTTTTTTTTTTTTTCTCTCCAGTTCATTTCATATCTGGTTATTGAATAATCTCACTCACATTCTATTTCATTAATCACAGAACAAAGAAGATCTTTAACGCTTTTCTGCATAATTGACCTTGTGCATGTAACTTAAATTTGAAACCTACTCTTTTCAAGACTTTGAGCATCTGTCCATTTTCCCTAGTTAGACTGTATGGTCTTCAGTGTTTGGACCATCTCTTATATCTCTCTAAATCCCTTTAAGGTGCCCAATTAGAAGCAAACTATGAAATGGTAATGTTAAAGATGAGTAGACATAAAGAAGAAAGAAAAAAACCAAGCTTCTACTGGGCATATTTACATATCAAATCAACTGCTTTTTTGTTGATAGCAAATGCATCTTCAGTTAACACAGGAGTAAAAATAAAGTGTATTTAAGTTGCCAAGGGTCTTTCTGTACACATGTAAAACCATCAATTTCACCTAGTAGGTGCCCAATAATTGCTTAGAGGACTGAATTCTTGGTCGTGAATTTATTATAACAGAATAAAGAGTGAAAAATAAAGCCAGGGCTCTTTATTTTAACTATGAAACCATCATCACCATGTCCGTGGGGGAGGTTACTGTGTTAAGATCCCATGCCAGATGTTTTGAGTAATTTAACTAAAAAAGATGAAGCTCCTGTTCTCCAGCTGATCATTAAGGACACTGAATACCACTGAGTCCTTTCTGAGATTCATACCTTGCATTCGTCCAGATTTTAGATCCACTTTTATGACCCAGAATATGCTTATTAGAATGGACAGTGTTCTCTTCATTCCATAAACTTTTTTTTTTTTTTTGACAGGCAGAGTGGACAGTGAGAGAGAGAGACAGAGAGAAAGGTCTTCCTTTGCCGTTGATTCACCCTCCAATGGTCGCCACGACCAGTGCGCTGCGGCCGGCGCACCGCGCTGATCCGATGGCAGGAGCCAGGTACTTCTCCTGGTCTCCCATGGGGTGCAGGGCCCAAGCACTTGGGCCATCCTCCACTGCACTCCCTGGCCACAGCAGAGAGCTGGCCTGGAAGAGGAGCAACTGGGACAGAATCCGGCGCCCCAACCAGGACTAGAACCCGGTGTGCCCGCGCTGCAAGGCGGAGGATTAGCCTAGTGAGCCGCAGTGCCGGCTCCATAAACTTTTATTACTATATATTATACTTTTTGTTTATGTTTCTGCTAAAGGACACACTTTGTCAACAAACTGAGCATTTGAATTAAGAAATTTGTTTAAAGTGAGTAAATTCTTGGGAAACTTTTTGCTCTGTCATTCATTCAGTTATTGATAGCACCAGTAATTATTGAAACATGTTTCAGTGTCTGATTTGGGTTCTGACTCAGTGAGTTTCTCAATGCAGGAACAGATTCTCCTTTTTCTTCTCTTTTCAAACGAAGACATAGCTTTGCAGTCTATTTTCATTTCTTTCATTCAGGGATAGAAAATGCATGTGAATAACCAGGCACCAGCTGTATTTAGCTTTACTGAGGTTCAAAAGCTTACCTGTGGTGTGGAGAAACAGAACAGCATCTTGGTCTGCGATGAGATGATTATGGAAGCTGTTGCATGCTGGTGCTGTGAGCATCCTGAGTTCCAGCATTTATTGAAGCAAAGAATGAAAAACAATACTGGGATGAAGCAGAGTGTTCAAAAATCTCCTTAGTTCATGGGTTAGGGGTGTCATACGAATCTTTCTTAAGGGAGCTGCTCTTTGTGGATCAAGGGAATGTGTCTTTGTTTATACGATGGATTTGGGATTCTGGGATGTCTGTTGGTTTAATTTCATAAAGCATGGTCTGATCAGAAGAAGCCTTCTTATTGTGCTAAAGGCAACACCTGTTTTACTGGAGAAGGGCAGGAAGGTTCTGATGGTCCATGTGGTTAATTCGGTTAAGTGGCTGGATCAGTGCTCAGTGCCATATTTTTAAGGCAACCAGTGTGAAAGTAGAAACTGACTTGTCCATTTACAAGGGAGGGAGGGGTGTAGAGTGGTGAGAAAAGATTCCTTTGTAAATTAAATCTGCTTGATATGGTTTGAAAGCATTAACAGTAATAAAATAACAACGCTGTTTCCACAGCCTGACTCTCTGGCTAAACAAACACTGAAGCATCATCCAATTTTCCAGATGCAGGAATTAGTTTTCAAAAGATGGATTCATGTTACTCTGGAAAACTCCCAAGCAAATAATGCCTGTTTATTGGAAGCAAATGAAAGAAGAGGATCTATAGGCGAGTGGGAGCTACATGGTTGTATCACAGCATGAACTAAGCAGTTCCGATAGGGTCTAGGAGAGGAAGAGCTGCCCAGGCTCAGAATCACTCAGTGAAGGTAGCCTTATTTGTGAGTTGGGGGAAGCGTGGATCTGAACTTTAGAATTCATGCTCAAATAGATTTAGATGAGTTTGACTATGCTCTGGGGACCTGAGAGTCTTTAGTTGGTGTTATGACATAGGAATACCAGAGTGGGATTTGGTGAGCCAGGAGGGCAGTGTTTTCAACAATGTGAACTCCGCAGCCCAACAGCCTTGGATTTGATTTGTGACTCCTCTCTTTAACAGGGCTATGACTTTAGTGACTTTGTTCTATTGAATTCTTCATTTTATTTTGATTTCTCTTTAAGATCTCAATTTCATGTTCTATTGAATCTTCTTTTCATGTTGATTCCTCTTTAAGATCTCAATTTCATGGGAGAGATTTTCTTTCATGTCCTGCATGGATTTCAGTAGTTTGTGCGTTTGCTTTTGATTCCTTCTATGTAATCTTATGATCAATTTTTTGAGTTCCATTTCTCACCTTTCTTCTTTCTCATCGTCTTCATAATCTAGTTTTGAAGTGCCATGTTCTTTTGGGAGCGTCATGTTGTCTTCCTTATTCTTGTTTCTTGGATTGTTGCATTTGTTGTTCGGCATTTGTGGAGATACCCTTGGTTTCTTCTTCTTGCTGTGGCAGCTTTTTTCCTTGTACTGTGACTCTGTAGATAAGTGGACTGCCTGCTTTCAGTGAAACTCTAGAGGCTTGTGGTGGGGGTGGACAGAGAACTCTGTTCACTTCTCCATTGTTAAGAGTGTGCCTAAGGTGGCACACCCAGGTTTGACGTGGTAAATCATCTCTCTCTCTTTTTTAATCAGAAGGGAAGCATATTCCACTCAGCCGAGCTCTTCTCATGGTGATCAGTGCCTGAGCACTAGCTCCAGTGGGTATGATACGTGTCTGCTCTTCCCCAGGGACCACACAAAGGATCTGCAGTCCTCAGTGTAAGTTCAGATTCCCCAGCAATGTCTGCAACCAGGTAACCAGGAACCCCTAAGCTTGTGGCGTCTCCCACTAAGACTGCTCAAAGTCCCAGCCACATCGTGAGTTCTCCCCCACACCCTCAGCTTTTTTCACAGTCCCAGTTCAGAAGCTTCACACAGTCACACGTTCCTAACCTCCTGTTATTTCTCCCCATTAGAGTCAGGAATCTCCACTCAGTTGATTGCCGGGCACAGACACAAGCTGGTGCAGCTGTTGAATGTCTAAAATGGCACCCACTCTATTGGCTTGTCACAGTATGCCTTTGTAAAGTGATTGGAGAGAGAGAAACATTCCCGTCCTTTTTTTTTTTTTTTTCCCCTCCTCTAGTTTGGCTGGTACACTTTCCCCTCTGGGGCTCCAAGCCTGATTCCCTCTATGCTCTTCCTGCTGCTTTTTCGCCAGTGGCCTGGGCTGGTACATTCTGGCCTCACCTCACTTTCCAGCATTGGTGTGTAGGTTCTCAGCTGTTGGAGTCCCAAGCCGTGGGCACCCACACCCTCCACTTAGGTCCACTGTGTTCCTCTAATTTTGGTAGAGTTTCCTCTGCTGTTTTTTCCCCCTAATTCTTCCTTGAGGCTACACTATCTCCACTTTTTTAAAACTATCTTCTCCTTGGCTAGAGCAGTAATCTCCCTTCCTACTTCACCATCTTGGAACCAGCCAACTGTGGTGACTTTGGATAGCTCATCCACCCTCTCCGTTTTTTTGTCTTATTTTTATCTAAAAGTTGAGATAGAAGCAGTATATTGTTCATAACATGTTTGGATAGATTCAAATCGCTAATCTATACAAAGCATTTAACAAACTCTAAACTTATGTGGGTACTTCAAAACATTGGTGCACAATGAAATTAAAAGATAAGTTTATTTTGGTGCAGAAAATTGAAATCAATTAATATTTTTTATATATATTTTTTTAATTTTTTGCCAGGCAGAGTTAGACAGTGAGAGGGAAAGAGACAGAGAGAGACTTACAGACAGTGAGAGAAAGAGACAGAGAGAAAGGTCTTCCTTCCGTTGGTTCACCACCCAATGGCCACTACAGCTGGCGCTCTGCACCGATCTGAAGCCAGGAGCCAGGTGCTTCTCCTGGTCTCCCATGCAGGTGCAGGGCCCAAGCACTTGGGCCATCCACCACTGCCCTCTTGGGCCATAGCAGAAAGCTGGACTAGAAGAGGAGCAACTGGGACAGAATCCAGTGCCCCGACAGGGACTAGAACCCTGGGGTACCAGTGCCTCAGGCAGAGGATTAGCCTAGTGAGCCACGGTGCCAGCCAATTAATAGTTTTTATAATATGCATTCCTGTAAAATTTTGAAGTTCTTGTGTATGCATGGATTTCAAAATTTTTTTGCACTAAAATAAACTTTTTGTTTAATGTACATTTTCCCACAAATATTTTGAGATTTCTTGTATGGTTAGGATATACAAACATAGATTACTATGATATGATTTTCCCTCAGTATCCATGGGACACTGTTCCAAGGATCCCCAGCAGATCCCCACAAAAAATCCTTCCCAAAATCCATGGATGATTAATATATAAAAATATAAAGTAGTATAATATTTGCACATAAAAACTTTATACAAAATGATATAATATGTGCACATAATCAACACACATTCTCCCATATATCCTAAGACAGTAATTAGAAAACCTCATATCACATAAATACTATGTAAATAGTTTTGTTTAGGGAATAATGTGAAGGAAAAAAAAGTCTGTATGTGTTCAGTAAGGTTGCAAATTTTTCCCGATATTTTTGATCTGCAGTGGTTTAAATTCATGGATGTAGACTATATCAATAATTGGTACATTGCTAAAATAGTAATTTTAATAATAAACTACTTAGTTCAGGACTTAAGCTTTAGAGTCTTTCTTGTTGAAAATGACTAACTCCACTAAACAGTTTTCTCTTGTATATTAATTGGTTTTTTCCATCAACCTAGTCTTTGGAATACATTTCCTACATCTGAATCTTCTAAATAGGATATTTTTTTCCAGAAACATTTTTTTAAGATTTACACACTTCATGCATTTCATAAATATAAATTTAGGAACATAGTGATTCTTCCCACCCTACCTGCCCACACTCCCACCTTTCTTCCTCATCCCTCTCTAATTCCCACTCTTATTTTTTTACTAAGATCTATTTCCAATTGAATTTATACACATAAGGTTAACCCTATACTAAGTAAAGAGTTCAACAAATAATATGAAAGAAAAAAAAAAAACAAACCTCTTCATCAACAGTGAGACAAGGGCTGTTCAAAGTCATTGCATCTCCAAGTATCATTTTCACTTCTAGAGATTATCTTTTAGGTGCTCTGTTAGTTCCCCAGAAATTTGTATTGAAAGCATGTACATTCATGGGTTAGGTCTTCATTCATTTATTCAACAAGCATTTGCTGAGCAGCTTCTGTGTACTAGATCCTGTTAGCAGCCAAAGATATATGTAATGTTGAAGAAGGCAGATTCTTTCATTTGAGTAATTCATGACCTGACAGGGGATATACATGGTTAAACAGACTAATTGGGCTTATTTCTGGGTAACTGAAAGAACACCAGAATTCAGCAACAGCTTTGTGGAAAAGCAGAACTTAGATTGAGAGCTACAGGATATGTGGAAATTACTCAGCTGATGGAGTGTCAGGAATAGATAAGCCCAGGAAGAATAATTCCAAGGAAGAGCAAGTATATGTCCCAAGCCAACGAAGTGGAGAGTACATCGTAAACTGTGCAGTGTGATGTTCTTAGGAAGAGAAGAGTGTCCAGAGATAAGAGACATGGTAGGTTTTGTTAAATACTTTGAGAAAATATTCGTTTTACTCCACAGGCAATTGAAGAACAAAAGAGAGAAAATCATAGTGTTTCAGGAAAATTGGTCTATACTTTTTCATGCCATTTTTTTGCTTTAGCTCTTCCATTTCATCCTCATAAATCTGACACAGAGAAGACATACCTCGCTCCCCTTTAAGTTCAGAAAATGGTCTCAGAGATGTGTCTTCCCAACTCAGTGCCATTTTAGATAGTGCCCTGGTGATAAAAACAATTTTTCCCTTTCTTTTTCTAATATATTCTCTTTTTACACATTTAATAGATGGGATGTTAACTCTGAGATATTTCCATGGAGAATTATTTATTTATTAAACAGATATTTATTTACTCTTTTTTTTTAACAGGCAGAGTTAGACAGAGAGAGAGAGAGACAGAGAGAAAGGTCTTCCTTCCGTTGGTTCATCCCCCAAATGGCCGCCACGGCTGGCACACTGCGTCGATCCAAAGCCAAGAGCCAGGTGCCTCCTCCTGGTTTCCCATGCGGGTGCAGGGCCCAAGCACTTGGGCCATCCTCCACTGCCCTTCAGAGCCACAGCAGAGAGCTGGACTGGAAGAGGAGCAGCTGGAACAAAACCTGGTACCCTGACCAGGACTAGAACCCGGGGTGCTAGCACCGCAGGTGGAGGATTAGCCAAGTATTTACTTTTTTAACAATATTAATTTACTTATTTGAAAGTTACACAGAGAGAGAGAAGGAGAGGCAAAGAGAGAGAGAGAGGTCTTCCATCCACTGGTCGCTCCCTAGTTGGCTGCAACGGCCAGAGCTGCACCAATCCCAAAGGCAGGAGCCAGGAACTTCTTCCGGGTCTCCCACGTGGGTGCAGGGGCTCAAGGACTTGAGCCATCTTCTGCTGCTTTCCCAGGCCACAGCAGAGAGCTGGATCGGAATGGAGCAGCTGGATCTCGGACCAGCACCCTTATGGGGTGCTGGCACTGCAGGCAGTGGCTTAACTCGCTATACCACAGTGCTAGTCTCAGTATTTATTTATTTTAATGAGTTACTAAGAAAGAGGGAAAGATATGTAGAGAGAGATCATCCATCTGCTTGTTTACTCCACAAGTGGCCCAAATGTCCAGAGCTGAGGCAGACCAAAGCCAGGAGCCAGGAGCTTCATCTGGGTCTCCCACGTGGGTATTAGGGACCCAAGCACTTGGGCCAGCTTTCACTGCTTTTACCAGGCTATTTATAGGAATCTGGATGGGAACTGGAGCTGCTGGGACATGAATCAGCACCCATAAAGGATGACAACATTGCAGCCAGGAGCTTTACCCAGTATACCACAGCACTGGCCTCAGGAGAATAATTTATAATGCAAGACAAACCCTTTGAAAAGGATGAGAGCAGAATATTGGGCCTTACATTTTCTGAATCACCTGATTCCATGAAACTCAGAACACCCTGGCCTGCCTTCTCCATTTGGAAACTCAGACTAGCATCTCTCCTTGAAACCCATTGAAGAAACTCCCTCAACCTTTCCACCATTGTTGCAAGTAAGTGGGAATCTTGAAATGGTCCAATTGCAGAAGGGCATCAAACACAGATATCAGCAAAGACCCCAAGTACCAGAAGGCAAATAGTATTTAACTGGAGACCAATTTATGGCTCTCAGCAGGGCAAAATGACCATACCTGCATACATACAGATACATGCATACAAATACACACATGTACACAGGCATGAAATAGTGAACAATAAAAATACAACACTGCTCAACTTTGCATTCTTCCATCCCGCAGAATACTTTTACTTTGTATTTTCCTTACCAATTGAATGATTTCTTTTTGTTCTACTTTTACCCTTAGTAAATGGCAGCTGATTCCTGAACAAAGGTTAAATCTTAACAGCCTTTTTAGGAAAAACATAAATATGAATTGTGAGGGTACTTCAAAGAGTTTTTGGAAAAATTAAATTTAAAAAAAAATTTATTTTGGATCAAAATAAAAGTTTTTTCTTCCCTCCTTTTTTAAAAAAATATTTATTTATTTATTTGAAAGGTAGAGTTAGAGAGGAGGGATGGGATGAAGTGGGAGAGAGAGAGTGAGAGAGAGGGAAGGTGGGGGAGAGCGCACTTCAATCTACTGGTTTAATCCCTAGATGGGCGCAACAGCTGGGGCTGGACTGGACAGAATCCAAGAGCTCTCCTTCAGGTCTTCTATGTGGGTGCATGGATACAAGCACTTTGGCCTATCTTCTGTTGCTTTCTCAGGCACATTAATAGGAGACTGGATTTGAAGTGGAGCAGTCAGGACTCAAACTGGTGCTCATAATGGATGCTGGCATTGCAGGTAGCCACAGTGCTGGTCCAAAAATTTTTTACATAATGTATGTTTCCATAAACTTTCTGATGACTTCTTGTAACTGGTAAATGAGTCAACTTTTCTTTTTTCTTTAAACAACAAGTTTTTGGTGTAGGAGGATGCTATATTACTTACAGGGAACTAAGGTGTTTCTTCCAGATACAAAAGATAGTTCAAGTGACCATGTTCATTTCTGAAAAAATGATTTTTACATTGAAATGATGTTATGATTAATAGTTGCAAAAAAGAGTTTGATAGCCTCTATGTAATATACACTTAGGCTAACAGCTCATATAAACAAAACATTAGCTTTGTCACAATACTATTAATCAAATTATAGAATTTATTTTGATCACTTGGCAAGCATTGATTACCTTGTTGTCTGCCTTGACTCCAATGTAAAGTTAGTATTTTCTTCCTTTGTATTACTAAATATTTTTTGGATGATACTCTTAAATTATGAAGCCATCCCATATCTACGTTCACGCATAACATATCAAACGTTCACTCACAATTTTATTATCCATTGGTGGATCTTGTTTGCAACTAATGCTATGGCATCTTAATATTTATTTTCTGTTTCTCTCATCTCTTTAATGCATATTAATTGGATTTATTCTGTAAGGAAGATTTGTCATTTCCCCTGTTTATTTTTTATTCATTTATTTATTGAGTTCAAATTTATGGATTTTTTTCTTTTGGATCATAATCCAATATTATAGTTTTTCATTTTTGTATTGTTCCAAATTTGGCCATCTGCAGTGTTTTTGGGTTTACTATTATGTCTTTTCAAAATGCTCCCATTAAAAAACCTGCTTTGAGTGCCTCCTTATTTTCTGGCACCAAAAGGTATGCCAGTGTCATTCTGTATTTTCTTTTACTATGTCCTGAAAATCAGCCCATTTATACAAAGAGTCTGATTGATAGTGTAACTAAGAAAACAGGTTGTGGATCTGAGGTATGACAAGTATGGATGTATTTGGTATATGTACTAACTTAGAATACATACACTTCTATATTTATGCTTCTATCATCTACCTGTCTATCACCTATTTATCATCTGTCTTTTATCTACCTATTTGTTTCATATTGATACCTCTGATTTCAATCTAGCACCATAGAGTTTATTTTAGTCTTCCTCTTTTCCTTATTTTTAACTACTTTCTTTTATAGTAAGAAATATGACTCTGATTATATATACAACATATTTATTCAGCCCTATATTGCGGTTTTTTAAAAAATTCATAAGCAATAGTATTTTATTAAACAACTCTACCAATCAGAGTATGAACTTGTGTATAGTTCTTTCTGCCTTTTGCCCCATGGTATCCACCTGAAACATTGTTTCTTAAAGTTGCTTATACCAGTTCTATTCTTCTGCATCCTCTTCAGTGTGATTATGTGATTCGTTTCTAATTCAGTGAAATTTAATTTCCTTAGACTTCCATTCCATCTCCCTTGCCTTTCCTGGCTTTTGTTTTTAACATTTACTAAAGTACAGTAGTTTTGTGTTTGACTATGTAGATAACCATCAACCAAGCTATTTCCAAAGTAGCTTTACCATTTGGTGTCCCTGTCACCAAAGTGTAAGAGTTCCACTTTCTTCATATCTTCACCTACACTTGATATTGTCATTGTTTTAAAAGTCATTCTAGTAGATGTGGTGATAGCTGATTTAGTTTACAATTCCTCAGTGATCATTGATTTGGAGCATCTTTTTATGTGCTCATTTACCATCTGTATGTCTTTGGTACAGTATCTGCTCAGATCTACTGCCCACATTTAATGAGCTGCTCTATTTTTATTGTTAAATTTTCAGATTATTTACCTGTTGTGGGCATAATTGCTTTGTCAGTAATGTGATAGGCAAATGTTTTCACTTAGTTTGTTGTGTGTCTTTTAATTTTCTTAATAGTCTCTTTCATGTGCAAAAGTTTTTAATTTTAACACAGTCCAATATGCTTTTTCTTTTTGGAACCACATTTTTCTTGTATAAAAACTTATTTTGCCTATCCCAAGGTCACAATGTTTTCTCTAGAAATATTATAATTTTACATTTTACATTTAGATTAATGGTCTATTTTGAGTTAAGGTACGAGGTATATCTCAAAGTTCAGTTTTTTTGCAAGCATCCAATACAATTATTCATGTACCATATTGGAAAGACTATCCTTACTCTAATTGCCTTCACCCCTTTACCAAAAATCATTTAATGTACCTGTATAGGCTGATTTCTGTGCTCTCTATTCTGTTCCATTGACCTATCATTGTACCAATCCCATCTTGTCTTGATTCCATAATATTATGTCTTATAACTGGATAGTGTGACCCCTCTATCTTCTCTTTTTTCTAGTTTATCTACCTTCTTAGAGAAATTTTAGAGTCAGCTTTTCAGTGTATTAAATAAAACTTCTCTGATTTAGAGTGCATTGAATATACAGATAAAATTGGGCAAAATTGACATCATGATATTTCACTAATTATTTAGATTAATGAACATTACAATATTGATTACCTAAGTATTTGGTAAAAATCACTAGTGGGGTGATAATGAACAAGTTTTTTTTTTTTTTTTTAAGAATTTAAACTATAAATTCATTGTCTTTAACAGATACAGTACCTTTGGTGTTACCTATCTTTTCCTGAGTATTCGTTATTAATGTATTTCGAGGAATTGAACTATTTCAAATTCACGGAAATAAATTACAGTTTTGCAGTATTCCGTTATTTTCTTTATAATGTCTATAGGTTGTACTGTGATAATCCTCTTTTTTTATCAATCATTTGTGTTTATTTTCTTTTTTCTTTTTTTTTTCTATGTTGTTTGTTTTTTTTTTAACTTTTATTTAATGCATATAAATTTCCAAAGTACGACTTATGGATTACAATGGCTTCCCCCCCATACCGTCCCTCCCACCCACAACCCTCCCCTTTCCCACTCCCTCTCCCCTTCCATTCACATCAAGATTCATTTTCGATTATCTTAATATACAGAAGATCAGCTTAGTATACATTAAGTATGGATTTCAACAGTTTGCTCCCACACAGAAACATAAAGTGAAAAATAATAGATGATTTTTTTTAAATGATGATGAAATCAGAGCAGACCTATTGTCATGTTTAATCCCAGTGAGAGTCAAGTTGGGAATTGATAATTTCTTTTTTTTTTTTTTTACAGAGGATCAGCAGTTTAGTATGCATTAAGTAAGGATTTCAACAGTTTGCACCCCCATAGAAACACAAAGTGAAATATATTGTTTGAGTACTCGTTATAGCATTAAATCTCAATGTACAGCACATTAAGGATAGAGATCCTACATGAGGAGTAAGTGCACAGTGACTCCTGTTGTTGACTTTACCAATTGACACTCCTGTCTATGGCATCAGTAATCTCCCTATGCTCCAGTCATGAGTTTCCAAGGCTATGGAAGCCCTCTGAGTTCTCCGACTCTTATCTTGTTTAGACAAGGTCATAGTCAAAGTGGAGGTTCTCTCCTCCCTTCAGAGAAAGGTACCTCCTTCTTTGATGGCCTGTTCTTTCCACTGGGATCTCACTCGCAGAGATCTTTTGCCAGAGTGTCTTGGCTTTCCATGCCTGAAATACTCTCATGAGCTTTTCAGCCAGCTCCGAATGCCTTTAGGGCTGATTCTGAGGCCAGAGTGCTATTTAGGACATCTGCCATTCTATGAGTCTGCTGAGTATCTCACTTCCCATGTTGGATCACTCTCCCCTTTATTTACTCCATCAGTTAGCGTTAGCAGGTACTAGACTTGTCTATGTGCTCCCTTTGACTCCCAGTCCCTCCACCATGACCAACTGTGAACTGAAACTGATCACCTGGAACAGTGAGATGGCATTGGTACATGCCACCTCGATGGGATTGAATTGGAATCCCCTGGTATGCTTCCAACTCCACCACTTGGGGCAAGTCAGCCTGAGCATGTCCCAAATTATACATCTCTTCCCTCTCCCATTCCCACCACCATGTTCAACAGGGATCACATTTCAGTTAATTTTCAACACTTAAGAATAACTGTGCATCAATTACAGATCTAAACCAGTCATATTAAGTAGAACAGATAAAAAAACTACTAAGAGGGATAATGTATTAAGTTGTTCATTAACAGTCAGGGCTATGCTGATCAAGCCACCGTTTCCCATAGTGTCCACCTCACTCCAACAGGTTTCCCTCTTGGTGTTCAGTCAGTCGTCACCGATCAGGGAGAACATATGGTATTTGTCCCTTTGGGACTGGCTTATTTCACTCAACATGATGTGTTCCAGATTCCTCCATTTTGTTGCAAATGACTGGATTTCGTTGTTTCTTACTGCGGTATAGTATTCTAAAGAGTACATATCCCATAATTTCTTTATCCAGTCTATCGTTGATGGGCATTTAGGTTGGTTCCAGGTCTTAGCTATTGTGAATTGAGCTGCAATAAACATTAGGGTGCAGACCTCTTTTTTGTTTGCCAATTTAAATTCCTTTGGGTAAATTCCAAGGAGTGGGATGGCTGGGTCGAACGGTAGGGTTATCTTCAGGTTTCTGAGGAATCTCCAGACTGACTTCCATAGTGGCTTGACCAGTTTGCATTCCCACCAACAGTGGGTTAGTGTCCCTTTTTCCCCACATCCTCGCCAGCATCTGTTGTTGGTAGATTTCTGCATGTGAGCCATTCTAACCGGGGTGAGGCGAAACCTCATTGTGGTTTTGATTTGCATTTCCCTGATTGCTAATGACCTTGAACATTTTTTCATGTGCCTGTTGGCCATTTGGATTTCCTCTTTTGAAAAATGTCTATTGAGGTCCTTGGCCCATCTCTTAAGTGGGTTGTTGGTTTTGTTTTTGTGGAGTTTCTTGATCTCTTTGTAGATTCTGGTTATTAACCCTTTATCTGTTGCATAGTTTGCAAATATTTTTTCCCATTCTGTCGGTTGTCTTTTCACTCTCCTGACTGTTTCTTTTGCAGTACAGAAACTTCTCCATTTGATGCAATCCCAATAGTTGATTTTAGCTTTGACTGCCTGTGCCTCCTGGGTCTTTTCCAGAAACTCTTTGCCTGTGCCAATATCTTGAAGGGTTTCTCCAATGTTCTCTAGTAACTTGATGGTGTCAGGTCGTAGATTTAGGTCTTTAATCCATGTTGAGTGGATTTTTGTGTAAGGCGTAAGGTAGGGGTCTTGCTTCATGATTCTGCACGTGGAAATCCAGTTTTCCCAGCACCATTTATTGAATAGACTGTCCTTGCTCCAGGAATTAGTTTTAGATCCTTGATCAAATATAAGTTGGCTGTAGATGTTTGGGTTGATTTCTGGTGTTTCAATTCTGTTCCATTGGTCTATCCATCTGTTTCTGTACCAGTACCATGCTGTTTTGATTACAACTGCCCTGCAGTATGTCCTGAAATCTGGTATTGTGATGCCTCCAGCTTTGTTTTTGTTGTACAAGATTGCTTTAGCTATTCGAGGTCTCTTGTGCCTCCATATAAATTTCAGCACCATTTTTTCCAGATCTGAGAAGAAGGTCTTCGGTATCTTGATTGGTATTGCATTGAATCTATAAATTGCTTTTGGGAGAATGGACATTTTGATGATATTGATTCTTCCAATCCATGAGCATGGAAGATTTTTCCATTTCTTGGTATCCTCTTCTATTTCTTTCGTTAAGGTTTTGTAATTCTCATCGTAGAGATCTTTCACGTCCTTGGTTAAGTTTATTCCAAGGTATTTGATTGTTTTTGTAGCTATTGTGAATGGGATTGATCTTAGAAGTTCTTCCTCAGCCATGGCATTGTCTGTGTATACAAAGGCTGTTGATTTTTGTGCATTGATTTTATACCCTGCTACTTTGCCAAACTCTTCTATGAGTTCTAATAGTCTCTTAGTAGAGTTCTTTGGGTCCCCTAAATACAGAATCATGTCATCTGCAAAGAGGGATAGTTGAGTTCTTCCTTCCCAATTTGTATCCCTTTAATTTCTTTTTCTTGCCTAATAGCTCTGGCTAGAACCTCCAGAACTATATTGAATAACAGTGGTGAGAGTGGGCATCCCTGTCTGGTTCCAGATCTCAGTGGAAATGCTTCCAACTTTTCCCCATTCAATAGGATGTTGGCTGTGGGTTTTTCATAGATTGCTTTGATTGTATTGAGGAATGTTCCTTCCAAACCCAGTTTGCTTAGAGTTTTCATCATGAACGGGTGTTGTATTTTATCAAATGCTTTCTCGGCGTCTATTGAGATAATCATATGGTTTTTCTTCTGTAGTCTGTTAATGTGGTGTATCACATTGATTGTCTTGCGCACATTAAACCATCCCTGCATACCAAGGATAAATCCCACTTGGTCTGGGTGGATGATCTTTCTGATGTGTTGTTGCATTCTATTGGCAAGAATTTTATTGAGGATTTTTGCATCTATGTTCATAGGGATATTGGTCTGTAATTCTCTTTCAGTGCTGCATCTTTTTCCGGCTTAGGAATTATTGTGATGCTGGCTTCATAGAAAGAATTTGGGAGGATTCCCTCTTCTTCGATTGTTCTGAATAGTTTGAGAAGAATTGGAGTCAGTTCTTCTTTATTTTATTTTATTTTATTTATTTATTTATTTATTTATTTATTTATTTATTTTTTTTGTGACAGGCAGAGTGGACAGTGAGAGAGAGAGACAGAGAGAAAGGTCTTCCTTTGCCGTTGGTTCACCCTCCAATGGCCGCCGCGGAGGCGTGCTGCGGCCAGCACACCGCGCTGATCCGGTGGCAGGAGCCAGGTACTTATCCTGGTCTCCCATGGGGTGCAGGGCCCAAGCACCTGGGCCATCCTCCACTGCACTCCCTGGCCACAGCAGAGAGCTGGCCTGGAAGAAGGGCAACCGGGACAGAATCCGGTGCCCCGACCGGGACTAGAACCCGGTGTGCCGGCGCCGCTAGGCGGAGGATTAGCCTAGTGAGCCGCGGCGCCGGCCCAGTTCTTCTTTAAATGTCTGGTAGAATTCAGCAGTGAATCCATCTGGTCCTGGGCTTTTCTTTGTTGGGAGGGCCTTTATTACTGTTTCAATTTCTGTCTCAGTTATGGGTCTGTTTAGGTTTTCGATGTCTTCCTGGTTCAATTTAGGCAGGTTGCATGTGTCCAGGAATCTATCCATTTCTGATAGGTTTTCCTGTTTGCTGGCATACAAGTCCTTGTAGTAATTTCTGATGATTCTTTTTATTTCTGTGGTGTCTGTTGTTACATTTCCTTTTTCATCTCTGATTTATTGATTTGGGTCTTTTCTTTTTTTAGTTAGTTGGGCCAATGGGGTGTCAATTTTGTTTATTTTTTCAAAAAACCAGCTCCTCGTTTGGCTGATTTTTTGTAATGTTTTTCTTGATTCAATCCTGTTGATTTCTTCTCTGATTTTAATTATTTCTCTTCTCCTACTAGATTTGGGTCTGGTTTGCTGTAGGTTTTCTAGATCCTTGAGGTGAATTGAAAGCTCATCTATTTGGTACCTTTCCAATTTCTTGATGTAGGCACCTATTGATATAAACTTTCCTCTTAACACTGCTTTTGCTGCGTCCCATAAGTTTTGGTATGTTGTGCTGTTATCCTCATTTACTTCATTTTACTTTTTTTGTTTTTGACAGGCAGAGTGGACAGTGAGAGAGAGAGAGAGACAGAGACAGAGAAAGGTCTTCCTTTTGCCATTGGTTCACCCTCCAATGGCTGCTGCAGCCAGCGCACCACGCTGATCCGATGGCAGGAGCCAGGTGCTTCTCCTGGTCTCCCATGGGGTGCAGGGCCCAAGGACTTGGACCATCCTCCACTGCACTCCCTGGCCACAGCAGAGAGCTGGCCTGGAAGAGGGGCAACCGGGAGAGAATCCAGCGCCCCGACCGGGACTAGAACCCGGTGTGCCGGCGCCGCAAGGTGGAGGATTAGCCTAGTGAGCCGCGGCTCCAGCTTTCTTTATAGAAGTTTAAATATTAAGTGCTTGGATGAGGTTATTTTAATTAAAATTTCAGTGATTATTTCTTCAAAAATTTCTTCTGTTTTCTCTCTCTCAGTCTCTGTCATACTTCAGAGATTCTGTTGATTTGTGCATTAAAAAAATTGGTAAAACAATGTCACACACATCATATATGTTTGTTTCCTTTTTTATATTTTAGCTTCTTGTTTCTCAGTTTAGCTAATTGATCTTCTTCAACTTGACATTCATCGGCTTTTGTGATCCTATGTCTGAATCCTTTGAAGGCATTCTCCACTGCTGCAGCTGTGGTTTTCATTTGTAGAATTTTCATTTGATTTCTTCATATTGTTTCTGTCTTTTGACATTTTCCATCCAATGTTGCCTATTGTCCCCCTTTTCCTTTAGAATCTTTAACATGTTAATTGTTATTAATTTTCATTATTTTAAATTTTCATTCAGATATCTCCAACATCTGTGTCATTTCTGAATCTGGTTTTGATGATTTTCCACCTATGTCTGAATGTGGTTTGATTGCCTTTTTGTATGCTGCATGATTTTCTTATTGAAAACTGGACATGTACAGTACAGGAGAGACTGAAGTAAACAAATTTTAAGCTTAAATGGGCCTTTTTGTGTGTGCAATTCTTTGAGTATGAGAGTTTCAGTAAAGTTAGTTAGGAATTGGGCTGGGTTTAAGTTTTTGTGTTACTATGGTTACCTTCAGAGCAACCCAGGATTCGCATTCCTATAGATATAACTGTGGTTATAGTGTAGAAACAAAGCAATTTGTATTCAATTCTGCATTTTAGGTCTTTCTTTTGTGCTGTGCTGTGCTAGCATTTTTTGAATTTTAAAATTTTTCCACTGGGATCTCACTCGCGGAGATTTTTCATTTAGGTTTTTTTTGTTTTGTTTTGTTTTGTTTTTTCCAAGAAGGAGGTACCTTTCTCTGAAGGGAGGAAAGAACTTCCACTTTGACCATGGCCTTGTCTAAAAATTATCAGAGTCAGTGAACTCAGGAGGCTTTCATAGCCTTGGCAGCTCATGACAAGAGCCTAGGTTGATTACTGATGCCATAAACAAGAGTGTCAATTTGTTAAGTCAACAACAGGAGTTACTGTGCACTTACTCCTCATGTAGGATCTTTGTCCTTAGTGTGCTGTACATTGAGATTTAATGCTATAACGAGTACTCAAACAGTATTTTTCACTTTATGTTTCTGTGTGGGAGCAAACTGTTGAAATCTTTACTTAATGTATGCTAAACTGATCTTCTGTATATAAAGAGAATTGAAAATGAATCTTGATGTGAATGGAAGGGGAGAGGGAGTGGGAGAGGGGAAGGTTGCGGGTGGGAGGGACATTATGGGGGGGAAGCCATTGTAATCCATAAGCTGTACTTTGGAAATTTATATTCATTAAATAAAAGTTAAAAAAATTTTTTAAAGATTAATTTTTATTTATTTGAACGACAAAGTTACAAAGAGATATAGAGACAGAGAGAGAGAGAGGTCCTCCTTGCACTCTCTCAAGGGCCACAATTGCTGGAGCTGAGCCAATCTGAAGTCAGGAACCAGAAGCTTCTTCCAGGTCTCCCATGCGGGTGCAGGGTTCCAAGGACTTGGGCCATCTTCTACTCTTCTCCCAGGCCATAACAGAGCTGGACCAGAAGAGGAGCGGATAGGACTGGAAGTGGCACCTAAATGCGATGCCAGTGCTGCAGACCAGGGTTTTTAACCCACGGCACCACAGCGCCGGCCCCAACAGTGGCATTCTTTAAACACTCTTGTTACTCCCTTGTTCTTCTCCCAGCAGTATCCTACTCTTACACATTATCTGAAACTTGCTGTTAGTGGAGGTTGAATGTGGAAGGTATGATCTCCATCGTTCTGATTAATCCTCAGTCAAAAGGATAACCTGTGTTTCAGGCTCTTAGATGGCTGGAATGCTGATTTTCCTCCTGATGTAGGCAGGCATACAGGTTACAATTGATTAGGTTTGTGAGCTGGAAGCCCACTCTTTCACCTTGCCCCTGTGTGACCTCATACCGCAAGGGCCACACCTGAGTGCCCACCAGCCAAATAGGTTAATTAACCACTCCCCTTTTTTCTCCTGTTTCTTTTCCCTGGCCTCTTGCCAGTACGGGACTGGCTGTGGCCCTGAGCCTTCAGGGTACGTGGCCTTCGGGCCACCCACCCCATGCTTCCTTGCCTAGATGCTCCTCCATGTGGCTGGTTCCTGGTACACAGTGTGAACCCAGATTTACCTCTCTCCTTTAGACAAAGCCCTCACTCTCCTATGCATCTTTTGCACTGAATAAAAGCTTAAAATGTACCATGCTGCCTCGTTCATTTATGCTGGTATTCAGAATTCTTCTCTCAATATTAGGCAAGAACCCACATGGGCTTATTAATATGGGGAACTTATTAATAAGCATATGGTGATATCATATGGCACCCCAAATTCTGATAACATAGGTGGCACCCCAGATGGGACTCTTGGGGAGCTTTAAGCAGACCATATTCCGATATATTTTTAGGGGGTCCAATTCCGATACCACTCCCAGGTGACTGTGTGTTCACATCTTCCTCCTTGCAGGCCCCATCTCCTTAGATTCTGGGCCCAACCTTTGCCTCTTTGACTTATCAATCAGTCTGAGAAACTTTATGAATTCGAAGTTAGTCTGGTTCTTTTTTGTTGTAAGAATTGGGACAGTGTTTCTAGCTCACTATATCTCACCTCAAAACTGGAACTTAATCCTCACTTAAAGGTGGAAGAGGCCTTTTTAAATAATTATGCAGGACCACATGTGTGAACTGGAATTGCTCCAGACAAACTAGGATGTATGCTCACTGCACAGGTAACTCTCATGAAGCAAAGGTGGCCTTCACTGGTTTAGACAGCAAGGCATTTTGAGGAATTGAGTGTGCAACAGGGGTTTATACTTTAATTCAAGTCAAATCCAGGACCAGCTTCACACTGTGCTTAGTAAATATTTGCTGAATAAGTGAGGAGTAATATGAAAATATGTAGTTACATAAAATTCCAGGGTGAACAAAGATTGGATCAATATCTTAAAACATATTTGAAACTAAATCCTCCCCACCCACCTCCTCACACAAATATGTACACAAACCATGCTTGCCTAAGGCACTTTCTTCGGTTAGGTCCCTGTTCCTTTCCCTCTGTGAGTGAGCAAACACTTCTTTCAGAGCTAGGGAAAAGATTCTCTCTCTCTCCCCCTCTCTCTCCCTCTCTCTCTCGGTTTCATTGCTTTGATCTCACACAGTTTGATGACTTCTAGACGTGAAATCATTTCATTGCTTCATCCTTGGCAATGCTCTTAGAGGGAACCAGAGCAGCTGTGCTGCCATTTTGGTGCCCTAAGTGGCAGTGACTTCACTTTCACAGCATAGCCAGGTAATTGTACTCTTGCAAAGCCCAATATGGGTTTGAAGTGGGAAGAAGTCTGCTATGGGTTATTGTTCCCTCACTCTGTAGAACCACAGAGTTGCAGTATCTGAGACTGGGAGGGAATTTTTAAAGATAAAGCATAAGATGGTCTCAGCTTTCATTCTGCCAAAACACACAGGAAGGATAATGAAGACAAGGATAAGAATCTATTGATGTAGATCTATTGAGTTTACTCACTACAAAGACAATGTGGCTTGTGGGTATAAGCACTGTTTTTATTTTCAATCTTCTGGGCTATTCCTTATCCAGGTATTTGTTTCTGTTGCTTGTAATCAAGAACTGATAAACTTCTACTTTAACTTAAGTACTTAAAATCAATCACAGGGGGCTGGAGCTGTTTCTCAGTGGGTTAAGCCACAGCCTGCAGTGCCAGAATCTCTATGAGCACTGGCTGAAGTCCTGGCTGCACCACTTCCAAACCAGCTCCCTGCTAATGGGCTGGGAAAGCAGCAGAGGGTGGCCAAAGTACTTGGGCCTCTGCATCCATGTGGGAGACCCAGATGAAGTGTGTGCTCACTTGTTTGCTCTCTCTCACTCTCTCACTGTCTCACTCTTTTTGTCTGTCCTCTCTCTCTGTAACTCTGCCTTTCAAACAAATTTTAAAAAAAATTTAGAAAATCAATCACACATAATATTCTACACTCATAGTAACACATAAGTACAAATTTAGAATGTGAAGCAATAATGAGTGATCATGTCTGAGTGCTGTATTAGGAAGCAAAGCTGAAGAATTATGAACTAGTTAACTTTTTTTTCCAAAAAATTATTTATTCATTGATTATATTTATTTATTATTTGAGAGAGAGAGAGAGAGAGAGAGAGAGAGAGAGAGAGAGAAATTACTCTTGCATCTACTACTTTGCTCCTCAAATATCCACCACAGCCAAGGCTGAACCAGGCGGAAGCCAGGGAACTGAAACTCATTCCAGTTCTCCCACGCAATTGGCTGGTACCCAAGCACCTGCACCATCACCAATTGTTTCCCAGGTGTACATTAGCAGGAATCTGGAATCTGAAGCAGAGCTAGTACTCAAACACAAACATTCAGAAATGAGATGCGGGCATCCCAAGCAACATATTAATCATTGTACCAACAGCCTACCCAAAACCAGTCTAACTTTTAACCTGACATTTGAGACCCCTTTACATTTTCTCTAACAGTTATTCACCCTCTACTTGCATACCTCTATTGAAAAGAGATTCACTTTTTCCTGAGTGAACTCTAATTATTAATAATCTCAGTAAAGTAGAGCTGGAATCTATGCCCCTATAATTTCTTCCTAGTTTTTAAAAAGATTTATTTATTTATTTATTTATTTGAAAGTCAAAGTTGGAGAAACAGACAGGCAGGCAGGTAGGCAGGCAGGCAGAGAAAGAGGTCCTCTAGCTGCAGGTTTACTCCCTAAGTGGCACAATGACTCGGGCTGAGCTAGGCTGAAGCCAGGAGCTTCATCCAGGTCTCCCATGCGGGTGGCAAGGACCCAAGGTCTTGGGCCATCTTCTGATTTTCTCAGGCTATTAGCAGGGAGCTGGATCAGAAGTATAGTAGCTAATATGTGAACTAGTACCACAGGCGGAAGGTTTTAACAGCTATACCACAACACAGGACCCTTCCTCTTGTTTTATTAGTGTAATCTTAGGCTTTATAGAAGGATCTGTGAAGATGTGTCAGCACATGGCAGGCCTTAGCTGTTTCCCTGTGGTCTTAACCAAACCTCTGCAAGTTTCACTGGACTTGGTCTATTATTAATTTTTATAGGAAATGTTTCTTGATGATTTGGGCTGAATAAACTTTGAGAAGCAAAGATGAAGGAGGGCATTTTGGATTATGTCCAACCAAGAAAAGCATTTTGAGCTAGTCCTTTGGGAAAACTTAGAGGTGAGGAAAGCACAGAGAAGCTGCCCTTTGCCCTCTCTAAACAGCACTGGGTAGCAGTCTTACCCAAAGGAGCAGTAGATTCTAAGCAAAGAAATTCATCTCTAAGGAAATGCGTACGGATCCATTGTGTGAGGGCAAGTTAAATTATTTTATAGATATACAGCAAGAGTTTTAGGATGGAATAGCAGAAGCTTTAAGAACTCAGATTTCAAAAAGAGACTGCCTGGGACTGAGTCAAACCTCTGTTACTTACTCTGTGATTTTGGAAAAATTTCTTGATCCTGTAAACATTAGCATCTTCATCAGTGAAGTGGGAATAATAATAGCACCTGTGTCACAGAGTTACTGTAAGGATTAAATGTGATGAAGCACATAAATGGTTATCAAGTATTATTTTTAATATTTAATTAAGGCTAATGATTGGTTTCATGGGAAAGATAACCAAAGTTTTTCAATTATTTTTATCATTAATATCTAGCATTGTTTTAAGCTTTGGGTTTATAGTAATCGTAATTGATTAAATTGATTTTAACTGCATTATTTAATTATAGTGGCAATGGTAGTAGGATTGCTTTTAGTGTTCTGTGAAATATAAGAAACAGAAAAGGTGTAGTCATTTTCTAATCCATAAAATAGGAGCATTAATAGCCTTTTTTCCAAGTGAGATTGTGTGTGTGTGTGTTTGTGTGCATGTATTAGGCATAAATAGGTATAAAGCACTTGAAAACACACATAATACAGAACAATAAAGAGCTAGTTTTTATTATTATCAACCCATATTAAGACCTAAATCAAGAACCATTTCTACTCTAGTTCCTCTTAGTCACTGAGCCACAGTAGTACCTCATCTTTTCCCAGGGATAATTCTCAGTGCTGAGATTTGAGAGAAGCCCATTGAAGCTGAGTATTTGTTTAAAGGTCAACCCACTCCTGAGGAAATATTCCTTTTTCCAATCCCCATGAAGCAGACAATGCCCAGTAAAGTTCAAATCATTACCTAAAACTGCTAGATTCAGCCTTGTTCTAGGAAAATTAATCCTAGTGTAAGACACCATTCTGAGCCATCCTGTATCGTGTTCATTCCAAAGGCTTCAATGACAACCTGTTTGATCTTGTTCTTGAGCAAGAGGGAAATGCTTGTTATTTCTAATGTGCTAAGTGTACAGGCATTTGGAGGCATTTGTACTCAGCAGCACAACAGGAACTTCCCTACATTGTTTTGGGTCTTTATTGGATACTACGATGTCCATATTTTCCATCTCCAAACTTTACCACTTAAAATAATGCATCCTTTGCAATCCAATGCAACTCTTAAGCTTCATTTAGAAGTCTCAATAGTGTTGCTCTATTGAATGAAAACTAAAAAGAAAGAAGAAATAGAGAAGTGCTTTCATTTACCATATGCATCTCAAACAAAGAGAAGACAAGTCTGTCCCTGGCAACTCACATGCTGTGATAGAGGGCCCTGTGTGGATTCACAGGGAATCTGTGTTTTGTAGGCAGGTTTCTTGGAGATAGAATTTTGTTGGGATAAGAAGTATAGCTATACAGAGCCATGGACCTGTTACCAAAATATTTTAGGCCCTTTCTATATTACAACCACTAAAGTATTCTGGAGGGTGAGAAGGGTCAAAATTTTCTAAGCAAATACCATCTACATCCCTTGGTGGGGAGACAGCTTTGAAAGTGTGAAGTTCATGTAGGTTTAAGATATATTTGAGGAGGCCGGCGCTATGGCACAGTGGGTTAAAGCCCTGGCCTGAAGGGCTGGTATCCCATATAGGAGCCGGTTCTAGTCCTGGCTGCTCCTCTTCCGATACAGCTCTCTGCTATGGCCTGGGAAAGCAGTAGAAAATTGTCCAAATCCTTGGGCTCCTTTACCCACCTGGGAGACCCGGAAGTGGCTCCCGGCTCCTGGCTTTGGATGGGTGCAGCTCCGGCCATTGTGGCCAATTGGGGAGTGAACCATCCTATGGAAGACCTCTCTATCTCTACCTCTCTCTGTAACTCTGTCTTTCAAATAAATAAAATAAATCTTTTTAAAAAAGATATATTTGAAGTCCTTTGATATAGAAAAAGTCAGTTTCTTCCATCAGCTTGGTTTGCCACATCCACCTCTTAGTTCCTGTCATTGTATGTACATAAAGGGGAGAGTACTGGTTAGAAGCTCATAACCACCCTGCATCTCCAGTTACCTTCTCTGGGAAATCACAGTTAGCTATGACAGTCCTGTTATGATGATCCATGGTCTGATTCTACTTTGCTAGTGCAGGGCCAAGTTCACAGGGTATAAAGGTATGTAGATCCTTTAGACGTAAATTAGCCTGTTTTGATGAATAGGATTTTTTGTGTGGAGTTCATTGTGACTACAAATTCATTATGGTCATCACTCTCCCAGCTGTCTCTACCTGCCACCACACCCATGCCCCATGCATATTTAGATGGTTTTATATCAGCTTGAGACCAAAATGGACATACATATAAAATACCTAAGATTGTGGGATGAAATCTTGCATCCTGGAATTTTAGACTTGGTTCAGTCCTCTGGGGTTTTCTGGTCCAGTTTCCATTTTTTTTTTTTTTTTAGGAAAGAAAGTAAAATTATTTCTATCCTAAGATCAGATACTACAGATGTCCTGCTATTACTTCTAGGCCCTACCACTTCAGTACAGCTGGCCTGACTGCCAACTGCATCTCTTTGCCTGAGGGTTTTTGCTTGCTTTGGAAGCCCATTGTGTCCACACATATGGCAGGCTACAAATACCTGGGGAATTACGGCCTTGTCTTTCAGCAGCCCTCACCCAATGATTGACACAAATTCATAAGTAAGTATCCCAGTTTCCTTACCATCATCTCCCACCTGTGCTCACTAAATAATTCTGAGCTATATGTTCTCTTCAGTGGTTACTGACAAATCGAGTTCACTTATACATGTGATAACTAACTTAATGCCTTCCCTAATACTGACATCTTCCCCTTTCCTGCCCTATTTCTCGCTTACTTTACCCACCTGGGTTTCTTAGGTTGTGTCCTAAATATTTGTTACTTGTGTGCAAATCCTAATCTCTTTGTGTTCTCTTGGAGGAATGTTAAAAAATATTTTGCACTTGCACACACTTCTGTGTTTTTCCCTGCACAAGTTTCACTAAAGATTTGTTCACTGAGGCATTTGCCAGTTGGTAGATTTGTTCAGATCATTGTCAACAGCTTTAAAACTTTCCTTCTTGAATTTGCAAGACTTCCTAGCTGTATACTCTAGGGCTAGACGGAAGTGTTAATGGCCTCTGACCCCTGCTGTACTCTCTATGCAGTGTTATCATCCACACCTTCTGTGGGGCTTCTATCACTACCTCCAGTCTCAACTTGGTGTAGACCAACCCTTGGCTTCTCATTCAATGCATTTGTTACCTCTGACATAGGCATTTTTTTGTTTTTGGCAGGGGGGATAAAAAACAAGGTATGGCAATTTTACATGGGGACCTTTGATGGAACTGCTGGAAAATAAAATCTCATTCTTTCCCTCTTCTTCTTACTTTCCCTTCCTCCTCTGATTACCAGAGTTGGTGAGCTTATAGAAATGTAAGTGCACTGCTTCCTGATGAATACATAGCTAATCAAAAAAAGAGAGCTTACTTAATGTAAAGCCAATACATAGAAAGGAAGGTTAAGTGTTTGGGGGTGGGAAGAGAATATGAATCTAAAGACACTGTGTTATCTCTTAAGTTCGTAGTTCTTCTATAAAAAACATCTGAGACTGAATAGACTTGATAGCAATAGAAATATATTACTTACAGTTATGGAGGCAAGGAAGTCCAAGACTAAGGACCAGCTTTTGTTGCATGGTAATAGCCTTTCCCATTGCTGGTACCTTCTTGCAGTGGCAAAAGACAGAGGGGCAAAAGGGGCCCAAATACTGTCCTTGCACTGCTGAAGGGCAGAAGAGTGAAAGGGGGCTGAGCTAGTTCCCTCTACCCCTTTTATAAGGCACTAATTCATTCATGAAGAAGGAGATGCAGTGACATAATCACTTCCAAAACAGCCCAGCTCTGAACCACAAGGGGTATGAAGTTTCAACGCATGAATTTGAGGGGCCACATTCAGACCATAGCAGACATTGTTCTATATTCTTATATACAGCTGTGTGTGAGATCTTGTATTTTCCAATTACATGAGCTCATGTATTTCTATTTTTGTTTGTTGGTTGGGTTGAGTTTCCAAGAGTCATAATACTCATAGTTCAGATTTTTGGTAAATTACCTCCTTTGTATCAAAGTTTGGCCAGATACCAGGGACTGAGTGTTTAACATGGTACTAGCACCATACATAGAGCATTTACTTATTAATGGGTGATATTAGGAGTAAAACTATCACTGCACTTCCTATATGGGAGCTACCATGTTTCCTCTGCTTGGATTTCAGAAGAGACACAGTGAGGCTGGGTTATTTTCCTTTTGAGTTCCTCAGTCACACAAAACTCCTTTCCAGTACTTTTTTAAGAGACCAGAATATCCTGGTTGTTTGCTCCATATGATGAATGTCACCATTGCTCATTAACCCCCCAAATAGGCAGCCCCCACCATTAGGGCTTATGGTTTGTATGAGACAACATAAAAATAAGACACATTTCCCCCCACGCACATTTCAAATGAAATGTAACAGAAGAGAAATAAATAAAAATGGGAAAAATGCCCTAAATGGTTTATGTTGGAAAATGTTATATGGACAATAATGGTGCTTATATGGGCTTTGGGCAGAGACTTTGATAATGAAGGTTAAATGAGGGAATGTTACAAAAAATGTTCACTGTTCATAAAAATAAATCTCTGATATGAACCAGAATGAAATAAACAGAGCTGCAGGCGCCAGGAGCAGCTGGAGTGACCTCAGCCTTAGGTTGATAGCAGCGAGCCTGGCTGCCACCACACACTCTCACCTCAGCTGGGCTCTCTTGGCTCTCTTTCACAGGGACACAGGACTTCCAGCCAGCTCTTCAGAGCTCCCACTGGAAAACAAAACCTTGTCCCTCCTCAGCTTGTGCTTTCCCTGAGTCCTAGCTGAGTGGCCAAGGCCACTGTCTTTGAAGGTTTAAGGTCTATCCTGGGGCTTCAAAGGCAAATAAATGTCCATGGGGTCGGGCAGGGTGTGAACAAGTTCAGTAGAGTTGGTGGCAAGAGTTGCAAATTGAGGAAGACAACCAATACTCAGCAGTGGGGATGCCAGCTCAGCGGGGCTAGATCTTTCCATTTGTCAAAGGTGAGCTAGAAATCTGGATTTTATATAAAATTTACTTAATCTATTTTTATTTTTTTATCTTTATTTTTTAAAGATTTTTATTTATTTATTTGACAGGTAGAGTTACAGACAGTGAGAGAGAAAGACAGAGAGAAAGGTCTTCCTTCCATTGATTCACTCCCCAAATGGCTGCAACAGCTGGAGCTATGCTGATCCGAAAACAGGAGCCAGGTGTTCCTTCCAGTCTTCCATGCGGGTGCAGGGGCCAAAGCACTTGGGCCATCCTCCACTGCCTTCCCAGGCCACAGCAGAGACCTAGACTGGAAGAGGAGCAACCCGGACTAGAAGCCGGCACCCATATGGGATGCTGGCACCATAGGTGGAGGATTAACCTAGTGTGCCATGGCACCATATTGGTGGCCAATTCCTTTTTAAGAAATTGTATGTATGTGTAGGGCAAAAGAGAATGCATGATTATGGAACAGAATTAGCCTAGCAGCAATTTAAAATCTCTTGATAGGCACATGGTGAGATTATAATTACAGAAAGCACTCTGTATCCTTGCTTTTTGCATCCATGGGTATACATTTTTCCTTGCCATTATTCTTTTTTATTAAAGATTTTTTTTTTTATTTGAAAGTCAGAGTTACACAGAGAAAGGAGAGGCAGAGAAAGAGAGAGAGAGGTCTTCCATCCGCTGGTTCACTCCCCAATTGGCTGCAACGGCTGGAACTGCGCCAATCTGAAGCCAGGAGCCAGGAGCTTCCTCGGGGTCTCCCATGTGGGTACAGGAGCCCAAGGACTTGGGCCATCCTCCACTGCTTTCCCAGGCCAGAGCAGAGAGCCAGATCAAAGTGGAGCAGCCGGGTTTCAAACTGGCGCCTGTATGGGATGCCAGCGCTTCAGGCCAGGGTGTTAACCAGCTGTGCCACAGTGCTGACCCCCTTGCCATTATTCTTTAAACAATACTGTATACTATTTGCAGTGCACTTACATTGCATTGAGTATTATATATAATTTAGAGATGATTGAAAGTAAATGTGAGGATGTACATAAGTTATATGGAAAATTATGCCTTTTTATATAAGGGAATTTAGAATCCACAGATCTAAGTATCCATGGGTGGTACTGGAACCAGTTGCCCACAGATGCCAAGAGATGACTCTGTGTGTGTGTGTGTGTGTGTGTGTGTAATGATAGTGTAGCAAGCAAAAGAACACATGTCTATGGGACAGAATTGGCCTAGCAGCACTCAGTTTGCACTTTCTTGCTAGGCAAAGAAATGCTGAGAATGTGATTGCTGATACTCAGTTTCACTGATTATTGCCATAGAGTTCTCATATGGAGGTCCTCCGGTGTGTGCAGTCCTGGAGGTAACAGCTTACATGAGTAATTGCTGTTCATCAGCATGCAGTATGTGCTGGGCATTTTGTTATGAGTTTTACATGGAATTTTTCCCCATTATACCTTCTCTCTAAAAGAGAATCACTTATTCCATTTTATCAATGGGAAAACTAAGGAGAAGTGGAGTAACTTAGACCAAAGTCACAATGTAAGAAGGATGTCCTTTGTATACTACCTTGTGTATCCTTGGCTTTTCTACCAATGCCAACCAAGGCTGCAGCATTACCTTAAGTGCTTCTCTGGCTTCCTTCAGTTGCATAGAGGGGTTAATATACTGTGGGGGCAACATTGGTGGTAGCAGCTGGTGGACAAAGGCTTTTGTCTCTGGCTGATGGGTCTGACACACATTCCATTAACCTCCTCAGAAACTCCTGCCGTCCGCAGCAATAAACACTTCCTTGTATTGGCTTTTCCTCCTTTCCTGTGGCCTTTCCTGCCCCTCAATCATGGGGTTACAGTCTGCAATATACAACCTCCACACACACATTCATCTCAGGCTCTGCCATTGGGAAACCCAAGCTAAAGTGGAGAGAGCAAAAGTTGGAATTTAAATCTTAGTTTAGCTGGCTCACAGTGAATAGTCTATCAAATCACTAAAGTCTATGTGATTCCATTACTAGGAATGATCCTGAAATAAAGCTTTAAGGCAAGGAAAAGTCTCTAAGATGATTCTTTTCCAACAAGAAGGGAGGATGGTGATGTGTGTGTGTGTGTGTGTGGGTGTGGGTGGCATCCAGATATCTAATCAAATGTGGAGGGAAAAGCGGGTAACATAAGGTTTGCTCATTGTGCACTTCATTTTTTGACACCTACTATAAATCTGACATACCCAGTACTAATAATGACACCTGAAACTATGAGAATGCAAGTGAAACTTAAAACACATTTTCCAGAATCTTCAGTGACTTTAAACCAGGGTGTTCATCTCAAATGCCCATGGAGGCCAGGTGAGAATCTTAAGTTAAACCAGCTGGGCATCAGTTTGCATATCAAACACAAGTATCCAGTTTTCATTCCCATACAAAACTGGGCTAAAGGTTTCTCTCATTTCTATTTGAAGATGACTTTCTCAGTCTGTCATGCATTTCCCCACTTTAGATAGAGATGTGGGTATGGAAAGTTTGCCTTTTATTTTATTTATATTATTTTTTATTTTTTTTCAAAATTATTTATTTGAAAGTCAGAGTTAAACAGAGAGAGAAAGAGAGGCGGGGGAGGGGGAGGTCTTCCATCCTCTGGTTCACTCCCCAGTTGGCTGCAACAGCTGGAGCTGTGCCGATCTGGAGCCAGGAGCCAGGAGCCGGGAGTGTCTTCTGGATCTCCCACATGGGTGCAGGGGCCCAGGGATTTGAGCTATCTTCTACTGCTTTCCCAGGCCACAGTAGAGAGCGAGATAGGAAGTGGAGCAGCCAGGACTGGAACCAGCACCCATATGGGATGCTGACACCGCGGGTGGCGGCTTTACCTGCTACATCACAACACTGGCCCTGCCTTTTATTTTCAACTCAGAGGAAAACAACACAAGGGTAATGACAAATTATGTTGTCTTTCTGTACAGGACACACAATGGAGGCTGAGAATTGCGGAGTGCAGCCTTTCTACAAGCTTCCACTTGACTCCAACTGACTGTAGAATGCTGACTCCATGATGTCAAGTCTTCTTGTTCGAGAAAATTTAGAACTCCAGAAAAGTAGGTGAAATCTCCAGATTTTCAAATTATTACTAAAATAAATTCAAATTTCTTAATGACAGTAAGTAAGCCAGGACTGGCAGAGCAAACAACACATCCACAAGGATGCATTTATATAACAGAGGCCATGGGTGAGCTCTTTGTGTCACAGGGTCAACCCTCTTTCTCTTTCAAAGTCCTTGGTTCACACATCGTGTTTTCTTCTGAGAGTGATATGAGTTGGAGATGAGACATACACAGAGGATGCCATTGAATTCGTCCCTTTGGACTCGTAATCTGCATCCTCTATTTGCAGGGGAAGTAGAGTAAGCCAGGTGTGTTTGAGTGTGTGTTCCTGTTCACTAAGATATCAAAGACAGAACCTGATTTAAGGAAAGCAAGCAAACAGATAAGTATACTGGCTTTCTTCTGAAGCCATCAAGGCACCAAGGGAAACAACTTCATTATTCAAACAAGTGCTTTGGCTGACCAGTGGTGCTATTTGAATAAGGTAGGTTGAGATGTTTTTTATTTTAATTCTTAAACCAGCAGGAGGGGAGTACATGCCTTTCATTTTATTTTTCCTTGTGTAAAACCATTGTGTTGCCTGATCAGATTTCTATTGGCCTTAATGATTAGTTGGCTATTTCAGAGGTTCCTTGTCTCAGCCTTTCATAAGAGCCCTTCCTAAATGGGACTCTCTATGTCATAACTGTATAAAATATTCATTGGGATGGTGCTTTTAATGGATCTGTTTGGAATGAACTCAAGCAGAAGCAGTCAAGTGCTGATTTGTGGAGTGTTCAGACTGGTTCAGGGCTATGTCTGCACTCCAAGACTTTCCACCTGCTCTCTTTACCTATGGAGTCTCATCTGACAGCAGAACTGAAACCGTAGTGTTGGAAATAAAACAGCTTGTTTAGGGCCTCAAATTCTTTTTCCTTTGCTTGTGTGTGCTCTGACTTTTTCATGTTGTATTCATTAGAGGTGTGGCTATAGTTTGCACGAACTCCCCTAGAGTACTTTTGCCATGTAGAATCATCTGGATTTTGACGAATTTTGCTTTGAATCCTGGCTCTGCCACCTGTTAGTTAGATGACTCAGGCAAGTGTCTTAACATCTCTGAGCCTCAGTTTCTTGCTCTCTTCAAGTTGAGCAATGACAGCAATTATTTCACAGGGTATTTGCGAAGATTAGATGGAGAGAGTTTGCAAAGTATATAGCCCAGTACCTGGAACATATTAAGACCTTGTCTATCTTAGCCATTATTAAGTGGTAGGCACCCAACTCCCACCTTCTGTCCAAGCCCTTTTAAAGCTTGTCTGGTGTTTTCTGCCAACAAATGCCTGTTGGTTCTGATCCCATTCTAACCCTGACAATAGAGCAAGTTTAACCAACACTCAATGAATGAAAGATGATGCACCAGACAGTTTCGTGAAATCATCAAGATGGTTCTGCAAGTTGGTAATGGGACCCGGGAAGAGAACAAAGTATTTTGACCCTTTCTCGCCTCACCTCTTATTCCCTCCCTTTCCTTCTCTCTTCTGAAAAATTCCCGTCTCCACCCCTCCTTTCTTCTCACTTCTCTCTCTCTCTTCTCCTGCTCCCTCACCTTCTCCCTTTCCCTTCACTTTTCCTAATAACCAGACTACATCTGAATCTGAAATGCCACCATGCTCTCGGCATTTAAGTTTCTAACTGGGCAACTCTGTATCTTCAGTACTGAGCTACCACCTTCTTTCCAACCGTTTGAAACATGGTGATAGAAATCTAAAGGGAGGAGAGAACTTCCACTTTGACTATGACCTTGTCTAAATGTGATCAGAGTCGGCAAACTCAAAAGGCCTCCATAGCCTTGGCAACTCATGACAAGAGCCTCTGGTGATTACTGACGCCATAAACAAGAGTGTCAATTTGTTAAGTCAACAACAGGAATCACTGTGTACTTACTCCTCATGTAGGCTCTCTGTCCTTAATGTGCTGTACATTGTGATTTAATGCTATAACTAGTACTCAAACAGTATTTTACACTTTGTGTTTCTGTGTGTGTACAAACTGTTGAAAGCTTTACTTAATATATGCTAAATTGATATTCTGTATATAAAGGTATTTTAAAATGAATCTTGATGTGAATGGAAGGGGAGAGGGAGCGGGAGAGGGGAAGGTTGCGGGTGGGAGGAAAGTTATGGGGGGGGAAAAAGCTATTGTAATCCATAAGCTATACTTTGAAAATTTATATTCATTAAATAAAAGTTAAAAAAAAAAGAAATAGTAATAGAGAATCTCCTCTCCCTTCACCCTGCCAGCCATAACACCTGGAGTCCCAAGGCCCAGCCAAGCATCCAGCAACTGGGCTCTCATTTCAGGGGTCCCATTCTGTCCTCCCCTTGGTCTGAATGCTGTGTAGCTCTTGGGGACCTGGAACCCATTTGGGAATTGCTGTGGGCAAATTGCTTCACTTTTGGGGTCTTTGTTTCTGCTTCCTAACAATGGAAAATATTATTAACTTATTACTAGGGAATGATATTTTTCCCTCAAAGGTAGGGAAACAATTTTGCAGTGATCAACTTTGCCTACTGCCCCCTGGGGCTGGGTGGAGCTGGTGTTTTATTTTCATAATCTCCAAACTGAACATAATTATGATAAAATTGCTAGAATAATAAAACAGCTGTTTCCCAGGGCAGAGTCTTCTGAAGTGATAGAGATGGAGCAAGCACATGGGACTGGGCCAGAGGCTGCTTCAGATAGACTCCTCCTTGGGGTCTCAGTCCTGGGAGGGTAAATACGCTCATGAAGCTCCTGATGAAGTGGGGACTGCCACCAGCACTCTGTGAGCAGGCAGACTAGACCTCCTCTTCTGTTTTTCACTGTTAAAACCAAAATCAATCAGGATTTACTCACATTGCTTTATCTCCATGACCTAACCACTGAGTGCTCTTAAGAACAGTTTACTTTATCTCCAGGCCCTAAAGCATGGGCCTCAGTGGGAGCCAGCAAAAGCCAGGGTCCCTTTAGGGTTTTTGCTAGAGTGGGAAGAAGCAAAGATTATTTTTTGTTCCCCTTTGATTCTCTTCTGAATTACCATGGAATTGAAGATGTACCTAGAAAAAAGAGAAAACAAATGGAAGGATGAGGAGAAGAGGCAGGTTGAAGAGCATGTCCTAGGACCCAAGGGAAGCTCTGTTTTCATCAAACTCCTCGTATCATCCAGGCCATCAGCTGAATGAAAACACCCCCACCCAACCAAATCCAAAACTTTTCATTTCAGTCTCTAAAACCCTCCTCTGGCGAGTGCGCTTTGAGTGTGAATACCTCCAAGCTGGTTATCTCAGCATAAGCATATATTTCACCCCCCACTACTCACTCATCTCTCTCGGCCCTCCTACCATTTTAATGGCCGATACTGGGTTTTGCAACCAAACTGAAGCTACACAAGAGTGGCTACATCTGAATGTGTAATTGAGCAATGTCACGGACACCGATGTCTCAGTATTAATGAAATTTTGATGTTTACTGCTGTCATGTCAACCAATCATTATTTTTGGGGATAATTAATTAAACCTTGGATAGGGGTTTAGAAGATCCCTATGCAAGACCTAGGGCTGACTGGGAGCCTTTGGTTTTGGAGGGGAAATTGTATCTATGGTTTAAACTGTGCATGGGCTATGTATGAATCCATATATACAGATTCCAATGCAGAGAGGTGGAGAGGGACGTGGAGAAGGGTCTCTGTGCTAGTCTCCCTTATTCACTGATCATGTTTGCCATTTACTTATCCCTTCCTCTTCCAGACTTTTACTTTTGTCTGCAGTGTAAACTCACCAATTTTCTTGCAAAGATATAGTGTGGAATAAATGGTGGCAAAACAATGGCCTGAGAAAATCCTTTGTATGGCTTGTTTAGACCCACTTACCAGTGCTTGTATTAGACAGAAAGGCCTGAATCCCAACCTGCCTCTAGCTCTTTTCTTTAGTCTTCTCTCTTCCCTTTGCTGGTTGGGTGGAATTCAAATTTATTTCAAATTTTAAAACTACCATTGTTTTCTGATTATGAACTATTTATATATGCATATATATTCAAATATATATTTGCTGATGGTTGGATAAAGAAAATGTGGTATATATCCACTATGGAATACTATTAAGCCATAAAAAAGAATTCAGTCCTGTCTTTTGCAACAAAAGGGATGCAACTGGAAACCATAATGCTTGGTGAAATATACCAGTTTCAAAATGACAAATATTATATGTTTTTCTCTGATATGTGCTAGTTAATATAGAATACCAAAAACGTGTATGAGAATGAAATGGACACCTTGTGATTTGATTGTTGTTTTTAGCCCTTGTTTATACTTTTGTGGAACTGTAGCCCCTCTACTTTCTACTTATTGAATATTGTGGTTAGTGGTACATTATGCATGTGATTATACACTGGATTGGGGAACAATGTTGTGGCATAGTGCATAAAGCTGCTACCTCGCGGCCGGCACCGCGGCTCACTAGGCTAATCCTCCGCCTAGCGGCGCCGGCACACCGGGTTCTAGTCCTGCTTGGGGCGCTGGATTCTGTCCCGGTTGCCCCTCTTCCAGGCCAGCTCTCTGCTGTGGCCAGGGAGTGCAGTGGAGGATGGCCCAGGTGCTTGGGCCCTGCACCCCATGGGAGACCAGGAAAAGCACCTGGCTCCTGGCTCCTGCCATCGGATCAGCGCGGTGCGCCGGCCGCAGCGCGCCGGCCGTGGCAGCCATTGGAGGGTGAACCAACGGCAAAGGAAGACCTTTCTCTCTGTCTCTCTCTCTCACTGTCCACTCTGCCTGTCAAAAAAAAAAAAAAAAAAAAAAAAAAAGCTGCTACCTGCAGTGCTGGCATCCCATCTGGCCCTGGTTCAAGACTTGGCTGCTCACCAGCACCACGGCTCAATAGGCTAATCCTCCGCTTATGGTGCTGGCACACTGAGTTCTAGTCCTGGTCGGGGTGCCTGATTCTGACCCAGTTGCCCCTCTTCCAGGCCAGCTCTCTGCTGTGGCCTGGGAGTGCAGTGGAGGACGGCTCAAGTACTTGGGCCCTGCACCCTCATAGGAGACCAGGAGAAGCACCTGGCTCCTGGCTTTGGATCAGCGCCATGTGCTGGCTGCACTGCAGTGGCCATTGGAGGGTGAACCAACGGCAAAAGGAAGACCTTTCTCTCTGTCTCTCTCTCTCACTGTCCACTCTGCCTGTCCAAAAAAAAAAAAAAAAAAAAAAAGACTTGGTTGCTTCACTTCCAATCCAAGTCTCTGCTATGGGCTGGGAAAGCAGTAGATGATGGCCCAAATGCTTGGGCCCCTTCACCCATATGGGAGACCTAGAAGAAAATCTTGGCTTATGGCTTCAAATTGGCTGAGCTCCAGCTGTTATGGCTATTTGGGTAGTGAATCAGTGGATGGAAGACCTCTCTCTCTCTCTCTCTCTCTAACCCCTCTCTCTCCCTCTTTCTCTGCCCCTGCCTCTCTGTAACTCCACCTTTCAAATAAATAAATAAATAATCTTTTTTTAAAAGAAATTATGTTTTACCAAAAAGTAAAAAAACAAAGGATGTAGGAGATTGAGGGAAGGAGACAAAGAGGCAAGGAAGTATGGTTATCTTCTTATTGTACCTGTGAAATACATGAAATCTGTTCTTCTTATATTAATAAAATTTAAAACATTCTAGGAAACAAACAAACAAAAAAATCCTCAGTGTAGGACTGGTCATGTGAATGTTCAGTTCTCTCTGTAGCTCTACCACAGTCTCTAAACCTACTGAGCGCCTTCGCCAAACTAATAAATTCCCTGTTTCATAAGGGGAGAACCCCAAGCCTTTTTTACTCTCTACCGTTTCTTTATTGCTGTTCAAATGTATTTGACAAACAGAGGAATGGGGAGTAGAAGGAGGGAGGTGAGTTATCATCCACTTACTCATTCTCCAAATGTTCACAATGGTCAGGATTGGATCTGACCCAAACTGAGAGCCAGGAAATCAATCCAGGTCTCTATGTTGATGGAAGGATCCCAGTTGCTTGAGTTTTCACTGCTGCCTCCCAGTGTCTGCATAAGCAATAAGCTGGTATCTGGATCTAGAACTGACCATGAAACCCAATGCTCTGATGTGGGAAGTGACATCATAACCAGCATTTTAATCAATAGACTAAGTGTCTGCCCCTTTCCATTTTTAAACAATCACATTATAGAGATACAATTCACATATTAAAATGCAGCTATACTTCAATGGGTTTAGGTGTATTCACAGAATTGTGTAATATTAGAACAATTTCATCATCTCCATCTTCTGCACGTTAGTAGGAAGCTGGATTGGAAGCAGAGCAGTAGATATTGAACCAGCACTCCAATAGAGAATGCAGGTATACTGAGAGGACACTTAACCACTGTGCTACATGCCTGCCCCTCCACTCCTTTGCCCAATTGTTTTTTTTTTTTAAAGATATTTATTTGAAGGTTAAATTCATAGAGACACAGGAGAGACACAGAGATCTTCTATCCACTGGTTACTCTCCAAATCACTTCAACAGTGAAGGCTGACACAGGCTGAAGGTAGGAGCCAGAAGCTTCATTCAGATTTCCCACATGACTGCAGGGTTCCAAGCGCTGCATTTATCTTCAACCACCTTCCCAGGCCATTAGAAGAGACCTGGATAGGAATTGGAGCAGCCAGGATATTAATTGGCACTCATTTGGAATGCTGACTCCACAGGTGGTGGCTTTACCCACAGTGCTACAGTGCTGGCCCTTCTTTGCCCATTTTTTTTTTTTTTTAAAGATGTGCTTATTTATTTGAAAGTCAAGTTACAGAGAGAAGGAGGGAGAGACAGGGCAGAGATACACACTTGGTACATTCCCCCAAATGGCTACAACAACCAGGGCTGAGCCAGGCTGAAGCCAGAGCCAGGAGCTTCATCTGGATCTCTGATCTGGGTGCAGGGGTTCAAGCATTTGGGCCATCCTCCACTACCTTTCCCAGGCATATTAGCAGGGAGCTGGATTGGAAGTGGAGCAGCCGGGACTTGAATGGGCACCCATATGGGATGCTGGCACAGCACCGGCCCATCTTTGCCCATTTTTAATGTCCAGCTGTCTTTTTAAAGTATTTACTTTTTCTTTAAACATTTTGGATATAAATCATGTATAAAATATGAGTTGTATAATATCTCCTCTTCTGTAGGCTGTCTTTTCACTTCTTTGATGGTATCTTTTGAAGCACAAAAGCTTTTAATTTTGATGAACTACAGATCATCTTCACTTTTTTTATGCCTGTGGATTTGGTGTCACCTATAAGAAAATATTGCCGAAATCAAGTTCTTGAAAATTTATGTCTTTTCTTTCTAAGAATTTTGAAGTTGTAGTTCTTATGTTTAGGACTCATAGTCTGTTATTAGTTAACTTTGTATAGCATGTGAGCTATGTTCAACTCATTTTATTTGCATTTGTATACCTAGTTGTCCCAGCACAATTAGTTGAAAATAATGTTTTTCCCTCGTGGAATTATCTTGACAGTTGTTGAAAATCAATTTGCCAACATGTGAGAGTTTACTTGAGGACCCTGAATTCTACCTTGTTCAGCAGTAGCCTGTCCTTATGCCAGTGCCACCCTGGCTTTATCACTGTAGTTTTGTCAGTTTTTAAATTTAGAAGTGTGAGTCCTTTACAAATCTTCTAAAAGATTTTTGGGGTATTCTGGGCTCCATGGAGTTTCCACATAAATTTTAGATCAGTTTTTCAATTTCTGTTGAAAAGGAGTTGGGATTTTGGTAAGGTTTGTACTGCACCACTAGATCAATTTAGAAAATATTGCCATCTTAATATTAAAATTCCCATCCATAAACATGCATTGCATTTACATTTGTTTAGGACATATTTATTTTCTTTCAATAACAGTTTGTAGTTTATAGTTCAGTGTACAAATCTGCCACTTCTTCGGTTGAATATTTTGAAAAGTATTTTATTCTTTGTGATGCCAGGCAAATGCAACTGTTTTATTGATTTCAATTCATTACAAGGTATAGAAATATAACTGATTTTTTAAATCTTGTGTCATGAAAGCTTGCTGAACTCATTTTTTAATTCTCATAGTTTTTTAGTGGACTCCTTAGGGCTTTTCTATACAAGACCAGGTTGTATCAGAATAAATACCATTTTGCTTTTTTCCTTTCCATTCTTTATAACTTTATTTCTTTCTCTTGTCTAATTGCTGTGATCCCATCCTCCAGTGTGATGTTAAGTAAAAGTGGTAAGAACAGGTGTCTTTATTGTGTTCCTTATCTTCAGGGGAAAGTGCTTAGTCTTTCGCCTTAATTTCGCCCAAGTATGATTTTGGCTGTGAGTTTCTCACCACTTTTAGGTTGTCATTAACTGGATTTTTTTTTTAAATTTCCCTGTCTCTAGTTTTCAAAATAATATCCGTCACTGAAAGCCAAATATCTGACCAGCTCTCAGTTCTTTCTCCATTGTCTCTCTCTCTGAGTATAGTCCACTTATTGCATAGCTTTTTATTTAGTTATTCTGCTGAGCCTTCTCCTTTTAAGTGGTCATAGCACTCAGCAAAGCGTCTTCAAAAGCTATGTTTGCTTTTTTTTTTGCATTCCCAGTTTCTAATATGCAGAGTTGGAAATAGTAGGTGCTTCTGTCTTTATGAAGGAATGGACTATACTAGTTTATTCTGAGAAGTCTGCCATCTAAGAATGCTTAACATATTGTCTTTCTGTGTTATTTAAATTTTAAAGTGAGGTCAACTTAAAATGACTTAATTTATAAAAGTATGATGAAAGTTAAAAAACAAAAACTGTAATGCAGTTTTAAAAGAACTGAAATGTCTAAGAGACACTTGACCAGAGAAGCTATATATATGGAAAATTAGCATAGAAAGTGATACTTAACCTTAGTCGGTAGGGAATGTACTAAAGCTTGATGATGCATCCCTAAGTACCTGTTAGAATTACTGAAAAGAGATAGAATGAAATCTGACAGTATCAAGTGCTGACAAGGTTGTGAAGCTAAAGATCAGCTGAAAAGAATATTGCAGTCGCTTTGAAAAATGGTTTGGCAGTTATTAATAAATTTTGACATAAACTTACCCTATAACTCAGGAAGCCTATTCCTTGGCAATTATATAAGTGAAATAAAAACATTTGTTCACAAAAATCCCTGTGCACAAAAGTTTAAAACAGCTTTATTATCAGTAGGCAATACCTGAAAACAACCCAAGTGTTCTTTATCTGGCAATTGTGTTGGCAATATGAGAAACATCAATATAAGGAAATTGACTCATCAGTAAAAAAAAAAGTGGACTGTTAATACACACAAAAATACGGAATATATTCAAATGCATACATGGAGTGAAAGAAACCAGACTCAGAGCTATATATACTGTATGATTACATTTTTGAATAGTTAGGGTTATAGGGAGTGGAAAATAATGAAGGGTTTCCAGAAGTTAGGACAGCAAAGGGATAGCCTAAGGAAACAGTTTTGGAAGTTTTCAGTATGTCTACTGTGGTAGTAATTACATAGCTATACGCATTCATTAAAATTCTTATACTTTGTGCATCTTCGTGGGTGCAAACTGTTGAAATATTTACTTAGTATATACTAAGTTGATCTTCTGTATATAAAGATAATTGAAAATGAATCTTGATGAAGAATGGGATGGGAGAGGGAGTGGGAGATGGGATGGTTGCAGGTGGGAGAGAGGTTATGGGGGGAAAATCTGCTATAATCCAAGTTGTACTTTGGAAATTTATATTTATTAAATAAAAGTTGAAAAAAGTTGCTAGAGCTGCAAACCCAGAGAGTGAATTTTACAAATTAAAATAATTAATAAAAATTTAACTAAAGGCATTTGGACATAAGTGGTATTTGAAACTTTGTACTTCTTGGACTATAAGACAGGTAAACTGGGTTAGGTGAGGCTTTCTGACCTCTTGCCAAGGATTTAAGGAGAACGGTAAGTAGTGATTTAAGTTTCTTAGGATATCATGGTGAGCCTAGAAATTCAGGAAGAGAAGCAGGTCATAAAACAACAAAATTGAGAATAGAAATGAGGTCACTGGGCAGTTACTTCAATTGTGTATCGCTTGAGGAGCAGGGAGCCAACAATAGCTTGCTTCTTGTGATGATGTAGAAGAAAAGAAAGACAAAGAATAGGATCAAAAGCCTTCTCAGTGAATGATTGTTATCAGCACTCTTGTAGATTCCAAAGCTCCAAAGCGAATTTGCTCAGTGGTCCTCACTGAGAAATCCAACAGGGCTCTTTGTGGAATGCCAGTGGAGCCCTATGAAGGAAGATTTCCAGGGATTCAGCTAAGTGTATTAGGAAGGCAGAAAGATCTAGGGGAATCCCAGCTTTGACATTTACAAGCCTAGAGCCCTTGCAAATATCACTGCTTTTTGATCTTGTTTTTCCAATAAATCACACAGGGTTAACAAACATGTAACTTTGAGTGTTGGGAGAATTAAATGAGATAATGTCTGTATAGTGCTAAGTGCAATACCTGGCAAACACAAAGCACTCAAGAATGTGTGGTGAATGTTACATTGCTGCTGGTTCCCAGGAACAGATACATATTTATTTTTTTCTAGTGCATGCTTGTATTTAATTTTTTTTTCTTGTCAACCTGTCATCAGTAGGAAATTGTCATGCCTCAGATGCATCATCTTGCTGCCTAGAATATTAGACAGAGAGTGAATTTGAACAGAAAGTTATTCCTAGAAGCACAAAATATTTTATACTCAGTACAAAGAACCTTCAAAAGCAAGAGTTGTGACTTCTTCACTCCAGAACTGGTTAACCTGTTGGGATATTTGGGAGATGAATTCTGTGCCACGTGCATGTCTTTACTATTTACTAGATCAGGAGATACCAGCTGCTCTCCAAGCTCTTCTTCCAGCACAGAAAACCAATTTCCCAGCACCAGGGGAGACCATAAAAAGGGGAAAAAAATGCAAATGTCCAGCATTGATTAGTTTTGCCAGCTGGTGTACTTCCTCCAGAATCAACAGATTGCCACTTTATTTGCGAAGTCCTTTGAACAGACTCAGGGTTGTTATTTTATTTTTTCTTTAGAAATGGCATTAAAAAATAAATAATCCTTTACAGGTCAAATATCAGGCAATTTGACAACTGGAATGAGGGTTCATAACAAGAGCGAGGGAAGGAATAGAAATTTCTGGACTGTCCCCAAAATTGTGTTTGACTTTGGGGAGGGACTGGATCTTATAAACCTATGATTGCAACCTCAAATGGTTTCAAAGGCCGGGCTAGTCTGTAGGTGAGTGAAGAAGTATCTGAATATAAGGCAGTAGGGGGTAGTGCTGAGTAGGGGCCTATGTTTTCCCCAATATCAAAAAATATTTGATCACAAAAATACTTCATTTTTTTCCCCTCATAGATGAAAAAATATAGAGAATGTGTAATAATAATTGACATCTAGCACAGCTTCAAAATCATAGGACTAAATTGGTCCCCTGATCCTGTGGTGGACCAAAGCAGCCCATCCGTTTTGAATTGATCAGCTTTTGCTCACATCCATGAGCCTGCCATTGGGCAAGAATCTGAGCCCAGTGTTACATATCCTGATTGTGATAGGGCTTCTCCACATCCCATGATAATGATGAGAGTTTTAATGTTGATTCTTTATTCTATTTAAAAAAATAATGCTGTAGATCAAACAGAACATATTTGTATAGTCATTGCAGCCAGTGACTGTTAGTGTGGGCCTTTTCTGTGGACTCCAGCTTAGTAACTGTTGTATGGTACTGCTTTTTGACAGATGGAGATCTATGATAGAAGCAACATAAATTATGTTTAAAATAATCTTATTGATCTTTTTTAATTTAACTTTTATTTAATAAATATAAATTTCCAAAGTACAGTTTATGGATTACAATGGCTTTTTCCCCCCATAACTTCCCTCCCACCCTCAACCCTCCTATCTCTTGCTCCCTCTCCCATTCCATTCACATCAAGATTCATTTTCTTTTTTCTTTTTCTTTTTTTTTTTTTTTTGACAGGCAGAGTGGACAGTGAGAGAGAGAGACAGAGAGACAGGTCTTCCTTTGCCATTGGTTCACCCTCCAGTGGCTACCGCGGCCGGCACACTGCGACCGGCGCACCGCACTGATCCGATGGCGGGTGCCAGGTGCTTCTCCTGGTCTCCCATGGGGTGCAGAGCCCAAGGACTTGGGCCATCCTCCACTGCACTCCCGGGCCACAGCAGAGAGCTGGCCTGGAAGAGGGGCAACCAGGACAGAATCCGGCACCCCGACCGGGACTAGAACCCGATGTGCCGGCGCCGCAAGGCGGAGGATTAACCTAGTGAGCCGCGGCGCCGGCCAAGATTCATTTTCAATTATCTTTATATACAGAAGATCAATTTAGTATATATTCAGTAAAGATTTCAACAGTTTGCACCCACACCAAAACACAAAGTGTAAAATACTGTTTGAGTACTAGTTGTAGCATTAATTCACATTATACAACACATTTCCATGTTGGTCCTGAGTTTTGCTTATTTGTGAGCATGACTGGTGTCAGCTCTTGGCTAAACTGATTGAAGATATCCTAACACACATTTGATTTCCTGAAGTTGTCAAGGCTCTGTTGAGAATATACACCTCTTAGAGAGAGGAATGAGATAATGAATTAGCTTTATTCATTTTCTTTCCCTCAACCTTCATTTGTAACTAATATGAATATGATTATAACTATCAACAAATGCATATATTTATATGCACACCACATCCATTCCATGTATATATATATTACATATACTCACACATATGGGTGATTTTCTTTTTTTCTTTCTTTCTTTTTTTTTTTTTTGACAGGCAGAGTGGATAGTGAGACAGAGAGAAAGGTCTTCCTTTTTGCTGTTGGTTCACCCTCCAATGGCTGCCATGGCTGGCGTGCTGCGGCCAGCGCACTGCGCTGATCCGAAGGCAGGAGCCAGGTGCTTCTCCTGGTCTCCCATAGGGTGCAGGGCCCAAGCACTTGGGCCATCCTCCACTGCCTTCCTGGGCCACAGCAGAGAGCTGGCCTGGAAGAGGGGCAACCGGGAAAGAATCCAGCGCCCCGACCGGGACTAGAACCCGGTGTGCCGGCGCCGCTAGGTGGAGGATTAGCCTATTGAGCCGCGGCGCCGGCCCATATGAGTGATTTTAAAAAGCTTTGTGGAAAATGTGTATTATGAGAAATTATACATTGATTTCAAATTTTTTACAACAAAGCAAACTTATCCTTTAGTTCAGTTTTCCATGAACTTTCAAAAATGTACCTATAATGTAAACATCCATGCATAGTTTTTTAATAATATTTTAAAATTTTACCAAAAAATCTGTACTGAAAGAAACTCATACTATTAATTCCATTTTCCATTTTTTATATAGATACATATAACTCTATCATATTGATAATGGTAATGGTGACTGTATCTCTAGGAATATGTGTTCTTATGCTGAAGAAACTACTATGGGACTGGTAAACTGCATTTCCACTGTCACAGATGCTGTAATTGACATGGGGAAAGAAGAAAAATTTACTAACATTTAAGTCTCTGTCTGAGGAAACCAGAAAGAAAAATAGTGCTTAATCAGTAGAGGGAATTTAGATAAGCTAGTTAGTGATATTGGGACATTTAATTCATCATTAAAAAGGCTTTATGACCCTACCTCACCCCTTTCACCAAAATAAATTTGTGGATGATAGACTATAAAGAAGTCCTTGCACTTCTTACCTCCTGTGAGTCACACCTCTTCATATCACATGTTTGTATAATCCTTTGAGTGTGCTCAGGATCAGTGACTTTCTTCTAATTATTGAAACCAGGGTGATGGGTTGTTTGTGATCTTATGTATGGGATTACATAAAATTGAGAATCTATCTTCCTGGAGTCTTGCTCTCCCGCTCCCTTTCCTCCTCCCTCTCTCATGAATCAAGATGCCATGAATCCTAGGACATCAGAAATTGAATTCACGGAGTTTGGAGGTGGCTGCTTCCCCAGTTGAGTCTCTGATGAGACCACAGTTCTGGCTGACACCTCAGTCACAGCCTTCTGAACCTTAAGCAGGAGCCCAGTTAAGCTAAACCAGACTCCTGATTCAAAGAAACTGAAAATTTGTGTTATCTTAAGCTGCCAAGTTTATAGTCAGCAATGGGAAAATAATGCAAAATTCATATTGGTTAGTGAATTTCGTGTGAAAAAAAGAAGAAACTATACAAATACCAGAAGACAATGTGATGGAAGATTTTGTGATCTTGAAGTTCAAAAGATCCTGCTAAAGAAGAAACAAAACTCAAAATCCATTAAAAAATACTGACAGATTTAATAAAATGTTTAAAATTCTGCAGGGAAAAACTATAACTAAATCAATATCAAATTAGATAAAAGCATTTGTGACAGATATGGCAGATAAAGGGCTAATTTTCTTAACTCTTCAAAGTGTCTGCAAATCACAAAACAAAATCAGCAACCCAAATGAAAAACGAGCCACAAATATTAATAACTGACTCAAAGTGAAAAACATAGAAACAGTTTTAACACACAAATAAATGACCACCTTTATGCATACACTTTTCAAAAGGATATATTATAAAAAGGAAAGAGTGTGTGTGTGTGTGTGTGTGTGTGTGACAGAGAGAGACAGAGAGAGAGAGAGAACTCATTAGAAGAGAGGACTGTGCCCGACTTTGACCTCAGCCTGTAACAGTGTCAGCATGGGGAGGGAAAGTTCCACATGCCTGTCCTTAAAATAGAAAGCAGTGGCCGGCGCCGCAGCTCACTAGGCTAATCCTCCACCTTGCAGTGTCGGCACACCGGGTTCTGGTCCCGGTCGGGGTGCCGGATTCTGTCCTGGTTGCCCCTTTTCCAGGCAAGCTCTCTGCTGTGGCCAAGGAGTGCAATAGAGGATGGCCCAAGTGCTTGGGCCCTGCACCCCATGGGAGACCAGGAGAAGTACCTGGCTCCTGCCATCTGATCAGCGCGGTGTGCCGGCCGCAGCGCGCCAGCCGCGGCGGCCATTGGAGGGTGAACCAACGGCAAAGGAAGACCTTTCTCTCTGTCTCTCTCTCTCACTGTCCACTCTGCCTGTCAAAAAAAAAAAAAAAAAAAAGTGAAAGCAGTGCCCCAGGTGAAGAATTCAGTTACTTTCAGTCAGGAAAATGGGACAGGGAACAGGAGGCCAGGCAGACAGGATTAATCTAATCCTTGAGGTCAGGCAGAGAGTCAATGTGTCTTATGGGGTCATGACTTAAGCACAGCAAAGAATACCCAAGTTCACCTGATTTTGGAGCAGAAGCTGTGTATTTTCTGTGAAATAAAACAAACAGCAGGTACTCTGATTGACCTTGGGTTTGGAGGATGAGAATTTTTTTTAACTTTTATTTAGTACATATAAATTTCCAAAGTACAGTTTATGGATTACAATGGCTTTTCCCCCCCATAACTTCGCACCCACCCACAACCCTCCCATCTCCCACTCCCTCTCCCCTTCCATTCACATTAAGATTTATTTTCGATTATCTTTATATACAGAAGATCAATTTAGTATATATTAAGTAAAGATTTCATCAGTTTGCCCCCACGCTGAACACAAATTGCCAAATACTGTTTGAGCACTAGTCATATCATTACTTCACATTGAACTACGCATTAAGGACAGAGATCCTACATGGGGAGTAAGTGCACAGTGACTCCTGTTGTTGACTTAACAAATTGAGACTCTTGTTTATGGCGTCAGCCATCTCCCCAGGATCTAGTCGTGAGTTGCCAAGGCCATGGAAGCCCCCTGAGCTTGCCAACTTTGATCTTATTTCGACAAGGCCATAGTCAAAGTGGAAGTTCTCTCCACCCTTCAGAGAAAGGTACCTCCTTCTTTGATGGCCCGTTCTTTCCACTGGGATCTCACTCGCAGAGATCTTTCATTTAGGCCTTTTTTTTTTTTTTTGCAGAGAAATTTTTTTTAACTTTTATTTAATGAATATAAATTTCCAAAGTACAGCTTATGGATTACAATGGCTTCCCCCCCCCCCATAACTTCCCTCCCACCCGCAACACTCTTCTTTCCCTCTCCCTCCCCCTTCCATTCACATCAAGATTCATTTTCAATTCTCTTTATATACAGAAGATCAGTTTAGCATATATTAAGATGTCAACAGTTTGCACCCACATAGAAACACAAAGTGAAAAATAGTTTGAGTACTAGTTATAGCATTAAATCACAATGTATAGCACATTAAGGACAGAGATCCTGCATGAGGAGTAAGTGCACAGTGACTCCTGTTGTTGACTTAACAAATTGACACTCTTGTTTATGGCATCAGTAATCACCCTAGGCTCTTGTCATGAGCTGCCAAGGCTATGGAAGCCTTTTGAGTTCACCAACTCTGATCATATTTAGACAAGGTCGTAGTCAAAGTGGAGGTTCTCTCCTCCCTTCAGAGAAAGGTACCTCCTTCTTTGATGACCTGTTCTTTTCACTGGGATCTCACTCGTGGAGATCTTTCATTTAGGGTTTTTTTTTTCTTTTTTTTGCCTGAGTGTTTTGGGTTTCCATGCCTGTAATACTCTCATGGGCTTTTCAGCCAGATCCGCATGCCTTAAGGGCTGATTCTGAGGCCAGAGTGCTGTTTAGGACATTGGCCATTCTATGGGTCTGCTGTGTATCTCACTTCCCATGTTGGATTGTTCTCTCCCTTTTTTATTCTATCAGGTAGTATTTGCAGACACTAGTCTTGTTTATGTGTTCCCTTTGGTTCTTAGTCCTATCATTATGATCAATTGTGCACAGAAATTGATCACTGGGACTAGTGAGATGGCATTGGTACATGCCACCTTGATGGGATTGAATTGGAATCCCCTGGTATGTTTCTAACTCTACCGTTTGAGGTAAGTCAGCTTGAGCATGTCCCAAATTGCACATCTCTTCCCTCTCTTATTCCCACTCTTACATTTAACAGCGATCACTTTTCAGTTAAGTTTCAACACTTGAGAATAACTGTGTATTGATTAAAGTATTCAACCAAAAGTATTAAGTAGAACAAACAAACAAAATACCAAGAGGGATAACATATTAATTTGTTCATCAACAGTCAGGGCAAGGGCTGATCAAGTCACCGTTTCTCATAGTGTTCATTTCACTTTAACAGGTTTCCTTTTTGGTGCTCAGTTAGTTGTCACCGATCAGGGAGAACATACGGTATTTGTCCCTTTGGGACTGGCTTATTTCACTCAGCATAATGCTTTCCAAATTCCTGACAGGGATCACTTTTCATTTAAAATTTAAACACCTAAGAATAATTGTGTGTGAATTACAGAGTTCAACCAATAGTACTAGAACAAAAAAAAAATACTAAAATGGATAAAGTATTACATTGACATCAACAGTCAGGACAGGAGCTGATCAAGTCACTGTTTCTCATAGTGTCCATTTCACTTCCAGAGAAATTTTTTTTTTTTTTTTGACAGGCAGAGTGGATAGTGAGACAGAGAGAGACAGAGAGAAAGGTCTTCCTTTGCCGTTGGTTCACTCTCCAATGGCCGCCGCGGCCAGCGCGCTGCAGCCGGCGCACCACGCTGATCCCAAGGCAGGAGCCAGGAGCCAGGTGCTTTTCCTGGTCTCCCATGGGGTGCAGGGCCCAAGCACTTGGGCCATCCTCCACTGCACTCCCTGGCCACAGCAGAGAGCTGGCCTGGAAGAGGGGTAACCGGGACAGAATCTGACGCCCCGACCAGGACTAGAACCCAGTGTGCCGGCGCCGCTAGGCAGAGGATTAGCCTAGTGAGCCGTGGTGCTGGCCTTCCAGAGAAATTTTTAAAAAGAATATGAATCAGTCTTTAAAGTGTAACAGGAAAAAACTGAAATAGTAAGTTTACATAGATATTAGCTATCAGAATATAGTACTTGTGTATCCATTGGATTTAAGCATTTTGTAATAATCTGTTCCTGGAGTCTAAGACTATTGTGGAGCCTACTTAGTAACTATCATTTATATTCTCATTGGATCTTCACAGGTACCTTTTAGAAGAGTCACATTATTCCTGTTTTATAGATAAGATTCAGAGGAGTTACTTCTTTTTAAGGATCTTACAGAGTGATCTTAGTTTCTGGTTTGTGTACGGGCTATATGCGTGTAGAAGATGAAAGAAAACTTGAATCCAGTTATAAAGAATTATTTTCAGATATTTGGACCATTCCAAAGAGGGATTCATCATCTTGCTTCAAACATGCTCATTCCCTGTATGCTCCATCTCCACTGTTATTTTCAATACCTCCTCTGAGCCCAAACCTTGGTTCTAGAAGATGGAGATGTGGTGGGGAACACTAGACAGACGGATTTTTCCTCTCTCATAGACCATGTTGTAAGGGAAGACAGAGAATAAAATAGTTACAAATATACAGGCAAGGTAATTTATGCCTTTGATGAGTTTTACAAAAATGAGGAAAGCAGAATCTAAGCAGAGAAAAGATTATGGGGCATAGTCACGGAGGTGAAGAGGTGGTCCTGAGTGTCCCATGCTGAAGGAGCACCAGGGGCTCTATCATTGGCCAGGTGAGGTGAGCAAGGAAGAATTTGGGACTGAGGTGAGGGACGTGCAGAGGCCACATCACAGAGAGCCTGTGGGGTATGAGGAGGAACACGGACTTCACTCATCCCTCCGGATGTGCTTGGAACATTGGAGGCAGAGAAGAGCTGGGTTCTGGCTTATGTTTAGGAAAGGTGACCTTGTGTGTGGCAGGGAGGGAAAAGAGTGACAGCAGGGAACTGTTAGAAGATTGTCCAAGGTGAGAGTAGACAAGGGCTCTGAGGAAGGTGGAGGCAGCATGGGTGGAGGCAGGTGGCAGAACGTAAGAGGCAGTGTTTATATGGTGTTCTTGTGGAAAGGAAAGCATGAATGGGGTCAAGGTTGAGGCAGAGGTTTGGGGACTCAGCACCGGTGGTGCTAGCAATGGAGGCAGAGGAGACTAAACCAATGCACTTCCCTGCTGGAATCCTCACTGGCCTCACATCACCTGCTGACTCCTCCCCAAGGCCTGCAAGCCTCTCCCAAGATCGAGCCACGCCTGCCTCTCAGGCTTATCCCCTACACACATGTTCTCTTCTCTGTGTTGGTGAGTAGCAGTCAAGCAGTCTAGCTTCCCTGCACACATGCTGCTTCTTGCCTCTGTGCCTTTGCGGACTTCGTAGCCTCCTCTTCATTCATGCCTTCCTCCAGGAAACAGTTTCTGGCTCCTAAGTTTAGGTTAAGTCACTCCTTCTTGCCTAATCAGCTGAGCTCTCCTGGAGGGCAGTTCCCATATATCATTCATTCCCATATGTCATTGGTACCCCTGAGCCTAACACAGTGCCTGGCACTTAATAAGTGGGTATGGGTACACATGGTGTCTAATGAATGAATGACACCTGAATACTGCTCCATGAACAGTGCTGTGTCGTTTCCAGAACTAAACATTAAATCCAGGAACATTTTTGGATGTATAAGAGATGAAAGCAAGTTAACCAGAGACCGTGTAAGGTGCGTGTGTCGGGGGAGTATTTCTGAACCCTGATTTGCATTCTGAGATATCATCTGAAACTACCAGGGAATCTCGATTGTCTCTGGAAAGGCTTTGTTAGAGTGGGGATGAGGGAGTGCATGGAGGAGAAATTCAGTTATAAAAATGAGAAGAGTAAGTGCAGGAGAGGGCTAGCCTGATGCTCTTTTTTGTGTGTTCTTGATAATGCCCTGCCCCGAGGGTCATTCCTCAGCCACCACAGAGTCACCCTATCCCTTTAATTCTGCTTGTAGCCCAGACCATGCTCCGAGGTACATGATTAATGCTTCTCCCACCAGCCTCTCCTCACTGCCTTTAGATGCAGCCACACTACCAGTCACCTAACCCCGACAGAAAAAAATACGGGCCTGTCACAATCTTGTGGCAAGCTAGATCTCCCAACATTAAATCACCATTAAGGGCTTCTGTAAGTTTGATAGCAGCTTTAGCTGTTGGTTTCTTTCTTTCTTTTTTTTTTTTTTCCTTTCCTTTTTATCCCATTTAAACTCAGCTTCAGCTTTCCTGCTCTCAGCAGGGGGAGTGCTGCAAGGACAAAGCAGGCACTACCTCTTCCTATACAGATGCACTCCCATCCCACAGCTGTTGAGTGAAGAAGAGCCCAGGACTTCTCAGCAAAGCCTCTTTGGGGCACAGCAGCCTTGGATTGCTGAGCTGCTGGCAGAGGTGGAAGGGTGCTGCCAGTAGGCATCTGCCTATTCATTTGTGAAATTCTTTCAAAACAGGCAGCTCTTTTGATCCTAACAGGAATCTTCCTGAACTAAGTATTTATTATGCCCAGTTTAAAGATAAAGGAGCCAAGGTCCAGAGACCTGGATTAGTTCTCTGATACTCAAGGGTGAAACACAAGTCCTCTGACTAGGAGTCTGGAGATCCTGAGAAACCTCCGAGAATTGTCATTGAATTTGTTTTCTCTCAAGCCTTCCCCATGTAAGGGAAGACTACTGCAGTTAGGCGTATCTGGCTCAGATCTCAACTCTGCCATTTACTATCTGGGTTACCTTGAAGAATTTACTTATTGATCCCTATACCAGTTATCCTGAGCCATAATAATGGCAATTAACCAACAACTACAAAATCTCCATAGCATTTAAATATTTGTTTTCACTCAAAATTCTGGAGATGGCCTGAGTGGTTCTGCTAATCTGATTGCACTCAGCTCATCCTGACTGGGCTCATTTGTACTTTTGTGGCCAGCTGATTGGTTGGCTGGGAGCTGACCAGTTGGGGATGATCTTGGCTGATAGAACTTGGCTCTGCTCTATGTGCCTCCCAAAACTATGGCTTTGCCAGGCCTTCTGTATGCAATAGCGAGGTTTTAGGAGAGAGACAATGGAAGCATGCAAGTCTTCTGCAGATAAAAGCTCAGAATCAACACATCATTGCTTTTGTGAGATTATTTTGGCCTAGGCAAGTCACAAGAACAACTCTGACCTAGGCAACTGAGAAATAGTCTCCATCCCTTGAGAAAAGAGGTCACAAAGTTATTGGACAAAGGAAATACATATGGGGGCAATTAAATGGGACAGTTAGTGTAATTGGTCTTCTACAATCCCTGTGCCCTTTTGATTTTGCATTTTGGAAATAACATTAAAACATGATCTATCACATGGAGACATTGTGGTGACAAAATGAACCAATACATGCAAAGTGGTTAACATAATACTTGGTGTCTAACACAATAACAAGTATTCAGAGTGTTAATTCTTTTATTATTTGAGGTTGCCATTCTGGAACAGGGATCCCTTTTCCTACTCCAGTAACATGAGATTCTTCAACCCTCATTTCTTCAAAATGCTTTTTGTTTTTTGTTTTTTTTTTTTTTGTTTTTTTTGTTTTTTTTTTTTTTTTTTTTTTACAGGCAGAGTGGACAGTGAGAGAGGCAGACAGAGAGAAAGGTCTTCCTTTGCCGTTGGTTCATCCTCCAATGGCCGCCGTGGCCGGTGCACTGCGGCCGGTGCACCGTGCTGATCCGATGGCAGGAGCCAGGTACTTATCCTGGTCTCCCATGGGGTGCAGGGCCCAAGCACTTGGGCCATCCTCCACTGCACTCCTTGGCCACAGCAGAGAGCTGGCCTGGAAGAGGGGCAACCAGGACAGAATCCGGCGCCCCGACCGGGACTAGAACCCGGTGTGCTGGCGCTGCAAGGCGGAGGCTTAGCCTAGTGAGCCGCGGCGCTGGCTCAAAATGCTTTTTCCTAGAGGGAATTGCCAATACATCAGCTTCTTCCTACAATAATAGTCTTTGCTGTGGGTTGATATTTCATATGAGATTTACTGAAATGCAGTTTCAGGGCATTAGTGACTTAAAGGTACTATGCACTTCAGCATAAAGAAATGTCACATGTGAGGAGGAGAGGTAGGGGCAGTGTGGAGAGAAGCTCTGGAATGTTCTGGAGGGCATTCAAGGTCCATCCTTGACATTCAACTGCAAGTACAACCTGCCCATGTTTACCTGCAGCTTCCTACATCTGAATGTAAGTTGGACCTGTGCGTGTTCCCTTGTGGGTCATACTTTCCCACCTTGCATGTGCAGCTGCTTTGTTGTCTGAACTCCTCTTTGACAGGTTCTGAACCTGATATTTCATGTACTTCTTTAATACCCTTAATCTGGGGGAAGTATTACTTTCTTTGCTTCCTATTTGAGATTTACAAGCAAACAAATAGTATTTGAACTTTTCTTTTTTTTCCTCTGTTTCTTCCTTTGCTATAGCACATGACATATATGTTAGACTTCTGAGAAAATTAAGAGCTGGGCCCTGCCCTAGGGAAACCAGTTATCAGGTGGGAGGCCTGGTGTGTGAAGATGACATGATGGCCAATGTGATCAGATGAGAGGTGAGGCAAACAGTATTTAGCGGTCATTCGGAGGAGGGAGATTTGGCTTCTGCTAGTTTGATTTAGGGAGACAGTGAGCTGTACTTTGGTATAAATGAGATGGAGACAGTAACACCTTTTTCATACATGAAATAACAACTTTTTATTGTTTAAAAATAAAGACAATGCAATAAAAGAAGAAAATGAAAGTCTTATTTTGTGGTAGATGCCATTGGCTGACTACTCCAAATCCTTTCTCCCTCTTCCTCAGTAACATAGACTTGTTTCTATTCAGGGTGGCAACTGAAATACTACATTACCTATCATCCTTTGCAGCCAGTTTGTATTGGCCATATGTCTAGATTCTGACCAATGAGATATAAGGGAACACATTGTGTGGCATTTTCTTAAGGAAATTCTCCTCAAGGAAAATGATTTTGCTAGGAGGTCTTGCCCTGTTGCCTTTCCCCATTTCTCCTTCTTCAGTTTTTATACATAAAGGTGATGGCAAAATATCCAGCAACCAAGGTGTAGCAGGAAGTAATTTTGAAGATGTTTATGTTTTTACTCAGGACAGACTAGGTTAAGCTACAGTAAGAAACCATTACCCAGTTTCAATGGGTTTATAATTCTTCCTCACCTCAGTATCCAATAGAGCTTCTCAAAGAAACTGTGCTAAGTCAAGTCACCTTATCATCGGGCTGATGACAACTCCCTTCCAACATGTACTTTTAAAGTCACCTCAGTGGTAGGTGGAAGGATGCATAATGATTTTTGCACTGGCTCTTAATGTGCCTGCCTGGAAGTGACGCATATTAACTGTCCTTTATAGTTCATTTGTGAAAACAAGTTACATCAAAACTCAACAGAAGGAGAAAGTACAGTCCTGTCACATTCCTGAAATGAGGGAAGAAAAAGAATATTAGCAAACAAAAAATGACTTCTGTACTATGTACTATGATTGGAGCAGAAAAATTATAATGCACCTGAATTCCTAATGACTTTGTGAGTTGCCATTCCAGCCATGGATGGCCTACTTCCAGACTTCTTCCATTTGAGAGAATAAACCTTCCTGTGATTGCACCATTATTATGGGGTTTTCTGTCATATACAGCCATATTCAGCCCTAAAAAATGCCTCCCCCGCCCCGCCACCATTCAGGAATAAGGACAAATATAAGTTTAATGTCTGTACTGGAGAATGACACTTATGAGTCCCTATGAAGCCGATATCCTTTCAACTACTTTTAAGAGGAGAGGCCACAGCAGTTCCTGACCTGTGCAGTCCCATGTTCATCATGTGATCTTGTTACCATGCAAGTGACTAATTGGAACAAGGCCAAAGCACCTGCCTATGGGCCGGACAGACCACTCATCACAAAGAGCTCTTCCAGTACAGGGACCGGAGAGTGAATGATTGTGTGAGTGGAGGAGACCCTCCTACTCATGGTTTGAATCTGTAGCACACAGAGGGAAGTAGGCAGAAGCTGAGAGGAAAGCAGAGGATGAAAGCAGCTGCATGATGTGAATGTTAACCACTGGGGTATCTGTCTACTTTGTTCAGAACAGTATTGCAGGTGTGAATGGCGAGCAGGGTACTCAGCTCCCTGTGAGATCTCTGTGTTGGTCCTGCAAGTGTTCCTGCTATTCTTTTTTTCTTTTATCACCTTATGAAGTGATAACAGAGATTAGGGCCAATCAGCAGTGTGTGTCCTTCTCATATGTATTCTATATTGTATTGTTAGGCAATTTTTAAAGTTCTACTTTGCTTTCACTCAATAATAAATCATTACTATATTTTCATGTTGTTAGTATTCCTATAGAATATGAACATGGACTGGTGAATAATATTGTACTGAATAACTGTATTTATTTAGTCTATCCCTTAATATTGGCATTTAAGTCCCATCCTGTTTTTTTACTTGTATATGTATTTTGTTTTTATATGTAGCATCAAACTTAAAATCCATGAAGCTGATATTTGTATACATTCATAATGTTTTCATAGGTGAGACTGTGATGGGAAGATAATGGGTAAGAAGGGAGGCATTGTAGACAAATGATGTGGCACAAAGAAAGCACAAAGCTTTGAAATACCAAAATCTAAAAATTGTTGTCAAGTTTTGCTAGTGTTGGGAAAGACAGTGGCCAAATAATTGATAATCTTAAATGCAAGTAAAGAATGGTCATTGATAAGGGCTTTTTCTTTGTGAACTTTGACAATAAGCCAGTAGTATCACAGGGTGACTCTTTTCTTCTATATGGTGTGTGATTGTGCTAAGGGTCAGTGGAGATTAATGTGGTCCATTTCACACGATGCGATCTCCAGCAAACAAACAAAACTACTTTGCACTTGGTATTGTGCTTTGTAAAAAATATACCATGCCTTTAAGGGAACTTTCTCAGTGTAGACTTAATCTTATGACAAATAATGATCTAAGTAAAGATACCTCTGTGATGGATAAATATTCTTTCATATTTGCATTAACCTTGTAAATTTTTTTTGGAAAATATATCCTCTTTGTTTTATCAGATTCTCAAAATAATGTGGTCCAAACCAAATGTTAGCTTTCCTATTTTTCAGATAAGGAAACTGAGGTTAGGTGATTGAAATAATTATCTCTAAAACATGTCTCAAGGTTACCCAAGGCCATCTCTGTGAATTCTAGGGATGAGAATGAGGCCTGGCTTAGTTCTTTGCCATCATCATATGCCACCCTCCCCACCCCTGCCGCTGTGAGGGAGCTAGGCCTTTCGCCCCCTTCTTCTCATTTCATATCCAGTGTCCTTTGCCTTTCTCCATGAAGCCATTCAGCCAGTTAGGAGAAAGGTCAGTACAAAGGGCCAAGTATAGTGATCTCAAGGTCAGTTTTTTTTTTCAATGCACAAGTGAAAACCATCTTGTCCCACTTTGCCTCTTCAGGGACTTCTAAGGCTTTCAAGCACATAGCATCACAGGGCTTGTTAAACATGGGAATTTCCCCAGGCCCTTTCAACTGACCATGGGTGAGACCCAAATATGCATACCTTTAACAAACTCCTGGGATGCTGATGGCAAAGAAGGTAAAAGGAACACAGTTTAAGACACACTTCCCACTTTTGTGCTTGAGCACTGCTTTGTCTCCTTTTTAAATGTGCCTGCTCTTAGAAAAGCAACTCCAGCCCCACCCGGTTGTAACCCCTTATCAGTTCCATGCGTTTTGCAAATTGCATTTGCTCTTCATTTATGGACAAACCAGGTCAGCACTGCCAGGCCAATAAGAGCTGGATTTTCCCTGGCCTCATGCATCAGTGACAGATTTGCCAGCCTCGGCCCAGTTCCGACATCCTTGCAATCGGCAGTGGTTGATGAGGATGCAGGATACACATGACTCGATTTGCAGAGAGCCGGCTACGCTTTCAGGGAAGTCAATAAGAAAAATCTCATTTTGATCTGCAGATTGAGCTCATTTGATTTGGAAGTCACTGGTGGCAAAAGAAATATGGGGCCCAGGGATGTCTCTTGCAGTCCTTCTCAGGCTATAATCACCCCTAAGAAGCCTTTTTCTTCATCTAGCCCCTCCCCCCTCCTCTCTGCACAGGTTCAATGTGTCAGAGGATGGAAAGAGAGAGAGAGAAATCAGCAATCTCTCTCAGGCTTTCCCCATATAGATATATGATTCCTATATCTTTATACAGACGATATAGGGTCAAAACAACACCACAAAGCATTCACCCAAAAGTTTGCTACAGGGTGCGTAGAAAACCAATCCCCCTTTGTCATTTTTCACACAGGACTGTGACTTGCAGCTTGAAGTGGGCAGACTTGGAGAGGGGTGGATGAATCTATCATTGTGTCTTGTGAAGTAGTTCTTGGATCTGAGAGCTCATGAGTGCATGTGCACTTCACTTCAAGACAGTGAAGGCTCTGCCTAAACACCTCTTAACTCCATCGAGATCTCCTCCTTCTCCCCGTCGTTCGCCTCCTGCCTCCCTTAGATTTCTACACTGTTTCCCCTCCACATTTTCCTGCTTCTCACCTTTTCTCATCAGCTCTATGGAGCAACCTGGGTGACCGTAATGTGCCATCATCTCTCATTGTAGCCCCTTGGTGGCTTTGCATTACTGTGAATCAAGTTTAAACCTGGGTAGTATAATACAGTAGCCACCTGCCACTTGAGATGTCACCAGTCCAAATTAAGAGGCATTGTAAATGTAAATATCACATTTCAGAGGTTTAGTAGAAAAACATTGTTATACTGTTTATTTCAAAATAGCTAGTAGAAAGAATATTGAATGTTTCCTGTATAGAGGAATGATAAATGTTTGATGTTAGGGGTGCACCAGTTACCTTTATTTGATCATTATACATACATACATATATCTATAGGAAGCCACACTGTGCCCAACAAATAGGCAGTTACTATGAAAAATATCAATAGTAAGCATTTATTATTTAAAAATCTTTGTTATGTTTGTTATATTACAATATTTGTAGTAAAATATTTTGTAGTATAATATTTTAGGTACATTGAGTTAACTAAAATAGATAATTAAAATTCACTTTAGGGGTAGGCGTTTGCTACAATGGTTAATATGCCACTTGGGACTCACATCAGAAAACCTGGGTTCTAGTCCCAGTTCTGCTCCCAATTCTAGCTTCCTGCTATGTACCCCCCTGAAAGACAGTGGGTGATGGCTCAAGTATTTGGGTCCCTGCCGATGATGTGGGAGGCCCAGACTGAGTTATAAGCTCCTGACTTCAGCTTGCCCTGGACCCAACTCTTAGGAAAACTTGGTGCTGTGAATGAGTGTTTGGGAGATATCTAGATCTCGCTCTCATAAATAAAATAAATTTAAAAATTAAATGTAGCTGCTTCATTCTACTTTGTAAAATGTGGCTACTTTTGAAGGGCATATATGAACACCCAAGAAAACGCTGAGCCAGGCTTGCCTTCATCATGCTCCAGTCTTCCTTTCAACCTCTAATTTAGCCAGACAACTTTCCTTTGATCTGATGAATTTATCACTCGCCCTTCTGTTGCTGTGCCTCATCCTCCCACTTCTCTTTCATTTACTCTTACACGGTGAGCATTGCTAATCCAAAACAGTTTTTAAGGGCTGACATGATGCTGAAGTGGAAATTCCACACCTGATCTCATGTGATGAGTTACAGCCAAATGTAGGAACACCAAAAACACTGTACAATTCACCTTCAGGTTCTGAATACCAGGTGTATATGAATCATGAATTTTATGTTTAGACTTCAATTTCATCTCCAAGATGTCTCATTATGTTTATACAAATATTCAAAATAAGAAGAAAGGCTAACCCTGAAACACTTCTGTCCCAAGCATTTCAGATAAGTGCTATTCAATTTGTATTTCAGTGTGTTATCCAGAAGTCGCTTCTTAGATGTTACCAACTCTGAGGTCTTCCTTGACTCTTGAGTCTGGGTTAACTGTTCTTCCTTTAATTCTAGTAAAACCTTAACACTTTCTCCTCTGTGGAATACAAATCCACTCTGCATTGGATGTGCTTATAAAAAAAAAAAAAAAGCAAAACCCTTTGTGTGCCTGCTCCACTGAACTGTAAGCTCTGTGAAGGCAAGGTCTGTGTCTGTCTTGTGTGCCTCAGAGTGGGAACTCAATATACATTTGTTAAGTAAATCAAATCACTATGTTACGCAAGCTAGAGAATTGAACTCCAGAACAAGGAGTCTTTTTATTCAAGATCACACCCTGAATCCATGGCCAGTAGCATCCAACAGGGCCATAAATGTTCTTCGTGAAATAATAAATAACATTGGGAGAGCGTAAAAAAATGCGACAGACAGGGTAATTCTTTCCAACAAGGTGAAGACCGAACTAACTATGGATGCAGAAGCAGCTATGATGCTAAACTTGGTGCTTCTAGGTAGATCTCCAATCTGAGGCTGCCCAGGAGCAGTGACTCAACACTAAATTTGAGGCGTTGTCAGGAGGAGGAGGAATAAGGACAGTGGAAGGAAGTGACAAGACCATGAAGATCTGAGCTGTATATAGTGGAACAGATATATTGGACAAGCTGACTTAGGACTTTGGTGTGCTGCAGGAAGTTGTCCACCTGCATTACAAGCCGGAGGTCATTTCTGGAGTTCCTAGCTCAACCCTTCCTCATATTGGCATGTTTATGAACAGAACAAAGCAAAAGAGTGATATTTAGTTGTGAAGCCTCTAGGGTTCTGGTGCCATCCTCTGCCATTTTTGCGTGTCAGAGATATCTTTTCTGGTCCTAACAGTTCATAACTTCATGTACTTGGAAAATGGTCCATGTCATAGATCCTTTGAGGAAAAAATTATATAAGGAGAAAGTGTCTTCCTTGTAATTTTCTTCTGTAATTGAGTCTAACTTTTTTCTAATTGTATAATATAAGCCCAATGCAGGATAGTTGGCAAACAGAAAAGCATAAAGAAGAAATACTTCCCCATAATTCCACCACCCAAAATAAGCCCACTATTTATATTGCCTATAAGTCCTTTTAATATTCTTCAATTTTATTCACTTACATAGTTTTATAAAAGTAGGATATTGTGAATACCATTTAATAGTATTTTTCCTCTCACATTTGTATCATGAACAATTTCTTATGCCAATAAGTACTCTTTAGTAATGTGATTTTTATTGCTTGCTTAATATTCCAATATATTTAAAAACCTCCTAAGAAATCCTGTTATTGAACATTTAAATTGTTCCCAATTCTTCAGTATTATAAATCACCCTACAGGGAATGCCCTTATACACACATTTCTGATTATTTCCAAAGGATAAACCTGTACTAGTGGAATTGCTTACTAAAAATAATGCACATTTTTAAGAATTTTGGAATCTATTTTTTAATTAGCTTCCAAAAGTTATAGAACAAGCTGATTTTCAAAGGTCCCAAGTGTTCTCAGTACACAAGTCCTCTTCTCTTTGGAAATTGTATCATTTGCAGTCACGAAGCTTGTTTTTCATTGGATTGATGATATACTTCAAAGAGAAGGAATACCAAAAGAATTCAAAATGAAATACATTTTAGAGCCCACATAATATGGAGGCACATTTACGTCTGTCTTTCTGTAAATCCTTAGGAATGACATTTCCTGAGATGCAACATGAAAGAGTTGTCTTGTCAGATTGGTTTGGGCCACGTTGCATCCTCCATCTCTGTTCAGGAACTGGGAAGTCCTGCAAGACAGCTGAACAGGTCCAAGTCTGTCTAAATCAATGTTTCTTTCACAAAGATCTTTGGCCACTGAGTTCTTAGAAAAAAAATTGCAAAGCTACAACTACACCATGGGACATAAACACTAGTCTTGAATGAGCAGTAGATGACATGATATGGTGGCTTTCTATGGTTTTCTTTTAAGTCTGTGCACTTGTCCACAGGTGGTAGGACCAAATAAGTTTGAGGTCTTGTGTTCTTGGTCACATTGCAAAGCAGAAAGACTGAAACCAGGCCTTATGGAATTTTCCAGTTAGCCAAGACAGTTTCCTGATGAGAAAAGACCAGAATCAAAGTTTTACCACCCTGAACTCTTTTCCGTTTCTCCTTTGCCAACAAAACAGGTTTGCTTTGGCTTTGTGACTACAGATGAGGTTTTCATCTATGTCTCCAATTCTTGTGAATGAGTGCAGGATCATTATTGTTCAGCCCATAAGTTTAAAATTTACTTGCTCAACACTTCCATTACACCCAGATTTCTTAGAGCCAATAGGGCCATTGAATACAAAATAAAACAAATTGTCTGATGCCTAGTATATCTGTATTTTTCAAATATCAGAATTTTACATATCAGTTTCAAAATATTTCCTGTATTACTGATTTATTTGTCCTTACGTTGATTCAAAGCTTTTCTTAGATATCTTTAGCTTGTCCTCAGCAACAGCAAAAGGATCTACCAATCTTCAGATTGGAAGTTAATTAAAGTTAACACATAATATGAAAATGAAGCTATGTTTGCCTATGGACATCCAAAGTTACCTCACGTCTTACATTAACAAACTTTGACTGTAAAGTATCTGATAGTACATATTTGAGAGTTTGTGGGTAATGAGGTCTGTGTCACAAGACACAAATTTGTCCTCAAAGCAGCTATATCCAACATGTACATGAATGGGCATGGCTCATGATTTACAGAGACAGGAAGAGGGCTGGATTTGGCTTTGGGTCTGTAGTTAGCTAGCCTGTAGATGAAACAAAGACCTTGATATTTTTGCTTTCTGAGTGCCTATATTGGTTTAATTCAGGAATAATTAAAAGCACTGAGATTGCCACTAATTTCAAGCCACCAATCTCTGATCTGAAGATCAGATTTGTTGCCCTGAGTCTAAGAAAACGAGTATTAAAACAGAATTCAGGAGCGCCCAGCACCATCACACAGGGAGTTGGACCTCCAGCATCCCATATCAGCACTGGTTCAAGTCCCAGCTGCTCCACTTGCAGTGCAGCTTCCTGCTAATGTGATCCCTGCCACCCATATGGAGACGGGGACAGAGTTCCAAGGTCCTGGCTTTGGCTTGGTCCAACCCTGACCATTTTGACTGTGAACCAATGGATGGAAGATCTCTGTCTCTGTCTCTCCCTCTTTCTCTCTCTCTGTAACTCTGCATTTCAAAAAAATAAAATAAAATAAAATAAATCTTTGAAAGAACCCAGAAATCAGAAAGCAGCCATTGCAATAAGAGAATGGATGTATTGAAACAATCTGCTAATCTGCCTTCAGCTTCCTAATGAACTTCACAGAAATGCCCTGCTCAATGCTTTCACCATTGCAATGTCATTCTTCATAGGACAGGGGAAACAACAAACCACAACCCAAGCAATATGGCCTCCTAAATTATTGACACATTAAAATTTAAAATGTTAATTAACAGAAGCTCTTATCTGAGAGAAGCAAGTTTAACTTTAATTCCTAAAATTGCTGAATTTAGACTTCCAAACCTCTGTTGATTGATGGAATTCTTCCAAGGTTCCAAGGTTTCATGCTGCTGCTTTAAGGTACAGAAGAACTTCTCCTTATTGAGGTCAAGGCTCACCTCTGGCAGGTCATCCTTAGGGCCATATCACTGACCTTTGCAGAAAGGATGAATAGATATATACTTGTATAAATATGCTAAATCCATTTCCACTCAGTACTCAAGGTTTCCCCTTGTGGATATTCATGAATAATAATACATCTGAGAATCATTTTTATGTTTTCAAAGCATTTCCAAGTATATATTCCCATTAAAACTTATTGATAATTCCAAGCTCTTGGAATTATCTTTACTTTGCAGGTAAGAAACTTGAGGTTAAACCTCCAGTTGAACTGCCAGCCGTAACTTAGGGAGAACACTGGAACAATGCTGGCCAATTCTCACCTGGTAAACTCTGGTTGCCAAGTGGCTCCCCAGAGTGACTCTTGATCCCACTCTGTTCTGCCACATTCTAATCATCATCCCAGGTGATCTACCTAATCTAGTCCTCCATCAACATGGTGGTTTCAGTAGGACTCATTCAAGGCAGCCTTGCTGGGTCAAGGTCAGCTCACTGGTTGTACTGAAACATCAAACTAACTTGACAATTAGTATTGCCAACTCCCATCTCTAATTGAACTGCAGTGTTTTAATTCTGTGTCTACTGTCTTCCCATACATTGTGGCTGCTCAACTAAGGTAGTATTGGCAGTATTACTAGCTTAGCTTCCAGTTACAAAGAGTAATACGAGAATTAGAATGATAAATTATAAAATAGCATACATTGATGTATCTTCTTTATTATTAGCAAAATGTCTGAATAAGTTCACCCAGTATCCAAGAATATTGTGACTGAAAGCACCTTAAATATTAGCTAGTTCAAATTCCAAATTCAATGCATAGAAAACATGGGTGAAATTTTCCAGGAAAATGATTAACAGTGATAAATATTGATTATTATCAATTCTTTAATACTTTCCATGTGCTAAACACTATGCTAAATTCTATAAACTCATATGGCAAATGGATGCCACCTCCAGCTTACAAATAAAACAAGTGAGACTTGGAGAAAAACATGGATTGGCCTGAAGTTTTGTGAATAGATGTTGCAGCTAGGGTGTGAGGCTAGACCACCTGATTCCTGAGCCATCTGTACATTGTAGTTCTTTCTATTCAAAAGCAGAGCCTGAAGATACGAGTGGTACTATCCTGCATGAGAAGGGTATCCTAGCGCTGCAGTCTTCTTCTCATTCCTCATAACCCTAGTCCAGTCATAAGGAAAACATCAGACAGACCAACACTGAGGTTGATTCCACAAAGAACCTGGCTTGCATTTCTCAGAACTATTAAGGTCACCCAACACGAAGTTGATCTGACAGTCTAGAAAAGCTATCATCACAGACAAAAAGAGTTAAGGAGATATAAGTACTAAATATTTTCTTAGATGGAATCCAGAAACAAAAGCAGATCATAGGGATCAGAATGTGGCACAGTGGGCTGGGTTTCCATCTGTAATATCAGCATGCTGTATGAGCAGTTCAAGTCCTAGCTGCTCCATTTGCAAACAGGCTTCCTGTTAACATACCTGGGTCCTTGGGCCCCTGCCATCCATGTGGTAAACCTGAATGGAGTTCTAGGCTCCTGGCTTATGCCTGGCCCCAGCCCTGACCATTCTCGCCATGTGGGGAATGAACCAGCAGATGGAAGATTTATCTTTCTCTCCATCTAAACAGATCTTATAAAAAAATTCATTAGAGGAAAATTAGTAAAATGTGAATAAAATGTGGAGATTAGCTAACAGTAATGTATTAGTGTTGATTCCCTACTTGTAAGAAATATATCATTGTAATGTAAGATGTTAACTCTATGAGGATTTGGGAGAAGAATACGTGGGAACTCTGCTCTCCTGTGTTATTTCTGTAAATCAGAAATGATCATAAAATTTATAAAGTTTATTTATAAAGAAAAATCAAAACTGGAAATAGGCTTCCGGTGTTTGATCTCTATGGGGGTCTTTGGCATGCATTTGTGTAATGGAAATTCGTGTTAGGGATACCTCTGTGGAAAACAAAGTCAAGTTGAGGAAGATGCTGTGGGAAGTGGCCTTGTGAAGAGCGTATGAATATATGAGTATAGAAGGTAGGGAACAGGGCATCACCTTCAGCTACTATGAACGATGAAGGCAATAAATTGCAGAGTCCTTCCCGTTAATAATCTTTTACTGATGATCTACTTAGTGGCAGACCCTCTGCCCAGTACTGGCCGAGGAATGTGGAGATAAACGTGATGCCATTTCTCTCAAAGAATTCACAGTATAGGTGAGAGAAAGTAAAGGGGTGGAGAACAGAAAACTACCGTGGTGAGACTGTGAGGCACTAGTGCAGGACTTCAGAAAGTTCACAGAAGAGATGAGCATTGTGGTATGTTGGGTGAAGCCTCTGCCTGCTACACCAGCATCTCATATGGACGCTGTTCCAAGTTCTGGCTGCTCCACTTTCAAGCTAGTTCCCTGCTAATGTGCCTGGGAAAGCAGCAGCAGTATACCCATGTGGGAGACCTGGACAAAGCTTCTGGCTCTGGGGTTTGTCCTGGCCCAGGCCTGGCTGTTGTTGCCATTTGGGTAGTGAATCAGTGAATGGAAGATTTCTCTCTCTCTCTATCCCTCCATCCTTTCTCTGAAACTGCCATTCAGATAAATAAATCCTTAAAAAAAAAAAAGTTCATGGAAAAATTAAATTAAAAGGTAAGTTTATTTTGGTTCAAAATTTTTGAAATCTATGTGTAGTTTTCCTCACATGCATGAATTTCAAAAATTTTTGCACCAAAATAAACTCGTATTTTAATTCCATTTCCATGAACTTTTTGAGGTACACTCTTAGGGTGGCTTGGTTTTTCTTTGTTTTCAAAATTAGAATGGGCCCTGGCTTTCTGCTTTCTGGATAATGTCTCAGACTGACTTCTGATCAAATCCAAGTCCTGTTTTCTTTTGTTTGAATGATGTGTCTTGTTCTTGAAAACAAATGCAGTGGGGTCCACCTTTTCTCAAATGTTTCCTCTTCAGGCTCGCTCAGATCCAGAGCTCTGACCCTTAGAATGTTAGGTCTGAACAGGGTTGCACATTACAGTAGCCTGGGAACCTCAACAAAATCGGCACCCAGTATCCACCTCCCTGGACTCTGATGTAACTAGTCTTAAGGAAGGCCATGCTCTTTCATTTTTCAAAGCTTCCTAAGTGATTCGAATGTGCAGTGAGGATTAAAATACTATTGAACAGGCATTTTGCCCAGCTAGAGTTACTGACATGATAGAAGGGGCGGGGGGAAGCAGTAGGACTGGAGCAGTAGCAAAGAGGGTTCTACCTGGAAGCAGGGCTCTCGCTGCCCCAGGTGGGCAGCTCCCTTTCATCCAGGGGAAAACCAGTGAAGAGGACACTAGCGCTGGAATAGGGATGCGTAGGGCTGCCAGTTTCACCTTTCCTCATCAAGAGGCTTTTCAGAGCAGTATTTGGGAATCACTTTGGCTCTAATTAACATCACATCCTTTGCTCAGCAAATTCCTGGTTTCCCCTGCCTTTTCTCCCTTGAACGTTTCGGAGGACTTGTTTAGAGTCAGCCCCGTGCCTAAGTGGACACTTGTCAGTTATGCACCCGAAAGGTGTATGAACAAGCAGCCTTGTCAGCTAAAAAAGGAGGCTGACTTCTTGCATTTAAAATGAATATTGACTGGAAAAGAAGGGGATGAAGGGAGAAAAAAAATCAAAAGTGTGAAAAATGGCTGACTCAGGCCAACCTCAATGCATATGGTGTGAAATAACATCATTAAGAGACTTTGGCCAGGGGTTGGAATTATGCAACAGCCTCTTTCAGCAAAACCTAAGATGTTTGGTAAAATTGCTCCAGAAACTTATGTCTTATAAGATTAAGGAAAATTGGAAGGTCACCTGAGGAGGTATACATTATATTTTTGAATACTTAAAAATAGAGACTGCCATTACTTGATAGAAATGAATGTTACAGTTTTTGAGGCTTCTGAGGATAGGTAACTCTCTATTTTTTTAAGAATGACAGATCTGAACTCCTCCACTTGGAAAATCCTGTCATTTTTCCGGGCCTCAGCTTATCAGATCTGCAAAATGGATTTAAACATGCCTGCCTCGAAGGGTGATAAAGAGGATTAAATGTGATATTTGGTGCATAGAAATCGATGACTCAGCCCAAAGTGACATAAATTGGAAGTGATAAGAGCAAGTTCAAATTCTGGCCAGTAGCCCCACACATTTCTGTTTATACCTGTGTTTGTCTTCTTGCCAAGGCTGTAGAAGCAGCAGACACTTCCGTCACCCTACTGCATTCGAGGCCGGTGCCTGGAGAAACTGCGTGGACATGTGATTTCCAAGATCACTGGAAGGATTCGCCCCTTCTCTTTTCAGGAGGGACTTTGTCTGGAGGAATCTTAATATTCCTCAGAGAGAAAAAGGCTAATGAACTCCCAGGTTTAGTTAGCTGAAGAGAAGAGCATGAGATGAAAGCAAAATCTCATGTCTGACTGATACTTGATAGCCATCAACATGCTTTCTCTGACATTATGTCCTGATGAAACATGTGAATTGTGTTCAACTCTTGCCTTATTTTTATCTCCCTAAATTCAACCAGTCACTGAAATGTCTCAGGTCAGCCTCAGTGGTATCTGCTTCCTAATCTGTCTTCCTTGTAGTGGGCATTTAGCCTCCTGGTTAAGATGCCTGTTTCCCACAATCCTGCCCCTGGCCCCAACCCAGCCCTGGCAGTTGCAGGCATTTGTTGAGGGAACCAGCAGATAGGAGTTCTTTCTAGCTGCCTGCATGTCTCCCTGTCTCTCAAATAAATTACAACATTAAACAATAATCTGTCTTCCTCAAGGACACCTCTGCCAGAGTGACTTACTCTGCTTGCTGCGTTCCTACTGGCTGTCTTTACCTTTGGGGAACTTCAGCTGATGTTCTCATTCTTATTGCCTGTCCCTGAGGTTCTCTCATCTACTCTTGGAATCAAACATAACTTCCCAGTGTTCCTCGAACACCATTGCTGCCTTCTCCTTTGTGTGTCTATAAATTCATCATGTTGATTGCACTGTCAGCCCTTTCCCAAGTACTTGAAAGCAGTTCACCCCCTAGTGGTTAGGAACATGGGGGCTAGAGGAAAATTCTGGCCCAACTTCACAAGATATATAGTCTTGAGAAAGGTTTGAATTCCACTCTGCCTTGTAAATAAAATGGAGGATGGTAATACCTAATTTGTGAAGTATGGGGAAGAATTAGATAAGGTAATGTAAATCACCTGCTTAACACAAGGTCTGACATTCAAGAGGTACTCTACAATTGTTAGGTGCTACTATTACTGCTCATTTCTTTTTCTTGTCATTACATGTCTGTCATTAAATATCATCTCCTAAGGAAGGCCATATGATAATACTCCTCCCCCAAAGGAGTAATATGCCCTTCTTTTATGCCTACATGACATTTCATAGATTTCTCATGAGCTCACCACTCATTGTCATTTGTGTCTTTGTTTTAGTCTTTTGATGAGAATTGAAATTAATTGATTGTGGGGTATTGCCTTGGTAATCTTTGTATCCACAAGAGCATCCATCCTGGAGAAAGTAATAACCAAATGTTGGTGTAATAATAATAGATATATTGAATGTGATAATTTAAGAGACTCTTAGCACAGAACTTGACTTGTAGAAAAATCTTCCCAAGTGTTATCTGTTATTACCATTTATTGTGATATTATCATACTTTATGTATTATCTAATCTGTCCCTTACCACAGTTGAGTGTTGAGACACAAACAAGAAATAATTTGCTCAAAACCAGTAGCTAGTGCAAGATATAGCTGGGATAAGGACCATCTGGTCCCATTATGTTCAAAGACTTTGATCTTAAGCAGTGGGTGGGAAATGTAGGATTTGATGTCCAAGTAGCAGATGGGAAAATTGACATACTGAGATACTGGGTTGACTAGACCTATGGGTTTTGAATACAAAGGGAAGGAGGAAGAAATTTTAAGCCTCAACTTATATCAAACTGAACTATTATAAAAATCAGTTAGCATTCATCACACCACTGATCAAAGTGCCAAAAATGCCTTAATTTTTTAAAAAAACACATGTAATTTCTTCTAATCTGCTTGACTAGTCAAGCCAGTAAAAACAGTAAAAGCAGTTTATTCAATGAAAAACACCCACACCCTCACCATCGTTGTCAGGCCAAGATGGCCTGCCAGTCTGTTAAAATGGTCAACCAGGTGGAGATACAGTTTCAGAGGAAAAGGCTGAATGTGCTTTAATGTCTGTGGAGAACATTCAGAGTGTGCCCTGAGGTTTCTGGTCAAACAACTGTGGCTAAGCAAGCACAAAGGAAAGGGGAGAATATTTGCATAGGAACCTAGCGGGCTTTTTGAGAGAATCATGACTGAGCCCTTTACCTTTTTCTACAATTCTGAGCTTTCTAAATTTGTTGGAGTAAACTGGGTGGCTTTGACCAACACATTTGGTGAAGGGAAGACCTCCGAACTCTTGAAATGAATAGCCTCCTTGATAATGGGATGGTTCCTCTGGGCCCAAAAGGCAGATGACTCTGGAACTCGCTCTGATTCATATCCTCTGGGTTCAGCACTTAGCCTTGGGAAGCAACATTTTCAGTACATTAAGGCACACACACACATACACATAGAATAATTCAGAAACAAACTGAAGGTAGCATGAAATACCTATTGAATCTTCAGTAGAAATTTGCATCTGCAAGTAAACCAGCACTCAGAGTCACACAGGATGTAGTGCATTCTGGAATAACCAGTTCTTTGTAGCAGAAGCAGGGGATTTTCTAGGTTCAGGAAGGTACATAAGATATCTAGTGGCACAAGGCAAGAAAGAACAAGGATGACTTGATCTTGGAAACCTAGAGCAGGGAAAAGGAATTCTCAGGATAGGGAGAGGTTGTGTTCTTGCTAACTCAGCCAAGGGGTTCCTTGCATCTGATACCTGGGGGAGGGAGAGATGTTACTAGTCGAAACATTACTCACATACAAGATTATGAAGCTAGACTAGTGACTTTTCAAAATTGTAGTATATCAAAATAGTTAAATAAGTGAGCGACTGACAGATAGATATAAATGACTAGATGGGAGATAGATAGATATATAGATACAATCTGAGCGGGACATGCTCAAGCTGACTTACCTCAAACGGTAGAGTTAGAAACATACCAGGGGATTCCAATTCAATCCCATCAAGGTGGCATGTACCAATGCCATCTCACTAGTCCCAGTGATCAATTTCTGTGCACAATTGATCATAATGATAGGACTAAGAGCCAAAGGGAGCACATAAACAAGACTAGTGTCTGCAAATACTACCTGATAGAATAAAAAAGGGAGAGAACGATCCAACATGGGAAGTGAGATACACAGCAGACCCATAGAATGGCAGGTATCCTAACAGCACTCTGGCCTCAGAATTAGTCCTTAAGGCACGCGGATCCGGCTGAAAAGCCTATGAGAGTATTACAGGCACGGAAAGCCAAGACACTCTGGGGGAAAAAAAAAAACACCTAAATGAAAGATCTCCGTGAGTGAGATCCCAGTGGAAAGAATGGGTCATCCAAGAAGGAGGTACCTTTCTCTGAAGGGAGGAGAGAACTTCCACTTTGACCATGGCCTTGTCTAAATATGATCAGAGTCAATGAACTCAGGGGGCTTCCATAGCCTTGTCAGCTCATGACAAGAGCCTAGGGTGATTACTGATGCCATAAACAAGAGTGTCAATTTGTTAAGTCAACAACAGGAGTCACTGTGCACTTACTCCTCATGTAAGATCTCTGTCCTTAGTGTGCTGTACATTGAGATTTAATGCTATAACTAGTACTCAAACAGTATTTTACACTTTATGTTTCTGTGTGGGAGCAAACTGTTGAAATCTTTACTTAATGTATGCTAAACTGATCTTCTGTATATAAAGAGAATTGAAAATGAATCTTGATGTGAATGGAAGGGGAGAGGGAGTGGGAAAGAAGAGTGTTGCAGGGTGGGAGGGACGTTATGGGGGGGGGAAGCCATTGTAATCCATAAGCTGTACTTTGGAAATTTATATTCATTAAATAGAAGTTAAAAAACAAGAATGTTTAAAAGTGAGTGTAGTTGATTCGGCATTTGGAACAGCAGTTAAGATGCTACGTGGGATGTCCACATCACATATTGGAGTGCCTGGGTTCACATCACATCTAGGCTTCAATTCTACTTCCCTGCTAATGCTAATCCTGGAAGGAAGCAAGTGGTGGTTTCAGTACTTGGGTCCCTGCCACGCATGTGGGATACCTGGGTTGGGTTCTAGGGTCCTGGCTTTGGCCCAGCCCAGCTCTGGCTGTTGTAAGCAATTAGGAAGTTAACCAGTGGATAACAGATCTTTTGTCTGTGTTTCTCTCTGTCTTCCCTCTCTCTCTTCCTTATAAAAAAACGAGGAATAATGAAAGAAGAAAGAAAGATTTTCCAAGAAAAAAATAATAAAATAAAATGAGGGCATGCCTGAGCTAAGAGAGCCACTAGAAAAACTACACAATTGAGTTTATTTACATATCTGTCTTAAGTGAAAGAAATAAACAAAATAAATTTGGTTAGTTAGAAAGTAATAAAGACCTTGCAAAACAAATGATTGAATGCTCACAAGAGAATTCTTTAGTAATTTGAGTATAACACACACTATACAAATAAGCAGGTCAGGATAGTATGCCTTCTTGGAGATTAAAAGTGTTGGTACCATGCTACTCCATTTTTGACAGTTACTTCTTCATTTGGTGGCCATAATTGTGGTCTGAGATGAACTCAGAAGCTAGGTAATTGGGTTTTTAAACTTCAACTCCAAGGAGAGGGCACGTGGTGGTGGTGATCCAGCCAGGTCTGGTTGGTACATATCAAAGGGAATTGGCCCAAAGGAAGGCTGCTCCAAACAGAAACCACAAAAAGAGATTGTGAGGGATGGGCCGTAGTCTACCAAGGTAAGTTTTTAGTATGTCAACAGTTTTCATAATCAAATTATTGGAAAATACTGTAGTGGGAAGGCAATGTGCCATTTTTTTACTGGAGTGGAGGATAAAGAATTGATTTGTTTTTCTTGTGGCCTCATCAGGAAGAAAAGATCCAGAGATGAACTCCATTAGGACTTCATGCCCTAAATGTTCACTTCCAAAACAAAATATTTATTCATCTGTGTGTATATGTGCATGCATCTGGTGAGGATAGGACTTGGAAAGAGCTTGGATGGTCACCTCCCAACAGGCACTCAATATTGGCAATGAATGTAGACTTGGTGACAGGTGTTGTCCCAGATATTTGTTTGGTTTTGAGCCTAGGAGGACTCAGAAAAATATCGACTGGACCAATAACAAATGATGCAGTTGGTTGTTAGAGTTGAAGAAGTCTTAGGAATCACCTGTTTCTACTGGTCTTCCTCACTGTTTACTCAACTCAAACTCCTAAAGTCACACAGTGTGGGGTTATCACAGCCTAATCTGAAACTGTTTAAGGGAGGGTAATTTTCCTGTCATGCCCTAGCACATCCTGGTGATACCCACTGAAGATACCTGTTGTTAACTACCAGACTGAATAAATAACTCGACTGTTCAGATGCTACGAGCACATTCTACTGGAGAAAAACTGGAAGATTAGTTATCTGCATAAAACGTCATCATCCAAAATGGCCAGTCTTCACTGGTGTGTAAATGTCCCCGGAAGGAGGAATGCTGGCTGGACCTCGAGGGGGTTAGTTGTTGAAGAGTAAGGGTAAATTGATCACATGGAACTGTGTGTAGAGAAACAAAGAAAAGGCAGGCCTGTCATACTAAACTTTTGGAAACACTTCTTGGTTTAAAAGAATCCTAGACATTGGAATGATTCCAGAGAAAAACAGCACATAATTAAGGAAATGGAGTAGAGAAACTGATTTATAGAAGGAATTAAAGCAACACATTTTTTTATGGCTCTGTCACAAATAAGGGCATGTCTTTGACATATATCAAGAACTTTAATTGGAATAATGAGTTAATCCAAGAAGAGATGATTTAGACATGATATCAGAGGACAGGATAACATGATGGGATTGGGGAATTACCTGTTGAAATGATGAAACTGCCATCTTCCAAATGAAAGTGAGACAAAAACAGAGCAATTAAGAAAATGGTGCTTAGTAGTAATTTTATATAAAAAGATTTAATTTTTAGCTTTTGACAAAATTATGAGCCAGTAGAATTAGACTTCCCATGTTCCCACAATTGTTAGAGAAACTTGAACTTAAGATTCATCATTAATTTAATAACAGCTATTATGTGTGGGAGGAAATATCCACGGCATTAAATGTATAGATTGGTTGCAATCTATACCTCAGTTTGAAATATGTTAACATGTAAAAAGCGTATTCATTTTAGAGTGAAGAACTATAGTAATTATTTAAGTACTATACATATACAACCCTGTGATAGCACGTTTTCTGGAGGTTCAATTCCTCACTATTCCAGCACAGATCATAAACTTACATGAGTATGGGTGGTCCAGTCAGTTTGCTTGCCACATCATCGACTCTGTCTCAGAGCATCTATTTCCACCTTGGCCCTTGCTTATTGGGAATTTGGCTGGAAAACAACTAAAAGAGCTTTGATAAACACCTGTGCCACTTGCTATTCATTTGTTTGCCATTTCTTCCTGTCGGCCTATTGCGTTAAGGTCTCATTCCTATACATTTAAGAAAAAGCTTTTCAGAGCAAACCCCCTGTGCTGCCCAGAAGGGATTGTGACAGGAGTTATGTCATCCTCCAGAATGAATAGACTGATATAGTTTCTGATGCTTAACTAACTGGCTGGAAAATGGTTGCCTCTGCTCTTTGTGAGAATGTGGAGCCTACTGAGTTGACCGTTGTCCGGAAGCCAGGTCCTAACTCTGCATCTGTTTTCTTGATCTTCTTACCTTTCAAAGATCCCACAGCAGCCCATTGTTATGAACAGTTCAAATATGAGGCTCCTTTGGACCAAGCATTGTTTCTTTCAGGACCTTGGGATCAACATTTACATTCTTAGAATTTACAGGTCCTTTACCCTTATTGGCCCATGTGGTAGTCACTTTGATAACAGGTCATTTTGCTGTCAAGAAAACATCATCTCTTTCTTTCTTCCTTTCTTTCTTCTGATTTATTTACTTATTTGAAAGGCATAGTTACAGAGAGGCAGCAGCAGAAAGAGAGAGAAGTCATCCCTCCACTGCTTCACTCTCCAAGTGGCTGCTATAGCCAGAGATGGGCCTGTCCAGAGCTAGGAGCTTCTTCTAGGTCTCCAGCATGGTGCAGGGGCCCAAAGGTGTGGGCCATCTTCTACTGCTTTCCCAGGCCATGGCAGAGAGCTGGACGGGAATGAGAGCAGGCAGGACTCGAACTGGCATCCATATAGGATGCTGGCACTGCAGGCAGCGGCTTTACTAGCTATGCCACAATGCCGACCCTCCAGAAAACCTGTTTCTGATCTAAGTTGCAGTGCTCCTAAGCAAATGTATGGCTGTTTGCTCTGCTTTCAAACTTCATGCATTTTTAATGATTTACAAGGAAAAGATTTTCCCTCCTCCTTTTTTATAATAAATTTAATGACTTAATACACATCAAGTGGAATTGTTGGTTTGTGGTGACGGTTTTATAATTCCAAGTTCAAGGGTTTTTTTTCTATTTAATTATGCACAATAACTCTCATGGAATATAATGCAATAACAAAAACATGCACCAGTGTTGGCATAAGAGCCTGTTGTTTATTAGTATTGGTTCTGCGCTTTATGTTTGAAATAAAATATTTGGAACTAATGTTGGCCATGTTTCCTCCAAACTAGATAAAAAAAAAAAAACTTTCTCTCTGAAAATACCATGCTCCAATCTTTGGTGATAAAAGCCAGCAGCTCTTGAGATAGCAAATTAAATTTTATTTGTAGAAAGCACTGTGCTGTGTTTTGTTGCTTGCTCAGAGTTATTTTTTTAATACTAATAATTTAATAAAGTAGAAGACCAATACATTGACCTGTGCTCTCTAAGGCACCAGAGTATCTCAGGGTTAAAAGGCATAGCTTGCTGAACGGTTGTGTGTTCTACATCCTGACTTCTTACTTTCTCTCTTGCTTTCCTGCCAGATCTAGCCTTGGTTTTTAGGCTCATCTTTGGACTTTGGAAAACATGAAGTGGTTGGGTTATCAAAATATGCAAGTCAGACATCTAAAACTCTAATGGCTAGGGACTATTTTCTTCCCTAAGACCCAACACATCCTAAGGAGACTTGTACATCATTCTGCCTTGGGTGTGAGTATGTTTCAGTTGTGAGGTGAGAAGAATTATCTAGTCTTTTCCTGGAACAGTTGAGCCTAGGGTTGACTTGGTTGAGGTTTTTGTAAGCTAAGGATATTTTGGCAGTGGTGGGGCAGGACTGGCCTGAGAGTTTCCCATTATTCAGCCAAATGGGGACTTAAAGACGGTTCCAAGGCATAAAACCAGACAAAGCCAACCAGGTATAGTAAATGAAGCGTAAAGGTTGGAGTTGGTAGGAAGATTGGAATAAGACATACAATGGTAAAGAATTTGGAAACCCAGAAAATAGCAAGTCTGGAGTGCAGAGGAATCACCAGGAGAGGTTCTCTGGGGTTCTGGAAAAATCCAGAGGAGTGCCGGTGGGTTGACTATAGAACAGAAGCACAATGCAGCAGGTAAATGTGCAAACTTGGGAGTGATACAGACCTCTGGTCAAGTTCCACCTCCACAAGGATACCACCCTGGGTGGCAAACCATGCTGCTCTTTGATATGCAGTAGCTTTATGTGTGAAATGGAATGAATAAAATAAGCCACTGTTAAAAGTATAAATGAAATAATGCTACTTCTATTTGTTGTTAGGGAATAACCATATTCTTTTAATGTGGAAATATTGCTTTTAATTATATGCATAAACCTTTATATCAACATGAATATATTTTTATAATTAATTTTCTATATGTAAGTGGCAGGTATCATTGGGTACCTGTATTTTTATTTTTAAAATATTTTTGAACTTTTTCTTTTATATTTTTATTGAGGTATAATAAACACATAGTGAAAAGAACTGCACACTCAAGTTACTAGACACCTATCTATTATCTCAGAAAGCCACCCTGTGCTTCATGACAGTTAAACCCTTTCACCATCCCCTTAACTCAGAAGTACCCACTCTTTTTTTTTTTTTTTTTTTTTTTTTTTTTTTTTTTTTTTGACAGGCAGAGTTAGACAGTGAGAGAGAGAGACAGAGAGAAAGGTCTTCCTTCCGTTGGTTCACTTCCCCAGTGGCCGCCATGGCTGGTGCTGCACCAGTCTGAAGCCAGGAGCCAGGTGCTTCCTCCTGGTCTCCCATGTGGGTGCAGAGCCCAAGCACTTGGGCCATCTTCCACTGCCTTCCCAGACCTCAGAAGTATCCACTCTTGTGAGCTGTAAATGTAGATTCACTTTGCCTGTTCTAGAATGTCATATAAATGGAACCAAAGGATATAAATTATCTTGAATCTGAATTATTTTGCTCAAAAAGATGTTCTGAAGATTCATTCATGTTGCTATGGATTAACAATGGTTTATTCCTTTAAACTAGTTTATTCTTTTGTACAAAAATTTGCTTTGTCTCCAGTCTGGAGCTAGTAAGAGCAAAAATGCTATCAATATTCCTATGCACATCTTTTGGAAGCATATATTTTCATTTTTTTTCTTTGTTATATACCTAAGAATTAATTGTTGGGCCATAAGCAGATGTAAGTTTAACTTCATCAGGAATTAACAGACTGTTTTCAGAGTGGTCATAATATTTCACACTTCCATCAGTGATGTATGAGAATTTTAGTTGTTTTACATCCTTAAAAATATTTGATATTGTCAGCCTTTTCAGCTTTTGCTATTCTAGTAGGAACATATGCTTTTTTTTTTTTTTTTTTTTTTTTTTTTTTTTTTTTTTGACAGGCAGAGTGGACAGTGAGAGAGACAGAGAGAGAAAGGTCTTCCTTTGCCGTTGGTTCACCCTCCAATGGCTGCCGCTGCAGCCGGCGCACCGCGCTGATCCGATGGCAGGAGCCAGGAGCCAGGTGCTTTTCCTGGTCTCCCATGGGGTGCAGGGCCCAAGCACCTGGGCCATCCTCCACTGCACTCCCTGGCCATAGCAGAGAGCTGGCCTGGAAGAGGGGCAACCAGGACAGAATCCGGCGCCCCGACCGGGACTAGAACCCGGTGTGCCGGCGCCGCAAGGTGGAGGATTAGCCTATTGAGCCACGGCGCCGGCCACATATGCTTTTATATTATGGATATAGTACTAATAAGTTAACATTTTATTACTGTTAAACATCTCAATTTTCTCTAGCAGTATCATTTGTCTTGAAGTCTACTTGATCTAATACCACTCCAGCACAGTCACTATACTTTAAGGATAGTGTTTTTAGTGTATATTTAATTTCCTTTTAACTTAATGGTGTCTATATTTAAAATGTTGTTTGTTTCTTGTGGAACACTTTTATGTATACCTTGGTATTTTTGTGTAGTCTCACAACCTCTGCCTTTTATTCAGAATATTTAAGCATTGATAAAGTAACGACATATGGTTGGACTTCAGTTAAATGAACTGAAGTATATTTTTTACTTAATTTTCCCATATACTCCTTGGTTCCTTTTCTAATCTTTCTTGTCTTACTTTGTAGTAAACCAGTTTGAAATTTTTTTGTTAATTTTCAGATACTGTATTTAATTTTCTTTATTGGCCTTTTAGATAAACTTTTTTATTTTTATTTTATTCACTTTTAGTTTATTTCTCAAGCCTTATTTATTTTAAAGATTTATTTTATTTACTTGAAAGAGTTACAGAAAGAGCCAGAGAGAGAGAGAGGTCTTCTATCTGCTGGTTTACTCCCCAGATGACCACAACGGCCAGAGCTGAGCCGATCTGAAGCTGGGAGCCAGGAGCTTCTTCCAGGTCTCCCATGTGGGTGCAGGGGCCCAAGGACTTGGGCTATAGCAGAGAGCTGGATCGGAAGTGGAGCATACAGGACTCCAACCAGCGCCTATATGGGATGCCCGTGCTGCAGGCTGGGGCTTTAACCCACTGCGCCACAGTGCTGGCCCCTCAAGCCTTATTTTATTTGACATGCTAGATTAGTTTTCTCCTTAAGAAAGATTCTTGTGTTGAATTCCAGAATACTGTACTTGCCTGGTTTTCTTCTTCTCTTTATCTTTCTTCTTGGTGTCTTTTGTGGATTCCTTCTGATTCTCAGATCTCTAAATCTGAGCATCATCCTAGGTCTTAGTTTTGTGACTGTTTCTTTTGCTTCTATACACTCTCTCCTTAAGTTAACTCATCTCTGCGTTTTAAGTACAGTTGGCCCTTCATAGTTGCCCATTCCACACCTGAAGAGTCACCCAACCACAGATAATTAATACTTGAAAATATGTACTGAATATGTACAAGCTTTTCGTTCTTGTCATTGTTCCCTAAGTACTGCAGTATAACAGCCATATACATAACATTTTCTTGTATTCTGTATTATAAGTAACTTAGAGATTATTTAAAATATATGGGAAGAGGTTTGTAGGTTCTGTGAAAATACTACACTATTTTATATAAAGGACTTGAACTTTCTGGAAATTTTGGTACCTGTGTGTGTAGGAGGAGAGGATCCAGGAACTAATCCTGTGAGGATATTGAGGGATGACTGTACCCCTAAATTTGCACCTCCATTTTGTTACACGTGCCTTCAACCCTATGACCCTTTCCTTAATCACCTACTTAACATTTCCATTTAGAAATCTGATAGGCATCTCAAACTTATTGTGCCTTAGCTGAGCTACTAGTAGGTCCCATCTCTCCATTCTTTTCTACCCCACCTAAACCAGCTTTCCCCAATCTTCCTTTTTCAACTAGCAACTCTTCTGGTTGCTTGATCATGGAACCTTGGTGTTACCCTCATCTCCTCTCTTGGTCTCATGCCTCACTTCTGAGCTATAAACTATCCTGTCAATTCTACCTTAGAAGTAGTTCTATCATTCATCTACTTCTTACCACTCCCATTGCCAGCCCGGGTCAAGCGGTTATCAGCACTCACTGGATTATTGCAATCACCTTCTAATTGGTTTCCTGCTTTAGCCCTTGTCCCTTACAATCGTTTCTCAACATAGGAGACATAATGATTGTATTAAAATATTTGCAAAAAATATTTTCTAGGTTATGCCGGTCCTCAGCTCAAAACTCTCCCAACATCCCTCCCAATCCACTTAAGATAATAGTCTTTTCTATCTGCAGGCTCTTGTATAATCTAGGTTCATGGCTACTTCCCATGCATGTTTTCTCATGGTCTTCTGTCACTTATTCTCTTTAGGAGAGTGCCCTCCTGACCACACTGTACATAAATATTGGAATTCCTCTAAACTCTATTTCTTACACTGCCTTTTTTTAAATTATAGAACTTTGTATTACCTGTAATTATTTGTTTCTTGCTTATTCAATAAAAGCTCTATTGGCACTAGAATATGCCTGGTAAGTCAATGTTTTCTAAATATTTGTTGAATGACTACCTTTTATCATCCTTGGTAATACTTCAGCTGGTTAATTTTTTTGTGTATATATATTAATTAACAAAGCTGTTCATCTGTAAATTCTTGGAAGACAGAGACCTCATTTACATCTTTTATTTTTAATATATATAGTGTGGACTTCCCCCAAAGGATAGGTGCTCAGGCAGTATTTCCTGATCAGCTGATTGATGATAGAAAAAAAAGGGGGGAAAGGTGGGTGTTTTTCCAAGCTGTTTACTTGTATGTTTGCATGTGTGTGTGCATATGCATGTTTGAACATGTATGGATGTGTATATTTTACTAATAAATATCACCTTCTCATCTGTAAGGTTTTGAAAAATAGCAACCGGCCTTAAATAGTTTTTTTTTTTTTTTTTGGACAGGTAGAATGGACAGTGAGAGAGAGAGAGAGAGACAGAGAGAAAGGTCTTCCTTTTTGCTGTTGGTTCACCCCACAATGGCTGCTGCGGCTGGCGCACTGCGCTGATCCGAAGCCAGGAGCCAGGTGCTTCTCCTGGTCTCCCATGCGGGCTCAGGGCCCAAGCACTTGGGCCATCCTCCACTGCCTTCCCGGGCCACAGCAGAGAGCTGGCCTGGAAGAGGGGCAACCGGGACAGAATCCGGTGCCCCGACCAGGACCAGAACCTGTCGCTCCCCGTCTTCGTGGAGGAGCAACACAGGACCTTGCCTAGGCTTCATATCCGAGTCACGGCACCATTATGTCGCTCCCCCTCTTCGTGGAGGAACGACACAGGACCCTGCGCTGTTCTTTCGTCTGCTCGGCCCTCCCCGGGTTTGCTGCTGGTTCTTCCCGGGTTGGCTACTATCCCTTCCACCTCCGTGGAAGGGCAGTTCCCCCTGGCCGCATTCCCCACTTCCGCAGGGGAGCGGCACACCGCCGGCCGGCTTTCTCGGGGGCTGCACGGGTTCCCTTAGATGTTCCCCATAGATGTTCCTCGTGCATGCCGTCTCTCTCCTCCTTTATAGTCTTCCTCCGCCAATCCCAACTCGGCTGCCCACACGCCGAGTACGCCGCTCTCCAATCAGGAGCAAGTCCTACAGTTAATTGGTTGAACTGGAGGCAGCTGTGCGGAAGCTGTTTACTTCTCTCCCAGCGCCATATTGTGGGAGAGCAGATGCATAGAATAAGTCTTAATTCCAGTAACAGTCTAGTCCGAGTTTGCTCCCCACAGATCCCCCTTTCTTTTTATTTTTTAGCGTTGATACGCGCCTGTCTTCGGTGTCCCGCGGCACACACTCTGCTCTACTTGCTAGAGTTGCCACAGGCTCTTACAAGTCCTATCAATCAGGCAAACCGAATCCGGGTCCTCTCTTCGCCATGTTGTGAGGAGGTTTTTAGGCGCTGATGCGTGCCTGTGTTCGGTGCCCTGCAGCGCATGCTTTGCTCTGCCTGCAGGGGCTTACAAGCTCTATCATGCAAACCGAATCCAAGCCTTCTCCTTGCCTTATTGTGGGGGAGACTTATTAGTGTTGGTTCGTGCCTATCTTCGGTGACCTGCAGCTCATACTCTGGTCGAGCTGCTTGCTGGCGCTTACCGCCTTAAATCAGGCAGACCGAATCCAAGCTTAATATTGTTGTATTGTGGGGAAGCCTTACTGATGTTAATTCGTGCCTGTCTTCGGTGACCTGCGGCGCATAAGCTGCTAGCTGCCCGCAGGTGCTCATCGCCTCACTTGATTAGGCAGACCGAATCCAAGCTCTCACATTGCAGTGTTGTAGGGAGGCCTTTTTATTTCTCTATTTCTCTATCTCCGGGCATTCCTATTTCTCCCATTTTACTTCTATCTTCCAGCATTCCTATTTTTCTCACTTTACTTCTAAACTTCTGTTTCTCTTATCCCTGCGGCTTCCCGCTCTCATTCTTATCCCCGCGGCTTCCCGGCTGCGCCCGCCCCGAGGCTGCTTCTCGGCAGCATTCCGGCTGAGCCGCTTCAGCCCGCGCCTCTCTCATCTGCGCAGCTTCCCGGCTTTGCGCGGCTCGGCTTTGCGCGGCTCGGCTTCGCGCGCTCCGCGGTCTCCACGCTTAACCCTTTCGCGTCTGAACCACGGCCTACGCCAGCCCCGTTCCCTATTTATTCACGCCCCGTGCTCTCTCTGCACGCGGCGGCTTCCGCGAATGTTTCCGCCACCACCGGCATTCAGTCCAAGTTCCCCGGACTAACCTGGCGAATTTCAACCTGGCGGCCCACGTCTCTGCTTCTGGTTCCAGATCTTCGCCTCTTGCTCCCCGGGGTGACTTGAAGAATTCCAAGGTGGCTTATGTCTCCGCCTCGGCCTGCACTCGCGGCTTCATCCTCCCTAACATTTTTCTCTACCCGGTATGTTTCCCTAAGTTTTCTTCCAACAATATTCCTCTCATTTCTCCTGGCTTCTCCCCACAGTCCGTATCCGAGTCCAAGCCTCCTCCAGGTTTCACTTTCGCTTTCAGTCTCCTAGCTTCCCCGCCATAGTCCGCATCTGAGTCTATGAAAGCTTTCACTTTCGCTTTCAATCCTAACTTCTTTCCCACAGTCCATATCCAAGTCTATGCCTAGGCTTTCAATAGCTTCTTCCGGCACCTTTCTCGTCCGGCTTTCCCCTAGGCTCTTCGCTAGTCTCTCTCTCCGGTATTTTCCTGCTTCTTCCCGTTTCTTCCCTCCTAAGTTTCCTATCCGAGTCACGGCACCATTATGTCGCTCCCCCTCTTCGTGGAGGAACGACACTAAGCCCTGCCTAGGCTTCATATCCGAGTCATGGCACCATTATGTCGCTCCCCCTCTTCGTGGAGGAACGACACAGGACCCTGCGCTGTTCTTTCGTCTGCTCGGCCCTCCCCGGGTTTGCTGCTGGTTCTTCCCGGGTTGGCTACTATCCCTTCCACCTCCGTGGAAGGGCAGTTCCCCCTGGCCGCATTCCCCACTTCCGCAGGGGAGCGGCACACCGCCGGCCGGCTTTCTCGGGGGCTGCACGGGTTCCCTTAGATGTTCCCCATAGATGTTCCTCGTGCATGCCGTCTCTCTCCTCCTTTATAGTCTTCCTCCGCCAATCCCAACTCGGCTGCCCACACGCCGAGTACGCCGCTCTCCAATCAGGAGCAAGTCCTACAGTTAATTGGTTGAACTGGAGGCAGCTGTGCGGAAGCTGTTTACTTCTCTCCCAGCGCCATATTGTGGGAGAGCAGATGCATAGAATAAGTCTTAATTCCAGTAACAGTCTAGTCCGAGTTTGCTCCCCACAAGAACCCAGTGTGCCAGCGCCACAGGCAGAGGACTAACCTATTGAGCCACGGCGCCGGCCAAATATTTTTTATTTCTAATAGCATATACTTCCCTCATACTCTTTGTTCATGTGTGATTTTTGAAAAATACAGAAGACCAAGAGTCAAATTCTGAAAAAATCCAGTCATGTGAATGACAGACTGGAGAATGACTGGAGATTGGAATGGACACAGGGCTCTTTCAATTCTGTCTACCAAAGCCACAGACCAATGTTAAGGAATGCTGTGTGATCTCTCTGGTGTGGAATCAGTTACCCAAACACAGGGGTCTTTACAACGATTCAAAATAATCATAAAACCATTATAACCACAGACCTCTTCAGAGTTATCCCTCAATAGTGAATGCTGCCTTTTCAAGCCAACTCTTGTGTTGAGAGAAGGATTGTAATATCTCCAGCCTGGAACAAATCCCTGTTCCTGTGGCTCATTTACTTCATCTCTGTGGTTCTTGGAAGGAAGGATGGAGTGAAAGCCACCTCAGGCAGTTGACTGTAAATTCTAGTCTTGGGCAATGTGCAGAGAGCCTCAATAAACTTTGGCCATTTAACCAGCCTTTACTCCCTGGGAAATACTGTCCAGCTATCCCCAGTGCCCCAGTAAATTGTTTGCCATGAACAACCCTTTAATTTATGATTTTGGGCAGTCATCTGAGGACTTTTCTTGAAATCCTAACAAGAAAAAGGTGTTACTACCTTGCAGTAGCTGTGAAGAGAAAGTCTGCCCCTGGACGATCAGGTACCACAAAGATGGGCATCAGTGGACGTAGTAGGCATGCTCATAGACATTTCCTGTTCCAACACAGGGCTGGGCACATAGAATGCACTCTGTGGAAGAGAGACAGAAGTAAGAGGGAGAAAGAATGAAAGAAGGGGGTTATAAAAAACAAGAAGTGCGGCCAGCGCCGCGGCTCACTAGGCTAATCCTCCGCCTGCGGCACCGGCACACCGGGTTCTAGTGCCGGTCGGGGCGCCGGATTCTGTCCCAGTTGCTCCTCTTAAGGCCAGCTCTCTGCTGTGGCCTGGGAGTGCAGTGGAGGATGGCCCAACTCCTTGGGCCCTGCACCTGCGTGGGAGACCAGGAGAAGCACCTGGCTCCTGGCTTCGGATCAGCATGGTGCGCCGGCTGCAGCGCACCAGTCGCAGCAGCCATTATAGTGTGAACCAACGGAAAAGGAAGACCTTTCTCTCTGTCTCTCTCTCTCACTGTCCACTCTCCCTGTCAAGAAAAAAACAAAAACAAAAACAAAACAAAAACAAAAACAAGAAGTGCATTCTTATTGGATATTGGCTGTCCAATATGGAGGGAGGGGTGAGAATTCAGCTGACTTTGAGTCACAAAATAAGGTTACAACTTTCACCATGAACTCACACACTTAACATTTCTTGCTTAACATCCACATTCTTTAGTCTGCAAACTCCATCAGGGTGGAGACTGTGTTTTTCTTAATATATCACAACTACTGCTTTGCACAGCATGAAGAACCTGGGATTGTAACTCATTCTGGGAGAACCTAGCTGGGACTCTGCTTCAAACTGATCTAAGGACATTTTATGCTTGTGTTCCCTTTAGGTGTCTAGAGTGATCACTGGCACATGTGGATGTTTGCTGATTGAAAAAATATTTAAAAACTTGACTGCAATGACATCTTTGTTATGTCCTGAGAATTTATTGGAAAAAAAGTTTTGCTGAATTTGAAATGGAAACACCACATCTTTTCCTATAATCAGCTTTCACTCATCAATATGGTCTGTGAGGCCAGTATTTTTTTTTTTTTTTTTACAGGCAGAGTGGACAGTGAGAGAGACAGAGAGAAAGGTCTTCCTTTGCTGTTGGTTCACCCTCCAATGGCCGCCGCGGCCGGCGCGCTGCGGCAGGTGCACCGCGCTGATCCGATGGCAGGAGCCACGTACTTCTCCTGGTCTCCCATGGGGTGCAGGGCCCAAGCACTTGGGCCATCCTCCACTGCACTCCCTGGCCACAGCAGAGAGCTGGCCTGGAAGAGGGGCAACCAGGACAGAATCCGGCGCCCTGACCAGGACTAGAACCTGGTGTGCCGGTGCCGCAAGGCGGAGGATTAGCCTAGTGAGCCTCGGCGCCGGCCCGAGGCCAGTATTAAAGTATGGAAGACATGAGGGTGAGATTTCAATCTGCCACACAATAAGCAGCATTGTTCAGAATCCTCCAATCTCCCTCAATAAGATTTCTGCACAGGTCACATCATGATCTGTTTGCTATTTGTAAAGTAAAACAGCATCATGAAAAAGGATATTTAATGCCATAAAGAAAAGCCCTACCTTTACCTGTTAATAAATGTCATATTATCCACTCCAGCAGCACAGGAGAAAAAGAATCATAAACTAAGATCATAGCTGCCTGTGATTTTTGAATCAAAATGGAATTTAAAGAAATGAAGCCTTAATAATCCTTAGCGTTTGTTCTTCAGGAATCTGCCACTTGTTAAGAGAGAGGCTGGCATCTATTAGGCCTGGACTGTAAGGACAAGGCTCCTTTTCATCGTCCTGCCCCTGCCGCGTTCATTTTTGTGAACTTGCTCTCTCCAGGGTTGTGTGATTACAACATCTCACTGACAGTTGCACAGTGTGAGATGAGGCAAAGCTCTAGGAGATTCCAAACCCATTATCTTGAGCCCTGTTTTGAGATATAAGTGAGGGCACCAAGGCTAACCAACTGCCCAATTTCTTCTAGTTTCTTTGGCCCCCTGGCTTTTGATGATGGCCATCTATCAGTTACTCAGATAGACAGGAATGCTGCTTCTTCAAATCTCCTAGAAAAAGGAAATTCCAAGTCCCTTTCGTTACTTTTCCCACTGCATGGTGTTTAGCACTCAGACATTTTGGAACAGCGTTTTTATAGCATCTAACAGAGTGGCCAGTGTGTGAAAACATTTGGTATATTCGATAAATTTCCTCTACTCATCATGTATATTAATTTATATTAAATGTTTTATGGATATGGTTGTATCTTTATGGTAACCATATTCTTTCCAGACTCTCAGCTACGTGGCTTACATCTTAATGTTCTTCCTTCATAATCCATACCTGCACTCTCCAATAGTTACTTGCACATGTGCTCCGACAGGCACATATAAAGGTGTTTATATCAGAAATGAATATAGTGGTAAAAATTAGCAAATCCCTCAATGTCCATTAATATATGTCTGGTATAACTGAATAAGAATGACTCTCATAAATAACAACTATAAACTATAGTCAAAAAGTACAAACAACTACTTGAAGTTTACTCTAGAGAGTGAACAACAGGAGATAAAGGGAAGAAGTTAAAAACTTAGACCAGAAAGGATCAGTTTCTGATTTTTTTTTTTGGTAGATTTTTATGGCCTCATGGTGTGCAGCAGGTTACCATCTTACCATCTCCCTGGCCTAAGAGAGCAGAGAGAGAGGCTAAAGTAAATGCTGGTGCTAATCTGGAAGACAAATTTTGTCAACAAGCCATAGGTCCTGCTCTGATTTAACAGTGTGAACAATGATACAGACATTGACTCTCAATTTTTATTTTGGGAAATTGACTGAGGGCTCTTTCCCTTGCAGGGGCAGAGAACATAGAAAAGTCACAAAACAAATCTGCAGAAGTTTCATAGACTCTTAAAAACCATTCATAATTCCAAGATTAAAAAAGAGCAAGTCCTGATGTTGATTAGATGCCTTTTTATGATAGAGATCAACCTATGGCTTGTGGAGGAAGTAGAATCATGGCTTTGTAAAACCAGGATAAAAATATCTTTGGGGCAACTGGATAGCCTAGCTGTTAAGATGCCCTTGTCCCACATCAGAGTACCTAGGTCTGATGCTTGGCTCCAGCTTCCTGCTGACACAGATCCCAGGAGGCAGTGGTAATAGGTGAAATAGTTGGGTTCCTGCTATCTCTTTGGGAGACCTGGACTGAATTTCTGTCTCCCAGCTTCAGCCTTGTTCCAAGTTCTGTCCGCCTCTGCCCTAGTGGGCATCTGGAGAGTTAACCAATGTTAGGGCCTCTGTGGGCCTGTCTGCCTCTCTTTCTGTCTCTCATAGAAATAAATAGATTTAAAAAAATCTATAAGGAAAGGGATATTCCAATAAGCCAAACTGGCATTAATGTAAAAATCTTGCTCTTTTTGCCAAATAATTAATTGAAAATGCACAGAAAGACCAAGACCTGACCCAGCAGCCTCATAAACAGAAAAAATGCTATAGAATTTTGTTATATGCTCCATTATGTACCATAAATAATATTTTCCTTCATAGAAGCATGTTTCCAGAACTGCATTGTACAATATACGGTGCTAAGCCACATGCGCTATTTAAATCAAATTTAGTTTCTTAAACAATACCCTAAATCCAATGCCTGTGTCGCATTAGCCACAAGTCAGTGCTGAATAGATGTGTGTGGTTAGTTAGATGCTGTATTAGCATAGATGATAGAATATTTGTGTCACTGTAGAAAGTTCTGTTGGACAGCACTGCTTGGGATGGGGAAGTCATGCTGTGCCCTGTGTTGGACAGAACACACTTACCTGGCATAGCAGACACCTGCTGATGCTACTCAGAATCATTTCTCCCCTTTTCCTTGTAGGAGAATGCTGTGTGTCCTATGGGAAAACACTCCTTCCTGTTCCTAGCCATATAATTTGGGTGGGAGCAGTGTTTCCCTAGCTTCAGGGGTTGGGGCCTTCTTTTTTTATTTATTTTTTATTTTTTTTTTTATTTTTGACAGGCAGAGTGAACAGTGAGAGAGAGAGACAGAGAGAAAGGTCTTCCTTTGCCGTTGGTTCACCCTACAATGGCCACCGTAGCTGGCGTGCTGCGGCCAGTGCACCACGCTGATCCGAAGCCAGGAACCAGATGCTTCTCCTGGTCTCCCATGCGGGTGCAGGGCCCAAGCACTTGGGCCATCCTCCACTGCACTCCCGGGCCACAGCAGAGAGCTTGACTGGAAGAGGAGCAACCGGGACAGAATCTGGCGACCCAACCGGCACTAGAACCCGGTGTGCCGGTGCCGCAGGTGGAAGATTAGCCTAGTGAGCCACGGCGCTGGCGGTTGGGGTCTTCTTACCTTTACCAGAGGGCATCCTCATGGCTTTTCTAGGCAGTGTGGTTATAAAGATAGAAGATTGAACTGAGGGTGTGAGTTCAAGTGACCTAACAGAAGCAGTAATTGTTACCAGAGGCTGAGGAGTATAGTGGGAAGGGAAGTAAGGGTTGATGAATGGTTAATTAGTAGGTACTCAAATACAGTTAGATAAGAGAAAGAAGTACTGGTTCTAGTGCAGAGTAGCATGACTTTAGATAGATATGTTTACCATAATTTGGACTTTACACAACGTATACATGTATCACCACATCACCAGTATCCCATAAATATGTACAATTTTCATGAGTCATTCAAAAATAGCATTAAAAAAGAGAGATTCAGAATTATAACATATATTTTCATTGCATAAGGGAAGAGTCCAGACTGGCTGGGCCACCACATGAAGATGAAGACACCACTCTAGATTGGAGAGCAAGGACCACTGAATAATGGTGACATTGAATCTCTGGATCAAAGTTCATTTGAAACTCACCCTACTTTCTTTGAGTTACTTGAACTCATACCCTCCCTTCAAAATTTGAGCCTTATAAATGGGCTTCTTCTCCTTTAGAACATGAACAGTCAGTCCTAAATGATAGCCCTGACAGATTGAATTCAGTGGTAAGTGTTCCTGTTTGGACAATGATACAGCATAATGGAATGTTTTCAGAGAAGAAACACCAGGAGGGTGAAAGGACTTCAAGGAAATATCCCTCTTCTATTCCCATGACCAAATTGAGTCTTCATTCCCAGGCCAGCCCAAGTGGCTGATGTGACCATTTTGACATTTTATAAATTCCCCTGGGAAGAAGGATTCTAAAAGCTTCCAGTCTTCATTTAAAGGAATATTGTAGAAAGAATAAGAACATTTGATGAAGTCCCTGAATACATGAATCTTCTTGTATCACCAGGACAAAAAATAAGAGAGCAAATCAAGTAAAATTACTTTTCCTTTTAAATATAAGTGACATTCATACCAGCGCAAGACTGCATTTTAATAACTGCACTACTCCAAAATGTGTCACTTTAGTTGCATGATATTATAAAAGAAAACCAGTGGATATTATTTTTGTGTCATTTTCCAATCCAGTACATTTTTATAAAATTCTACATATTGAGTTAATATTTTAAAGCAGTATATATAATAAAATTTGAAATATTCTTTGAAGGCAGCTTTTGTGGAAGGCAAATAGAAACCTCCAATAAAGGGCTGCAAAGAATTGTTTTCAGGGAGAAGGCAGACAGACTTTCTGTGTGCTTTCACGACTGTTTTTAAATGCCTATTTTGTGGCTGAATCAACTAAGCTGCTCACGTGTTCCTTGCCCACGCACTCCCAACCCCTGCCGCCAATCCAGCCATGAGAAAGTACAAGTACAGACACTTTAGTGATTACAAGCTCTAACCCTGAAGTTCACAACCTTGTCTCTACAGTCGAATCACCTGGAGGGAAAACATGAATGGTATGGAACATAGAATTACAATGTAATTCAGCAGTCCCACCCCTGGATAGATAGAAACCAAATAAAATAAAAAATAAGGCCTCAGATATTCATACAGCCATGTTCATAGCAGCATCATTCACAATCGACAGCATATAGAAGCAACCCAGTTGGCCATGGAAGCATGCATCAGTAAACAAAATGTGGTGCATGCATGAAAAGGAGTATTTCTGCTGCAACTTGCGTGGACGTTGGAAGTACTGCACAAAGGTAAATAAGTCAGATACAAAAGGTAAATTCTTAGGTGATCCCACTTCTATGAGATTCCTGGAATAGGCTGATTTGTAAAGACAAAATAGAAGAGCATTTACCAGAGGTTAGGGGAGAGAAGGATGAGAAGTTATTGTTTAACGGATACATAATTTTTGTTTGGAATGAAAATTTCTGGAAAAGGATGGTGGTGATGATTGTACAACAATGGAAATGTGTTCAATCCACTATTCTCTTAACATGGTTAAACTGGTAAATTTTGTGTTATGTATATTTTACCACATTAAGAAACATGGACGCTTAAAATAAAATTCACCCTCAGGATTTGTATGGCAGTTTGAGCCTAAATAATGGGATTACAAAGGGTACTTTGCTACTGTTTTTAAGATTTTAAGGTGAACAGATTTCATGTATGTCATGCATATGGATTTAGGATCACAGTGGTACTTCACACCCAACCCCCCCTCCTGCCCACAATCCCACCTTCCTCCTGCCTTCCTTATTCTTTCATTTGATTTTTACAATGACATACTTTCAGTTTATTTTATAATCATAAGCTTAACCCTCCACTAAATAAAGAATTCGACAAATAAAAAGAAAAAAACACCGTTCCTTAACATTAGAGACAAGGGCTGTAAACAATAATCAAATCTCAGGATGTCAATTTCACTCATATACATTACAAGTTTTTGTTCTCTGTTAGTTACCACAGATCAGGGAAAAATATGATATTTGTCTTTTTGGGACTGACTTATTTTACTAAGTGAATGGTTTCCAGTTACATCATTTTATTACACAAGGCAGGATTTTATTCTTTTTACAGATGTGTAATATTCCATGGTGTATATATACCACTTTTTCTTTACCCAGTCATCAGTTGATGGGCATCTGGGTTGTTGCCACATCTTAGCTATTGTGAATTGAGTTGCAATAAACATGGGGGTAGTGGATAGCTCTTTCATATGCTGATTTCATTTTGTTTACTGTTGAGTCTGATATCCCAGGGTCTGGACAGGAAACATGAGTGACAGCCACCGAGTAGGGACATGAAGATGTAGACAGCAAGCGCACTGTCAGGTTGCAGCTGCCACCACTTGGCCCTGGTTAATTACTACTGGGGATCCCAGAGTGGCCAGGTATTTTGAATTGTTACAAGCAGCATGTACCTGGACGCTTTTAGGAAATTTAATTTTTAAATGATCATGAAAATACAACACCCGTTCATGATGAAAACTCTAAGCAAACTGGGTTTGGAAGGAACATTCCTCAATACAATCAAAGCAATCTATGAAAAACCCACAGCCAACATCCTATTGAATGGGGAAAAGTTGGAAGCATTTCCACTGAGATCTGGGACCAGACAGGGATGTCCACTCTCACCACTGCTATTCAATATAGTTCTGGAGGTTCTAGCCAGAGCTATTAGGCAAGAAAAAGAAATTAAAGGGATACAAATTGGGAAGGAAGAACTCAAACTATCCCTCTTTGCAGATGACATGATTCTTTATTTAGGGGACCCAAAGAACTCTACTAAGAGACTATTGGAACTCATAGAAGAGTTTGGCAAAGTAGCAGGGTATAAAATCAATGCACAAAAATCAACAGCCTTTGTATACACAGACATTGCCATGGCTGAGGAAGAACTTCTAAGATCAATCCCATTCACAATAGCTACAAAAACAATCAAATACCTTGGAATAAACTTAACCAAGGACGTTAAAGATCTCTACGATGAAAATTACAAAACCTTAAAGAAAGACATAGAAGAGGATACCAAGAAATGGAAAAATCTTCCATGCTCATGGATTGGAAGAATCAATATCATCAAAATGTCCATTCTCCCAAAAGCAATTTATAAATTCAATGCAATACCAATCAAGATACTGAAGACCTTCTTCTCAGATCTGGAAAAAATGGTGCTGAAATTTATATGGAGGCACAAGAGACCTCGAATAGCTAAAGCAATCTTGTACAACAAAAACAAAGCCGGAGGCATCACAATCCCAGATTTCAGGACATACTACAGGGCAGTTGTAATCAAAACAGCATGGTACTGGTACAGAAACAGATGGATAGACCAATGGAACAGAATTGAAACACCAGAAATCAACCCAAACATCTACAGCCAACTTATATTTGATCAAGGATCTAAAACTAATTCCTGGAGCAAGGACAGTCTATTCAATAAATGGTGCTGGGAAAATTGGATTTCCACGTGCAGAATCATGAAGCAAGACCCCTACCTTACGCCTTACACAAAAATCCACTCAACATAGATTAAAGACTTAAATCTACGACCTGACACCATCAAGTTACTAGAGAACATTGGAGAAACCCTTCAAGACATTGGCACAGGCAAAGAGTTTCTGGAAAAGACCCGGGAGGCACAGGCAGTCAAAGCCAAAATTAACTATTGGGATTGTATCAAATTGAGAAGTTTCTGTACTGCAAAAGAAACAGTCAGGAGAGTGAAGAGACAACCGACAGAATGGGAAAAAATATTTGCAAACTATGCAACAGATAAAGGGTTAATAACCAGAATCTACAAAGAGATCAAGAAACTCCACAAAAACAAAACCAACAACCCAATTAAGAGATGGGCCAAGGACCTCAATAGACATTTTTCAAAAGAGGAAATCCAAATGGCCAACAGGCACATGAAAAAATGTTCAAGGTCATTAGCAATCAGGGAAATGCAAATCAAAACCACAATGAGGTTTCACCTCACCCTGGTTAGAATGGCTCACATTCAGAAATCTACCAACAACAGATGCTGGCGAGGATGTGGGGAAAAAGGGACACTAACCCACTGTTGGTGGGAATGCAAACTGGTCAAGCCACTATGGAAGTCAGTCTGGAGATTCCTCAGAAACCTGAAGATAACCCTACCGTTCGACCCAGCCATCCCACTCCTTGGAATTTACCCAAAGGAATTTAAATTGGCAAACAAAAAAGCGGTCTGCAGCCTAATGTTTATTGCAGCACAATTCACAATAGCTAAGACCTGGAACCGACCTAAATGCCCATCAACGGTAGACTGGATAAAGAAATTATGGGATATGTACTCTTTAGAATACTATACCGCAATAAGAAACAACGAAATCCAGTCATTTGCAACAAAATGGAGGAATCTGGAACACATCATGCTGAGTGAAATAAGCCAGTCCCAAAGGGACAAATACCATATGTTCTCCCTGATCGGTGACAACTGACTGAACACCAAAAAGGAAACCTCCTGAAGTGAAATGGACACTATGGGAAACGGTGACTTGATCAGCATAGCCCTGACTGTTAATGAACAACTTAATACATTATCCCTCTTAGTAGTTTTTTTGTCTGTTCTACTTAATATGACTGGTTTAATTCTGTAATTAATACACAGTTATTCTTAAGTGTTGAAAATTAACTGAAATGTGATCCCACATAAGAGTGGGAATAAGAGAGGGAAGAGATGTATAATTTGGGACATGCTCAAGCTGACTTGCCCCAAATGATAGAGTTAAAAACATACCAGGGGATTCCAATTCAATCCCATCAAGGTGGCATGTATCAATTCCATCTCACTATTCCAAGTGATCAATTTCAGTTCACAATTGATCATAATGAAAGGACTAAGAGTCAAAGGGAGCACATAAACAAGTCTAGTACCTGCTAACACTAACCGATGGAATAAATAAAGGGGAGAGTGATCCAACATGGGAAGTGAGATACTCAGCAGACTCATAGAATGGCAGATGTCCTAAATAGCACTCTGGCCTCAGAATCAGCCCTAAAGGCATTCGGATCTGGCTGAAAAGCCCATGAGAGTATTTCAGGCATGGAAAGCCAAGACACTCTGGCAAAAGATCTCTGTGAGTGAGATCCCAGTGGAAAGAACAGGTCTTCAAAGAAGGAGGTACCTTTCTCTGAAGGGAGGAGAGAACCTCCACTTTGACTATGACCTTGTCTAAACAAGATAAGAATCGGAGAACTCAGAGGGCTTCCATAGCCTTGGAAACTCATGACTGGAGCATAGGTAGATTACTGATGCCATAGACAGGAGTGTCAATTGGTAAAGTCAACAACAGGAGTCACTGTGCACTTACTCCTCATGTAGGATCTCTGTCCTTAATGTGCTGTGTATTGAGATTTAATGCTATAACGAGTACTCAAACAATATATTTCACTTTGTGTTTCTATGGGGGTGCAAACTGTTGAAATCTTTATTTAATGTATACTAAACTGATCCTCTGTAAAAAAAAAAAAAAAAAAAAAAAAAGAAATTATCAACTCCCCAACTTGACTCTCACTGGGATTAAACATGACAATAGGTCTGATCTGATTTCATCATCATTTAAAAAAAATCATCTATTATTTTTCACTTTATGTTTCTGTGTGGGAGCAAACTGTTGAAATCCTTACTTAATGTATACTAAGCTGATCTTCTGTATATTAAGATAATCGAAAATGGATCTTGATGTGAATGGAAGGGGAGAGGGAGTGGGAAAGGGGAGGGTAGTGGGTGGGAGGGACGGTATGTGGGGGAAGCCATTGTAATCCATAAATCGTACTTTGGAAATTTATATTCATTAAATAAAAGTTAAAAAAAATGATCATGAATCAAAGCAGTAAGAACAACAGAAAACTAAATGACAGCACAATATAAAGTTGAGATCTGAGTGATGTGTGTAGACCACAGAATACCAAAAATCTCCAGTTAGCTGAAACTTCCTGTTCATTACCAGAAGTCCTGCATCCCAGGAAATCACTCAGTCCCAGGCAAACCAATATTGCTGGTCACTCTGGTAAGCCATTAGTTTTCATCTAGTCTGAGGAGGCAGAGCAGCACACATTTATTTGATTCCCTCCAATGTTCACAGACTAGTGATAGAACAGGGGCTTGGGCGGGGGGTTATCTCCTTGTGACATTCATCAGCTGTCCTTTCACCATACACCATTCCTAATAAACATGCATTCTAAGTAAAACCAGCACACTTGCCAAGCATACTCAACCGAAGACAAATCTCATAGCTTTCATTCTCATTCGGTTTGTGCCTCCAGGTCTCCTCGTAGGAAACCTGGAACCCTATATGGGCAGCTACAAAAGGCATAATTCTGGAAAGAGAACTCCATCGTTTTGGCCATGATTTAGCATTCTTCTTTATTGGAAATGATGTTTTGGAAACAATAAGGAAAGAGTGGTATTTTTTCCAGAAGGGTCCTTGGGTATTAGTGTATGTCATTGGTTATCTTTCTGAGTATACATGCATATATTTTTATGTATATGTATCACTTGTGGTAGACTGTTCTGCATGTAGATCTTTTCCTTGGCTTGTAGTCAATTAAAGAATATATCTCATTCACATGTTTTCTCAGTCCTCTATTTCTGGTCACATATTAAGTTTACATATTCTCACTCTCTTGATGCTGTCTGTGTGACTGGTTGCCTCCAAAAACTGTAAGTCGAAGTGATGGGAGTCACTTCTATGTGGAAGCATTCAATTGGTGGTGCTCACCACCAACTTTTTCTTATCTTTCTTGTCAATTAATGGATTATGATGTATTAATTAACTTGGGACCCCGAATGATCACCTGTGTTGAATATGTAGCAAGTACAAAAAGTGAACCTTGGTTGCATTAAACTACTGCGGTAAGGGAATATTTGTTACTGCAGTATGACCTACCACTTATAGAATGATAAGGTGAAAAAATCATGCATGTGAGGCATGTGATATGGTTCAGATCTGGAAGAGTATTCAATGCACACCATTCCATATGGAAATGTATTCCCAAGATTTTAAATTATGTTAACCTTTGATACCAGATATCCAGGTAAAGAAATATGCTTGAAGGGCTGGCACTGTGGCACAGCGGGTTAACGCCCTGGCCTGAAGTACCAGCATCCCATATGGGTGCCATTTCTAGTCCCTGCTGCTCTTCTTTTGATCCAGCTCTCTGCTCTGGCCTGGGAAAGCAGTAAGAAGATGGCCCAAGTCCTTGGGCCCCTGTACCCACGTGCGTGACTCAGAAGAAGCTCTTGGCGCCTGGCTTCGGATTGGCGCAGCTCCGGCCATTGCAGCCAATTGGGGAACCATCAGAAGGAAGGCCTCTCTCTCTTTCTGCCTCTTCTCTCTATGTTTAACTCTGATCTTTAAATAAATAAACAAATCTTAAATAAATAAATAAATAAATAAATAAAAGAAATACGCTTCAATGCTATTTCATAGCCCTCTAGACCATTGCTATTGGAAAGGACATTGTGGGTTTTTTTATTGTTGTTTTTTAAAAATTTTATTTAAGTTATATAAGTTTCAGGTATTTCATATATACAGATTTAGGAATATAGTAATACTTCCCACCCCACTCTCCTTCCTACCCATGCTCTAACCCTTCTTCCTCCTCCCTCTCCCATTCCCACTCTTAATTTTTATGACGATCTTTATTTGATGATCATAAAGTTAACCCTACACTAAATGAAAGAGTTCAACAAATAGTATGAAGGAAAAAAACATTGTTCCTCAACAGAAGAAAGAAGGGCTATAAACAGTCATCGAATTTCAAAATGTCCATTTCACTCCAGTACATTACATTTTAGGTACCCTTTTAGTTACTTCAGATCAGGGAAAACATGTGATATCTGTCCTTTTGGGACTGGCTTCTCTCACTAAGTGTAATGGTTTCCAGTTGCATCCATTTAGTTGCAGAAGACAAGTCTATATTTTATTTTTATGGCTGATTAGTATTCCATAGTGTATATATACCATAATTTCTTTACTCTTTCAGCAGTTGATTTGCCATCTGGGTTGATTCCATACCTTAACTATTGTGAATTGTGATACAATGAACATGGGGGTACAGATAGCACGTTCATGTGCTGATTTCATTTGATTTGGGTAAATTCCCAGAGGTGGAATGGCTGGATCATATGGTGAGTCAATATTCAGATTTCTGAGTTACCTCCATCCTGCCTTCCGTTGTGGCTGCACCAGTTTACATTCCCACCAACAGCGGATTAGGGTACCTTTTTCTCTATATCCTTGCCAGCATTTGTCATTTGTTGATTTCTGTATGAGAAACATTCTGTCTGGGTTGAGGAGAAACCTCATTGTGTTTTTGATTTGCATTTTCCTGATGGCTAGTGATCCTGAGCATTGTTTCAAGTGTCTGTTAGCCATTTCAATTTCCTGTCTTGGAAAATGCCTGTTCAAGTCCTTTGCCTATTTCTTAACTGAGTAGTTTATATTCTTGTTGTTGAATTTCTTGTGCTATTTATGGATTCTGGATGTGAACCCTTTATCAGTTATATAGTTTACAAGTATTTTCTCCCATTCTCTCAGTTGCCTCTTCTCTTTGCTGAGTGATTCTTTTATAATGCAGAAGTTTTTCAGCTTGATATAATCACATTTGTCAATTTTGGCTTTGATTGCCTATGCTCCTCCAGTCTTTTCCAAGAAGTGTTTGTTTATGCCAATGTCTTGCAGAATTCCTCCAATGTTCTAAAATAATTTGATGGTATTGGGTCATAGATTTAGATCTTTGTTCCATTCTGAGGGGATTTTTGTGTAAGCTGTAAGGTAAGGGTCTAGTTTCATACTTTTGCATACAGAGATCCAGTTTTCCAGCACCATTTCTTGAAGAGATTGCCCTTGCTCCAGGGATTGGTTTTAGCTCCTTTGTCAAAGATAATTTGGTTGTAAGTGGCATGGATTGATTTCTGGAGGTTTTATTCTGTTCCATTAGTCTGAAGTCTGTTTTTGTGCCAATACCAGGCTGTTTTGATTATAACTGCCCTATATTGTATTGTGATGCTTCTGGCTTTGTTTTTGTTCTATAACATTGCTTTAGCTATCCAGAGTCTCTTGTGTTTCTAAATAGATTTTAGCAGCATTTTTTCTAGATCTGAGAAGATTGTCATTGTTATTTTGATTGAGATCACATTGAATCTGTAAATTGCTTTTGGTAGTATGGGCATTTTGATGATATTGATTCTTTCAATCCATGAACATGGGAGATTTTTCCATTTTTTAGTGTGTTCTTCTCGTTCTTCCTTTAATGTTTTCTAATGTTCATCATAGAGATCTTTGTCATCCTTGGTTAAGTTTATACTAAGGTATTTAAGTCTTTTTATAGGTATTGTGAATGGGATTCATCTTAAAAGTTCTTTCTCAGCCATGGCATTGTCTCTGTACAAAAAGGCTATTGATTTTTGTGTGTTGGTTTTATATACTGCCACTTTATATTCTGTGATGATAGAAATATTCTTCCTATATCTGTGTTGTATAATAGAATAGTCATTAGTCTCATGTAGCTAAGCCAGGAAAGCTAGAAACACTGCTAATGCAACTAAAGAGATACATTTTAGAATTTTTAAAATTTTAATTAATTTAAAATTAAATAATCTCATGTTTCTGCTAGCTGTTTTATCGGCTACTGCAGCTCCAGAAAGCTAGTCTTAGATATTTCAATAGCCTTTCACTCCTAGAACTTTTTTCCTCTATGTCTTATGTATGTTGCATCCTCAGCTTAGACATGTTTCTATGTTGTGTTTGTATTCATCTTTCAAGGCTTTTATCATTATGTCTTTCCACTTGGAACAGAAAGAGCCTCTCCTACAGTTTCATGCAGCACTTGATTTGTATGTCTTGTGTGATAATGATCGTTCTCTGTCTTGTGTTAGTTGGGGATGTTTGTCTTTCCTGTACCTCCCTGTGTATATATCCTGAGAGCAATAACCTTATTATTTATTTGTGTCTATCCCATAGGCCTCACTCCTGATAGGCACTGAATCATGAGTCTGAGAATATCATACTCATGTATAGATGACTCTTTGGGTGGCACCACAGGTGAGCCCAAAGTCTAACACAAAATTTCAAGGGCTATCTGAAGTGGAAATGCATCCATTCAGTTTCATCATTTAGTATATGGATACTCAGATTTCCCAATATCATTTGTTGAAAAGATTATCATCTTTCCCCCCATTTAACAGTCTTGGCATCCATGTCAAAAAGCAATTGACCGTTTTTGTAAGGATCAGTTTTTTAAACAACACAAAATATTATTTTGTATTTGATAGTATAGTAATTAGAACACAGCATGAACAAGGAAACAAATAAAAATTCCTCATAATACACCCATATTAACATTTCGGTATTTCTTTTTGCTTCCTGAATACATGACAAATTGCATGTATTAACTGCATCTACTCATCAACTAGGTGTAAATGGAAGATAAAATGATAAACTTTAAATAATTCTTGCCTTAAACAAGTGTTAGGGGCCTTCTGGAGGATCATGGCAAAAACTATGAATGGACTTAAATATTTTTGCACAAAAATAACCTTATATTTTAATGCTATTTTCCATGAACTTTTAAAATTTCCTTTGTGTTAATATTTTTGTATTTTTTAAACAAATTCAGATTATACTATGAAAGATTATAATTATTCATACCTATACTAATATATATGTATATCATTTAGCATTACTTCTTGAACATTTTTCATGTTATTACATGTTCTTGAGAATTTGCTTTATTATTTAAAGCATACCTCAAATATCACCACTTCTGAGGATGTCTCCCCCTCTCCCTGGACCTAGGTAGAATCTGGCTGTGTTCCAGGCTCCTGATGTTATTGGGTACATTCTATCCTTTCTTGTAGTGCCATTTGTTTTCACATATACAGCACCTAATAGGTACTTAGTAAATGTTTGCTGCATTAAAGATGTTGTGTCATACATGAATTATGTTCAGTAAATGGTCAACTTGGACACTTGACACCCTTTCATCCCCTCTTCCATTATTTCTATATCACTTCACTGGATAGTAATAGAATCTTGGAATAGATTTGACAGGTACTGGCTTCCCAGAAAGTATTGGGAAACCAATCTGATGTGTCCTGGTCTTAGTTCCTAAGCTCTCATTGACCCCAGTACATGGGGAAGGCTCTCTGTCTCTAAATTCCCCTTCAATTTTATTATATTCTGCTGCCTGAAAGATCCAAAGACACTCTATTCATGGAAAGGACAAAGTATACAGATAGTCATTTTAAGCATATTTTACCTGACTATATTCTTGATACCCCTTGTTTGATAATGCCTGCAGCCTGGGGAGTAATGCTTTACCTATGTACAATGTTGCTTCAAAAGATTTATGGAAAAATGAAATTAATAGGTAAGTTTATTTTGCACAGGATGTTGAACTTTTTGCAGATCTTTTGTAGCGGGTAGCCTGATGTCCTGTGACTCTCTTGACTTCTCAGGGAACGAGAGTAGCAAAGCATCCCCGGGTATATGCAATCTTTTTGGTTGACTTTTTCCTCCCTGTATACACCTTTTACCAGCTCCAGCAGGCGGCAGTGGATGCAGAGCACCTCGAATCCGGCTACAATGCTTACTTGTAAAGATTATGAAAGTCGTAAAAATGTCAACTTCTGTATTTCAGTTCTGTAAACGACACATGTAGAATGCTTTCCTCTGATTCCCCATCTTTACAGCCGGTTGCAAGCAGTCTTCAGCTTCATGCTTGAATAACGAATATGATGGCACCCACTCCTTTGACAGGTTCTCAGCAGAGTGTGGTTGTTTCTGCAGCCTGCTTGCTAGAATCAAATCCCAAGCTGTGGGTAAAGAGCACTCCATTGCTCTTGTTCTCTTGCTCTCTGGCATGGACAAGGCCCTTAAGGAAGTATTATCTGTTCAAACTAAAATATCAGCTATAGAACGATAAAAAAAAAAAAAAAAGGCCTAGACAATGCATGACTTCATTACATTTTTATAAGTAAGTAGTGCTTAAGTAAAACAGTGATAGCTAAATTATATTGAACTCATCTCTGTGATTGGCACTCAGTTGAATGCTTTATTCATGTTGTCTTATTTAGTCTTCATGAAAGTTGAGGAAATAGAAGCTCAGTGTTTGTTGAAGGTTACAGATCTAATGAATAGCAATTGGAAACTTGGTGTTTCTACTACCAGAACACATGTTATTTTTCTCATACCACCTTCCCCCTCAATAACCTCTATTCAAGCTTGTTAATTGATGTATATATAAACTACATAACTTGTTCTATCTTCTTTCTTTTATTTTTTTCCTTCCTTCCTTCCCCCTTTTTCCCTCCCTCCCTCCTTCCTCTCTTCCTTCCTTCCCTCTTTCCTCCCTCCTTCCTCCCACCTTCCTCCCTCCTTCCTCCCTCCTTCCTTCCTCTCTCTCTCTCTCTTTTATTATATATCTTTCCAAGGTTAGAGAGGCAAGTATATTGTGTTTTTTTTTTACACAAAGTGTAAAATACTATTTGAGTACTAGTTATAACATTAATTAAACACCTAAGAGTAATTGTGTATTGATTACAGAGTTCAACCAATACTTTTAAGTAGAACATAAAAAATACTAAAAGGGTAAAGTATTAAGTTCTTTCTTTTTCTGTTTCTTTTTTTGTTTGTTATATAGTTATTTTTTTATTTAATAAATGTGAATTTACAAAGTGCAGCTTTTGTATTGTTGTGGCTTCCCCGCCCCCCAACTTCCCTCCCTCCCGTGGTCCTCCCCTCTCCCACTCCCTCTCCCATCCTGCCCTTCATCGAGTTTCATTTTCAATTACCTTCATATACTGAAGATCAACTTAGTATATACTAAGCAAGGATTTCAACAGGCTGCACTCACACAACTGCACAAGGTATAGGGTATTGTTCAACTAGTAGTGTTGTTTTCAAGTTTCATAGTAGAACACATTAAAGACAGAGATCCTACATGGGGAGGATGTACCCAGTGACTCCCGTTGTTGATTTAACATTTGGCACTCTTATTTATGACGTCAGCAATCACCCGAGACTCTTGCTATGAGCTGTCTAGGCTATGGAAGCCCCTTGAGTTCACCGACTCTGAACTTGTTTAGTCAAGGCCGAATCACAGTGGAGGTTCCTTCCTCCCTTCAGAGAAAGGCGCCTCTCTCCTTGATGGCCTGTTCCTTCTGCTGGGGTCTTGTTCACCAGGATCTTTCATTTAGATTGTTTTTTGCCATCTTGTCATGGCTTTCCATGCCTGTGAGACTCTCATGGACCTTTTAGCCAGATCCGAATGTCCCAAGGATTGATTCTGAGGCAGGAGTGCTGCCATTCTGTGAGTCTGCTGTGTGTCCTGTTTCCCCCGCAGGATCATTCTCTCCCTTTTAATTCCATCCTTCATTATTTTCTTACACTGGTCTTATTTGTGAAATCTCATTGACACATACCCTATCTTTTTGATCGGTTGTGTATTTAAGTATATTGTGTTTTAACAATTAGGACTAGATTCTAGTAGTATCTTTAATAATTTCTGTAAGAATTTTTATTGTAACCTAAAAAAAATCATTCTAATGATACTGACTACTTCATGAGGCATCAACTCTTTATCCCTGTGGAATACTGAAGCACAGCTGAGGATTATTAATTAATCAAATAAGTTGAAGAGTGGATTTCTGCCATGGGTGGATGGTTGGTATAAATGAACCTAAAGCCCTGCTTTGTTTGTATGATCATAAGTGAATAGATTCTAAAATTTCCCTCTTAGGTTTCTTCCCAGACGGCTTCCTTTGAGATATTCCTCCCCCCAGTCATGGAGGGCACAGGGGTGACCTCTTTGAACTCATGTTGGTTGATTCTGTCCTTAGCCATAGGCAGTTGGACCAAAAGAGATTACCAGGTCCAAGTTGACCTGTTAGCCTAAGTTCCTTGGGAATGTGGAATTGGGATGAAAGAAAGCAAATTTGAGTTGATCTCTTAAACAGATGAAATTTAAGCCAAAGAATACTGGATTCATGATGTGGAACAGGACTAAGAGAAAGCTGGTGCATGAAGAGGGAGAAGCAAAGAGAAAAAGAGGTGAGAAAATACAGCCTGTGTACTGACAGCTTCTAATTTCCACTCCAGTTCTTTCTAAGGACTTTGGAATCTGTGATAACTCTGGTATCTTTTCAATAAATTCCCCTAATTAGCAAGGGAACTTGCAGTTAAACAGGAGATTCTCAAGTGAAAAAGGAACAGAGTTATCCACCCTCTGTTTAAATGCCATTGAAACTGCTGTCATTCCCTGCCTTGCTGGGCTATGACAAAGCTGTGGCTGCAGTGTCTCTACCCCCTTCTCCATTTACTTTGCCTTTGCTGTTCGTGAGCCCGACAACAATCAGGGGATTCCATTTCTGTGCTAGGGGAGTTGTATGAGTACAAGGGAGATTTATGGGGCTTTGTTTGATTTAGCTGTAGCTTAGAGGTTTAGGAAAAAAAAGAAGGGTGCATGTGAAAGAAAGGTTAGCCAACAAAGGAAGCTCAGGAAGCCTGTGTTTTAGACCAAACCAAACCATTGCATCTCAGAAAGCAGCCCAAGTCTTGTTCTCTTTAGGTGTGTGAGACATTATGCTGTCATGTCTATTGAAGTTTGTAGACATCCTTGGTTCATACATGATAAATCACCTCCAAGAACAGTGTCGGGTAAAACAAGTGAAGCCTGTCTACTGCTTTCCAGTGACAAACTTGAGGCCACCTCTTGGGCTAGCTCTTGCATTGGGCATGCTTATTCGGAAGAAACATTACTCCGGAGAGACAAATAATCTTCCCATTCTTAAGGAAGTCTGGACTGTTTTTCTAGCACACATGGACAACTCATAATTATTCTTAAGTAACCCTGAGAATTTTAACATGAATTGAGTTATGTGTTTCTTGTTAAATGGATCGAATTTCAACAAAGCCCGGGAAACATCTTGAAAATCACATGAATGCAATTTCCAAAGAAAACAATCCAAGAATTACTGCCAAAGAGTTTTATTTCCAAAAGGAAGGAAGGGAAGAGTTTCGTATTGCCCCCCACACAGACTGTATGTTCAATTTGTGGTCTACAATGGAAAATTCTGCTGATTTTGTTAAATTCATGGGAGGAGAAAAATGAAGGGAACTATTGTTGTTTGAGTGATAAAACTGTCTTTCTTTCCCTAGTATTAATATGTTATTAGCATTTTCAATTTGATTCTACAAATAATGAGTTTTACTGGTGTATTTCAGTTACCATGGTTGGGGGAAGAGCTTACCACACAATGCCTGTCTCATGGGCTTTATAAATTAGACCTACAAGTAGGGGCATTGCCAGCCCACACAGTGCCCTCATACAAATTAGGAAAAGATGCTCCTTCCTGGCAGATGTAGTCTTGTGGGCAACCAGTGAGCAACCATGGGACATTTGTGCAAATTAGGGAAAAACCACTTCTTCCTCTGGTGGGCACAATCTTATTCCATGATGAATACTGATTTTATCCTTCCTCCCCTCTGCCCAGGTACTTTTTTGTGCAGGACATGATGTGCCTATCTGACTGCAACATTCCTGCCATAAGACATGAAAAAGGCTAATCTGAGAATCATTTATTTACTGAGGGCATATAATAGAATCACCACTTTCAAACATCAGTGAGTAGAAAAATCATAGGAATTATTAAAATGCCAGTGCCTCACCCCAGGTACTCTGAATTCTGGATGACAGAACTAAAGTCCAGAGATCTGCACTAGTAACACACTCCTCTAACATGTCTCTGATGCAGGTAATTCAAGTGTAGCCCTGGGAGAAGTGATGATATAAGAAGTAAAGACTGGGTATATAGAAAAAGAAGCAATCAAGGCTGGCTAAGTTTGTTAGAGAAGACCTACAGAGTATGGGGAATTTTTACATGATAACTAAATTGTAATTTCTGAAACTTTTACCTCCATAGAAAAATATTTTTATTTCCTAAAAATGGATGAGAAAAGCTCAAATAGACTTATTTGAAATTCTCCAAAAGAGAAAAATGGCAGCAGAACACAATTGTTTCTAAGATGAGTCACTATAATAGGCTTTGTTTTGGTGTCTGAAGCATTTATAACCATTAGTACTAACTTTTAACTTTGGATAAGAAAAATGAAAAAAGATGAAAAATCCAAAAAATAGCTGTGGATAAGGCACAGACTGGTGATGATATCTTGGTACACAGAAGCATACTTCTACAGCTGTCTCTCTTCTCTGCCTCCAGAACATTGTTCCAGTAGCCCTTACTCTCCGTAGCTCTTCTGATAATGTCACTGTGTGCTCAGTAGTGGAAAACAACCCTGAATTTTGACACTGTGGAGTTTTTTCTGGAAATGGGAGTGTGCTGCCCATGGAATGGTTGTTTCCATTAAATCTTTTCATTAATGTGTTTGAGGCCTTCAGCCTAGAGCTTTATGCTTTTATGAAGGACAGTATGTTTCAGTAATCAGCAAACTATAATCCAAAGCACTCTCTGACATGGAAAACTTTGTTTCATTGTTCTCATAGCAACAGTTACCTTTTTGTTGGTTATATGATTTTTGAAGTGGAGACTTCTCTGCTGTTATTGGGCAAAACTTCCATCTTTGTGTTTAATCTGTGTTGGAGACAATAGATTTGTTTATAAAAGCCACATTTGAAAAAGCACAGAATAAGAAAAGTAGGGAAGAGAGAGGTATAATAGTAATCACCAGTATGGAAATCCACGTGACTCAGCTGGGCTGATGTTGGGTAAAAAGAGGAACATTGCAACTGTTAGTCTTAGACACACAGCAGGGGGGTTCCCCTCTGTAGAACCTTGACCAGCAGATACTTTCACTTGGTTTGGATTGCCACAACAAAAAGGGTACCATAAAAATTGGAAGTTACCCTGTTTGAAGTGATCATAAACTCTTCTCATCTCTTTCTTTTAAATCAAGAATATCATTCAAGTAACAACAATTCAATTGCTTCTTTCATCTGGTGAGTTTCATTATTGGTCAGTGCTTCTATTGAAGACCCAAAGTAAACAGATAATCGGTGTAGAAATGGAAAATGAAACTCTTCATTCATATTGGAAAGAATCGTTCCCCTCTAGCAGTATTTCCCAGGGCATTCCTATAAATTATTATTATTAAAATAATAATTCTGATTCCATTACATTTCAAATCAAGTATTGAGTAACATTCATGAATCTGAAAGGGATTGCGAGGGATTGCGAGATAGCACAGGATGTTTAGTGTTTAAGAGCTTTGGCCCAAAGAGACAGTTGTGAGTTTGAATTCTAGGTTTGGGACTTATTGGCTGTTTATCCTCAAGAAAATTGTTTTACTTTTATGAGCTCCATAGAACCAATATGAGAACATTTAACTCTGTGGAGTTTTTTGGGACTTTACAAGAGATTGACAATAATAATAATAATAAAGTAATAAAATGAGATTGACACCTAGAAAACACCAATGTACAGTTGAGATTATTATAAAAATTTAAAAATTATGTAGTTCTACTTTCAAGGCATCCACAGTTTAATAGCAAAGATCCAAAGCTTTGTCTGTGAAAAGATAGATAGTAAATATTTTGGGCTTTGTGATTCATTTCTTTCATAATACTCAACTCTGTTGTAGGATCATAATCGAGTGGGCATGGTTGTACACTAATAAAACTTTATTTACCAATCAGGTTGAAGGCCAGATTTAGTGAGTTGTGGTCTCATAGAACAGCTTCTAATACTAATCTCATTGAAAGTTAGAGCTGTCCTGTAGCTGTCGTCTTTTTCATGAAAAGAATGTTTACTGGCCCAAGGTATAGTTCTTTATCCTAATTAGAGATCTCCTTGAATATCTCTTCTGCTTTACAAAGGAAATCGATTACATGTAATGATGCCAGCTTTAATACAAAATTTTGCTACTTGAGTGAACAATGAATTTTTGCTAACTAATCATATATTTAAAGCAACAAGATTATAAATGCCAGTGACTTGATACCAGTTTCATCTGGAATATGACTCTAAGAAGAAAGCATAGTTCATGTCAGCAATGTTATTGCTGCTAAGTCTTTTTCCGGATAATTATGTTTAGGGACTTATGGCTCTTTCATAGAAGACTATTTTGAAAGCATCATCCAGACTGTCAATGTATTTGATGCCTAGTTATGGTCATAGAAATAGTGTTCTAAGAATTCTACTTGGATCATGAAATTTTTGCAGGGAAAGTTCCCAGCGTATAATAATATAGGCAAACCAAAACAAGGCTATAATTAACTACATCTAGGATTCAGCATGAACAGAACCTCTCTTCTGTAGCTTGTGTGATGAGTTCAGCACACTGCTTACTACAGTAAAAATTGAACTCACTTTGTATTATATTTCAATTAATTTTGGATTTAAATTTTAATATTTGATCAAATTGAACATAAATAATATAAAGAGGACTTTATTGGTTGATATACATAAAAAATCCAAAATAAGGATTTGCCTCAGATAAGGATTGATCCAGCAGCTCAGTGTCTTGAAATTATTTGTTTCTCTCTATTTTTCTGATATACCTTCTAGTGTGACATTTTCATCATAAAACTGAATTATTTCATATTAAAAATATTGCTGCTAGCAGCCTCTGGCTTACCCATTTCCTTAATCACGTGTTGCAGGAAAGAGAGTATATTTTTGTTCCAATGTTCTCAGCAAAATCCAGAGAATTGTTGTTGTTATATCGGCTCAGGTTATTTGCTTACAACTAAGTTAATCACTGTGGCCAAGAAGATATGGTGATCTTATTGGCTAAACCTTGGTCATAGATCTAATGCTCAAGGTCAAGGTGGGGTTGGATTCCCTGGGGAACTGGAGCTGTTGGAAAGAGGTAGAGAAAGGAACTGATACTTAAAGAGACAACCAGCCAAAGTCCTCTGCATTCACTGGAGAGCAATTTATGCAGACTGTGGATGGCTCATAGAAGTAGTGTTTGCTATACTATCACAACCCATCCTGCCCTTTAATCATGGCAGAGGGTGTGGTGCCTCATTACTCCGATACTCTTGCAAGTTGCAAGACCTAATATATTCCACACCCCTTCTATTCTTTGGCCACCTCCAGACACATTAGTTCTTCTGCCATTTGTCCTTTCATGTTGTCTTGCTGCGTGCTTTCCTCCTATCTTTCTTTTCCATCCCTTCTCACTGTGTCCCCTTAAACCTCCGTTAGATACTTAACACAGTCCCCTGCCCTCCAACCTCTTCACATGTGGTTCCCATGTCTCTGAACTAAAACTGAGATTTCCTAAATCTTAGATCTGTCTACAACCATATATCTGTTCAAATATTCAATTTGAATATATTAGATGTTACTGGGCGTGGAGCTGAGGGTGGTTGCTGGAACAAGTTTCATGGGTTCTTTTCCTTTGCTTAGTATAGAAATAAAAAGCTGGGAAACAATTTGCAAAGAAGCAGAAATTTTTATTTGATTGGCAAGTGACAGAAAAGTGTTTTGTCCAAAAGACCAGATGGAGTGCCCAAATGAGACACTGGCTTTGATGGAGTGACTAGGGTTTTTAAGGTATGACTATCTATTCATTGGGTCACTCTATTGGGGGTGCTGACTGGACAGGGGTTCCACATATGGTATATTGATTGACTTGGGGATCATAGAGATATTGCGGGTCTCCTGGAGATAGCCTGACTCTCCTTAGGGGCTCAGCACCCTCCTTGGCCAGCTCTGGGCAGAAGATCACAACCAACCTGAAGGTGTGATTTAAAACTTCAGTGTTACACATGTTGCACAAGAAACTATTAGTGGGGGAGATGCTGGCCAGTCTGGAAATAAGCTTTCTAGTGACAGCTGTCAGCCTGCTTGTGAATGATATTCTACCTACATCTGAGGGGCCCACAGACCCTCAGCCCCACTGGACAGTTGTCTCACTAGAGACCCTAAAATATAGCATGTTGCAAATGGAAGTCATTACCTTCCTCAAACCCACTACATTACCTGTGCTGGCTTTCATCATAGGTCTCTGAGTTGATTGATCAATCAGTTGATAGTTTTTGAACATCTTAGTTATGTTTTGAATATAGATTATTTTAGTGGAATTGAATTTCAAGAAAACTCAGCTTATGGTAAGATTTTAATGGTAAAATAATATTAGTGTCCTAAAATTAATACTTTATATTAATTTAAGGATATTAAATTCTTATGTTACAAGTCAAGAGAAGATATTATCAAGGTATCTCAAAATGTAATAACAGGTGACCTCTGAAAGACTTGTTGATAATCTCAGGAGCACTCATATCTTAAAATAGCTTGGGCTCACTGGGTGAACAACATATTGCTGGGCTACAGGACTTCTTCATGCTTTTAATATACTAATTCACACTGTGACTCCACAAGAGGGGGAAAGGGTGTGCAGAATTTTCAGATTTTTTAAAGCTTGCATCTATCTGTTCCCCTACACACACAGGGAGTTTCATAATTCATATGCTATGAATTATTGCATTGATCCCAATGGTTCTCCTGAACATAAACCATCTGCCTTCTCCAAAAATCAGCCCTTCATCCTAGTGATTAGCCATTTATTTTGTGATCTAAGGTAAGTTTTACTATCTTCGACCCCCACATACCTTAGATCTTATCCGGTGGATAAAATGAGGAAATTACTGTTACATGAAGTAAATAGAGAAGAATACAATGTACTGCTCAGTCTGGGTCACTGCAATAGGCCTGAGAAGGGAGGACAGTTGCCTTCTCACTTCGATCCCCCACTCTTGCTTCTTACAGGAAAGGTTCACTTTACTCAGATACCGCTCTTTCTCCTATGAAGTCTTGTGTCTTGAAAAAGTTGATCTCATCCCCAGCTCTAGAGGTAGGCATGGTCTTGAGGTAAAATTACATGGAAATACAATGTTGTGATCTTAAAGATGTTAACTTCATCAATTGCAAGTTCATCAGTTATCTGGGTCTCACGCAAAGGCCAGAAGCATGGTAGAATCAACAGAACTGTGTTTTCTTCAAGAATGCTATCCAGCTCTGCTTCTTCATGGCAGTCTTCTCTTTGGTAAAACACTTAACCTCCTAGGGATTCAGTCGCAACTGTAAAAATGGGATAAATGATAGTATGCACTTAATAGAATTCTTCATGTGAAGATTATGTGACATAATAACTCATGAAGTTCTCACTACATAGCAAGTGTTAGCTCTCAGAAAGTCCTGGTTCTCAACTATTCAGGCACAACAGTCATGCTTGACCTTCGATGCCAGAGAAAATGATTAACATAAATCATTCCTGAAGTACCTGCCTGTTCTTAAACTCAACGTTTCATGAAGGGAGGACAGCAAGTGCTTCTTATTCATTTTATATCTTTGACCACCTTTTTCATGATGTTTAGAACAAAAAAGTCAGTAAGTAGAAATGAAGCAAAATTAAATCCTGAAACTTTCTTCTGAAAAACTTTGCCCAATTCTTAATGCTGTGTTGTGGAAATTTCAGAACATAACTGAATTCTTTAACATTCATGGCATCAAGAGGAGTGTCTGTGTCAACATTTGAATCAGAATGGTTTTGTCACATGATCAATACAGGACAGCAGAAGTCACATCATGCATTTTCTTAGGCTGAGTCATAAAAGTTAGGTAACTCCCGTTGTGATCATTGGAACACTTATTTTTAGAATGCTTATCTTTCCTGTAAGAAGTCCAACTACTTTGAAGCCAGCATGTCATGAGAAATTCCAAGGCACATGGAAAGCCATGTGTAGGGTCTCTGGCCCATAGATCTACCTGAGGTCAGCTTTCAAGTTGGGCCAGCCAAGGCCCCCACATATAAATCCAGATGCATCAAGCCTCCAGCTCTTCTAATCACTTCAGGTATTTAAAATTAGTTATCCCAGCCAGCTGAGGCCCCAGTTACCATGAAGCTGGGATAAGTCAGCCCTACTGTGTCCTGTCTCAGTTCCTGAACCAGAATATTTGTGAGCATAGTAAGAGAGTTGTTGCTTTATGCTGCTTGATATTGGAGTAATTTGTTATGCAGCAGTAAGTAACTGGGACACCTGTCATTCTTAGTTTTCTTTCATAGCTTAGAGGCCTATTGCTTAGGCTCCATTTTCAAAACAAAAGAAAACACTGAAATTTTAAAACAGTTTGAGTATTTCATGACGCCTCTTTTCAAACTTTGATCTAATTAGAGACACCTTAGTTTAGAATGATGCTTGATATTTTATTGAGTTCAGTTTCCTCCTTCCAGAATTCTGAGGAATAAGATAATACTACTTTTTTTAAAAAAAAGATTTATTTATGTATTTGAAAGATGGAGTTACAGAGGCAGAGGCAGAAAGAGAGAGAGTGAGAAAGAGAGAGAGTGAGAAAGAGTGAGAGGTCTTCCCTCTGCTGGTTCACTCCCAAAATGGCCACAATAGCCAGAGCAAGGCTGATCCAAAGTCAGGAGCCTGGAGCTTCTTCTAGGTCTCACACACAGGTGCCATTCTCTGCTGCTTTTCCCTGGCCATAGCAGAGAGCTGGATTGGAAGTGGAGCAGCCAGGACTTGAACCAGCATCCATATGTGATGCCAGCACTGCAGATGGTGGCCTCATCTGCTACATCACAGCCTTAGCCCCAAGATATTGCTCTTGATGTACCTTAAATACTCTTCATTCGTATTACATTTCTATATATCTGACTTGAGAGGTTTTAATTGATAAATAAATTTAAGCCAATTACTTATAGAATGAATATTTAATTAATGTCAAAGTCCTCAACCTCTAGTTTTGTTTTCATTGTCTTTGTCCTACACTGCAGGCAACATTGAATGGTACCAGACTTTTTAAGCATCTGGAAATCCTATAAAATTCAGTTTATGGATAAAAATATTCTAACATTTCCTGGCCAGTTTGTTTTGTTAAATACCAAAACTGGGCTTAGGGCTTTTAAAACAACTAAGAAAGGGGCTGGTGCTATAGCACAGCAGGTTAAAGCCTGGGTCTGCAGTGCCAGCATCCCATGTGAGTGCTGGTTTGAGTCCTAGCTGCTCCCCTTCCAATATAGCTCTCTGCTATGGCCTGGGAAAGCAGTGGAAGATGGCCCAAGTCCTTGGGCCCCTGCCACCTGCTTGGGAGACCTGGAAGAAGCTCCAGGCTCCTGGCTTTGGATGGGCCCAGCTCTGGCCATTACAGCCATGTGGGGAGTCAAGCAGCGGATGGAAGACCGACCTGTCTGTCTGTCTGTCTCTCTCTGCCTCTGCCTCTCTCTAACTCTGCCTTTCAAATAAATACATAAATCTTTAAAAAGAAAAAAAAAACAAGAAAGGAAGAAACCAATGTAAGTTTCTTTTTAAAATATGTATGTTTTTAAAACAACCATAGTGTTCCACGAAATAAGTAATTTAGAAAATCTGTTTCTGACTTAAACCTAGTTCTAAAATGAAACCATTCATTGATTTATTCATGCATTCATTCAATAAATTGATTGAGTGTCTGTTAGGAGTGAACCATTATGTTGGATCATGGGGATTCAGAGGTGAGCAAACTCAGAGTTCTCTTTGAGAGAACTAAAGAGACTTAGAGAATGTTTTCCTGGTGATCATGTTCCTTAAGCTCTGTTTCAGACCCATGTCTGCAGCAGCTGCATAAGGTCTCAGATACAGATTTGCAGTATCTCCAACTACTTTGTCACTGTTGGCACTAGGCAGAGAGAATCTTAGGTGGAGTTGTTCTTTAGTAGATTAAACAATGATCAAAACTTTGCTCATTGTTTCCACCACTATTTTTCATCTAATTTCCCATGACCATTAACATTGTGTGTGTGTGTGACAAGTGTGTTCAGGATCATATATACACCACAAAGAAAATGAGTACATACAGAGAAAAGGAAAATGAATAAGATAGTATATGGGGTGAGGCATAATTTAGTTAAAAAAGAATTTATGTTTAGTCCATAAAAGATATTTGCTGCTTCATATTTCTGCAAGAGACATCTGTTGTTTAGCCTGGCATGCATATGTTTCTTTTTTAAAAAAAATGCTTTATTTAATTTGTTTGAAAGGCAGAGTTATAGAGAGAAAGAGAGACAGAGAAGGAGCTTTCATCCACTGGTTCACTCCCCAAATGGCCGCAATGGCCAGAGGGGGATCAGACTGAAGCCAGAAGCCTGGAGCTTCATCTGGATCTCCCAAGTGTGTTCAAGGGCTCAAGCACTTGGGCCACCTGTGCTGCTTTCCAAGGCCATTAGTAGGGAGCCGGACTGGAAGTGGAGCAGCTGGGACTCAAACCGAAGCCCATATGGGATGCTGTAGTTGCAGATGGTGGCCTAGCCTGGTATGCCACAATGCCAGCCCTGCATATGTTTGTTCTTTGGTGGTAAAATCACCGTGATTTTGCTTGCAGGAATCAATGCTGTTCTTTTCTTAGTCTACATGGTTTGAGTGTGGGGCACTCTACTTTTTAGATTCAGGAGTGGGTGTGTGACTAAGCGGCCAGTCAGCATGTGCCAGTCCTCAGGCCACAATGACTGGCTCTTTGGCAGCCATGTGATTCAAACTAGTTTAATAAGAGCTTAATTCAAGATCCTGGAACAGCCTTGAGAAAGGTACTAGGATTGTTGACAGGATGTAATATATCCTTGGTGCTTCCAGCTACTGTCTTGATACCACATGGGAAGATTTATTCAGAGAATAGGGGACAGAGTTAAGGGTGTAAATCACAACCCATAATATGTTCTTTATAAGGAATTTGCTTGCTCAAGTGAGAAAGGAGGAGAGAGACAGAGATCTTTTACTTGCTGGTCCACTCCCCAAATGTCTCAATAGCCAGGGCTGAGCAATTGGAAGCTGAAGCCAGAAGCCAGGAACTCCATCCAGCTATTCCAAATGGGTGGCTGGAGCCCAAACACTTGAGCCATCATCTGTCACCTCTGAGGCACATTAGCAGGAAGCTGGATGAGAAGCAGAAGTGGAACTCAATCCCAGGCACTCAGACATGGGATGCTGGTTTCCCAACCTTTAGCTTAACCTTCTTTATCACATCATTTACCTAGAAACTCACAATATTTCAGCCATTTTCTCCAGATTAAAATTTTCTTAAAATTGCTTTGCTTTGCTTTCTATTAGCACACCTGCCACTTTTAGAAACTTCTGTGGCTTCTCCTGCTGTTTGTAAACTACCCAGTATATATGCAGTACTTAAACACTCACTTTACTTTAATAAGCTGCCTTTCAAGCCATTAGAGAAAGATTTAGAGGTTAAAGAATGATGTGGTATGTAATTTATGTTTGAATCAACCTCCTATTTTATAGACTGTGTTAAAAAGTAACTATAAATATTTCTTCTTGGCATCTTCAGTAATCTTAATGGGTTAAGTGGCCAGCATGTCCTCCACGTCGTTCAATTCACCCTAATCTACTGAAGCATGCATGGGCTTCCCTCATATTTACCATCTCCCTTCTCTTATTTCCATCACCACCTCACAGTCTGTCTCCTCTGCAGGTCAGGAAAGACCTCCAGAAATAGACATTTTTTATAGTAAACCGAGGCATTTTAACCCACATGAGCTACTCTCTGTGCAGTACTGTTTTAAGGGATCCAAATCCTGGAGAATTATAGCTAGAGGGGTATTTACACATAATCTAGTCAGTCTTGGCCCCAACATCCATTTCACAGATGTGAAAATTGAGTCCTAGAAGTGGAAAAAAAAATAGTGTCAGCACTGGAGTGAAGGTATTTTGACTCTCCTCAGGGTCTTTCTCCATGGGTTTGTGAAGTCTTCACTCTCAAACCAGAAACAGAACAAAGCTGTACCCTTGGGCACAGAATAATAGTGAAGATGCCCTTGAGGGGCCTGAATCGTATCTTGGAGTGCCTGGATTTGACTTCCAGCTCTGCTTCTGATTCTAATTTCCCACTAGTTCTTGCCCTAGGAGGTGGGTCCCCATAACCCATGTGAGAGACCTAAATCGAGCTCCGTACTCCTTGCCCAGCGTCGGCTGTCTCAGGAAGGGCGTAAATGAAGGTGAGACCTTTTAACTGGTGTCATGCTGTACTGCTGTGGTCTTGGTCAGTTATTTTGTGTGAGGGACAAAGAACGTGTATAATGATAATCCAGGTACACAGTTACTGAGGGCATAATATGTGCTAAGTCCTGTGCTCTTGTTTGTCTTTTCTTTCACTGCTCACAGGATGACTGGGAGGGTGGCACTATCAGTGCCATGGAGGTGAAAATGAGGTCAACTAACTTGTCCTAAATCACTTAGCCAGGATGCAGCAGTGGTTTCAATCCTAATGAGCACTGATAGCTTGCCTTTCTCCTTCTTGCTCTTCTGCTTCTGCTCCTCCTCCCCTTCCTCTTATTGATGCTTAGCCTTCTTTTTTTTCTCTTTCCCCTTTGATTCTTCTACTTTACCACCGATGCTTCTTCTTACCAAGAACTAAACCCCGATCTAAACCAGTAAACCTGCAAGTGAAGTCCATTTGTTCTAAGATAGGAGTGGCTGGGGTACACACAGTTACTGTGTAATACTTTAGAATGGGCTTGAAAGCCTTGTCTTTGCCAACAGAACATATGTTCTAAAATAAAGCCTTGGAAAACTCAGCTGCCAGGGTCATGTCGGAGATCACTGGAGCTCGACTCTCCTGGCTGGAAAGCAAAGAGGCTGGGACAGTTCTGCTAATGTTGATGGTCGTGATGACAGTGATGATGATGATAAACAGTGATACTCATTGAAAGTCAAGGATGTGCCAGATACTTCTCAGTGTTTTGTATACAATATTTTTAAAATTTATTCTTTATTTTATTTTTATTTTTATTTATTTACTTCAAAGGCAGTTATACAGAGAGGGAAGGAGAAACAGAAACAGAGATCTTCCTCTACTGGTTCATTCCCCCAAAGGACCACAATAGACAGGGCTGAACCAGGCTAAAACTAGGAGTCAGGGACTTCGTCTGGGTTTCCCACTGGGTGGCAGGGGCTCTAGTACTTGGATTATCCCCTGTTGCTTTTCCAGGCACATTATCAGGCAGCTACATATGACTGGAGCCCTGGAGCAACTAGAACTCAAACCACTGCCATGTAGGATGCTGGTATTATAGGCAGCTGATGAACTCAGTGTGTGTATGTGGGAGAGAGAGAGAGAGAGAGAGAGAGAGAGAGAGAGAGAGATTGATTGATTTCCTGTAAACTGTTTCACTCCCAAGACACCCATAGCAGCTGGGGCTGACTAGGCTGAAGCTAAGATCTGGAAACTCAATCTAGGTCTCCCACATGGATGACATAGACTTATCTACTTGAGCTATCACCTTCTCCTTCCTAGGGTCCACATTACTAGAAAGCTGAAATTGGGAGCTGAGTTGGGACTCGAACCCAGGTACTCTATATATGGTATGGGTATTGCAAACAGTACTTTAACCATTATCCCTAGTCCTTGCCCCTAAGTATCATTCTTATTTCCCTAACAGTTCTCAGATATAGAGAAAATATTACTCCCATTAATTTTACAAATAAGTTGAGTCAGAGACTGCTTAAGAAACTTGCCACAGTGTCAAATAAGTGGTAGAAATGGGAATTAAACTCAAGTAATCAAGTCTCCTGGGCCTTGTGGATAGTAGGTCAATGCCTAAATAATATAATTGAATAACTTTCCCAAATCAGGATGGATAAGTACCAATTCAGAATCTTTGGAAATGTTAAGAAAGACCTTGTGTCCTGCTTCTTTAGTATTTCTCTGAAACCCTGGGACAGTATTCATATGGAGAAAAATAACAGTAAACTAGTCCCTAATATGTTCTGAGAATGAACTAGATGTGGGGATATCTGTAGACCTTGGAAAACATTATACCACTAACTCTAGTTATCCCTTGAGTTGGGTACTGTTATTTAATCTACTTACGGATAAGAAGTAACATAACTTAGCCAATGTCCTTGCCCAAGTTGATATCAGAGCCCTTGCTCAGACACACGTGCTAAATAACTCCAAGGAAGTACTTGGATCTCTTCTAGTCTAAGGGTGCTAGAAAATCCAGAAGTCTTCATGTGTGTCTAAGAACTTGGTTATCTCCTTGCAGAAAGAACCTCAGCCTTAGTGGGACTCTTGGTTATCAGAAATCCCTCTGGGTTATTATGTCTGGTGTAATCATAAGCATTTTGTATGATACAAAAGTGAAAAGACACAAACTTGAGTGTTTATTTATATAAACTATATAGTGGGGAGGCCTTGTAGGGTCAGAACAGGGCTCAGCTTCTCCCAAATGGAAGTGAACTTTATATGGCAGTTTTCCAAAGAATTTCTGATGGAGGGTCTATTGGAAATAACCAAAGATTCTCTTCCAGAGACTAGATTATAACTCCTAAACAATGAGACATTAGCCACATATTCTGCAAATGTTTTATTACATTTTCCTCCATTAATGTTGTGGTGCTTTTCTCTCTGCTCCCTGCCTATAAGGCAGCTACCCTGACTGATTTCCTCTCTGTGGTTTTGAGTTGAGCTAGAGTATGTGGGCTGAGGATGTAACCCATGGTAAGCTCTCTCTCGGCACCATCTGCATAACTCCTTTGACACTGAATCATGCATTCTTTTGACTTACTGTGTCTCTCACATTGCAGCTTGTACTCTTATTTAAATTTTTGTGTGTTTAGGTCTTGTCTCTTCAATTAGCTTGTAAATTCCAGGGAGTCGGGGACTATGATGTATACTTCTGCACAGCTTCCATGATGCTGTTCAGTAAAATGCAAGTGAAAGTTGTGGAGGAAACTCACTCATGTGCTGAGTTCTGTTCCATGCCTCTCCTCTCGGAGTGTGGTGGTTTCACCATCTTCATAAAGCTGAGGCAATGTCTCTTTCTAAGACATGCGATAGTCATCTTGGAAGTCACAGTAAGAAGTGGTGGAGGTTAAGGATCAGACTGAGCTTCCATATTAGCTGCATTAGTCATTCATTAGTTGTCAGACTTCATTAAGTTTTTAACCTCTTTAGAACTCGGTTTCCTCAAATATTGCATTGTTGATTATTGTCTCTTCATTCTAATATTGGTTGAAAATTGAGTAAGTTAATATGTGAACTGCTTAGAAAAGACCCTGGCAATTTTGTAAATGCCCTTCAAATGGTGGGTATTATTATTATTCCTAGTATCAGTGACTTGGAGCCAAAGATCACCAGGAAAACACGTTATTACACAAATTGTGTTCATAACTCAATGCAGTGAAGGAAAATGCCCTACACCAGAAGGTATCTCAGTAAGAGGAGGTGAGAAGGGCATTATTTTAGAGTGAGGGCTTCTGTTGGCTGATTTGGGAGGGTGCTTGAAGAAGCTGCTTGTTCTCTGGATTGGATGCTGTTGGGAAGAAGGCATAATCCTGTGGTTTGGTATCTGAAGCATCCTTATTTAGAAGGAAGTAGGGAATATCTGAACAACAGTAAGACTGCAACTGATTAAGGAGCTTCTCTTATACTATCCAGGAGAGAGGGCATAGGTCCATTTTTGTGTTTTGGATTGTGTTACAGCTTTTCCTATATGCAGACATTATTATGTGCTGGTCTCATTTATTTATTGTCCATCCATTGTGGGCCCATAGTGGACTTGTCTGCTGCTGATGCTTTGTGCAGTTGTTAATGTTCAAAGCCTGGGTGAAAAGAACAGACCAGCTCCTGGATGTCTAGGGCATTTTTTTTCTTTTTCAGTATGAATAAAGTTATAATAACCATGATGTTGAATATTTTTCACTTTCCAGATTTTTTGCTACTCCATTTACCTACATTAACCTATATCTTTTCCCCAACACTTTGTAAGATAGGTGACATTGTTAATAATCTATAAATGCGGAAATGTGGGCCCAGAGAGGTTGAGCAAATTTGGTTGAGGTTGCAGAGATGAGAAGTGGCAAAGTCTCAGGTAAACTTAAGACTGTCTCACTCTGAAGTTTATGATGTTCAACTGTATAGGGATAATAATTGAGGACCTATGTGAGGCTTTGGGCTTTGCAAGCACTATCTCATACATTCATTCACAATTCTTCCCTCAAAAATCTTATGATCTGGTTTAAGATACAAGATTAATTTAAACATCTAGTATATGTGGTACTTCAAAAAGTTCATGTGGAATGAAATTAAAAGATAAGTTTATTTAGGTGTAAAGTTTTTTGAAATTCATGCACACTAGGGATATTCAAAACATGTAAAATACATTTTATAGAGAAACTATGCAAGAATTTCAGAAATTTTTGCACCAGAACAAGCTTATTTTTTAATTTCATTTTCCATGAACTTTTAAAAGTACCCTTGCATAAGAGAGATTATGATCTGTCATAAGTGTAATATGTGTATAGAGGAAGGCATAATACATTCACCAGTTCAGTTACTGTTGGCTGAACATTTCTTCCAATGTGTGGCACCATGCCAAATGCTAGGCATATACTTGAGTGAGTTTAATAAATGAAGCCCATGACTTTTTTTAAAATTACATTTTGGTAGAAAAAGAAACATTAGACAGTTAACAAATAAATGTGTAATTATACATTCATTAAAGTCTGTAAAGATAAAGAATCCATTTCCCTAGCAGACCCCAACAATGCTAGCACAGGGTAGATGAATACCCCTAAATAGGTGGCAGGGAAGGATCCGGAGAAGGATAATTTCTGGAGAAGGACTCACCAGATGTGAAGGATAAAGTGTCAAGAACCCAAGGCAAGAGTGTCCCGAGGAGAGGGAATAGAATGTCGAGGAGATTTATGACTGGAATAAGCAGCAGCTTGGCAAGGGATGATATAGGGAAGATAGCCAGAGATCATTTATGGCACCCTAAAGAACCCAATGTTTTTGTCTCAATTTAGTGGGAAACCATTGAATGATTGAATTCCAAAGTACAGCCTAAAGAGAATTTGATGGCAGAGCAGCATTTGGGTTTGGATGTGGAAGATGGGTATTCTTAACCAAGGTAGAAAATGATGCATGGTGGAGAATGTGAGCAAAGGCAGAGTCCAGGAACTGCACTGTTGAGATTGGTGAGGTTTGTGCTCCTAGAGAGCAAGTGCATCCTTGAAGGTGAAAGGTATGATATGAAGGCAATTCTAGAAGTGCTTCTTAGAGTCATACTTATAATGCTAGAAGTCCAAGTTTCTATAGACAACAAGGAATAATATTTAGGGGCATAAGATTGATGAATGGTACATGAAACCTAAGTTTTCCTTCTCTTTGGTGTTTTCTTATTTCTGTGAATTCATTTGTGAGCAACTCATTGGCTCTTCTCAGACTATGCTCACGATAACAGTGCCAGAAAGACAGATAAGCTTTGCTTACAAAGTCAAATAAAACACACACAACCTTTGAGGTCTACAATATTGAAAAGATTAATTTTTCCATCCTGCTAATACTTTATCTTGGATTATTGTTATAAATTAAGTATTTCTCAAAAAACCTCACACTTCTAGTTTTTGGCTGGCACTAGAGAGGCCTGATCAATAGTCTGTCCAAATATGTGGCTTTTGTTTTTATGTATTAAGGAATTTTATTGAAAATGTCTTTTTATATTATTATCATTTTTGACATATTTAGAAGTTCAAATAAACATCCTAAGTTATTGCAATTGAATCAGACTTTATCCTCTGTTTGGACAAAATACCAATATGGCTGTGGGCCTGGTATTTGCTTTCATGGTAGGATGATGAAGAGCTATGAGGAGGGAGATTTCCGGAATTTGTATTGTGACTGTCATATTGTAATTGTTAGGATTCTTTCTTCATTGGAAGTAACAAACTTGCTTAGTCAAGTCGAGTGGGAAAAACAGGAGGTACTTCAACGAGAGGAGAGGACACCTCTCATTTCTGAATCTGAGCATCTAAAACATTCTGTATGTTGTGACCACAGAGCAGTGTCCTCTGAGAAATCGCCCATTCTCGTCTTACACCCTGGGACTCTCCCTGGCACCATCCTGGTCACCTGATTTAGGTCTGCCAACCAGCTTCACATCCTCCCAGGTCCAAGGTGTTGGGTCAGGATGATTAGCTGAAGCCTTTGGAAAGCATTAAGATTGTTACCGGTAATTCTGAGTAGGGTCTCACTTTTACTATTGAGAATGAACATTGCTTAGAGTTTCTGGCAGCTGTCTCATGAGCACAAAAGATGAGCCAGAAAATGAGAGGAAGCTCTGCTAAAAAGCTACAGTTGAGCAAAGGGGAAAAATTGTTCACTAATAGGAAACAATAGATTTTTCTTGCTTAAGTCAGGTTGGGTTGGATTTTTCTGTCCTAGCAGTTGAATGATGCAAGGGAGTAGAGGAGATCTAATGAAAATCTGAGAGCAGGAGTCCTATTGGGCATCAGAAAGGGTCTGGAAGCAGAAAATAAAAAAGTCTCATGCACAGCCACACGCAGACTATGTTTTTCCTCCCACATTTTATTCTTTCTGAGTACTTTTCTATCCTCTCACTACACACTGACTTTCATCTCTAACTGCCTTCATAGCACTTGGCTAAAACAAAGATCCTAAGCTGCCTTTACACCCTAGTCACTGGAAGAAATTAATCTGTCTCTAGAACCTATTTCCAAAGACCTGGATGGCTTGAGTTGGGTTCCATAGTTTAAAGAATTAACTATTTTTTTTTTTTTTTTGACAGGCAGAGTGGATAGAGAGAGAGAGAGAGAGACAGAGAGAAAGGTCTTCCTTTGCCGTTGGTTGGAATTAACTATTTTAAAAGAAGGAGGTACCTTTCTCTGAAGGGAGGAGAGAACTTACACTTTGAATATGGCCTCTTCTAATTAAGATCGGAGTTGGTGAACTCAAGAGGCTTCCTTAGCCTTGGCAGCTCATGACAAGAGCCTCGGGTGATTACTGACACCATAAATAAGAATGTCAATTGTTAAATCAACAATGGGAGTCACTATGCCCTTAATCCCCATGTAGAATCTCTGTCCTTAATGTGTTGTACTGTGCGAATGAATGGTAAAACTACTACTCAAACACTCTATACTTTCTGTGTCTGTGTGGGTGCAGTCTGTTGAAATCTTTACTTAGTATATACTAAATTGATGTTCTGTATATAAAGATAATTGAAAATGAATCTTGATGAAGAATGGGTTGGGAAAGGGAGTGGGAGATGGGATGGTTGCGGGTGAGAGGGAGGTTATGGGGAGAAAAGCTGCTATAATTCAGAAGTTGTACTTTGAAAATTTATATTTATTAAATAGAAGTTTAAAAAAAAGAATTAACCATTTTAAACAAACTTAGAACAGGTTCATTAATTCTCACCCTAATGATACCTCTCATTCATCAAAGGCATGAGAGGCACTATTGGCTTCACCATAACCGGGTGTCATGTCCATTAGTAAAGTGTTTCTAACTTTGACAAGAGCCATCTGTAGTCAGTTGTCTAATACTTAACTGAAGAGCTAATGGGACCAACCCTTAGTGTACCCAGGACTGAGAGTATCTTGCAGTAAGGGAGTTTGGTGTTAAATGTGAGAAAGTCTAAGGCGAGGGAAAACCTGGAAGGCTTGTCAACCTACATTTTTCTGGTTATTGGCCAAGTTTTTATTCCTAGACTAGGGAAAGATCTTAGTTTCATGATACTCCAAATAAAATTTTGGCTTCAGGACCCATGCAAAATTATCCCAACCTTCTTATTTGTATCTCTGATCAGTGGTGTACTGTATCATGCATCTTTGGATGATAATAGCAACTGCACATTAGCATTTTATGTAAGTAATTAATATAGTGTGGCTACATTTATAGATTAATAGAAAGAGACCACTTCCTGACTTGGCCATGGAAATAGAATTTGATGGGAGAAGGTGACTACAAAAAACAGGAGCAGAGATGGCATATTATTGTGGGAGTTTCCTCTGGGCCCTTTATTCCCTTACAAGGCACACAGCTGTCACTGACACTCTCTGGAAATCTTGTAATCTATTTCATTTTACTCCTTTTTATTTTTAACTGATATATAAAATTATATGTGTTTATAGGGTATCATGCGTTGTTTTCATACATGAATATGTTGGTACTTAAGGAGCTTTTTAAAAAATACAGTAATGTTGCTACTTTCCATCAGACTAATTGGATCATAACTTCTGGCATAGAAATTCAAGCTTTGGCATTTGAGAAATGTTCCCCAGGTGATTCTACTGCACAGACAGGCTGAGCATCTCTGGTATAATGGATGTTTACAGAGAATGGGAGATGCTGCTTGGTGAACTAAACCTACGAGCCATGCTTCCTCTTCATTTTGGGTTTGGGTGGAGAAAGCGATATTTTACCTTTCTGACCCCAGGGTGCTGAAAGCCCATCTCCCTGATCATACTTTACATGCCTCCTCATGCTGCAGAATGCTGTGGTTTCTATGTTAGCCTCTTTTAATCTATGTAAGGTCCATGTAAGGCTAAGGGGGAAAAGTCAGGGATGTGATTAATTAAAAGGATTGCATTGTGGGTAGATAGGAATCCTGTCTCCTAACCCTGAAGATTTCCAAGCTTCACAGCACAACCTGAGTTTCCACTGTGCTCTTGTTAGCTATGATCCGAGGGATCATTACCGTGGACTTGGTTGCTGGGGTCCCAGTCTTAACCTGAGGATCACAATGGGCAGGGCCCAGTACAGGGGACCATATGAGCAAGATAAACATGGTAACAGGTGTCAACTAGCCTTTATTATTATTATTATTATTATTATTTTCAAAATAAATCACCGCAGGTAGAGACAGTGGGACCTTGGCAGAGTTTTGTCCTCTGTACTTCATATGAGCTAAACTCAGCACTTCATCCCAGTCCTCCAAGCACATATGATGTTCTCTGGAAGTGAATCGTGTGGGAGGAGAGGAAAATTTGACACGTAGAGAGAAAGTGTGGCTAAGGAACCTACTTAGAAGCAACATTTTTGGAGTCCAAATTGCTGAAAGAACAAGAGGGGATGTTGTGGGTGTTTGGCCTTGTGGTTAAAATGCCGGAGTCTCACATCAGAGTGGTTGATTTGATTTCCATCTCCAGCTCCTGAATCTAAATTCCTGCTGATGTAGACCCTGGGAGACAGTAGTAAGGGCTCGAATATTGCATTCATGCCACCCAAATGGGACACCTAAATTGATATTCCTGCTTCCAGATTTGATTTTGCCTGAGAGGTTGTTGTGCGCTTTTGGGAAATGAACCAGTGGATGGACTCAGTCCATCACAAGCACACTCTCTTCCTCTCAAATACATATTTTGGTTTTGAAAAGAAAAAGGGGACAACATGGCAAGGGAATACTATCCCCTTCTTCCAAGCAGTGTCATATACCTTGGGGGTGGGGAATGTGACTTTGTTTGAATAGCTAAAAAAAGGAGATAATCCCCAGGATCTGTGTGGGTGTGCCTTTATGAGGGCCACTCAACCACCATCATCAGGTAATGCCTGATCTGCCATGGAGCTTAGTGCTGTGCATTGCAATAGCTTACCTTACCAGTAGGGAAACAGAGGCCCAGGGAAGCGCAGTAAGTGCCAGAAAATGTCTCTGCCAGCTAGGGGTGGAGCTCCAGTGTCTCCTGACCTCATAGCCCAGCAGATTTTCTATTTAGTACAAGGGCTCCCCAGAAAGAACGTCAGAGAACTCTCTCATCCTTAATGCCTGCCAAGTGAACCCTGCATTCCCCTTTCAGGACAGAAGTCATTTCCTCTTTAACTGTCACGCACTTCCCTTGGAGTCAATTCTAAGTAAGAATCTAAGCCAAATATTGAACCTATGGATGATCTAATTAAAAATAATTAATTAATTTGAAAGGCAGAGTTACAGGGGGCAGGGGTAATATCTTCCACCACTGGTTCATTCCTTAGATGGCCACAGTGGCAGGGGCTAGGCCAGGATAAAGTCAGGAGCCAGGAGCTTTAGCCAGATCTCCACATGGCTGTCAGAGGCCCAAGTACTTGGACCATCTTCCACTGCCTTTCTCAGGCCATTAACAGGGAGCCCAATGGGAAGTGGAACAATCGGGACACAAACCAGCGCCCGCATGGGATGCCAGCGTTGCAGATGGCAGCTTTACCCACTATGACATAATGCTGGCCACTCCCTCCCCCAATTTTATTTTTGAGAAAAATATCGCAGCTACAAAAAAAATGACATTCTCCAACACTGCCATCCTGCATGGGGTTGTTATTACAACTTCCTATGTCGTTGTGACCTTTGCTTGTATTTTCTTTCATTCTTTTTCTGCTGTTTTTCAACAGTTACCCAGATTATTTCAGAATAGTGAGGGACGTCTGCATGGACTAGTGAATGTGATAAATTTAACCATGTTTTCAAAGAAAAGTGTTTTCATTAGTTGAAAGTATGCTCCATAAACCCAGCTAGGAGATTAATTTTCTTGAGAAGTCTGTAAGGGATCTGCTTTATGGAATAACATCCAACAAATATTTTGGAGCACCCACTCTTCACTGTTGTGATAATCGTTAGAATTACAAAGGTGAAACTGTTCATCCCTTAAGAAGTTTACAGGGAGAGAGCTGCTCCATCCCTACCCTTAAGAAATTTATAGTACAGTGGGGATAGAATAATTAGTTGATGAAGATGATGAATTTGTAAGGTAACAGTTTCTAATATGGTTGATCAAATCGAGCTTTTCATGCACCTAAAACAATTTCTAACCTTGTACATGAGAATTTTTCTTCCTGTTCCTAACATTCTCAGCAAACACTTCTGTTATGGGAGGTTTAAAGAGCAAGATCAGCCCAACTTCACAAAAACTGCAAATTCTGACTCAGGGAAGTCAGACTTGATGGGGTCTTCCTTATACACAGCGATCCTCTCACTGAGCACATAAGCTTTCTTGTATCGCAATAGGAGGGAAGTCACTTTTGCTTTTCTGAAAAAGGCAGCAATATCTCATGTCCTGCCTCTGCAAAAGATACAAGGGTGTGTCTTCCTTCGATCCCATCTCTAAATCCCCTCTAAGCCTAAAGTCGAAGCAGCCCATCCCCAGGCAGCTGGGAGAAGGGACTCCTGTTATCTGGGTTTGTGATATGCCGAGCTAATGGCACGAAGCTCTCTTGGCCGTTCAGAATGGAAGAAACAGAACACCAATTTAAATCATGAAAAAAGTCAGTGAATCTATCATCATTAATCTTGCTGTCAGTTTTAATTTTGGGGACATTACCTCACTCAACACTAGTTGAAAAGAGCTGCCAAAACCGATGATGTCATCATCACTAGCCGCGTCTGACCCTGCCTGCTGATTCTCAGAGCTCGGAGCAAGTTAATAAATCCCCTGGCGCTTGGACACACAGTGGAGTTTTATTACAATGAAGGTATAACCCATGATGTTGTTTCAATTAAATGCCCTGAGAAAATACTTTCTTGTGTTTAGCAAAACTGTAAAACATAATTATCCTCATGCAGTTGGGCCTGTTCATTGTGTGGACTTGATGACTATATACGCTCTTCCCCCCACCTCCCTTCACCCCTCCTTCTTTTATACACATGCGCGCGCGCACACACACACACACACATCTCAGAGTGGAAGGAATGCCTGTCAGGGCTCTAAGAACAGTGAAATACTCCACACAAATCTTTTTTCTAGGTCACCATATAAAGACCTGATTGGTTGCTGCACACCTACATGTGTGCACATTCAGGAACCTTGAGTGTGAAAAGCAACCATGGAAGTGTGGAACCTGGCATTGAGCAGAATCTTGACTCTTAAATGGAGGCTGATGCTTTAGAGAAAAGCTGGAGACCAACATCTGCCCAACCAAAACTCGGCCTTGTTGCTCTTCATATACTTATGAATAATTTCCTTCGGGGTGTTTGCTAACCATTGAAGATACTAGTATTTGCCTGTCTTCTTACTCATGGTCCATCTGAAGTCCTCTGGCCTGACTTTCCAAGGAAGTCATCCTGCTGAATGGGTGCCATCGTGTCAGGGCATTGCCATGGTGTCAGCACTCAGGGCCACAAACACAGGCTGTCCCTATCCTGCCACTGCATCTAGGGGGAGCTGGGTGGGACGGACAAAGGTTGTCTTCCTTTCAGCCCGATTTTCTCTTCAGCAGCACAGTAAGTTTTGTGGACACCTCATTGGGTACATGATAGAGGAGAGGAATGCTTTGAGACAGGATTTGGGGGTGATCATTTCCCATTATAAGCACTGTTTATATGGTTTTCTGCACATGTGACTGCATGCATGTCTGCATGGATGTGCACACACACACATAAACATTTTCAAGTTTAAAAAAAAATAAGAATTGCTAAGTGTCAGAAAAATGGCCCTAGTCCCCTCCCCCTGAATGGTTTTAAGAGACTCCACCTAAACCCGTCTTTCCCTTCACCCCGGCAAGCTCCCCTAAATGACCTTCATCTATCATGCCAAATGGTACAGTTAGTTTTGCACAGAGCACAAAGATGAGAGGAAGAACCCCAAACTCATTTTTCATGCCCATCTGAAAAAAGGACTGGTCCTAGGTCTCCAAGGGTGAGTGACCAGTACACAAATTCACAGTCCCTTTTGCCCTCACAGATGGAGGTCCTTTGAGATTCTTCATTATTTTTTAACGGTCTAATATAAAGTATATCCATGCACAAAACACATTGCCTGATGTAAGAATCCATGGCTGCCTCCTGTTAACAGTTCCTGCTGTTTATGGAGCATTGTCTTGACATACTTGTTAAACCTCAATAAATATGTTTTTAATAACCATATGGTATTTAACATATAATAACTATCTTATTAGGTCTAAATTAAATCCTTGCTCATGACACTTAATTTAAAGTGTGACTGGTGTTTTCCTGGCTAAGAAAGGATTCAAAACAACCCTAGTGAGGACACTTCTTTAGGAGAAAAGAATGTTTTAAAATCATGGCGTTTTCACGATATGGTTCGATTGCAGTCTTTTAAATTCGTACATTGGGGAGAGTCTGAGTGCATGTAACAGTAAATTTAAAAATACAGGACTTTTTTAAAGTTGCATTTATTTATTTAGCAGCAGAGTAGCAAGGGAGGGAGAAATAGGGGGAGAGAGTGATATCTTCCATTTTCTGGTTCATTCCACAAATGTCCACAAAACCAGGGACAGGAACTCCATCCAGCTCTCCCATATGGGTAGCAGGAACTCAAGTAATTTAGCCATCATCTACTGTCTCCCAGGCACATTAGCAGGCAGCTGGATTGGAAGTGGAGACAGGACTTGATATCAGACACTCTGAAATGGGATGTAGGTATCCCAGCAGTTGTTGCTTAATTTACTAAGCCATCACATCCACTCCCAATATAAGAAACTGACTAAAGGACCACACTCAGGAGCTAGTTGCAAGTGCAGTTCATGTAATTCTCCAAAGTGTGTGAAGAGAAGGCTTGAATCTTCTCTGTTTTTGTTCTTTAGGCCCCTTTTCACTGATTTGTATGAAGGTGGCAGACAATGCTGAGTTCAGGAAAAGTAATGGCAACCATGTAAGTCACTAGGCACTCACTTCCTCTATAGGTGACCCTTGCTCTTTTCATTGTTTTTGTCAACTCACCTAGTGGGCTACTTGGATTTTCAGTCTCCTACCTGGATGCCTTAAGCTGGTTTTCTATGTTCTTCAGTGCGCTAACAATTTTCTTAATGCTTTGATAATCCCCCACATGGAGAGGGACTGAACATAAGCAGGTTGCAGAAAACTGTGGGAGAGACAGGTGCTGTGGTTGGGTTCTGGATGATAGAAGTTGTTCAGACAAGAGGTTACCCAAAATGCTTTGCACAACATGAGGTAGAGGGCAGGTGTAAGCCTAAAAAGTGCCTACTCTATTGAGGGAGAGAAATGTGAGAGTTAGTGTGAAGGAGACGGATGGAGAACTGTCTGGAAGAGTCAAAAAAGGCAAAGGTGCTATCAGGAAGGGCTCTGTAAAGGAGGTGGTGCTTGATCCAAGCCTCAGATGCCTTAGGCTGGGTGATGTTAACCCTTGATGAACACTAAGCAAAGGTCACTTTAGAGAACGGGTCTGTAGTCCCCAGTCAACAGCTTGGGCATCACTTAGGAACTTCACAGAAATTCTTGGGACCCACTCCAGATCAGTGGGACCAGGAACTCTGCAGGTGCAGCCCAATTCTCAGTATTTCTAAGTCCTTCAAGTGATTTATATGCATGCAGAAACTGAATTGCTCTTCTAGAAAGGGGTCAGCACTGTTGACATTTGAGACTGATAATTCTTTGTCATGGGGGTCTGTCCTCTACATCGCAGGACGCTTAGTAACATCCCTTGTCTCCACTCAGTAGATGCTGGCCGCACCTTCAACCTAGTTATAAAACCAAAAATGTCTGCAGGCTTTGACAAATGTTCTAAGAGAATAAAATCACTGACATTCACTGCTCTAAAAGGAAAACCAGCCTATGAAAAGTTGTGGTGTTAGGACTCTCAGGATATATTTGGGGGACAAGGAATATTCCAGCATGGTAAGCTTTCTAGTTATGAGTACAGGGGAGTTGGAAAATAAGCAAGAAAGACAGCCTAAAGCCTGAGTTTGGAAAACATTGAATACTATGTTAATTTTTTTGGACTTAATTCAGAAAGCAATAGGGAATTATTGGAAATTTTAGGTGGAGGGTAACATAACTAAATCTCTATTTTGTATATGTTAGGTTAAAGCAGCAACTTTTAAACTCTTATGATATATTTGTTTTTATAATGATATACCCATGCATCTTTAACAAGACTTTTACAAACAATTTTATGCTATTTGCAAAAGAGCCTGCTTTTTACTTATGCTGTTCTATTTTTAGAAATGCTAGCCATGATACACTAAGTGATTTCATAACCTATTAGAAATCAGAAACATGAGAAATAAGGGAACAGAGAAGTTTGGAGAGGACTATTTCAATAGCCTAAACAAAAGATGATGGAAACCTCATATTGGGTGGGACTGAATCACAGGGGAGAACTAGCAGGAAATTTTCAGAAATGGAGACTATAAGGAAGGAGGAGGAGTCAGAAAAAAAAATGTCATGGATTTGCCATCAGCGTAAACAGATTCCTAAATATCAAATAGAGATTGGAAAGGCTATTTTATTTCTTCACTAATTTTGACTTCAAGATATAGTATTTCTGAGTGAGTTTCAGCTGCTTAGCATGGCTGAGATGTCCAGTAAACAGCAAGAGAGGTAGGCATGGATGAGGGTCAGGGTTAGTGTTGTGGATTTATGAGTCATGGCCATGGAAGGCCTGGTGGATGAGGTCATCAGGGGAGAAAGAGTGTGGTTTCTGGACTAACAGCCTCCCTCTGTATATTGATAACTATCTGAGTAATAATATTCATTTCTAGTGTAATAAAGACCCACTCAGCAGATGGTATCACATCGTAAATAAGTCAAAGCAAACCCAAGACGTGATCCTTGCCCTCTGAGAGGCTACAATTCATTTAGGTTTTCTGGTTTGATCTGAATCATATTTTCATATTTATTGAGCACCCACTTTTAGGCTTGGACTATTCAAGATTCTGAGTATAAAATGGCAAACAAAATAAATAGCCCTGGCAGCACTGAGCTTCTTCTCTAGTAGAGGGATATGGAGACCAATATGAACAGATGAAACACCGCTTCTATCATAAGGTGGTAAATTCTGTGGAATAAAGTATAGCAGGGAATGGGAGAGAAGTGCCAGAGGGGGAAATTGGAACTAAAGATCAGGGAGGGGCTGGCGCTGTGGCTCACCAGGTAAAGCCATCTCCTGCAATGCTGGCATCCCATGTGGGGCCAGTTTGTGTCTCCACTGCTCCACTTGCAATCCAGCTCCCTACTAATGGCCCAGGAAAAGAAGCATTGTATGACCCAAGTGCTTGGACCTTGAACCCCTACCACCCATGTAGGAGACACAAATGAAGCTCTGGCTATTGGTTTGACCCGGCTCGTCCCTGGCTGTTGTGGCCACTTGGGGAGAGAACCAGCAAATGGGAAAATTTCTCTCTCTCTTTCTCTGTAAGTCTACCATTCAAATAAAATAAGTAAATCTTTTTTTTTAAAGAGAAGATTAGGAGAGTCGTCTTGAAAAACAAATGATTGATCCTCAACCCCCAGGAGTCCCTGCTGTCTTGAGATGACTGACATGACCAGATGTCAACACATCATGAGGCTAGTCCTGATGATCTCAAGGCAGAACATGAGGAAGGCTGTGAAATATGTGGGTAAGAAACAGGGGTAGCGAGTCTTACTTGGATTCCTGGCTCTGCTGTCCTCTTTTTACTGTTGGTTTTGGAGTCATGGGAGCCTGTTGTTTGATTCCTGCCTTTTTCATCTGGTCACACCCATGTATTAATTTGTTTCTTCCTGAAGTGTTCTTTTTTTTGTTTGTTTGTTTGTTTGTTTTTTGATCTCACTTATTCATTTGGAAGTCAGAAAACTCTCTGAACATGGGGATCTTAGGACTTAGTCTTCTTATGGGTGTGAGGCACGTGTTCAAAATTCTAGGCACTGGCTATTAACTGACTAAAGGACACTGGCCCTATGGAAAGTGAAGATCAGTCACATGGGAACAAGCTTTTGTGGCAAGTATGTTTGGGAAACACTGAGCTAAACAAGTTTAATGGATTCTTAGCTGTAGGACTTCCCAAAATCTTTAGTGTATTATTGAGTGTTGCAGATCTCTAAGATTAGTTTCCAAATGTATTTGGTCATGAAAACCATTTATTATGCAAAAGTCTCTAAGGACACAATTGTTTCAAGGTACACCTATTAGGAAACAGTCCACTGGCTCTATTGGCTCTAGTATCTGATGGTGGACAAATCATTTAGCCTTTCTCAATCTTACTCTCTCTATCCATATAATGAGAGTGTTGGCCTGCTATCTAAAGAATGTTAGTAGTACTATAGGGCTCTATCCTTGACCTTGAGCTTGTTCAGGATTTTGTCAGAGAATTCAGTGAACAGAGAGTTATCCCATCTGTAGATGGCACAGGGTTGGGAGGAGTGGCAACAGGTTCAATGACAGAATCAAAATCAAGACTTAAGGGTATCTTGACACATTAGTATGACAGACCAAGCTATCTGCAGAGAATTGAATAAGAGCAAATATATTGTTCTACTTTTGGTTTCAGAAAATTGATTTTTAAGTATAAAATGTTAGAGAGCAGGTTTGACAGCAGTATTAAAAAAAAAAAAAAAAGGGACTGTCATAGTAATGCCGTGGGTTAAGGCACTGCCACCTGTGATACAGGAGTCCCATATTGAACACTAATTCAAGTCCCAGCTGCTCCACCTCTTAGCTAGTTTTCTGCTAATGTGCCTGGGAAAGCAGCTGAAAATGGGACTCCTACCACCCATATGGAGGTTTGGATGGAATTTCTAGTTCCTAGCTTCAACCTGGCTCAGCCCTGACCATTGAGGACATTAGCGGAGTGAACCAGTAGGTATAAGGAAGATCTCTTTCTCTCTCTTTCTCTCCCTCTTTCTCTGTCACTCTGCCTTTCAAATAAATGAAATAGATGTTTAATAAACAAGTAAAAAATCAAAAATATGAAGATTTTATTTGACTACACAAGCTCAAGATGAGTGAACAGGGGATTTGGCTACTCTAAAACCAATCCCAAGGAGGCTTTATGAATAGAAATAGTTCTATTCTGAGAGCAATGATGGCTCCCTGAGGGCTGGTTTTTCTGGTCAGTTGCCCATGGTGTATTAATATCTAATATTTTGAGTGTTTTGTAAATGATTGGCACCGCATCATGCATGTTACATGTATCATCTGATTTAGTCCTCACAATAAACACACAAGAGCTACTTTTATAATCATGTCCATTACACAGAAGATACAGAGTCCCTGAGCTCACACCAAAAGCAAGGCACTCAGTATGTGTTTGGAAGCAGGTAGGTTATAGCCAGAGTGAACCTGGATTATTCTGAGAATAAAAGATCAGGCAATCAGAAGTTTGGAAAATCTGATGGAATGAATAATGCTGTTTGAAAGAGTGAAAGGGCTAAAGATGAGCATCATCTCCTGCTGTACAAAAGTATCTCTGTTGCAGAAACAACGGCTCTTGCTAATGCCCCTTATTGAGTGGAAGTAGAAATGATTATTGAAAGTCACAAGGAGAAATATTTCAATTCAGTGTAAGTCTTTTTAAGCATTAGACTAATCCCAAGTGGATTGGGAAACTTCATTAAGTAAAGTTTCTTTCTCTGTCTCTCTCTGTCTCTCAAAATATTAACTGATCCTGGGTTCTAGTTCTTGGTAAAATATTGAACTACATTAATTGAACTAGTAATTAATTTACTAATAGTCTGTTTGTCTGTGGTACTCAGAAACCATTGGGATACACAAAATAATGTGACATAGCTTCTATTTTCAAATAACTTCTTCTTTCAGAAGATGGATATATAAACAAATTACAGGTGATCCTGGACTTAATAACTTCTTAGTTCTATTCTTTTCATAACCCTTTTTTCACCCTAAATGTCACCCCTCTCAGAAGAACCACAGCTTGTGTTTTGGGGTTTTATGGTTGCTGAAGACACGGCCTTTGAACACTTAATGGTTGTCAGAGTCAGAGGCAATTCAACACACTTTGGTTGAAATGGAAGAGCAAAAGAGCTTTGAGGAGGAAGAAGAAATTAAAGAAAAATACATTAGTCAATGAAAACAAAGAGTGGGCTCATCCCACTAAGAAGCTGTCTGATTCTGATATCCTCAGACACTTTTAGAGGCAATGATACATGTTGGAACTTCAAGAGTTTTCAAGACTGGCTGCCTTACTATGAATGCCAGGCAGAGCATGGCAGAAGAACAGAGCATGTATGCTAACTCCAGGAAAATTAGCTCGGAAGAGAAATCATGTCTAATCCAATGGGATTCTTATTTTAGGAGTCTCTTCCAGTCTAATCCATAATAAAATAGTTCCCTAAAACAATATTTAGAATGTTATATTTGTATTTTATTTTTATGCAATAAGTGTTTACAAATTGTTTTGTTTACAAATTCTTTTGTCATTTATATCATATTAGGTTTGGAGTTTTTTGTGAGCTTACTTAGAACAGACTTTACTCTCAGTGTCAAAGAACACATGGGATCTAAAGGTGAAACTTATTATATAAAATGCTACTTCTTAGCTGAATTGTTTGTAGGATACAATGGAGGCATCAGGGATGGTCCCTGGAGTAGGAGGGAGATAGGAGAAGGTCAATGATGAGATAATGCTTGAAGTACCAGTAGGAATTATTAAGGCAGACAAGAGAAAAGGGTCACTACTGTAAGAGGAAGTAGTAATTCAACAACACAAAAGCCAATAGTGTGAATTCCACCTCTCAAATTACTGTGTGAAAGTATCATTCTCTACTGTAATTCTAGAATCCCTATTAGCTATGGCATACAGCATGATTTTAAATGGAGGATAAAAAACTCACAGCATCAAATAAGATCAAATCCTATAATAAAAAAGTTAATTGTTTAAAATTCCCTTCTAATGTTTCAGATTATGTCAAAAAGTTTTACATTCATGTTGACAGGCACATGAACAGTTCTTTTAACAAAAAGAATGAAGATCTCAAGTTTCTTCCTAAATTGTTTAATCTACAAAATGGCATAACAACAGAGGCTAGTTCATAGAATTGTGATGGTTAAATGAAATATCATATAGAAAACATTGAACATTGATAACAGTGGCTGGTATATAGTAGGATCTCAGTAAATATTGCCTACAATTGTTATTTTTTTTTACTGTTGTTATTACCTGTCTAGGCAGGTGACATTTATCTGGCTAGAATTTCATAATATGGCTTTTTTTTTCATTAAATTCATTACTACAGTTAGCAGTTCCCTTCTTTATATTGTAACTCATAGTTTTTTCTTAATTAGATTTATGAAAGTGAAAGAAAATAACAGTGATACATGGGAAAGACACAATGCATGTAGGCGGGGTGTGAATGAACACTTATGGGAAATGTAGACTCAGAAGATCTCAAAGGGGCTCTGGAGTTCAAAATGTCAGAGACTGCACTGATGAAGGAAGGGGGCCCAGGAAGGATAGAAACTTAACTCAAGGTCACCAGGCTCATTAGTGGCAGAGCTAGGAGCAGATCCAAGAGCTCCAGATGCTCAGCCTCACGTTCTTCCCTCTGGAACTTGTTCATGGTCCAAAGCCCTGGAACTCTTCTCAGCTGAGCGAGCCCTGTCTTGGCCTTGCCCTGGCAAAAGGTACACATCCAGGGGGTATAGCTGTATAGAAAGCTCTCCCCACTCCGTCTTACTGCAGCAAATCCTGAACCATGTCCTAAAGCCAACAGTTGCCTGCTGTAATGTTGCTGCATTCCTTCTGAGCCCTAACACCACGTTCAACACTGGGAATTTGGGTGGGCCTAGAGTGCCTTTAGTATTACTGCTATAATTCAAAACATCCAAATTACTATTTTCTCCATGAGATGAAGCCAGGAGAGTGCTGTTAAGTGGAGAGAAAAGTGTTTGTTACGCTAGGCGTTCCAGCAAAATGTCCTCCTTTGCCATTAAATCATAGCATTTCTAAATGAAATGATATTTTGCAAACTTTGGCAGTAACTGAAATTTGGACATTGTGCAGGTTTTTTTCCCCCTCTCTCTTTCTCATTTTGTGCTTTTTCTCCATATGCTCCAGAGAACTACTATTTAGTGTTCTTCCTTTTCTCATTTGTCTTTCCTTATGACCCAAGTTGTTCGCTCTCCCCAAAGACCTCAGATAACTTGATTTTCTGCCCACAGCTTATCATTTTCATAAATAATGAGGTTGATAAATAGAGGCTGGAGAGTACACCCATTACCCAAAAAATTGCTTCTCAGAATCTCCATTTCTTTAAGATTAATCGTGAACAGCTTTATGGAAAGAGATGTGCTTGTTACCATGATGCCTCCAAACAGAAATTTAATGAGGCCATATTGACATGGCAGTTAAACCTACAAGGGCTGAGGTTGATCAGTAAAATCTCTGAAGATGGCTATACTGAACTCTCTATTGGATGCTTATGTCCAGTCTTGTGTTCTTTGTGTGAAGAGTACTGATGGGTACCCATCCATTGTTAGTGCCACAGAGCCGCTCTGGTTGGGAGCAACATCCTCGAGTCCCAGCATCCCTCTCATTTCTTAGTCTTTGCTGAATCTAGGACAGGAACATTTCAGGAGAGTAGCTTCTACATCTTCAATTCTACTGTTGGAAATCAAAGGCTAGGATTAGCTGCTAAGGAAATCCATTTTCAGGCCCAGGGTATGTTTGAGGCTACCAGCTGGGCTGGTCCCCTCCTACAATTCTCAGGAGACATGGAGCAGCACTGAGATTGCTAATCAGAAATCTTTCCCTGCTGCCTGACTCATTTTAGGGAAAATTCCCCCTGGTGGATCCAGAGGCGGGACTTGAGCTCTTCCACTATGCTCTGGACAGAGAACACACCATGCCTCTTCTCTCAGCATCCTTGGGCAGTGTCTATCAGATGTAGGCTTGGCTGCATCTCTCTTTGGGCCCCTCTTTCTTCCTTTCTTGCCAGCTCTCCTTCCTTAAACAATTATCTCAGCCCATAACCTGACTCTGGAATGTTTGGACTCAGAGTTCAGGGCACAGAGATGATAAATGAGAGCAACCTTCTGTTCTTTGGCGTGGCCTGGGAATGGGAGGTTCTCATTATCAAGTATCTTGGCACTCATTCAGTCATTTAGCAAATATTTATTAAGAATAGTGCCAAGTACCATTCCATAAACCACCTGTGAACCAAACAGACAGGAGTCCCAACCCTCATAGAGCTTACATTCTTGGAATCAGTACTGGTTTCATAATTTGCCAGACCAAGAGTAAATGAAAATACAGAGCCTTTTTTTTTTCCTTTTGAAAAAAAAAAAAAAAAGAATTTCAAAACAACAATAGAGTATTATAAGAAAACATGGAGGCCTTCTAAGGGTGACTTACTCAGGTTATACCCCCATGAATTCTGGTCCTGGTAGAGGTTGGTGAATATTAATGTGCATCTCCAGTGGATGGGAAATGCAAAGTTCAGGATATAAAAAATCTTCTTCCTATAGGACTGACAGTAGTTGGGTTCTTCTTTGATGATTCAGGGGTCAACACAGAAATTTTCTGTGTTCCGTGTTAACATTAACTTTTTTTGTTGAACAACTAAGATATTGGTTTGGTGGGCTCTGAGTAGTGGGTGATGGCTTATGAAAAGTCAGTTTACCTGGGGAGTCTGAAAGGAACTGTAAGCCAGAAAATTAGTTTCTAAGATTAAAATGAGTATAGTTACCTCCCATAATTACTTCCCACAACCTCTTAAAAATCCTCTAAATACAACAACAAATAAAACTAAGCATGCTACATGAATGCAGAAATTATTACAGATGAGGTTATTAATTATTCCAGTAGTGTAGGATAACTGATTTTAAAGAGATCCAGTTGACTACCAGTGCAGAAAATAGGTTTAAAGTTTAATTTCTCAGATGGTTTATGAAGATCCTGAATGTGATGTTGAATACACTGACTACAGATTATCTGTGAATGGCTATTCCACAGATTCCTACATTTCAGCCCCCAAACTTGGCAAGTGCTTTCCTTTACCCCTGTCCAAATGTTTCTCTTCCATCCAAAAGTAATGAAAAGAGAGCTGGGGCTCTGACAGTGGATTCTGTTAACTTCATTGCTGGAAAAAATTACCAAGAACATGATTCCCAATTCCAAGCCCAACTGACAAGAAGGGAAACTCAAGTGAATGTGTTGGCATATGCATCCTGGAGTTTTATGAACATAAAAGAAATCATGTAGTCTTTGGAAATAAAAACCAGTTGCGTAATAGCACTATGTTGGGAAGGATTTGTTCTCAAGGTGTCTATTTCACAACTGGGACTGTTTGGGAGCTAATATGTTTAACAAGTGGTGTGACTCATCGTCATTAATTAGGAAGATCACTGAATGAGGGAGGCAGAACAACTGTTTTCAAGTCTCATCCCTGCTGTAGGTCAAACTCCTTGCTCTCTCAGCCTCAGTTTCTCATCTGTGAAATGGGAGAGGTAATAATCCATCCTGAAAATTATTGTGAGGTACAAGTCAGCAACACAAATGAAATATTTGTAAACTGCATGGTGTTTAACAAATGCCAGTTTTATTATTATCATTGCTATTGCTATCTGTGGTTTCTATTTTCCACACATGGTAAATGCAAAGGATGAAGGAGACATTGCAGGAATAGCCCTCAGATTATTTACTTCTTGGGAGGAAGTGGATAGAGTACAAGATTTTGCTGGGTACTGATGGGTGAGGGCAGCTGAACCCTGTTAAAGAAAATTTAAAGGCCCTCCCCTTTTTCATTTCCCTCCATGAACTTCTGCCTGTAGTAATAAAAAATCCTGTGTCCATTCCTGTGTCGCTTCATTTTAGGAGCCTGACTTCTATATGAGTCTTTGTCCCTGTGTGGGAATGCTGAGTATTACCTCTACCTCATCTAACCAGGAAAGAAAGGGAAGTGTGTGACATTAAATGATTTGCCCAGGTCATGCAGACAGTAGGAGATGGAGTCTGAGAAGAGAGTCTGAGTTGTTATTCTCCATTCTCCACCCTAGTCTCTAAGGGAGATCCTGGCACAGGATCCAGGATAGCCCACGATTCAGCTGTAATTCCTTGCCATGACCAGAAGCCATGGCTGTCCCTACATGGACACTGGTGTGTGACCTCTCTCTTGCCCCTCTTGACTGGGCTACTCTCTAGTGCTGAGCTGGATTTTCTGTAAGGTCAACACATTATCAGAACATGGGTTATAAATATAATTTCCTATGCACAGAACCCTTTAAGCCAGGAGCCAGGAGACCCCTTGAGGGGACCTAACACATTGACAGCATAATTGCAAGCCTGTGCACTGGGGTTGGAGGAACCTAGGGAGATCTGCTTCTGGGAGCCATTTATACTTGGCTTTGAATCTCAGCACCACTCATTAGCTGTGTGACATCGAGCAACTTAAATAGCCTCTCTAAGCCTCACTTCCTTTGTTTTTTTTTTTTAAGATTTTATTTATGTTATTTGAGAGATAGAGTTACAGAAAATGAGAGGGAGAGACAGAGAGAAAGGCCCTCCTTCCATTGGTTCACTTTTCAAATGGCCGCAACAGCTGGAACTGCACAGAATTGAAGCCAGGAGCCAGGCGCTTCCTTCCAGTCTCTCACGTGGGTGCAGGGGCTCAGAGACCTGGGCCATCCTCTACTGCTCTCTCAGGCCATAGCAGAGAGCTGGATTGGAAGTGGAGCAACCAGGACTAGAGCCGGTGCCCATATGGGATGCCAGCGCCGTAGGCAGAGGATTTACCTACTGTGCCACAGCGCGGGCCCCTTCCTTCGATTTTAAATTAGCCCCTTTGGCATCTACCTCGAGATTATTGTGAGAATTCCATGAACTTATGAATGTATGTATGTATAAACACAAACATACACAGGAAGTAAGACTGAGAAAGGACAAAAAAATGGAGACTAGCACATGTTGTCACAGGCTAGCATTTCAGTGAACAGCAACTCCATCATCTTGCTTTTAACTGGCCTGTAATTTAGCCTAAGATGGTTGACTGTAAGACTTTTCTCAAATGCTTTCGTAAAACATGGTTTTATCTGAATTAAACACTGCATAATATTCATAGAGAGCTGCTTGTAAGTTCTTAGAGAGGAGGGTTATTTCATTACATCTTGAAGTAGTATATGTCCTAGACCAGATGAGGTGCTGGGCACTGTGCTCACACAGCTTCCTTTACTATGCCATCATAACCATCAAGGGGGCTAGATGCTGTTGGGTTTCAGTTTCTGTCTTCCCTCCCTGCCAGCCCCCCTGAGGATATGACAGTATCTGTCCTGTTCTTTACTCACATCTTGCTTGCTGTCTGCACACACTAGCATATCAACACATACTGCCAATGAACAATCACATGAAAGTCTAAAGTGAAGTTCATGGGTGCTAGGTTTCAAGTAAGTTAACAGGAAGCCAAGTGCATTTCAGGCCTGTTTACATCTTTATGGTATTGGTATGCACAGGGCAACCTGGCTCTGAACACAAGCTCTCATGAAAGAAGGAATCTTAGTCTAGTAGAACCAACTGATCCTTCCTTCCTTCAGCCAAATACTATTTAGCATCAACTACATGTCTAGGAATTTTGTAGGTGCTGGGATACACAGAAGTGACCTAAAGAAACCCAAGTCCCTGCATCTCAGGAGACTGCCTGCTGATGGGAGAAACCCGGCAACAAACACATACTCAATGTGCCAGGAGGCTCTAAATAGTGTAAAGCAAGATGAAGCTGGTACAGGTGCTAGAAAATGGGGAAGGGGTGTTGTTTGAGGTGGGAGAGTCAGGTCTCAGATAAACAGAAACTTGAGCAGGTGCCTGAAGAAGTGAGGAGCTCAGCCTGTGGGTATCAGAGGGCTAGGCAAAGTGGACCATCATGATTGGCTTTCCCTCTGAAGGCTTTCAGCCCGAAGGCAGTTGAAAGCCACAGGGGTGAGAGGGGAAGCTGTTGGAGCCTTGACAGCATGGTGGTGAGGAAAGTGGTATGCCACCAAGGCTCTTCTTCCAGACAAAGGCAGGTGAACTTTCTAGTCTCTGCGAGAAAGAAACAGCTGTGGCCTTGTTGTACATCCTGGCCAATATTCGTATGAAGTTTTTAACAATGGAGAATGCAAACCTGTGGGAATAATCCCCTTACTACCTGAAAGCCAAACACCTCTTTACATTATCTGAGTTGCTGAAGGGCCTGGCCGTGACTTCTTGGCTCTTGCATGAGCGCTGGCCAGGAAAACAGCTCCTGGGAGTCAATGAACGTAGATGCCAGACCTCGGCGTCTTGCTGGCCTTTGCTGATAAATACCCTAACAGCCAGCGCTGGACGAAGAGCATCCCACACGCAGCAGCAGTGACACAGTTAATCTTCCAATGACAGAAATGTTCAGGCAGCTTGGAGAGAGGACATATTTCCAGTTTCTCCAGAGGGGAGAAGCTGATGGGGAAGTCACACCTTCCAGTCAGTTCCCAGTTCACAGGGAAGAGGCTGAAAAATCACACACGAAGAGATGTGAAAGCGATCGACAGAGCTGAGAGCTCCTCTGAGGAAGTCAGAGGCACAGTGGCAGCTGGGAAGGCTTGTTTGCTTCAGGTTTTCCAACGTCCCTCAACGAACTTCGCCATTGGCCTCCGTCTGGTGTGAAATGATTAATGTTTTCAGTTGACACAGGGAGCCATAGATGTCCAGGGATTTTCTTCTCCATTCTAGAATGAGCAAGAAACAGATTTTGTCACTACTTTATGGGTGTTCACTCTCTCTCTCTTTTTTTTTTTTTAAATCTGAACCATTCTTCATGAATATTCATGCTCACAACTAAAAATGTCCTAGTGGTACTCTATTTACCTGGGGATAGGTGTGCCCTCATTTATTGTTTATCTTTTTTGCTTTCTCTGCTTTAACCACAGAATGCATTCGTCTACTGCTCTAAAGAGCTAATAACCTCACAGTGTCATGTCCCCTAGTTCCAAAGAGGGTACTGTGCTTGGGGAAAGTGAGGCGCCATCCTGGACTAGGTGGATACAAGAGGGTCAGGCAGATGGTATGGCGGCTCACCTACAGAATTATCTTAGTGTCTTGGGAAATGACTATCAATCCAAAATTTTATTTCCTGGGTGCTGAGTGTTGAGATTATGTAAATAAATGAAATGTGATTCTGGGTCTGAAGGAGATCAGAGATGGTTGGGAGAGCAGTGTGAAAACAGATCACTGAAACAAGAAAGTTGGTGGTGCTCCACCCAAAAGTTTGCTTGCTGTCTCTCCCACCTTTTTCCATCCTCCCTCCCTCTCTTCTTTATTTTTTCCTTCCCTCTCACCCTTCCTTCTTGCCTTCCCTCCTTTCTCCCTCCCTCTCTGCTTCCTTCCTTCCTTTCCTTCCTTTCTTCTCTTACTTTTGCCTTCCTTCCTACCTCACTTCCTCCCCCTCTTCCTCCCTTTTCTTCTTTCTCACATCCTTCCTCACTCATTCATGAACACTTAACCTGCAGCAACAACCATTTGACAAATATCAAATAAGACCAGCTTGCTGCCCTTAATATCCTGACCTTTTTTTTTGTATTAAGTGTTGTTTTAGTGAGAAATGTCAACTTTTAAGGACCACTGGCCTCCAAATAACTAGTCCACTTTTTACCATTTTAGCCACAATCTCTAAAAATGTCTCAGCAGACTGTAAATAATTTCTGAGGATAGGAACCTGAGTTTTCCAATTCACTTCTACCTCCTGTTCACCTGGCACAGAGCAACAACTCAGGAAAAAATCGAATGAGTAAGTGAATCAATGGATAAAGTATTTAAATCACTGCAGTGTACTTTGGAGACCTGACAATTTACGAGAAGATTAGATCTTCATAGGTGGCCAAACCAGAGAACTCAAGCCACAGTTACCAAATTGACTTTGAGGTTGAATTGTATGCCATGGACATAATTGACTAAAACTGTGTGGATTTCCTGCCCAGGAAGTTTCTAGACCCATCTAGTAATGACACTCACTCAAAGTTTCTTGGCAGCTGTTGTAGCAACTCCTTTGACTGGATTTCAGTAGTGACAATGTTTCACCAGCTCTAACTGGGGTGGAGGGTGGGGGGGGGGGGGTTCTGGTTAGACCCAGAGGAAACCTAAAGTTGACTTGAATGGAATCTGCTGCACCTCTCACCCATGCTAATTCCATTACCTGTTGTTACCGTGCAGGGTCTTTGGATTCTGAGTCGCTCTGTCATATGAGCCTGTTTTTACTAGAAATGGTGGAAGAAGCATGAGTGTTTAACCCCTAATAGTTAAGGTGATGATTAAGAAGCCTCCATCCTGTGTTGGAGAACCTGAGTTTGATTCTCATTTCTGGCTTGTAACTCCAGTTCCCTGCTAATGCAGACCTTGGGGGCAGTGTAGACGGTTCAGGTGTTTGGGAGCCTGCTTCCTACCTGAGTGATCTGGACTGAGTTATCAGCTGTCGTGCTTGGCCCCTACTGAGGGGGTTATCATAGGCATTTTGGAGAGTGAAAGCACAGATGAGAGCTCTTTTTCTCTCAAATATTTTTCTTAAAAAATACAAATGATGGGATAAAACCCAATTTGAAGTGAAGATATTGCAGAACCATTCATGACACCAGCTGTGTGACCTTGAGCTTGTATTAGTTTCCTGTTGCCGTTGCAACAAATGACCACAAACACAGTGGCTTAGAGCAACACAAATATTTTATTTTTCAGCTCAGGATAGACATCTAAAACGAGTCATAAGAGGCTGACATCCAAGGGTCAACAGGGTTAATTCCTCCTGAAGACTCCACAGGCAAGTTTGTTTTGCCTTTTTCACTGCTGGAGGCTGCCAATGCTCCTTGGCTCCTGGCCACATCCTTCCAATTTCTGTTTCTGTGGTTGCATTGCTTTCTCTTTGATTGTAATCAACTTTTACTCCACCTCTATTCTATAAGAACCATTATCCTTAAAAATAGGGATAACATCCCCATTTAAAAATTCTGAAATAATCACACAAGAAATGTCTTTTTTTGTTAAATCTGCATACCAGGGTACTTCAAAATGTTCATGGACAATGGAGTTAAAAGATAACTTTATTTTGGTGTAAAAAATTGATGCATACACAGATTTTTTTTAAAAAAAGTCTGTGAAAAATGTGTATTTAAAAAACTATGCATGGATTTCAAACATTTTTGTACTAAAATAAAGCCAGTTCATTTTCCACAAAAGCTTTGAATTACATTCAATAAGTAAAGTAACATTAATAGGTTCCAGGGATTTGGCTCTTGGTATGTTGGGGGATCATTAGCCCAAAATGTGTCCTTTAATCTTGATAAAACTGTTCTCATACAAATGTAAAATGGAATACAAAAATAATCCTTTTACTGTGTTCTACAGTGTTTTTTTTTTTACTAGAAAGAACATTAAACATTCTATTTGTGAACTTTTTTTTTAATCAGGATAATAATAAACTTGACTGGGTTATTCAACTTTTCATTATGTTTTGTTCTCAACTGTAATACTTGTGACACAAGGAGATTACATTGGCTAACAGGATAAATTCTGCAAGCATTTTATTTCCCAATGAATTGTATAAACGTTATTTTTATTGAAGGTTGTACGTGAAGTCAATGTTATGTTCTTATCCAGTTCTTAAGACGGAAGTTCTGATTTGAAATTGTATCATTTCCTTCAAAATGAAGGGCAGTGCTTATTTAAATAAAAGATGGATGATATCTTTAAAAAAAAAAAAGAAAGAACATTAAACAGTTTGTTGTTGTCACTACTACTGTATTTTTTAAAGATTTATTTATTTATTTGAAAAAGTTACAGAGAGAGGGATGGAGGGAGGGAGATAGAGAGATTTATTGATTGATCTTCTCTCTGCTTGTTCGCTTTGCAAATAGTCATAACTGCCAGGACTGGACCAGGCTGAATCCAGGAGCCAGGAGCTTCATCCAAATCTCCCACATGGGTATAGGGACCCAAGAATTTGGATCATCTTCCACTGCTTTCCCAGGTGTATTAGCAGGGAACCGGATTGGAAATGGAGCAGCCAGGACTCTAATCATTAGTGTCCACATGGGATGCCGGCTTGGCAAGCAGAGGCTTAGCTCACTATGCCACAACACTGGTCCCCATTGCTACTCTAGTAAAGCTTGCTGGTTGGACTCACTACATTTGCCAGTCAATGTAAGTTATCCTCAAACTGGACTATTTTTGATAAACTTTCCCATTCCCCACACAGGCCCCAACAAATTGGAACAACAAAATTTGATATTTTTAATATTTACAGAGAGGCATACAGGTAGAAATCTTCCATGTGTTGGTTCACTCCCTATAAGCCCAAAACAGCTGGAACTGGGCCAGGTCAAAGCCAGGAGCCATGAACTCAATGCAAGTCTCCCATATAGAGGGAAGGCACCTAACTACTTGGAATCTCACCCGCTGCCTCCTAGTACACATTAGCAGGAGTCTTGGAGCAGAGCCACGATTTGATCTGGGCACACTGATATGTGATTTGAGTGTCCTAAGAAACTTCTTAATCACTGCTTCGAATACCACCCCTGAGCATTATTTTTAAGATGCAACTTCATTAAGCAAAGTGTACAAATTTAAAACTCAATAAACTTTTCCAAGTATTTTTTTCTTAAGTAAACAAATTGCTGTCAAGAAACAGAAAATTTCCAGCACCTTAGTAAAGTTTGTTCCTGTTCTCTCAGTCATTACCACCTTACCTGCCTCCCAGTAATCATTCTCCTGTTAGTCAAGATTCCACTCTCTTTGCAAGTACCAAAAGTTCATTACTTTCCATTGCTGTGTAGTATTCCCTGTGTGGATATGCCAGTATATTTTTGCCCATTCTACTGTCAGTGGACATTTGAGTTAAATACAGTTTGAGGCTAACATAAATGAAGTTGTGAGTATTCTTGCACATGTCTTTCAGTAGACATAAGCAGTCATTTCCAATGACCAGGAAAGTCCATTATAAAGTAGAAAAATACGGACATGCAAAGCCAGATTTACCTTTGAATGTGATGTTAAAAGTAATAGCAAATTCCATCAAAGATATGAAGTTTTATGAACACAGAGTACAAGAAAAGTTTCCCATCAAAGTAAGGAGGTCAACTCAAATCCAGTGGAACAATATCTGAGGAATCTGCAGTCAGTTTTATGGCCATGACTTTAGATCTGGGGAAAGAGCTTTGATTGTTCTGTACAGTCTTTAGGCACTGATCAAATGCAATAGCTGAACTGCCTGAGTTAGGAGAGAAAGCTCTGGCAGAAATAGAAATAAACCTTGGCATTTCTTTCTCTCTGAAGGGTGGGTGGGTCAGTGATATTGAACATGTCTCAAAGGGAACTACGGGGGCCTGTGGATGAAGAGGAAGGAGGGGGAGTTGCTGTGGCTAAAGGCTATGGAAATGTTGAAACAATCCATGTCAGTTTGTTTTATGATCATTCCTCAGAGTTTCCATCTCACATTGGATTTTTTTCTGGGACAGATTAAGAATGGGAATCAATTAAGGTGAATCTCATGTTACTGCAGATAGTTGGAGGTCTTAATTGGGCCAGGAGTGAGCAGGTGGCCTTTCCCCCGTCAGCTGTCCTTTCACCTGCCAGTCAAATGAGGAGAGAGCCTCCACTGCTCATTAGCAACAATTTGTCACCTTGCACAGATCTTGGGAAACGACTTCTTTGAACTTTGTTTGAGATCGATTTTCTGCATATGCTGAGCTGTTACTGACAAACTATGGGCAACTGTTCCTGTGTAACAAATGCATTAAAAGATAGGATTTTAATAGCCTCCAAAATATATAGCCTAGAAGGGTGGGATTTCTTTCCCCATCCCAAATTTAACTCTCAAGTCCTTCACTTTCTACCACTGCATTATAATGGATAATGAGAATTTCACCCTTCTTAGGGGAACTGTCTTGAACTTTTGATATTTTTTTTAACTGTTACTAGTTCCAGACTTAAATTGATCCACAGTAGTGTTTAACTATGAATGGGCTTTGTACCTTCGCCTTGTCTTTTACTTCAAAGGAGCGTTCAGAGGATAGGCAGGCATTTTCATTACAAGGTGCTGGTTCAGAGCTCTGCCCAAATGACCCTAGAAACCCTCTTCGGCCTCTGGCTTCCATTCTGACCCTCTTCAGAACTTGGGGTATAGCTTGTTTGCTGTAAATGGAGTTGGTGGGGTCTTCAAAAACTTCATGGAAAACGCATATTATGAAGAAAGTTTTTTAAAAATCATTTTACAGGGCTGGTGATGTGGCGCAGCGAGTTAAAGCTCAAGCCTCCAGCAGCTGGCATCCCATATGGGCTCTAGTTTGAGTCCCAGCTGCTGCTTTTCTGATCCAGCTCTCTGCTGTGGCCTGGGAAAGCAGTAGAAGATGGCCCAAGTGCTTGGGCCCCTGTACCCACGTGGGAGACCTGGAGGAAGCTCCTGGCTCCTGGCTTCAGATCAGCTCAGCTCTGGCCGTTGTGCTCATTTAGGGAGTGAACCAGTGGAATGGAAGACTTCTTTCTCTCTCTGGCTCTACCTCTCTTTCTGTAACTCTTTCTTTCAAATAAATAAAAATAATTATTTTAAAAAATCATTTTACAGAGCTGGAACTGTGGTGTAGCTGGTAAAGCCACCACCTGCAGTGCTGGCATCCTATATGGGCTCCGGTTTGAGTCCCGGCTGCTCCACTTCTGATCCAGCTCTCTGCTATGGTCTGGGAAAGCAATGGAAGATGGTTCAAGTCCTTGCACCCCTGCACCCACATGGGAGACCTGGAAGAAATTTCTGGCTCCTGGCTTTGGATCAGCACAGCTCTGCTTATTGTAGCCATCTAGGAAGTGAACCAGCAGATGGATGACCTCTCTCTCTCTGTAACTCTGCCTTTCAAATAAACAAATAAATCTTTTTAAAAAATCACTTGATACCAAAATGAACTTAACTTTTAATTCCATGTTTCCACCAAGTCTCTGAAGTGCTTTCATTTCTTGCAAGTACATTTCAGTGTGCCTAGCTCAGAGATGATGTTCAATACTATTTGTTGAATTAATCAGTAAAAATTCTAAGTTTTGCCTTATAGTATAAACATACACTGTAATTTCCCATAGCCCAAGAGAGAAGCCACAGTTCATTAGCCAAAAAAAGTTGTAATGAGTCATTTTTTATGTAAGTGTTTATCTATTTATTTTAGTGAGTATAAAAGTAAAACACATAATTCTTGTGGAGTTGTGGTATCCCTTACTTCAGAGCAGGGTCATATTTAAAGAAGTGTGTGTGGTCCAATAGAAAGGAATCATCTCAACTCAAATTTCTGTCATAGAGACAAAGACACAAAAAATCTTATATTGTGATCTCTTACTTAAATCTTTAGTTCTCCTCATGTCTTCACTGGTGAAAGAAAACTTCCAGGGTGTTTCTCTCCCTCTCTCTCCCTCCCTCCCTTCCTCCCTCCCTCCCTCCCTCTTAGAGAGCACTCTCACTACACTGCTGTGTCTCAATCCCACCCTGGGAGGCCAATTCTTCTGCTATTGTTCTGAGCACGTTTTCTGGAGAGAATCTCTGTAAGTTACTAAGGTTGTTCTCACTGAGCAGGGAGGGTGAAGGGATAGACTTCCTTTTCTCGCTCTTTCACACACACACACACACACACACACACACTAATAATCAACATCCTTTCTCACATAAAAAGTATTGAATCACAAAAGTTAATGTCATCTGTAATCTCAACCTACAAACAACCATTTTACATGTTTTCTGTGACTATAAATTAAAATTTTGCATCCCAGTTTCTAACTTAGCATTTTGAGTATTTCCCCATGTAATTAAATGTTCAAAAACATGATTTATAGGGACTGCCAATACTAATCTTAAGGAGGCCACATTGTTTTAAATGATTCTTCCATTAATGAGCAAGTGGGTTGATGTTTGGTTTCATATTTCTTTTCAATTCCATGTTTTAGGGAGGGCATTGGCTATAAAAAAATAGACTTTGCCATAAGACAGGAACTAGTGTAGTGAATGGGGGCACTTTCATTATGAATGTAGTTTTCAACATTTACTATACACATTTCCCTCTTGCTGGTTTGGCCTCTTGGGGGTCAGAAACTGAAGCTCTAATCAGTGGAAGCCAATTGTAGGAGCTGCCAACTTGACTCACATTAGGAAGTTCCCAAATCTCCTGGGCTGCATCTTTCTTTAGGACCTGACAGATCCAAACACAGTGCAAATTCAATAGGATGAGCCAAGCCAAATATCCCTATCTTTTACTTCACTGCGCAGAGGTCTGGAGCAGCAAGGGGACTTTAACACTGACCTCTAGTAAAAAAAAATGATAACACACTTGTGTTAATGGACCTGGAATCCCCCCAGTTGCTAGAATGAGTATAAAGGGGGAGCAGGGGCAGTGGTATTTTGCATTTTATTAGTTTGGTTCAGTCCACCAGATTTTTGTACTTTATTCTTTTGGAACTGTAGAATGCCTATAAAGTCTGAAAATTATGCTGAACTTCAGGAATTGATCCAACCTCTGGTTGCTAAAGAAATAGAAATAAAAAGAGGAGCTTATCAGAAGACAAGCTTCATTTCAGTGCTCGGCATTCTTTATATGCACAGTCCAAGACTGTTTCTGCTGCCTGGGTTTATTTGTAGGGTAATAAACGAACAGTTGTCTTGGTGGGGAGTGGGCATCTGACATCGAAAATAGCCCACTGCTGAGAAATCACTTGCCAGCTGAAACTGGCTATCAGTAGGTGAAATTATGAGGAGTCAACAGAGACCCATGTGGAAATCTAAACTCATCCATGCAGATCTGTGGCTGGGATTGTGTTTTTAGATAAGCATATCACTTTTTGATAGTTTTCTTTCACTGTGGTTCCTTGTGCTGTTTGGAGAGGGAGAGGAGGTGTTATCTCCCTGGTTTGCTTTGTGAAGGTGGCCATTCCAGTATTAAATGAAAGAAGAAACAATTGTGAAGGATGTAAACAAAACTGGAATGATGACATGAATAAGTGATTGGGTTGGGTTGTGTATGAGACAAGTGTGAATGGGACCCTGATGTCTGACGGCCAACTCTTCGAGGATGTGCCATAATTTCTTGACACTAAACAGTAAACAGAGGTTGTGTTAATTGGGAATGACAGCCTGTATCCTGTCTGTGCTTGTGTTTTGTTGAGGTTGACGAAAGTTGACTAAGCCAGGTGTCTTGTACTGGCAATTGGGCATTGTTTTTGACACTTACCTATCCTTTTCTACTAATATTAGCTCTTTAACGAGGTCATGCTGGTATCAATTTTTAATATATAAAAATTCAAAAATACCTGACCTTTTAGCTGCCAAGAAGGGCTTTATAATCTTTTTGCCATCTGCATAGTTCCCTATTTTGCATGTTTTTCTCATACCTTCTCTTATTTTCATGCTTTCTATTTCTTTGTTTTGTTTGTTTTAAACAGTGGAAAAAATATCAGAATCAATCTTCATGTTGAAATTACATATCATTCCATTGTCTCAAAATATACTCTATTCAAAAGCCACTGCAGAGGCAGAATTTGCAGACTTCTCATTTTTTTGTGTGTGTGTTAATGTATTTATATTCCCTCTTCAGAGAGAATTGCAACTTTGAAACTCTGGAGAAACCATCATTTCTTCCCTTTCCAGACCACTCACCCAAAGAAGACCAACACACAAATCTTCTAACAGGCTCTTTGCAATACTCTTCTAAGGATTCGGCCTAATATGATGCTAGGGCAGATCTTTTTTTTTTTTTTTTTTTTTTTAAAGATTTATTTACTGGGCCAGCACTGTGGTACAGCAGGTTAATGCCCTGGCCTGAAGCACTAGCATCCCATATGGACACCGGTTTGATTCCCGGCCATTCCTCTTCCGATCCAGCTCTCTGCTATGGCCTAGGAAAGCAGTGGATGATGGCCCCAGTGCTTGGGCCCCTGCACCCATGTGGGAGACCCAGAAGAAGCTCCTGGCTCCTGGCTTCAGATCGCTGCAGCTCTGGCCATTGTGGCCAATTGGGAAGTGAACCATCGGATGGAAGATCTCTCTCTCTCTCTCTCTCTCTGCCTCTCTTCTCTCTGTGTAAAAGATTTATTTATTTATTTGAAAGTCAGAGTTATTTAGAGAGAGAAGGAGTGGCAGAGAGAAAGAGAGAGAAGTCTTTCATCTGCTTGCTCACTCCCCAGGTAGCCACAAGGGCTGGAGCTGCGCCAGTCTGAAGCCAGGATCCAGGAGCTTCTTTCGTATCTCCCACGCGGGTACAGGGGCCCAAGGACTTGAGCCATCCTCCACTGCTTTTCCAGTCCATTGCAGAGAGCTGGGTCAGAAGTGGAGCACCCGGTACTCAAACCAGCACCGATTTGGGATGCCGGCACTGCAGGCAGCAGCTTTATCCACTTCACCACAGTGCCGGCCCCAGGGCAGATCTTTCAATCTTCATTGAAGCCAGTGTTAGAAGCAACAATTTGAGTTACCCTGTATGAGATAGTTTCTGTACATAGCTTATAATGTATGAGGGAACTTCAAAAATTGCATAGCAAATTTAATTAAACAAAAAAATTCACTTGGTGTAAAAATTTTGAAATCTGTGCATATAAGACATCTTTAAAAATTCATGGAAAATGCATATTCAGAAAAAAACTTCATATAGGTTCATATAAATCTAGAATATCCATGGTATTAGAGAAACACAGTAGCTCTGTTTCAGAACCTTTGCCATTGTTTGTGAGTTCCTTTACTTTCTTCTCGTTGGTTTTGGAATGTGATATCGATATTGGAACCAAACTGTGAAAAGAAAAAACTGATTTAAATAAAAACACCAAAGAGTTAAAGAGGGGAATTCCTAGCTTAGGTTTTCTGTATATACATTGGTGATAATATTTGGATGCACAGCACCAGATATTGGCAAATTCTGCATTAAAAATGACCAAACAGGCTATCAGGAGTTCATACAAGAGAAGGTAGAGTTTGGGTGAGGGAGTGGGGAGAACAGGTTAAAATCAGTAATGATTTAAAGTATGGACTCTTCTGAGACCGTCTCTGTTGAATAAACATGAAATCCTGCATGAACCAAAAGACTGACTTTGTAAAAATAGACTAACAAACCAAAGGACAGGTGGTAAGGACAATATGGGAGCAGAGTCCTATCATAGAGCCCTTAAGTCACTGAATAAACTGTTCTTATTAAGAAGCTTCTTTACACAGAGAAGTTTTGATAGTCAATGCCCCTGGGCTCAAAATCTTCCCAATAACTCAGGCATAGTAATTAGCGCCTTGCTGTAGCACTGCCCCGTGGGCCCAGGCTTTGGGACCACTTTATAACTGAGGCTGTCTTGTCACAAAGTGCTTCAGGTGATTGTCAGAAACAAATCCTCCTTAGGCAGACTTTCCCTTTCCAGTCCATGGTTTTAATATGTTTAACTCTGGAGACCTGAGAGGAGTACGGACTAAGGGGAGCTTTCAACAATGGAATCTGTGGTAGGGCTTGTTAGAAGTGGGTTGGATCAAAGTCTCATATGTGGAGAGAGACAGTGAGAGGTCTCAACACAGAGCTGTTGCAATGGACTTATCTGTTCCCAGATGCCGCTGGATAGAAACTTGGGAAGATGGATGATTGTGGTAACTGGTAAGTCCTGGCAGTAAGAGATGACCAAAAATTCCCAGCAGGCAGGCAATCACCATCCTTTAGACTGTTCTAGAAACTTCCCTGATCTGATCCTTGCCTGCCTTTTCACCTCGTTTCTCACTGCCTTCCTCTCATTTCCCAACCATATCATTTTGAAATAATCCACATGGGTTTCTCAGGAAATATCTCAGGATATTTGGACTCACTGTATCAGAGATCCCACTTTCCTGTGTCTGGCACATTTTTATCCTCCAGGTTTTGTCTTCAGTATGACCTCCTATGACGATGCTCCCTTATTGCTCTAACTACATTACCCTATTGCCCTAGATACATACCTGATTTGGAATCATCTTATAAATTTACTTGTTCATTTCTGTCTTGTCTCAGGAATACAAACTGCTTCAGAACAGGCAGGGTACCTGATCTGTTTAGCACTGCTTTCTGGGTGTCTAGAACAGTGCCTGGCATATAGTAACTGCTGAGTAAATATTTCTTCAGTCAATAAATGGATAAGTAAAAAAAAAAAAAGAAGAAGAAGAAGAAGAATCATGATGGGAATTGAAATGAAGGTAAAAAGACAGAAATCTTTGGATATAAGGCCATGACCTAGTCACAAGGAATTAAGCAAGAAAGGAACTTATAGAACCAATCTGCATAGTAATACAGACTGACTTGGAGAAAATGGACCTTAAGTGTCTTTAAGTTTCTTCTAATTAGTGGTCAGTTTGGACTTCAGCTTGGAATATGAGCCAAATAGTAGGATTGTCATTTCTGGAAACTGAAGGATTGACTTAGAAAGGTAAATAGCATAAGCAAAAGCTGAAACCAGAATGGTAAATCTGTGGTTAGCATTGGTGCTACTATGACAGACATGATGACTAGATCACAGAATCTTCACTGCTAGTCCAGTTACAGCCACCACCCGTTAGAATGTAAACATTATCAGGGCAGGACTTTTGTTCTTTGCATTGTTTCATCCCCTGCATTTTCCAACAGTGCTTTTTATTTGCAGTTGTGCAGTAAATATCTTCTGTATTAAATATTTGATGACTGGCTCAATCAGATTTGGCATATGAGATATATCTTATTTGCCATCCCTGACCTGAAGCAAAAAGCAAAGGAGCTAAAATGGGGTTGCAGGGAATTGTTATCACAGGAGAGTAACAATGGATCTCATGATCCTAAGAAATGTTTCCATGCTGAGAACTGGCAGCTGTCTGGCCATCACTCTAAAGTATAAAGCCTGAGGCTGGCTATGCCTTCAATTTGCTGTACATTGGAAACAACTCGGCTTGAGTCCAAGATGCATGCTCCTTTGTGCCAAGGTAGACTCCTGGGGGTGGGGGACTATAATATTATATCAGATAATTGTAATATGCTGCAAGTGCATCAATTCAACATTAATTTACTGCGTACTACTTGTCTAAAGTGTCTTCCATGGTGAGATTTTAAGCCTCAATTTCTACGTTGAGAGGAAGTTCTTTCCTGAAGTCATTTCAAGCCTGACTCAAGGAGTGGTTTCTTGAGCAGTCATTTTATTAATTAACCCACTGTTTATCCATTGAAGGGACCACAGCTGAGATTTCTCATGGGTTTTATATAAAAGAACAGAATCTCTTTTTTATAATTTGTTTATACACTGGTGTTTTTTGAGAATCTGCTATGTATAAGCTGTTTGCTAGGCATACAGTAAAGAATAGTAATGTTCAACAATGAAGAAATTAAGTCCTTTTCATGGAGATTATATTTTCATAGGGAAGCCAGAATCAAAACATAAATATATGATCTCAGATAATGATAAATTATTTGTCTCAACTGAGTAGCAGAACTTGACTAAAATATGTTCTAGAAAGAATGAGCTTAAGAACCACAGATGAATTTAAAACCATTCAAAAATAGATTTTCTTTTAAAGAGAGCCAAGAGAATGGGTTACAAGGTCTAAGAGTCTTGGAATCAAGGGTTTTATGATTCACTGGATGGGAAATTGAAAAAGAAAGAGGGAGTAACTTCAGGAGCGATGTTGTGGAGGGGCTTGAGGGGCTGGAGTGTCATCTGCACTTGCACCTCCATCAGCAAATGGTTCTACCGAGGCAAATAAGGATGGTTCAGTGCACGGGTGCCTGCCTGTTTAGGAAGATGTGGAATATGTCTCCCCTTGTTCCAGCCTGTGTTTCCTCATGCCAGTCCATTTTCTGTCATATTGGGGATACGAAGGCAGCTCAGTAGCTTGCTCATGACCGAGTCTGGGGATGCCAAGAGTAATGAAACAGAATGTTGTGTCCTCAAAGGACATCTCAGTATGGAAGACCCCAGGAAAAATGCCTCCCCATCCCCATATTCACAGGAGGTTTCCCTTGGAGAGTCATTTAGTCATCATTTAGTCAATTTGGTAGAATCATTTTGAACTCAGGTTTCTGTGAACATTTCTTTCCTTCACACTCATTCTGGAAAACATCGCCTTGAATTCACAAACTCCAATTAAGTATGCTTGGCTAGTAACTTCACCATGAAATATCTCGAACTATTAAAGTAGTGAATAAAGTATTCTACTTTTGACACATCTATACAAACCTCAGAGGATTTGAAAAACTTGAAGTATGCAGAGGGAAATCAGACTAAATGCTCACATATATTTTATTAGAAACATTTCTTTAAAAACATGCAGACAAGAAAAAAAAGAAAGACCAAATTCAATTTTTGAGTCTGACACTTCAGCTTCCCTACACATTACTCTATTCTAAACAGGAAAAATAAAATCAGCTTTGTTCCTGAGCATATGCTTTTGACATTTTTTTCCTTGAAGTCTGTGAATTATTAATAAGCTAATTTCTCTTTATAGTTCAATCTTTGGAGATTTAAAGTGTTCACTCAAATGCACAGGGAAGAGATGGGGATTCAGCTCCAATCAGCTCCAATCCTCTCCGGAGGTGCTAGCCGTGAAGTATCTCTGAGTCTTTGATATCAATCTTTGATTCAGCTGGGAATTTCTGATCATTTCTAGAACTTGGCCGTTAATAACACTTAATGCCCTCTTTAAGTTGGGTCATTTCTGCCTGGTGTTTTTATGCTTTCACTTTGCTCCCGAGGTGTTTTATGGGTGTGTTTATATGGTGTATGTGTGTATGTGTATCTCAACATGTAGATAAACTTGACGGATTGTTTTTTAGTTGTACTAGAATTCAAGGCTTTTGATAACAGAGGGTGCTCAGTAAACTGGAAGTTTCTGTAATAAACCATGTTGGATCTAAGTGCCAAGAGTGCTTCCTCCTTGCTCAGGGGAGGGACAGAGTAAGCTTAGGGCTCTGTAGAGAAAAGATGTTGCAAAAACCAGTGTGCAACAGAACGAATGAGCTTTGGATTAAGTTCCCTCCTTTTCTTCATCCTGTACAGATGAGCATTTTAAGAGATGGACCAGTAGTCACAAGTGCGAGAGAGAGTCCTCCATTTACTGGGAGTTCACATAATTGAAGAACTTTCCTCAGTGTGAAGTATGCTTTCCTCAGTGTATGGGAGTTTTTCTTTGTTTTCCTGAGAAACTAAGACACAGTTTAATTTACTGATACCCAGATATCCTGCAAGGTACTGAGCATGCTTTCTCTGATTTGGTAGGAATTATGTTTTTTTTTTTTTTTCTGGGTATGATCTTCATCCTCTGATCTATGGTCTATTTATTGATCCAAAAGGGAAAAAAATCTAGCAAACATGCGCTACACCATTCATACCAGCTCCCTGCTCTCCTTTTCTCTGATACTTTCTGAGGGTACTGGTTACCTACCTTGAACTGGCCTTGCCTTTAGTTTCCCTTTACCTCTCCCTAATGACCTCCTGTACTCCCTGGATATAATGATCAGGCAAGAGAGTCACCAGTCTACCCTGTTGAAAAGGACACTTGGCAGGCACCCTGAAGAACTGATTCCACACCTTAGCAGCCTCTGCCCCAACATGGCCAGCTCATGTAGACAGTAAACTTATTTCTCTCCTCACAAGGCTTGGTTCACAACCATAGAAGAGAAGGGGGAAGGGAAGGCAGAAGAAGAAAGAAAAGCTTTTCCTCTTTTTAAAACCAGTTCTATTCTGGGACTTTATTTACTTTTTTGTTTGGCTCCAGGGGTTAAAGGGCTCACAGTAATGGAAACTTGAGGCCACCATTTTATTGCTCTTCCACTGGACTTTCTGGGCTGATTTGTTTGGTGGTAAAATTGAACTTCTTCAGTCTTTCTCACCCAGGACCTTAACCTTGATCTAGCTCTAAGAACTCCCTCCTCAAGGACCTGGGAAAACTAGCCAATCATGCTGAAGTGGTTATGCACATGAAAAGATAGTGACTTTTACCAGTATCTGCCTTTCTTTCTTTTTTTTAAAGGTTTATTTATTTATTTGAATGTCAGAGTTAAACAGAGAGAGGAGGAGAGGCAGAGAGGCAGAGAGAGAGAGAGAGAGAGGTTTTCCATCTGCTGGTTCACTCCCCAGTTGGCTGCAACAACCAGAGCTGTGCCAATCTGAAACCAGGAGCCAGGAGCCTCCTTTGGGTCTCCTATGCAGGTGCAGGGGCCCAAGGAGTTTGGCCATCTTTCACTGCTTTCCCAGACCATAGCAGAGAGCTGGATTGGAAGTGGAGCACCCGGGACTCAAACCGGCACCCATATGGGATGCTGGCACTGCAGGTGGCGGCTTTACCGGTTATTCCACAGCACCGGCCCTGCCTTTCTTTTTAAGGACTTAGACATCTTTAGATTGGAAGGACTTATTTGTTAAAGAAAAACATTTTGTGTATTATGTAAAATTGCCATCTTTCCCAATTTTGCCATATTTTTAAAAAAGAGTTGTTTGAAAAACATATCACACAGAGAGAGAGAGAGAGAGAGAGAGAGAGAGAATTTTCCATCTGCTGGTTCACTGGTTCACTTCCCAAATGGCTTCAGCAGCCAGATCTAGCATGGCAAGTCTCTAATATGTACTGTGTCTGGCAACTTCTTGAAAGAAACAACACCAGGAGTAATTAGGCTCACACAATGTGGAGGGTGGCAAGGCTGAGAGCTGCAAAGCAGGTTGACTTGCTGGCAATGCAATCAGGAGTTAATGCTGTGGTTTGATGTGGATTATCCTCTTCTCTGGGAAATGCCAGTTTTTGCCCACATTATCAGGTATAATCTTTACTTAAATTCATTTAAAGCACATCTTCAAAACATCTTCAACATAATGCCAGCTTAGGACTTGAGTAAAATTGCCAAGTTGATATATAAACTTTGACCATCACCTGCACCAGCATTGGTAATTCCTTACTCTATTCTCTCAGCAGTTCCAATCACCAATCTAATACAGGCTGCACCAGCTCCCCTAAGTCAGTGCAATGGTGTCCTCATTAATCTCCCTGCCTCTGCTTATACTCCTAGAAAAAACTGTTCTCTGTTCTATAGCCAGAATTTTTTTTTTCAAATTGTAGAATGAATCCTGTGCTTCTGTGCTTAAAATCACTCAACTGTACTTGCCTGGATCTAGGATCAGTCACAACTCCTTATCACAGCTTTCACAGCCCTGTGGACTCTGGCCCCTATACACTTCATTGGCCTCCTTGCTGTTTGCATTCCAGTAACACCAGCCCTGAAAGTGTGCTGTGTTCCCTTCTGCCATCGAGTCTTTGCAAGTGATGTACCTTCTGCCAGAAACTGGTTCCCTCTCCCTGTGCCGAGCTCAGTCCTGCTCCTCCATGCCATAGTAGGTTAGCCTTACTCCCTTAGGGGAAACCTTTCTTGACCACTTTTACCAGACCATATCTTTCTTTTATTATTATAGCTCACACCTTTGCATTGGAGGTTGATGCATTGGTATAGCCAATATTTAAAATTTCTGGGAAATATACTGTATTGACTGCATTTTTATTCATTGGGCCACTCTACCAAGCTTGCTTGGCACCTAAAGGAGATATAACTCATCCTACATATTTAGTGTCTTTAGTTCATCATACAATTGTACAGCTTTGAAGACATCCCTATATTTTAAAATCAGGAGATTTCATTTAAAAATGTAAATATGATTTCTTATTAAAAATAATCTGTCATCCCATAGGGCAAAAATCAAGTTGAGTTGAACAACAGATGTCCATTTAAGACAAGACAGTGCTGTCTGGCTGAGAATGTTCATGTGGGTTCACATCACTCAGGGCAGGGTCAACCTAACCTCCGCATTTGGATTTGAGGTTTTCACTATCACTGATAGGTACCAAAAAGCTTTGGGAGCAATCTAGAACTCAAACCTCTGCTTATATATATTCATGTCCTTTTCTGTAGGTGAGAGCTGGTCAAGCCATTGCTTCCATTGGTTATTCAGAAAATCTTTTTGATTTGGTTGGACCAAGAATGACACAAAGTTAGGACTTGGGCCTGGCATTTGGCCTTATGATTAATCCACCGGTTAGGACCCCTGTGTCTCACATTGGAGTAACTGGGTTCAATTCAAGGCCCTGCTTTCTAATCCCACCTTTCTGCTAACATAGATCTTGGTAGGCAGTAGTGATGGGTCAGTAGTTGGGCTCCTAACACCTGGATTGAGTTCCTGACTCCCAGATTCACCTTACCCCACCCACAAACCAGCTGTTGGGGGCATTTTGGGAGTGAACCTGTGGATGGGAACTCTGTCTCTTTATCTCTCAAATAAATAAATAACATTTATAAGTAGTGAATTTATAGTCATTTTCTTTTAAAAAGCTGAAAACATAGCTGTATCCATTATTTTTGTCATAAAATAGAAATAAAATTACTTAGCAGAATCAACAGTCAAAATGACACAGTAAGAAGACCATGCACACAGATCTTTTATTGCCTGACTTCTCCCGGGAACTTAAGTAAATTCCCTGAGCTTGTGACCTTCCATTGGACACAATACAAAGGGTCATTATTTGCTTGATTCTCATGCTTAAAGAAAAAAACAAAAAAGGAAGTCCAGATGAAAGTTAAAAATAGGGCATGTGAATTGAATGCAACTTTCTCTGGGATCATAAGTCTGGTGAAGAGAAATGAAGAAGGAAGAAAAAATAGAACCTCTTTTACATGAACTTCCTGGAAGAATGTTATTTGCTCACAAATATTTATCTAGTGAACTCCTCAAACTAATTCCTCATTAATGAAAGGGTCCTGGAATGTAAGTGGAATTCATCAGCACATCTTCGAAGGAATCTCCAGAGCTAAAATGAGAAAAACCCCTGACTTGGAGACATGTTTTCATGCTCTACACGCCTTTCCAAATTGCTCTTCTCTCTTTGTCACTAAGCATTTTTTCTTAATATAAAGAACACACACAGACACTCTCCCATCTGAACTCATTTTCTGGAAGTCAAGATACTGTTGTGGATCATATGACTAATTTGTAAAAGAATAATCATATAGTTCCCAAGTTCCTCTGGCCCCTAGTAAGAGAAGATCTTTCTGTCTTGCAGTGTGACTCACTTTTAATAAACACAAAGTGTTTTCTGAAATTTGTTCTGAGGGAAGAACTGAATCTAAACTGCCAGTCCTAACTGCAAAGCATTATTCCAGTCAAGGAATTGTATCACAGGTGGAGATGCCTCTCTGGGAAAGAAAGCATCTGCTTCCAAAGGAATGTCATCAGCAATAAAGAAAGATGGGGAAATCATGTGATCCAAGAATTGGCTTGAATCCATATCAGATCTGCTTTTCAGTTGTAAAAACAGTAAGTTATCCTAGATTATTCTTATGCATTCAGTGAAAAACTTCTTTGCTTTACTGGAGTTCAGAAAGGACAACAGAATCCACTAAAGTATTTAGAGAATGATTATTTCTGAATTCTGCAGCAAAGTCCAAATGCCACTTCCTGGTTCAGGAGCAAGAGGCTTGGGGGAAAATAAGTTTAAGCTCATAAAAACACTCAAAGGGCACACTGGTCATCAAACAGCTTGGAGCAAACTGAATTTGCAAATGAATCTGAAAACATGTGGATTCAATTTTCCTTGAAATGCCCAGAGGTTAAAAAATTAGGTGGGGGCAGAGGATGTTTGGCAGAAAGAGCCTGGGGTTTGGCTACGTGCACAAGTTTCTGAAAAATAAATTGATTGTTTTGCCAGAGAGAAAATATTACCTGGTCCCCTTCCTCAATCACATCTCTAACTTAATTATCAATGGTCCCATTGCTCATTGGCCTGCAACGTGGACAAAGGAGTTGGCGCAAGTCAGGTTTTATTCGTTCTCAGGGTGGCGTTGTCCCTGGCCAATCCGGAATTTCAGGACCGTCATGGGTTTCAACTCTAGTAACTCTGTGGCTAGGAAACGAACTGCTAGCAAAATTGTTTCTCTTGTGCCTACTGCTTCCCATCTGCCTCCACTCATCACGTTTTTACCCCTCTTTCTCCTCCCGCCAAGCCCCTCAAATAATACCTTTTTTATGACCAAATAAACACAGGCAAATATGGAACTGCTTTAGAGAGCAAATCCAAATTGTTTTAAAAGATCATGAAAATAGAGTGGATGGGGGGAAAGCAGCATCTGAGAAAAAGCAGTGATTGCCCTTAAAACAATGTAAGGCCAATGGCACAGAGTCCCATTTATAAGATGATGTGTGTCGCCTGTAAGTGGCTGTTCCTGGTCTCTGAGGTAGCAAAGTTGTCACATGGTTCTTTTGTTGCCATGGCAATAATCTGTAATTGTGCAGAAAATCCATGGAACTAGCAAGCAACTCCTTAGTGGATTGGGCTGAAAGAAAATCAAACCCGTGAAAGCCCTGAACTGATGTGGTTATGAAAGTGTGTTGGTCCTGCTGGTCTGGTTGAAGGTTGAGGCTGTTCTGATTATGTGGCTTTCCTTCTCCTGGCTCTCATCAGAAATATGTATATATCTCTTCACTTTTGTCTTTGTAACTGGTGGAATGCTTAAGTCCCAGTTCTGCACATTCAGTGGGATTCTGAGCACACAGTTTGAAACCCATAGGATGGCAATTGGAGCTCCTTTGGCTTCTGGAATTTCTGGACCCTACACTAGTATCGAGGATCAAGAGCATATTTGTCCATCTAGGTATAACAACATTTGTAAAACATTAGGGTCTCCACCAGGCCAGGTGGGTGTTTTCCCCCTGGCAAAGGTACCAAGGACATGCTGGGAGGGGAGGAGAGCAAGAGGATGTGTTGTTGCCAGGGTCGCCTGGCAACCAAGTGTACACACATGTACAGCACACCCTGCTGAAGGCGTTCCAAGACTTGCCTTTCCTAAGACCAGCTAATACAAACCATGCCCAAAAGACAGCCGGGAGACAGAGGGTAGGTGGCATTTTTCCCTGTGGTGCTAGATGCTGCTCGACATTTATGCACATATCAGCAGTCAACACGAAATGGTAGAGGGCTTGGATGAGTGTGGGGGGCCCTTGCAAGAAAATTGAGCAGGGAGAGGAGCCAGACAAATTACTCTCATGGTCCAAAGTGCAGTGAGAATCCCATGGGAATGCAGCCTCCCAACCGATCCCATGAGAACATCTGGGATGAAGACACTCACGCCAGGCCCTAAACCGCGACTCATTAGTAAAAACGCTTCATTTCTTCTCATTTCTTTATTTATCTTCTCATATACCGCAAAGATGACTTGCTTCCCTTCTGCGCATTTTCCTACTGGGAGCAGGAAAAGGAAGGTGGAGAAAGAACGTCCGTCTGTCCATGGGGGTGTTGTTTTCTCTTGGACACCCCCTCCTTCAGGGTTTTTCAGTTACAGACAACAGAGACTCACTCTGCCTGATGGAAGCGGAGGTGAAGGTGGTGCAAGAGAGTGAGGGCATTTAATCTGGGGAAAAGCTTGAAATCAAGATACAAAATGGCTAGGAATCTGACATTTTAGGGGTTTAGACAGTGTGCATGCAAGCACACACACACACACACAGAATCAACAGTCTGACCATAGTTTGCGATTAGAATATTTTAGCTTCCACCATTTTTCTTTCCTGACGTTTTTTCTCTAGAGTCAAAGCCTTGGGGAAAATAATTTGAATGGTCTTATTTGTGTCATGAACCTGTTCTCTCTTGGCAAGGATCAGGCATGTGAGGGGAGAAAAGAGAAAGATAACCCTTAACTCAGAGTTTCATCAAGAGTCCACATGGTGAGAGAGAGAATCCCTAAAAACAGAAATCAGGGTACATTTTGTGGAAGGAAGAGGCTGATTGGATCATGGGATGGTCGTGGTGTTGGCCCGATGCAGAGAGGCCAACAATGAATGTCTGGCAGCACTGTGGTTGGAGGGGAAGTTGGAGAGTAGAAATGCCAGTCTTGCCTTAGTATGCCTGATCAGAGATTTCTGAGGAACGTGGAATAGAGATAAGTAAATGGAGAACGAGTGAAGGAGGAGGTCTCAAAATACTCTATTGGGCTCTCTCTTCCCTAATGAATGAGAGAAAGGATGACGACCCGATTTGACACCAGCCGTGCTAATGGGGTAGACTTCCTGCTAGTCAGAGCTCCCAGTTAATGTCCACTTCTCAGCATGTCTGATTATGGGTTGGAGTTGACCGATCGGCAAACTACTCAATTATAAGCCCATCTTCTCCCCGTGGAGCCACTAATTAAAACAGGAACCACGTAGCAGCACACACACACTCCATGGAGTTCCACCTTCCAAAAGCTGAATTAGTCACAATTAGCTGCTGTCAGTGAAATTCAGCCTCCTCCTCCCTCTCCCCAAACCCACTCCCGTTTGCTGTGAATTCGTCTCTGAAAAAAAAACATCCCCTGGGGGTTACTGATCTCCCCCACACCCTCCACTGTGAGAAAGAAGCACACGCAGCAGGAGTTTGCAATCCAGCGCTGAAATGCAGCTAAGTGGAAACCTCAATGTTCTGGAATGTTCTGACCTTTTGTTCTGCCAAGCATCTTTTTTTTTTCTCTGAGATCACATCATGAAGGGTATTCCTACATACACTTAATTTTTAAGAGGAGAGAGGGAAAAACTAACCACATGGGTCAGTACCATTCCAATTGCAGGAGAGCTGTTATACAGATAGCTGGTACAAACTGCAAATGTTTTTATTTTCTTTCTATATCTTCATCCGCACAATGGGCCACTTTGGTAGTGTAAGCTGTAAATGCACATCTTGAGAACAGGATGAGTCTTCCACGTGCAGAAGATGACAGAGAAATGGTGTTGAGAAGCACCATGCTTGGGCCGGCGCCGCGGCTCAATAGGCTAATCCTCCACCTACGGCGCCGGCACCCCAGGTTCCAGTCCCGGTCAGGGCACCAGATTCTGTCCCATTTGCTCCTCTTCCAGGCCAGCTCTCTGCTGTGGCCCAGGAGTGCAGTAGAGGATGGCCCAAGTGCTTGGGCCCTGCACCCTATGGGAGACCAGGAGGAAGCTCCTGGCTCCTGGCTTCAGATCAGCGCGCGGTGCGCCAGCCGCAGCAGCCATTGTGGGGGGTGAACCAACGGAAAAGGAAGACCTTTCTCTCTGTCTGTCTCTCACTGTCCACTCTGCCTGTCAAAAAAAAATAATAATAAAAAAAAAGAGAAGCACCATGGTTACAGGGTAGAGGAACAGGAGCTTACTACACAACAGAAACTGAATGCCAGACACATGATTTCTCCACCAGAGAGGGGAACTTTTGTAAGTTGATCAGGGTCCAGTTCAAATCTCCATTAGTATTAAAATCAATATTCCTGGCTGGAAACAAGATGTCACTCCTGGATTCCTTCCAGAGAGACTGCCAATTAGCCTCCAGTGGAAAGCTGCCTGCCTTCCTCCTCCTAACGTTCTCTCTTGCTTGAAAAGAGACATCTCAAATGCTCTTGCCTTTTGGTTCAAACTTTTCCAGTTCAACAGGTGTTGACTCCATGAGGTTTTTTCCCTTGAAATGAAATGAAGTAGAAGTTTCTCTATCAAAACATTTTTCTCAAAACATCTGTGTTCATTTAAAAGTTTCTTAGAAAATCACTTTGCATCCCATTATAGAGGAGCAGATCAACCTCAGAGTCATTGTACAAATCATAGATGGGAATAAACCATGGCAAAGTGTTCTCAACTCTGGAGTCAAACAGATTTGGTTTCAGTTTTGAAATCCCTAGTTAGTTCATCTCTTTTGGCTTCAGTTTCCAAATCTAGAGTTCATATGGTTATTGGAGTATTCAATGGAATAATGTACATAACGCCTTTGACATAGAATTTGTCAAATAGAAATGCTTAGTAAGTGATGAGAACTACTAGTGATAACTTGAATTGTAGACAGAACTTCCAAGCATGTAGCCACTCCACATTGGTGAAGAGGAAAGAATGCTTGGAGTTCTGGACCTTTAGGGAACACTTACAGTGAATCAGCACTGCACTCGTGATGACCTATGTGGCTCCATCTTATCCATATCTCTTTGCTGCTTTGTTCCCACCAGTTAAGTTTTGATGCAGCCATAGGCCAAGGTTTTGGTTCCACATCTCCCACCTTGGGCAGGTCATCCAAGGGAAATATGGGGAATGGCAGATGCTTAAGAAAATCCCACTTATTTATCAAGTTTCTTTATTCCACTTGGCTTCAGCCAAAATTCAGAGGTAATAATTTCATGACAAAATGGAGCAAGAATGCCAGACACAGTCATAAATACCAGCTAGGCTGGAGTCACCTTTTTACACACTCATATACAGACAGAAAAGTTTAGAGCTAAGCACTCAAAGATTATCCACCTATCATCCCTTGTTGGCGCATATTAAAATGGAGATCATTTTATGTATTTCACATGTTATGGATTGATTTAGGATGGGATGACTTTATATAAGCCAAAGCTTTGATCAGTTCAGAGATGAAGACCTGGGGTCACCAATAGGCACTATTCTCTAATACTATGCCTTTCTTCCAATCCTTACTCCAAGAAGGGAACAAAGTCTGGGTTAGTCAGGATGTTAGAAGGCAGGATAGAGTAATATCAGGGAGATGGTGGGTGGGAAGCAGGAAATAGCATGACCAGCTCTTAAACAGGCTCAAGTTGCTCACTGTCATATACAATAAATCTGTGCAAAATCTTAAAGGCAATTAAATAAAACAGAGAATACAAATGTGGAAAAAAGCTATTGTAATTGGATATTCCGTAACTTGTGATCCAGGCATAATGTTTCCATAATAGTATATATAAGAGAGTGTTCTTTTCAATAGCCTAACAACGATTAAGTAATTGAACAGTATTATTTCAAAATATTTTCTAGGTTGGATCTTATATCTCAGCATATCAAATATACACATGTCCAGTTATGAGAACCCAGTGTTAGGACAGTGAGCTCCAGCCTACAGAACATCTGGCTTCAACCAATGTTATCAATTTCTTGTTTTTATAAGCAATATATTTGGAGGGCCAGGCTTGTGTGTTGTAGAGGGGTCATTTGATTCACCTGATGCCACATTTAATTTTGGACACTTGTGTTGGCTAGTGTTTGGAGGTAAATGACCTCAATCTGTATTAAAATAGTCTGTTACTTTAATTTAGTCATCTGGTTGTTTAGGTCCCTGGTGCCTAAAAAATATACTGTGGAGGGTCATGATTCAGTCATTCCCAAAAATACTTATTAAAAACCAACATGGCCCAAGTACCTGCTCTCACAAGCATAGTGTCTAGCAGGGTAAACAGTGTTAGGCGAATCATCACTTCAGTGGTGATTTGCTTACAATTATGGAAAATGCTTCGTAGTCAAATCATGGGTGCCAGGATGGAAAATAGTCAACTGATCTACAGATTAAGGTGAATGACCTCTGAACCAAGCAACATTTAAGACATTTAAACCTGTCATAGACTTATTCACATGAAGAAGAAGAGGTGGAAGGAGAAAAGGCATTCCAGAAAGATCAGCATGTGCGAAGGCTCTGAGGCAAAAGGAATAAGAAACATTTGAGGAATTGGAGAAAGACCAAATGGCCAGAGTGAAGGAGATTGTTAGGAGATAAGAGTGAGGTGGCAGGCAGGGTCCGTGCTGTGGATGTAGGTGCAGATAGTGGGGGATTTAGACCTTGTTCTCACAGGTGTCATCTAATAGAGAAACAAGTTTCTTGAGTAAGCCCTCAAAAAAATATTTACTGACTGTATGATCACTCCTTGTAATGTATTAACAACATTGGTTGGTAAAAGGAGATGTGATTTTGGGTTGTCCTCCTCATGATGGGTGGTACAAAGGACAGTGAATTTTTGTTAACATTTTGCAATTTTCCATGATTTGTGACACTAATGATTTTTGCTACAGTTGGCTAATACCCATGTTCTAATGGATACAATATTGTTTTTTAAAAATCCTCATTTTTATTAAACAATTACTTATAAAGTGAACTTTAAACCATTACTACAAATGAAAAGTCAGTATTATCTGCCATAAATTTAAGGTAAGTATAGAAATAAATAGAATGGTTAAAAAAAACAGAAAAGAGTTGTCTCATGCTTGATAGTCACTGTTGGTTTACTGGAGTTCTATTAGATGAAAAAAGAGATCAGCAAAAGACAGAATTGGAAAGATACACTGATGCCAAACCAAGGCATTTTCCTTGACTCTGATGGTTGGTTTCAAAGAGAATTGAAAAGAAAGCAACTTTCTCAGTATGAGTACAGTGTTATCAGTGTCATGCCAATGTGCTACATAAAAACATCCACAATCCCCTTGGTGGCACATGGCTCACACTTTGGGAAATGGAATTATTTTCTAGCTAATAATTGTAATCCAAAGACCTAAGTTTAAAATCATTGAGTTCAATTCTCTCCATGGCAGTGAATGTCTACTTCAATTTTTGAAAATGAAGTAAGCATTGGATACCTTAGGCAAAAACAAGCATTCTGATAGACAAAAATCTCAGGGCCGCATTTTCTCGGCAAGACTTGGCCCCAGCAAACCTTGAGACTAAGATAATCAGCCAGACAAAGAAGATTCTGGGATAGTCTCATCTCAGGCGAGGTAGCCACAGGGTTGATTTCAGAATCTGGAGTGATGGGCAGGTGGGGGACCACTCTGAAGGGTCAAGAGGAACCTGGCAGCAGTATGAGAGACTCACAGCCAGTGTTCCATACACAGGAGATTTACAGTTATTATCCTTTTAAATACGATTGTCTTTCTGTCATTGATATCAGCAGAATCAAGTTGGTAACAGCAGAAAAAGGGAGGGATGAGGAGAACCAAGGAAGACTTGGATCCCAGGAGAAATGTTTTATTGAGTTGTTATCCAGACAGAGACTCAGGGCCCAGGAGAATGAAAAGGAGGAATTCAGTCATCAAATCTGTAGGCATTTGGCCCCAGCAATGAGGTGGGAGGACCTTTGCAGCAAAGACCCTTGATGTAGAGCAGCAGGTGGTCAAATATTTGTTTTTATGAGCACAACATAACCAACTCAATCCCTGCATTCACAGAATCAGTATCAGTTGGAACTTACTAGAGATTCTATTATTCTACCCCATCCCATTCCACTGTACCAGGAACTCTGGGAGCATGATCCAGCTATTCTGTTATAATAAGCCCTGGTACATGCCCGAATTTGCGAATCACTGGTCCAGAGGAAAGAGTGCAAGAGTGCAGTGCCAAGGGAGAATGGGGTGTCCCCCAAGCCGGGATATGCACTTCTCACATTTTATTGGTGACTTTCTCTGTACTGCTGCTCTCTCTGTGCACAGAGACAAATGTTATAGGAGGTGATTTAAGGACTCTCTTATTAAGCACTTTTAGTTTCCAGTCTATTCTTTTTAGATATATACTTTGAGGAGAATTTGAATACATCTCATTCATCTGATAGAGTGGATAATCTATGAATGTTTCCTAATGGTTTTATTTTAAAGCTAGGGCTCTTTTGGGTGATCTTGTGCCCAGTGAGAGACATAATAGAGTCATTGATAGGGAGAAGGGCAGCCCAACCATAATGCAGAGGTGGAGAGGTCTGATGAAGAGGATGACTTTGCAACAAGGATTCTCGAGAGAGGCAGCAGGAAAAGGTACCAGGACAGAATCCGTGGCAGAAGCACAGGCAATGTATGGATCTAGACCTTGGTTTGACTCTTAGCTCTGCCACATGGTAGCCACTAAACCTAATGGAAATTGCCTAATCTCTCTGAGTCTCAGGTAACTAATAGTGATAAAGTTATTTCACAAGTTTATTGGGAGAACTCCGACATAGTGCATGCATATGAAATGGCAAACTCAAATTAGTAGCTTAGTAAGCAGAAGCTATCAAATTGCATTATTTTCTAATTTTTCCCCATTTTTCTAGGTTTCTAGAAATCCAAAGCACAGGTAGTGAAAAGTTTACAGAGAGATTATAGCCAGACTTTATGGAGTTCTTCTCCTTTAGGATGATTTTATTGCTTATAACCAAAACTTTACTCAAACTGGTATAAACATAAAAAAAACCTCTCTTTTAATAGTAAATCCAAAGATGGGAGAGTCCAGGAGTGAGGCATTCAGGGCTCTAGTTCTATTTCTCTAGGATTTTCTTGGTCCCGGTTTACTCTGGTTTTCAGTTTATTCCTTAGTCTGACTTCCCTCATGGTCACAAGATGGCTGCCAGCAACAGCTGAAGTTACGTGCTTTCTTGCTTACATCCAACAAGGCCTGTTGCCTTGAATAAAAAATGTCTCTTCCCACCAATCCTACTGGACCAGATTGAGTCTTGTGCTTTTTCCCAGAGTTAAGAGCATGCATTCATTGGCTGTTGTTCAGTTGGTAGGGCTTTTGAATGAATAATTTTGCATCTGATTATGTTGTTGACTTAGTCAAACCAGGATTCAACTCTGGAACTTGGTACCAGCTGCAGAGTGAGTTTTAGAAGGAAGATGACTCTCTGGGAATGAAAAGGAGGACCGCAACTGTTCACCCTGTTTACTGACTCCCACGGATGAAGAGAAGTGTTTTACATTCATCATCTCGTTTGGCCTTGACAGCTACCTCCTGAGGTTGCTTTATTTCATGTGTAAGGAAGATGACATTCCGAGGCACTCGATAACTTGCTCTGTATCTCTGTAATGTCTACAGAACCAGTATACAGATTCTAGTGCCAGGTACAACAGACCCTCTTCTTCACATCCTGTCTGCTTAGCTGACCTTTTTGGAGAGGGGCTCACCTGTCAGCCTCACATGCAGGGTGTTCAGAGACCCTGGCACCAGCCCAGTGAGGTGGACTCCATTTTACCCCATGCTGAGGAATAATGGGAAAACTCTGGAAAGTACTTGAGCTCAGCTCAGGTTTCCACTGTTATTTTTCTGTTGTTACCAAATACTAAAGACTTTAAAAATTCACTATGGTCATATAGGCAGGAAGAATGACCTCATACTTGCAACCACAAATCCAAAACGCTCTGGAATCTGTAAGACGAACTGTATTTTAATTAGAAAAGAGAAAGAGTGATGAAGACATTTCTTGGATATTTTTTCAAACCCTCCCTTGGCTTGCCTTCAGGCCAAAATGTGACAAGTGCCCTAAATCTGATAACAAACACACACTTCTGAAGTCATTGTTAGCTTTCCTGAAAAGAAAAAAAAATCACATTAGTTTCCTGTTAGCAGTACGAGTTCAAAAATGTACAGCCTTGAAATATAGTGTATGAGAACCCAAGAAATCATCCTTCATTAAATATTAAAAAGCAAAAATGGAGCTCTCAACCCACTTTCCTCTCTGTTTAGAAGGGTTTTTTTTATTATGTCAGGCCCTCAGAACCTTGAACCAGGCAATATTAAAAAGACTTGCGTGTATCCCTAATACCTACTCATTGGTTCTTATCCATGTATTACACTCGACCACTGGGGCAAACTTCCTGACTGAAGAAGTTTCCCTAACTGACTGAGAGCAACAATGCAACTTCAAAGAGCAATTGCATCTTATGGTTTGTAAATAGCAACTCTTGATCTTTGACATAGTAGCTGTTTAATCAAGGGGTGTTGGCTGCCAAAGAAGTAGGGAGTATTTTCACATGTTATATGCCTCCTAAAAGGCACACTTGTTCTTGACAGCTTACATACATTATCTCATTTAATATTCTAATCAAGCCAAGGTGATTTTCATCTCTTTTTATAGAAAAGCACATTGAGATTTAGAGAAGTTAACTCTGTAAATTACAATGACTTCAACAGCAAATAGAGTATGTGGCTGAGAAATGTTAAAGTGAGGATCTATAAACTGTAAACAGGTCAGGTAATACAACTTTTAGACAGGGGGAAAGTCAGTAGAGATGCTGAACATGGTAAGGGTCATTTAACTCTGTGTTTATAGCATGAACACATCCATAGATAACACTTAAAAGATATGGCTATGTTTCAATTAAACTTTATTTATAAGAGCAGGTACTGCACGCACTGGATTTGGCTCTCAGGTTGTAGTTTGAACCCTCATTTCAAGCAATGCTACCTGTGACAATCAGTTATGTTTTCCTATAATTTCAAATACATTATGCTTTGGCACTTTTATAAAATTCAATAAAATGAATTGCTAGAAAGGAAATAAAATGCATGGTCCAAATTTTTGATTATTACATTCAGTTGGATGAAATTACTCTATAAAACTAATACAAAGTCTACAGACGCTCTAATTTCTGTATTTAATTCAGCATGAACAAATAACACTCTATGGAATGGCACCATTCTATATTGGCCCTGTGAGTAGTTGTGTATGCTTTAAGAATTAGTGTATTTATTATCTCACCAGCCATAAACCCAAGCAATGGGCAATGCTGATAGCTTAATCATGATGTTCACGAACTTGACTTATTTCATCTCTGTTTGGTGCCTCTAGCACCAAAACCTTTGTCTCTCTTCCTGTCTTCCTTTTTAGATGAAAGCCATTGTTACTGCTGAATTCCCACACAACAGCATCCAAAACTGAAAAGAAGGAGGGAAGCAAAAAGGGTTTTCTCCTTGAGTTCTTGTCTCTTAAATTAGGCAGGATAAATTTGCCCCAAGCAGTAGAACCCTCCTATGTTTCTTGGGCTTTCAGTCACATGACTCAAACCTACATCAGTCTCTAGAAAAGGATAACAGTAATACCATGGATGGTTTATACCAGTTGCATATGTCTCCCCAAAACTGGTTCCTAAAATGCCTAATCAAAATTATCATTGTGTAAAGTAAGGAAGCTGAACGCTCCAGAAACGTGCTTAAGGAAACTGACCTACATCTTTAAGATCTAGGCTTGAAGGGGAAACTTGTCCAACTCACAGACTGTAAGCCTTTTAATTCAGTGGCCCATCCCAGTAAAAGAATTCTATGGTTCTTTCTTTCTGGCCCATGTACACTTGGTCATTCCTTAAGAGTTTTAACACGTATAGTGTGTTTCCATGTACATAATAACGTTTGAATGCCAATGTTTATAACACATTTGTACTAATATTAGATCCAAGGACAGGATTTAGACCCCAGGGTGATGCTGTAATGCCTGAGATCATGCAACAAAAAGTGTCAAAATCAGAACGGATTGACTCCTTGGTGAACTCTACGCAAGGTATTTGACTTCTTATTCTTCACTGATCAATCAGCAGCATTAAAACAATGGCCAGGCAATCTAGGCAAAAGGTCATCAGACAATTGTTGAGCATTGACTGGTTGTGTCAATAGAAACAACTCACTTTTGAATATATTTATATAGACAGTTTCATGTGCATTGATGACCTGTCCTTGTAGACTTGGGGCTAAGGGATTTCCAAGGATGTGGGGCTTCCAATTTTACAGCTAGGACAGTCCTGGTTTTCAATTTTAAAACAAGAGAAATCCCAGGAAAAGCAGGAAACATTGATTCTCCTATTCTTTTCTTCTATATACTGCCAAAGTGTGGAGGGTTTTATGTGTGTGTATGTGTGTGTTTTTCCATATTCAGTTCATGGGCCCCCAGTTTTACAAGGAAATCAGTAACAAGTATGTCTAGTTTTTGTCTTGTGAATGATACTGTTTTGACAACTAAAATTTGTAAATTAAGAGAATCACAGATATATTTTAGGTATTCTTTGCTTCTTGCACAGTTGGGAATTTCCATGGGAAAGTCTTGGGAATATTTTCCTTGATTGGGAAGGAAAACATGTAGGAAGACCTTGTAAACTTCATTTCTAATTTTTTTTGTCTGCTGCCACACCCAACATAGGCATCTGGCAGCAGCACTCAGAATTGATCCACTGAGCTGGATGTGTTTAAAGTCCTTCCACTGGTTCTCCATGACGGCTATCGGACAACCTTTTGGAAATTACTGAGGATTCCTTAAAAATAAAAAGCTTGGGGAGCCTCTACTAGGCATATATTGGATAGGTCAAGGGGTATAGAATGGTTTTAGGGCCCAGGGACCTGTACTTTTCATTGAGTTCCCCAGGTATTCCTGACATGCTGCCAGCTTCAGAAACAACTGGCTAGAATATGTCACTCAGCCATTCTGAGTGACAACTAAAATTGCAATCACGCTGTTAAGAGAACCCTACAAAATTGCACAATTGCTCATCGTCGTCTTTCTTCCTTACTCTCCCCATTTCTCTGTTCCTTCCTCCTTTCTTTAATGGCAGCAGTTCATGGCAATATTGGGGGCAATTTGGGGAAATGCTCATAGAGGGAGACTTACAGATATTTAAGGTGAATTTAAATATGCCTTCTAAAAATTCAGAGGAATACTTGCAATTTAATGTCTCTAGGTATATGAGGCTTCGAAAAACCCAGAAGAAAGAGGTCTCCGTATTTAGTCCAAGCAAGGGGACATTCCAGGCTGCATTATTCATCCACTGTCTGTGTCCCTTCTGTCCTCCCCTTCTCATGCCTCGGTGTTCCACAACCACCTGAGAATCAAAAAACACAAGGAGGTTTGATTTACATCGCTCATTGGGCTACCAGTCTCTTGGCTGAATCAGGTAACAGAGATGGAAATTAGTGGCAAGTCACTGTCCTGCTTCCTATAAGAGGGGTGAAAGCAAGCCACATAGCAGTGGCAGTTCTTGTTAGGGCCTCTCTAAATGCTAAGAATGATTCTGTTTTTTAAGCTACGAGAATAGTTAATGCAATGTGTGGGACAACACAATTTCCACTGGGGCATAATCAAAAAGGAAGCTCCTTTCCACACTTTTCTTTAATCTTTCTCCTTACCTCAACCTGAAGCAGAGCGGAGGTCCCCCCGGGATTCTGCTCATCAGCTCTGCCTCCGACAAAAGGGAGACTTTTTGCCTAGACAGCTCCAAAGAGTCCCGATTCAAAGGTAAAACAATTAGTACACATTAATCATCATAAGGCTGGTACTAAAAGCATAATCCTCTTAGAACTGGAACAAATTAAGTTGAAAGTGGCAACATACAATCAAGCAGAAAGACCTCACAGTGCAAGGGAGATGAGAGCACACTGCTCAGAAGCCCCAAATCTCCCTACCTAAGAGAGTCCCCAGGCATGCCCCATCTGTGGTCTTTACAAAAAATTACTATGCCTTCTTCAGCTGCCTGTAGCAATCCAAAAGCTCTTCATGCTGGGGCCACATAGCCGTCTTCCTGCAAATCCAGAGGTTCCAGGAACTCCTGGGAGCTACAGTTACCACAATCTGGTGTCTGATAGATTTTCTAAAGGAGGACAGTTGCCTCAAAAACCTGTAATTAGCCTGCCAATGGCTTGTCTGGGAGGAAAGAATAGTCTTCCTTTTCTGCAAAAGGAGGATCTTTGTTCAAACTTCCCAGTGGGACCAGCCTTGAGTGAAAGTTTGATGTAGGTAAGAAATATCTGCTTCTGTCATACCCCATCCGATGACCTCTGTCTCCTTTGCTCTTCTCAGAGCTTTAGTCTATGAAATCAGAGCTGTCTGGGAAGAAAAAACCTGGAATAAGCAAGGCTACTATCACCTGCGACCACCAACACCCCACAGCCTGTCCCCAAGGCTAAAAAAAGAGATAGTATTTCTTACAGCCAAGTATGAATGTGCTTTGAACCCTGAGGAGGGTACAAAACTTCTCTCAGATTGACATTTATGGGTCTCTAAATGTTCTTCTTTGATCTCCCTCCCTCCTCTCCACATTGTTTCAGGTTTCCAGTTATTGAGGTTGACATTGTGGCACAAGGGGCTAAGCCACTGCTTGCAAGTCCACTTCCCCTAGCAGAGCACCAGTTCGAGTCTTGGCAGCACTGTTTATGATCCAGCTTCCTGCTAATGTGCCTGGGAAGGCAGAGGAAGATGGCCCACTTGGCTCCCACTTGATTCTGGGGCTCCTGCCACCCATGTGGAAGATCAGGATGGAGTTCCTGGCTCCTGGTTTCAGCCTGGCTCAGATCTGGCTCTTGTGGCAACAACTCTCTCCGTTGCTCCACCTTTTAAATAAAGTAAATCTTTAAAAAGAAAAAAAAAAAGAAATGGCCCCAATTCAGGTCAGCATCTTTATTCTTAGTGACAACAGGTTGTTGTTCTGTGGATCCTTGGGGTATCAGAGTAACAATTAGCTTCCAACAAACTCATGAACTTCTCCCTTGTTCCAACACAACATAACTCGGTGCGATGATAGGTTAGAAGACCTCCTTTCTCACCACAGATGAGACAGGGAGGGTCAAAGGAAGGGAAGAGAACACAGAACTAATCTGCTACCAAAGTGCATTAGACTTGCTGTGTTATCTGCACATGACAAGACAATTATAGAAGGGAGCACAGTACTGAAAACGAATTACTGGTGAACTTTTGTGCCAGTGTGGGAATATTGGAAATAAATGTATTCTCGCAGAGTTCAAATATCCCTGCTTATAAAATTGTAACCTCTTGCAGATATTATCATGTTTCTTATTACAAGGCTAACCCCTTGTAAATTCACTTATTTTCATTTTTTGAAGCTAATCTTACTGGTTAATGTCCCAGGATTTTAAACTATCCATTTGTTTCTCACCTTTCTCCACTTGATTCCCCTCGACATAGAGTCATTGGGAAGAGATAGCATGATGCTAGAAGGAAGGGCAAAAATTCATCGGCCTGAGTTGAGACTTGCACTTGTAAACTCCCCAGAGTCCTCCTCTCCTTCTATCTCAGTGCTGTTAGTCTGTAAATACAGATGAGGGAGGTGTTCAATTCACTCACCCACGGCCGAGGGCAGGTCATGTGATGGTGAACTTCATGCCATTTCCAAAATGGAAAATAGTCAGCTTTTGATGAGATTATTTACTTTCCTCCTGTCCGAGTGCAGCAAATGAAAACCAGATTTGCATGTATAAATAACAATCAAGCGCTGAAATGATTTATTTAGTAAAGTTACTGTTTTGGAAACTAAATCAATGTGTCATGTCAAGATCTGATCTGCCCTTCATTCACATGGCAAAGGAGACTTCTCCGGGGTCTACTAAAAAAAAGCTGGAATTCTATTAATAGTTTATTCTTGCCACGTGAGAGTTTCAGTGGAATCCAGCTATGAGAATAAAAGCTCAAAATAATGTTTCCGAGAACATCCTGATAGTAGCATGTATTATTTCTTATTGTGTTCAAGACACACATGAATAACTCTCTCCCAAAAGGAAAGGAAACAAAGCAAAGGGCAACATATTTTCCCACTGTGTAAATTTCCTTCCTCAAGTAGAAATTGTTAGAACTAGAAGGCAGATCCTGTGGCCATTACATGTCCGAATGCTGACATGATGACAGCTTCAAAGGTGTGTAGAGCTACATCTGTGCGGGCTCTTTTTTGAAAAGACAATAGGCATTGAAAATTAAGCACTGCATCAAAGCCTTCCAAATCTGTGGAGGCAAGTCTTCAAAAACTTCAAACCAGAATGCAAGGATGTTTCTGCGTAAATTGTGTGGAAAGTCCAACACATGGAAATCATGGTGTAGAATGTTCCAGGGACCACATAAAACTCTGAATTTGAGTGGCATTGTCAGAGCTGACAACCACAGCTGATTTAAAATCTTCTGCCGTGGGTTCCAATCATCCTCCTGGCATTAAACCAAGGCTTGTGATCTGTGTCAACTCTATACCTGATCAGGGATCTCACTATGTTACCACTCGGTATAAAGTGAAGTTGGAGAGTTGATAGTGCTGACTCAGAGCCCGTTTGAGGCACAGAAACTGCAAGGCAGAGTGGATGATTGAGAAGAGCCCATGAGTTAGAGCAAATCTAAGCTCTGGTATTTGCCAGTTGCATGACTTTGAGATATATTATTTAGCTTTGCAAGGGTATTGAGAAACTCAAAGACATTGCATATGAAGTTCTAGGTACACAGTAGGTCAATAAATAGCACTGTTTATTTACTTAATGTAACACTCAATACATCTCTTCATAGTTGAAAGTATTTTTTTAAATAATTTATTTAAAAAGCAGAGTGACAGAGTTTCCATCTACTAGTTCATCTGCAAATGTCTACAATAGCCAGAGTTTGTCAGACTAAATTCAGGACCCAGAAATTCCATCTGAGTCTCCCACTTGGGTGGCAGGAACTCAACTACTTGATTTATAATGTGCTGTTTCTCAGGCACATTAGTAGGGAGTTGGATTGCAAGTGGAACAGCCAGAACTAAAACCAGCACTCTGATATGGGATGTTGGCATCCCATACAGTAGCCTAACCAGCTGTGCCACAGGTGCACCCCCAATGCCTGTGTACTCATAGTTGAGATTCTTAACTTAAAAGTCATAAAGATATAGGGAATCTAAACTCACCACCATCACTGAAATTACATGTGAAGTCTTGTGCATGTTGGCATTTTCCTAAAGGTACAAGTTCACAGTGTTCATAATATTCTAAAAGGGGTCCATGATCAACAGAAAGTTTAAAAACCTTCCTGTTTTGACTTTGCCTGTGCATTGACCCCACAGCATGGAATGAAACCAAAAAGGTTTGTAGTTTGTGATTATTTTCTCCCAGTTGTATACATGTTGTGCCTAGCTGTCCTGTCTCTAATGTAAAGAGAATTTGGCGGGGGGGGGGGGGGGGGGTGTATGGATAGGTGGGTGTTCACATGAATGTGCATACTTGTGGGCTTAGATAATTTTAATTTCATAATGGGCCACAAATTTACTGAAAAAAAGAACAGAACAATTGTGGGACCAACGATGCTGATGACAGCTGTGCACGTGGGAAGAATCCTGGAATACTGTGGGAAGAACACCAAGGGAGATGAGACTTGGAGAGGAACAGACTTGGTTCACTTTGCTTGAGGACTGGGCAAATGTAGAACCCAAATGGACTTATGGGATGGTTGGATGGCAGGTCTGGAAAGGTAGTATGCAGGATTCAGGAGGAAATACTTTGTTCTCTCACTAAAGAAGACACCATGACATGTTCTGGGAGAGAGAAATACCCAAGGTGGAGGTAAATTTTATAAATCAGTTAAGAGAAATTGTAATCCAGTATGCAAAAGACAAACAGAGATTTAGGCAGAAGTAGAAATAAATCCATAGTCCTATTGCTGCCTGTTTTAGTCGGCTTTCCCTAGGGCTGATGTTAGTGGTTTAGCTCTCCCTAGGGCCAGGTTTTGCTTGGTACACAGTGGCAAGGCAAGTTTGCGCGATATCATAGGATAAACATCCCATAGTGCTAGGTGGTGGCTGAAGTCAACAACTTGGTTTTCAAACTACAAGTGTATTTCAGAACGTTTGTGGAAAGGTGGAATTAAAAGATCAGTTGATTTTTATGCAAAAAGATTTTTGAAGTCCACAGTTTTTTCATAATATGTATTTCATATGAAAGTTTTGAAGACCCTTCATATACATATATACACAAAAGGCGATTTCAAAAGCTTTGTAGAAAATGCACATTATCTTTTCATTCCACTTGTCCACAGTTGAGGTATCTTTGTCTGTTTATGATATTATTTATACACATGTGTATGTTTCCTGTGTACAAGGGAACTTCAAAAAGTTAAGGCAAATGCATATTATGACAAATCTATGCATAGATTTTGAGAAAATAGAAGCTGGAAAGTCAATCCAGGTCTCTAACATGAGAGCAGGGACCCAACCACTTGAGCCATTACCAGTGCCTACCAGAGTCTACATTGGCAAGAAGTTGAAATCAGGAGCTGGGGCTGGAAGTTGATCATGGGTTTTCCACTGTGGGATTCTGGAATCTTAATTGCTAGGCTAACTACCCGCTCCTGCATTTCAAACATTTCTTGTACCAAAATAAATTTATCTCTTAATTCCATTTTCCCACAAATCCTCATAAACTTTTTAATTATCCTCATATGTAACACTCAACTATTTGACCAAACTTCTTGAGTCTTTTTCCTCAGGGTATAGATATATGTGTGCATTTTTATACAACTATAATGTAACAGCAAGCATGCCTTAACATTTAGTATTTGCTAGGCACTGTGCTGTAAGATATTTAATTATTATTAAATATTAAATAACTGTATGAGGTTGACTTTATTATTGGTTCCTACTTTGCAGATGAGGAAACTGAGGCTTACTAAAATGAAGTGATTTCCCTATGATCACACATTTACTAAACTGTTAAGCAGGGACTTCCACTGTAACAGCTTGATGTTGGATCCTGCAGTATAAACTGCTATATTCTGTGTATTCCTAGGAAGTTGGAACCAATTTACAGCCTGCTAAGGTAATAATTTAAGCAGTGGGAGAAGGGAAAGAATCACAGACTTGGGGTTTAAGGCTGAGTCTAAGTCTTGTGGCACCATTTCATAACATACTCCAAAGTGGGTGTATGACATTTTAACCTTGTACTGTGCTGTGCCATGTTTTATTACTTCTCTGTACACTAGGCAATAGAACTCCAAACAGAGAGGAGAGGTCAGCTTAAGAAAGGAGCATAAAACTATTGAGAGCCCTTTTATTTTTTTCTATACCAGTCCCACAGGTCTAAGAAAGTCAAGGACTTGATATTTACCATTCATTGGCCCTACACAAATGGAGATCTGCACTCAGAAGCCTAGAAAAAGAAGAAAATGAAGTTCACCACCTCCCAGCAGTCCTGGTGATGCAGGAGGTCGTGTTGAGGCTGGCCTTTGATGGCTGCTGGTTAGTTCCTCATAAGCAGAAAGGCTGGAGCCGCAGGCAGGAAGGGAGAGCTTGGGGAGTCTTGACCTTCACAGATGTCTTGCAAAGGGGAGTCAGTATATTGCACGTCTCTAAAGATGAGAATTCCGGTGAAGTTTCTCAAAGGTCATAGAAACTTCCGAACACCCAATAATTCATCAAGTACTACATACTCTTCTGCTTCAATTGCTCACATCATATTTCTTCCCTCGACTCCCTGCCGATGGCCCCTCCCTATGTATTACTTCTGTCTGTTTCTCTCCCTCTTTTCCATTTACTAAGGAGAAAGGCATTGGATTGAAGTTAAGATAGAGGTTGAATGGCACACACCTGGGAATAGATAACTGTGCCTCTGATACCTGACTACAGCTGCTGAGATGTGAGTCTTACCTTAAGAGACACGGGCATTACAACATGGTCTAGATGGGTGCTAGGAGCTATACCTCTGCAAAGTACTGTTTGCTTCTTTTCTGACATTTTAGATATGCTTTCCAGATATTACAAAATTCAGAGAAAACCTGTAATACAAACTGGATGCATAGTAGATGTACATGTTTGTTTATCTGTCCTTTGACTCTGGTCTACATGTATTCTATGCCATAGGAAACATCTTGAAATGACTCATGCTTGTCATTTTCATTAAGATATTTATAGCTGTTAAAATACTTATGATATAGTTTGTACTCAGTACACATTTTCTCAGTAAAGTAATAGATGGATAAGTGGGAATCTGTATCACTAAGTAGATGACTTTATTCATCTTTGGGCCTGTAGTTCCTAACACAGCACATGAATGTAACTGATGGAAGCAGTTAGCATGATATACTCCTGCAGTTCTCAGGTGTATTTTGGAATCACAAAGAGGTATACAGGTGTACCTCAAGGCTACATTTACTTTAGGGATCGTACTAGGGCAGTGGAGGCTGGGAAGGGGTGTGAGAGAAGTCATCCTTGCTCTTCTGGGTTCCAGAATTCACTGATGGCTTACACTTGACTGTGGTTCATCAGCATCTATTCACTAAAAGCACTCAGCTTAACCTCTGCTGTGCAGCTGAAATCCTATTCATGTGCACACAAACACCTTCCATCTTAGGAACTATTTCCATTTTTTTGAAGATTTATTTTATTGATTTGAAATACAGAGTTACAGAGAGAGGTAGAGACAGAGAGGGGTCTTCCATCTGCTGGTTCACTCCCCAGATGGCCGCAATGGCTGGAGCTGTGCCGATCTGAAGCCAGGAGCCAGGAGCTTCTGGCAGGTCTCCCCCGTGGGGGCAGGGACCCAAGGACTTGGGTCATCTTCTACTGTTTTCCCAGGCCATAACAGAGAGCTGGATTGGAAGTGAAGCAGCTGTTACTAGAACGGGCGCCATATGGGATGTCAGCACTTCAGGCTGGGGCTTTAACCCACTGAACCACAGCCCTGGCCCTGAAATATTTGCATTTTTAAGAAATGTACTTATTTATTTGAGAGGGAGAGGGAGACATAGAGGAAGGGAGGGAGGGAGGGGGGAGGGGAGGGGAGGGGAGAGGGAGGGAGGGAGGGAGGGAGAAAGAGAGAATAAGAATGGGGCCAGTGCTGTGGCGTAGCAGGTAAAGCCACTGCCTGCACTGCCGGCATCCCATATGGTTGCTGATTCAAGTCCTGGCTTCTCCACTTCTGATCCAGCTCTATGCCATGGCCTGGAACAGCAGTGGAAGATGGCCCAAGTCCTTGGGTTCCTACATCCATGTGGGAAACCTGGAAGAGGCTCCTGGCTTTGGATTGGCTCAGCTCTGGCCATTGCAGCCATTTGAGGAGTGGGCCAGTGGATGGTAGACCTCTTTCTCTCTCTCTCTCTCTGCTTCTCTAACTCTGCCTTTCAAATAAATAAATAAATATTTAAGAAAGAGTGAGAATGAGAATGAACTTCTATCCATTGGTTTACTCTCCAAATGTCTACAATGGCAAAGACTGAGCCAGGTTGAAGCTGGGAGCTGGGAGATTAACCCAAGTTTCCCACATGGATGGAAGGAGCCCAAATGGTTAAATCATCACTTCTGCCTCCCAGGGTCTGGGAATTGAGCTCATGCAATGCAATATGACACACAGGTGTTTATCTCCTAAGCTAAATGCCTGGCCCCCAATGTTTCCATTTGAACAGGAATGTTACCAACACAGTGCTTTGGTACACAGGAGTAGCCCCCATCATAGGTACTGCAGAAGGCCCAGTGAGCCAGCAGGAGACAGAAATAGGGGATTGCATTCTGTTCCCACTCAAGTTCTCTCAACTGGTGGTGTCTTGCTCTCACTTCACAAAGAAGGAATCATTTCCTCAGTCACTGCAGTGATAGTCCCTTCACTGGAGGGAGGAAAAGCTTCACAGGGCAGGAATAAGATCAGCATGACCGGAAGAAACAAGGCTCTTAAGGAAGCCCCTTAGGATCCTCCCTACTTCGCCCACCACCATTTCAAATCAGCATTCTTTGTAACTTCACTTTTGGAAACTCTACCTTCCTTGTGATGTTTTATGAGGAAAAGCAATCCTGCTTGGGATAAAAAGGCGCAGCAGCTAGTGTATTTGATGGCTCGATTTTTTTTAAATACATGTTTAACAGATTTTTGTTGATGCTATGCTTATGTGGTATCAGGCCTTAGATAAAACACAACCATGTGTGCACAGCATAAATTAGTGAAGTCCAGCACATGCAAGATGGCACTTAATGATGTGTGAAATTGATTGCGTGTATTTTTCCCTTGCATAATGCCTGCAACCAGAGTGTTACCCAGTTTCTTTATATGATCCTGGCTGCCCTCTGATGTGTCTCTGAGAGGAACACTGGACCAAAAACTCTAAGACTTAATCCTCAGTCTTTCCCAGGGGCCTTGGGGGAATTAATTACATTTTCTGAACCTACCAAAATTGCCCTAGCTTTTAAAAGGATATTATAATATTATAAAGAATTAAAACTCTGGAACCTGACAGTCCAGCTAGATTCTTCCAAACTAAATGATCCTGTAAAACTCGTTAAACTCTCTGATACTATACAAAGTAGAGATAAATACAGTACCTACCTCACAGTTTATATATTAAGAAACATAATCTATGCACTCCTACTTCAAGGTTAGCTGTAATAAGATAGGGCCTTGGCAAAATCGCCAATTTCATCAACCAGGCAAAGAAGATAAATTACAAAACTGAACTGGAAAAACAAAAAGGCTTTAGAAGCAAAAGGAAATTGTTGAACTAAGATTCTACACAGAGCAGAAAGATTCTTTTCTGGGAAATCTAATGGTTTTCCTAACTGGAGGCATTTGCAATTTCTTGGGGTGGCCTAAGAGTTGAAGGATTTTGTGAACGAAAGATAAATCAGCAAAGTATTTGGCAGTGGTCATCTGGTATGATACTCAAAAAACTAGAAATAGAACAACCACATGATGCAGCGGTGACACTGCTAGGTATACATCCCAAGAAAAGAAAATTACTATGTTGAGAGATAGCTGCACTGTCATACTGATTGCAGCCCCCTCAGTGATAGCCAGAATGTGGAATCAACCTAGCTAGGTGTTCATCAGCAGATGAATGGTTGAAGGAAATGTGCTATTTATACACAATAAAATATTAGTCATAAACAAATGGAATTTTATCATTTGCAACAGTCTCTATACAGTTATAGGACATTATGTTAAACAAAATAAGTCAGGCACAAAGGGACAAATACTTCTCATTCACACTTATGTGTGGAAACTAAAAAAAGTGGATCTCCTAGAAGTTGAGAGTAGTAGTAGTTGGGGAGAGGGGTATGGAGAGAGGGTGATTAAAAGGTATAGGGATGCAACTGGATAACAGAAATAACTTTCAATGTTCTATAGCATGTTAGTGTAACCATGGTTGATAACAATTGTATATTTCAAAATAGCTAGAAGCAAAGATTTTTGAATGTTCCCAACACAAAGGAGTGATAAATTCTTGACGGATGGAAATGCTAGTTACACTTATCTAATTATCACACATTGTAGACTTGTATTGAAATATCACATTGGGGCTGGTGTTGTGGCTTAGAGGATAAAGCGGCACGGCTCGCTGCCTGTGATGCCAGCATCCCATTATGGATGCTGGTGTATGTTTCAGCTGATCCACTTCCCATCCAGCTCCATGCTTTATGGCCTGGGAAGAAGCAGTGGAAGATGGCCCAAGTGCTTGGTCCCTTGCCACTCACCTAGGAGATTCAGATCAAGCTCCTGATTTCTGGTTTCTATCTGGCCCATTATTGGCCATTGCAGCCACTTGGGAGGTAATCGAGTGAATGGAGGATCACTTTCTCTCTGTGTGTGTCTCTCCTTCTCCCTCTCCCTGTCCCTCTCCCCCTCTCTGTGTAACTCTTTAAAATAGATAAATAAATTGATTTTAAAAATATCATATTATAACCCATAAATATATACAATTTTATACATCAATTAAAAATAAATACATTTTTAAAATATTATAATATATGAAAGAGGCCAGCCACAAATACTACATATGATCATATGAAATGTTCTGAATAGGGAAATCTTTAGAAAGAGAAAATAAACTAATGATTGCCTGCTTGGGACTGGGGGTGATATAGGGAGGGAGGTTATGGTATCATCTCTATGTGATGACTAAAGTATTTGAAAACACTGTGGCTATGGTTGCATTTGTCTGCGAATATAGTGAAGCCATTGAATTGTACATTATAAGTGGTTGAATTGTCTGGTATATGAATTATATCTTAGTAAATCTGTAAAAATTAAAGTAAAAAATAGGGAAAAATGATCTGGCATGACAAACCAGAAAATAACATAGCCTTAACACAAGGGAACCAGGCTCAGTTCTTGAAGAGTATGAGAGACTGGGGGCCTAGACAAGATGGAAAAGTGAAAACTACTCCCTCTCACAGTGCTTATAATAGGACCAATTATATTAACTTATCTGGGACTCAGGGAGTTTTTAGAATGCGGGTCTTTCAGTTTTAACACCAAAAGCACTCCAAGTAAATCAGAATGAATTGGTCGCCCCAGGGGCTAAGGAGAAAAAAATTCTCACTAGAAGAAGAGGCCCTACAAAAATTACATAACCAGTCTTTTTGCTAGGATGTTTGCCAAGTGTTTAACTTGAGTAAGATACATGGCTAAAGGACTAACTTAAAAATCTGCAAAGGTTAGCATTTTCAGAGTTTAGACTAGGAAATCAAGGATCCCAGTCCCAGCCTGAGGGGTTCACATTTGAGGAATGAAAGATGGAATAAATATTACCACATCTTCAACTCAACCTCAACCAAACTAATCCCTTATGAGGTTAATAGTGATTGGCTCCTCACAGCATTTGGCTAAGAGAGAAAAGGGAAACCCTTATTAGTAGGAGATTTCTGATAAAGACACTATTGTTCTTTATTTGCAAAGTGCAGGAAAGAAAAGCAATAATTAGACACAAAAGAGGGAAAATGTGAGAAATCATTAAGAAAAAAAGAATCCAGTAGAAATAGCACTCCATACTGCAGTTCACAGATGAGGACTATAAAATAAATTTGATTAATATTATAAGGAAAATTGAGGAGGGAATGGGCAAGATAAAGAAAAAGATGGAGGGGCTGGCCCTGTGGTGTAGTCCAAGTGCCTGGGCCCCTGCACTCATGTGGAAGACCTGAGCTCCTGGCTCCTGGCTTCAGTTCAGCCCAGTTCCAGCCATTGTAGCAAATTCAGGAGTGAAACAGTGGATGGAAGACCTCTCTCTCAGTCTATCACTCTGCCTCTCAAATAAATTTAAAAAATCTTGAAAAAGATTTACATTTTAAAAATTCAGTCTGAATGAAGTATATAAAAAGAAGCAGATATATATCTTGGAATTTCAAATTCAGTTTTCAAGCCTGATTCTCTACATAATGGAAGGCATGATGAATACATTCAATGACTAGACAATGGAAAATATACAAAATGGAAACATCAAGAAAAAAGGAATGGGAAAGACAAAACAGACCCTTAAAGCCGTATTAAAAGCAATACATAAACAAGAAAGTTTTAATCCATGTAGGTTAGAATCCCACAAATAAAAAAGACAGGCAGAAACAAAAAATTGAATAGAGAACAGTCAAGAACTTTTTGAGACTCGTTAAAACTGTTATCCAGAGTTCTTAAAGCTCAATGAACCTCAAGTAATATTAAAAAGAAAGCATAATCCTTGGCAAGTCTTATCCACACTGATAGAAAATGAAGGAAAAAGAAAGAAAAATCTTAAGAACAGTCAGAGAAAAAGATGCATGACCTTTGTAGAAGAAGCAGTTATACTAAACACTAACTTTTTGTTGAAAACTATTGGGGCCAGAAGACAATGGAAAGTATGAATGCATCATTACAGTGCTTACAAGAAAAAAATTACCAATCTATAATTATATACACAACAAAAGGTTCTTCAACAAAGAGTATAAAAATAAAGACCTTTTTAGATGAACAAAACATGAGATGTTTCATTGTAAGGAAATAGGCTTTCCAAGAAAGATAGAAAGTTCTTCAAGTTGAAGGAAAATAATCCTATGTGGAAGCAGGAAGAAATGAAGAGAACCAGAAAGGGTAAATATATGGGAAAATATACACAAATACTGACTCTTTAATGAACAAAGACAACATTGTCTTGTGGAGTTTTTAACATTACAGAAGTGAAAAGTTTTGTCAGTACCAGGAAAGAGTGGAAGATTAAAAAAGTAGTCAATTTTGCAAGTTTCTTTGACTTGGGAATGGCAGAAGAATTAACATGACACAAACTGTTGAAGTCAGGGTTGCATACCTTTATAAACCTTTAAAGGTTTATAAAAATGAAATATAGCATATATAACTAATGAGATATTGAATAAAAATATAAGGAATACAGAAGAATGCTGGAAAGCAAGAATTTTAAAAAAGGAAAAAATAATTTAGAGAAAGGTAGAAAATAAAAAACCATTAGTATTAGCTAAGTACAATCAAGCAGGACTCAAATTGGCACTCAGATATGGGGTACAGGTATTCCAAGTGGTGATTTAACCTGCTGTGCTACAATTCCCACCCCTTAGTAACCTTCTTCAAATTAGAATTATGGAACCCCATAGCATTCAATTTCAGTTTTTTAATAACATTTTCTCTTGTAATAATAATTTGAGTTAACAGCTTATTGGATAGTTGTTATTTCTAGCAAGATACTTTGCCCATGTCATATAATGCTGTGGTTTGAATGTTGTGTCCCTCCAAAATTCCAGGTGTAAAATATAGCCAGACTGAAGACTGTAGGGGAAGAAACTGAGGCCAAGATCATGGAGAACTTTACTGTGGTTTGAATATTTGTGTTCTCTCCAAAATTCATGTTGAAACTTAATTCCCAAGGCAGTGATATTATGAAACAGAGCCTTGAGGAGATGATTAGGCTATGAGAACACTGCCCTTAACCTTGGGAAAGAACTAGCTAGGCCTTTTGCCCTTTTACCTGCCATGTGAGTACACAGCAACAAGGCATCATCTTGGACCAATGGACTGGTTCTCATTCAGACACCAAACTTTCCAGTGCCTTAATCATGGACTTGCAGCCTCCAGAGCTGTGACAAATTTCTCATTCTCAAATATTTTGTTATAGCAACAAGAATGTACCAAGACAGGATATGTTTGTGATGTCAGCTTGTTTACTTAACAGATTTGTCTTTTATCTCTTCAGTGACAGCATTTCACTTATCAGATATGAAAATAGTTTCACACTTTAACACCTGCAAAATATAAATGTTCCTTAGAATTCACAGTGGCTGCCTGAGACAAAGGTTTGCATGTAGGTAGCTTGTTGAGAAAAGGATTTTTAGAGTCAGGAGTGGCCGAGTGAACAGGGGAGGAAGGAAATATGTACAAGATAGTGCTATTGAATTGTGCAGACTGTAAGTAGTTAACAGTTAATTAAGCTTCTTCTTTGGAAAGCCTTATATAATGTGGCTCTGAGTCATCTAACTCAAGGACATTGTACACAAGTCATTCTGGGTTACCCCTTGGAACATGACTTCCCCACATATCTGGGTCACAGGTGTGTAACAAGGCTGCAGGTATCCCGAACTGCAGGGTCAGAGAAACTCCGGGGGAGGAAGCAAGACTTGCAGTGGGAAGTGGGCCCAAGACTTCACAAATTGCTGAGTGTGCAGTGATGTACAGAAGTAATCTGTACAGCCATGGACTGCATAGCATTCTGGTCAAGAGTGGACAACTGATGTTATGCACCATTTAACGTAGGTGTGTGCAATAAGCTGTGCCTTCCATGTTTGTGTAGGGCTATTCTTTGATGTTGGCACACTGACAAATCAGCTAGTGAAACATTTATTAAAATAAATCTGTCCCACCATAAAGTGACACTTGACTGTGGCTTCTGGTTTAATTGTCATTGGCATTTTTTTTTAACTTTCTTGGTGCTACATATGATACTGGTTTTTCTTACAGTTCATATGATCTCAGATTTAATGAAAAATGGTAGACAGCTAACCTTACAAAGGTGAATTTTTGGTGAATTTTGAATAAATAACGTTTGTAAAACTAAATTAAGCCATAGGTACCCATAGGCAGATACTGTTTTTTTTTTCTTTTTTTAAGATTTGTTTATTTATTTGAAAGGCAGTGTTACAGAGAGACAGTGTCTGTCTGTCTCTCTCTCTCTCTCTCTCTCTCTCTCTCACACACACACACAGAGAGAGAGAGAGAATCTCCCATCCACTGGTTCACTTCCCCAAGTGCCCACAACAGCCAGGAGTGGACAAATGCAAAACCAGGGTGCACAAGCTTCATCCAGATCTCCCATGTGCATGCAGGAGACCAGGCACTTTGTCAATGTTCCATTGCTTTTCCAGATCCATTAACAGGGAGTTGAAATGGAGGTGGAGCAGCTGGGACTTGAACGGGTGCCCATATGGGATGCCAGCATCGCAGACTATGGCTTAATATGCTACTCTACAAAGCTAACTCCAGAGATGTAATCTTTATAGCTCTTGCCTTCATTGGAACTGTACAGAAAAGTGTCCACATCTAAGAGTTTACCTCCTGTGGAAACTATTTTACCTGAAACGAGCATGTAGAAAGGTACTCTATCACACAAACTGGTACAGAGAAGCAATTTTAACTTTGAGCAATTAAATACTTGAAATGAAATTTTCTCAGATAATATGCTGTACAACACAGATAACACACTAATTGTCCCTTTGAAAAGAATGTGGTGATATCAGGACCCCATGGCTCTATTGTCTTCTTATTCCCCAGGTAGTTTTCTATATGAACTAACAACAGGGTTAGGAGCCTGTAATTGGCAAGTGACTTGCTCAGTCTGCCTCCAAGGCACTTAATGTCCATTCACTCTTGTTTTAAATACAGTCTAACACATTTAGCTATATGGCTTCCCAGTTTAGAATACATTTATAAACAATGAATTATGTGGAATAATATTGATTTTCATGCAGAACAGATGCTGAAACTTAGGAATATAGCTATAACTTCAAAAGAACAATATTCAGAAATGTTTAACAAATAAACAATGACCCAACTTCCATTAATAGTTCTGAAACTGTCAGAGAACTGTGAAAATATAGAGGGGAGCATTTTGGATTATAACAGCACTTTCCACATTCTCCATTTTGTATAAGTTTTAAGCATGAAAGTTTATAATAAAATTTATACTAATTCCCATTAAAAATCCTTCAAGTAGCCTTGATAGTGACAAGTTTCAGTTAAATGAATTATTTATGTGAGTAGAATCTTTTATTTCTCAATGTTATTGAATGAACAGTATATCACTGGTTGTATCAGGATTCTGTAATCTCTAAGTAGTAGAAAATTCACCTAAAATTGTGTATAGATAAATGGAGTAGTTGAAAATCAATAAACTTCATTTGGTGTTTGACTCAGAAGCTTACCAGTGCTACCTAAGACCCAGTTTTTCTGCTCTACATTTTGTTTTCGAGTTTCCCTACAGGAAAATGAAAGTCTGCTCTCTCTCTCTCTTTTTTTTAGAAAGATTTTATTTAATAAATACAAATTTCATAAGTACCCGAATATAGTGATTCTTCCCCCCCATATCCGCCCTCCCACCCCTACTCCCATCCCATCTCCTACTCCCTCTTTCATCCCATTCTTCAATAAGACTCATTTTTAATTATCTTTATATACAGAAGACCAACTATATACTAAGAAAATATTTCAACAGTTTGCACCCACACAGACATGCCAAGTATAAAGTACTATTTGAAGGAAAGTTTTACCATTAATTCTCATAGTACAACTCATTAAGGACAGAGGTCCTACATGCAGAGTAAGTGCACAGTGATTCCTCCTGTTGATTTAACAATTGACACTCTTATATATGACATCAGTGATCACCCGAGGCTCTTGTCATGAGCTGCCAAGGCTATGGAAGCCTTTTGAGTCCACAAACTCCGTTGGTAAATAGACAGGGCTGTAAGCAAAGTGGAAGTTCTCTCCTCCCTTCAGAGAAAAGTATCTCCTTCTTTGATGGCGCTTTCTTTCCACTGGGGTCTCACTCACAGAGATCCTTGATGTAGATCATTTTTTGCCTTAATGTCTTGGCTTTCCATTGCCTGAAATGCTCTCACAGGCTTTTTAGCCAGATCCAAATGCCTTAAGGGCTGATTCTGAGGAGTCTGGTCTCTTTTATAGCCACAAGATGGCTAGTCACTTGCTCACTCCTGTCTTGCAGGATGTGGAGGAGAGGAATGAAAGGAGAAAGAGAGAAGAGTTAAGTCTCCTTCTTCAGTCACTAAACTGGGACTTTATCTCATTGGATCAACACAGTTACTGTTCATCTCTGATGCAATACCTGCAGCAAGGGCATGAGATTACATTCATTGACCAAGATCAGTCAGGGCCTATCTCTTGAGTTGAAGACATTGTTTACTCCTCATGACCTCATAGAGATGCACAGTGGGAAGCAAACACTTAGGGTGGCAATAGAACACATCCAGAGGCCAGTGCTTTGGCATAGTGGGTGAAGCCACCACCTGCAGTACCGGCATTCCATATGGGCTCCTTTTGGAGTCCCGGGTGCTCCACTTCTGACCCAGCTTTATACTAGGGCCTAGAAAAGCAGTGGATGATGACCCAATTCCTGCACCAATGTGGGAGACCTGGAAGAAGCTCCTGGTTCCTGGCTTTGAATCTACGCAGCTCTGGCTGTTGCGGCCAGTGGGGAGTGAACCAGATAATGGCCTGCCCCCCTCTCTCTCTCTCTCTCTCTCTCTGCCTCTCCTTCTCTCCCTATATAACTCTTTCCAATAAAATAAATAAATCTTTAAAAAAAATTCATACCCCTGATTGTCAGTGTAAGCTAGCTTCCATCAACTACTCCAAGATCAGTGACATCAAGAATTATTTCTTTGTACACTACTGTAGCCCCAGTTAAGTACAAGGCGTGTCATCAGGGGAGTGTAATAATATTTGTTTATTTAAGAATTAACACAAGCAGATTTTTTTTCTGTTTGAGGAAATGCACAGATTTTTATTTCATTCTGGCGCTTCTTTATGTTCTCTATTTGCAGTTGTTGAGGAGCTATTTATGGCTTAACAAAAAGCAGGAAGAATCAGAATCAGTCATTGCACCAAAAAAAGGCATTTTCTCCTGAGATTTGCACACTCTTTCCAACACAAGAGAGGCTGGAATCAGTTGAAATAAGACAAAAAGAAGCAAATCATTTGGTTCCCTGATAACAGACATTAAAAAGAAGAGAGAGGAGAAACAGAAGGGAAGGGAGAGGTGGGAAGAGGAGGAGAAGAAAATTTTAAAAGGAAGGAAAACAAGAAGAAAAGAAGAGGAAGGGCTCAGAAGGAGGGAGGGAAAGAATAAGGAAGCATGGAAGAGGAGGAGGAAGGGAGGTACAGAGGGAGGAACTAATTCTGGCTCCAGGGCAAAAGGTCGTCATTGAGATTGTGATTAGTCTCTGCCATGGATTTGCTGATCGCTAAGTGATTGCTTCTTGTTTGTGTATCTGTGAGTGTTTTCTTTCTGACAAAGTAAACATTAAGCCTAACTTGAAGCTTTAAAACTGACCAAGTAGCTTGGAGAATGTGGATAGCAAATTACAAATCACCCAGCCACTTGGGTGTGGATAAAAGTTCCAGGCCAAATACCTGAGCGTCCACTTCATAATAGGAGTAATAAGGCTATTTGAAAACATGACCCAAATCTCAAGCTATAGTTTTTTTTTTTTTTCTAAAGGCCCTCTGACATGTTTATATGCACATATTGGAATTGTATCCATCGGGGAAGAAAACAATTGACTTTCCGACTTTATAGTCTGCCATTGACTTTTAAGGTATTTCATAAAATGAAGTAATAACTTCAAGATCAAGGGCATTTTCCTTTGGGTCTTCATCAATTGTTTCACTTTCTCTTGGCAATGGCCTCCACCCACCTCTTCCGTAATATCAACTTCTAGGTTGACGTTTCACTGGAAAAACTTACTCTTTCTCCCTGCCTTCCTGAATGTATGTTTCATGCATTAAATTCTGTTAATCAGTTCAACTTTTACTATAGTTTGGCAATTGGTACATCGCTGAGTTGCGTGTTCCCAATTTAATGCTTTTAGAATGTATTTAAGTAGGTTCCAATGCACTTAGTCACTGCTATTCAAATGAGAGAACCATATTTCAAGGAACAGAGCTCCAGGAGGGGGATGAGGTGACTAATGGGTTATAAGGGAAAATCATCTATCAAGACACATTGGAGACTGAAACAGATGGTGAAGAAATTCCCCTGGGTCCATTTCCCCCTGGCCCCAGAGGGGCCACCATTTGATTTCCAGCAAACACACACTTTGGCTGGCTTCCCTTCACAGCTTCTGGCTGATGTTTCCTATTTTAGGATCTTGGAAAAGTAGGAAACTCACCTGTTTCTCAGACTTACACTCATCAATAAGGCAGCCCTTTGGGCAAGATAAAGGCCAATCTTAGGAGCCCTAAACAGGTGCTGACTTTTATGGCTGGAGGGTTGGCACAGTACCCACCCTTCATGCTGATTTTACAGAGCGTTAATAGGAATGAGACAAAGGAATAGTGGATTCTAAGGCGAACATTCAGAGTCAGAGCTTGTCTTCTTTATTCCACTTCTATTACTCACCATCTAGGTTGCCAGGGAATCTGTGACCCCATGAATAGCCCAGATTTGGTGCTGAACTTCTGTTTTTCCTGGAGAAATGTACCCAGCTTCTGAGCTTCCCAGTTCTCATTTATATCAGTTGGCCAGATGATACAAATTTGTAAAGGATCCTGTGTGACTTACCTGAGATGAAGTGCATGAAGAACCTTGCAGAACCAGGAATGTGCTGTACATGTTCACTAACCCCACATTTCTTCCCATTCTGGCCTTTCTTATAAATTTTGGGATGCTATGTAGTGAGCTTAAAGGCAGGGAAGACTCCACCACAATTATAATTTCTGACTTAAAATTCCAAAAGTAGGCCGGTGCCGCGGCTCACTAGACTAATCCTCCGCCTTGCGGCACCAGCACACCGAGTTCTAGTCCTGGTCAGGGCACCGGATTCTGTCCCGGTTGCCCCTCTTCCAGGCCAGCTCTCTGCTGTGGCCAGGGAAGTGCAGTGGAATACTTGGGCCCTGCACCCCATGGAGACCAGGATAAGTACCTGGCTCCTGCCATCGGATCGGTGCGGTGCGCCGGCCGCGGTGCGCCGGCCGCAGCAGCCATTGGAGGGTGAACCAACGGCAAAGGAAGACCTTTCTCTCTGTCTCTCTCTCTCTCTCACTGTCCACTCTGCCTGTCAAAAAAATTTTTTTTCCAAAAGTATCCCCTCAAGCAAATTGGCAACTGGTATTAAATCATCTGTATGTCATTGCAAACAACCCCATTTCTATGAATTTATCCTAAAGAGACATTCACCTAAGTATATATGTTGTCCACAGGATAAACATCTCACTGTTAATGAGGACAAAGACTTGCAAACCAACTACTGACCATCAAAACAGTATTGGATAAATATGGCATCTCGGCCGTCGCCGCGGCTCACTAGGCTAATCCTCCGCCTGCGGTGCTGACACCCCAGGTTCTAGTCCCGGTTGTGGGGGGTGTGCTGGGAAGTAGAAGTGAATCCAATTAGGGTAGGGGATGAGCTGACTTCAGTGGTTGGGCCAGGGGGCTTAGGACCAAAGCCTACTGTGCAACGTGGTGATGGGTCCAGGGCCTAAGATGGCATCCAAGGCATTGATGGCACCACAGATGAGACTGTGCCATTTTGCTAACAATAATTACCCAAATAGCTGATTATTTTCCACAATGCTGTAGTCTCTAAAATCAGTTTTTCACCTTTCTCTTTGTCTCTAATGTCACACACTACTGCAATCACAGAAATTCCCTGAATGCTTTTCATTTTTTTAATTCAGAAGTCTGGTGACCTGGAGGTTGTTCCAAGTTCTGACATTGTTTGGCGGTGAGATCAACAGCTAACACCTTCTCCCAAGAGGGCTCATCCTAAAACCAAGCTAGAAATTTCTTGGACTTTCATCTTACTTCTAACTTTGTCGTTTTGCAATTTAACTTGCGCAATCACATAATGCAAATTAAATCAATGAAGATGACACACATATATAAGCTTTGGAGGCCCCAAAATGCTATATAAATGTGATATGTGGTTAAAAGCACTTATAAAAGAGCACCAACAATAACAATTGTGACTCAGATTGTGTATTGATGCCTACATAAAGAAAGGAAATTCTAGTGGGATCAAGACATTTCCTTTCGCCCTTTGTCTCTGCTGCCCTCACCTCTGGGCCTTAATTCCATGTGGAGTTAACACTGATACTCAGTTTGGGGATTAAAGCAGGACCTGACCTGGATTTGCTCCACGTTACCCATGCCCTAGATTGAAACGTTAAAGGACTTGGAATAAAAAAGTTGCATTTTCAGTAACGGCTTCACAGTGACTGGGGAATTAATGTCAGGCAGGCAGTGATTTCCCAGTGGTTGGGTTTGTAGCAAAAGTCTTCAACTTTTATGTGTGGCTTGTTTGATGTTGAAAATTGTTGTTAGACTCTCCAAAGTTGTTTGAGGTGTCACTCATCCTTCCCTTTTGTGTTGGGGCGGGATGTGAAGCACAGCGGCTGGGAATAGTTCTGTGACTGCCACCCCCAAGGCAGGTCTCCACCAGGGCCCAATTGAGCCCATCTCCCGGGGAATTCAAAGCTTTCAGCGCAGCGCAGCTCGGCATCCGTCTGATCACCCACTACTCTCTCGCAGGAACTCTCCACTCCAGCAAGACTGAGGAGCTCAGGGCCTCGTGAATGTGCTGTGCAAGGGAGCATCTCCAGTGTTTTTCTTTAACACACAATTTGCTTGGCTTGGATATTGTTCTTCAGAGAGGCAGCAGCCTATAAGAATAATAGTAGTGACCGCGATAGCGTAGTAACAGTAATAAAACCAGCAGCTACCGTCTTGTTTACCACTGATTGTGGGTCAAACACTGCGCACGGGCTTAGCCCGACTGGTTGTCTTAATAACCCTTTTCTAAATAAACACAGCTATCTCCATTTTACAGATGAGGCAACTGAAGCCCAGCATGTTTTGATGAATTAAGCATTGTCATGCTGCCAGGAAGGTAGGATCTGAATCCTTGCAGTCTGACTCTAGACATTGTTTGCTGTCACTAGCAAGTCTTAGGAAAGTAGCCTTGAGAGCTAAAGACCTGCCTTCCAGTTGTAGTTTTTGCTGCTTCCTGCCTGTGTGACCTTGACTGACTGCCTTTATCTTAAAACCAAACCTCCTTCACACATAAAATAGAGTCATGCTGTTTATGTTGAAGAGTTGGCGGGAGAAGCAGAGTTTGTGCATGCCAGGTACCTCGGCAGCGAAAGGCAGCCAAGATCATTGACCTTTATTCATTTTCATTATAACTAGTTTTTCTAGATCCAGCTCTCTTGTCTTCTTAAAGCCATTTCTGGTTATCAGAGCGCAAAGTGGTGTCTTTGTCTTCTTGAATTGTGTCACTCGTTAGAGATTTTATGTTCATTATCAGGGCATGATCCTAGCAGAGGGGTAGGAGGAGCCCAGAGGTCTAAAGCTTGCGTGTTCCTCTGCTAATGAACATAGGGGAACCACACATCTCAAGAACTGTGAGCCTGAGGACACAGGAAAATACTGAAGCCCACCCAGCAACTCCTAGTACAGGGGATGGTAGCAGCTCAGTTCGTTCGGATTTAATCCTGGCTCTTCATGCTCTTGGTGAAGCAAGTAGCTATTACTTAAAAGAATACTCTCAGTGCTCATTTTAATGCCTGTCTAGTCTGACATTCCTGTGGTAGAGGCTAGGAAACTAAAATTTTCATTACCCAGAGTCCTTTGCAGTCAGCATATTCATTCATGACTGGGAGGCAGCTGTAGGCATTGTAAGGGGTTGGCTACAGGTAGTGAAAAAGGCTGTTATTATGTGGGAGGCTTCTGCCCTCTTCAGACTGCTGTGGTATCCTTTCTAGCATCTAATCATTAAAATCAGAGGTGTTGGCTGAAGGACAATGGAAGCAATGCATATTGGGCCTTTCTCCTAGATGTGTGGGCTATGCATTATCCAAATCCTGGACTCTGGCCACTGGGAGCTTCTATCAGTTGCATAATGTCTTTCAGTCAGTCTTTCCTGCTTGAATCAGCTGAGGTGGCTTCTGTTTCCTGCAACCAAAAATTTTGACCAATACATTAGAAATGTTACCATAGACTAGTGATTTTCTTTTTTAAAAAAATTATTTATTTATCTGAAAGGCAGAGTTAAACAGAGAGAGGGAGAGACAGAGAGGGAGATTTTCCATCCACTAGTTCACTCTCCAAATGTTCACAACAGCCAGGGCTGGGATAGGCCAAAGCTGGAAGCCAGGAGCTTCATCTAGGTCTCCCACATGCGTGCAAAGGCCCAAGCACTTGGAATATCTTTCACTGCTTTCCCAGGTGCGTCAACAGAGAGCTGGTTCAGAAGTGGAACAGCCGGGACTTGAACCAGGGCCCATATGGGATGGAGGCACTACAGGTAGCAGCTTAACCAATTGTGCCACAGCACAAGTACCTGACAATTTCTTTGATCCAAAATGGTAATAATTAAAGGACTATCTTATTCAATTTTGGTTAGTGTCAAATGAAATAATGCATATAATAAATCACAGCATATGATATAAATGAGCTCCTACAGGATTTACAGAATGGTAGTGAGGACACACAAGTGAAGAGGAAATTTCCATAAGGTGTGAAACATAGCCAGGTGTGGTAGAATTCACACAGGGGCTTGAAGCGCAAATACAATTGGCCAACCAGGAAAGGCTTTTTGGAAGGGAAAAAACAAACCAAACCAATATTTAGATAGAGATCTAATGTGTGACTCCAAGATAGCCATGTAGGAACAGAGGAAGGAAGAATGGTGTGCGAGTATGCCTATTCCAGAAAAAAAAAAAAACACAGTTAGAGAAGGCCCCAGAGGGGGAAGAACATACCTTACTTGAGGAGTTGAGAAAAGTTGAGTGGGAACATGGTGTCAAGTATAATTGAAGGAGTTAGGAGAGGATGCAGGTAGACCAGATGGTAATGGTCTGGGAACTAACCCACATGGGTTTGGAATGTATTGGCCTTCTAACATGGCACTCAAAAAGCTTACTCTTGAAAGGCAGAGCCAGGAGCCAGGAACATGCCTAATTTTGCTCACACAAGCCACTCTTATGCAAGTATGTGAGTACAGAAGACCTATCTACCTATCTAGCCAGACTGTATGCTTTCATAGGGTAGAGGATGTACTGTAGGCATACCACTCGAGGGCACTGTCTTGTGAGTATAGCATCTCCACAAGGACCCGTCAGCTGCACTTTGTATTAAGCAAAATTGAATAGATCATTCCTTTTGCCTGGAGTATTTGATGGAATAGCAAATGGCTTACTATGGGTAAGGACCTCTGGGCCCCACCTAGCACTGTTACAGAAGAACTTTTTACAACACAGAGAACTTACAGACAGAGTCCCTCTGTCTTTTGACCTTGTTTTTTGGTCTCTTTCTCTAGTATGACATTATTTCCTAACCCTGTGAGGTTTTTTGTTTGTTTGTTTGTTTGTTTGTTTTTACAAATTAAAAGTTGTGCTGTGAGGTTGAAAGGGTCATGTGCAGCATTTTTGTTTGTTTTATATTTGAGTCCTAAGATTTTTGTTTCATAAGATGGTATTTCAGCATTCAGAGAATACCCTTTACCCCAGTTTGCATTTCTGATTGCAGGGTAAGGAGTCAGTCTGGAATCACCTGGATTGTTGCCCTGTTGGCTTTGAGAGACATCTTGAAAGGCTTTGTAGATTCCTAAGGAAGGACTGATGAAAAACAAGAGGCATTTGGTGGACCCTCATCAGGAATCTAAGAAATGTTGCCATGTCTTAGGCTAAATAGAAGCCTAAAATACTTTGGTCTCCAGTAGTGTGCTAAGGCTGGCTTATACCAATTTATGAAAACCAATGATTGGATATTCATAAACTTTCCAAGTCTTTCATCAAATAATAGGTAGCTTGGAGTCATCCCCAGTGGAAGTGTTCACATCATGGAAATCGCAAATGATGTAAATCAAGGCTTCTTCTCTCCCTCCTGGCTCCCAAAGTGGTGTTTGAGCACATCACTGCGTCTATCCCATCTAGAGGAGTTGTATTTTGTGTAACCAGATTTTTAAAAAAATCTGTGCTTGGAAGCACTCACAGAAAATGAGTGATGGTTTAAATTCTGTGTGGATAAAAGCCATATGTCTGTGTTTTCTTGGAAAACATACCCCAAGATGGTATATGGCACACCTATTAAGTGCTCAGTAACATCTGTTGAATAAATGAAGTGCTGGTGGTTTGATAAGCATCTCTGTACCAACGTCAGGTTGGCCCAACCCCACTGACTACAGAAATGCTTCCAGAACCACACTTTATCTGGAGTTAGTCAGAAGCTGTATTGTCACCCACTTATAATACTTACATCTCTCTCTCTCTCTCTTTCTCTCTCTCTCTCTCTCTCTCTCTCTCGTTTTTTAATTTATTTGAAAGGCAAAGTTACACAGAGGCAGAGAAAGGGAGAGAGGTCTTCCACTCACTGGTTCACTCCCCAAATGGCCACAACAGCTGGAACAGAGCTGATCTGAAGCCAGAAGCCAGGAACCAGGAGCTTCTTCCAGGTCTCCTATGCAGGTGCAGGGGCCCAAGGACTTGGGCCATCTTCTGCTGCTTTCCCAGGCCATAGTGGAGAGCTGGTTAAGAAGAGGAGCAGCCAGGACTCAGGATGCCAGCACTGCAGGCAGTGGCTTTACCCGCTATGCCACAGCACTGGCTGTACTCACATCTCTTTAACATAAGAAAAAAAATTGTAACTCTTATCAGTATATTCAGCAATTACACTAGACTGAACTCAAAGGGCCAGATTTGTCTGATTTGTGGATTTTAACATAGCAAGTCCTTATTCAATTTATTTTTTTTAATGAGTAGAAAGTGAGAAGCAGTATGAGGGCATGAGACTTTATGGTTTCTGAAGTATTAGATGGGTGTTCCTGTCTTGATGCCCACAGCTCCATGTGAGTTGGTAGAACAGACCACTCATCCTTCCTAGCAGCTGAAACCACGCCTGAGGAGTGGAGAGTACTGTCATTTGAATTAATTATTAATGAATCATCCCTTCTAGCAGCAGAAGAGAGAAGCTATGGAAGCCACCTAACGTAGTTCAGTGTGAATTGGTATCTTTTCTATGCATACCATGCTACCTCTATTCATAGTCCCTTAACTTTTGAAAATGCTTCATTGTGTATGCTCTCACCCATCTATCCCATCACAGTCCCATCTGGGAGGCAGGTCCGTTTTATTCATTTGCTACGGCACAGAAAGTTTTAGCAACATGCTGGGGCTGCATGAGGATTTGAGACCAAAGCTCGTATTACACTCTCCGTTATCTAAGGATTCCAAGATGAGACTGTACATTGGATAAGATTGTAAAGTATTTCACTTACACGTGACTGACTCATTCATTGGGTGAGAGAGAGATTGATCAAAACAGGCTAACAAGAAGTACTTTACTATAGCACTTCCAGAAATACCTCCTACATCTCGCCATGACTCTCCCAAATTTGCATCTTTGTCGTGAATCACCTTAAAACATGCTGACTATTAGATTTCCTGATTTGTCACTTAAATGTACTGAAGATTCAAGTAGAAGTTTCAAATATAAAATTACAGGAAATTACCTGCTTTTTCTTTCATGAATGGAATTTTTATTTCTTATAATCATCGGGGGAGGTACTGATTTTTCATGAATATAGAAATTCCATGATTATTCCTTTCCTAGGCAACTAACATTTCAAAATGGCCACACGACTTAGGTATGAATTATGAAAAGGACACAGAATTAATCATGATGACTTTTACATCCATGTCGGAAAGGCCTATGTCATTTCCAGGACAATGCCTCACTTCTGATGAGAAGTCTGATGCCAGTTTGCTACTTCTCCTCCAGGCAGTATCACCAGTCCTTTTATTAAGTCCTCCACAGACTCATGGAAAGACTCATGATGTCGTTTTTCAATGTGAGGGAAAGGAATTTTGGAAGTGGGAGCTAGTTCACATTTCTAAAGCATGTTTTTTCACTTGTGCCGTTCCCTTTTGACCTTCCTCAGGATGCATGTGGGTGTTAAATTGTTACCAAAGGGAGGGGCCTTTGTAGCTACAACCAGATCCACACACAAAGACACACTTTCCCACACACAGGACTTGGCTCCGCTGCGCTTTCATGGAACGCTGAATGGAAAAGATGCAGGGTGTTTTTGATCCAGAGAAATCCAGCCAGTGCAGTGTCTGTCCATCACTTTCTCTTTGGAAACAGCCCGATTAATGTTCGGGCTGGAGGGCAGTGTGTGTGAGGGGACAGGGTGTGGTGGGCAGATATTTCCCTATTAAAAAATGATAAACACAATGTATTCTGTTTATAAACACTTACATATCAACGAGGACTATAAAGTGAAAAGTGAAAGTTTCCTTTTTTCCTCATCTCATGCTACTAAGAGTAGCTACATACGAGCTTAGAACCACTTATTGAGAGACTGTAATTTGTGCTAGTCATTTCATTTGACAGTGAGAGTTTGTCTCATAAAAATGTATCTTACATACGTATTATACCACAGCTTACTGTTTTTGATTTAAATCAAAATATCTTGGGTATTTTATTTTCTGTCATGGTAGATTTTCTGTACTTAGCTTATCATTTTTAGAGACTGTATAGTGTTTCATTGTATTGGCTGTGCCTTATTATTTTTAAAACTGATCCTATATTGATGAGCATTTGAATTGCTTCTGATTGTTCACTATTAAAATGTCACCTGGAACCTCTGTTTTTGCACTTGAAGGTTGTATTTCTCTAGACTAATTCTTGGCAGTGGAATTTTTGAGAGAACATGCTATTAACACTTACAAATTCAGGGAAGAATGTATTATAAAAGAAAGAATTTTCATTGAGTGGCACAAGCCAAAACTCAGCTATGCATATGCATGAATTTGAAAAAAAATTTGCACCAAAATAAACTTATCTTCAAATAACATTTTTTCCCATACACTGTTTGAAGTTCTCTTGTATGTAGGACCAGCTTCCGAGATTTGCTCTATTGTAGTCTACTCAGCATTGGCAAATCATTAGAACCATTTTGAGGAAGAGACTTTACTGAACCAAGCCACTGTCTAGATCCCACACAGACAAGTTACATCAGAATCTCTGGTGTTGGTGTCCAAGCTTCTGTATATTTAAAAAAATTAGATGGGGAGCAACTCTTCTAGAAAAGTTGCCTCTAACATAGCTGTGAGTGAGTCATATTTGTTGTTCCATAACTAAGTGTATATATTTCATGTCCAAACACATTAAAAGCATGTATTTTATGTGATTGGAATAATATGCGCTTTCAACTTTTTACTTGGATATTTAGCATCCATTACTATCATCTAGCCTGGAAACATAGTATATGCTATGTACAAGTCTGCATACAAATTGGGAGGCTGATCAAAGAGACAAATGGCAACTTTAATGGAACAACAGTGAGAAGGCCTAGATGTGATTAAATGGAAGATAAAAGCATCAGTAAGCAACTGTGTGTAGTAATCTTGAGACTGCAAAAGTGTAGGCAATCCTATACCAAAAGAATCCATATAGGGGATTACCCACCAAGGGAATCGACCTTGAGTCTTCTCCAGCGATTCTTCAGTTCATAAAGTTTGGTTAACAGATGGTAGTAGGAATGCATGGTGTCTGATTAAGTGTATGTAGAGTGAGGGTAATTTTGTAATGGCCAGGAGCTGCTACATTGCCATACTATATATTTTAAGTATGCTTTACAACATAGTAATTGCATTCATGTACATACTTTGGCAGAGAAGATGTATCATCTTATACGGAAGAAATTGAGGCTTGGAGAAAAGGAATGAGATCAAGATCATATACTGCTAGTACATGAGCGAGCTGAAACAACACTTCTAATTTGTGTCTGGAACTAGCACTTAGGGTTTCAGATTCTTAGGCATGCTATTTATGTTCATATATAAACTTCAACAAGGAAACAGTGGAGTTAAAAATCTTTTTTTTAAAAGATTTACTTAATTATTTGAAAGAGTTACAGAGAGAGGAGAGGCAGAGAGGTAGAGACAGAGAGAGTTCTTCCATCTGATGGTTCACTCCCCAGTTGGCCTCAACAGCTGGAGCTGAGCCGATCCAAAGCCAGGAGCCAGGAGCTTCCCCTGGGTCTCCCACGCTGGTGTGGGGGCCCAAGGACTTGGGCCATCCTCTACTGCTCTCCTAGGCCATAGCAGAGAGCTGTATTGGAAGTAGAGCAGCCAGGTCTCGAACTGGTGCCCAATTGGGATGCTGGCGCTTCAGGCCAGGGTGTTAACCTGCTGTGCCACCGTGCCGGCCCCTAATATTTAAAAATCTTAAAAACATGTATGAGAAAGAAATTTCTTGGGACAGATTCAGCAGAGAGGATTTTAATTTGGGACCCCCCAACATTAAAAAAATGTAAGTGTTGCACAATGCAAAATTAGAGGAAGAGTCTGCCTTAGATATTGATAAAATGATTTCCTAAACATTTATGTAAGCTGATATTAGAAACATTTGTGTAGAAGGATAGTGAAACATTTCTGTAAGATGATACCAGACATGGTATTTTAAACATAGATGAATGGAAGTAGATGCCTTCTGGAATCTTTCTCTATATGTCAATAGTAATCGTTTAAGCATTTTAATATGTATCTACAAATATTTGGGATGCTACTTCCCTCCAATGTCCTCTGTTCGAGAGGATGATTTTGCTAAGCTTGGATTTGTCAACCCTGGTAATTTTTAGGGATGTCACTTCCATGGTGGTCCAGGGATTGCTGTGTGTTGCTGGGAGAGGGAACACACCATGATCCATTTCCTCAGAGATTGGATTATTTTCCCAGTTATTCAGTAATCATCTTGTTGACAGCATGCAGGGCTGTGTGTTGGGGTGAGGGACCAGAAACTGGAGAAGTTCTGGGCCAAAAGGACAGAAGCAGATTGAGGTTAGAAACAACTTGGTGGACAAAAGGAAGGCAGTGCATTGTTGAAGGCCGGTGGGCACACCTCAAGGTTTGGGCTCTGAGTTTGAATTATTTTGATGTTGTACATCAAGGAAGCACATAAAGAATTTTCTTCAGTTAATTTTCTCAATCATCATATGAATTCAATAGGAAAAGTAGAATTGGTTCTAATTTTTAGATGAACAGTAGCAGAAAAATGATTCAGTAACTGCCTAAGGGAGAGAGGATAACAGTAATAATACAGCTGAGACCAAAATGCAGAACTCAACAAACATCCTCGTCTCTGTATCTCATGCTACCTATTTCAAAACCGGATTGGGTTGGCCCTTTTGTAAAGTGAATACAAATGATAGCAGAGGCTTCAATAAACTGGAAGACTTTTCTTTAGGCTCACATTTGGGGCACAAAGAGGAAGAGGAAGGGAATTATTTCAATTTAACAGGTGGAAAGGAAAATAAAAGATGCTAAAGATGTCTGTATTAGAAGAGGAACTTATTTCTCCTCAAACTGCTAAGGATGGGGGGGTGGTGGGAAACAACAACATGTATGTGGGTGTGGGTAGGGATCCCAAATTATGTTGTTAAGTAAAGCTGTTTATAATCTTTGAGACTGTTTCAGGAACACAATCCATTGCCAGAATGCTAGAGGCAAACAAACACTTTTATGATTTTTTTAACAACAAATTCTGGGAACTATAGACAAAATTTTAACTACACTTGACCAAAATTCTAGAACAGGATATTGACTAGAGATGCTTTTGGAATCTGAGCAAAGAATGTGGTGGTTTGTAAGAGCCAACATGGGTTCACCAAGAATGAAACAGACAAGACTAACCCTTTTGTTTTTTAAATACCATCATGTTGAGAGATTATGAAGACATAGATAATAAAGTTGATCTGAATTTTAGTCAAGTATTTATCAGAATTGCCTTTTAGAAAATATAGTGGACTGCATACCAAATTTTAATTCTGATGTATTTAAAATTTTTTGAATAATTAATGAGCTTCAATAAATCAATGACCATGAAATTGAATTTCATCTGAACTTGGACTTTCATGCTTTGCTCTGTTTGGAATAAGGGAGCATGTGTGATATAGAACTTTCAACTCATCCAGTGGTCCTCAAGTAGCCTAGTGTGACTAGAAGCTGAAATCTCATAACTTTTAGTTAAGAGTAGCTACATAACTGGGAAAAGAAGAAAGATATCTGGAGAGAAAGCAGCATGGCAGTGAGAAACAACAGCAAAAGCAGATAATAAGTCAGAAAACGAGAGATTTTAGCAGCTGTCCCAAGTCAGAGATTTTTAAAAGGAAGAGATTAACTGCACAAAACTCAAGAAGCATTATATACACTTCTCAGGCTATATAAAAAAAGTAAGAATTTTAGATTATTTCTCAAGATTTCTGAAGTTACATCTTTACACTAGAGCAGACTAGGCCATGCCAGGTATCAACTATCTCTGGGTTACATGACTGTTAATAGTCAAAAAATCTATTATCGGTTTAGAAAAAAGAAGAACTTCAGGGCTTCAACTTGCCCTCTTGTTTCCTCTTCTTACATGCTCTTCTTAAATTATCCCCTTTATGTTCATGAGTTTAAAGAAAAATAATAATGTCTATTGAGTCTATGACTCTGTCCCAAATTCCATCCTGAGCTGCAACTTGGGATTTTAACTGTTCACCAGATACTTGGAATTTACTGCCATCTCAACTCAATGTGTACAGGAAAACAACTCTTTACATACTTGGAGAAGCCAATAGAATAGGAAGTATTCAGTTTTCTTAACTGCAGAATGAGAAGACTTGGGAATGAGACCTCGAAGCCTTTTTCAACTCCAATATTTTCTAAAAAGAATGGAATAATATTGTTCTTCATTGTTCTACAAAGGCCAGAGTGAAACTTACCAACAGGTAGATTTAGATGGCACATTGAAGTGTAGGACTTTTCCAGTAGGCCCGTCTCTGAGACAGTAAGTCTCTCATGATATGAGATAGTCTAACTTGAAGCAGAAAACTCACAAGCACTGGGTATACTACATGGAAATACTGTGGGATGGAGTTTCTCCCTGCAGTCACTTCCAACTCTAATATATATACATATATATATAATGTATATTATATATATAAAACGTTAGTATGATTATTATATATTTACATATCTGCTCACACATTTATGATTACATAAATGTCTCATACAAACCCATGCCACCTGTACAAATTTCACAAGTACCTACTTATCGTATTAATTTTCCCTTTGTACAATTAAAATTTGTGTATAATATATAAAACATCACATTGGACCTCTTAGATGACTTCATTCCTAACTCTCTTTGAAATTCTACAGAACAAAGTAGTTCCTTTCTTAACTGTATCCCTCCCAAAAGTTACAAACAGGATTGACAGTGCAGGTTTAGCTGTGGCCAACTTTAGCACTGTAGAAAGTAAGGACATCAGGCTCACCGGTCCAAGCCTGTCCCACATAACCTTGGTCACAGGGTCTCATTAATCACAATATATTTTCCATAGCAACAAAATTGCACATTCAATAAAAAGCAATTGCTCTTAGCAATAGTGAAACCCCAGGAGATGGAGCAGGAGAGCATTATTTTTTATAATAGCTAGAAGACGTAAGCTCTATTAGAAGAAAATACAGTAGAAAAGCATAGTATAAAAAATGATACCTGCTTTGAGAGGGTCCCACAGGATAACTGGGCCAGTTGGATGTGGGAGGGGTTGTACTTTCTATGTCTTTCAAGGTAAGGTTCAAACCCTAATGATTGCTCCAGTTTGTCACATGGCATTGTCTTACCCTAACAGTGCAAGAGAAAGTAATAATAACAATGGACAGTAATTATTAAGTGCCTGCTGTGTGCTAGACATTGTACTAAGAGTCATACTTGTTTTATCTCATTTAACATCACAATTACTCTCTCATGTAAATCTCATTTTTATCAACGTTTTTAAGTTGCATAATCCAAGGCTTCATGACTAACACAGCTAGAAGGGAGGATATTAAGCTCTCTGATTCCAGGGCCCTCATTTTCACCCATTTAACTATACGATATTCTAGGTCCTGTGCTCTACTTTATCTCCAATAACTGAATGATCATTGGTCATTGGAGAAATTTTGTTTTAGTTTATTATTTAAAAGACAGAGACAAAGACAGAGAGAGAGAATGCTAAACATTATCCTATCCACTCTTCAAATGGCTAGAACTAGGCCTGGGCCAAAGTGAGGAAGTGGTAAAGCCATCCATGTCTCTCTCATAGATGGCAGGAACCCAGTTACTTGAGCCTACCACCATTCCTCCCAAAGTCTTCATTAGCAGAAAGAGGAGTTGGAAGCTGGAGCTGGGAATTGAACTTCAACGAGGGACACTAGCATCTTAATTGCTAGGCTAAATGCTCACGCTGGAAAATTTTTCTTAAAGATCATAATCTGTCTTCACAATTTATCTAGAGATTTTAAATCTTAAATCTTTTTAAAAATATTTATTTATTTATTTGAAAGTCAGAGTTACAAAGAGAGAGGAGAGGCAGAGAGAGAGAGAGAGAGGTCTTCCATCTGCTGGTTCACTCCCCAGATGGCCACAACGGCCAGAGCTGCACCGATCCAAAGCCAAGAGCCAGGAGCTTCTTCCAGGTCTCCCACGTGGGTGCAGGGGCCCAAGGACTTGGGGCGTCTTTTACTGCCTTCCCAGGCCATAAACAGAGCTGGATCAGAAGTGGAGCAGTCGGGTCCAGCGCTTCAGGCCAGGGTGTTAACCCGCTGTGCCACAGAGCTGGCCCCAAATCTTCTATCTAAGACCTGAATATTTCTGAAATTGAGAGAATGCTATCCTTAGTGCACCAAAAACCGTAAAATTATATAACATAGCCTGTGGTCTAGGAAGCTTAGAATCTGAGTGGAAATCTGTGTTTTAAGTCCTAAATCCTAAAAATTTAAGAGAAATGAATATCAACTGAGCTAGATTAGGAAAATTACTGTAGATTATCCTATAGACAATTTATACTGGATTATGTCCTTCAATATGTATTTATATTGCCCAGATGAACTGATAGATACATGCATTGGTGGCTGCATCTTAGGTAACAGAAAAGATTAAACTTCAGGTTGACCCTAAAGTTTGGACAGGATTTGAATAGTTGTGGGAATTAGAGTGAAGCTTGCAGTTGATTATTCTGCTCCTTACTGGGCACAGAACTATGAGTATAAGTTTGGCTACTTTTAGCTGTGTAATTTGGGGCAAGTCATTAATTTCTCTAGGCTTCAGTTTCCTCATTTATGTGTTCATGACAATAATTTCTGTTCTGTTGAAAGACTAGAAGGAGTAATGCTCTTCCCAGATAGGCTCATGGCTGGCTCTCTCCCTTAGGTCTCATATCAAACATCAGCTCCTGAGGGAAGATTTTGCTGTCCTCCACAAGTGCACGGTGCCCTCTGGGCAGTGCCATTGTCTGTTCCATGCCTCCCTTTGATTTTTTCAGATATGTGTCACTTTCTGCACCCATCATGTTCACGTATTTGTTTATATGGTCATTAGTCTGTCTGGCTCAACAGCATTCAATCTGTTTTAGATTGGGGAGTTTGTCATTTTGTTGCCAATCGTATCCTCCCGGTGCTGGAATCAGGGCTGCCCTGCTGCACAGTAGTGGCCCAATATGTTTTCTGATGCATGCTTGAATGAATGAAACAGTGATAACCACTAGGATGTTTGTTACAAACACAAATGCCCCAGCCCTAACCCTAGAGGCAGTAATTCAAGGATCATTCTTGAGGATGCCATGAAATGTGAATTTTACAAGTTCGTCATGCAATTCTGGTGTGCGAATGGCTTTCAAAACTGTTTCAAGATCAACCTTACCTTGGCCCTCAGGGGACTTTTTGTCTGAAAGGGCAGACCATATCCTAGCTTAGGGAAAGAATGACAAGCACCTCTATCAATTTGATCACCATAGGCTCAAACTAAGGCTCCCCAGGCCTTCAGAAATTATAAAGAAAAACAAACAAACAAACAAAAAGGAAGGAGAAAGCATTAAATGAAGGCAGAGACGGAGGAGAGGAAAGTTAGGGTGAGATGAGTAAGTACACAATCAAATGCCCCTCCTCTTCAGCAATCTGTTAGAACAACAATAAAGAAATAAGAAGGAAAATGCAGAAGAAACAGATGTAGCTGCCAGAAGTTAAATACACATCTGTTAAGAATGCTCTTCTCATATGCAGGGTCAGAAAAATATGTACAAATGTAGCACCTCCCTGATTGACAGAAAAACCTGGGTTCTGGCACCAGGAATCTTGTTTTCTTGACAGCACTTTGTTTTAAAGCTGCAGGCTGAGAAATGTCTTATGCATGTCCTTAAACTGGAAGGCCTTTTGTTCAGGATACTTATACCATTTGCAGATAATGATGTGCATAGCGGTTTCAGCTGTCTGCATATGCATTTTTATGTTTTTTTATGACAGCTCTGCGTACTGAACTAAAAGGCCATTTAGAACTGTCAGGCACTGACAAGCATCACCCTTTACATTTACAATTCTGTTAGCGTGCATTGTCAGGTGGGCTCACCAGACTGCAGAAATGTGATTTCCTTTGAAACCTATGTATGACTTTAATTTAATACAGCAGCCTCAAAAAAAAAAAAAAAAAAAAAAAGAGTGTGAGCCCAAGAGAGCTTTATTAAGTATTCTTTTTCCATTAATCTCCTACTTTTTTGTTTTTATAAGGCCCTTCCTTTATTCCTTGTCGTCTTTCTTTTCCTTCTCCTCTCTCCCCATTATTTCCTCTTTTCTCCCTCCTCTGTAGAAGCCTTCATGTCAAGCAGAAGGGAAGTCACACGAGGCAAATGGTTTCACCTGTGAGAGCCAAGCCAGACTACCTCTTGCTTTCCATATGGCCGGGGGTTAATGTTCAGTCAAACCAATTTTTAAAAGATGTTTGGCTCAGTGGAGCACTGTGCGAATGTACAGGTTCTGGATAGTGGGAACATGGAAAGAATCCATTTAACCTGACTAATGACTTATCATTCCCCATCATCACTACCACCTGCCTTTGAGCATCCCTTCCTCTTTCTCAAAAACAATGATTTCAACAATACAGACACTCCTTCCTACAAAAGCCACTGACATAAACACTCTAAGAGGAATGAAAGCAATGTGAAGCTGTCCTTTTGCATTGCACGATTTTATAGCCCTCCAGGGGAAGCCAGCTGTGTGTGCATGCGACAGAGAAGTATCAACTCAAACTATGATTAAAGGAAATGCTACTCATGTACTGACGGACAGACCCAACAGAGATGTGTAAAATTGAGGAAGCTTGAACTTCACTGTCCCCTCCCACTCAATTGACCTCTATGTGTAATGGGGACAGTTGGAAGCTTGTGAGAGTTCTAGGTGTGCAGGAGAAGCTGAGTTGCAAACATGGAGCATTTTTACATAAATGTTTTGGATAAACTGCTACAACAGATCACTGGGTCGGGGGCGGGGGCTTGAAGTCTTTAGTTTCCCTTCTGTAAATCCTAGTTTCTTATTAATTGTCTTTCATTCTTTATCTTGTGAAGGATTGTCCAAATTGTGTAAGTCTCAGGTCCCTTAACCCTGGACTTGCGTCTGCTTCTTACAGCAGCTTCAGAAAGTGGTTCAGAAAACAGTGAGCAGTGTGACTTAGCCAGTTAAGTCTTCCTCTGGCCCTCAAGAAAGAACAGAATTTGGCTAGGAAGAGGAGGGCTAGCTTGTTACCAGCAAATAGAGAGCTTCAGGAAAATATTGGTCCAAAGATGAAATTTTGAGAGCAGTGTTTTGAGCAACAGACAGGTGTATACTTTTTATTTTTAAAATCGGGGCATGCAAGCAGCATGATGTGCAGTGATTTAAATCAGTTAGCTTGATCCATTTCCCTGGGCATAAAACCTTGGAGTCACACATTAACAACAGTTCTAGCTCCTCAAGATGTTCTTGACTTCTGAGTCTAAAATTCACAGTCCACTCCAACATGTTGTTCAGAAAAGCAGAGCAGAGCAGAACATACTAGAAATGCTGGCCATGGTATCCATTGATGGTATTTTATGCTGACACTGCCAGTGATGTGGCTTTTCAGCGAAGAGTTCACTCCTTCCTTTACTCTAAGAATCAGGCCCACGGTAGCACATTGCCAATGCCCTGGTAGCATTGCTCAGCTTTGTGGATGGGTGACAGAAATTTTGTTACCTATTATCTGAGTGGTGACTGGCAGTTTAGCTGGTGCCTGCAGTGCGTCCATTAGATTTGTATAACTGGTTCCAGCACTACCCTTTGGTTCTTTGGGGAAAAAACCCCTGCCATTCAGTAGTATATGAAGGATGTTGTACCAGGTTCCAACATTGTTTCTCAAATTTATTTATCAAGGGGCAGCATTATGGCACAGTGGGGTTAAGCTACTAGTTACAATGCCAGCATCCCATATTAGAGAGCCAGTTTGAGTCCCAGCTGCATTGCGTCTGATCCAGCTTCCTGCTACTGTGCCTGGTATGCAGTGGATTATGGTTTAGGGACACAGTTCCTGGATTTAGTTTGGCCAAGCCCTGGCTGTTGTGGGCTTTTGGGGGAATGAACCAGTAGGTGGAAAGTCTGTCTGTCTGTCTGTCTGTGTTTCTCCCTCTCTCTCTCTTCCTGCCTCCCTCTCTCCCTTTCTCTGAAACTCTTCCTTTTAAAATGAATATTAATTAATCTTTAAAATTAATCTTTCAAAAAATTAATCTTTCAAAAATGTGCTAATCGATGGCTTTCTGTTCTGGCAAATGGAGTGGGTGAGGCCCCCAGCTTGCTGATGACAGATGGAGGAGAGGAAGGGACAGCTTAGGGGGCAGCCCAGTGGAGTGAGGGGGCAGGGAGGTAAAACACAGGAGATTGCAGGTCTGCCTTATACTCAGGCAGCCTTTGTCAGCCCTGCTGTGAGCCCAGGCTGGTTAGAGCTCCTTTCTGGAGGAGAAAAGCTAAAAGGCAAAACAATATCTATACAGTGCACTCCCCCTCTGCCCCTCCTCTCTGTCTCCTCTGTGTTCTAACCTCCCATGCCCTGCGGGAACCAATTACTGTATTCTAATGAGTGCAGTTTCCAATAACTGCACTTGGCTGGTGTGCTACCTCCTAATCCACATGCTGACCGCCACCATCTCATTGCAGCTCGCCTTTCCCAGCCCTGAAGCAGCCAGCCCAGTTCTTGCTACCTGGCTGGGCACCTTTCCCTGATGTCACGAAGGATAAGTGGTCATATGACAGCATTGTTTTATCTGTAGGATGCAAGAGACCAGGGACCAAGCTGGCACGGGAAAAAATATGTCAGATTGGTAGCTTTGGATAGGCACAGCTTACTTGCTTGAAATAGTCTTTGGGGACCAGAATGAAGAGTCTTTTTCCTTTCAGAAGCCCCTGTGACTTGGTGTATTTTAAGAAAAGGGGTAGGGGACAGATGCTGTAGTGCAGTAAGTTAAGCTGCTGCATGGGACAACCGCATCCCATATGAGAATGCAGGTTCAAGTCCTGGCTACGGTGTTTCTGGTCCAGCTTCTTGTGAAGGTGCCAGAGGCCGCAGATGATGGCCCAAGAACTTGGGTCCCCACTACCCACATGGAAGACCTGAATGGTGTTCCTGGCTCCTGGCTTTGACCTGACCCAGGCCTGACTATTGTGAGCATTTGGGGGAATGAACCAGCACATGGTTTCTCTCTCCATCTTTCTGCCTTTCAAATAAATAAATAAGTAACTAAAATAAAGAAAAGAGGTAGAGTACATTGATTAAGAAATAAGCATCAGAGTTAGGAAGATTTACCTGGGACTAATGTCTCTGTCGTTTACTAATTCCAGCAAGTTCCTTAGTCTTTGAAATAAATCTAGATTCTATCTATAAAATGGGAGTAAGGATGGGTGTTTGGAGCAGAAGTTGAATTGCAGCTTTGGATGCCCATATCCCATATCACAGTGACTGGTTCAAGTCCCAGCTACTCTGCCTTTGATTCAGCTTCCTGGTATTGCACACCCTAGGAGGCAGTAGGTGATGGCTCAAGTACTTGGGCCCTGGCCACCCTTATGGGAGACCTGATGGAGTTCCTGGCTTTTGGCATCTGCCTGGCCCAGCCTTTGTCATGGTGGGCATTTGGGGAGTGAACCAGCAGATGGAATATCTCTTTACATCTTACTCTACCTCTCTTTCTTACAAATAAAATGAAAATAAAATTTTTTGAAATAGATTATTAATAGTCCCTACCTCATAGAATTGTTGTAAACGTTTAAAGAATATGCAAATATATTAGCATTTCTACTTAAGTTTGCTGAATACACTGTGACTATTATTCTAATACAGTTTGTCATAATAAGGAAAGAAATATAAAGAACATGGATTCTTTTAAAAAATATTCATTTATTTGAGGAGAGAGAGAGAAAGAGAGAGAGAGAGAAACAGAAACAGATAGATTCCATCTGCTGTTTCACTCCCCAGATGGCCACAATAGTCAATGCTAAGTCAGGCCCAAGTCAGGAGCCTAAAGCACCATCCAGGTATCCCACTTGGTTGGTAGGGGCCCAGGTACGTGGACCATCTTCTATGGCTTTCCTGCGCACATTAGCAGGGAGCTGGATTTTAAGTGGATCGGCCAGCACTTGAATCAGTGCTCTGATATGGGATGCTGGCATTGCAAATGACAGCTTAACCAGTTGTACCATAACAGCAGCAACAGAACTTGAATTATTGTCGTCTAGTGGCAAAGCCCCATTCCTCCCACTCCCTCTATTCTTGTCTCTGCCCAGGCTGGTATAGCGACTCCACTCAGGAAAACAGCAGGCATCTCTATTTTTAGGCAGCCACTACAAAATATGTGATGAATCTTCATGAATCTTCCTGGTGAACTCACCAAGACATACCAACTGAGAAAAGTCACTTTCTACCAATGACATCAGGTGGAGGATACACATGGGTATAGAAATGCATAAAAAAGCCAGTGAGCATGATGCTATCCCAGTGAGGAGAGGAATGATGGGGTTATAGAAGGAAGGAAAATGACATCACATTTCACTCCACTTATGGATTGTCCTTTAAAACAAGGGTATGGGGGCTGGTGCCGTGGCTCACTTGGTTAATCCTCTGCCTGCAGTGCCGGCATCCCATTTGGGTGCCAGTTCTTGTCCTTGTTGCTCCTTTTCCAGTCCAGCTCTCTGCTGTGGCCCAGGGGGACAGTGGAGGATGGCCAGAGTGCTTGGGCCCTGCACCTGCATGGGAGACCAGGAGAAGCACCTGGCTCCTGGCTTCAGATCAGCTCAGCTCCAGCCATAGCGGCCATTTTGGGGGTGAACCAACGGAAGGAAGACCTTTTTCTCTTTCTCTTTCTCTCTTTCTCACTGTCTATAATTCTACCTGTCAAAAAATAAATAAATAAATAAAACAAGAGTATGTTTCAGGCCTTTCTGGTGCCATTTGAAAAGAAAAACTAAGAAGGAGAGAGAGGGGTAAGGAAGATGTATTTAAGTGGTCCAAAGTTAAAGGATGTGGCTTTGCAGCTGTTTGGAAACCTGAGGTCCCCTCCACTGTGTCGAGCCTCCCTACTGGGCCAGTCCATACTCACTTTGTCCAAAGCAACAGTACTACCGGGTGCCACTGTGTCACTGTCACAACTTTATTGCCTGTTCTTAAGAGACTGTGCCATGTAAGCCTCTGACCCTCTATCCATCAGCTATAAGGATTTTAGAGTTTTATAATCCTTTAAAGTGATTTCCAAAATCGTGTGTGTATATCTCTGTGTGTGTTGGAGGGGGAGACATAAAGAGGAAGTAAGATTGTCCCCACATTGTCAAGAAAATTCAGACATGGAAATTGATCCTTGAAAGTGATTAATTGGGGGCTAGCATTGTGGTGTACCAGGTAAAGCTGCCAGTCCCAGGTGTTCCATTTCCAATCTAGCTCCCTGCTAATGGCCTGGGAAAAGCAGGGGAATATGACACAAGTTGTTGGGCCCCTGCAACCCAACTGGGAGACTGGGAAGAAGCTCCTGGCTACTGACTTCAGCCTGATCCAGTCCCAGCTGTTGTGGCCATCTTGGGAGTAAACCAGTGGATGGAACATCTGCCTTTGTCCCTCTCTCTCTCTAAATACATAAACCTCTTTTTTTTTTAAAAAAATTATTGTATCTGTATGGACATTTGAGAATTCATTAAAATATATCTTGGGGCAGGCATTGTGGCACAGCCAGTTAAGCTGCTATAGTATGCCAGCACATCATACTGAAGTACCTGGGATCAAGTCTTGCCTCTGCTTCTTTTTTTTTTTTTTTAAGATTTATTTATTTATTTGAAAGAGTTACACAGAGAGGAGAGGCAGAGAGAGAGAGAGAGGTCTTCCATCCGATGGTTCACTCCCCAATTGCCTGCAACTGCTGGAGCTGCGCTGATTCGAAGCCAGGAGCCAGGAGCTTCTTCCAGCTTTCCCACTTGGGTGCAGGGGCCCAAGGACTTGGGCCATCTTTTACTGCTTTTCCAGGCCATAGCAGAGAGCTGGATTGGAAGTGGAGCAGCCAGATCTCAAACTGGTGCCCATAAGGGATGCCAGCGCTTCAGGCCAGGGCATTAGCCCGCTGCGCCGCAGCACTGGCCCCTTGCCTCTGCTTCTGATCCAGCTTTCTCCTAATGTGCACCCTGGGAGGCAGAAGGTAATAGCTCAAGTACTTGAGTCCCTGCCGCCCATGTGGGAGACCCTGATTGAGTTCTGGGTTCTTGGCCTAGACCTGATCTAGCCCTAGCTCTTGTGAGGCATTTGGGGAGTAAACCAGTAGATGGGTGATCTCTCTCCCTTTCTCTCTTTTTTGAAGAGCAACCTGTATCTTTCACTACTTGGCCTCATTATGCACAGAAGTGTCTTTATTTTTCATTAGCAAGGAAAGGAGACAGTAAGGCAATATTGGTCAGCATTGGCAATGAAAGATCAATACCGAATGCAGATAAATAGTCCCCTGTGCCAAGCTAAGTCACTAGGAACAGGTCTGCAGAAATCTGATGGAAACTTTGCTCACGTAGGACTTTGTGCAGTTTCCAATTATATGTTCAAACGAGAAGAAGTCAGCATCTCTCTTAGAGAGTGTGTTCTTCTGGCTCTCCATGCATGTAAAAGAGATCAGCGGCCTCTTTAGGTCCTTCTGCCCTGGAGAAGAGAGAAGACCAAATCCACAGAGCCCTGCTGCCTGGCATATGTCAGTGCTCAGGACGAGCTGCTGAACTCAAGTCAAAACAGTGGGGAGGAGAGAGAAGGATGGAAAGCTGGTTGGTCTCTGAGAGCGAAGAGAGGCTTACTTCTCTTCCTGTGTTGTCTGACTCTTTCCTCCCCCCACTCCTGTCTTCACAACTTTGCACAAGCTGTTCCCCAGGCCTGGAACACTCTTCCCTAATTCATTGTCTTGCTCTCTCTTGATCACTTTATGGGTTGCAGCTCCTAAGCCAGCTGTTCCAGGATGCCATCCTTGACCCATCTGATCACCAATCTAGTATAAATGGCACTCTTATATTTTTTATTAATCCAAGTTACTTCCCCTCACAGCACATATCAGTTATAATTGATAATTGTATTAATTTTCCAACTGAGTGTTTTTAGTTTTAAAAAAAATTATTTGAGAAATAGAGGGACAGAAAGACAAGACAGACACACAAAGAGAACTCCTGTTTTCTGGCTCATTCTTCAAAGGCCTGAAATGGCCAGGGAGGCACCCAGTTACTTGAGCCTTCACCTGCTGTGTCTCAGGGTCTGCACTAGCAGGAAGCTGGAGTCAGAAGCTGGAGCCAGGTGCCCAACCCAGGGCATGCAGACATCTTAACTGGCAGCTTAATGGAAAGGCTAAATGCCTACCCCTGTTGAATTGTTTAATGTCTGTCTTCTATGAGATTGTAAGTTCTTTAACTGTAGGATTCTCCCCTGTATTATTCCCCCTGTTTTGTGCCTAGAACAGTGTCTGGAGCATAGTAGAAATCCAGTAAATATTTGTTGAACAAAAAGATATATTAAATAAATTGAGCATTTATCAAGGTAACCTACAACACATGGTTGTAAGCTTTCACTTCTCTGCTCCATTTCCCTGAAATCTCCTCCCCCTCCTCCTCTTCTCCATTTTCCCACATCCTCGGCAACCTCCATGCCCAGTAACAACAATGTGGGTGGTACTGAGAATGAGACACATGTGACCTTATTCCATCTTTAGGGCTCTATTGTGATTACCAAATACCAAAGGACAGCAACGCCCATCCTTCAGGAATTAACCATTCAGTATTCTGCATCTCGGAGCCTAGTTTTGCCAGGGAATTGAAAGGTAAGGATAGCAGCCCAGCATCTGTGATTGCACTTGGCATCTCTCTAGGGTGTCTGCTTTTTAAGCTGAAGGGCAGTGGCGGCTGCTGCGGCTTCCTTGCTTTTGTAATTCTCTCCAGCACTCCGGGACCTCTGGATTCTGCTGAGGAGGGAAGAGTAGAGAGAGATTTGTTATTGCTTTTCTGATGCTTTCAGTTACTTGGTCCTTGG